>NC_135755.1:20000000-21302500 GCF_041903045.1 Epinephelus lanceolatus
CGACTAGACTTTATAATGCAGCTATTGTGTCAAACCACTGTGAGTGTGTGTGTGTGTGTGTGTGTGTGTGTGGGACATGGAAACCAATCTGTGTCCTCATGCAAATGAACTTGCAGTGTTGCTTAACGTTGTAATTTCCATATCGATTCCCTTTTTGCATGCTTGTGTTTCCTCGGGAGTGACCAGGCTTACCTCGGCCAGATGTTATTGTGCATTTTCACTGGGACAAGTGTGTGTGTGCGCGCGCGTGTGTGTGTGTGTAAATGTGTGTATTTCTGCTTCCATCTTGGTGTCTAATATGTGTGTTTAGCCTTTTTTTTTGTATCCCACTTTATGTAATGAATTTGACCCTTTTCCCTTCCTCTCCTCCCTGTTGTGTCTGTGTGTGTGTATTATATGTGTTTCTATATGTGTGTGTTCACCCCCTCCTCACCCCTCTCATTTCGCTCTCTTTCTCTTGTTTACAGGGAATTTAAAGAATGTGGTTTAGGAGTCGGCAGCCTCCTTCTCCTCCTCCTCCACACACACACACACACACACACCATGTTTCCAAACCAGGTCGATGCTCGGCGGCTTTTAATGAAGACAATATGGAGCAGACCCCTTCAGCCCTGAGGCATGGAGCGAACGAGGGAGCGATGAAGGCAGGAAAAAGGAGAGCGAGAGAGAAGGTTTTGGAAAACATTAGCTGAGTGTTTCCAGGGGAAAACAGTTTAATAAGAGGAGGGGGGGTGATGTGGTTGCTGTACAGTGTCCACTGTTTATAATCCTTTTGTTTTTTGGAAAAGGTATTTGTGTTTGTGTGAATGAGAGTTTGTGGTGAGTTCAGTGTGGGTATGTAAAACAGAATTATTACAAGGGGGGGGGGGTTACAGTCAGTGCACACAGAGTTTTTTGGTATCAAGGGATGCGTTTGTGTACGTCCTATCAGTTGGATATTTCAAACTAAACGGAAAAACAGATATATTCAGGTGTCCAGTTTCACGCTCACCGCGGTGCTGCTGTTATTTTACCCCCCTGAGCACGGATAAGCACTAAAACAGACAAAAGGCAAAACAGCGAGGTTCCCCAAACACCTTGTTATACTTGTAAAAACCCCGGGTTTCTCAGCAGGTCCGGAAAGTCCTGAAAAGAATTGAGAAACTTGGAAACTTTACAAATAAACAGTCTGGAAAAGTTTGGAAAACAGACAGAAGTTGATTTGCTCAGCCACATTGTTTTGACCTCTGGGCAAAAGCTGTAAATTAAACATCTGGACAGAGTTTGTTATTGTCTGTCCGTGGAAAAAAAGAACTTTTTAACTTTCCCTGCATATTTTCCGTTTAAAATTCCAAAGATTTCATGAGCTTTAAGAAGCTTTTAGAAGCAGTCCTGGTCTGGCGTGACTGGAGAAGAACGTGTAAATTAACAAACATGGCTGTTGTTGGAAAATTGACAGAAGCAGGTTTTCTCACAAGGACTCTTAAGTGTTTGGAAACGTCATGTTTTACTCTGTATGGTGTTAAACAGCCACTTGCACGACTCTTAAGTGTTTGGAAACGTCATGTTTTACTCTGTATGGTGTTAAACAGCCACTTGCACGACATTTTGTCAGTCTCACATAGCCAGACCTATCTCTGTGGTGCTGTATTAGCACTAGATAAAGGTCTGGAATCACCAATTATCTTTCTGCGATAGGGTAAAAAAATGCTCTGGCTTGTTTGTATTTTTTTAAACCACGCAGAATAGTGTTGGGCAATGCTAAGCCCAGGACAGCGATGGTGCCCTTGCAAAATAGTGTCAGGGGTGAACTGAACATTTGCACGTTGGGATGCGAGCACTGTCAGCAAAAGAAAACACCACAAAAACATGTATGTCACTGATATGATTCAACTTTCATGTTGAAGAGACGAACATAATTTGATAATCGATGCCCTCGAGGTGAAGCATGACTACACTTTAGCTCTGGAGGAACTCGCTGGACCTGTTAAAACCACAGACGAATTGCTGGCTATACGTGACTCTAGTAGAATGTTATTATGACGATATCGCAGAAGTTTGTGAAATGGATCGGTATATTAGTGAAGTTGCTCTCACTCGCATAGGCTGCTGCCAGAGTTAAAAGATGTGGCAAATTGACTCCAACTGGTCGTGTAAGAAAACGTAACAACACCGTACATGAGAGTCCTGCGAGACTGGGCTTTTCCAAGGTGTGCTCACAATGTGTTTTATTCTTCCTAGATCTTCGCAACAGTTGACCGATGCAACACAGCAGACATGCCTTATTGCACGATCCAAATCTAGTTTCAAGTTGTTCGCTCAAAGGTTGTAGTTTCCCATTGCGAAGGGGGTTTGGAAACAGTAACACGCAGGTAGGGCAAGGAATGGCAGTCTACATCTGATGAGTCAGACTACTACGCAGTTTATCACTAAAAAATTGACTGGAATCTTACGAATCGGCAGGAAAAGCGGGTCTCCAAAAGAAGGAGTCTGCAGTATACACGGTTACTCTTAAAAAATAAGCTACTTGATCTCCACTTCAGTTGCTTTTACATTGTCCTCAAGAAGTCTGCACCCACCATGTAAATGTATAGTTTGTTGATTTTCTGTGTTGCATTTTTTTCTGTATGGTTGTCAAAAAATTCTAAAAACATAACTGCAAAGTGCATCTGATTATTCCCACATCTGTAGAAGTTTGGAAAACAGAAACATCTTGTTTAATCCCCCCAGCTGTAGTGTTTCAGATGTGGCACATTAGTCACATCACACAGCTGCACATCAGACCAAACAGTGAATCTGAATCCTCTTAATAAAGCCGAGGTGCACGTGGGAGTTTGACACAAGTGGAGGCTCGATGTTCGCAGCATCACTGAACTGTTCTTAGAATTTGGGATTGAATTTATAATCCGAAATATTGCATTGATCAGTCCCAGTGTTTAGCGCCAAATTACTTTTTAAAAGTTTATTTTTGACCATAGAAATAGTGGTTTTACAAAAATATATCTATCCACTGTGAGATGGTCAAAAGCTCTAGAAAAGACTAGAAAGGAGACCTTGAGTTTTTTGTCAAACTACTATAATTGTGGTAACTAAAAACATTTCCAGGCATTATAAAACCATTATTAGTTGTTGCTGAAGACTCAAGATTTCTTTTATGTCATTTCTTTTTATTTTATCTTGCAAATGCTCAAAAATAAGGTTAAAAAGCTGCTGACTGAAAGAAAAACACATTTTAAATCTTCAAATCCACTGCAGGTGAACATGAAATCTTATGTAGGAGTATTTTAGGATAAAGTTTATCTATCAGATTGTTTGGGACTTGAGAAGAAAGTAAGTTTTTTTTTTTTTTTTATGTTCATGCATTTGTTTCACAGAATGACTTTTTAAGAAATCTGTCGGCATGTTTTGATGTACATACCACGAGCAGTTGTCGAAATAAAAGACAGGAGAGCATGTTGTTGTCATGTGTCTGCGCTGCGTGTTTAAGCAGTGATTTATGCAGTGCGGGCTGCTTAATAGAGGCTTTAATGGAGAGCGTTTGAAAGAGGAACCACAAATGTCGAGCAGTTTCCTTTAGAAGTGATGTTCCCCAAATTAATGGCCTGGAAATTCACACCAAATGTAGGAGTCACCAGTCGGAGCTGGCATGTGCTGAACAGAAGTGAATGTGTTGAGTGTGTGTGTGTGTGTGTGTGTGAGTGAGAGAGAGAGGATTCCCTGTGATCTTTATGAACACTGCTGCGGTCACTTCGGCGGTTTGAGCCCAACGTAGCCGAAGCAAATGAAACTCATTACACCGTTTACGAGTTTGGAAAAGGAGAGACGATTGAAATTCTATCTCATAAACTGGGAGGAGGAGGAGGGCAAGGGGGGCTTTACACAGTGATCGGGCAGAGGGGCTGTAAACATGAGAGACGTGAGAGACTTTGTGTGTCTTTATGTAGTTTTCTTTGCTCCACAGAGTCAAATTAGAAAAACTCGGGGGGCCTCGAGAGGATTCAGGGCACCGCTGGAATCCCTGGATTGCCTTTTCACAAAAAAACAAAAAAAGATAGTGTTCCATCATGACCATTACGATCTTATTTTAGGGAGGAAACGCTGTCTTCCCGTTGTTTATGGTTTGACATGTGGCCAAGCAAAACTGAGTGCGTAATACCAAATAATACCAAAAGCTCTTGGGCTCATGTCTCTAATGTCTTGTTGTCATATTCTAATACCAAAACTTTCCCATGTCATCAGTCTCGCTCAACACTTAAAGCTAATTCATGAGCCACATTATCATGTTTCAGCCCAGCACCGCGAGAATTTCCATCCATATTGGACGATTCTGCACCTCCTACGTATTGACTGTCAGAGCAGAGGTAGTGTGTAGCTGCTATACAGTGAGATGGAACTGAAAGGACATGGAAGTGTTTTAGCAGCCTGACCTTAACCACAGTCCATTTGCTATAACCACAGTCTTTCCCTACTTTTAATTGCGAGTGCAGTGCATGTTCAAGACATGCCTGTTTGGAGCCGGCCAATTGCTCGGCCCTTCGGTATCGCTTTCAAGAGAAGTGCTCATCCAAACAACTTCACACTCAGCACTGTGCTTCCTTGGGTTCCGAGCATTGTACCTGCATGACATAGTTGCCATCCCCTAGCAAATGCTAGAGTCTACGCCAGTCACACAAGATGTTGACGCTACATGCGAGTGGCAACCTCTGGGGAAAATGAAGCCAACGCAGAAGTGCCAAAAAGTTTCTTTAATGGCTACTTGAGGCTGGCTCCAGAAGCCAAGTCAATCTCAATAGTATCGCATGTCTCAAAGCCCAACTTTGCAGCAGAAATAAACATGTTTATAGTCTGGTACAAAAACTGTTTTGGTCTCTATACCTATTTCCCCCTTAATTGCAACTGTACGGGGGCTGATTTTTTACATACCATAAAACCTCAATTAAAAACCTAGTCCCAATTAAATGGCCAGTCCCTTAGTTAAACATTGTGACGGATAAACGTCTGTCTCAATTAGACGGCAGGTCTAGTTGCCAAACAGGTCATTTTTACAGAAGTTCTTTGGATGTATAAAACTGGATTGTTTACCACCCACTTGACTTGCTAACGTTAGCTCAACGTCCCCAAGTCATCCTAAAATATGCTCCTGGACCAACTGGTGGTACTCCCCATGATCCACCCTCTTCATTAGGGTCTCATGTACCCACACAGATCTCTGTTTCCCTGTGCCCAACAAACTGTTTACTGACAGCCTCTCACCCTCAACCAGAGCTACAGAAAGTACCCTCTGCCTGAGCATTTTAGGAACTAGATGCTAATTACTGTGAAATAAAACAAACAGTAAACTGATTACATGGGAAGGTTAGGGTAAGGTTAGGGGAGGTGCGAGGTTCCTGTGTGCTTGGGGCCTAAGCATACTGAAGGCTTTAGCATGTTTGTACTAAACCACGTGAGCAAAACTGAACAAATCAGTTTTTAATAAGTTTACAGTAAACAACAGTAAAAAGATCATCTTATGTATTTGATTCTAGTTCTTTGATAATGTATCATAAAAAACCTCTGTGGTCCGATCTAATTGGTCAGAATTAACCATAAAGCAAAGTTCATCATCGGATGGCTGTTTTGGGAACAACTGGTCCCTGTCAGGATACAGTACATGTTACATAACCTCTGTCCACTCTCAGCTGTTTTTTTCATGGAATCTAAATTACCTAGAGACAAGATTATGGAGACTTTCTGTCATTTTAAAATCCCACATAAACCAGTCGTGTGATGCAACATATTCTGTAAAGGAAAAACTATCTTCCACATTACAGTGAAGACGGAGCTTCCCTGCCAGCATTGAGCTGTAATTTGTTTTTGGCTCAAATTGTCTTCCTCTGGACGCATGCAGATTAATTTTTTTTTTCCGATATGAAAATGGAAGGCCGTGTTGGAATCTATGGGGTAAGTTTTTGGATTTGGTTCGGTTCAGTCAGGAGGTGGTGAGCTGTTAAGACTTGTACGGTTGTGTCCAGGGCTAATTTTGTTTTCCTGGGATGCTCCGTCAGTTTCATGAACCTCAATGTAATAACTCAAAAACTTCTTTTTCCTGTCAGTTCATTGAACAAAACGGATTGATCCTAAAGTAGAAACATCATGAGTGCAGCCAAACAACTGGATTCGTTTATATCTACAAGTTCTTATCCACTAGATTTCCCCTTGTACTGGTTTGTATGTGCTGCACCTTTACTGCTCCATGACACAAAAAACTTTTCCAACGACTTTTATGCAAATCAGCACAGGGCCCCTTCACCGCTCAGCCTGTGCTTTGAATAGAGTGTCATCTGACCCTCTGTTGATTAGTTTAGATAAACCAAAAGCCTTGTTCTTCCTCTTCCTCTGTTTCTCTTTGGTTCCTGTTGGGTAAAGAATTTGCCAGTTGCACTAAACATTTGCATAGGCTGTTTAAATTTGGGGTATTTTCCAAAACATATCTGCTTTAGGAGAAAAAAAGAACCTCAAATATTTGGGGAAGTCCTTCAGTCTTTAAAGGTTTCATCACTTTTTCATCCAACCTCAGTGAAAAAGTCCAGCTTGTGTCCTGGCAGTCTGACCAACATGCTATAATTATTTGTCCTGCTAAGATGGAAATCACAAACGGTTTGTTTGATTTGCATAACGTCTCCCCCCGGGGGAACAAAGCGGCGGGGGCCTCTGTCTATACGTCCTCCTCCTCCTCATCAACATGTGAAGTGTCTGCGGTCAATGGTGGAGGGGATTTACTCGCACAATAAAGACAGATGTCACCTTTTATCTGCTTAACGGAAGAGAGGCCGAGCGCGTGGCACTTGACCACGCCAGCGCATGTTGTTGGCGCGTAATGACGTCCTCCTTTCCACAGACTATTGACATGAATGGTGAATGGGCTTGTTCTTTTTTTAGCAGGACGTGGGGGTGGGGGGATAGAGGAGGGTTTTTTTTGGGGAGGATGAATTGATGGAGGTTCCCCAACAACACTATGGGTGATTTTTCTTTTTGCCCCAAACAGCCTTTTGTTTGTCCCTTATGAATAAAATAGACCCAGAGGAGAGGAGAATCTGGTTTTCAGCAGATCTGGTGTTGAGTTTGAGCTACTTTAGTGACAAACTTTTAAACATTTAAACAGTTTGACGGGCCTATCCTGTGACCACAGACAGTCAGTGATCACCTCTGGGACCTGCTGTTTAAAGAGAGTGGATTTAAAATGCTGCTTTTGCCTCTAATGATGCTGGAACAGGGTGGAGTGGTGTTAAAGGTGGATAAAAATAACATTAATTTGATTGATTGCCAAGAGGAAATTGATTTGTTGCAACACGACAGAACACAGATGTGAGTTTAAAATCAATATGTCAGCAAACAAAAGCATATAAATAAAAAAGTTTGTGATTTTATTGAGTTTTTGGTTTGTGTCTTATCTGTCATATAAATAAATACCTTTAATACTGTATGTTTTGTGTATACTGTCACTGGCCACTTTATTAGGTACACCTTGCTAGTACCAGGTTGGACCCCTTTTGCCTTCAGAACTGCCTTAATTCTTGGTGTCATAGATTCAACAAGGTGCTGGAAACATTCCTCAGAGATTTTGGTCCATACTGACATGATAGCATCACACAGTTGCTGCAGATTTGTCAGTTGCACATCCACAATGTGAATGTGAGTACAGTGAACTCATTGTCATGTTCAAGAAACCAGTTTGAGATGATTTGAGCTTTGTGACATGGTGCGTTATCCTGCTGGAAGTAGCCATCAGAAGATGGGTACACTATGGTCATAAAGGGATGGACACGGTCAGCAACAATACTCAGGTAGGCTGTGGTGTTTAAACCATGCTCAGTTGGTACTAAGGGGCCCAAAGTGTGCCAAGAAAATATCCCCCACACCATTACACCACCACCACCAGCCTGAACCATTGATACAAGGCAGGATGGATCCATGCTTTCATGTTGTTTACACCAAATTCTGACCCTACCATCTGAATGTGGCAGCAGAAATCCAGACTCATCAGACCAGGCAACGTTTTTCCAATCTTCTATTGTCCAGTTTTGGTGAGCCTGTGTGAACTGTAGCCTCAGTTTCCTGTTGTTAGCTGACAGGAGTGGCACCTGGTGTGGTCTTCTGCTGCTGTAGCCCATCTGCTTCAAGGTTCAACATGTTGTTGGTTCAGAGATGGTCTTCTGCAGACCTTGGTTGTAACCAGTGGTTATTTGAGTTACTGTTGCCTTTCTGTCATCTTGAACCAGTCTGCCCATTCTCCTCTGACCTCACTCACTGGATATTTTCTCTTTTTGGGACCATCCTCTGTAAACCCTAGAGATGGTTGGGTGTGGAAATCCCAGTAGATCAGCAGTTTCTGAAATACTCAGACTAGCCCGTCTGGCACCAACAACCATGCCACGTTCAAAGTCATTGGCTGATTAGCTATTTGCGTTAACAAGCAGTTGAACGGGTGTACATGTATAAGTCAGCAATATATAGCGGAAGTCAGTGATATTGATGTTCATCTGGGTTTTTACTTGGGTGTCACTCTGTATGTAAACTGTGGTAAACAACTATTTATGAGATACAAAACCACCCAACATTATTTCTCATGTTCTAACCAGGACCCAACCTGACATAATAAATCATTCATTACATATTCATCAGTGTCTCTAATCACACAAGGACAACTCCACAACAGGAACATGTAGTTATGCAAATCATTCACAGACCAGCAGCCCCTCTCTGTCTCTCTCAGGGTGAGTGACACAGACAAAGACGGAGTGGTCTGAAATGGTCCATTTGATTCCTGCTTCATAGTGAGCAGCAACATCTGCCCTGCAGAGCAGCAGCAGCCAAACTCTGGAGGCTGGATTCACGGAGCGGGATAAACTGTTTTAACACATGTCACAGAAGGAAAAAGCTCAGGTTTAAATAATAAAGTTATTGATGGCTGGCTTCCATTTAGCTGCTTCAGTGTCAGGGTGCCTGTACTGAGCATGCTGGCTCTCTGTCACGCTGTCATGGCTTACTGGGACTCAAATAGAGTGGAGACATCTTGGATGTTAACTTATTAGTAACACCTGTGCTTTTCCTGCTATGGCAAAGCTTTGGAAAAGCATTGTTCAAATAAGCAACACACAACTTTCTCCAACAAGTTGCTCGACCTTGAACAACACCATATATAAGTCCACACACCAGCTCAGTCTTGACCAATTATGACATGTCCAAATTCCCTTCAGGACTGAAAAATGAAGCCAACACGGAAGTGCCAAAAACTGAGGCTGGCTCCAGAATGAGTCAGTCCCCACAGATGTTAAAATACCTCGCTTATAGCAGAAATAAACATGTTTACAGCCTGGTACAAAAAACAATTTCGTGACGACTCTGTGGGGGATGAATTCTTGTTTAACTCACCCGTTTACATTTTATTGAGGCTTAAAGTTAAACACCACAACATTCACAAATGTGGGGTTTTCCATGTTGTGTTTTGTGAATGTTATTGTGTTTTGAAATGTTTTAGTGTTTTGTAAAATGTTGTGTTTTGCAAAATGTGGTTGTTACGTAAAGTGTTGTGTTTTGTAAGTGTTGTTGTTTTCTGAAATGCTGTGGTGTTTTTTGAAATGTTGTTGTCTTATGAAATGTTGTGTTTTGTGAAATGTTGTGTCTTATGAAATGTTGTTGTGCTTTATAAAATGTTGTTGTGTTTTGTGAAATGTTGTACTTTTTAAAAAATGTTCTTGTATTTTGTAAAATGTTGCTGTGTTTTATAAAATGTTGTGTTTTTGAGATGTGTTATGTTTTGTAAAATGTTGTTTTTTAAATGTTGTGTTTCATAATGTGCTGTTGTGTTTTGTGAAATGTTGTTGTCTTATGAAATGTGTTTTAAAAAATGTTGTGTTTTGTGAAATGTTGTTTCTTTTTTTTTCTTTTTTTTTAAAAAAAGTTGTTGTGTTTGGTAAAATGTTGTTTTCCGAAATGCTGTTGTGTTTTGTGAAATGTTGTATTTTTTTTTAAGTTTTGTTTTGTAAAATGTTGTTTTCTGAAATGCTGTGTTTTGTGAAATGTTGCTGTGTTTTATAAAATGTTGTGTTTTTGAGATGTGTTATGTTTTGTAAAATGTTGTTTTTTAAATGTTGTGTTTTGTAAGGTGCTGTTGTGTTTTGTGAAATGTTGTCTTATGAAATGTTGTGTTTTAAAAAATGTGTTTTAAAAAATGTTGTGTTTTGTGAAATGTTTCTTTTTTCTTTTTTTTTCTTTTTTTTTTAAAAATTGTTGTGTTTAGTAAAATGTTGTTTTCCGAAATGTTGTTGTGTTTTGTGAAATGTTGTGTTTTGAAATGTTGTGTTTTAAAAAATGTTGTTGTGTTTTGTGAAATGTTGTTTCTTTTTTCTTTTTCTTTTTTTTTAAAGGTTGTTGTGTTTGGTAAAATGTTGTTTTCCGAAATGCTGTTGTGTTTTGTGAAATGTTGTATTTTTTTTAAGTTTTGTTTTGTAAAATGTTGTTTTCTGAAATGCTGTGTTTTGTGAAAGGTGCTGTTGTGTTTTGTGAAATGTTGTTATTTTTAAATGTTGTGTTTTTTCAATGTTGTTTGTGTTAAGTGTTTTGTGTTTTGACCTCCAGGGCCACTGTACTTTTCAGGGTTTTTTTTTTATAAAAGTAACTAAAAGCAGCTAAGATCATTGAATAGAGTTGTGAGTCATTATACTGTATATAAAATGCTTATAAATTCTACTTTATTCATAAGTTCATTCACTGTCATCAGTTTCTCTATTTAACCCCTTCCACTGGTGTTCAGTCTCAGCCAATAAGATTCATCCATCCGAATCCTTTGGAAATCCAGTTCCTTGTTTTGGGATGGCAGCATGCCCGGACACACACACATATACACACACACACACACACACACACGCACACACATATACATACACATGCCGGGCTGGTCAGTGAGAAGAGAGCGAGACACTAAATGCTCTTTATTCAGTCTCGAGCGCATCTCGGAGCTGACAGACCTGCAGAGTGTGTGCGGACAGTCAGTCACTGAGCGCTGAGAGCTCCAGCTTAACTTCACTCCACTGGCTGTTTCCTGCGCTGCAGACACTGTGGACTCTCCGGACTCTATAACCTGCTACTTTTATTTGACTTTTCTGAGCTGCACCGGGCTTTTCACACAGGTTGGTTCATTTCTGTCATTTCATCTGCTCTGGTTTCTGGAGTGAGTTTGTGCTGTAAATCTGTCCGGTCAAAGTTTTTTCCTCTCACAAGTGTTTACATAACATTTTAAATGAGGTCAAGCGCTTTTCTGCCTGGAGCTGAGGGTTCCGCTGCAGAAGCTGGTGTGAAACTTAGATTTTCTCTTTGGTTTGAGCTTGTAAACTCAGATTAACTCGGGTTTCATGCCTCTTTATACCCACTTGATATTATCTGTACAGTGGAAATGAATGGCGTTATTGCATAAGCCATAAAACTGATTAAAAAGATTGTTTAAGTTTGCACATTCATGCGGTTTTTGTTTATTTTGTGTGTTTGCACCTTTAAATCAATGGAAATGTGACACAAGCTTATTTATTGGAGTTTGTAAAAGTAATTTTTCCAACTTTTTCAAGATAAAACACACAAAAACTTTTATTATTTTTTTTTCCTTAAATTGTCTGCTCATTAACCGCCTTCAATATGGAGCTGGAGGCAATTAAAGCAAGTGGTGAATGCGTCACGCTGGGACAGCATATGGTGACGTTTCAATTGGCTCGTCACGCTTTAATTGTGTAATTGAAACCTCTGTTGTTGGTGGTGTGTGTGTGTGTGTGTGTGTGTGTGTGCTGCTTGTATTGACAAATTGCAAAAACATTCCTTTAATAGTTTCAAATTTTAATATAAAGCTTATGTCCTATAGGCACAGAAAGTATATTGTCAAATAGGCTACAATGACTGCGATGATATTGTCATTTACACTTAAAGTGTGTCTGCAGTGATGACCCAACAATCTAAAAGCAAAGTACATTAGATGTCCAGTTTGACTTACAGGGACTTTTCAGTCCATGTTGGCTGGAAAGCTGAAGTGATAAAGATCCCCGATAGGAACTAGCGCAAGTTTGTAAAAACCCACATTGTCCTTGTATATCTTCTGTAGTAGTGTCTATTATGGGCTGCGGCTGTTGGTTTCAACACTGGTTAAACTGTTGATTGTATATTGATTAAATGTCAGGAGATATTGAAGGTAATTTCTCCAAACAGTCCATAAAGGAACTGACACCAGAGGATGTTTGGCATTTTTGCCCCATAGATGACTTCTACAATTCATCAGTGATCTGACTAATTAATCAACTGACTAATTTGATCTTGCTTCACCTAAAATTAACCCTGTGAGGCGTAAATATGAGTTTGAAGTCAGTGGTTCCCAACTTGTCCTGCCATGAGGTCCAGATTTCCCCTTAGTCATTAGCTCAAGGTCCACACACTTTAATATAGTCGGCATCATACTTGCGTTTAGCCATGTCATCCGTTATTTACTAGCTCTACAGCAGGAAACAGCACTTCAAAATGAAAGCTTCTGCCATAAATTCACTTTACTTCAAAATAAAGTGGGTTATTTACAAACTTGACACGTTTGCGAGTCACTTGTGGTCCATTCAGAATGGACCCGTGACCCACCCGTTGGGAACCAGTGTTTTAAATGATCCTATTGCACTTAATAGCACTTTTTAACAGCTCTATTAAACTTTTCATTCACTGTAGTGTTCCTATAATATGTAGTGATTGACTGATTACTCAGCTATACTGATAATCAATCACTGCTGTCATTTTACAGGCCAATAATGCCTGTAAATACTTGTATTATAATAAGAACATTTGCTGCTTTTCTCCATTTTATATCACCATGCAGTTCTTACTCTTGTCTTTGGATTATCTGATAATAATCATCAGCTGCAGCCCTAACATATTAAAAAGTTACACACTTGGCGACTAGGTATGGCTACTAATCTGGCAGGGGAGACTTTCACTGCTTAATTAAAATAAATGCAGACCGGTCCTCGGCCAAGACGGCAGCCTAGACTGCTAATGAAATCGTTTACAGGGAAACTGAGCCAGGGCCGATTTCACAAACTCATAAAAAGTGGTGGAAGAACACAATGAGTCAGGTCAGCTGTGAACAGGAAAAAACATTGGCACTCCTCCAGCGGTTTCACACAGCATCCTTCCTCCACTCTGCTGAGCCTGCGAGGACGTTTTTTGACTCCAGTCCATCTTCATTTCAGACCAAAACAGTATTCTGGGTGTTTGTTATTATGAGACACAAGCCAAAAAGCTGTTATGTGTATATGAGTAAAAAACATCTCACTTTTTTGATTCCCCTAGGCATTTTCATGTCTCTCCAGTGCCTATAAATGTCAAAATGACTCAATGAAAACTTGGACATGAACAACTAGATTTTATTGGGGACAAACACAGAATAAAAACAAAGGGACTCGTTTGTGTAGAAAAGCTGACGTGAGCATTTAGATTTTCCTAGAAAGATGAACACCAAGTCATTCAGAGAGGTTTCTAAGTTCAGGATATGTGGTTTTGTAATCATGACATTTACTCTAAAAGACTTAAAATCCCTCCGACCACAAAGTATAAACACACGATGATACCTTTTCAAACTGCTGTTGGAGAGCCAATAGAAGTAGCAGCTCACATACCAACATGACTGAATCATTTGAGAAATATGAACATGTTTTTCCACAAAAACCCTTCATACCATGCACTAAAGAAGCCAAAGACTTCAAGTAATAAATGTTGCCTAAATACAAGCAGCTATTCAAGAAGGTTTACTGACCACAACTGTCTTAAATTGGCCAAATTGTGATTTAAATCAGAACCATTACTAAAAAAAAGACACTTGGAGTCAATACCAAGCCATAATTGCTTCTTAGGAAAAGCTAATCATGCAGCAAAAGTGGTTTGAGATGTTTATGTGGATGTTTTAGTTGGTTTTAACACAACTTTATTTTGTGATTATGGGTCACCATTGTAATCCATTGTAACTGTTGTGAATCTAAGCTGCTATCTTCCACAATCTAATACAGCTTGGGGTTTTGCGGCCACAGCTTTTCTTGGTCTGGTTTGACCATTAGCTTTTTGCGGCTAACGTTAGCAACCTTTAGGTGAATAATTCTGAGTCATTTCATTTCCTACTTCTGTGATTCTGCCCCACTTGTAACCGTACATTTTAGCATTTAGTGTCCACATCCAACTCCACACTTTCTTACAGGCAAATTGGATCCATCTCAAAGTCAGGGTGGAAAAATCCTCTCCATCAAGGCATTATATTGTAAAATAGGCGGATTTTTCACACCCATTTGTTACTTAATAGACCTTTTAAAATGTTTTAAAATGAGCAATCTGTACAGCTGGGTTGTTCTCATTCACGTGTTGAGTAGACTGGTGCAGGAATGAGTCCTTAAACCTGAAAATGAGTTAGCATGTTAGCACTCCTGGTTCCCTTGTCTCGAAGTCAATGGGTTTTTGAACAGGTTTTTGGTTAGATGCCTGAAATAAGGTCTGTAGTGACACAAGCTTAAGACATGTTCACGTTTTGTTCATAAAATACGTCAGTAAATACCCCACTTGTGAATTTTGAAGCTTTTTCGTGTCTTAAAAAAAGGCGGTTGCTAGCAAGTAGCTAAATGAAACTACAGAGCATCATCATGCCAAACACGGCTTCACAGCCTACTTATGGTGGTGATCTTGGAAGTCGTGTGGCCATGGCTTTTTACTTTTGGCAGCTGCATTTATGCTTCAAAGATCATAAAAGTAGTGCTCATCTGTGAAGATTATCTTGCTGAACAAGCCACTTTTTTTTTGCGATAACCTGAAATCCAACGGAAAAATCTTTTTTGTCGAGGGAACCAAGGTGAAGTTAACGTCAGCGTTGGCCTACGTCATCCCTGCAGCACTCTGTTGTGGCCATTTTTCTGTAGCTACTTGTCACAGATGTCGACAGAATCTGTATCTTGTGATATAGGCAGATTTTCACCCATAAAATGTGTGTGTTTATATTTAATTTTTAGGACTCAAAATCCTTAAAATCTGCAGTTGTGTTCTCACCAGTGCCCCGAGGAAAGAATGTGTGCAGTTTTTATTTGTTTGTGTCTCCTGGACTCAATGTGCTGGAAAGCTGTTGAGCAGAGGCACCATGTGCAGGCTGGCCCTGACAGTAATCAGTCAATGAATAATGAACACACACACACACACACACACACACACACACACACAGACCTGCCATTGACAGCTGTTTGGTATCTTTGTGTGTGTATTAACTCTATCAGTGGAGTGCAGCTGCATGGCTGCCTGTAGCAATTATGTTCTCGCTAAATAAGAGCCAGTGCTGGGAGGAGGGGCTGTGTGCATGTGTGTGTGTGTGTGTGTGTGTGTGTGTTAGTGAGACAGAGAGAGAGAGAGAGAGAGAGCACGTATTATTAAGCGATTAACTTACTCAAAGGATAGCCGCATGATGTGTGTGTGTGTGTGTGTGTGTTACGGCACACATGCTGTTTGAACTGTATGTAATATAAACCAGCTCAGGGACTTTAACATGAGCCTCTAGGAGCCTTTTTGCAAGAGGGTTTGAGTCACACACACACTTTTTTTTTTTTTTTACCTCCACACACATCTCATTGACACTTTCTCAGTGTGTCAGGCTTTGCGCAACACACACTTTCCTCCATTCACACACAGTCGGACATATGCTCTGTTCTCAGGGCCCATGTGTATTTATCCTGTCATGTGACCCAGTCGCGCTTTGAGATCCTCAAAGGCTCTGTTGTGTCGTGAGCTCCATTCACACACACGCACACATACACACATATTAAGACCTATAAACACTCACTAACCTCGTCAGTACCCACAGACCGTCTCCCCGCAGCTTTTTCATGGTTAATTTGCTGCTCAATAGGTCAAGAGGAAAAGCAGACATCAAGTGAATACACACACAAAATCAGTCTGAGACACAGCAAGTCATGCAGCCGTCCAGTCACAAGGGTCGGCTCATAGCGTATTTCCCAGACAGTTGGGGCTGCGCTGATTTAAAGAGTCATAAGAACATGAGTAAAGCCACTCTTAAAGACATACTTCACTCTCAAAATAATCACTTGTATATCAGTTCCTCACCCCATGTTACATTAAGTTTGTGAAGAAAACTTTGATTATCTTGCAT
Source organism: Epinephelus lanceolatus (assembly GCF_041903045.1). Classification (NCBI taxonomy): domain Eukaryota; kingdom Metazoa; phylum Chordata; class Actinopteri; order Perciformes; family Serranidae; genus Epinephelus; species Epinephelus lanceolatus. Next base: position 20,016,172 of record NC_135755.1, read on the forward strand.
GCCTTCATGGTAAACGATGAATCCAAAAACGGCAAACAGTCTTAATGAATTGAAGTCATAGGGGTCCACTTTAACACCAGCAAAACTATATTAAAACATCCATTCAAAACACTTCCACTTTAACAGCCTAGTGCAGGCACGTTTAGAGTCTGGTCTGGGCCAATTGTGGCCTGTGGACCAATTTTAAAGTTATACTTTATTAATCCCCGAGGGGAAATTCAAATTTTTTCACTCTGTGGTCATACACACACAGGCCCAAAATAAACACATATGTACAAACAGGACCTATACATGCATTAAATGAAGAGATGTCAGAGTGAGGGGGCTGCCTTGGACAAGCACCCCAAGCAGTTGGGGGTTCAGTGCCTTGCCCAGGAGGTGAACTGGCACCTCTTCAGCTACAGTTTACACTCCATACTTGGTCCAGGGACTTGAACTAGTGACCCTCTGGTTCCCAAGCCAAGTCCCTGTGGGTAGTGCTACTGCGGCCTGTGGCTTGTTCAAAATACTTGTATGAGATTCTTTTTTTAATAACTCATATGATGCGAGTAGCAGCTGGCCCCTGGGCATTTTCACATTTTCTAATATGGCCCCCATTCAAAAACTTTTGGACACCCCTGGTCAGGCATTTGGATGAGTTGCACACTTGGGCAACTCTATGAATACATGAGCACAGTTCAAATGCATGCACTTGCGCAGGCAGCACACAACACTATTTTGATATAGTTTTGCTGTTGTTAAAGATGTCCCTCTTTACTTCAGTTCATCACAAATGTTTGCCGTTTTTGGATTCTTCATTCACTTCATACAAAGTGTTCCTTATGAATTCAAAGTAACACTGGGGAAGTGATTCATATACAAATACAAATGGTCCTCTTGTGGATGAATTGCCTGTCAGCTGGTGCCTCATATTTAACAGATACATAAGTGGTAGCAATCCTCTCATCTCACTCATTTTTTGCTGTACATAAAGTGCAGTCCTTTCCTTTCAGCTGACATTTATTTTGGTACCATCCTGTTTGTTGTCGTCTGTCAAATGCTTGAAAAATGTTTTGATTAATCAAATCTTGACAATACAATGTAACCCAGCAACCAGCTGCATATCAGCAGGAAAGTCCCTGCTGCCAAACAACAGAGATATTAAGCAAATACAACAGTCCACTGACTCTGCTACCATAGTGCGAAGACCACATGCTCCTTATGCATCTCCTGCATCAGTGATGTTGCCATAACGACTGGTTGCAGAATAGAAACGTGCACATGTGCAAACAGGTGCAAGAAAAGAAAGAGCAGGTTCATGAATTGATTCACACCTGTGTGTGGTGTTTCTAGCTGGAGCTGGAGCTGCTCTCAAAACCGGCAGCACTTAAAACTGATAAAGAGCAACTCCAGTTTGAAATGTCTCATAGAAATGCTAATGAATTCAGACACATGGTGAACAGGTTCAGTTTTGTTCAGCAGGATGTCAGCTACCTAAAAAATGTTCAAAAGTGTGTTCATAAGACAGATAAGATAGTGAAGTCAGAGCAAAAGCAGCCCAAATTCGCTAACCTTTCATCTGGGCCTTGCTAACGTATGTTTACAGCCTTTTTAAGAAGATAACTATTCTGTTTCATGTGGTCAGTGTCCAAAAGAACATTTTGAAAAATGTGGGTATTCACTTTCTTGCTGAGTGTTAGTTGAGAAGTTCAATCCCACTCTCATGTTTGGTCATTACAAATAAAGCTATAGCTGGCTCAGCTAAGCACAAAAACAGAAAGCAGAGGGAAACAGCTACCCTGGCGTTTTTTGTACTGATTAAACAAAAGAGATAAAATGTAAATTAATTAATGAGCTTTAGGAGTGCTAGTTAGTTGATTTATTTATTTATTTTCTACTTTGGACAGAGCCAGGCTAGCTGTTTACCCCTGCATTCAGTCTTTCTGCGAAGCTAAGCTAAGCTATAGCCTATCTAGCTTCATATTTAGCCCGTAGACATAAGAGTAGTGTTGATCTTCTCATCTAAATTTGGGCTAAAAAGCAAGTACACTTCCAAAAATGATGAATAAGTTCACCATCCAAACACTGATTATAGCCTACATTTAAGTTTTCAGTGGGCTACTGGTGCATGCTATCGTTTCCAGTTGCCCAATTCCTAGTTTTCAGCATGCTTCTAGTTTAAACTGTGATGTGTGAAGATATTCTTTGTACGTATGATAGACTCAGATACATATGAGGGCAGACCATGCTATAATAAAGAACAGCATAGGTGAGGATTTAGCGTCGATTTACCTCCGATGCTAGCGAGCTAGCATCGGAGGTAAAGCGACATTATTTTTTTTTTTTTCAGAATTAAGTAGATTTTTTCTGAATCCTGAATAAGGCATCAACCGATCAAGTTGTGCAAAACAGAAGCCATATTACGTCACATCAACGGCAGACCTGTTCAACTTTTGCTAATTTGAATAGTTTATTCGTCACTGTCCCATTGTGTAAAGGCCTTTACAGTGAAGTGTTATTTAGCCAACAAGTATATTGCATCCTCCTCATGTTCCAGTTTGATGGCATTGCATAACATCTCCCTCTTCTTTTTGTAGGCTCTGGTGTTTTCCTGGTGATGACCTCATTGCTGTTTCCTGGCAACGCCCACGCTGCGATGAAGGACCTCTCTTCCTCCTCCTCTCCTCTCAGCTCCCTGCTCCACTACCCGTCCTCCAAAACCTCCGTTGTGCCGTTCTCCCCGTCCGCCAGCGCCGCCTCCTCGCCCGGGTCATCGATAACATCAGCTCCGCTCTCCAAACCTCAGCCCTTCTGCCTCCAGACAGGGCCGCACCTCATTGCCAGCATGCAGCTGCAGAAGCTCAACTCGCACTACCAGAACCTTGCCGGTGCTTCTGCCGGACACCCAGCACCTGGTGGCACTCAAAGGGGTTTTGGTGCTTCTCCTCTGGGCACGGGAAACCAGCTTCTGGGGCCAACTGGAGGCCTTGCTGGAGGTGGGATGGGTGTGGGGATCAGCATGGGGAACCAAAGCTCTGGTGCAGGTGGAATTATCGACTTTGACCCCGTGGACGAGGAGGTTCTCATGTCACTGGTGGTGGAGCTCGGTTTGGACCGAGCCAATGAGCTGCCCGAGCTTTGGCTGGGTCAGAACGAGTTTGACTTTATGTCAGATGTGCCGGCCGGATGCTGACCTACGGGAAGAAGAACTATCAAGATGCAGCGGAATTGATAGACAAAGAGAGAGAAAACTTTCTCTCCTCTGTTTTGTTGTTCTTTCCTCCCTTTCTTGATTGATAAAATGAGGAAACTGAAGAGACACTGAGTGCTAAAGAAAAAGATATTAGAGGCATACTTTTGTTTCTATTTTACTCTCATATTCCATGTGCAGAGAGATGGATAAAAGAAAAAGTCAGCTTACTTTTTTGTTGTTGTTTTTTAATGCATAAAGAGAGCAAAATGTTTTATGTTCCGTTCGATCAGTACATTTTTCTTTTCTAGGATGAAACTGGTGGTTGAAACCAACCTAACGGGATTAAGAACTTTTATTTTTCCTTTCATTAAAAGCATGAGCAGAACAGAAACAAGGACTCTTTCTGCCATCCCTCCATCATGCTGGCTTATTGAAAACAAGGTGATTGACGGGTGATGGGAGACGTTTCTAACCTTCTAACAAAGCAGTAAAACGATCAACACACCTGTTGGACTTTCTCAGTGCTCTTTTCTCCCGATCAACGTAAGGAAAATGAAAATGGGAATCATGACGTTATGGGAGATTTGTAAAGGATGACAAACACTATGTTTCCTGTTTTCTTATGGACAATATTAGACTCTGGTCTCATGGGAAAGAGACTCCTGTCTCTTGGCTTCACAAAGAAAGTGATTGTCTGAAACTGGTTATCTCAATGTACTTTTCTTTCTGTCCTTTTTTTCTTTGAATTAAGTTCAACCAGTCGTATTCACGGAACATGTTATTTAAGACAGTGGCTGATATCCATCAGGACTTTTGGACAAGGAGCGCTTCTGTAACCGGTTCTACTTTTCTGAGCATAATGAATTAGATCAAGGGATGTGGAATCTTTCGGAGCATGGGACCTGAATGGAGTAAATTGTTTCTTGCTCTGGAGCGCAGCCTCATTAAAATGATCGAGGCCTTTTTGGTGGTCATGTGAGTCGCCACTACATGTACGTGTTTTGTTTTCTGGCCTACAGTGTAAGAAACTCTGACCCCGGTGGTGTCAATGATCCTGAATAGCACTTCCTCCTACATGGAGGATACAAGGTCTGTGTGGACACAACCCGAATGAACAAATACATTCATGTGCCCTTTGCTTTCTTTGTTTTTGCTGTTTCACCACTTTGATGTTTGTGTCAAAACCGTTTGTTCAGCTCCAACAGACCTTATTATCAAGAAGCGTCTCTGTCCCTGATAAGGAAGCATTGTCTGTTTAGCCATCAGGCTCAGAGGCTGCTGTTTGCACACTTTGCGGGGCAGCCTTTGAGCTGAACATGCTCTGTGGTCCAGACTGGTCTCACTCCAACTTATCAGATACTGAGGCTTGGTCAGTGGCCCCTGGCAGCAGATACAGAGGCACCCTTGGTGGTGGTATGACATGCGCCGGGCAGAAGCAGTTTATAAGGAGCAAGAAAGTCCACATAGGTTGAGTGGGAGGTGAGGTGGATGGGTCAAACAAACTTTGGACTTTGACCCGAGAGCTGCTTGTGTCCCGTGTGAAACCAAAAGTCAGTCGAGTTATTTTAATAACAATGTAGTGTGCTAGTATGTGTAGCATGCCCCGTAAGTGATGTCACATTATATATGTATGACATACGTTATGTGATGTTACATTACATACAGTAACAACTTATTTCAAGCCAAACCATTATGTTTTCTTCTAAACCTAACCAAATACTTCTGTTGCCTAAATCTACAAAGGTAAACCTAAAAGGGGAAGTGTGTTTAACTATGTTGTAAGTTTATTTTGTAAAACACTATGCATTTATCAAGCAGAAACTGTACATTTCCTGTGAAAATGGAAGTGTAAATTGACATGCTGTTCCCAAACACCCAAAACGGACGCTGGAGAGGCACCTAGCATCATTTTTTAACATGTAGGGCTCCTGACCAAACGTTGGTATTTGATGAGCTGGGAGGGGAACATGTTGGCCGTGCAGGCTTTGGGAAGGTTGGAGTTGGACCAAAGTAAACTAAACCTTTCATAAGCTACTACAGCTTATGGCAGGTGTGGCACATTTTATTATCATTAACTACCAGCTTCTTACTGATTCACTGCCTCTTGAAGACAGAGACAATATGGAAAACATCTTCATGAGCTAGCTGTGTGCCCTCTGGCAGCCATATTGGAGGTCCTCGTGCTCTTTGGCTTAAGTTCAACAGTTATTTGTTCAACTTCTCCAACTGACCACAATCAAAAGAGTTGTTTTGGTTTGGCGAGCTAGCCAACAGTCACTATCTGCTAGACATTTGACTCTGGTTAGGCCTACTTGTAGAGAGTTAGCATTAGCTATGGGTAGCATCCTGGAAAAACTATGTAAGAGTATTACTTTTTTTTTTTTTTTTTTTTGATTTTTCGAAATTCAGTTTACCTGCTCTCCTTTTTTCCCCCTTATGCCTGACCCTAATACTCTTTCGTACAAAGCCCCTACAATTTTTTTTAAATGTTAACACGTGAAATTTACAATATCGCTTTAAAACAGTAGTTTGACTAAACAATACTAACTGAAGGTCCATTTACAACTTTTTCCAGAGCTCTCAACTGTGTCATTTAAATAAACTTTTAAGCTAACGCGGACGAATAGTTCTAAAAGTGTTCTGTTTACGGGTGTCATGATATAGGTATTGACGATAACAGTGATATTTAAAAATCAAGTCCTGATATCATTTTAATGATACATGATACATGATATGATATATATGATGATATATATTGTATACGTATTCCAGCACCTTATGTCCTCGCGTTGTCTTCCTCCCCAAACGCCATCTGGTTGCCTTTTCACTACCTATTAAGTGTAATTGCTCGTCCTGTACGATTTTGTACAGATATAGTTACAGACTCTCTCCCCACCTCCTTACACTCATATTCTGAGTTGAACTCATTTGCCAAAAAAGAGGCAAAATGTACAATAAACAAATTTAAAAATAAATCTGACTGATTTTGACCGCATTTTCCCCAAAAAATGTTTTTTTATCATTAACTCTTTAGGATTTGAGGACATTAGGGGCATAGCCCAGACCTCTTACAGGGGGTCCGGGGATCCTCTCCTGCTCTTTTATACACTCTGATACTTGATATACATTTAAAGTAGAAAACCTGTTTATTTTTCTAAATTAGAAAATGGTCGGGGGGGCCACCTGGCACCCTATCTGGCCCACAGGCTGTAAGTTGAGTATCACTATTATATCATAAGCGCTACTGAGCTCACATAACAAATCCATCTCAGTGACAACTGAGCAAACTCCCATCTTCTCCTGAAGACCATTTGACACTGTTGAGGCTCAGGGTAAAAAACATTATTAAGTGGACCCTTGGGTGGGATTGTTTTGAATAAGTGTTTTACATGTGATATATTGTTTTTTTTTTTACATAAAAGTTACATGTGGAACAATTAAACATGAGATAAATGTGATAAAGTCACACCAGTTTTTATTCTTATAAGGGAATTAACAATCCCCAAAATCAGTCAATATTTTCGAAACCATCTTCTTGTTGCTGATACACCCCAATGTTACATTTCTTATTAGCATACCCTCTGTTGGACCTCCATGATGCTGCCAGATGCTCTTTAAGTTTACAGAGTCAATTCTTCATCTACCAGGTGTTGTTTCTTGCCGCTGCAGACTTTAATGGTTAAAAAAAATCCCCAGGGTTTAAACTGACACCCCTCCACCCCCTTGCCCACCTATAGGAACTGTACTGTGCTGTTTTCCCCGCTGTAGATGGATGCAAGTTAGCACGGGGGCTCTGACCTATATATCTGTTGTGGTAAGAAGAGACGGGGGCTTGAACTGTGCGGTGGGAACAAAGGCCTTTCACCTCAGCCTGGTGTGTCTGTCATCTGGCCATTGTGGGTCTCCTCCTGGACCACACACACATGAAATAACACACCTGTACATATGCGTACATGCACACAACTCACTGAAACCAAACTATGTGCAGGAGTACAAAGACACAGAAATAAACCACATGCACACACAGGAGCATGGGGATGGTGTTACAGCAGGGAAACGGGAGTAGCAGCCATGAAACAGGCACTTGTTCAGTTACACACAGACTTCACAGGGTATTGGGGTTGTTGGTGTGTGTGTGAAAAGAGATAGTGATGTTAGGGGAAACTATGAGCAGTGGGTAATCCGTCCACATGAAGACCACTGGTGGAGGAAAAAACACGCAGGGCAGTGTTAATTTATTTAGATATAGAAGGATCAGCTTACACACACTCAGCTCCTCAGCACAATTTTCCCTGCACACATACACACGCTGCCTAATACCAGTTTTTGATGTCGATTAGGGTCTCGGTTACAGCCAGTGGACTTCCTTTTCTTTCTTTAATGAAACACGAGAAGCGGTGATTAATGAAAACCCGATGATGGACTAATTTGACAGAGGGATTTGCAGGATATTTCCCTCGTAACAACCACTTTATTGAAAGATGTAAAGACGCTTCTAATCACAACGAAATCCAAAAGACAGACACGCTGATTCTCTCTTCCTCTGTCTCGTCGCCTAAGTGGGTCAAAATAACATTCTTGAAATGGAAGAGTCTTGTGTTTGTTTCCATCTGCTTGACGAAGTCCTTTTGTGTGTGTGTGTGTGTGTGTTTTGTGTGTGTTGTGCTGTGGTCCGGCCTTGATCCCAGCTGAGTGAATGTTATTTTTGCTGTGTGAAGCAGAGGGACGTCCCGCCCCCTCTTCTCCTCCCCTGAGAAGTTGCCTGGTTGAGATGTTTGAATTGTCTGAGGGCTTTCATTTCCTCTTCTCCATGATGCCATCATATTGCAGATTAACCCCGGCAGAGACCTTTTGAACCACAATATACCTCATAGCTGTTTGGTGTCTAATGATTCGTCACTACGGTTTCAGTTTGCTTGGATACCACATGGGTTTACGTTAGCAACTAATTACTGCAAAATCATCACACTATTTGAAATTGGACCTTTATCTAATGGACAACACTGTCTGGCTCAAATGCTAACCTTACTACAGACCTTGTTTTGTTCAATACCATACGTTCATAGACTGACTTCTTTCTTCGGTTAATCCATAGGCTTCAATGTGCTCCAGTACTCCCATCATGCAGAATCATAGTCTTGTTTTCTTCGAGTACTAATTCAGTTGTGCGATGGGACTGTTTGATTGGTTGACGGAAAATTAATTACCAACACGTTTCATAGATAAATTATTTTTGTTTCAAGAAAAAAAGCCTCTCAAATGATTGCGGGGCAGACTATTTCTTGGCTCAAAGCAGTTGCCAGGTAACCAGCGGTGACTTCAGGAAGTTTCTGCTCCTGCTTTCACAATTAATGATTGAAAAGACTTCATTATCCAGATTGACAGTAGTTTTTGGATGCTGAGATTTTTCCTGAGCTCTGTTTTAAACCTCCACCGCCCCAACGACAAATGAAATGGATTTACAGTTTCCATGTGACAGTCAGTGATTTACTGCACGCTGGGCCGTTGCCTCTGGGCCTCAGGGTCATGAAAAATGTTCCAACACATCAAGGCCTGTGAAAACCTTGGACATAAGGAGTGATATATCTGCTAAAAGCCGGCTGTTACAAGGTTCCCTCTCCACGGTAATGAAAGCCACTGATCTGCTGCCAGGTCTGCTTGTGTGTGAAACTGAAGTAGACTTTGCACTGATTTACTCCTTTTATTCATCATATTTTACTTTTAAACCTGTAAAGTCTTCAATTTTTTTTTGCTGGTTTCACATGCAGTTACTTTCCTTGATTTGTTTTTTCTAATGATGAAATGAATATTATTCAAAGATGATTTTTAAAGCACTTTTGCTCACCGGCTCTCACTTGTACATCTATATGAATATGTAAATGACTGAGATCATATTAAAAAAAAAAATGCTTGTATTTTTGTTACGGCTCTGAGTTTTGGTGGAGAAATAAAGAAAGTGAAAACCACGCTGGAGTGAATGTTTGACATTAACACAGCAGACACTACAGCATATGAGGTTGCATGGAATGATTGCTCAATGTTTGAAAATTTTAACCATATCTACAGATACGTGTGGCATGTATAGAATATAGAACAATATATATTTACCGGTAAAGGTCAAGCATACATAAGAATAATTGTGTGTGCGTTTAAACAAAGATAAATAACAGATGATAGATATTTTATAAGCAGTTGGCCTGTTAACATTATTGTACAAGGCTTCCATCTGCTGGCCAGTAGTGGTAAGTGCACAAGTTGACAGACCCTCTTACTCCAATACCCATACTACCATGCTATTTAGCATGCTAGAAAAAGATTTAGTATGTCTCAATACATAGTTTGTGAAATACAGTAGGGACATGCCAGTAGGTTTTGATGGGATGAACTACGAATTGAATTAAGTTCTTTTAACTTGAGCTGAATATGTTTGAGATTGGTCACGGGAGATTAGTTGGGGATTTATGAAGTAGCACAGGATATAGAAAGACCAAGATGTTGACGCGGATGGCCGCCTCGGGACGTCGCTCTTTACCAGCACAGTGTCTACTGTGGACACCTTCAGGTTTCTCGGTACCACAATCTCTTGGGACTTGAAGTGGACCTCCCACATAGACTGGCTGTACTTCCTGCGACAGCTCAGGAAGCTCAACCTGCCCCAGGAACTGCTAATCATGTTCTACACAGCCATAATCCAGTCTGTTCTCTGCACATCCATCACCGTCTGGTTTGGATCTGCCACCAAACTGGACAGGATCAGACTGAAAAGGACAATCAGGTGTGCAGAGAGGATTATTGGGACCGATCCTCCATCTATCCAGGACCTTTACCGGTCAAGGGTCAGGAAACGGGCAGGAAACATCACTGTTATGTCATTTCTGGTACATTGAGAGCAAGTCTACTGGAGTCAAATTCCTTGTATGTACACATGTACTTGGCAAATAAAGCTGATTCTGATTCTGATAAAGCATGTCAACTCTTAAACCACAGCAGTTCATAAAAGATGGGCAGAAACAAGATGCACACAAGTTGTGTCATCTACCCAGGTGCAGGTAGTTCGACAACCTCTCCAACCCACTGGGCGATTAAGTCGAAGAGGATAAGTCAGAAGCAGAAGGCAGAGAGACGGAGGTCACACAACTTAAAATATGCACAACAGTTTAACTGTTGGGGATACAGGACTTTAGTCAACTTGTTCATAAAGCATAGCGCTTGCCAAATGAGGAGTTCAAACCTTTTACCTCTTTATCCCCAGAGCAGGTGACTTACTCACTGTGCCACCAGCAAGACATGGCTTATCATGCTCCTTCTGACAACACATGTATTCTATTGTCTCTGCTGTGTTAATGCAGCAATACTCCAGCTGTGGTCTCATGTCGACATCTGAAGGTGTAGGGTGAACTACAGGTGGATGGAACTTATTTCAGCTCAATATTTCTTAATAACTTTATATAACAGCATCGGTTTGAAAGTCAGAATGTTAAGTCTGAATTTCAGAACATTGCCATAACATACATTTGACATAAAAGCAGTCAGGGTGTCTCTTTTTCTGCCTCTTCATAATATTTGGCATGCTCCTCTTTCAGCAGCACCCTCCACTGTGGACACTGTCTGCACCAACACACAACTAACAGGCCGCATAGAAACATTTAAGCATGCACAAACATGACCACTGATCCACATCAAAGCATCTGGGTAAAGCTATGGTGCACTCCAGTACAGTATGTGGCGCTATGTGTCTAACCATAACCACGTCGGTTTATGATACGTCATTAAAACAGGAAGACGAGTCTCCACAGCACATGGTTGTCTGTCTTCTTAGGATTTATCTTTTAAATCATCACCTGACATCGTCTTCTACCGCTGTGTTATCGTACATGGTTGTATCCTATGTCGAAACTCAACATCTTATGATGCCCACATTTTTAAAATGGTCGATTTAAAACGATCTCGTCGCTGTTTTTTAATCGCCCATGTGCGTGTTAGCTGACGGTGGCTAGCAGCGTTAGCAGCGTAGCTTTTTTTGTACGTGACTTCGAGCGATATTTAACCGTATAGTTCAAGTAAAGTCAAATAATGAAATGTAATATATATGTGCTGAAATGTATAGTGTTGTTAGTATGGCTAGGCCGCAGCCGGTTGTGCCAATGACTTCATTTTTTCGGCATGTTAGCATAGCATGCTAGCCAGATTGCAAGAGCTTCCGGGAAGAGGCTGTTTCGTGCTGTCACGTGACCTTGTTTTTATGAATGAGGACCAGAGGACCGACACTGCGTCACACACACCAACAAACAGAGGCAGAGCGAAATATAAAAGAGAAGTTAGAGTTTTCTGACCTACGACGGCGGCTTGTTTTGAAATAGGCTAGCCCTCCGTGGTGAACTTAGCTGCCCCGAAGACTAACTCCAGAGTGTCGGACCGCACCCTGTCAGCGTCCCGACTGGTGAGGGGTCACATTACTGGCAAAGTACTATGGACAAACATCAGTGACGGGTAAGATACGCAGCATCAAAAACAACAGCTACAGTTTATTAGTGACGCAGATAATGCGAGTAAGAATATTGTTTTATGTTATTGACAAGGTGGTACTTGGAGGTTGGTTATACTGGAGCTTATTAAAGGTTAAAACCATTATTCAAACACAGTGGCCTCTGTCACCACATTCTTTATGAAGCCCTCTTCTTATAGATGTTTTTGAAGATTGTTCAATGTCCAAGGTACAAAGTAGGAGAATGCAGTTTCCCCCAGATTTGTTAAAACCCAGGGAACATTAAAGAGCAACCACCTGGAGGATTGTAGCTAGTGTGTAACCACCAGAGCTGACACACAGGAGGGTGCAGACAGAGGTAGGCTGAAAGTTTGCCCAGTGTTGCCTTAAAGATGAAAACCTACCAGTGCTGTTGTCTGGGAATGGCCGATGACGCCCCACCTGCCAAATCATAAAGAATGCAGTGTTGAGGACGAGATGTTGCATTTGTAACAAACATAGAGAGGCATGGCACACTGAATCAATGCTACATAAAATGGAGGAGGTTGCATGTATATACAATATGTCACTGTAATCAGTCACAGACAGAAAAGCAGCTTCCACAAATGTTTTCTTGGCACTAAAAGTAAAGCAGGATTTATTTGTAAAATAAAAGCCAGTCTTCACTTTAAGCTTCCTAACTAGAGTAGCATTAAATGAGAGCTTGTCATCTATCCATACACCCACGTATGAGGACACTTACTGTCAGAAGTGAAGATGCTTAACATCAAGCAGCTGGGAGCGAGCTTTTGAGAAGACTTAAAATCAATGTTAAACTCAGCAGAGCGGTTTGTAATGACTGAAATGCAGTCTGATGCTCTTGAACTGCCTAACAGGTCCTTAAGAAGTCTTAAAATGCCTTCAGTGTTTCCACAATAAGGCCTTTAAAGTCATTAAATAGTATTAAATTTGAATTTGTGAGGTGCTACAAACATTTTATCATATTTATCAATATTTTAATTTCTTTTTGTGAAAATGACTGAAGCCTTTCTATGCAGCAGCCCACATTTCTAATGTTACAAATCTTAAAAAAAAAACAAAAAACTATAATACTGTAATTTGCACTTTGCATATTGCAACTTGAAGGAAAATCGCAACTGTATTTTAGTCGTTTTCAAAAGGCAGACTTTTTTTTACATGCACTCACTGGCCACTTTATTAGGTACATGTAGCAGACACTCAGTGTATTTAGGCATGTAGACATGGTCAAGACGACCTGCTGAAGTTCAGACTGAGCATCAGAATGGGGAAGAAAGGTGATTTAAGTGACTTTGAACGCTGCATGGTTGTTGTTGTTGCCAGACGGGTAGGAACAGGAAACTGAGGCTATAATTCACAGGGGCTCACCAAAACTGGGCAATAGAAGATTGGAAAAACGTTGCCTGGTCTGATGAGTCTGGATTTCTGCTGCCACATTCAGATGGTAGGGTCAGAATTTGGTGTAAACAACATGAAAGCATGGATCCATCCTGCCTCGTATCAAGGGTTCAGGCTGCTGGTGGTGGTGTAATGGTGTGGGGGATATTTTCTTGGCACACTTTGGGCCCCTTAGTACCAACTGAGCATGGTTTAAACACCACAGCCTACCTGAGTATTGTTGCTGACTGTGTCCATCCCTTTATGACCACAGTGTACCCATCTTCTGATGGCTACTTCCAGCAGGATAACGCACCATGTCAGCTCAAATCATCTCAAACTGTTTTCTTGAACATGACAATGAGTTCACTGTACTCCAATGGCCTCCACAGTCACCAGATCTCAATCCAATAGAGCACCTTTGGGATGTGGTGGAACGGGAGATTCTCATCATGGATGTGCAGCCGACAAATCTGCAGCAACTGTGTGATGCTATCATGTCAATATGGACCAAAATCTCTGAGGAATGTTTCCAGCACCTTGTTGAGTCTATGACACCAAGAATTAAGGCAGTTTTAAAGGCAAAGGGGTCCCACCTGGTACTAGCAAGGTGTACCTAATAAAGTGGCTGGTGAGTGTACTTCCATTAAAGAAATGGTTGATGGGTTGATGATTAACGCGTAGGGTGTGGCAGACTGACTCTCATAACAGGCCGGGTTGGTGAGGGTTTTTAAAAACACCCTGACTCACGCATCAGTAGAGTCCAGTGTGAACATCAGATTAACTAGTTTTGCTTTTCTCCTTTAGGCAAAAGGGCTGGAGAAGCGCCTGACACACGGCAAAGCACCAAGGCGATTAATGCTTGACAAGCTCACCGGAGCTTTTGTAAGTAACATTTTCCTCCAGCACTTTCCTCACATCATTTTAAATACGTTGTTTGGTTTTATCACTGCTGTTACTGTTTGAACTGACAGTAGCTTTGTATGTCTCTCATGTAAAATTCTTTAAAGGAAGGATATGCAGCAAAGGCAGGGGTTGCTCACAGTCCATGTTTCTCAGTTCAATATTTATTCCTTCTTAAACCAGTTAACAGAAAAGCGACTGCGGTGGTTTCTATGTTTTTCCCTTGAAACGTATTGTCAAATGAAACGCCCAAAGCAAAAACAATGTGACTATAACATGACTCCAACAGGGAAATAGCATTTTTAACAAGCTATATTGTATGCTGGGTTAATGAGATTAATCGGTGGCTACATTTTCAATGCAACAGTAAACATACTGTTTATGGCCAGTCTTTTTTTTGGTTGCACTCATGTGTCAGGAGAAAAGAATGCTGGCTGGAAAGAAAGAGAGCTTGTGACGCAGCCGCCACGTTGCACACGCTGCTCAACAGCGCACTAAAATATGTTTAGGAAACATTCGAGACGAGAAATAGCTAATACAGTAACGGTCTCGGTCCATGTTTGATCAGCGCTGTGAGTCAGCAGTTTGACTGCAGCTCACAAGCAGTGCTTTACATAATCAACAGCTGCGTTCGACTCCACAGCTCTGATTGGCTGTTTTCCATGAGTCATGGTAGATTCTAGGAAAGGCCATTAGAGACGGAAGGAGAAGGAGGAGGAACATGATTCTTTTTAGATGATGTCTTGCGTATTTTTGTGTGGATACAGTGACAGTTTCAATAAATCACCTGACCAATGAACTTACTGTAAGTAACATTAAAAGGTTGTTAGTAAGATTTTATTGTATTAACTTCTAAAGTCTGAAAAAATCAAAACTTGATGCCCACTGTGTAGCTAGACTCGCAACGAGACGTAACCGTTTTAGAACGTTGCAGAGAAAAGTCGCAGCGGTGTGAACTGGCCATCTGAGCTCGACTCAAGCCGGCTGATGGTGTCACCTGCAACTCCACTGGTCAAATCGCCGGCGGCAGGTTTCAGAACGTAAAGCACATCACCAGTTTCAAAAGCCAAACAGCTTATAGTAAAGCCCGCTGGTCAAGTATAATATCATTTGTAGCTTCTTATATTCAGCCACTAAATAAGCCTGAAAAGCTGGAAACCAGAACGGAAGTACAGAGAGTTGTTGCATAGAGATGATACACCATCTCAGTTGCATTAGCGTGAACTGGCAGGTTTTTAGAACGTCGCAGAACGGCTCATCTTTGGTCTGAACTGGGCTCAACAAGTGTAAGAAAATTTGTTAACAACCGTTTTTCATTTCCAGGTCAGCATGTGACTGATGAGATGCAGCCAGAGAAGAGGGAAAATATCTACCTCATTTGCACTCAGGGTTCATGGCTCCTGGGACCAGTTGACAGACATCTAGCCAAACGCATTGCGAACAGGTAGGTCTGTCGTTTTTAAACTTACAGTGCAGTCAGAAAGTATTCAGACCAAGGTTTTTATAGTTCACTAAAACTTAAGTAAAGACTAAAACTAGGTGTGAAAAAGCATTCTGAGCTAACTGAAATTAAAGTCAAATTAGAATGAAGCAATAAACGAATTGAAATGATATTGTATACTTGCAGAACTAACTAAAATACAATAAAAAATCTACAGGAAATGACTTCAGTCAAATTTCTGAGTCTGTGTGACAGTGAGTCAGTTACCTTCACCAAAGGAACCAATACCGAAACAAATGAAAAAGTAATCATTTTTAAACTGTAAACACTAAACTGAAACAATCAAAGCTGCTCTTCAAACTGAATTGAAAAGTACAGAAAAGTACAGAACTGAAATAACTGATTCACATTTTCCTTTGTTGCAGCCACATGCTAAAAAGATTTAAAGTTCTCATCATTTTCAACTCAATACCTTAAATACAAAGTGAAAACATGATTTTAAAAATGTGAAATACCATATTGGCACAAGTATTCAGACCCTTTGATATGACACTTGACATTTAGCTCCGTACTTTATGTGTTATAGTGCACATATTTCTCATCACAGTGATCCACTTAATAACCATCTGCAGTAAATGAAAGCAGAATTTAACACGTGGTCTATTTTAAGTGCTCACAACCACGTCAGGAGACTGAGTGAAAAACAAAACATATTTTTATCCCTCTGCGCCTCCCACAGCCGTGGCCAGAGGCATTATGTTTTTGTCTGTCCATCACATCCTTCTGAATGTAATATCTTAAGAATACTGTGAGGGATTTCCCAACTTTGGCACAAACATCCACACAGACTCAAGGATGAACTGATTAGATTTTGGTGGTCAGTGATTTCTGTGACCTCACAAAACATGTGGGCCATAACTCATACACTGATTATGACAAAATTTCACACAGATGTCTAACAGGAAAAAAATTAGGAAGTGATGACATTTTACGCCCAAAAATGTCAAAGGTCACTGAACCTATGACATCATAATGTTCTGCAGAAACACTTTTCTGGCCATTACTCAACATCATATTTGAGTAATCGAAGGGGAGACATTTGTTAATATGCCGAATTAGTGACACTAATCATGGATGTCTACCTTGAGAGATCTTCTGAGGTTCCTGGTTGAAGGTGTGTGAAGCATCCATGTTTTAGAATATGTAGCTTCTTCACTCTTTACAATGCTTCCATATTTGAAGCATTGTCAACCATCTTGGCTATGTATGAGTCTGGACTAAGCAGCAACCTCTGATGCTAAAAAACAAAGCTAATTCGGAAGTGTCAAAAACTGCAATTCAGGGGCGTTGGTGGCTTAGTGGTAGAGCAGGCGCCCCCTGTACAAGGCTGTTGCCGCAGCGGCCTGGGTTCGACTCCAGCCTGTGGCCCTTTGCTGCATGTCACTCCCTCTCTCTCTCTCCCCCTTTCACACTTGTCTGTCCTATCAATTAAAGGCTAAAATGCCCAAAAAACATATCTTTAAAAACTGCAGTTCATGGAATGACCACTTGAGGCTGGCTCCTGATAAGAGTAAAACCTGATAATTTATTAAGGCCCAAAGTTATACGTATTTAAGGATGGGGACACTTGAGTGACAGGCTGTCTGTGAGGTGTGCTACAGTCTATGAATCAGATCCACCCTTCGCTCCTCCACAGCTCTAAACTCTCATCCATATATGGTCGCTCCTGGCTCCAAAAAATTAAGATGGCGATGGCTGAAATGCCGAATTCAATGCTTCAAAATGGGAGTCCACAAACCAGTGGTTGGCGTCACGGTAGCTACGTCCATTATTTATGCAGTCTACGGTCGAGACAGAAATGAATGTAAATTGGAACCTGATTGGCATTCAACTGCGAGGTGGTAATTGAGGTTCATACTAAACTACAACAGATTGCAAAGTCAGACTGTAGATTTTCTCAGTTCAGGCCCAGACACACCAAACTGGCTTTAGAGAACTTGTGGGATGAGAGTATTATTATTATTATTGTGTCACCTAACGCTGCCATGTTTGTCCAAAAGTTGCAAATGAACACGCCAAACTGACGGCCAGCAAGCACACATGTCCTGCGTCTGCATCAGAGGACATACCCCTCCATATGAACAGAAAATGGTTGTCTGTAATAGTCATTCAAGAAGGGAAACCGGAAGAAAGTCTTGACTGTAGTTAGCCAGTTAGCATATTAACAGCACAATGCAATGTTGAAAGAACAGAGCACTGTTACCATGCGCCAGTGGACAACACAAACCATCACAAAACATTTGTGCTAAAGCACTCACTTGCTAAAGAAAAACAATCTTGTCTCATATAACAGGTTCGTTTTACCTCACTCTCTCTTGTCTTAACTTTCCTCACTTCCGTTTCACAACCAATGTTGAAATTCCGTTTCTGACTCTCCACCTCTGTGTCTTGATACAGGAGAGATGACCTGTGGCAACCTGCTGCTCAAAAACCTGCTGCTTTTGTCCCTGATCTCTTCGGTCTGTGGTTAGTTTACACCTTTACTTCTTTACCCGCAAAGAGAGAAGTCATTACACACTTAAAGCCTCACCCACAGATTTGATCAGTTCCATTTAAAAATCTCTGTGTTATTCACTGAATCAGTTAAACAGTTTATTCGCCACCTGCAAACAAGTTATGCTGATGAACATCTGCAGCACTGAGACCATCACTAAACTCTACAGAAACATCTATGGATGGATTTTAGAGGCTCACATGATAAAGTTGATGGTTTGTCTGGTCCTCACCTCCCCTCTCTGTCTCCTCCGCAGGAACATTTGAAGTGAATGCGGCACAGACCTCCTATCAGGCAGAGGAGAACGAGGACATCACACTGGAATTTATGTTCACAACCAAAGCTGACACTTCCCCTGACCGGTTCGAAATCTATTGTGAACTGTTAGCTGACAACGAGCACGTAGTCGTGTTTCATCTGTATGAAGGTGAAGAGTTCCTCTGGTCTCAGAATAAACAGTTTGCAGGACGAGTCCAATACGACAAACACCTCCTCAGAGAAGGACGACTCATACTGAACGTGTCCAGACTCAGAACTCGTGACTCTGGCCGGTACCTGTGTACAGTAGTCACAAGTTATGGGAGCAGCACTGGGAGATGCTCGCTCAATGTCACTGGTAAGTTGCTCCTGCAGAGCTTTCTTAACAGGTTAAATCCAAACCTGTGAAGAAAATGTGTTGAGGTTTAGCCGTTGCGAATATTTTGTTTTCTTTTTGAGTAAAATGTTTATTCTTCACATGAATGATGCAGATTTGTTTGGTCTCTTTACAGCAGCGAGGCATTTTCTTGAACCTGAGACACCGAGCACAAGTCGACCACAACCAGCGACTCGGGGAAGGTACGGCCTCTACGGGGCACTGGGACTGGCAGGAGTAGCTCTACTGTTTGTTTGTTTCCGTTTATACAGGCAATCGTGGTTGATTGAAAAGATTCAATCAGCCACTCCAAACCAACAAGATTTGCCGGAAGACTGTGAAAACCATTCAAACATTTGCACTATGCCTGAAGAACAAGAATTAGTCATTGTCGCTCTGCAGGAAGACAATTCAATCATTCGCACGCTGCCTAAAGATCAAGATTCCCACTCAGAGGAAAGTTACAGTTCAGGGTATGGAGGGGGAGAAACAGATTCACAAACTTAAAATTTGTGCACACCAAGAAAACCAGTTATTATGGCAGGGCTTGGTATCGTCACTGATTTCCTGAATTGATTTGATTTTGATTTTTCGATTGGGTGGGCAATGCCGAAAAATTTCACACCTTTATTTTGTTCGGTTCATTTTCACAGTTGCACTTTTTAAAGCAAACCAAACTGCCTGCACACTGTCATGCAGTATTGCCCGAAACAACCACTGACCAGGAAGAAAAAAAGCATGAGGAAGAAAAAAACACGGCTCATCGATTGGCCAGGACCGAAATCGGAAATCCATCCCTTTCAGCCCACAGATAGCAACTGCGTTATAGTCCTCTGACCATATATCAACAAGCGCCTCCTCACTACTCCACATCTGCCCACGAGACATGTTCCAACTTTTTCTTTTGTTACCTCTGCTTCTCCCGGTTCGCGCTGTTGGTTTTGGGTTTTTTTCTACCCAAAATGCACTGCACTCTGCGTCACTTCCTCTCTCTGGTCCACTTCCTCTCTTTGGTTCGCTGGATAGTCCGTTTGCATTTCCCACTGTAAGCGAATCGCACCAGGGCTCACTTGCAAGTAAACTGAGACCCCCAGTTTTCAAGCACACTGGGGTTCGCTCATTTGGTCCGCACCACTCCAAACGAACGGAACTATCCGTGGAAGCGGACCAGGGTTTGTTTAAAGCGAACCAATAGCGCCAGAGTGAATGTGTCCTTTAAGACAAGTTTTAAGACCCGACACAAAGTGACCTAAACCGCTAGATATAAACAGTTAATGGAAAGTGCTCTGTGCTTGTTTAAAACATGGTATCAGTGGCGGTGGATGAGAGACTGCGGACAGAGTAGACTGAAATATCACTTTTTACATGTTTACATGTTGCTGATCAGCTGTATTGATAAAGTATTGACTTTTTGCTCGTGGAGGTTTTATTGCACTCACAGTAACAAGCATAGTTGTCATCAGCTCAAGTTATCTTCAGGTCTGTCTCCACCGCGGCATCTTTACTCCGTGTTTGTCCAAAACATAACAGACACCTAACGGTTACAGATAAAAGACCCGGTAACGTTGGAGCTCCTCAATACTATGGTTGTTAATAATTTAGCGCCACGGCCTGTTTACTACCGGCGAGATTACCAGGGTCAAAGTTTGACACATCCGTGGAAAAAGGCGTATGTTTAAAGATCAATCTCGGATTTTATGAATTGATATCATGTCACTCAAATGAAGATCAATTTGTTTTATCAGTTATTTTAACCCAGCCCTGTATTGTAGTGATGTAGTGTTACAGCTAACATGAAACAAGCATATCCCTCTGCACTGAACAAGTTAACACATCAGAGTCAACTTGTCTGCACAGATATCCGCCCTCTTAGTGTTGTAAAGAGTGAAGGTTACCTGAATATGGTGAATACAATGGAGCCTTGTTACACTACATGCCTACCTACAACACATCTCTGACATTGCTGTGCCCAAGTTGTACATGGAAGTGGAAATGACGGTGCTAGATTCACTTTGGCACGCAACGCTAGGTACCGTGTCTGAAGGGTTACTTTTGGTTCCAAAGGTACCATACCAAAAATGTTAGGGGGAAACGGGGCTATAGAGCGCCACTTAATTGTACGTAACTGTAACAGTGCATCACGTAATGGCTGAGTGGAAGCTGGACTTTCATGTGCTACGATCAAGAGCGATGCATGATAACCACACAGGAGAGAGCATCGTAGCGTTACTAAAGGAGGCCGGTACTGAGTGTAGATTGGCGGCAAAAGATCCCACATTGTAACAGACAATGCATCCAATATGAACTTTGTGGCTGGACTGAGAGACTTGACCCACGTATAGTGTTTTAAACACAGCCTGAACCTGACCTCATAGAGAGCACTGGAATTGTTAACAGTGGCGAGACTACTCAGCAGTCACTGCCTTTTTTGGACGCAACACCATAGCCAGCCACCAGCTAAAGCCCAAACAGGACCTGCTCCAGCTTCCAGGACCCAGGTCAGTCACAAGATGGGCCAGCTCAGATGACATGATTTTTAGAGCAATGATGAGTCACCTATGCACAATCACGTCAGCAGAGGCCCAGAAAGACTGAAAAGGATATCTTAACACTGAGCCTGGCTGACATCACACGTGCCAAGGAAGTGCTCCAGGCACTCGAGCCAATGAAGGATGCCACTTTGGTAATGTCATAGGAGAGCACGCCCAGTCTATCTAAAATTGCACCACTTCATGCCAAGCTGGTCACAAGCACAGAAGGAAGCCTGGATGACACAGACAGTGAAGGACATCAGAGCTGCTTCAGCACAAGATCTGGGGAAGAGAGATGCCAGTGAGAAGAAGACACTGTGCCTGGTGTCAGCTCTCGATGCTAAGTTTAAGGATCTACCCTTTCTCTCTGAAGCAGAGACCAGTGAGACCTCCTCCAGCCTGATTGATGCTGTGGTGGCGGCCATGAAGAAGCTACAGAATGTAAGTAAATTAATTAATTAGGCTATACCCTCATGCCAGCAACAGCAGTGCCCACAGGCATTATGTTTTTGGGTTGTCCATATGTCCATCTGTCTCATTCTCATGAACATGATATCTTAAGAATGCTTAATGAATTTGTTTAGATTTGGCACAAACGTCCACTAGAACTCAACAGTGAACTGATTTGGAGGTCAAAGGTTAAGGTCACTGCAAGTTTGCATCTGTCTCATTCTCGTGAACCTCATAGCTCAAAAACACCTTGAGGGAATTTCCTCAAGGTTGGCACAAACGTCCACTTGGACTCAACAATGAACTGATTAGATTTTAGTCGTCAAAGGTCTCGGTCACTTAGACCTCGCACCTGTCTCATTCTCGTGAACAAGATATCTCAAGAACGCCTGGTGATTTTCTCAAATTCGGCCCAAGTTGTCTGTCCATCACATTCTCCTCAGCGTCATATCTCTAGAGTACTTTGAGGGATTTCCCAAATTTGGCACAAACATCCACCTGGACTCAAAGATGAATTGATTACATTTTGGTGGTCCACGGTAGCTGTGACCTCACAAAACATGTTTTTGGCCCAAACTCGAGAATTCATACGCTAGGTATGACAAAATTTCACACAAACGTCTAATAGGATAAAATGATGACATTTTATATCCAAAAGGTCAAACAGTTTTCTGGCCATTATTCATTGCTGTAACCCTAACCCAAAAAGGGAGACATATGGTCAGATACTGACTCTGTGACACTCATTTTTGTCTGGGTATGCATCTTAAGACTGTGCTGACTGTATAGATTTTCTGTGCTGCCGGGTAAATACATGTATGAAGCATCCACGTTTTAGAAGTTTTATCTTCTTTGCAGCAACATACATATTCAAAGCATTGTCTATCGTCATGGTATGTATGGGACTGGACAGACATGGATGTAAACTGTAAATGCAGCTTGACTGGTGGCAGTAGGAGTGTTGTGGTAGTTAATGTTAATTTACTGTAAAATTATACTAGTTTGATTTTATGCTTTGATGTTTTTCAGCAACAAGAGGAGGTAGACAGTCCGGTGGAGGAGAAGACTCATCTGAGGTTTATCACCCACCTAACTATGAAGATAGCCCTACCATCGCCACCCATGAAGAGACAAAGGAGCACCTGTGCATTGGCTTGAAGCAACATTTGCCTCTGCCAAAGTCAATGCTGCACCAAAATCTGCACATGATGCTGCTGCAGCTGAGACCAAGAGGTTTAGAGAAGAAAAACCTTTGCCACCCCTTGAAAATCCTCTTAGTTGATGGGAGGAACACAGACTTCAGTGCCTTCAGCTACTCAGAATAGCAAAGTGCTTCCTGTGCATTCCTCCTACAAGTGTCTGGACAGATTTCTCCACCGCAGGAAACATCGTAACTACACAAGGAAGAGTCCTGAAAGCTCAACATGTTGACCTGCTTGTCTTCCTCCACAAATACCTTGACAGTAAATCATAAGCACTGGCGTTCATACAAACTGGAATAATGTGAGAACCAAGTTGAAATAATGAAAGAATGTTCAGCATCGCAATATATTAACTTATTGTACCTTTGTTTTTGTTTTCTTTCTGCAAGCACTTTTATCTTTCATTTTATTCAAATAGGCAGATGTAATTCCATTGTTCAGACTGAACAAAACACAGTGTTACTACATAAGATAGAGACAGCTGTTCAGCACTCAGAGTGGGAAACACATGACCACAATGAGCTACATTCCAATACAACAACCCACCCACAGATAAACATGGCATTAAAAAACAATACATGTACATACATTCTTTTAAAAACCGATTTCAGTGTGCTAAAAAACAACAATGGCCTTATTTAGAGAGGATATCTCGCAGCTACCGTATATCTCTTAAAGGCTTGTGGATTCTGCACGTCCTTTATTACAGGAGGCAGCTGATTCCGCTCGGTAGCAACAGTGTGAAGCGAAGAAACCATGCACATCGTGGTTTTGAATCTATGGATGTTAGAGGGACAATGTAAAATAGTTTTGTGACATTAAATCCTGCACTATGCAATGGGATAGGACAAAATATTGCTTTGGGAATACAATTTACTCCATTTTTTTGTGAATATAGGGCTCAATATTTGTTTTTATTTTTATTCATTTAACCTTTGTTTCATGTTGAGATTGAAAATCTCACCTGGCCAAAATCGGCCTGTGCACCTTTTTACAGCAGTGCCTTCAGTGTTGCCAAATTGTTGACTTTCTAGCTAGATTTTTTTTTTTTCACTTTCAGACCCTCTCATGCCTTAATTTCTAAAAAATAACCCACTGCCTCCGCAGGCAAATGGACCTGCACTTGTATAGTGCCTTTCTAGTCATTCTACCATTCAAATCACGTAAACACTACATGTCCATCAGGAACCATCAGTATCTTGCCCAAGGATACTTTGATGTGCCATCGAGGTACAGCCTATTGAGCTATCATCACGTTACGAGTGTGGAGCTCTCTGGATGGCTGCTAACATTTGGTATATGAGGCATAACCCAAATGTGTCTATAGGTGTAACCGGATAGGCAGCTTCTCCCTGCAGATTCTGACAGTGCCAAAGAAGTAACCAATGTTCTAGACGCTTTCAAACTAACAGCAAAAACACTCTAAATGGGTCCCTTTGTATTTTGACAATGAATGTTTGTTGTTGCAGTAGCTGATGGGAGATTATCAGAGACCCAAGCCATTGCCCTAGCAACAGAATAGCAAGTAGTGTTGATCATTGCTGATATCATCCACACTCCCATATCGTCGCTGTCCAATGAAAAACACGTATCTCCGCTTTTGACGAATTTAACTTTCTATGCGCTTTGATGGACACTTCTGACACCCAATAGAGATACGCGTTGAAAAGATGATGTGATAAAACGTCTTTCCATTGGTCATTTGGATACCCACGCTAACGGTTGCTAGGGAATATTATGGACACTCCATGCACTGTAGAAAGTCAAAATCGTCAAAAGTGGAGATACATATTTTTCATTGGACAGCGACGATATGCTGTCATAGGACACTAAAGTAAAACACATGGTAGAAACGATTGAACCCTGCCAATATGCACCTTGATGTGTGCACTTTAATCAGTCCGTTGTGCCTGCTCTGTATCAAGGAGCACCAGCTGCCGTCCAGGAGTGAACTGCTCATGCTTTAAAGATAGATAGTTACTTTATATTGCTGAAATGTATTTATTTAATTCAAAACATGCCTGTTTGAAACAGGCAGTTGCTTGGTCTGTTGTATTGCTGCTGTGCTTTCTCGAGAACCGCTCATACAAACCGCTTCGCACTCCACGCTGCCCTTCTTTGGGTCCGTAGCAATACACCTGGGCCCCACATAGCTATAGATTCATTGTGATGTGCCAATGTGAAGAACAAATCGTATGTCGAAACGGGTCCCCAGCAATACACCTGGGGAGTGTGAAGTAGATCGGATGAATGGTTTTCGGGACATGCAAAGATTAGATTACAGTATGTAAATAGTTGAGTGTTTCTGCAGATAGAGTTAGTAGAATTATATTTAAAGTTTATGAAAACGCACTGTATTTTTTAAAGTTCAATAAATCTGGATATTTTCAAAGTCTATGAGTAATCGTGTTAAATTATTGTGATTTCAATGTATGCACGAGCATTGCAGTCCTATTTTATCCCTCTGAGACCCACCACAGAGGGACAGGGGATCATAGCAGGTCAACAGTAGTTGCCACATAGAAGTGGTATACATCATTTGAAAGCAGGGAACCTGAAGATAAATTGGAGATAGTCTACTGTGTGCTAACTTTTTCTAGTCATAAAGCAGCAGAAAAAATGTTTTGGTTAAGCGCCTTTCACAATTTAGAGGGGGTATACAGGGGTTTACAGGATTATGATGGAGGTGTTTGACAGACATTCTCATCGTCATATGTGTCCTATAAGTTGTTGCAGCAATTTTCTAGTTGATACCATTTGTTAACAGATTTGGTGTTAAATCAAAGCACTTTTGAATACTCGAGATTTGTTTAAAATGGTCAAAAATCCCTCTGAAATATCACATTAAGCCCCCAAGACCTTGAGGAACACCATGGAAATATTCATGCATTTGGTATCAAAACAATTAACAATTTTTTGGCGAGCACTACTGTTCGTGAAACTGCTCAGAAACCCCCTTATTGTCAACATGCCTATGAAAGTCATCCATGCTCTGAATGCCCGAGTTCTTTGGTTTGTAATTGTAAACTTTCATGAGGCTGTAATTATCCAAGAGGTTGCAATAGGTCCATTTTATACAGTGATTTCCATTTCCAAAAAAGGTCCCACTACAATGAAATGGCTACCATGGGGACGATCATCATCACACATGGAGAGAATTTGGCACATGGAATCCGCAAGAGTCTCAGTTTTCCAGTCATGCCCAATTTATACAATTCAAATACTGGTTAGGGGCCCAGTATGCAGAACCACTCAAATGCAATAGGCGAAAATAATGTGTGCTGCATGCAAAAAGCTGCATGGGTTTTGCCCCAAACTGCATGGGACTGGCATAAAGTGGGCATGTCAATAGTTAAAAACATTATTGCACAAGGCCTCCATCTGCTGGTATCTGGAGGTAACACATGGTGAATTAATTTTAACCATTAAAACATTTCAAAAAGGCATATATACAAATCTTTTCTTTACATTTTCAACATGTCAAAAATAAATTATGAGTCTTTAATTCCTTTTCAAATTTCTTAACTATGTAATTTGGCAATAATTACAGGGGAAAATGAATCAGAATCAGAAGTACTTTATTGATCCCTGAGGGGAAAGAGCGATTCGTTACATTCGCTCCAATGTAAAGAATAGAGAATTATCAGAAATAAGAATAAGAGTATGAAATAGAGGTAAATATGAAGTAATAAAATACAATAAAATATAAATATCAATGTGCATTATGCTACAATGATGACACTAGTTCTTAAGGTATTAAGAATAAAATATATCTTAACTGTGCTGAGTCTGTAAGTGTGTAAACATATACACACACATGCACTGTGCTACATTACACTGTATAAACTAGTGTTACATTCAGAAATATCAAACATGTATTATGCTTTAATGCTTACAACAAACAATATATACATCAATAGATTAAAGACAATAATAATAATAAATATAACTATGTACAGTTATATGCATTGTATGTTGAATAAATATTAACATTCAAGAGGTGTTGGTGAGAATGAAGTCGTATACTGAAGAATATTGCGGTAGTTGAATTATTGCACCAATTATTAAAGAATAAAATTAAAATAAATTGAAATTAAATTAAATTAGATCAAATAATTGCACCGAATATTGCGGTAGTTGAATTATTGCACCAATTATTGAAGAATAACATAAAAAAAAAAAAATTAGAATAGAATAAAATAAAATAAAATAGAATAAAAAATAAATTAACAAAATTCTGAAACTCTATTTTTGTGTGTGGAGCAGTTGTTGATTTCAGGTGGAATTTGCTATTAATTTATTATTGGAAACTTTATTCTGTTGTCACTATGTCAGATTATATATCTGGAGACAAAGCATTTTTATCTGACCTTGATTTGCTCTGACTGAGAGACTCTAGGTAATGACCAATTTCTTGTAAGTGCAAACCTAGTTAGTAATAAACCCTATTCTGACTCTGATGCTATTGAAGCATCTTGGTGGCATTAATCACTAGCAAGGCATTCGTACCAAATTACATAGTTCTTTCAAGAAAACTTCCTCAGAATTTATTATCAATTCAATCCAATAACTGACCTTTCTTCTGAATATTTTAAATGGTGATTAATACAGCTGTACTGGTACAGAGGCAGCAGACAGAATTAGATGTTCACATTAAAGCCAAATATTAGTCCACATAGAGAGAGAGAGAGAGACGGACACACAATTTACTGCACTTCTTTCAGGGTTTCTTTTCAATAAAGTGATCAAATCAAACCCTTACCTGCAAGTGTCACACTCTAACAGGAAGTTGCAGCAGTGCTGCCATCTAGTGGTGATGGCAGTGTTGTACATTTAACATTGTACAGATGACACTAACTCATCCAATCCAGTGGCCCATCTTACATATGAGTGTTCCTCTGTGCAGTTCATGCATGACTGCTGCCTGAAACTAACTTTGTGGAGTTAATTTCAAAAACAGTACTTATTGTGCAGTTCATTTAACTATTATATATGATGTTTACAGATTAATATTCCTGCTACTTTGATGTGTATGTTGCATTTTACTGCCGTGAGAACCCTGTATCTATAAAAAGTTAATTTTTCACAAGCTCAGAGGAAAATCCCTGTTTTTTCCAGCTGATCCAAAAGGGTTTAAGAGTTAATTTAGCTTAAGAAGTAGGAGAAAAAAAAATCTAAATCACAAGGATACATAGTTTTAACTGGACAAGAAGGGAATGAAAAATAGGTTATATTGGGCTATATTGTAGTATGCTACAAAATTTGCCTATGAGATTAAGTGAAGAAGAAGATATACTTTATTTATCTCCGAGAGGAAATTCATTTTTTCTACTCTGTTGTCATATACATGTGTTCAATGGAGAGATGTCAGAGTGAGGGGGCTGCCTTGGATGGATCCCCGAGCACTTGGGGGTTAGGTGCCTTGCTCAAGGGCGAACTGGCACCTCTCCAGCCACCAGTCTAGACTCCATACTGGAACTTGAACCGGTGACCCTCTTGTTCCTAAGCCAAGTCGCTATGGACTGAGCTACTGCCACCCTAAAAGTGGACAAGAAGTATAAAAAATAAAGTGGAAGTACTCACGTAAAGTACAAGTACCTTGAATTTGTACTGAAGTACTTGAGTATGTGGACTTACTTAAATTCCACCACTGCTTACAAGTTGAAAAAGTGAGGCATGAAGAAAACCAAGAGGAGTATACACATTAAAAACAGCAGAGACATGGTATGTAAATCTACCATTATATGAATAGAATTAATTGGCTGTGGCATAAGATGACAAACAAAAAGCAGAAAGGGATGCTAATCACAGACGACCTGTTGCACGTCATTGTATGCCTTTTTGGGTGTATAAAAAACATTGACATGTCAGTTACAACAGCATAACAGAATAATAACATCATTGAAAAATAATAAAAGATAATGAAACAAAAATTGCTTGGGTAAGTGCACATTTTACAGCTTTATGTGGGATATTTACTTCTGCATCGAATCGACGCCATACCTATGCCACTGGCTCTGCGTCAACATAGAGCCTACACTGTACCCTACACCGGTACTGGTGAATTTTGTAACGTTACCTTTGTTAAACGTTGATGTTGTCCCTGGCTTCAATGAGTAGAGGAAAAGTCCGCTAGCCGCTATGCTTATTTATACAATGTAAAATACCATAGGCTTGTGCTAATAACATTAGCATGTTGTATTTGTGGGGAAAATGTGTCCGGATAAAGACAAGTGCTTTGTCTGTGAATGCTGCGAGTTATAGTGAAGCTGATTTGTGTACTTGTGTTTGAGATTGTAATAATGTGTGTTTAATGTGTGTTTTGAATCAATTCATTATCCATTGATTGTTATTCCAGTCCAGTGTCGCCTTTCTGAATCTTGTATAGCCATTGTCTTTGTAGTTGTGCTTCTTGTAGTCTCAGTGTGTGTCGGTTTCTCCATTAAAGAGATTTTTTCCATAATTGTAAGCCATTGGGCCTTCGTTGGTGGTGTTTCTTTACCCCAGTTCCTAGTGATAGCGTTCTTGCTTGCTACTAGCAATATTTTGATCAAATGTCTATCACTAGCAATATCATGTTCTTCAGAGTATTTACATAGATAAAGCACCAAACAACTCCTAGGAACCTCATACTCTATCTCTTTACATACCATTTCCCAAAATACAGTTATTTTCTGACACTTCCAAAACTCTTGCCAACTTTTACAGCCAGTTTAAACAAACGTCACCTCCTTATCCCTTCAACTTTTGTAATATGACTCCAGAAATCCGTCTTTAATCCTATAAAACTTCCTGGATTGAGTGGTCAGCGCAGCACTATTTGTAAGGAAGTGGGTCAGGAAATTAGAGTCAAGAAAACGTAGATAGGTCCCCAACTTGCTGCTGGCAGCAGGCCATGTTCGCTGAGCTCCTCCAAAAATGGTCTGAATAATATGTAGGTTAGTGGGTTGCAACACTGCCCCGAAAAACAGACTTGTGCACGCTCGGAAGATTCATGTTTGAGGAAAATAAAGTGGGTCGCCAGAGATACACAGGAGCATCTTTATTAGGTATAAATAGGTTCATCCTGGGGTTTGGGATTAGCTCCTGCAGCCTGGGGGAAGCAGAGATGCCTTCAGAGAGAGGCAGCCTGTGTGCATCAGCTGGTATCATTTGGCAGAGGAAGACAAAGACTCAGGAGGAGCTTTATCTCTGGGAGTGTAAACAGGACTGGGCTCTGCCTGCGACACTGGCATTTCCTGTCTGAAAGTCTGAAACACAGAAAGACAGATTCACATGCGTCAAAGGAATGGAAAATTTTACATTGCATTAAAAAAGAAACAAGAAAAGCCAACATATTTCCATCAAATAGTTAAAATGATATAATGACGGGGGCGCTATAGCAACCGATTGAAATTGCAAACTTTGAATGGGCATATCTCATGCCCCGTATGTCGTAGAGACATGAAACTTTGCACAGAGATGCCTCTCCTCATGAGGAACAAATTTGCCTCAAGAACCCATAACTTCCGGTTATATAGATTTTCCGCCATTTTGAATTTTTTGAAAAACACTTCAAATCGATCTGTTCCTAGGAAGTTTGACCGATCTGCATGAAACTCAGTGAACATAATCTAGGGACCAATATCTAAAGTTCCAGCCTGGGTTTTAAAAAGTGCTTTATTGTTATTAGAATATGTACAAAAGAGTCATGTCAGCACACAGCATATTTGTGAAGGCTTTGTGTTTTGGTTGAAAGTTTGCAATGATTTATATAATATTTGTCTGGAGACCATAGCAGGCTTTTTTTTTAGTAAAGCTTTAAAATTTACATTTTAATTTAGATATTGGCTCATAATACATATAATATTCTTAGTTATATCTTATCTATCTACAGTATGTTGACATTTACATGACAATTGTTTCTTAAAAATAATATAAAACATTTCTGAGACAGCTACAGGTATATATATATATATATATATATATATATATATATATAAATATATATATATATATATATATATATATATATATATATATATATATATATATTTAAA
The DNA here is from genome assembly GCF_041903045.1 of Epinephelus lanceolatus. NCBI lineage: Eukaryota > Metazoa > Chordata > Actinopteri > Perciformes > Serranidae > Epinephelus > Epinephelus lanceolatus. Next base: position 20,046,978 of record NC_135755.1, read on the forward strand.
TGACAAACAAATCAAGTTTGCATAATTAATCTGAATCAGAATAGGTTCACAGCAGTCAAAATATGCAAAAAATAGTGTTGTAAAGTAATATAAAATTATATTAAAAATTAATTAAATACAAAAAATATGCAATTATAATATATAATCTGTGCTATACAGAACAAAGATCATTTTGGCAATATGCAAATGTTCATAGTATCAAGTATGGATTTATGTATAAAATAATAGTGCCATTTAAATATATATATATTTATAAATAAAAAAAAATAAATTGTGCATTATCAATAATTAAGCACACTGTAAAAATATAATACAGATAACAAAATAATAAAATGATTTTTAATATGTGAAAATAGGCTACATTTTATTAGTATAGTATACGAAATGACAAAACAATTCAAGATTATATATTAAACTAAACCATAAAATCAACAGACAACAACGACTGATGAGAATTTGCCATTTATCTCGCGACTTTCATCACTTATGTCCCTCCCTGTCTGCCGTACTCGGCCTTATCATCCAATACCGGAAGACAGGAGGTCCTTTTCCCCGCAGACTCCAACATGGTGAGCTGTTTTTCCTCACGATTCCGCTCTGAAATAATCATTAAACATCACTTTTTACGTTACTTCTATCACACACGTACATGTCCGAGGTTGAAATTCCACATCTTATTAAACGGTTGATGTCTAAATTGTAACCCAAAGCGGCGATTCTTGCTCTTTAGTGATGTTTTAAAATGTCATCCCTCTTTTGGTTTTATCACCAAGGGCTCGTTAGCTTGACCGTGGCTAACACCGTTAGCTTAAGCTAAATGAACGGATAGCTGTCTTTTCGTGAATGGAAGTGTCGCGTGTTTGTATGCGCGACTTTGGGCGGTATTTGTACATTTGTATAACAGTTACAAATTAAATTCAAGTGAATAATGAATGAAACGCGAATTATTTCTGTGAAAAATGTTAATGTTAGCATGGCAAGGCCGCAGCCGGTTGTGCTAATCGGCATTCATTGCTGCGGCATGTTAGCGTACCATGCTAACCAGGCTTGCCGAGTAAACGCTGCCTATATCGGTGTCTCCCGCTTTGTCCACTTCGGTAACATACACATAAGGTTCGTCTTTTCTCGGACGGGCACCACCGATTGTTGTCCCACTAGCTAACCGGTGTTGTTCTCTTCTTCTCCAGGCAAGAGGACCGAAGAAGCACCTCAAGCGCGTCGCAGCGCCAAAGCACTGGATGCTTGACAAACTCACTGGAGTTTTCGTAAGTAACATTTCTCTACAGCATTTTCCTCTGACATTACTTTTTAATGATGTCGTGTACATTTATCACTGCTAACTGTCACTGTCTAAGCAGTAAGGTACCTTTTATATGTTGGGTTTCTCATGTGACATGCTCTTTGAGGGATGGATATGCAGCAAAGGCAGGGGTTGCTCGCATGGTTGACAGTACATTCAGATTTTACATGTACTCCAGGATAAATCTGTTAGCATTAGACCAGTTTGTGCCTCATAAGCATCTTTATTACCAAATTCAGGAACAAATAATCTCTTTGAAACAACCTCAGGATTGGTTTTGTTGTGTGGAAGGCACATGTTTTTATAAAACCTTCACGAAAGCAGTGCTGCTTTGTAAAGCTTTCTCAGAGATGTGATACTATGGGCTGTAATCATTAGGGACAGAAATGCAGCTTGAAAACCTGGTTAAATGTCTATTAAGATGCAGCAGACTGAATATTACCATGCAGATGATTAGATGTCTTGATATACCTTTTAAAACAAAGAGTTTGAACAACTGAGGGTTTTAAATTTCCAAGTTTTACGTCTCTTACGTGATATAACAAGGAATAGCAAGATATGAGGGGTCACAAAGTGTGGCGATTTATGTTTTATAATGGGACTCAAGTACATTTCTGGCTCTTGTAAGCATGCATGATCTTTTCCAGTCACATTAAGTTGATGCATCTGTAGAGCTGCTAGATGACATTTTGAGGATGCAATTGTAGTGAAAACTATTATATTTAGGTTCATATGTGTATCTGCTTGACTGTTAGGACAAGAAATGGCTGCTGTTATTTTTCCAACTTTGCCTTTGGCATGTTTCCCCCTTAATTTTATCCCCAGCTGACTTCAGTAATTTAGCATCACAGAACAACCCGTAAAATGTATGCAAAACCTTTTAAACACGTCATTATTTAAGGTTAAGGTGAAGTTATTTGATGCTGAAACTTAGCTTTGAGTCATTTTTTATCATAACACACATCAGTTTTCTTACACTGGCAGTTTTGAGATCCTTTGTTGATGTAAGGGGTGTAATCGACTAGTGCGATGGGCATGGGATTTGGACTCTGCCTCTCGCCAAATGAGAAGATCAGCTGTGTTTCAAACTGGTTTAATCTCCAAAACCTTGTTCAAATCTGGTGAAAATCCTTAATTGTGAGAAGTATTACAGCAGCAGATTGGCGAGGCAGAGTCGGTCACCGTCAAGGTGAAAGGCAGTTGAAAGATGTATTGATAAATAAGGTCTGTTAAAAGCGATGTTACTCCCAAATAGGAGTGTTACTAAAGAAGATTAAAGGTCAAATATAAGCTGCAAGTGGTAGCTGAGAATTATGGTCTATAATGTGAACATGTTTCTTCTCGAGCTCTACTCTGAAATGTAATGTACCATGCAAAGTCATTCCTCAAGGTATTAATTAATGGACTTATTCTCTCAGGCTCCTCGTCCTTCCACCGGTCCCCACAAGCTGAGGGAGTGCCTGCCCCTCATCATCTTCCTGAGGAACCGCCTCAAGTACGCCCTGACTGGGGATGAGGTGAAGAAGATCTGCATGCAGAGGTTCATCAAGATCGACGGCAAGGTCCGCACAGATGTCACCTACCCTGCTGGATTCATGGGTGAGTTTGACTATTAGACTTCTTTTGAGCGTTCAGTGTGGACCTGCTGTAGGATTAGCCTCATTGAGTGTAGTTAGAGATTAGCAAATGCTGCCTATGTTTTGCTGCTTATGTATGAATGCAATGATGTGTTTTCTAGATTAAGTAGATATGTGAATTGTTGCTGTGGTGTTGATTTTGGATGGGTAGGATTTAATTTCTACAAAGATGTTTTTGTCAGCTGTTAGAGGGCATAAGGAGCAGTGATGAATATTTGGTTTTGATCAGCGATGGACTGAAACTACACAGCCAACTCCTCTAAGAAGTTCTGAGCTCCAACTACAAGACTTTTGTTTCTAACTTAGTGTCAGATGTTGCTGGAGGCAAGTAAAGGAGTTGCTTTATTGCCCAAAGTGTGACTTTGAAATTAGGTTGCTTCTGATTTGGTGGACTAAATTTGAGTCTCTATTTGCCCACACTCAGTTTCTGTCATGAGATTCTCTTTAAAGAAAAGTAGCTCCTCGGACAAAGTTTGAAAGCAGTCATTTGTCAATTTTTGAAAATTGGAGGGATGTCAGCTGTCACTGAAGTCCAGTCTTCTTTATTAGACGTTCATGTTGCTTCAGTCTTAGTTGTCAGATCTGACGCTATCCTCTTGTTGGTTGTCTCAAAGGCCAAGCTTTCACAGTTTTGTCACTTTGGATTTGTGATCTGTGAGTTTGAAGAAAAAATACGATTTTGGACAAGGCTGGGATGGATCGCAGAGAGCTAAATCAGTTTGAAGTGCAAATGTTTTTTTGATGGGATGTAGCCATTTGGAAGAGGACCAGTGATTATTGGAAACAATTTATTGATGCAACAGAACAGATGGGGCAACGTGAGCATGTCCCACTTAGCTAGATTAAGAGTTTGGAGAGACTGAGACCAAAACAAACATCTCCTTCACTGACAGGCCCTTTTCTATCATCAGCGCTGTACTAATTTGAGAGATGAACAGGGACAAAAGGATATTTTTGAAGCATCAGTTTTCAGTCGATAGACCTAAAATATGACAATTGGCCACTGTGTTAGCATGCGGGTTGCAGTAATATTAGCATTAATAGCTAGAAAAACGAATACTTTGTAAGACTTCAAAGCTCTTAAGTCCAGTTTTCAGGTGATTTGCAAAGCTGGTTGTAGATATGTGATACATGCTAGTTTTCTTTTGTGTATCTGACACTTGTGTGTCTTTCACCGTTTTGCTAGCATATCTGTGAGCCTGTCACAGGTGGGAAAACTTAGTTTAAATGTCTTTGTCAGATTACCATTTCTTAATCTATGGGATATTTGTTTTGTGTGATAATAGCATAGAAAAATGGCACATAAATACCAATTTGGACGTCGATTACCATGACAGTGATTAAAGCCTTGAAGTTTCAGGTCAGCCTCTTATCGGATTTGTCCCTCTATTCTGTGGTGAAAATATCTGAATATAGGCAGACCAGTCTGTCCAACTCTTTTCACATTTAATTTACAGTACAATATTTTTAGCATTTCAATTCTCAACAAAACAAGCCTTGTACAGTGATCAGCAGGGCATTAAACAGAGGACTTAATCTGTTATTGTCTTTGTCCACGCTTGCTGTCAAGCCTCTTTCAGACCTGTCACCCACATTGACACCAACAAGGCCAACAGCCTCCATATGGAGGTGTGGCGTTTTAATTTCCAAATCCAAGGGACGCCATCACAGCATGATGACTGTGGCCTATTTATATACATACACACCAAACACTTGGTCACTCAGGGCCAGGAAAAAAATGATTGCAACAATTTCTCTTGCAATAAAATTGATTTCCTTTATTTTTAATTGCTTAGAGGTAATATGAAGTAATTTTTATCATAAATGTTGATGAATTGATAATATTTTGCTAATATTTAACTACATCGACTATTTCAATAAATCAAACCAGCATTTTGAAATTAAATACTTCCAGTGTTTTTTACTGTGCAGACAAGTTTGGCATTCAGTGGTCTGTGGCGAGTTTGAATTGTAAAGGACACTGGTGATGCTGAGTTTGTCCACATTTGGCTGCACATCTCATCAAAGAGTTTTTAAAGACACTGAACCCCTCTTCTGTTTGAGTACCCGAACATGTGGAGAGGACACTGTTAAGCTTGTCCTCGTCCAGCTTCAAATGTGACCTGATGCTCTCGGTCTCCTCTGGTCTGTGGTCTTAGTTTTATCCCAACATGGTAAATTGGTACCTCAGGAGGAAAATCAATTATTGGAGCGGATTGAAAAGTTGTCAAATAAGGCAGAAAGTAGTGCAGGTAAAATTTGCATATTGTTGAGACAGTGTAGGTTGAAATGAATAGACTGCTTTTCTAAAGGGCCCCGAGTTTAGCTGCAGCATACTGTCATGTTTTTGACTTTAAAGAGCGAGGGTAGGTGTTTATGGTTGAAGCTGGCACGACGAGATGTGAGTTACCCAGCGTTTGGTCATGGCAATTACCTTCCAAGCATCGGCTCTTAAATCAGGAACAATCCTGCCAGGTGGAATATTTTCTGTAACTCTAATAGTGTTTGTGGTTTTGACAAATAAACAAACCATTAGGAGTAGAGATGTGGTCGGCTGGCTGTGAAAGCAAAACTGTGTCCGTGTATTTAATGATTTTGACATTTGACTGACTTCTGTAGAATCCAGGAGGTGTTTAACTCCCGTATAATTACCAGTTTTGCATTAAATAAAATCACGATTTGGATGCTGAGGCTGTTGATTCTTTGTTTATCCAGATGTGATCAGCATCGAGAAGACTGGCGAGCACTTCCGTCTGATCTATGATGTGAAGGGACGTTTCACCGTCCACCGCATCACAGCTGAGGAGGCCAAGGTAAGAAACAAACATGATTTTTTTTAAACTATTTTCAGCCTCAAGTCAGGCATCATGCGCTTTAAATGTTTGATCATTGACTACTCCTTGATGCTGTCTGATAATGCCTTACCAGTCAGGAACCACCAATAAAACAAGAAAGTAAAGTGTTGGCAGAAAAAGGGGAAGAACAAGTGGCAAAAGTTTGAGATCATAGAGATTAGAACCAACATAGTCAAAGCAGTTTCGTGCAACATGTTTCAGTTCGTTATACTGGCTGAGATTTAAGATTTGGCTGAATCGTTGTTGATTTAACTGGTGTAATTAGGAAGTGAGATGGGCTTTAAGGATTTGGTTTCTACCTCTCGCCAAATGAGAAGATCAGCTGTGTTTCAAACTGCTTTAATCTCCAAAACCTTGGTCAAATCTGGTTAAAATCCTCCACTGTGAGAAGTATTACAGCAGCAGATTGGCGAGGCAGAGTCAGTCATCGTTAAGACGAAAGACTGTTAAAAGATGTTTTGCGTAGAGCAGTAGATCCCAACTTTGTTTTTACAATTGAGCCAAATAGTGAACGCAATAACTGCAGGAAGTTCGTGTAAAACCGGAGATTTGGATGAATTTTGAGCAGGTCAATCATGTGAATATTTAATCAGAGATGAGTGTTCCTTATACAAAAAATTAAATAAAATCCTGAGGTAAAGGCCTCTGGTATATTCTAACAGTTTGCATACAACCCTTAAAATCAAGAAGGTCTTGCAACCCCCCATAAAGCTTTGAAGACCCCTAGTGAGGGGCAGGACCGCCAGGTTGGGAACCAGTGGTGTCTCTAAAAAAACTGGATTCCTATCTCAGACTAGGGCTGTATCTGTGTAGAGTAGACTGATTTGTGTTCTCAGTCATGCTGCCTTTAATTGTTCCTTGTACTTGCCCTAACCCACCTCCTCTTCCTCATGCAGTACAAGCTGTGCAAGGTGAAGAAGATCATCATTGGCACCAAGGGAATCCCCCACCTGGTGACCCACGACGCCCGCACCATCCGCTACCCAGACCCCCTGATCAAGGTCAATGACACGATCCGCATCGACCTGGACACCGGCAAGATTACAGATTTCATCAAGTTTGATACTGGTAGGTTCCTCTCACTGCTGGAACTGGAGGTCTTATAGGTCTTTGAAGAACAATCCCCTAACGACATTGTTTTACCCTCTGCTCCCTCCAGGTAACCTGTGCATGGTGACTGGTGGTGCTAACTTGGGGCGTATTGGTGTGATCACCAACAGGGAGCGTCACCCTGGCTCTTTCGACGTGGTGCACGTCAAGGATAGCACAGGCAACAGCTTCGCTACCAGGCTCTCCAACATCTTCGTCATTGGCAAGGTGAGGACATGTAGAAATAGTCTGACCTATCACTGTTCTATTTTTATGGTCTATCCACACCGGTCCCCTGAAGAGCAGTCTGTACATTTAAGAGCTAAACTTGAGTGCACCTACCTTTTTAGACATGCTTACAGAAGCTGGTACTGTGCTGTTAAAGTTCTGTTAACCTGTAAAGGGACACTCACCCTGAACAGAATATTTTGTCATGAGACTTTGGAGCAATGATGACATTTTTGGTTTTGATCAGCAATGAAAATACACTACCAATTCCTCTAAGAAGTTCTGAGCTCCTTGGCTAAAAAATCCTCAACCTAAGTTCATCTTTTAAACTGCTTTATTTTCTTCTTTCAATAGCACTAACTTTCTTACAATTCAAAACCTCTGAGGTGATCAAGTAAATTTAACATACGATGGAAACTAGCTTTGTGCTAACTTTATAGGACTGTCTGTAGGTCCCTAAGAAGTCTTGAATTCATTTTTTATAAGTATTAGGCGTCAAACGTCAATACATTTATTTCTTTGTTGAAATGAGTCTGGCTCTTCTGCATCAAAATCCTTGGCTGTATTGGTTTTAAACCTAACACTCAACTTAAAATTGTCCTTTTACTTGACAGATTTACTTACCTCTGTATGGGATTATGTAGATACTACTCAACCTTTATTCTTACCTGCAATGCCTGAATAAGAAAGTGATAACTTGTCCAAAAGTAAGTCTTAAATTTGAGTAAAAATTATATTGAAAAGACCTTAAAGCATTAAATTTAAGTGTCTGATGCCTGTAGACACCCTGATACATGGTCCCTTGGAAATAAAGTATAAATAAAAACACAACATACTTCCTGTGAAGCCTAATTTCATAATAAATACTACCCATGCTGTGAAAATATTGTTAACTATAGAAATAATGACAGAATTAATTGAACAAAATGCAGACAAATGGCAAAATATGCCATAAAATCAATGGTGGAAGTTGTACTTGGGTCCCACAGATGTAACCCAAAGCAGGTGCTCTCAGAGGATAACCAGTGTTCACAAGAAAGTGGATGAATTCCCCCCCCCCCAAAAAATACACCGCCTTGTTAAATACAGAAGTTGAAATACCTTTGTTACAATTGGCAGCATGAGTAAAATAAGCACCAAGGTGCACTGACTGCGCACTGGCCTTAATCAGGGTAAAAAGAAAAACCATACAGCACTGTTTCATAATGCAAAAATGTCATGGAAAGGGAGGAACGATGTCTGGGTGGCAAAATAATATAAACACAAGAAGTAAGTTGCTGCTCTGTCACTTCTGTCGTGTGCTCTGTATTCTAAGATTAGTCTCTGTAGAGTTTAATACATTGGTGGAACTTGATAGTATGTTGTGACGTCCTGAATATGGGACATGAAGTCCTGCTCATGGACAGTCTGCTTTTGCTGTCCTTGCTAAAGGCTTGTAACTGTCACAGAAACAAGAGCTAGCTATTGTGTAAATACATTAACGAATACGTGCTCTGCCCCATCAAGTCAGACACATTTAATGATTATGAGGACCCGGCCTGTGGAGAGTGTCGGTAGTAAAACGCTGCTCACTTCTCTTTGCTGCCTGACATTTATTTGGCCGCTAAAGTGAGCGGAGCTGTCAGCAGCACAGTCGTCCCTCTGCTGCGTGACATTTATTCAGCAGCGCTTTTCTTCACCTTTATGATGCCTCTGCGCTGAAACGTTGGCCGTCAGATAAATATTAGCACGTTGAAAAAGATAGTGTGGTGTTTAACTGGCAGCATGCTGAAGCGTCACTTTTGGGGTACCCACAAGATTATCCCTCTCAAAATTCTTGCTGCATAATTTTTAAATGGCTGTGAATTAATAATGTAAACTACTTAAATATGGAAAAGATGATCTCTTCTCTATCAGTCTGTTTGTGTGGGAAACAACAAACTGAACGCTTAGAATTGTCAATCCAAACCCAAACACAGTAACAGGTTTAGCCTGCGTCAACTTAAATCCAGATCAAGATCACAAAATACAATTTTGGAGCACCATGTTCCAAACTTCCCCCTGCATTAACCGTCCCCTTTGATCAACACTAATACCTGTGTCCTCCATCCCGTCTGTCTCCAGGGCAACAAGCCGTGGGTGTCCCTGCCCAGAGGAAAGGGAATCCGTCTGACCATCGCCGAGGAGAGAGACAAGAGGCTGGCCGCCAAGCAGGGCAGCAGCTAAACTGGCCACACACAGGACTGCCTGACCCCTGGTTTTCAAATAAACTGTTATTTACAAAACACTCGGCTTGTTTCTGTGTTTGTTTTTCACTACCAGGCGGTAACAAGGCGTCTCGCACAAGTGACCCAGGTCTTAAGTTATCTGCACGCCGATATCACAGATATCTCAGTGCTTCTATAGACTAATTTCATGGCAGGGAAATCACTGATGGGGTTAGGAACATAATATTGTGATGGCTGCATTCCATTTAGATGAGCCAGTGGCTTACTGGAACACTTAATTACTTACACTTGTTTCCTTCTTTTGACAAATCAGTGTCAGCTGTTAGAGGTTGTATTTAGGTAACCTTGATATTAAATTGTGATATGCAGTGAGATATATTTTTGTCCAGATTATATTTTCCTAAGTATTTTCACTCTTAATTTTAAAAAGCCCTAGAATGACAGAGAGAGAGAGACTCTAAAACAAGGAGATTAAAAGTCTAAAAACTTAAAATATGCAAGGCTTAAGCTCTGAAAACAGTCTGAGAACGTGATGTCATGGCAGCAGGGAACTCACTGAAGATGGCTTCAGAGGTTAGTTGGCCTAAATTAACCTCTTAAAACACAACTGACAAGTTTTTCTGTGTAACTGGCCTTTAATGAGACCCCAGTTTGTCTGATTGACTTTTTTGAACCTGACCCTGAGACTATACAGATGCATTTTTGTCCTGTTATTGGAGGGAGGGGATCTTTACAGATCAAAAGGTCAAACGCCACATACAAGTGGCAGACATCACCTTGAAAGCTGGGAGCCTGAAGATAAATTTAAGATGTAATTCAACATTGTGTTAAGTTATTCCAGTCATAAATATTTAATACACGTGTCTTGGTCAGGCACCTAATTCTACCTATTTTAACTGGTGGGTCGCGGATCCATTCTGCCAATGTGTCAAGTTTGTAAAACAATATTTTGAAGTGCAGTGATTTTCTGGCACAGAGCTTTTATTTTGAAGTGCTGTTTCCTGATACAGAGTGAGTGAATAACAAAGCTACTTGACAACATGGCCACATGCAAGTATGACTGACCATTAAAACTGTGTGGACCTTGAACGAAGGAGAATATCTGGACCAGTTGGGAACCTTCCATCCCTCCATCCTTTCTTTTTCCATCCCATAATACTCACATTCCCTTGCTCCTCCTTTTTTCCTTTATCCAGTCTCTTTTGTATCCCCTCCCCCTTTTTCTTACCCTCCATCCACCATCCTTTCTTCCATTTTCCTCTATCCTTCTTTGCACTTATCCATTCCTACTTTTGCTCCCTTCCTTGTTTCCTTAATCCCCCCTTCTTTCAACCTTCCTCACTTCCTTCCCTCAAAAGTTTACTTCTCTTACCTCCTAGTCATTTTTATCTTCACCATGTTTCCTTGCTTTCATCCTTCACCACTTTGCACCTTTCTCTCTCTTTCTCTTTATCTCTATTTACAACTATTCCTCCACCCCCTTTCTTTCTTCTTAGATGTTTCATCCACTCACCCTTCCTTCTTTCCTTCCTCCTTACCTCATTCTCCGTCAGCCTCAAATTGATTCCTACCATCCTTCCTTATACGTCTTTTGAGTTAATCCCTCCTACCTCATCATCCCTCAGTTTTCATCTTTCCTTCATTTATCCCCTCTTGATTTTGCTCCCTTCCTTCAAATTCCCTCACCTCCTTCCTCACCTACATTGATTCTTACCTTCCTTGAAACAGTCCTTTTCCTTTACATCTCTCAATTCTTCCATCCTCCCTCTTTTTGGCCTTTCCTATCCTCTATCCTTTCCTTAATATTCTTTTGTTTTATCCTCCCTCCATCTTTCTGTGCGTCAATCATTGCATAATCTGCCTCATTTTTTTCTTTCCCTTCTTCTGTAAATATTTCCATCTCCTTTCTTTCCCTACATTAATTCCACCTCCTTCCTGTCTCCCTGCATCCTTCTCTTCAGATCCCCCTCTCCCTCTCTTCCTCCATCCTCCATCTCCATCCCTCCCTCTCTCTGTGTTCTGACTTCAGTACCAGTCCATATGGTGACTGCTGGGATACAGCCTGCTCTGCTCTGCAGAAACCTGGCCTGGCACACACCACCTCAGAGTGTGTGTGTGTGTGTGTGTGTGAGAGAGAGAGAGAGTGAGTGTGACGTATCCTGTTCTGGCCCTCAGATTCACCTGTGAGTGTGTGCGTTTGTCCGTGAGTGCAAGAGCAAGAGCTCGACGCTGCCCTTCTCCCCCGTGACTTCCATTTCCAGCCCCGCCTCTCTGAACACGATTCATACCATAACAACACACACACACACACACACACACACACACACAGCAGGAACGTGTGTGTAGAGGGGGCATGGCTCACTCCCATGACCGTCTGCTCTCTCACACTCTGTACAGTACACTAATCCATCACTTTTGGCAGGGATACGTTAAGGACAGTGTGTGAGGACAGTGAGTCTGGTGTGTCGGAAATACTCAGTAAAAGTACAAATACCACATTGTGAAAATACTCCACTATCCATTGTAGTTTACACACAGTGACCTCCATGGTAAACTTGACCCACTGTACTTGCTGTAGTTCCAAGACGACTCACTTTAGAGCCATTTCGTGTATCTGTGTCCTGTGGGTTTTGCTACTGCCCCACCTCCTCAGGAGATAAGCGGCGGTCCTGTGTCTATTCATTTCAGAGAGAGACGTGAACGTGAGCACAGATAATGACGGATTCTTTTGCCTCAGAGTTTCCGAAGTAAATATGTGACCCATTTTTCACAAACCTGTCTCTGTCTCAACAACAAACTCTCAGGAGATCTGGCAACAACTGATGTACATCAGGATTGACGTTTATTTGTAGGCCAGTACGGAAATTAGCATCACCCTGATCCTTTGTCCAAAATCCAATGGGATCTTTCCATTGGATTTTGGATTATTGCAGAAAATAAGCTCAGTGGCAAACATTAATGATACTAAAAAACCTTGTTCAGCGAGATAATCTTCACAAATGAACATCCCTTTAATGATTTTTGTAGCATAAATCGCCACAAGTAAAAAGCTAACGTCAGGCTATAAGCTAACTACATCACAGTTGTATGACTTCAACGTCGTCGCCACCACAACAAGGCTGTAAAGCCGTGTTCGGTCTCATTTAGCCACTTGTTAGCAACCAATTTTTTTAAAACACATAAAAAGCTTCAAAATTCGCAAGTGGGGCTTTTACTGGCATAATTTATGTCGTAGGACAAAACATGAAAGTCTCTTAAGTTTGTGTGAACCACAGACTTCATTTCAGGCATCTAACCAAAAACGTCACCATAAGTGCTAAAATGCTAACTCATTTCCGAATTTTAGGACTCATTTCTGCACCACTTCATTAAGCTAGCAGATAAAAACAAGCATCAGCGAAAGCATTAAATTCATACTGTATATAGTGTTGTATTGTTTTGAATCTGCTTTCATCCATCCAACGTTAACAACATGTCAAAATAAGGTGGTGGGTATGCGGGGGAGAGAAGTCTCTGCCCACTTAGGAGACAGGAAGTGTATACCGTGTAGCTTGTAATGCATCATCTTTTATTAAAGAGCGTCTTTGGTATAGTTGTGGCTAGGGCAGCTAGGTGACCTGCCCATCATACCTTGGCTGTGTCCAAAATCATTCACTCATTCACTACTCCCTACTCACTATATTGGGAGTTCTGTGTAGGGCACTATATCTTGAGCTTATTTGCAACATGAAAAAAACACTTTCGGACACTACTGAGGTTATTTTCTTAGCGCTGTTAATTACATCATGTCATATCAACGTCGGCTGGTGAACCATCTACAGCAAATACTGACATGCATATTTGTGATAAAAACATGAAATTATACTAAATTATACTAATATATACTATTTTCCCAAGTTAATAAATGATGTTATAAAGTATTTTGTGGCAGAGGTGCTGCTCTGCTCACGTTAAACATATTAATAATGTTACACCGGCAGACAGACTAGTGTTGTGTCGGTCGCGAACGAATCGTTCAAAAGAACGAACCTGTTGAGTGAACGTACTGAACTGAATCACTTCCGGAACTGATTTGTTCATTTCTCAGTTCAGTTGAGCTCAGCAGCGAGCGTGCAGGCCAGGAGTGGAACTGCCGATTTGGTCAGTGCGAACGATGAATGACTCGCGAGTTGCGAGGCAGCGAGGGGCTGTCTACCCCGTGACAAATCACTCGGTGAATGACATGACCCCGATCCCTGAGTGATTCAAATAATTTCTTCTCAGCGATACATTTTCATAGGGACCGTTTTCTCCAAGCTAATGGCTAATGTAGCCAGGAGTCAAGCTACATGAACACAACCACACATCTGCCCATTGTTTTAACAGACTTAGTTTCCAGATAAACAAACTTAAAATGTTAGGCTGGCCAGTAATGAGACTCACCAGTGCAGGGCAGACGCAGCAGCAGCAACGGAGAGAGATTGAGTCGGACTGCGCAGTACACAGTCAGGGCTCCTCCCGCCAAGCACTGAACGATTCGGTAGACGAATCTTTTGAACGAATCTTTTGAATGAACTGATTCTAGTGATTCAGTAACAACTAAGGAACTGCTTTGCACATCACTAAGACAGACAAGAGAAGAGAGAGCAGTGCGATTGCAACCTGTCCTACTAATGTAAATAATTTTCTCTTTAACCTTTGTTGTGTTGAAGTTTGTGTCACCAGTCGGTCATGTAATGCTTGGTGAATGACCATCGGTTGTACACTACTTTTCACGGTGCATTATGGGACACTTTGAGTCCACTATATAGGGTATAATATTCCCACTACACATTCGGACGACACTACAAAATGGCGGACTCACTATATAGTGGACTGTATTGTTAGTGGTGAGTGATTTCGGACACAGACATAGACACCAGTCCATGATTCGGCCCCTTTGCCCCTTTGTGCTGAAGCAGAAACCCTGATGAAAATGCATAGCTAGATATAAAGGAGAAGCGTTTAGGGTCAGGGTTACATCTTGTTACTTATAAGGTGAATCACGTCAGCATGTATTGTGAATTTTAAAGCCCATTATTGCTACGTGTGGCCTCATATGTATTCACTACAATGTCGTGTTGCAGCAGGGTTCAGATTACTTTTGTGCTGGTGGTGGGTGCGGTTTGTCTTATGGGCTCCAAATGGAATGTGGCTGCAGCTATACGTCTTGTACACTGAGTCATTGTTACAGACATATTCGATGTACTTGCTTCCAGGTTTACCAGTTATAATTATCTTAAATGGTCCTGTAATGGTTTCCAACAGTGTAAGAGTATCTAAGGTACAGATGCTGATGAGCTCTGACCCCGACATGACTGAGGCTGCAGTGTAAACAGATCTGTGTGAGGTAATGAAATGGCAGATAAAGTACTTTTAGAGTTTGTGGTTTATTAACAAATCAAACGTGGCAGCGTTGTCCCCATTTTTATAGGCCTGGGACCAGTTCTTGTAAACAAATAAGCGTACGCGCGCGCGCACACACACACACACACACACACACGCTCAAACCCAGTCTTTGAACATTTCAAATATGAGACTCGCCAGACGCATGCTTTGCTCTGGTCCTGCTCTGCATCCCCTTGTGAGCGGAGCAACAATCACATTTGATTCACACACACACACACACACACACACACACACACACACACACACTGCACAGTCACACTGAGGCTTTGAAGTGCATTTGGCTGGATGGGGAGAAAAGCAAAAGAAATGTGAGCTGCGGAGGAAATATAGAGAAAAACATCCACTCAAAGAATAGACGGACTAATATGCTGAATTATCTCAGAGAGGATTAAACACAGAGCAGGAACGCTGCACACGCTGACAGTAACACACAGAAAACAACAGGTCACTAGAAATATTTCTATTTAATGCATTCTTCCTGCGTCAGCTCTGCACACACGCTCCCCCATCTGTTACAAACATCACACAAGAGGCTTTTTATCAGCTTGTATTTCACTGTAACAGTCCAAAATTATTTCATCACAACAGCTGGGTTTTCTGCGTGTGATATCAACGTCTTGCATCTTGAAGGAAGTCGGAAATATTAAATTTTCAAATGTGTGATTGGGTTGTGAGTAGATCAGGGGTGGATTTAAGATTGAATCTCTACAGCGCTGCAAACATCTTTCTTTCATGACGGCTGCCACTCTCTCACTATCTCAGTGTCTTATAATCTTATCGTGGTTTCAGTCGGAGCCAAATATAATATATGAATATTTAGATATCAGTAATTTAATAAAACAAAGCACCTACATTTACCAGGTTTGCCAGGAACATTAAGTGCATTGTTTGGGCTCCTAAAAGCGTTAAGATGTTAGAATACAGCTGCATGTTGATGCTGCAATCACTTCCTGTTTACATGACTGATGATTACACAGTACAGATGTTTCCTAGCAACCTTCAGTCTAGCTAACACATGTCTTAAAATTTAATTGCACAACCCAGTTAAGCAAATCATTAGTTTGACACTAGCTTTAAAAGGACTTTACGCTTTGTGATGGATTAATAAATAGCTGGTGCAACCCAAGCACAGGGCGCCCCCTCAGCGAGTTTACCTGGTTGAATAAAGCAGTGGTAATCTACCCTTCTGGCTTTTGATCCCTTAAAATTAAGTAAAGCCTTCTTTAGTCTTTTTTTTTGCAAGTTAGTGTGTGTTAATGGACAAACCAGGTGGACACGGTGTAGCCAAAAAGTTGTTTTTCTTGTCATATTTCGTCATTTGAAGGATTCTCAGAGGCCTGAAAATGTAGAAGAATCCAGTATCTCATAAGAAAAGAGCCAATCAGAGAAGAGTCAGAAAAATAAATGTTTTTGGTGTTACTTTAATCATCTTGTGACCCCTCAGGTTCATTTTGGGACCCTCTGGTTGGTTGGTTAACACTAAATAAACTCATCACCTACATGAGTCACTTTGGATTAGGGTATTAGTTCTCAGCCTCTGTCATGTCAGGGACCCTGGTTTGATAGGATTTTGCATTCAGGACATCTATCTGAAAACATTTTAGTTGGTAGATATCCTTAAGACCAGAATTCTATCATTCTCAACTAGAGCTGGAGCTGGAACGAGTTGTCACTTAGCTGATTTGTCGATGAACAGAAAATCAGTTGGCAACTATATTGATGATGGGGTAATAGTTTTAGTTCTATTTTTCTGTATTTAACAATGTATTGATATGTAAATAAGTATTTATTTATTCATGGGCGTGTGCGTGTACAGACATCTATTCTATTGGTAGAATTGGTAGAATTCTACAAATAGAATATTGGTAGAATAATGTATACTTCAATCAGCTCTTAATAACGAATATTCATACTTTGTATAATTCTTATGTTCACTTATTTAAACATGAAAAGATAGCAGGACAAGCTGATAAAGAAATAATGGTAATATTAATATTTAAATCTATATTATTTGTAAGGCAAACACAATAGGTATTACACATACGTTTAGACTGGTTTATACTTGTAAGTCAAGGATAATTGGTAATTTATATTATATGCTATGATAGGTTTTGGTAAAATAGATAATTGGTACTTACTTTTATATACATGGGTTATTTTTGTGTGACAAAGTTAACGCCTTGTTTCCACTTACGTATGTGTACGGAGACAGGGCTTCTGGAAGTCCATTCATTCCTGTGGGAATCTTCATGATATCCGATGTGCCTTCTGTAATATTTCGGTCCAGAATTTGCCTCGAATACGTTAAAAAAATTTAACTTTTGCGGTAGATCTTGGAAAGACAATATAACTAGTGATAGCCAAATGAAGCCTCATGAACCACTTTCTGTATTTTCTGACCCCACCAGATGGCGCTCTTGGTTTAAAGATAAAGGCTAAAGGACTTGAAATGAAGTGTGCTTTCAAACCTTTGTTGAACACACAGCGCCATCTGGTGGCTTCAGAAAATAAAGACAGTGGTTCATGAGGCCTCATTTGGCCATCACTACATACACTGCCTGGCCAAAAAAAAAGTCACCACCAAAAAAAAAGGTCATACACTCTAATATTTCGTTGGACCGCCTTTAGCTTTGATTACAGCACACATTCGCTGTGGCATTGTTTCGATAAGCTTCTGCAATGTCACAAGATTTATTTCCATCCAGTGTTGCATTAATTTTTCACCAAGATCTTGCATTGATGATGGTAGAGTCTGACTGCTGCGCAAAGCCTTCTCCAGCACATCCCAAAGATTCTCAATGGGGTTAAGGTCTGGACTCTGTGGTGGCCAATCCATGTGTGAAAATGATGTCTCATGCTCCCTGAACCAGTCTTTCACAATTTGAGCCCGATGAATCCTGGCATTGTCATCTTGAAATATGCCCGTGCCATCAGGGAAGAAAAAATCCATTGATGGAATAACCTGGTCATTCAGTATATTCAGGTAGTCAGCTGACCTCATTCTTTGAGCACATACTGTTGCTGAACCTAGACCTGACCAACTGCAGCAACCCCAGATCATAACACTGCCCCCACAGGCTTGTACAGTAGGCACTAGGCATGATGGGTGCATCACTTCATCTGCCTCTCTTCTTACCCTGATGCGCCCATCACTCTGGAACAGGGTAAATCTGGACTCATCAGACCACATGACCTTCTTCCATTGCTCCAGAGTCCAATCTTTATGCTCCCTAGCAAATTGAAGCCTTTTTTTCCGGTTAGCCTCACTGATTAGTGGTTTTCTTAAGGCTACACAGCTGTTCAGTCCCAATCCCTTGAGTTCCCTTCGCATTGTGCGTGTGGAAATGCTCTTACTTTCACTATTAAACATAGCCCTGAGTTCTACTGTTGTTTTTCTTCGATTTGATCTCACCAAACGTTTAAGTGATTGCCGATCACGATCATTGAGGATTTTTTTCCGGCCGCATTTCTTCCTCGAAGACGATGGGTCCCCACTATCCTTCCAGTTTTTAATAATGCGTTGGACAGTTCTTAACCCAATTTTAGTAGTTTCTGCAATCTCCTTAGATGTTTTCTCTGCTTGATGCATGCCAATGATTTGACCCTTCTCAAACAGACTAACATCTTTTCCACGACCACGGGATGTGTCTTTCGACATGGTTGTTTAGGAAATGAGAAGCAACTCATTGCACCAGTTGGGGTTAAATAACTTGTTGCCAGCTGAAAGATAATCGCCCATGCAGTAATTATCCAATAGGAGGCTCGTACCTATTTGCTTAGTTAAATCCAGGTGGCGACTTTTTTTTTGGCCAGGCAGTGTATAACAGCGTGTTTATTTAGCTAACAGGCTACTAACTAGCTAACAGGCTAAGTTTCTTCAATTCAGTTGCCTGTGTTGATTGTCAAGTGAGTTTGTTTGATTAAAAAAACTTGTTTATCTAGTTTTGCCACATTGCTAACCTGAGTAATGTTATTCTGCTAAAATACGATGATACATAATGTACAGTCAGATCGTCATTATGACTCATTCAGCCATGACTCATTCACTCAAAACATGCCATGTACCTGGCAGGTCCTGTTTTTGTCCCAGTAATGTTCCAAGAACGGACAAAATTAGTCTCCCCCATGGCTACAGGTAGTTTCTATCAGGTTTCTATCCATCTGTAAAGAGGTACACTTTCTTGCGTTGGACACTATCTGTATATTTACTGATCTACATACAACAGTCACATACATACGTGGAAACCAGGCGTAAAAGGTAAGAACAATGGTATATTTAGAAAAATTCTAAGGTATAGGTTTATCTATCTAAGGAAGCTTTCTGTTTCATTTCACCTTATGACTTATGGAGAAGGGGTGGGATTTATATTTCCTTTTTGTATGTTCACAGCTTTTTTTTTTTAGTTCGAAATCAATATCAGTGTCAATATTTTGAGGTACAAAGACATTATTATCAGAAAGATTCTCATAATGATTAACAGGAGCTTTTTTTCAGCACTCTGGCAGAAATGGTCTTCCATAGTAGTATGCAGAGTGAATATGACTGAATATAATAATAGTGAGACGGAGAGAGAAGAAGAAGAAGAAGGGAGTCGCAGTAATGGAAGTAAATTTGGAGCGTGCGCCCTGTGCGAGTACAAAAAAGTGGGCTGAGCTGCTGAAACAATGAACTCAGTCATCTGAGGAGGGGGAGGATGGAGGGAGACGGAAGGAGGGAGGAGGGAGGGAGGCAGAGGGAGTGGGTGAGGACAGCTGTTTCTAATCAATTGCTTCCATGTGATTGACTGCCTGACTGACTGACTGTCGGCTGATTGGCTCGTTGACAGCCGAGGTCGCGGGCCGAAGGCGGGCTTCATGCAGCTAGTTTGACCTAATCTGATTGAGTCGACGACAAGCTCGTCGGTTAATTGGCTGAGTTGACGTGTTGGTTGTCATGGCAACTGATTGGCTAAGTGACAACACTGATACGATTAGGGGAGGCCGTGGTGACTGTGCGAATGATGTAATGTGGCCGCTCCCTTCCACTTCTTCTGTCTTCTCTCCAGTCTATGTGCACATAGTAGTTTATATCAACATATTTTTCTGTCGTGCACACACACACACACACACACACACACACGATCCCTCTTCTGTCTCTCATAAGTTTCTCATGTTGATGTTTTCAATTGTGTCAATAAAAAGCAGTTTATGTTGAAATTCCTTCTCTTTCTCTCCTGCCATCCCCCTCTCCATAAGACAGACACAGACTGCATGAACAAAAACATTTAGGTAGGCCAAGTTCACGTCTGGGAGGGGTTGCTAAAGGGGGCCCAGGGGGCGCTCTGAAGACCAGATGTGCTTTTTTTAGGGGGGGAGGAGGTCGAAGGGAGGAGGGGGTGCGCTCGCGAGCCTCCAGAAGAGGAACGGGGGAGTTTTCACAAGGCTCCAGAGAAAGTGGAGAGTCCTGGAAAGTGTTGTAGAAGAGTGCATTGAAACGTCACCGTGCAGTAAAATCACCCTGAGCTGCAGGAGGAGATCTGTGCAGCTGGGATAGAATAGTAGAGCATGGAAATGGGTGATAGTCGTCACACATTGATTAAAAGGACGAAATTTAAGTAAATGATGGTGAGGATTTAAGTTAATTAGACAGAAATCCCCAGTAGGTTGATAAATCTGTATCGCATGATGACTAATATCAGATACTTCTGCTCTACTCGTTCTCAAGAGTTATCTCTGCTGTAAGCTGTCTTCTTGTTAAATATTGGATTTAGTTTTGGCTCCTCAGGACTCGGACGGTTTGAGAAAGAAAATCGATCTGAAAAACAGCTCAGGTGTGTTGAATTCGATTTGAATAAGTCATAAACCAAAAAAGAAAGGGAAAGACCGATTCAGTGGGGTGAGAGTAAGTGTCACCCCCTAGAACAATGTTACAAACAGGAAGAAGGTCAAAGGCCAGAGCTGTTAAAAACTCTTGATTGTGTAAGAATCTAAAGAAAGATTGAGCAGGTATTGTTTGCAGCAGGTGGTTCGATTCCAGATATCTTGTTCTAAAGAGACAAACATGCGGTCTCCAAACAAAAGGTTCAATCCCCCTCATAGCCAATCGGTAACCTCGTCTTGACATGTAATTGTCACACACATCTTGGGTCAATATGTGCATCTGAGAGTGCCAGTACACAGTGAAGAGATGCATCATTTTTAGTTTTATTGATTTTCAAACCCAAACCATAATCTTTCCCAAATGTTAACCACAGCAGTGACGAATCAGAGAACTTTTATTTTCATATGGGTAGTTTGTGACAGTTTCAAAGGCATGAAGACAAACGACGATGTCTTTAGTTGACGATAAGCACGTCAGATCAGATTCCAAAAGGTTCCAAAGTTTTTTTTAGTGAATGTCCAAACAAATAATGGATAACAAGTGGAATTTTCAGCTGACTTTTTACTGTTTTCAGCCGATTCATTTAAGGGGTCGTAAATATTTGCTTGATGGTACATGATACTGTGCTAAAAGACCCAAGACTAAAGCTGTGTGTCAGTATTCGCAGAGGTTCCTAATTCATGGAGACATGGGAATAACATAACAGCACTGCTCTTGTTTTGCATTGCAGAGCAAGTAGGCTATTGAAACAAGAAATGTAAGATTAGAAATGTGTATGGCAGATTTCTAGCAAAAAAGCTTTTAGTAAAATTATGCTGCCAACTCCGTGTCATTGTTCCAATGGCTCAAAATTCCGAAGCCCCATTAGTCTAAAAAATGTCCCATTGGACCAAACACCCATTTCTGCGACAGCCTGTTATCTCAAAAACAAATGGCCATTGCTCCAATGTCCGATTTCTCCAAAAATACGCACTCCTTGCAGTAAGTTTGAGTTTCCCAGTGGCACTCACCAATCTGTTCATGCTCTTCCAGCGACTTTTGTGCCACAAAACTTTTTTAAGACAAAACGTTTTAAGCGAAAAAAGATCTTACCTAATGGTAATTAATGGTAACCTAGTGTTTTTTTGTGCCTACCCTGACCACACAACTACCACAGTGTTGTTGACAAATGTATCTGTGTTTTATAGAAACATACAATGTGATTTTTTTTTTTTTCTTCTTGTGATTGGGTTGTCTGCAAGGAGTGTGTATTTTTGGAGAAATGGACTGTCAGACTAACAGGGCTTTGGAACTTTGGCTGTCCCCATAGTACCTTGGGTATGTTGCTAGGGTATAAAGTTTTCCAAAAATCCAAGAGCAGGACAGAGCAGCTAATGTTGCGCTAAACTGTGATAGCATCCAGGACAAGCCTCCATAAAGAAGGGAAATACTTTAAGTTGGATGTCCTGGTCCTTATTCTTTTAATGTAACGTATAACACCACAAGACAATGTAGATGATTATATGCTGCTTAGCTTTGGAAGTAAGTTTGTGCTACTACTGTAAATAATAAGCTAGCTACCTGCACCATGGATGTATTAATAGACCTGGATACAGTACCAGAGGTGGGACCCAATTCATTCCTATGAAAGTTGCTCTTTGGCCCATGACGCCAAAAATTCTTAATTTCCACGGCTGAAAGTATCCGGATCTTCCATATTGTGAGGCCCATAGAGCAAGCGCAAGCATTTTAACTTAAGGTTTGGCGCTCCACTAACTTGAATGGGGATAAAATGATTTAATCTTGCGTCTCTTTTAGACTTTCCAAATGTTATCGGACCCAATTGATCAAATCTTGATGTTAAAATTGAGGCATCAAAAAAATGTATCCACTGTACAGACATCTCTTTCCCAATGTAATTCTATGGGAAAAAGTACTTTTGGGACCAGTGACATCACTTGACGGACCCCGAAAATGCAGTGCCATTATTTGGCCACTTTTGGGCTTCGAAGCCCAGTACACTTCCTGGGGACCAGACCTGCACATGCCAACCTTTGTAGCTTACTTTAGCGCAAACAGACACATAATTATAACCTTATTTCGACACAGGCCCTGTTTATAAGTGTGTGAGCCTGCAGCCCTGCACCAAAATGATCAACTTTTCCATAGTTACCTCCGACTGGTATTTATGGAAGAAGGGAAAGATGTCTGTAAGCTGTGATTGGTTGTTCCTCATCACATGCCATTCCATGCGTGCTGCTGCGTTCCAAAAGTTGAACTTGGTTAATCTCGGGGCGCAGTTGTTGCGCCCTGAAAAGTAGGCACTTGGCAACGCATGCATGCCGCGACATGGTTACTCTCGTGTTTGACCGCGCCTGCTGCACATCTACATTGAAAACAATGAAATCGAGGGCGCAAAAAACGCAGCATGTGTACAGCCCCAAAGTCAGCTGTCCTTTGGTCATGACCAATCTTTCCGCAAAATCTTGGGGAGGTCTTTAAGTCCATTCTTAAATTATAAGCCTTTTGCAATAGGCCACTCCCATTGCCACCCCCATCCACCTGTTAGCAAACTAGCATGAGCACAAACTGTGGCTGCCAAAGGGTGGGGAAATTATTTTGGGACCAACCAACTGACAGAGTGAACTATAAAGCTGCTGGTTCAACATGTGGAGAAATTCAAAACTCCCATGCCTAGTTACGGTTGCTATGCTATGATTGGACAATTGTTGTTTCGGGGAGGGATTTGGCAAATGGTGGAACTTCTAAAATAGTGAAACAAAGAGGTGAGATGTGTCATTTTTTACAGATTTAATGAAAATCTTATCTACAGTTTCTGTGATATGTTGAAAAGAGGTAACAATAAACTGGGGAACAAACTCATTGATTGCATTGAAAAATTGTTAAATACGTATGTGCATGAAAACAGAAAAAGCGCATGGATCTGCTTTGCACATATTCTCAGCATTAATGGACGAATGTCACAAACTTGATGGACTAACAAACAGACGGAAGTCAAAGCTTCCTCATAACCATGTGCCCAGAATTGCAAAATTATGGGTGATTCATGCCAAATAAAAAATATGCCATGCATGGACACAGAAACATCAGGGTAAAAGACTTCAAAACACCAGTGGAAAACTTATTAAAAGAATGATTCAATTAATCAGACTAAGTATTAGATTCTTCAAATCTCATTTTGGAATTAAACTCTTAATTCGTGCATCATTTCCTGTAAGAGGAGGTGAGCAGGGGACAAATTATAACTGCAAGATTTACAGTGGAGGATGTGAGCAGCTGGCTGGGGGAAACAGTTGTGAAACAAGGAGGGATAAAACAGCTCCAGAGAGAGCCGATGGAGCTTCTCCACCCTTCTCCTCCTCAGAGTCCAGGGGGGCCACGTCAACGTGCCCGAGAGGCTCCTGTAGAGATGTGATGTCTTAAAGAGACGCTCTGACCACTTCTCTTGTGTTCGTTTTTCTTCCCCTGTGCACTTGTTGTCAATTTGCGGGGAGGAAGAAGAATCCACTCTGGAGAGTTAGTAATGTTGGTTGACCAGAGAGATCTGGCTCGGAGCGAGGGTGTGTTCAGGGACCGCGGAGAAAGCAGGAAATGTACGAGAGACGCAATGAAATCTGATCAGAATCTTGTGACTGTGTTATGAAATGTATCTGTGGTCCTTCTGAACTTGAGTCACACTTTGGGGGGAAACTAACGGTACGTGAAAACAATGACATGTAAAGGGCTTCAGATCCAGCTAATAAGTGTTAGCTTGCAGTTTTGGGAACCATGACAACAGGACTGCTTGAGTTAAGCAGGGAAATGAGCTAAGTGACTGCTTGTTATCTACTTATCCAGAGTTGTAGGTCTCAAGTGGGCCCTGATCTCAGTCTGCAACTTGTTTTGTTTGTATTGGACCATAAGATTTCACTGCTAGACTTTTGATGAATAAAACAATATCTTTTACTGAGTTGCATTTCCCTAACCAATGTGTGTTTTCTTTTCACAGCTGTGTCAAAATACCTGCAGCATTGTTTAAGCACAGAAAGACAGAAGAAATTACAAAGCATAAAGCACTGCAGGACAATTTTCAGCTTCATTATGAAAAGCTAAACAATAACAGGGTTCACCTAAAGGAGAACAAATAAATACATACAGAAGGAGAGAATTCTCCTTAGTATTCCATTGAACAACAAAATGCAAGATATGAAAAGAGTAAGAATCACAGTACACTATAATGTTAACCCCCCATAATCATAGTAATATGTGGGCTAGAAATTCATTAAATTAAATAGCAAAATAAATAGAAACAAACTGTGCAATGTGTAGTTTGAATGAATACCTCCTGCATTTGCAGACATCCTTGGGTGGCTTTCGAGACAATGGGCCCATGGACACAGACATGCAGATGGCCCACCACCTCTCCTCCATAGGAGCAAGACACACAGATTTAAAGTTGTTATCCTCTTTTTGTTGTTGTTTTGTGTCTCTTTGCAGTCATTTTGTGTCTCTTTGCAGATATTTTGTGTCTCTTTGGTATCATTTTGTGTCTCTTTGGTGTCATATTGTGTCTCTTTGCAGTCATTTTGTGTCTCTTTGCAGATATTTTGTGTCTCTCTGGTGTCATTTTGTGTCTCTTTGGGGTCATATTGTGTCTCTTTGCAGTCATTTTGTGTCTCTGTAGTCATTGTGTGTCTCTTTGTAGTCATTTTGTGTCTCTTTGCATTCATTTTGTGTCTCTTTGCAGTCATGTTGTGTCTCTTTGGGGTCATATTGTGTCTCTTTGTAGTCATTTTGTGTCTCTTTGTAGTCATTTTGTGTCTCTTTGCAGTCATGTTGTGTCTCTTTGGGGTCATATTGTGTCTCTTTGTAGTCATGTTGTGTCTCTTTGGGGTCATTTTGTGTCTCTGTAGTCATTTTGTGTCTCTTTGCAGTCATTTTGTGTCTCTTTGACAGTCATGTTGTGTCTCTTTGGGGTCATATTGTGTCTCTTATGAGTCATTTTATGTCTCTTTGTAGTCATGTTGTGTCTCTTTGGGGTCATATTGTGTCTCTTTGTAGTCATTTTGTGTCTCTTTGTAGTCAGTTTGTGTCTCTTTGCAGTCATGTTGTGTCTCTTTGGGGTCATATTGTGTCTCTTTGTAGTCATTTTGTGTCTCTTTGGGGTCATTTTGTGTCTCTGTAGTCATTTTGTGTCTCTTTGCAGTCATTTTGTGTCTCTTTGACAGTCATGTTGTGTCTCTTTGGGGTCATATTGTGTCTCTTATGAGTCATTTTATGTCTCTTTGTAGTCATTTTGTGTCTCTTTGGGGTCATATTGTGTCTCTTATGACTCATTGTGTGTCTCTTTGTAGTCATGTTGTGTCTCTTTGGGGTCATTTTGTGTCTCTTTGGGGTCATATTGTGTCTCTTTGTAGTCATTTTGTGTCTCTTTGCAGTCATTTTGTGTCTCTTTGCAGTCATGTTGTGTCTCTTTGGGGTCATATTGTGTCTCTTTGTAGTCATTTTGTGTCTCTTTGGGGCCATTTTGTGTCTCTTTGTAGTCATTTTGTGTCTCTTTACAGTCATGTTGTGTCTCTTTGGGGTCATATTGTGTCTCTTTGTAGTCATTTTGTGTCTCTTTGTAGTCATTTTGTGTCTCTTTGCAGTCATGTTGTGTCTCTTTGGGGTCATATTGTGTCTCTTTGTAGTCATGTTGTGTCTCTTTGTAGTCATTTTGTGTCTCTGTAGTCATTTTGTGTCTCTTTGCAGTCATTTTGTGTCTCTTTGACAGTCATGTTGTGTCTCTTTGGGGTCATATTGTGTCTCTTATGAGTCATTTTATGTCTCTTTGTAGTCATTTTATGTCTCTTTGGGGTCATATTGTGTCTCTTTGACAGTCAAGTTGTGTCTCTTTGGGGTCATATTGTGTCTCTTATGAGTCATTTTATGTCTCTTTGGGGTCATTTTGTGTCTCTGTAGTCATTTTGTGTCTCTTTGCAGTCATTTTGTGTCTCTTTGACAGTCATGTTGTGTCTCTTTGGGGTCATATTGTGTCTCTTATGAGTCATTTTAAGTCTCTTTGTAGTCATTTTGTGTCTCTTTGTAGTCATTTTGTGTCTCTTTGGGGTCATTTTGTGTCTCTGTAGTCATTTTGTGTCTCTTTGCAGTCATTTTGTGTCTCTTTGACAGTCATGTTGTGTCTCTTTGGGGTCATATTGTGTCTCTTATGAGTCATTTTATGTCTCTTTGTAGTCATTTTGTGTCTCTTTGCAGTCATTTTGTGTCTCTTTGACAGTCATGTTGTGTCTCTTTGGGGTCATATTGTGTCTCTTTGTAGTCATTTTGTGTCTCTTTGTAGTCATTTTGTGTCTCTTTGCAGTCATGTTGTGTCTCTTTGGGGTCATATTGTGTCTCTTTGTAGTCATTTTGTGTCTCTTTACAGTCATTTTGTGTCTCTTTGACAGTCATGTTGTGTCTCTTTGGGGTCATATTGTGTCTCTTATGAGTCATTTTATGTCTCTTTGTAGTCATTTTGTGTCTCTTTGGGGTCATATTGTGTCTCTTATGACTCACTTTGTGTCTCTTTGCAGTCATTTTGTGTCTCTTTGACAGTCATGTTGTGTCTCTTTGGGGTCATATTGTGTCTCTTATGAGTCATTTTATGTCTCTTTGTAGTCATTTTGTGTCTCTTTGCAGTCATTTTGTGTCTCTTTGCAGTTATGTTGTGTCTCTTTGGGGTCATATTGTGTCTCTTTGTAGTCATTTTGTGTCTCTTTGTAGTCATTTTGTGTCTCTTTGCAGTCATGTTGTGTCTCTTTGGGGTCATATTGTGTCTCTCTGTAGTCATTTTGTGTCTCTTTGCAGTCATTTTGTGTCTCTTTGACAGTCATGTTGTGTCTCTTTGGGGTCATATTGTGTCTCTTATGAGTCATTTTATGTCTCTTTGGGGTCATTTTGTGTCTCTGTAGTCATTTTGTGTCTCTTTGCAGTCATTTTGTGTCTCTTTGACAGTCATGTTGTGTCTCTTTGGGGTCATATTGTGTCTCTTATGAGTCATTTTATGTCTCTTTGTAGTCATTTTGTGTCTCTTTGTAGTCATTTTGTGTCTCTTTGGGGTCATTTTGTGTCTCTGTAGTCATTTTGTGTCTCTTTGCAGTCATTTTGTGTCTCTTTGACAGTCATGTTGTGTCTCTTTGGGGTCATATTGTGTCTCTTATGAGTCATTTTATGTCTCTTTGTAGTCATTTTGTGTCTCTTTGCAGTCATTTTGTGTCTCTTTGCATTCATTTTGTGTCTCTTTGAGGTCATATTGTGTCTCTTTGCAGTCATTTTGTGTCTCTGTAGTCATTATGTGCCTCTTTGAAGTCATTTTGTGTCTCTTTGCATTCATTTTGTGTCTCTTTGGGGTCATTTTGTGTCTCTTTGGGGTCATATTGTGTCTCTTATGACTCATTGTGTGTCTCTTTGTAGTCATGTTGTGTCTCTGGGGTCATTTTGTGTCTCTTTGTAGTCATTTTGTGTCTCTTTGGGGTCATATTGTGTCTCTTTGTAGTCATTTTGTGTCTGTAGTCATTGTGTGTCTCTTTGTAGTCATTTTGTGTCTCTTTGCAGTCATTTTGTGTCTCTTTGGTGTCATTTTGTGTCTCTTTGCAGTCATTATGTACTCTGTAGTCATTATGTGCCTCTTTGTAGTCATTTTGTGTCTCTTTGCATTCATTTTGTGTCTCTTTGAGGTCATATTGTGTCTCTTTGCAGTCATTTTGTGTCTCTGTAGTCATTATGTGCCTCTTTGAAGTCATTTTGTGTCTCTTTGCATTCATTTTGTGTCTCTTTGGGGTCATTTTGTGTCTCTTTGCATTCATTTTGTGCTCTGTAGTCATTTTGTGCCTCTTTGTAGTCATTTTGTGCCTTTTGCAGTCATTTTGTGTCTCTTTGCATTCATTTTGTGTCTCTTTGGGGTCATTTTGTGTCTCTTTGCAGTCATTTTGTGTCTCTGTAGTCATTATGTGCCTCTTTGTAGTCATTTTGTGTCTCTTTGTAGTCATTTTGTGTCTCTTTGCATTCATTTTGTGTCTCTTTGAGGTCATATTGTGTCTCTTTGGGGTCATTTTGTGTCTCTGTAGTCATTTTGTGCCTATTTGTAGTCATTTTGTGTCTCTTTGCAGTCATTTTGTGCTCTGTAGCCATTTTGTGTCTCTTTGTAGTTATTTTGTGCCTCTTTGCAGTCATTTTGTGTCTCTTTGCATTCATTTTGTGTCTCTTTGTAGTCATTTTGTGTCTCTTTGCATTCATTTTGTGTCTCTTTGGGGTCATATTGTGTCTCTTTGGGGTCATATTGTGTCTCTTTGCACTCATTGTGTGTCTCTGTAGTCATTTTGTGTCTCTGCATTCATTTTGTGTCTCTTTGCAGTCATTTTGTGCTCTGTAGTCATTATGTGTCTCTTTGTAGTCATTTTGTGTCTCTTTGTAGTCATGTTGTGTCTCTTTGTAGTCATTTTGTGTCTCTTTGGGGTCATATTGTGTCTCTTTGTAGTCATTTTGTGTCTCTTTGTAGTCATTTTGTGTCTCTTTGCAGTCATGTTGTGTCTCTTTGGGGTCATATTGTGTCTCTTTGTAGTCATTTTGTGTCTCTTTGGGGTCATTTTGTGTCTCTGTAGTCATTTTGTGTCTCTTTGCAGTCATTTTGTGTCTCTTTGACAGTCATGTTGTGTCTCTTTGGGGTCATATTGTGTCTCTTATGAGTCATTTTATGTCTCTTTGGGGTCATTTTGTGTCTCTTTGGGGTCATATTGTGTCTCTTATGACTCATTGTGTGTCTCTTTGTAGTCATGTTGTGTCTCTTTGGGGTCATTTTGTGTCTCTTTGTAGTGATTTTGTGTTTCTTTGGGGTCATATTGTGTCTCTTTGTTGTTATTTTGTGTCTGTAGTCATTGTGTGTCTCTTTGTAGTCATTTTGTGTCTCTTTGCAGTCATTTTGTGTCTCTTTGGTGTCATTTTGTGTCTCTTTGCAGTCATTATGTGCTCTGTAGTCATTATGTGCCTCTTTGTAGTCATTTTGTGTCTCTTTGCATTCATTTTGTGTCTCTTTGAGGTCATATTGTGTCTCTTTGCAGTCATTTTGTGTCTCTGTAGTCATTATGTGCCTCTTTGAAGTCATTTTGTGTCTCTTTGCATTCATTTTGTGTCTCTTTGGGGTCATTTTGTATCTCTTTGCATTCATTTTGTGCTCTGTAGTCATTTTGTGCCTCTTTGTAGTCATTTTGTGCCTCTTTGCAGTCATTTTGTGTCTCTTTGCATTCATTTTATGTCTCTTTGGGGTCATTTTGTGTCTCTTTGCAGTCATTTTGTGTCTCTGTAGTCATTATGTGCCTCTTTGTAGTCATTTTGTGTCTCTTTGCATTCATTTTGTGTCTCTTTGAGGTCATATTGTGTCTCTTTGGGGTCATATTGTGTCTCTTTGCAGTCATTTTGTGTCTCTGTAGTCATTATGTGCTTCTTTGTAGTCATTTTGTGTCTCTTTGCAGTCATTTTGTGTCTCTTTGCATTCATTTTGTGCTCTGTAGCCATTTTGTGTCTCTTTGTAGTTATTTTGTGCCTCTTTGCAGTCATTTTGTGTCTCTTTGCATTCATTTTGTTTCTCTTTGTAGTCATTTTGTGTCTCTTTGCATTCATTTTGTGTGTCTTTGGGGTCATATTGTGTCTCTTTGGGGTCATATTGTGTCTCTTTGCAGTCATTGTGTGTCTCTGTAGTCATTGTGTGTCTCTTTGTAGTCATTTTGTGTCTCTGCATTCATTTTGTGTCTCTTTGCAGTCATTTTGTGCTCTGTAGTCATTATGTGTCTCTTTGTAGTCATTTTGTGTCTCTTTGCATTCATTTTGTGTCTCTTTGGGGTCATTTTGTGTCTCTTTGCAGTCATTTTGTGTCTCTTTGACAGTCATGTTGTGTCTCTTTGGGGTCATATTGTGTCTCTTATGAGTCATTTTATGTCTCTTTGTAGTCATTTTGTGTCTCTTTGGGGTCATATTGTGTCTCTTATGACTCATTGTGTGTCTCTTTGTAGTCATGTTGTGTCTCTTTGTAGTCATTTTGTGTCTCTTTGGGGTGATATTGTGTCTCTTTGTAGTCATTTTGTGTCTCTGCAGTCATTTTGTGTCTCTTTGCAGTCATGTTGTGTCTCTTTGGGGTCATATTGTGTCTCTTTGTAGTCATTTTGTGTCTCTTTGGGGTCATTTTGTGTCTCTGTAGTCATTTTGTGTCTCTTTGCAGTCATTTTGTGTCTCTTTGACAGTCATGTTGTGTCTCTTTGGGGTCATATTGTGTCTCTTATGAGTCATTTTATGTCTCTTTGTAGTCATTTTGTGTCTCTTTGGGGTCATATTGTGTCTCTTATGACTCATTGTGTGTCTCTTTGTAGTCATGTTGTGTCTCTGGGGTCATTTTGTGTCTCTTTGTAGTCATTTTGTGTCTCTTTGGGGTCATATTGTGTCTCTTTGTAGTCATTTTTTGTCTGTAGTCATTGTGTGTCTCTTTGTAATCATTTTGTGTCTCTTTGCAGTCATTTTGTGTCTCTTTGGTGTCATTTTGTGTCTCTTTGCAGTCATTATGTACTCTGTAGTCATTATGTGCCTCTTTGTAGTCATGTTGTGTCTCTTTGCATTCATTTTGTGTCTCTTTGAGGTCATATTGTGTCTCTTTGCAGTCATTTTGTGTCTCTGTAGTCATTATGTGCCTCTTTGAAGTCATTTTGTGTCTCTTTGCATTCATTTTGTGTCTCTTTGGGGTCATTTTGTGTCTCTTTGCATTCATTTTGTGCTCTGTAGTCATTTTGTGCCTCTTTGTAGTCATTTTGTGCCTTTTGCAGTCATTTTGTGTCTCTTTGCATTCATTTTGTGTCTCTTTGGGGTCATTTTGTGTCTCTTTGCAGTCATTTTGTGTCTCTGTAGTCATTATGTGCCTCTTTGTAGTCATTTTGTGTCTCTTTGTAGTCATTTTGTGTCTCTTTGCATTCATTTTGTGTCTCTTTGAGGTCATATTGTGTCTCTTTGGGGTCATATTGTGTCTCTTTGCAGTCATTTTGTGTCTCTGTAGTCATTATGTGCCTCTTTGTAGTCATTTTTTGTCTCTTTGCAGTCATTTTGTGTCTCTTTGCATTCATTTTGTGCTCTGTAGCCATTTTGTGTCTCTTTGTAGTTATTTTGTGCCTCTTTGCAGTCATTTTGTGTCTCTTTGCATTCATTTTGTGTCTCTTTGTAGTCATTTTGTGTCTCTTTGCATTCATTTTGTGTCTCTTTGGGGTCATATTGTGTCTCTTTGGGGACATATTGTGTCTCTTTGCAGCCATTGTGTGTCTCTGTAGTCATTGTGTGTCTCTTTGTAGTCATTTTGTGTCTCTGCATTCATTTTGTGTCTCTTTGCAGTCATTTTGTGCTCTGTAGTCATTATGTGTCTCTTTGTAGTCATTTTGTGTCTCTTTGCATTCATTTTGTGTCTCTTTGCAGTCATTTTGTGCTCCGTAGTCATTATGTGTCTCTTTGTAGTCATTTTGTGTCTCTTTGCAGTCATATTGTGTCTCTTTGCAGTCATTTTGTGCTCCGTAGTCATTATGTGTCTCTTTGTAGTCATTTTGTGTCTCTTTGCAGTCATTTTGTGTCTCTTTGGGGTCATTTTGTGCTCTGTAGTCATTATGTGCCTCTTTGTAGTCATTTTGTGTCTCTTTGTTGTCATTTTGTGTCTGTTTGGGGTCATTTTGTGTCTCTTTGTATTTGCTTTGTGTCTGGTCATTTTGTGTCTCCTAGTTGTCATTTGCAATCTCTTTTTAGGAATTTTGTGTCACTCTAAAGTCATTTTGTGTCTCTTTGTGGACGTTTTCCCTCTTTTCATAGTTTTTCTGAGTCTCTTTGTGTCTCTTTGCAGCTGTTTTACATCTCTTTGTAGTTGTCTTGTGTCTCTTTGTGGTCATTTTAAGTATCTCCCAGGTTGGAATGTGTCTCTTCAAGTAACATTTTGTAGGTGAAGGTGAGGGGGGTCCCCCTGACACTTTGGGTACTCAGTTGACCCACTCAGTGATCCATCCATGCAGACATCATGAAAACGTTTTTTAACATGGGTTCAGTTTGGAGGGACTGTCTTAGAATGCTTAGATTTATAATAGTCTCTGATCCTGTGTGATTTTATGAGTGTGTTATGTATTAAAGCACTGCTGTCCCCATCTGGACACATGTGGCTGGGGTGGAGGATTGGAAGTCATGTTGTCTCTGACTCAGGAATTTCTGTCTGCTGATTCTTCCTTTCATTTCCAGACCCAGTTGTTTTGATCAGCCTCATTTGTTACACCATGAAGTACAACAACTAAAAATGTGACAATTGTATCATGTTTGCTCTACAACAGTTTAATGAATGATACATTATATGGCCAAAAGTATGTAGACATCCAAGCATTAAACCCATGACTGCTGGACATCTCCCAAATCTACTGTTTTACAAACAAAACTACACAAAAGCATTCAAACATTTGTATCCACTCTTTCTCTCTTCTGCTCGTTTTCTTCATCACCGACACACTTGCGCACACACGTGGGCGCGCACAGTCACGCGCATTGGTGCATGAAGGACTCCTGAAGAGTTCATCCATCCCCCCGCCTCTCTCCACCTCCTTTCCATACTTCCTCCTCATCTTTATTCTCTTCTTCACCTCCTCCTCCTCCTCCTCCATCTCTCCTCTCCTTCTCCTCTTCCTCCCTCCAGACAGGTTTCCTTCTCGGGGAAACACCGGACTGTTGCGCCCCGTGTCGCCGCGTCAGGCTGGAAAGAATAAGTCCTGATGCTGGGTTATTAAGCTTCAAAATAAAAGCAGGATAGAGGAAGAAATAATAAGGTGTCCAAAGCAATAATATTGCTCCAAGATTGTCACCAAAAACTGTTTAAAATAATGCAACTGTGGCAAAATTAAGGAAAATAAAAGCTGATAGGGTGATATGTGTACTTCTGTTTCAAGAAGAGTGTGCAAAATGAAGAAGCCTGCAGAAAATACATTCAGAATATATCTTTAAACTTGGAGACATTGTTAACCTATCGCAGACCTGTTAATTTTATGTTTTTTGAGTTTTATTTTTGCTGTAGGCTTTGTCCCAGCTCATCTACTAGTGCCAGTGTGATCAAAATATTATGAAATATCACCTGAGCCTTTAAACTAGGCTGTAAGGTTATATGCTGTAACTATTTAAGGGTATATAATGGAAAAAAAGGCGGCCATTTGATTAACTGCACACCCAATGCTCAAAGCCATTTTGGCACCTGGATGGTTTGGATTACTGGATCAAAAATATGAATTTGTGCTTTAATTTTGAAAGTTTAAACCGGATGTTTTGCTTGTTACACTCTGTCTAATTTGACACTAATCATCAGAGCAGCTGAGTCTCTCCTCTCCACCGAGAAAAAAAAGAGAAAAGCTCGCTCGCAGTCAAAAACAATGAGGGCGCACGACGCGCAACTCGCTCCAAAGCTCTCCAACAGCGGCGGAGTTTTTCCTCCCGGAGGATTCGTAGCATGCGTCTGTGCGCCAAGCGGAGGGAGAAGGACCACAGGAATATAACTTGACTATCTGCGGAGTTTGTTATCATTATTTTTTGGCTGGGGGAGTTATCATGCCTTTTTGCAAACGGACGGTACTTCCGAAAGATGTGTGCAAGCCCGACGGCAGGAGGCTGCTGGAGGCGCGTCCGCGGCAGCAGGCGGAGATTTTCGGGGACTTGGCGGACGTGTGCGGCTTCACCCTGTGCTCGGTGCTCCGGCAGCTCTCGGATCTGTCCCGGCACTCGGTGAGCATCCTGCAGGAGCTGGAGGGAGAGCTGGTGTCCGTGTGCCACCGGTCGGGCGCGCTGGAGGGCAGAGTGGTCCGGCTGCAGAGGCACGTCGCAGAGCTGGTCAGCAAGCCTCCACCGAGAAGTAAGAGGACATTAAAATACACACACACACACACCTGGAGTCACTTTACACTGCGTGCTGCAGCAGGAGAGCTGAAGCAGCTTTTTTTATCGGTCTTGTGGAGTCAAGTCAGTGGTGTCAAACTTTCTGATATCACCCTGCTTCTCTGAGGAGATTTGTGGTTTTGTTATTTGAGAGTTTTGCTCATGAGTCACCATGCCTGCAAACAGTGAGCAGTCAGTGTGCACGGTCCATCTTTAGATTTATTTGGGGTGTGAGTAAGTGAGAGGTTTATTATTGGAGGGTTTGTTATTGTCAGCTGGCTGAGATGTGGCCTGCGTTCAGTTGCTGCAGGAAATATCAGAATTTTACGCGTAAACATTAAAAAAACGAGCCAGAAAAGTGATTAAATTCTGCTGGAAAATAATGGGAAAGTATATACCACCTAAATAATTTGTAATATATGACGTTAAAGGGGATGGAGAGCACGTGAGCATGCCAATAACTGATGTGAGATGAATTATTGTTTGTGTTTTGCTTCTGTTTTGCAGTGCCAAACTTAAACAATCTAGCAGAGACAACAGAAGGAAAAGCAACAGAGAGTCTTTTTTCATGACCAGTTAACTTTTGTGACTGACTTTCTGTGGCTTTGCTTAGTGGATGTGTAGGTTTACAAGATGCTCCTGAAGGCAGCACGTTGTGGGCGTGCATGGTGGAATGTGAACTCAGAGATGTCACGCGTGTTTTGGAGTGTTGTCTCTCTACCTGTCACCCCCTCCTCTGCTCCAACTCTTGCCTTTCTCTGTGTTGTTTTTCTTCTTTAACCGTCTGTTGAGTTTACAGCACAGTTTTGGAGTCAAAGTAAAAGCAGTCAAAGTGCACAAGATGATGCTGAGGTTAAAGCCCCTGTTCTGATTAGTGTCATTCATTCTGGATGTTTGAATGATGAATGTGCAGTGTGACACTAAATTGATGTTTTAACAATCATGAGCAGGACTGTATGAGCAGGATTTTGTGGCACTGGAACTAGTTTGGCACTAGTTTGAATTTAATTGATAATAATAATAGTCAATAATTTCATTACGTTTCACAACGTTTTAATTTCACTGTCATTGGAGACTGATTAAAATGTAAGAAAATAGGTAGTTAAAAAGGCAACTTGAAATTTCCAAATGATTTAAAATATTGTTCAGTTAAAGAAAAAAATGTATTCTTTATGTTAGTTTATTTTGATTCAGAGAAAAGAGTCACATGACAAGTACTCAGGTCCCACCTGTTGCATTATGGGCTGCAAAGGAAGTACATGTGGCCCCAAAAAGGCGCACATGATAATTTGCACCTTTATGTGGTTTAGTATCTTATTATAATATCTGTTTGAGTGGCCTGTGTGGAAAATTCAATATATTTTCTGTTGCTGTGCTAACTTTTTTGGACCTGTCTATTATCAGAAAATTCATGTGAGAGAGTATTGTTGGGCACGTTTAAATGCTGGACATTTGTTGAGAGACTCTAAAAGTAATTAAGAGATTTATATTTCAAACCTTGTTCTTATGTTTTTTATTTTTGTAGTTTTCACAATGTCTGATGATGATGTGTAGCTATTATGTCCTTGGACCGGTGTCGTTATAATATGTCTTCAAACATGGAGAGGAAGACCTTTAAAGGGGACCTATCATGCTTTTCTGTCATATATACTTTGTTACAATTCCAGATGTTCATATTAATCGTGATTAAACTTTTAAATAATGAGGTAAACATTTGTAAAAATAATCCCTGTGAGCAAAAATCTCAGGCTTTAGACCATTCTGAATACACTCATGACAGATTTCTTTATATGATCATCTGCTCCAGGCACCCTACTGCATGTGTTTACAATATGTAGCCTACACTGCTACATGTAGCTTCATGCTAATGTCAGGGTAACATTTAATCTGGGTTGCTGATTACATGTTCATGCTCATTAATATATCCCCGATTTTGGATCATATTCCTGCTGGGAACTATCCACTTGTGTTTAGAAATTTCTATTGATTAGTTTTTTATGCTAGCAGATGGTACTACACACAGTCATTCCCTGGCTGCTAGTACACTGCTACATGCAGGTATATGCTAACATCAGGGAAACACGTAATTGTGGTTGCCGCTGTTAAACCTCCTTGATTTTGTATCATATTCTTGTTGGAACATATTCGGTTGTGTGTAGGAGCATTTACTGATAATTATTTTATGCTAGAAAATGGCGCTATACACAGTCATTCCCATGCTGTAAGTACACTGCTACATGTAGCTACATGCTAATGTCAGGGAAACATGTAATCTGGGTTGCCGATGTTGTAAGCTTCTCCTCGATGTTGGAACATATTCTTGCTGTAACATGTCCGTTGTGTTTAGAAGCTTTTATTAATACATTTTTATGCTAGCAGATGGTACTACACACAGTCATTCCCCAGCTGTAGGTACACTGCTACATGTAGCTATATACTAATGTCAGGGAAACATGTAATCTGGGTTGCCGATGTTGTAACCTTCTCCTCGATTTTGGATCATGTTCATGCTGGAACATGTTCGGTTGTGCGCAGAAGCTTTAATTAATTACTCTTTACGGTAGAAAGTGCCACTATTCTCCGTTACAGTCATTCCCCTGGGTGCAGTGATGGTGCAGAGACCCGGAAACGCTGACCAATCAAAGCAGACTGGGCTTTTTCGGGCGGGGGGTGTAAAGAGACAGGCGTTAAAACGGAGCAACTCAGACAGGGGGTGAATACAGGTGTTCCAGCTCAGACAGTATGAGGAAAATTAAGTGCTTTTTGACCATTACAGCATGTAAACATCTTCAAGTAAAAACCCCAAATTTGAAAAGATTCTGCTGACTTTAAGAGTAATTTTCAGGCACATTAGAATTCAAAATTGTTCTGTTTTGTGGTGAGAAATGTCCATTAGACATTTAACAAACACTAACTTTTGGATTTACAGCCTATTGTCTGTTATTGTTTTGAAACCACAGATTTTGAGGATTTGTCTCCTTCAGTTGTTCATATTTTATAACTGTTTTTATGCATATAATGAATTGATTCAGCTTTTTTTTGTTTTCAAATTGCCTTTTTGGGACAAATAAAGTATTTAGAATTAAAGTGTTGATCCTTAAATGGAGAAGTCAATGCCCTGATCTCGTGAAGTAGAACTGTAGGTGTTACAGTATATTTTTAATCAACTTTGTCAATACAGTCATGTGCCTCCTCATAGGAGGCGTTTCAGCTGCGCTTTTCAGTCGTCCATCTCAGAGTTTTAAAGCTTCTCTCCAGAGAACCTTCCACTAAATCAGAAGCTTGTGGTCGTACTGTCAGACAGTTTGAATGGACGCCTGGCTGGCTGGTTTTGGTTGCTTTCATACGTGTGGCTTTCTGTGCGCAGGTCACCACGTAGTTGACTCTATAGTCATTGTTTCAAGCTGTCAGAAGTCTCACAATAATGGTCAATAATCTAAAATTACCCCGTGATACATCATGTCAGCTCACAGCACAATACAGTTCAGTACTGATCGTATAATATCAATACACAACAGTCAGTGATGCGTCTTTGCAGCGCTTGGTTTTGTTTTAGAGCAGATTTGCCCTTTAATTCTACACTTACATAACTGCTTGCACTGAAGACCTCATCAATGTCACCAGGTCACATGTACCTGTACCTGACAACAGCTCAGGTGATGCAGCCCAGATGCATGATGGGAGATTTCTGTGGCAGCCAAACTGTTTTTACTCTGCAAACTTTGCACAAAACTTATCGCAGGTAGTTTTCTCCTTTGTTTGCCTTACAGCTCAAGAGTGAGCAAATGAACAAGGCGAGCCGACTGTGAACAACGCTTTATGAGGCTGTCAGCTGTGTGTGTGTGTGTGTGTGTGTGTGAGTGTGAGTGTGTGTGTGTGTGTGAGCACATACAGTATGATAAGAGAGAAAGTCCCTCTAAACACAGACCAGATGTAGAGCTGGAAAGAGGAGAGGAAGAAAGATAAAACAAAACCCAGCTCGTCTTTGGGTTTACTTTACCGAGAGGAACTCACCCATGTGTTTGTGTGTGTGTGTATATATGTGTGTGTGTGTTTGTGTGTTGGGGAGAAAAGAAGAATTTTCTGTACATGTGATCATCTGTATGAGATGCAAAGATCCCCACTCTTCTCCGCTCTCCAAATTCTGTGTGGGCTCTTTCTGTATCACTCACATGTGGGCAGAAACACGTGGCTAAACAATCAATAGAGCCGTCCACGGACCTTCATCTCTCATCGTCATCATCCTCTCTTTTGCCTCCTACTGTCTCAGCAAAGATGGAAGACATTGATCTAACTTTCACCGGAAAGATAACGAGGCATAGACATTTGGTTTTCTCTCCAAACTCACACTGCGATCAGGGTTACTTTATTCAACCCACGATGTTGCCTTGAGGTAACTGAAGGCCTTTTTGACCCTCACAGCCTTCCATTTATACATATTATACATCTACACATTGTAATATTTGATAACATGTTTGCTATGAATCAAATGAGGAGCTGCTGGAGTGAATATAATGTTTCATTTTGGGTTGGCGCAGTACCAGAAAAGGCCCAGATACATTTTACTATTTAACCTCAAGATATCTTGTTGGATCAGAATGCAGACATGAATCCCAACTGAGGCATCGCTGATGGTGTAAAGAAATATTACATTTTTATCTTTATTCCTGATCTGTATTATACTTTTTGTTGCATGAAGGTGACTTTTTGTAGCTTACTTGTAAAAGCAATACTCAGTGATGTATTATGATGTAAAATGATGACCCTGGTCAATGTTTGTTCTAACAGCGCAGAGAATATTGGACATTTATGGTGTAAAGGTGTTGAAAGAACCTTGAGTGATAACGGTCTTTTCCTTTTGTTAGTAAGGATATCTAGTTTGGATCCCACAGTTGGTTTTGTGGGGGGTTGTGAAGGTTTCATCAGACAAGAGTCAACAAACAGATACCTACATTATTAGTCTTTACAGAATAAAAATGCTCTCAAACTAAAAATGACCCATTTATGATGTTACAAACAGAGTTTAGTGAATAGGGTGGACGCACAGAAAGGAAGAGGTGAAAACACCACCAGCAGAAACCAAAAAATGAAGACAGAGGCTCATATATATATATATATATATATAAAAAAAAAGAAGTAATTATTACATAATGGGAAAATGACTATATGACTGTTAAAATACAAATTCTTAATACATATGTTGCTTTGCCACTCTATAAATGATATCAGAAGATGCAATATAATCATGAGAATGAATGTATTGTAATAACAAAAACACAGCCCTTAATGGTATTAACTTTGTCCGTAGCTACAGCACAACCAAGAAGGAAATAACAGCAATATACACCAGTAAAACAGACAATGAAAGAAACAGTTAGCCTTGTCTTTTAACCTATAATGGCAGACGCATAAATATCAAGGAAAAAATGACCAAATCAAGGAAATGTGCAAGTCATAAAATCAGGCGAGCAAAACCCTTCTGTTCTGAATCATTCCTGCTTCGGTATGATGTCGTGTGGTGGACAGAACAAAGCCTGGGTAGCAGCTGATACCTGGCACAGCTGCACCATATGGAATTGCCCCTCCCAGCTCCCTTACAGTCAAGATGGTGGCAAGGATAACAATATTTTTGATTTATTGATTTCATATCCTGACTAACTTTAGTGGATCATAACATAACAGGTGTAGAATTTATCTGCAGATGTTCTGGTTTAAAATGAGACCAAACTTTTCTATGAATGTTAGTTTCTGAACCATGATGAACACCAAAACATGTCCTGTAACAGATAGTAAGGCTTATCGTTTTTAGGTGAGCCAACCACAGAAAAAACTTGCTGCCCCTACAGGCGGGTTAAGAGGAGTGAGGAGTCAGCAGTCAATGATGGTATAAAACAGGTTCTTCCAACCTGGTCTCATTCAGAATTCATTGAATACCGGCGCTTTGGCACTGACTTCCGATGTCAGACACCAACGAAAATGCCGTCCTTTCATGTCTGTATGCTATGCAGCTGGTCGCTGTTATTGTGTTACAGCAGCGTCAGGGTGAAATTTGACCAGAAAACTACGTAAGTTAAGGGGTTGAAAAGTCCGATTAGGATGGTTGGGAGGGGTGGTGGATGTATCCAACAACCACTGACTTTCACCTGGGAGACTGGTGTTCACTTCCTGTATGAATGTAAAGCCAAACCCTGTTCTTTTTCCCTAAACCCAACCACATGCTTTTGTTGTCCAAACGTAACCACATGCATTTGTTGATGAAGACAAAACATGTCAATTTGCGGTGTTGTACTGACATAGTACGTTTATTTTGAAAGAGACTGTATGCAAAGTGTACATTTCCTGTCAAAACGGAAGTGTATTTTGAAAACACACAATGCATGTAACAGGCAGAACTTGACACTGTGCCCCGGATCGTCAACAACAAACGCACCCAGGGTACCTTTCACGTCA
The DNA here is from genome assembly GCF_041903045.1 of Epinephelus lanceolatus. NCBI lineage: Eukaryota > Metazoa > Chordata > Actinopteri > Perciformes > Serranidae > Epinephelus > Epinephelus lanceolatus. Next base: position 20,087,960 of record NC_135755.1, read on the forward strand.
CATGTCGACGCTGAAAGTCAATGACCAATTGTCGATAAAAGATGAGGTTGGAGTGAGAATGTGTTGGTTTTTCAACACTTGTGAATCACTGCAACCTCGAGAGGTCCTTGAGCATACAGTCATACATGTGCACACAAAATATGAGGCTGATTGGTCCAGTAGTTTGTAAGATTAGCTGCGGACAGACAGATACACTCACACACGTATGCGCACACACACACAACCAGTTGCGTGATCCTCTCCATGCTTACACCGCGCAGAGATAACAAAAACATAAATCATTTCATGGAGGATTAAAGAATTTTGTATATTGTCGTTTTCTTTGGTGCAAAGTGCTACCTGTGCATCAAACAGTTTGGACAGTTCCCTTGGTAAGAGGTGCTTTTTTCTCTCATTTAACAACCTGTTCCTCTGAAATGGTCTTTTGCATTACTTCTGTTGTGCAACTGAACTAACTAAAACTATGGTTAGGGTTAGTTTAAGTTTAGCCCTGGAGAGTACTTAGTTAAGGTACGGGGAAAGATTGTGGTCACAGTTCAAAGCTGTTCAAATTGTTAATGACGAGAAAACAATCCCATTATTTTCCCTCATTCGTGGATGAGTGCTTTCCCTCCTATAACAGCCGCTGACAATCCCCCCTCCACCTGCCAAAAAAAAAAAAAGTGGAACTCGGTCAGAGTTGCATAAGGCCGAGCTGAAACACATGTTCCAAGCCTGCATGAGGGGATTTTTTCCACCCTGAGTTTAAAGTTTGTTCAGGAGTTGAATCTCCTGAGCTGCTTCCAGGGCCTTGACACGGTAAAGCGCTGGAGGGATCTGAGCTAGTTTCCTTCAGTTGAGGCGCAGGGGAAGAGTCGCACTGATAGAGAGGAAGTCAGTTATCACTCTGCAGGGCTTGATATCACTAGAGTTTGTGTGCATGTGTGTGTCCAGTTTCCACTGGAAGCTGTCACTCAGAGGTGGCTGAACTTGAGGAGTTTGTCCTCTGCAGCACCTCTCCTGTCGCTCTCTATTTCTCATACTGGCTTTATTTCCTGCCTTTTTTCTGTGAGACTGCAGCAGGAGTATCCCAAGTATGTGAGTGGGAACCGGAGTTTTGTGTTTTCTTTTGGTGCCTTTTTCCCAACTTAATTCTCTGGGAAACCACATTCTTGCTTTGACCCCAATACTGATTTTAAAAGCTGATTTTGCTAAAGTTTGTTGCTCCCTGCTCTTTGTGACGGTCCCAGCTGAGGCCGGGTTAAAAGCTGCTCTCTGAGGTTTGAAATGATGAGCACATTTTTCTTCTGGAATTCTCCCAATCAGTGATATCACGGCAGGTGTTTTCCCTCAGCTGTCAAAGTCAATGCACCTGCTGTGACATCACCAATTGGGGTGTGGCCTTCAATGCAACATGCATCCGTTTCAGCCCCTCGAGAGCAGTGCAATCAGGCTTACTCGATATATTTCAATTACCCAAATCACGGTATATTTGGGAGAGAGTTACTGCCCCAAGCGAGGGAGTATCTCGGGGTAGAAGTAGAAGTAGTAGAAGTATCTCGGGGTCTTGTTCACGAGTGAGGGTAGAATGGGGGATGAGATGGATCGGCGGTTTGTGCTAGACTGTCGTGGTGAAGAGAGGGCTGAGCTGGAAGGCTCAGCTTTTGATTAACTGGTCCATCTACGTCCCAACCCTCACCTATGGTCATGAGCTCTGAGTAGTGACCGAAAGAATGAGGTCGCAGATACAAGCCGCTGAAATGAGTTTCCTCTGTGGGGTGGCTGGGCTCAGCTTTAGAGATTGGGTAAGGATTTCGGACATTCGGAGGGAGCTCGGAGTAGAGCCGCTGCTCCTTTGTGTCGAAAGGGGTCAATTGAAGTGGTTCGGGCATCTGATCAGGATGCTCCATTGACGGCAGGATGCTTCATGGGAGCCTCCTGTTAGAGGTGTTCTGGGCATGTCCTACTGGTAGGAGGCCCTGGAGCAGACCCAGAACACACTGGAGGGATTACATATCTCGTCTGGCCTGGGAACACCTTGGGTTCCCTCAGGAGGAGCTGGAAATTGTTGCTGGGGAGAGGGATGTCTGGAATACTTAGCTTGGCCTGCTGCCCCCTGCAACCCGGCTTCGAAAAAGCGGATGAAAATAGATGGATGGATAGACAGTTGCACGGATAGTTGCCTTAGTTTAAAAAGAGAATGGAGCTGTAGAGAATCCATTTACAGGTACACTGCTACATGTGTGAAAAAAAAGTAGTGGAAGCTGCATGAAGTCTGATTAATTGCCCCAAGTGACACCACTTGGTTGGGTCTAGAAACCACAAGGTTGAAAAAGCAAACCATCTGGAGGTGTAAAATTTAGAAAGAAGTAGGTTTAACAGACCTGTTGCTACCTTACAATGGCGTCATATTTACTGTGGTCATGAGAATAGTCCATGTGAACATCAAACAACATCAAGCCTGATTGCAGAAATTGTCAAATACTTTTTGGAGCATGCTATGTTTGCCTTTTGTCTGTACGTATATTTTTAGTACGGATCCTACGCATTGCTTTATGAATGAGTGAGTTTATGAGTTGTGATGTGTTTGCTGATGTTTTTTTGAGAAGTGGCAGAGACCATGAAAGTTCATTTTTGAAAATGGACTTTGCAGTTGAGGTGGTTCGGGCATCTGATCAGGATTCCTGGACGCCTCTCGTTAGAGGTGTTTCGGTTACGTCCAACTGGTAGGAGGCCCTGGGGTACACCCAGAACACACTGGAGGGATTACATATGTCATCTAGTCTGGGAACGCCTCGGGGGAGGGTCATCTAGAATACTTTGCTCAGCCTGCTGCCCCTGCGACCCAGCTTAGGATAAGAGGATGAAAATAGATGGATGGATGGAATCAATTAGGGAATCAATAAAGATTCAGACCAATTAGCAGAATCGATAATGGCATTGGTATCAATAAAATGGTATCAATTCCTATCCTTATCACTGAGTCATTGTGGGGCGGCAGTGGCTCAGTCCATAGGGTTGGGAACCGGAGGGTCGCCTGTTCGAGTCCCCGTCCGGACCAAAATATGGAGCATGGACTGGTGGCTGGAGAGGTGCCAGTTCACCTCCTGGGCACTGCCGAGGTGCCCTTGAGCAAGGCACCAAACCCCCCAACCGCTCGGGGGGGCCTCACCAAGGGCAGCCCTCTCACTCTGACATCTCTCCACTTTGTGCATGTATAGGTCCTGTTTGTGCATGTGTGTGTCTTTCGGACCTGTGTGTAATTGACAAGTAAGAGTGAAAACACTGAATTTCCCCTCAGGGGGATTAATAAAGTAAATAAACTAAACTAAACTAGTTATATCCACTTGCATCGTAGCATCTAGCACTTACTTCCAGCTGGTGCAACAGGCTGCTGGAATGCATTAAGCATCACACCCTGGTAAATAAGGGTATCTATTTCCTCCTTCCTACAGTATGACACAGTAGATGTTTCACTCTAATCTTTCCTTCCAAATCCTGTTATAAAAATCAAACGGTTGACGGAAAGAAGCTTTAACTTAAATCACTCTTTCTGTTTCTGATTCCCCTCCTCCCCTTGTCTCTCTCTCCTCTCTCGTTCCCACGGGTGGACATCAACCTCATGACTCAGTATCCCTCCCTGTTGGCCCCTCTGTAATTCCCCTTCTCTCCATTTCTTATGTCTTTTCCTCTCCTCCTCTTCATCCTCCACCACTTCTCAGCATGTGTCTGATGAACAGTGACATGCAGGAGTTTGAAAGATCTTTCTAAAAACAGCCATGGAAACTTGTTTTGAGCGGATATTTCAGAGATACATTCAGGTTCTGACCCGGCCAAATGATGCATTCATTGGCAGTGGATGACTTTGGACGTCTTAGCTTTCATTTTGGAGATGCTCTGTAATCCCACTGGTTGTTATCGCAGATGCAGGCCGTGGACTGAACATCTTTTCAGTGTCAAAATATTCACGTCTCCCCCTCCTCCCCCACCATCTCTCTTCCTACAGGCAGTGATTCACAGGTCAGCAGCGGCAGCTTCCTGCCACCACTCCAACACACTGCAGAGAAGTTTTTTTTTTTTTTTTTTTAAATAATCTGATTTAGTTATTTTAGTCGACTTCAGTATTCATAGGTGCAGAGAAATTACAAGTGGAGTGCCTAAAAGAGTTGTCCTTCTTTTGTATGTTGAATATTTTTCAGTTAACGCCGAAGAGATTTCACCAGGTATTTTTACCTTTGTGTTTACTTTGCAGCCTGTGTTACCTGTAGTTTGTCCATATTGTCCAGTTGCTCGATGAATTACTATCAAGTTTGGATAAAGATTTAACTTCTGCATTAGTTGTAAAAAGAGCTGTGGCCCATTTAACAACATGTTTTTTTAGCTTTTCGTGAATCCCTTTGGTGCCATATTCTCGACTGCTTGGTTATACAGTTGGACTTTAACATTAACTTTTTTAGAAAGATGTAGTATAAGATTGATGTTTGCCAGTCTTATACTGCTTATACTACTGTTTGGAGATGCAGAAAGCATCTGCACCAACAGATAAACACACACACCAGTATGCAAATTACGATGAAATTGTTGCTGTTTTTAACATATGGGCTCTTTAGGAGTCAAAGACATGCTTGTGCAGGTGATACGAAACCAAAATAACATGTGTGAAGCGGTTGGGATATGAGTCAGCACCTCCAAGTCTGAGGCCACAGTTCTTTGCTGGAAAATGGTGGATTGCCCCCTCCTGGATGGGAGCATGTGCTGCGCCAAACAGCACTTGTTCACGAGTGAGGGTAGAATGGAGCGTGAGATGGATCGGCGGTTTGGCGCAGCGTCTGCAGTGATGCGGGGGCTGTGCCGGAACGTCATGGTGAAGAGGGAGCTGAGCCGGAAGGCAAAGCTTTCAGTTTCCTAGTCCATCTACGTCCCAACCCTCACCTATGGTCATGAGCTCTGGGTAGTGACTGAAAGAATGAGATCGCAAATACAAGCAGCCAAAGTGAGTTTCCTCTGTGAGGTGATAGAGTGATAGAGTAAGGAGCTTGGACATCTGGAGGGAGCTCGGAGTAGAGCCGCTGCTCCTTCACATCGAAAAGATGAATCCTGGGCGTCTCCCGTTGGTGGTGTTTTCGGCATGTCCCACTGGTAGGAGGCCAGTTACTGTGTGTATGTAGATTTTTTTTTTTTTTTAAACACAGAAAAAACCTGTAAACATTGGCATTAGATTTCTTTCCCATTGCAAATAGATAAGAGCTGTGTACATAGAGGCCAACATACAAAATAAGCCATTGTTTTTTGGTGAGACATCATGGCCGGTGGTTATGGTGACAAAAAAAATGGGTATTTTAAGCTCGGACATGATCTTTTCTCTCCATAGCCATGTGGCTTTGTGCCTAAAGGAAACCACGTTTCCCAGTGTTGTTGAAATGTAAAGAACACATCGGCAACATATTTTTGAAACGTACAAATGTTACATATCTGTGGTTTGCAGAAACGTACAATGCCATAATTTACTCTGGTGATTGGGTCAACGTACTTGTGCTGAGGCATTAATCTAATGTTGTCTTTGTCTCATCAGTCTCAAGTGGTAGGTTGGAGAAAGTTGTGTGATTCAGAGGTGATTCTCAGAAAGTCAGTAAAAAATATCACCATCTGTGTGTATGTGTGAGTGTGCATGTTTTATAAGTGAGTGTGTTTTCAAGGTCAGTGAGAAACAAGTAGATGTTCTATGTTTAATGTTTCTGTTGGAGCTGTGTGAAAGTCAGTACTGAAAAACTGTATTCCTGCATATCCATTTAATAGATTGTGTGTGTGTGTGTGTGTGTGTGTGTGTGTGTGCAATTTGAGGCCAGAACACAGAGAAAGTTCTGTTGTTCTCCACAAAACCAAAGCGAGTTGTAGATTCAGGTAAAAGACTCGGACCTACTAACAACTTCCTGTCTTGGCAGAGAGCCCGGTCCAAGTCTCTCTCACTCATACACACACACACACACACACACACACACACACACACACATGCATTCTCAAAGCCAAAGGGATAAAACTTTTCTTTCATTATTTTAATCTATTTCCCCACCCTCCACTGCAAATTTTTTGGTTGGACGGGTTACCACGGCAACCGTCCAGGGCGAGTGTACAGTTGTAGGCATCTGTGAAATACAACCGTGTCCTGCTTGTGTGTGTGTGTTGTCTCCCAGTGTCTCTGGCCGCCCTGCCCTTCTGCTGTGAACTTCATGTAGTTTTTCTTTTTCTAATATTGTCACCGATTTGTCAAACGGCCTGAAAACACTTGAGACACACATATACACACAGACACACACACACTGCTCAACACACTTTGCTGAGCTTGGGAACATAAACACATGCACAGTGAGGACAGGGACTGGAAAAGCTCTTTCTCTCTCAGATTGAGAATTACAGAGCAAAAAGAAGGAAGGAAATCAGTAAAAACTGGGAGGAGGAATGGAAATCAGTAGAAGAAGAGATGAAAAAGAGCAAAGAGGAAGGAGGAGGAAAACACAGGAGGAAGATTGACAGAAGGAGAGAGATAAGAAAAGAGGAGGGAATTGCAGGAAGGATGGGAAGATCAGAGGGAGGAGAGATTGACAGCAGAATAACAGGCGGTTATGTAATTTGAATTTTCCTTCATTTTATCTCTCAGTCTGTCACTTTCTGCGGGAAGGAAAGTCTCCAAATTCGACAGTCATGGTCAAAAGTCTTTTGAAAACCTGAATGCTGTTGTAAGGTAAACTGTACAAGTGAAGTGTGGGTTTCTGGCACAAGCTTACCTTCTTCCAAGGTGCATGGAGAAGGGAAAGAAGTCTAAAGAGGTCTGGTTTGTAGTTTCAACCAATACTGAGGTGGCTGTTACATTTCTTGAGGCCACCTGTATGTTTTGACAAAGTTAAGGAAGTGTGTGGTGTTGGGACTTGTAATGAGTAAATATTACATCGAGTATAAAATAAAAGTCTGTAATAATGTTATAATACGACATAGACGGTTGATGAAATTGGTGGACACCATATCGTAGGTATGATCATCTCTTGTCACTTGTCCGAAGGGCCGGATGAGATCGTCTGCCAGGCCAATACGTTTGACACCCCTGGTCTAGATGAACTTAAAACTCAAGTAGAATCAGGAAAGGCTTTCCGATAAAAGTTTAAAGAAGGGGTTTAAATGAGATCGCTGACTCCGCCGACCAGATTTCCTTGGGCAGTGTGTTCCGGAGCCTTTGGCCGGACCTCTGGAACAGACAAAAGACCTCTGCCCGAGAACCTCAAAGTACATCCTGGTGTATACGGTACGAACAGTTCGGTGATATCGCTGGGAGAGAGACCATGAAGAGCCTTAAAAGTTGTCAGTAAAATCTTAATATCTGTTCTAAAACATACTGGGAGCCAGTGTAGAGAGGCGAAAACTGGAGTGACGTGATCATGTCTCTTGGCTCTGGTTGAAAGTCTGGCAGCTGAATTCTGTTCAGTCTGGAGTCGATTAATAGACTTTGGATTCAGGCAAGAAAAGAGGCTGTTGCAGTTGTGCAGGCGTGAGGAGATGAAGGCATGTAAAATTGTCTCAGTGTCTTTGAAAGTTAAAATGGATCGTCTTTTTAAAATGTTTCTAACATGAAAAAAACTTGCTTACCTGTAAGAGTTACTGTATGTGCGTTGTAGGTATTTTTAACTTTACATCTGCCAGATCTTTTTTGTATGAGAGACCTTGGAAGAAGGACTTAAATCCTTTACTTAAAGCAGCTATAATCGATACTTTTATAATAACAGTCTATCAAATGGCAGTTTGAAAGGCCTTGGTCTTGTAGTGATCAACTTACGGACAATACTCCTGCTCCTCTTGGCTTTACTGAGCTTTACACTGAGTTAGAGCTCATTGTTTAGCTGTCGGCCAACAACTTTACTATGTTGGGTCACTCTCACCTCTCTCATGGCATCATTTTCAGCTGCAGCATGCAGCTATTTTCTGGTGCCAGAATTTTCTTAAATTAAACACTGAGGTAGTTGCTTCTGGAGCCAAAGAGGTACGATTAAAAATCAGCATTCAGATTTTATTGGCAAAAACCAGCAACCAAGCCAGAGGTCTTCCTGTACTCATGGACTCAGACGTGGATTTCAAGACAATTACAAAGTCAGCCTACTATCACCTCAAAAAGTTATCAACAGTTAAAGGACTTCTGTCACAGCAGAACTGGGAAAAAACGATCTTTACAGGTCTCCCAAATGATGTGTGAGATTCAAAATGCTGCTGCCCAAGTCCTCACCAAGACCAAGAAGGTGGACCACACCAGTTCTGAGGTCTTTGGCTTTCTGTCTGTCAGAGAATTAATTTTAAAATACTTCTGATGGTTTATAAAGCACTGAATGGTTTAGGGCCAAATACATTTCTGACCTTCTGCCACACTGTGAACCATCCAGACCTCTCAGGTCATCGAGGACAGGTCAGCTTTGTGTCCCCGGAGTCAAGACTAAACATGGAGAGTGAGCGTTCAGTTTTTATGCATCACATATCTGGATCAAACATTGAGAAAACTGCAGGTCTGCTGCAGCTCTGTTATTTCAAGTCAAGGCTGAAGACTTTACTGTTTGCTACCATCTTCTATTAAAGCAAATAATTATTCACCTCTTACACTGCTTCTTTTATTGGCCTCTTCATATTTATATTCTGTCCAAGCTGGTTTTTGTTTTCTATTCTCTTGACTCTTTGATGCTTATTTTAAATTGTATTAAACATCTTTTTATAATGTGTTTCTATTGAACTTTGCCCTGTTGCTGAAATGTGGTGTATAAACCTGCCTTGTTTAGTGAAAAAGCTTTGATAAACCAACCGTACATTACCTGCTCAGCAGCAAACAGAGGTCCACTGCTTTGGCCTTGAGTCAAGCAATGCTAGAGGCTAACTCTGCACACGTAGCTTCTAAAGAAAGCAGCCGTCCACTGACCGAGTCAGTGTTAGCCTCCAACGATGTGATACGCTTCCCCTGATCGTATGCAGTCGCTAACACCAGGTCAGTGTTAGCTTTAAGGACAGAGATAGTCTTCTTTAATTCTGAGGATAAATCCGCCTTGTGGCTCTCTAGCAAGCTGGTTAGCGTGGCCATGCTAACATCGCTAACAGCTATATCCTCCTTAGACACAGGGTCCCTTTTGCTCTGCTTTGCAGGTTTAGATGACATTTCTTTTGGCGTTTGAAGATTTGTGATGATGTTGGAAAAAGTCAGAGAGGATGGAGGGTAAACACTTCTGCTCCTCATTCGCCATCTTGAATCCCCCACCAAGACTCTTGATTTATGATCAGAAATACAACAAAAAGCAGCAAATTCGCACATTTACGAAGCTGAACCAGTAAGTGTTTGACATTTTTGCTTGAAAAGTGACTGAAACGGCTAATTAATTATCAAAGTAGTTGGTGATTAATTTTCTTTCGACAATTAATCGACTATGTTTCGCAGCTCCACTGAGGAGTTGATGGAGAACAGAGCTAAAAAGAGAATGAATATTGGACTTAGATTCACGAGGAGCAAGAATAAGCAAGAATACAAATTCTAATGCCAGTAAGTGTTGCTCCATGTCTACTGGATGTGTCATTGTTTTGTTTAAAGCTTGTCCTGCTGCCCCCAAGTGGCCAAAAAAAACCCAAACAATTAATACTCCTTAAACCTGTGGAAAAGTAGCTTTAATACAATATATAAATACTCCATTAAACGTAAAAGTCCTGCAGTCAAGATTTGACTTTAGTTAGAAATATTAGCCTCTGAATGTGCCTCATCCCTCTTATACAAATATATCTTCTCCTATGAGGACATATTTGTTATCTGTGTATGCACCAGTCTCCACTTATGGGCGCCCACAGGAGGGGTTACAGTCGTTGACAAATACATTAATAGACATATATATGCTTAAACTACATTATAATGTGATATATGTTCACAAATGTCCTGAACTTCTTTCAAAAACATGGGGAAAAAGGCAACAAGCAACTTGGTGATGTCAGACAATTTGCAAAAAAAACCAAAACAAAACCCCAAACCCTAATAATAATAATAATGATAATAATAGATTTAGATATTATAAAAAAAAAAACCCTATGGAAAAAAAAGAAAAAAGCTAGGGAAAAAATATGAATTGTTATTATTTTGTTTTAAAAATATGTTACAGAATTATTATAATTTTTAAGCACTCTTTGCGGGTAATTTCTTATGTTTGTTTTAACTTAAATGCCTTTTTTCCCCACAAATTTTCTTGTTTTTAATTTTCTCTTTTTACTAATTTGTCCCTATTTTTTCTTTCGTTGCTCATTGCCTTCCTCCCCTGTTTTTAAAAGAAATCAAGCAAATTTGCTCAGGTTTCAAAGGGTTAATTTCATGTCATTCCTTTGATGATATCCAATAATACCAGCAAGTCATCAATATCAGCCAATATCTGCTTTAAAATGAACATGCTTTTTCTTACTTTGCACAATGAATGAACGTTATACATTGAAAAGTATTGTATTTCATGTCTCCATCTGCTGGTGGGCCATCATGATAAAAGTATACATGTATAATATGATGTTAATTCCACTACAGAAAAGACTTGATGATCACTGAAAGTAGGTGGGGAAAAAAGTGGATATATGGATATCAGTTATTGGTCAAATGAGTTGTTACATATTGGCCCATCCGATGTCAGCTAAAAATCCCAATATCATGCATTTCTAGATTCCTTCTAAAAAAAGTGAAACTGAATTAAGGGAAGCTGAAGTTATTTTTCTTTCTGCAGATAACAAGCAGCAGAAAAAGATTGATAGATCAGCACAAAGATCTCAAAATCGTGCGATTTCCCCACACTGTGAAAAATAACAAATACCACAGGAGTCCAGCAGATTGAGTAACAGCAGTGATATAATGCAGGAAGAGGCCCAGTGTGTGTGTGTGTGTGTGTGTGTGTAATGAAATACAGCCCATGTGCAGAGCAGCACTCTCTCCTCTGCAAGTTTCCTACAAGTGTTTTATGCGTGCAGATTTTCCAGTTTGTCGTCTACCATGCTTACAAGACTTCTTCTCTGTTTTCCAAGTGTGTGTGTGTGTGTGTGTGTGTGTGTGTGTGTGTGTTTCTTACTGGCCTCAACTCTGCTACACACACACTTTGTCCATCTCCCTCTGTGGTGCTAACATGAGGACAGTTTATACTATCTCCTACAGAGCAGATTCCTATCGTAGAAGAAGAGGGAGACAGAGAGAGAGGGGGAGAGGAAAGGGGATCTGAGGATCTAGACATTGGTGTGTGTGTATGTGTATGTGTGTGTGTGTGTGTGTGTGTGTGTGTGTGTGTTTCAAGAGAGTGTGTCTCAATGGTGGCACATTGTCCAGAGAGCAGATGATCACGAGTCCATGATGGCAACAGCACGTAAACAGGGCTAGTAAGACTACACACACACACACACAAGCAAAGATATTGTGATTATAGTTGTGTGGGTGTGTGTGTGTGTGTGTGTGTGTGTGTGTGTGTCTCTGTGTGGGTGGGTGTGATCATAAGTAGTTGCGGATGGCCATGCAGCTTTGATTGAGAACTCAATTACCCACGTTCCTTTGCTGTCCCACTTGTTTCCAAAAGCATGACGATAACATGAAATTTCCTGTTTTGGTGGAAAGTCCATAACGGGACATAAAGACATATCATGGACATATTACTATGAACATTTTAAATTTACTACAAACACGTACCTGAATTTGAGATGTAATATTGTACAGACAGCTATATTGAAATCACCAAAAATGATCTTTACAGTTTTGCATTGTGTGTATTTTGGATTTGTGCCATGTTGATATTTTAGATTTTACATTTGCACTCTTTATTACTTTGTACTGCAACTGCTGCACAACACTTTCCCTCAGGAAAAAAAAAGTTCTGTCCTGTTTTATCTTAAATTAGTAGAAGGGGATGACTTGCAAAGGGCTGCTATTGGTGGTGCTATTGATAACATTAGCCACTAGGTGTCGCACTCCCTTCTCCCCCTCCCATTGTATTAATGTCACCACACAGTTGTTGCTTGAAACACAAGTTGATGCTAGTTCGTAGTGCGACCTCAGTCATATCAAGAGCTGAATATTTCGGGGTAATGACTTTATTTTACAACATGCAGCTATACATAAGGGATAGGTTTAGGGTACTTTATGCATGTATCGTAATCTAACATTATGGTACAGCCCATGGTAGCATTATTTTCATAACTTGCCCAGCACCCGCTCTCTGTTTGTCATGAGACCCCTACGTTCCTGCTGCCTCCACCTCTGCTAGGAGACTGCTGCTGAGGGAAGGTGAGCTCCAGACTGGGAACAGAGTCCACCCACAGTCATACCTTCAACCAGTGTTGGGCTTGTTACTCTAAAAATGTAATAAAGTACTCATTATTCTCATTACTAAAATTGGTAATTTCATATCGCCCCAAAATTTAGATGTGTGCCTGTGTGTGAATGTCAGGGAAATTGCCGGTAAGTGTAGCTAAGGCTAGATAGCGTGCGTTTATCTGGGGGTCTTCAGTTGCCTGTGGCCAGTATTTAAGATGGAGAGGCACTCGTAGAGCAACATTTCATCCACCACATATCCAGCCATAAGCTTCATCACTTCTTCATAGCTGCAGCTGCTCACGATTAAAACCCAGTTTTGGTTGTTTACCTAATGTAGCACTATAGCCGACCTCCATGACCGAGGAGGGATCAACTTTGGTAGGGTGTATTTCCTGGAGCTTTACGTTGTTGTGTTGTTGGTGATAGTGTTTCAGACCAGAGGTTTGAGGATGGGTTTTTTTGCAGTGGAAATAGTTTTAGTACAACTACCTGCAGCAACAATGTTCCTGTCATCTTTCCACCAATTTGATTCACAAAGTAATGGGAGAATTTACGGCCGACAAGGTGATCGTTTCCATTTTCTAGATTAGCTTGCTTTGACTTTGAGGTAACTGTAATATTATTATTGAAATTTTATTAGTAATTAGTTACACTGCTCATTACTGGAAAAAGTAATATACTACTGTGACAAGTTACTAGTAACAGTAACGCGTTAAGTGCAACACACACCGCCGCCATACGCCGCATGTCAAAACGCCCGCCTCCAATATATTCTATGAACCAACCCACACTGGCGCCGGCTGACGCGCAGCGCCGCGCCGCTCTGCTTCAGCCCACTGCTCTATTTCCAGTGCAGCCAGCGCTCATGGCGGCACTGCGAGAAAAGCCTTTTATGTACGTTTCGGCCGCCGTAGTATCAACTCCGGTTGTTTCAAATTTTTAATAAGATGACTTTGATAAGAAACTCACCCGTGAAATCCAAGTTGTTGTTGCCTCAAAGTTTCTCCTCTTCTTCTTCCGTTACTAGCAGTTGGAAACCATTGGCAACTAGTGTAGGTACAGCCACCTAGCGGGCTGGGGTGGGAAATACACGTCGACGGTGCCCCCCACGCGCCGCTGCCAGTGTGTGTTGGGGGGCGGCACTTGACAGCCACAGCGCTGCGCCGGCGGTGGTGTGTGTTGCACTTTACGCTACCGCCCAACACTGCTTACAACTAACTGTTAGCATCACACGGCTAACATTTCCTAACAGTTTTTAACAGGCTTAATGACAGAATTGAGCTTTTGCTTTTTTTCGTTTTGTTTTGTTGGGACCGTATATCGTCGGTGTCTGATGGTAGCGACTGCTGCTGTGTTAGCTCGTGCTAACTGGGCAGATATTAAACTGTTAAACATGCTCCTGTTTGCCCCACACCCCAACTGGCGATTGCGACACAAATACGACAGATACATAAATATGACCCGACACAATTTTTGAAATGATTATTTTGTTGTTGTTTTTTTTAAATTTAGGAAAAACAGTACTTACGTTTGCATCTTTCTAACAGCTTAGTGGATGTATTATTATTTAAAAAAATTGTTTGTTTACATAAAAATGTTATTAATAAAACCTCTAAGATAAACAATAAAATCTCTTTGGGAGAAATTCAGTTGGTTGAGTGTACAAACACAAACAGTGTGCCTCTAGTCCGCTAACTTTGGTTTCTTGTGAAGAGTGACGATGATCAGACCAGACGATAACCTCTAGGGATGAGGGATTAGAAAAGTCTTTGGAACAGTGATTAAGGTATATGAGATTTGTATGTAACATTAAACACAAAACAAATGTGAATAAAACTATACAAGTAGACCAAAGTGTAAAACATGTACTTATCTTAATGTTAAGGTGACCCAAATTTGTTGTACACCTGTAGATGTTTCAGTGTGTGAGGGTGATTATCGGTGTTAACGTTGTTAGCAGTAAATTAGGAGTCATTTGAGCAACTGATAGTTGTTGTAGTTACGAGTGAGTTAACAGACTGCATGGTGTGTGTGTGCGTGTGTTCGCAGTACGAGCAGGTTTTATCAATGTGTTTCTCTCAGGGCTGTAATGGACAAAAGGCTGGCTGTCAACACCAACACGCTTTATGTCGGCCAAGGCATGCTGTAATGGTGCACGCAATCACTTCCAGATGACGGACAGAGGGGAGTGTGAGTGTGTGTGTGTGTGTGTGTGTGTGTGTTGGGCTTGAGTTTGAGAGCCAAAGAGGGGAATATCACTTCATTGTGGAGGGAGTAACCTGGTTTACATGCAGGACAGAAGAGAGGGAGATTGGAGTAAGTGCATGTGTTTGTTTTCAAGTGTGTTACCATTGACTGCAAGGTATGAAAGGATACAAACAAGGAAGGAGACAAGGAAACAATCCTAACAAAACTATGGCTGCAGTAACTTTAATATTCATACTTCAATATTAATTGCAAGGCTACATGTTTCTCCTGCTAACAAAACCTTTGAAACAAACTTTAAAACGTTCAGTGGTTACGGGAACTTTGGCTCTAAAAAAGCGAAACTTTGGGATGACAAGGTCTTTGCCTGTGTCTTTTTCAAAGCTTTGTAAAAAAAATTCAAGATGCTACATTATGAAGGACTTTCCTAAAAAAAAAAAAACAATGTATAGACTCATACGTTAGTAATATCTCTCAATCAACAATCATGACCCACTGTGGTGGTGTATTTTTCTGCAGAGATGCTCCCCTCTGCCATATTTTCTTATTTCCTGTGTTCGGGACGTTATGAAAAGGTAGCAACCAGGTGCCATACTTTAAGCAGCACACTGAAAAATGCAAATATAGCGAAATGCCAAGCGAGAGTGAATCTGGGGTTGGCTTCTACTTTCACATTTGCTGACGAGGGTATTTATGAACATCAGCTGACAATCCTGCACAGTATACCTTTAAAATGAAGAAGATTTTGGTAACCATAACAGTGGTGGAAAAAGTAAGATCTTTAACTTAGTGAAAGTACTGTAGCAGTACAACAGTGTAGAAATAGATCCTTTTAGGGCCGACGTCATTTTATTAGCTGGAGGCAAAACATGACTCTCCACCACAGGGCTGTAGGCTAAGTCTTAAAATGTCGTCTTGTTGTGTTATTGGGAGCCAGAACAGAAGGAGTCATGGCTCAAACCTTATTTTATCTCATACCAGCCGCCACTGCCCGTCAACAAAAACAAAGCCGACTATGGTAAATTGCGATAAGACGAAAGGACTGGACGGAGGCCATAGTCAAAAATCAAATCAAAAATCAAAAATTAGGGAAAAAGTATTTCCTGTTGTAGGGATGAATAACATTATGAGTATTAAGGGTTATCAATGTCCACCTCATCAGAAACTGGGGAGGTATTAAGAGGAAAATCGGATTTCTCTGTAACACTAACTTTTTAGCACATTAGCTAACGTTAGCTTTGATAGCAAAACAAACCAGAAACCGTTCAAGTGTCGTCTTCCTTTGTAAGATTGGTATAGTGATCAACCACAAAGCTTCCTGCGACATCATCCCTCCACTGAGTTAGGAGTCCGGTCTCACTCTGAAGTTGTCGAAATCTGGCGCTTGGGTGTCAGAAACCAACCAATAAAGGCGTACCAGCAGCGTCGGGGGAAACGCGGTGGGACAAGGATGAATATTAAGGCGGCAAAAATCCAAGTAGGGCGGGCAGGAGGGTTGGTGGATGGGTCCAACAAACACCGGCTTTCACCCAAGAGAGTGGTGTTTGCATCCCATAAGATTATAGAGCTAAACCCTTTTCTTTTTTCCTGAAGCTAACCATGTGTTTGTTGTTGAGGGGTAAAAAAACGGCAATTTGCGGTGTTGTACTGACATATTGCATTTACTTTAAAAAGGGACTGTATGTAAACCGTAAATTTCCTGTGAAAACGTGAAAAGTGTATTTTAAAAGAAGACAATATGTGCAACAGGCAGAACTTGACGCTGCGTCCTAGAACCTCAACAACCAACGCACCCAGGGTACCTTGCACATTGTACATGGAAGTGGAAAGTCCATGACCAAACGTCGATTCTCGACGAAGTCGGAGTGAGAATGTGTTGTGGTCACGTCCTCTTTATCTCTCTCCACGTACTCGTTTGCTGATGCTTCTATTTTCTATGTCCTACCCTGCTAGAAACCCGTAAGGTCAAGAGATTCGTCTTTGATAGGCATTGATTGCTTAATGACAGATTGACACCTGGTGACCTGATAAACAAAAGACAACAGGACTTGATATGTTTAAGGACACTCAAAGTGTAGGAAATTCTAAAACATACTGCAAAATGCATGTCTAACACTAAAACTTAGGATATTTGTTCACTAAATGCATCCTTGCATTTGTCTGGAGATATAATTAACTTGAATTCCTTCTCCCAGCTGGTGATTGCTTTAATTTCCTGACCTCTAAATTCTTCTTCCATGTTTTTTGTGTGAGGTCTTTCAGATGTTTGTATTACACAAGCTATTAAAGGGTGTATGTCTGTCGTTGTTTGGTTTAACACATTTCTTTAACCAGGTAACTTCTAATTTGTAGGTATTTATAAAAGTGCTATTTTGGCAGATTATGTCATTTTAAACAAGTTTTCAAAAGTATCTGTTCCTTTGTCCATAACCATCTGATTATATTTAGTCAAGCCGTTACCTGCCTTGATTTAAAAGGTGTTGTCATTCAGAGTTGGTTTAAATTCCCTATCAATTGTGATCTCTCTCAATAAAATTAGATCCCTTTGAATAAGCTATGGTTCGTTAACTTTTATCCAGGTCTATAATGTATTTTTATACATGTATTTTCAATTTATCTAATGTCCTTACGAGTCATTTTGGCAATAATTTGTATGTATAATCAGAATCTGCAACGTAACTAGCAACTAATGTTGTAAAATAAATGCAGGAGGGCAAAGAGTAAAATATATGCTTCCAAAATGTAGTAGAAGTAGCATAAATTGGAAATAATCAGTGTTATTGTACATTTTTTATGTTGGCCTGCAGTAAAATATCTGATAATATAAGATATGTAAATTTATCACCTGTGCTTTTTGTAAGGAAAAAAAGATTAACAAGTACAAACTGAGAAGGTGACGTTCCTTTCACTAATTATACTGATTAAAACAACTGATGCACACTAACTTTATTAATTATAAACGACACCTCTGACAGTCCAGAGTCCAGCACTAGACCTCTGCATGTTGCCTGCCTTTGAGCTCGACAGTGACATCCTCTGACTGAGCCAAGATCTCACAATAAAGCTTTTAAAACGACTTAACAAGTGAGTTCAGTTCGGTGTGTGGGATCACAGAGTTCAGAGGAGACGAGTTAAAGTGAAGTATTTATTGGCAGGGTGTTGAGGCGAGGAGGCGCAGCGAGTGAGCGTTAGTAGAGGAGGATACAACAACAGAACACACAGTTCTGACACCGAACACATGGACCTGGACACCCTGATGAGCTGTGTGAGTGTGTTTGTGTGTGTGTGTGTGTGTGCGCATGCCTCCTGCTACCAACCCACTACCTGGCAGCCATGAGGCTCTGCGGTTTGGACGTGTTGTGAATAAACAGTGTGTGTGTGTTTGTAAACAACTCACAGACCTGCGATGTCTCTTATTAATACCCTGTTTTTTCTGTTGGGTGTCACTTATGAGTCATGCCTAATACTTAATGAATCTGTATTTTGCTTCATTATTCAGCCTGATGTTGAGTCTGTGCTAACCAAAGTCTACATGATTGTGGGAGTTACTTCGTTCAGTGTGTTAATTGCTCGGAGCAGTTATCTTCAGTTTATCTTGATGGTTGTAGAAATATGGCAATTTATGAGTTGTTATTATTGAGCTACTTTATAATCTGTACAAGCATTTATACTTGTGGGACAGCTCTCTGCAGAACCTATGCCATAGCCTACGCACGTGGCCTACGCTGTTGTGATACTTGTGTGGTGGTGTGTCTGTGTCACTCTGCAGGTACACCCCCAAAACACAAGTCGGCAGCAGAGTTTCTGTGAAGTGCTGTAAAGTTTAGTTGAGTCAAAACACACTTTAAACACACATTAAACATGGCTTAATAGAGACAATTTTCATTTTCCCCACAAATACAACATGCTAATGTTTTTAGCACAAGCGTATGGCGTTTTACATTGCATAAATTAGCCTAGCAGCTAGCGGACTTTTCCTCTACTCATTTGAAGCCAGGGACAACAGCGACATTCAACAAAGGTAATGTTACAAAACTCACAAGGCTCACAGACAAAACAACTGTCTTATACTAAACATGTTTTATAAACAAATACAACATGTTAACGTTATTAGCACAAGCCTATGGCATTTTACATTGTATAAATTAGCCTAGCGATGAGCAGAGATTTCCTCTACTCATATGAAGCCAGGATAAATCACACACAAGACTTAAAATTACTTAACTATTTTGTGGGAGGCTTTATTGTCTTCACTATTCATTGTTTCTTATCTGTGAAATTAAAGTAAATAAAAGCTTCTTTTCCACTGAGGGAAATGGTTTCAGCTTACAAAATTAGACAGGAAGTCTGCATCGTCACGACGTGTGGTTACATTTCTGGGGAGCTGCACATCCTGCTACGGTGTAGGTACGCCATCGATTTGACAAAGATGTATAAATCCCGCTTTAGACAGTCACATGTCTGTGTTGTCTTAATTTTTTGTGTTACTGTCTGTACATTTTATGACACAAATGTACAGACAGTAACACAAAAAATAAGACAGCTACATGTAGACAATTTGTATTTATATGTGATTGTGTTCATGTATGAAAGAGTGCATAGGTAACCAAATTAAGTTTTTGTCGACTAAAGGTCAATGGGAGTGTACCTGAGCCTATGTAAAATTTTAGTTCACGATGTTCGGTCAAACTTCAGTTTGGGCAGTTGGGATGTGAAATTCATTCCCAGTTAGTGTTAGAGAATGTTGTTCTGCTAAACAGAATTTGTGCAATGTGTTGTGCATTTATTAATCTACAGTCCCAGCAGGAATTGGACATGTGGGTTAGTAATGATGAAGAGGTCTGGAGACTAAGATGGCCTGACATCCTGATTTTTGTGGGACGTTCCACAGATTTTGTCCTGAAATAAGACAGAAATATTCTGCACAATCAAACGCAGGCTTTATAATTCAAAGTATTATTATAAATGTTTTTATATTCACAAAGCAACGTTTGTTTGCCAAAGAGTCATTAGTTCCTCACATGTTGCACAAACATCTGCCTTCTCTGCTGCTCCACATGTCTCCTCTGACAGCAGCAAGAAGGGGTTACTATGGTTACGGGGACTCACACATGCGCCTGCATCCATGCAGCATTTTCTAATGCTTTTTTTTTTCCAAACCATTGCTGAATATTTTATTAACTAGCTTTTTGCTCTGTAATTGTATTTTATGAGCTCAGGTTGGTTTTATTGGTATAAAATGAGTCTTCTTTAGTCGCCTGTACAGCTTATTAGTTCATATTTGTGTGTCTGGGTTTTTTTGCGTGTGTGTGTGTGTGTGTGTGTGTGTGTGTGTTGCTGCATGTCCTCTATTTGCCCTCTGAGTTCATTAGTGCCCTGTGTGAAGCAGGCACTCTGCCCTGCCACATGCACACACACACACACTTAGCTTATTTACTTGTTTCATTGCACTGCAGACACTCCTGCCTGAGTGTCAACAACTCTTCACTCTGCAGCTTGATTGCTGCTGATTATATGATGGAAAATGTTTTACTTAAATCATAAAATGTCATTAAAAGTGGCAACAGTGATTTTCAGGTTATGGTGCAATTTAGCCTTTAACTGTGGACATATGCACATTTCTAAAATGTTCATACTAACTAGACATTAAAACAACTTTAACAACTAAAAATCAGACTAGTTGACACCATCTTGACACATTTATAAGCTGAAACCATTTTCCCTCAGTGGAAACAGCTTTTATTTACTTTAATTTCACAGATAAGAAACAATAAATTGTGAAGACAATAAAGCCTCCACAAAAATAGCATTTTAAGTCTTGTGTGTGATTTATCCTGGCTTCATATGAGCAGAGGAAATCTCCGCTCGTCGCTAGGCTAATTTATACAATATAAAATGTCATATGCTTGTGCTAATAATGTTAGCATGTTGTATTTGTTTGGAAAACGTGTTAAGTATAAGACAGTTGTTTTGTCAGTGAATCTTGTGAGTTGTAATGGAGCCAAATTATGTGTCGTTACCTTTGTTAAATGTTGCTGTTGTCCCTGGCTTCATATGAGCAGAGGAAAAGTCTGCTAGCTGCTAGGCTAGTTTATACAATGTAAAATGCCATAGACTTGTGCTAATAACATTAGCATGTTGTACATGTGGGGAAGATGTGTCCAGATGTCTGTGAATGCTGCAAGTTATAGTGAAGCTGATTTGTGTACTTGTGTTTGAAATTGTCTCCATTAAGCTGTGTTTAATGTGTGTTAATGTGTGTTTAATGTGTGTTTTGAGTCAGCTAAACTTAACAGCATTTCACAGAAACTCCCGAAATCACGCTTAATGAGGCAGACACATACAAGTTCCTAAGTAGAAATGAAAATGGGCCAAAATGTTAAAAAATCAAAACCTGTTGCTAACTTCAGTTACTTGTTGCAGTGCAAATTACGCTCAGGCTACTAGGGCTGCCCCCTGAAAATCTTTGAGTCAGGAAGTGTCCATCTGACTCAGTAAAATCAGTTGCACAAAACACCCTTAAATCTTTTCCTTAGCCTTTCCTTAAAATGCTCACTTAAGTATTTATGGTGTTATCCTCATCTTGGTCTTATTCTTAAGGAGTCCCTAGACCATTGCACAAAAGACCTTAGCAACCAAAGCAAGGTAAAAAGTCTTAAGGTACCTCTGACTCCATCTTAACTGCAGCATGACTGAGTATATGGTGATAAATAAAACAAACTAACACACCCAGAGAAGAGTGTTCTGCTACCAGGAGATCCTAATGGATACACTTTTGATGTTACACTGTAGATTTGACTGAAATAATTTTCGTTGCAATTTCTTCGTATAATTGTTGTCTGTTATTTGGGGATCAAATTCACTTTGTAGTTTGTGCTTTCTATGATTGCATTCCTCCAGAAGTATAATCTTTTCCTCCTCTGACCAGTTTGGTTTTCTTGTCTTCTTTTTTCTGCCTTTTTTTCCCACTATCTAACTATAAGCCGACTGTGTGAGACGAAAACAGACATCACAAGCACAACACAGTAAATCAGTTAACTTTTTTTTTGGTAACTAAAGAAACCTTTTATGGGATTCTTTGCAACTGTCTAAGGCCCTGATCATACAGTAAGCGTTTTGCAGGTTGCAAAATGCGAGGCGCAACACACTGCCTTTTAAAAAAAAAAAAAAAAAAAAAAAATTCCACAACTTAAAAAAACACTTGCTGCGCCATTCAACCACCCCATCATGTTTTTTCACAATAATTAGTATCTAGTTCTTAAAATGTTCAGGCAGAGGGTACTTGCTGTAGCTCTGGTTGAGGGTGAGAGGCTGTCAGCAAACAGTTTGTTGGGCACAGGGAAACAGAGATCTGTGTGGGTACATGAGACCCTAAAAAAGAGGGTGTATCATGGGGAGTACCACCAGCTGGTCCAGGAGCTTCTCCTCCATGACGGCTGTCTCCAGGCATATTTTAGGGGCCGTACACATGCTGTGTCTTTAACCTCCTGGAAAACGTGTGGTCAGGCGCTGGGTGCTACTTTTGTGCCTTTTCTGTGCCAGCTTTCAAGAGCGCGGTGACAGCTTGTGTTATGTTTACCTGAAATCCTGAGTGCAGAGCTGATCTTCTTCCAGGAGCTGTTTATAAGTGTGTAGACCTACAGTATTGTCCCATGGGACAGATGTAAAGCTCTGGGTAGCCCTGCACTAACATGATCAACTTTTCCATATTCATCACAGACTGATATTTATGGAAGAGGAGAACGATATCTGTTGGCTGTGATTGGTTGTTCCTCATCACATGATGTGGTGCGCATCGCTGTGTTCTAAAAGTTGAACTTAGTTTATGTTATAGTGCAGCTGTCATGCATTTTTTGTTCCTTTCAGTCATGAAAATATATGACGCAGTGACGTAATCACTGGGAGATGCAGTAATGTCACTCCAACAAAGACAAACACAAGCAGTCAGGTTTGAGGAGCCAGATTTTGTACATCACGTAATCTGGTGGTCGAAACTTAACCACAGCAAGTATGGTGGGTCAAAGCTGATCCAGTAACTCGTGGTTTAAACTGTGACAAACGTTTGAAACAGACAGTTTGGGTAATAACTTTCTTTGTTTTCTCTTTTAGATACGTTTAAGTGACACATAATTCTTTTAAAATTTGTCTTGCTGCTTGTGTTACTGCCCCATTAGACTTCAGAGAGAGACCCATGTTGTAATATACAGAAGTTATCCTTTCAAAAACTGCACTGCAGGTGTGTGATCATGCCTTAAGTGGTGACAGTAAATCAAATTTTCACTGCTAATCAAACCAAGCAAAGAGAATCAGTGTATAAATATGATTACAGCAGATAAGAGTTACATAAACACACACATTAGGGAGGACTAGAACACGCTGAGTAAGATCAAAGTGTTTGACACAAGCTATTGATAACAGGAATAAATAGAAATGCTGAATTTACTGTGTCCAACATAAAAATCAATGCTGTTTGTGTTGCAGTGCACATAGGTGTGTGTGTGTGTGTGTGTGTGTGTGTGTGTGTGTGTGTGTGTGTGTGTTTAGGATCTGTTGCTTTTTGTGTCACCGCCTGTTTGTGTGTGTATTTGTCTCCGGTGATATGTGTGTGCGTGGGCAGGGCTGACGCAGCAGAACTGACTGCAGCGTGGCGAGTGAGAGGTGGGACACACACAGATGTACACACACACATGTATACACACACATATGTTTATACCCATACACAGCAGAGTGATGCTGCGCACAGCACGCACAAATCTAAAATTCGGACATTGATGTGACATTTTAAATTACGTGGCGCTTGCAGATATGTCGAAAGATTGCACACACACACACGCGCACACACACACACACACACACACACACACACCGAGTTGGGTTATCATGTGAACTGTCACTGTTGCAAGTTCTGATGCTAGAGAAAGACCTCGTGAGACGGAGCAGGGCAGTGAGAGGAGGGTGGGGGAGAGAAAGTATAATCAAAGGGGTGAGGACGGATAGAGAGAGAGAGAGAGAGGGGGGGGGGGAGACATCAGGAGGAGGAGGAGGAGAACAAGGGAGTGAAGCAAGAGGATGAACAAGTGGACAGATAGACGATAGAAAGGAGGAGAGTGTGTAGTCAAAGTAACACAGTAGATAGATAGATAGATAGATAGAGGGATGCGTTGGAAAAGGAGGCGATCGCCAGCGCAAGGGAGGACAGGAGATGATGAAGATGAGGAGAAGAGCTCAGACACCTCCTTCAGAGTGCATTTCTTTAAAGGTAGATTGTTTGTTTTCTCTGCCTTGCCCGATTTGCCGCATTTGTCGCGTCACCTCAGGGTGCTGTCAAGTGACCAGTTAGTGCATCAATATGTTGCCTTTTGTGTGTGTGTGTGTGTATGTGTGTATGTGTGTGTGTTTTATAGGGTATCCTGCTCAGTTCTGACAAATTAAAAATGTTTCCGCACTTTAATGTTTTAAAGTGCTGCATTTTTAGATGTTAAAGTACACCACAGGGTGATGAAGATGTTGGGAAGCTTCTGTCTCACACTTTGCATTAATGCTGTTGTTCATTTTGTGTATTCAGAAAGCAACTTTTTTCAGTGTTGCGTAAAGATTTGTTGATTTTGGTGGTTGTTTAGTTCATACACCACTAACGTGGGCACAATATGGCACCATTTTCTTTTTGTTATTGCCTGTTTTCAATGATAAATGTAGGAAGTGTGTGTGTGTGTGTGTAGCAGCTGCTAGGTGTGTATAGGTCTGGAGAAACCATGTAAGTTAGACATTTCCCCAGCTCGTTACTGTATGTACATAGGCCTCAGGAGCCCTTCACATAGAAACCTCCCACTTTGTAGGCGCACAAAAAACAAAACTAATAAAATAAATGAATAAAATTTGCGTGTGTGCAAAGGATATTTGTGGAAGGGGTGCCCCGTTTCCTCTTGAGCACCTGCCCTTTACAATTTCTGTGCACAGCACTGACTGCAACGTCTTTGTATTAAAACTCTTGAGTTTTAAAAGTAAGCACTGAGTGCTTGATCAAATTATCAGTACTTTTATAAATTTTCAATAATAATTTTTCAAATGTAAGGCTTTACTTTCCAGAGGTGGAATGTAACAAAGTGCATTTACTCAAGTACTGTACTGAAGTACAATTTTGAAGTACTTGTACTTGACGATTTCCATTTTGTGCTACTTTATGCTTCTGCTCCACATTTCAGAGGGACACATATTACTTTTTACTCCACTACATTTATTCGACAACTTTAGTTACTTTGCAGATTCATACTATTTATATTTAATTAATTAATAAATTCCTGTGTATTTTTATAGATGAAGCTACTTCAGTATATAAAGTAATTTAAATTAGACCCACCTTTACCAGCTGTAACATTTATAGTTATGTGTACCAGAGCCGACATTTTTTCGGGAATACTGAAGATCACAGGATTCCTTTGGGATTTCCTTGGGATGGCAATCAATTTCACTATTCATCAGGTGACTGGTATTGGACAGGAAAAAAGTCAACTAGAGCGGGTGGGATTATAAATATGTAGTTCTGGGGCACCTGGTGACCTAGTGGGTAGAGCAGATGTCCCATATATGACGGCAATGTCTTTGCCGCAGTGGCAGCAGGTTCAATTCCAGCCTGCAGCCCTTTGCTGCACATCACCCCCCTTCATATTAGACTATCCTATCTAAGAAAGACAAAAAGCCATATCCCTCTAATGAGAACAGTATGGGACGGGGTCATTCAGCTGAGATTGTAATGGAACAGGAGTTATTTTGAGGGGGTGGGATGGGACAGGAGTGAAAATTTGTTCCCATGTCACAGTCTAATGTACACATGAAATTTTGTTTTACAGACAGCAGCTTTACTGTTTTAATTCACTCTCATCAACCAGTCACACCGTGGAAGCTGTTAACCATGAGAAAGCCACCATACACTACCTGCCCAGCACTAAATGGTAGATAGACAGAGTTTGGGACTAGCTGGTGAACATAGTGGAGCATTTAGCAGCTAAAGAGACAGATATTTCCCTTTAAGAGCTGGTGGAGACCAAACTTTTGCTTTAAAGTCTATAGGCCAAAACACACTCATCGATGTACAACCCTACACTAGTGGCAGGTAGATGCACGTTGGCACTCTTGTCCTATTCCCAGTTTCACTGCCCCCAGAATTAAATACATTTTCCCCTCACTCGCTCCCTTCTTGTATGTACCAGCTCCCGTAGCAGCTCTCTTTCTCTGCTCCTATGGCAGCTCGACTCCTCTCCTCACTATGGATGCATAAAGAGAATTCTGTTGATGTTGCTGTGGCTTGTGTGTGACAAAGACTGGATGTCAAGAGAGTCCTTATTGAGGTTGAGAAATATCCCAAGCTAAATGACCTGCAATCCCGTCATTATTAGGACAATGGCCAAAAAGATATTGCCGGACGAGTCATAGCTGTGGAGATCAGCTCTTTGGGTAAGGAGTTAAGTTTAATTAGGGGCTCTCCACGCATGATTTAAAAGATTTTAAGCTAACGCAGAGGTGGGAGAGGTTTAGATCTTTCAGTAAAAGTAGTTATAACTTTGTGTGGTCATCTGTTGAGGAGCTGCAGTGCAACACGTCCAGTGTCTGCTAGGGGCAGCACACGACGTGCGCCACAGGGACGTCTGGGTCTGGTCAAAATGTTCAATTTTCTTCACCAGCTACTGTACAGTAAATCATGTCAGAAAAGTTGATGCTTGGGAATAACTGAATGTTGAAACCAGACTACCTGCCTTTATGAGAAACTGTGTGTAGCTGTTTGTTTCCAGTTGTGTGCCATAAAGCAATCCACCGATCGTTTCCTTTATAAAAGTAAAAAAAAAAAAAATATAAAGTGCAACAAGTATCTTTGGACACATTCACACCTAGGAGCTTTCCTGCTGCTCATTTCTTATACAATATTTGCCTGAATAATTCATTATGTTTTGGTGGTTTACACACACACTGATACTGCTGGATGATACTTTAGAGCTCACAGCTGATAAAGTTTTCATGTCCAATATTAAATGCCACGAAATATCATCAGGTGTTTGGCGAGAAAGGGAGAGCAGGGTGTGTGTCAGACAAACAGTAACAGAGATATGAAGATGATGGTTTTCTGATGGTCCTGTATCTGGAAATGTTTGATGTTTCTGTGGTCTGGAACTTCCACAAAATTCAATATTAGGAGAGTAATCTGTAAGTAGTCTGTAGCATTGATCACAAGACCCAGCTGTACCTCAGAGGCACCGTCCTTGTATAAACTTTATGAGTCTAGTCAGGCAGATGTTAAACTCAAAAATGGAATGATGCAACAAAATCCTGCAAGACCTGTAATACTGTATAGTTCGCACGTGGAGCGAAAGTAAACAGATGTCTTTCATCTGCGGCGGACGCTTGACTCACCCCAAACAAATGAGCTTAACTGCAGCTGAAGAGAACTTGTGTTCAAACTGGGAACAAATCTAGGTGGACCCATTACCCAAACCACAAGCCCACAGCGGTGACACAAGCATACACACAGATGCTGGTTTGAATCATTTTACTATCAAACATCTGTTGCTCTTATTATTTAGTCGTTTTCTCCATCTACAGAGTGCGTCGTATGTCTTGTTTTACTGGTGGTTTGTTGTATGTGGTCATGGTGGGAAACACAGAGCGTCCCTGGTCTTTTCAGTGATCCTCATCTTTCTTATCCAGTCAGAGAAACTTAAAGTCAGGGATTTGACCTCCAGGATGTCAGTTGGTTTTATATTTTATTTGAGTTTAGATACACTGATCAGCCAAAACATTAAAACCACTGACAGGTGAAATGAACAACATTGATCATAATGTTCCAAGGCAATGTTCTGCTGAGATCCTTTTTGGTTCTGGCATTCGTGTGGATACCACCTGACATGCTCCACCCACTCAAACACCATTGAAGACCAGGTACCCCCCCTCATGGCAACAGCACTTCCCAATGGCAGTGGCCCCCAACACTAAAAAAAGCTGCATGCCACACCACAAAAACTGTTTAGAAATGGCCTGTGGAGTGTGACAAAAAGCTCAAAGTGTTGACCTGGCTTCTAAATTTCCCAGGTCCCAATCTGCTCAAGGATTCGTAGGACATGCAGGTATCCAGATGTACCCCTAATCCAAGGTGGGGCCTCCTTGGATTGGACTTGGCTCTGACCTGTCGAGGCATGGACTCAGGATCTCTGGGAGTGTCCTGCGGTGTCTGGCACCAGGGCGTTGGCAGCAGATCCATTGAGTCCTGTGGGTGGTGAGCCGGACTATCGGCACATGCAACAGGTGCTCATTCAGATTGGGATCTGGGGAATTTGGAGGCCAGGTTGACACTTTGAGGTCTTTGTCACATTCCTTGGGCCTATTCCTGAGCAGTGTTTGCAGAGTGGCATGGTGCATTATCCTGCTGGGAGGCCACTGCCATTGGGGAGTACTGTTGCCTCTTCTTTCCTGTCTTTCATGGTGCATTGCTATGTTTCCTGGTCCAGTCCCGGGCTTTTGAAACATAGCTTCATACAGTAGTACTACTCGCGACTTCATTTGATTTAATTGAAACTCAAAAGAAAACAAAAGCCTATTGTAAGCTGGTAGCTTGCTAGCTTGTGTTAGCTTCTTTAAAACTTCACAATAATAGGCTTTCAGGCAAAGCTAGCTGCTACAGTTGGAAATCATTGTGCTTATTTAAATAGTTTGTTCAGTTCAACTCAAAGGTTTGTTGTCACTGCCTATGTTTGCTTATTTTTATGCGTCTGCGCCGGTGACAGACCCTTAGTCATTATGTTTTCGGGTCGTCCCTTGTGGTGGAGAAAAGGCCCAGAAATGTCTGACAGTTAAGGTCAAGTTGGAAGCAAAACACGTTTACCTAGTTTGAACAACCTTGAATGGGACAGAGTGACAAGAGCAGAGTGATCTAAAATAGTGTGACACTGGGGCAGAACAAGCTGTATTAAGATAAAATAAGCGCAAACTCTGGAAATGGAAGGAAATCACACCCACTCACACATACACACACAGAAAGTTAGGTATGATGTGTATCTGAGGAGTATAAGAATGTTTGGTGAACTGTTCTACAGGGCTGTCTCATTGTTGCGGTATGTGAGGTTGTAAGTTGTGCCTTCAATAAATCCGCAAGGCTGTAAGACCTACTTTGAGTCATAAAGTCCTTCTTCAACACCGTCTGTCCCATTCTCATGAACATGATATCTCAGAATGGAGAAAGAACGCCATGTGGGAATTTCTTGAAATTTGGCACAAATGTCCACTTGGACTCAAGAATGATCTAATTTAGATATGGTGGTCAAAGGTCAAGGGCACTGTGACCTTGTGTCCATCTTATTGATGTGAACAGGATATCTCAAGAACATGTTGAGAGAATTTCTTGACATTTGGCACAAACATCCACTTTGAGTCAAGGCTGATCTGATTAGAATCTGTTGGACGAAAGTCAAGGTCACTGTGGCCTGATTCATTCTCATGAACACAGTATCTCAAGAACGCCATGTGGGAATTTCTTCAAATTTGGCACAAATGTCCACGTGGACTCAAGGATGAACATGAACATTATATCTCAAGAACATCTTGAGAGAATTTCTCGACACTTTGCACAAACGTCCACTTTAAGTCAAGGATGATGAAACCCAAGGTCACTGTGGTGTGATTCATTCTCCTGGATGCAATATCTCAAGAAAAGATCAAGGTCACTGTGACCTCAAAAAACATGTTTTTGGCCATAACTCAAGAATTTATATGCTAATTATTACAAAATTTCACACAGAAGTTTGTCTAATAGAATTAAATGATGGGCTATTGACAATTTATATCCAAAAGGTCAAAGGTCAGCTTCACTGTGACATCATAATGTTCTGCAAAAACAGTTTTACAGCCATTACTCTGCGTCATTTCTCGGGAACTCCAGCCTCCTTTCATTTGGGTTCAGTCATTTTTTGAAGTGGCCCACTTGATTTTGTGTCTACTATTTTGTCCTGTGCTGTGAGCACCGATCCAGTGTTTTTGGGTGAAGTACAAGAGTGCCTTTCTTTAACAGAAGGGGAGACATTTGGTCAGATACTGAAATGGTGACAGTAATCTTGAAACTGTGCCAGCTGTCCCGTTCAAATGCTGTAGTGCTAAATTTAGTACCAGTGGTGGAATATAAGTCTTTTCTTGTGTTTCCATTGTATGCTATATAGACTACTGTATGTCTACCTTAAGACAGTATGTACGTATTATCACATCATCACTATTTCTGTAAATTTTGCAGTCTTTCACTAAGATTATAAACTAATGTCAAAGTGGCATTATTACTGTTTGAAAGGCTAATTTTGGAGCATATTTGAAATTGGGATAATTTAATAAAATGGAATAACTGAAGGCTTTATTACACAGCCAGCTGCTGGAGGAGGGCGGAGTGAGGGGGAGCACAGTAGTTTTTTCATATGTCTGTCTGCTGTTTTGATTTCCGTCTTTTGCTCATTATAGTGTTGATTTGATGTAAAGAGTCACTGCACTTAAATCAAAACATCCGTTGTCTGAGGAAAGGATTTGTCCGTCATGTATTAAGGAAATCAACGTTTCTCATTTAAAAAATATTTATATATTTGTGACCGTGACATTTTCTGGGGACATAAAGTCCTGTTCTGCTGTTTGAGAGTGAAATACAACAAGCTGGTGTTTGTTCCTGCCAACCAGCCTCGGGCCAAGGGACGGTCTGCTGTGCAACCATGCTCACATGGCAGAGCTAGACAGAGCACTCAGACATACTGCTCCTAGTTTATAATGTACCTCGAAATATGTGTTGTCCTAAAGGAAATTTCCTGAAAGATTTTAAACAGAAACAAGAAGAAGATGAGCTTGACTCATCAGCTCTCCATCTGCCTCTCTGTTGGATCTTTTGTGCGTCTGACTGGAACAGCCCCTAAAGAACCATCTCACAGGCTGACATTTAAATGTGCCCTGAAAGTTTTGAATGAGCTTATTTGTACGTGTCTTCTAGAAACTCTGTTGTTGGAGAGCCTGAATGAAGAGGGAGGCAACATGTTCTCACAGGATTTTGCACTGTCGTGCTTTTTTAAGGCCAAGTTTGACTCTGAAATGCTGAGAAATGTTTTTTAAATAGGAGGTCAACTTTTCAGTTTTCATTTTGCTGTCATGGTGGCATAGAAATGAGAAGCACTGACCTTGAACAAACAGTTGGGTCGCTTGTGTAAACCACTGGACTTTTGGTGATCTATTGTGGTTGGTTGAGAAGCTATAATCACAACTGGATGCTCAATAGAAGAGTGTGTTAGGCTTACGTGAACTAAATTACTTACCTGGTGTTAAATAATTATATAAACTCAGGTCTGTCAAGTAGGAATTTGGCTTACTTTCCTTGGTTAAATATTTGTGGAGACTTCCCTATCCACCTTATTCCTGAGGGCACTACCGTAGAAATGATTATGGGCGCAACTTCCTGTGAGATAGCAGAAGTAGCACTAAGCTAGTTAGTCCCATAGACTGTCTGTGGTTAGTTCCAGTGGCTACTCTTGGTGGCTAACCGCCAACACTGGTTCTTTTCAAAAGTAATTTGCCTTCAGTTTAGTGAATACTGATTTATCTTAACAAATATTTAATGTCAACTTAGCATTTTCTAAAATGTCTTTGTGGAGCTCTGCTACCTGTTGCTCTGTCCGTGTCTGTAACGACTAACAAGTCTAAGCTAACGTTTTGTCTTCAGCAACTGTGTGTTGAACATGTAACCAGAACAAAAAGGGATTGTTCCTGTTGCCAGAGGTACCATTGATATGAGAAACCATCATGTTTTGCTCAGAACAGTTTTTAATAAATCAGAAGTTAAAAGAAAAAACTTGTAAACTGTGTCGCCAACGTTAACGAATGGAGGGTTAGCTGGGAAACATCACATTTATTCACTTTACATGGAGCTACAGTCAATACTGGATTATGTTAAATGTTTTGCCGAATGTGTTAGTATCTCTTACTAAGTCATTAGAAATCAGAAATCATCTTTAGCAGGAGCAGAAGTTAACCTTAAGCCAGCTCGGGCCACGTTAAAGTTAACAATATTTTAACGGAGCAAGGCAAGCTAATTGCTAACGTGCTCGGTTTAAAGAGAACAATGCTTTGAGATGGCTGTCAGAGATGGCAGAGGTATGATCACATAATCCTGTTCCACGTTTTATTTCCCAGTTACTCTTGGAAGAGTCCTGTAAACAAACTGTTACCATTGGAAATCGCTGGTTTCGGTTCACTGCCTGAAGTTTCACCTATAATTCACGCAAGGTATCATGGGGGCAAGGAATAAGGTGGATACAGTAAATCTATGTGAAATAATAAATCTATGCTTTGCAGTTCTTCTCCTACAATGCCAATTTATGCCTTTAAAGTCTAATAAACAAAAGTGAGTCCACATGGAGAATATCAGTGTTGTTTGGTGTACATCTTCTTAGACTGTGTGAGGCCTGCTTGTCTCGAAAGTACCACACAAGGCAGTGTCTGTGAGTATTTCCCATCAATTTTACACATTGTAAACACCCCAAATTATGGAGTGTTGCTTTGTCACTGCAACTGTAGTTTGTAGACCTCTATTATTGTTTGCACAGTTGAGTGGCCATAAAGCACAAGGCCCAACAGAACTTTTTATTTTTCACTTCTTGCTCTCTACAAAGATGTTTTACAGTGTTGTTGCTGCTACTTGAAGTGTTTAATAGAGCTACAGAACGTTACAAGTGACATTACTCATGTCACGATTGAAGATTTCCTGATGTAGGTTGCTGTGGCCTGCTTAGGTTGCACCTCTTGCAAACTACTTGCTGTATAATTTCTGGTGCAACATGCTGGATAAAGGAAGTCTGACAGCCTCGATCACACACACGCATACTCACACACTCAGCCTGGGGGGTCTAGAGCTGGAGGCAGTGGAGTAGAAAGAAGCCGGCCTGACATTTAAACATTTGGCAGAGTGTTGCGGTATCACAGAGTTACATTTTACTCCCCTGATCGGACTAAACACTGAAATAGACACTACTAAAAGTCAGTTTGAAGATACGTGATGTGCGTATAAGAGCGCTCCTCAAGTTTCTCTCCCTCTCATTAACGTCCCTCTCGTCATGTGACAGCAGCGGGATGGCTGTTGGAGAATCTAGCTGTACCTCTTGGGACTCACCGAATTCACACACAAACACGAACACACACATTTGAACACAACCTCCAATTAGCGCTGATTTGGACGGGATTTATCCACAGAGTTGGTTCCGACACAAACATAAAAGTTTATTCAGCTGTTAAAATGTAAACCTCACCGCGGACGGAGAGAAGAAAGAGGGACATGATGGATGAAAAAAACCTTTTCATGGTGCATTTAAGGTTTGACGAACAATTTCATTGCGTTAATTTATTTTCAGATCTTATCATAGTGTCACCTTATACACAGAAAAATGATCTTAATCAGTTCTACCCAGAGTGGTTTACAGATTTTATAGTCCTGACAGACTGAGATTAGGTATCAGAATTGGTATCAGGGCAGAAAGTCTGATCAATACATTTCTTAACTCTCTTGTATTTTTACAGTCTCCTTTGAAACCTCCAGTATGGATCAGTTTTATTCTCAAATGGTGCACAAGGGCACTTTGATGGCTTTTCCCCTCTTTCCCCATTCACATTGTCCACCTAGGTTTTCCCAGCTGGTGTGAGACTCAAACCTGCAACCCCAGGATTCCGTGTCTCCAGCCTGCAGGCAGCTGCTGGCCCAGATAGCATTAGTCTCGTCTTCAGTCTGTTGATCAGCAAAGGGAGAAAGTCGCTTTGTGTTAATTAAAGTGTTTCCCTCAGCTGGGTTTCACTCAATTCAGCAGATTTAGTTAATTTCAGAGCGTCTTCCACCGGCATCCCGTTCACCCCAGGCAGCTGCACAGGATGTGTTTGTCTCACTTACTCAGAAGAACTTTATTAAAAGGATCGTTGTTTTGGAGTTTCATTCTCTTCATTTTCATCACAGTCTGTAGAGAATTCGATCTAGATTTTACAGCAGGGGCATGCCTTTTATTCAGTGGCTTTTCCTCATGTGGCAACCTTTCTTCTGACTCAGAATAATCATGTTGTTAAAATGGATGCGTATACTGTGGGTTTCCTCAGAAAGATACACCGAAGGATTAAATGCTTCTCGATGGTTTGAGAAAAGTTCTTGGCTAATTAAACTCTTTGTGAACCTGCTGCATTATAATTAGTTGTGGTAATGCTTGAGAGGATCTTTGTCAAATAAATATGAATACATTTTCAGATATCAGTGTTGTCTGTTACCTTCGTATTCCTCAAAGAAAAATGGAGGACAGTTGAAAATTCTGGTACTTGTCACATCGTGAAAGTTAAACTATGGTATGTTATTGTATTTACTGAATCATGACATGTAGTTACGAATCACTTTAGACGAAAGTGTTTGCCAAATGAATGTAATGTAATATATTCTATGGGAAAAATTGTTGCGAATTTTAAAATACAACAGATTATATTGTTACGTGTCTTATTGTATCAAATCAAATTCAGCTGTAGCAAATTGTGCTGCATTGTATCAAATGACAGAGAACTGTAACACAAGCTATTGAATCATATTGCAATGAATTGTATTGTAACGAATCGTATCATATTATAGAGGATCTTATTGTATCAAATTGTAAATATTATGTTATATGACGTACTGCCCAAAGAATGCCGATGTCACGTTACGTACCTAAAGTAAAGTTATGTACTTAACGTAAAGTTGCGTAGATTAGGTTCAGGAAGGTAAAGTTATGTAGGTGAGTTTAGGCAAATAAAGTTACATAGGTTAGGTATAGACAAGTAAAGTTATCTCGGTGAATTTAGGGAAATAAAGTTATGTAGGTTAGGTATAGACAAGTAAAGTTATCTCGGTGAATTTAGGGAAATAAAGTTACGTAGGTAAGGTTTAGGCAAGTAAAGTTACCTTGGTGAGTTTAGGGAAATAAAGTTACGTAGGCTAGGTTAGGGAGGTAAAGTAACGTTGTGTAAGTTAGGTTTAGGAAGGTGCAGTAAAGTTGATTGATTAGGTTCATTTTGTCTTCTTTTTAGAACTGTTCAATATTTTCCTATCTTCAGACAAAAAAGTGTAGGAGATGTTTCTTTTACCTGCTTGACAGTTTCGACTGTGACTCCAGTCTTCCTCAGAAGTACCATCTGACGTGTTGCTGATGTGTTATTTATCAGCTGGCTGGCCCAGCAGACCTATCAGAATCTGTCGGGCCAGCCACACCCAACCGAAATCGGCACCATCAACCGGGACGAGGGGGCATACACCCTCTCGCCCACCTGGGATTCCCTCCTCCAGAGACCATCCAACGGCCGGGGGTGAGGTTAGGTTTAGGAAGGTGCAGTAAAGTTGCGTAGGTTACGTAGGTTAGGTTTAGGCAAGTAAAGTTACCTAGGTGAATTAGGCGAATAAAGTTGTGTAGATTATGTTTAGGACTATAAAGTTATGAAGGTGAGTTTAGGCAAATAAAGTTACGTAGGTTAGGTATAGACAAGTAAAGTTACCTCGGTGAATTTAGGGAAATAAAGTTATGCAGGTTAGGTTAAGGTAAGTAAAATTGCGCAGGTATGGTTTAGGCAAGTGAAGTTACCTAGGTGAGTTTAGGTAAATAAAATTAAGTAGGTTAGATTGAGGAAGGTAAAGTAAAGTTGCGTAGGTTAGGTTTAGGCAAGTAAAGTTACGTAGGTTTATGAAACATAATGCCCGATGCATCATCGTATGATATCGGCTTGGATCTTGAGCGACAATGAGTCTTGTACCTGATGTAATCATATGTTTTTTTACTTGTCATAGAAAATTAAGAAAACATGAATATCGTACACATGTGGCATGTGAGCATCTTCATTTACATGAAGGCCATACTGGATTAAATTTTGTTAAACAGCTTTTTTTTAAAAATTGATTTTGCTGTTTTTTGACTCAAATAGAACAGATAACACTTCCTTGAAGCATCATTTTACAGTATGACATCATTATCTTATCTTGTTTACTAGATCCTGTGGTTGTTTACACAGGCCTGTCTGGGAGAGGAAGTGTGTCTAAATCGAATAATTTGTCTGTTTGTGGCAGAGCAGCTTGTTTTGTGCAAGCTTGTTTTGCTGCAGAGGCTGGTACTGTACGTCTGGTTTACAGTTTAATTTCCTCCTCTGTCCCTCAGGCAGAGATTTTTTTTCCCTAGCAGTGCCTCTTTCTCTTTTCAGCTGTCAGATTTGTCACTCTCCTTGTGCTCGTCCTCTTCTGTCAAAGCTTTCTGTCTTTTTACGCTCTTTTTTTTGTGTCTTTGGCTGTTTTCTTGTTTCACTCGTCTTCTCTTCCTCTCCATCTCATTCTGCAGATTGTCAAGCGATGACAGAAAGCAGTTTGTGATCGACAAACGGAGGGAGGACAGAGGGCAAACAGAGAATAGATGAAAGGCAGAAAAACAAGAAAACTGAATTTGTGGAAAG
Source organism: Epinephelus lanceolatus (assembly GCF_041903045.1). Lineage (NCBI taxonomy): Eukaryota > Metazoa > Chordata > Actinopteri > Perciformes > Serranidae > Epinephelus > Epinephelus lanceolatus. Next base: position 20,123,964 of record NC_135755.1, read on the forward strand.
AAGAAGGAGAAAAGGAGGGCAGAGTGGTGTGGGAAAACAAGGAGAAAATGGGAGAGGTGCATTGAGAGGAAATTAGATAAAAAAGAGAGGACACAAGTGGAAACAAGAGAAGGAAGATCGATGTGTGGACTCAGGAGAAACTGAATGAGTAACATTTTTCATGTGGAAATTTTAAAGACTCCTTTTCAATGGGTTGGGCATTTTGGGATGTACGCTTATTTGCTTTTTTCCGAGAGTTAGATGAGAAGATTGATACCACTCTCATTAAGTTAAGAGCTAGAGCCAGGAGGCGGTTAGCTTAACTTAGTATGCTGCTCAAAAAATTTAAGGAAACACTTTTGTCACAGTATAACACCCAGTCAGTTAAACCTCAGGGATTTTAATCTCTTTATTTAGGAAGTACAAGTGATTGTGAATCAGTTTCACCTGCTTTGGTGCAAATCAAAGTGACAACAGGTGCAATGAAGAGGCAAAGCATCCCCCAAAAAGGGAATGGATTAACATGTGGTGGCCACAGACAGTTGCTCTCTCCTCATCCTTCCTCACTATGTGTGCTGACTAGTTATGTGTTCTGCTAGTGTCCTTGCCACTACTGGTAGCATTAGGCAGTACCTGCAGCCCAATCAGTCTAGAGAGCATGGAGGAGATACCAGGAGACTGTCTGTTACATGAGTAGAGCTGGACAGGACGGTAGAAGGGTATCACCCCAGCAGCAGGACCGATATCTGCTCCTTTGTGTGAGGAGGAACAGGAGGAGCACTGCCAGAGCCCTACAAAGTGACCTCCAGCATACTACTGGTGTGCATGTTTCTGACCAAACTGTCAGAAACAGACTCCATGAGGGCCTGACATCCTCAAGTGGGACCTTTGACTTTGGGATTCATCCTGGCTTCATATGAGCAGAGGAAATCTCTGCTTGGTGCTAGGCTAATTTATACAATGTAAAATGTCATAGGCTTGTGCTAATAATGTTAGCATGTTATATTTGTTTGGAAAACATGTTTAGTGTAAGACAGTTGTTTTGTCAGTGAACCTTGTGAGTTGTAATGGAGCCAAATTATGTAACGTTACCTTTGTTAAATGTTGCTGTTGTCCCTGGCTTCATATGTGTAGAGGAAAAGTTCACTAGCTGCTAGGCTAATTTATACAATGTAAAATGCCATAGGCTTGTGCTAATAACATTAGCATGTTGTATTTGTGGGGAAAACGTGTCCAGATAAAGACAAGTGACAAGTGTTTGTCTGTGAATGCTGCGAGTTATAGTGAAGCTGATTTGTGTACTTGTGTTTGAAATTGTCTCTATTAAGCCATGTTTAATGTGTGTTTAATGTGTGTTTTGAATCAACTAAACTTTACAGCACTTCACAGAAACCCCACCGCCAACTAGTGTTCTGGAGGTGTAACAGCAGAGTGACACAGACACACCACCGCACAAGTATAAATGCTCACAACGACGTAGGCCATGTGTGTAGACTACGGTGTCACGCTGACACACAAGTGTAAATCCCGCTTTACGTGTGCTCTTAAAAAGTTTAGAGATTGAAATGGTAAAAATTAGAAAACAAGAAAAGATTATTGAGAGAAAAGGGAGAACACCAGAGGGCATAGAGACCCTGGAGGAGTGGAAGGAAGTAGTACTGTTATAGTAACAGTAAACGAATAATAGATGGCTGGAATGAAAGATGAGGTTTAAGTATAAAACAGGAAAAGCAAATGCCAAAAAAGTCAAGAAGGATGAGTGGAAAGGATTAGAGGAAGAGAAAGAGGGGAAGACAGGAGGATGTTGTACATAAAAGAAAGAGGAGACGATAAAAATGAGAAAGAAAGGGGAAGAGAGAAAGAACGAGATGAATTGTGAGTGGGCGGATGAAAATGAAAGAGTGTTACTGTAGTAAGATGCCCTCTGTGGAGGAATGCATCATTCATCAGCCTCTCTATTAGTCTGTGTGTGTGTGTGTGTGTGTGTGTGTGTGTGTGTGTGTGTGCGCCCATATTAGGTATCTGCTCCAGGCCACCAGTGTAGATTTCACGTGGGCGTTGCAGTGTGAAAGGTGTATGTGCCCTGTGGTTATTGTTTATGTGTATACCGAACATATGACATCACATTCTCCTCCTGTTTTGTAATGCTGACAGAGATTAAAGTGTGTAATGACTACTGACTAAGACTAGTTTCAATTCTGGGACTGAGATTTTCATTATTTTTATCTATTTATTTGGAAACTACAGAAATTGTTTCTCATACATTGATTGATTTTTGGCATCCTGCAACAGTATCACCATCAGGGCTGACCTCAAATGCTTCGAAGCTTCGATTGTTGCCATGGTAATAGACGTCTCATCTAACGTCAGTCAGCAGCAGTCCAGCACTACTGAAACTGGGACAGTTTAGTCTGGTTCCACCGAGCAGTATGGTGTGGTACAGTTTAGTTCGGTGTGATTTTTTCCGTTTCCCCAGTGAAAAGTTGTGGATGGTACCAATGGAACCGTTCTGTACTGTCCCCGTTTTTGGTCCCCCTTCTAGACACTAGAGGCCTAGGTCTAGGTACCATGTCTGAAGGGTTACTTTTGGTTCCAAAGGTACCATACCGAAAGTGTTTGGTGGAAATGGGGCTTTGACCACTTGTGACAGGCTTACAGATACGCTAGCAAGATATCAGAAACATCAAGTGTATAGATTAGTTTCAGAATCTGCTGTTTTCAGTGCAGCAGCCATCTTGGTGCTCTCCATTTGTTGCTACTCCAGCTGTGCAGTGAAGGAGGCTTTGATTTCCTTGGCGTCATTCTCCAAGTCCAGGACTTTCACCTCATTCTTTTCTTTGAGGGCCTAGCTGGTGCAGAGTTTGGCTTTTAGCTCCTTAATTTGACAACAGAGAGCGCGTTGGTCTTCTTGGTGTTTGGCAGCCTGCTCCTCCTCGTCTTTCTGGGCCTGTAGGAGCTGCTGCTGGAGCTCCTACAGTTCTTCAGGTCTTTCTGGGAACCTTTTGTGGTTGGGGGTTGGAGACTCCTCACACAACACTGTAGCAGGGTTGATGTTTTGCTGCTGCTTGGCATGATTTTATTAGCAAGAATCAGCCTTTTAACAGACTCATTGTGAGCTTTTCAAGGGATTGCTTAGCTTTTGCATTAGAGGACTTCCTGCTACCCTCTTCCAACTGGGCCTTAAAAGCCGGACTTTTTCACTCCGCAGCTGCCCATTTGCAGTGATACAGATCCTACTGGTACTGGGAGTCCTCTAACTGGGTATTGAGTGAAGAGAACTCCATCCGGTTGTTTCTGGCTCTGACCTCCTTTGGTTTGAAATTGGACTTGCTGTGCCGATAATGAGACCTGGCAAAGTCCTTAGTGTTTCGGCTAACACCATCCAGGTCTTTGTTATGGTGGTTCTTCATGTTCTGTGTCTTTGGTCTGACAGCTCTCTGGTTCTGTGTTGCTGGTCCTGCTCCAGCTTGTTACAGTATCTCAACATTTGGTATGCAGGGACATAAATGTAGACAGTGCTGGGGCCTGAGAGGTGAGGGGAGAATGGGCCCTTATGAGTGATTGACACCTAAGAAATATGCCTATGTTCAAAGATGAACCCTTATTAAATTCAAAAAGGTGCCATTTACTATATATGCCCTTTAAAAAGGCATGTCAGGGGGTTTATTGGGGTAAGCGTGGTAACAAACTACCAACATTAGAAAAGCCCTCAGTGTGATGTCAGCCCATGTTACTGTGTATTATCAGTGTGTTTTGATTGTGACTGTTTGTGGTTGTAAAATTCATACTTGTGGCGAGCAAGACAGGTTTTGGGAATGCTGCCCATCTGGAAGTTACCTCCTGTGTGTATGTGTGAGACTAACACCACCAGTCTGAATTAACAATGACACACTTGTCTGTTGTTTATGCGCCTGACGCTGCAGTTTTCTCTCCAACAAGTTTGCCCAGATTCCTCTTATACCCAAGGTCATTCATTTTTTGTTAATTTATGTTTATCTCGCATTGTTTATAGGTGTCTCAGATGAATACATATCTGCATTTTGTTATATAATTCTGTACGTCGAAAAATTCATGCTGCTGTGCCTTCTTGATGACAGCCATGGTGTTTGCAGTCCAGGAGAAGTCAGCAAAGATCATGTTGCCCAGGAAAATGAAGGTGTGGACCCTCTCCACGCAGTTGCCATTGATGTAGAAGGGTGATGGTTCTGCCCTGTGCTTCCTGAAGTCCAGGATGATCTCCTTTGTCTTTGTAGTGTTCAGAGCCAGGTTGTTTGCCGAGCACCCCGCAGACAATTTCAGGACCTTGTCCCTGTAGGCAGACTCATCTCCAGTGTCATCAGCAAACTTCACTATAGTGTTGCTGATTTGAGCAGGTCTAAAGTCGGAGGTGTAGAGGGTAAAGAGTAGTGGGCTCAGCACACACCCTTGTGGGGAGCCCGTACTCAGTGTCCGGGTAGAGGAGAGGTAGGGTCCAAGTTTCACTGTCTGGGGCTGGTTTGTGAGAAAGTCCTTAATCCAGGAGCAGGTGGGTGGGGGGAGTCCAAGGTCAGACAGTTTGCTGACCAAGATATCAGGGATGATGGTTGCTGTACTCAATGAAGAGCATCCTGACGTAGCTCTCTCGGTGTTCCAGGTGGCTCAGCGCAGTGTGGATGATGGCGATGGCTATGGCGTCCTGGGTTGATCTGTTTGCTCTGTAAGCAAACTGGTGGGGGTCAAAGGAGGGAGGGAGGTAGGCTTCAGGACGTAGATGTGGTTCAGGACCAGCCGTTCCAAGCACTTGGTGATGATAGGTGTGAGTGCAACTGGGTGGTAGTCCAGTGGATACTGTGGCTTTCAATGATTCAAAGGGCACCACGGAACACGTTAATCCTACCTTAATCAAAAAGTCCTCCTTTCCTACCTTGGGTTTTTTTTTTCTTGCTAACACTTCCTTCCTTCTTTCCCATCCATCTGTCTTCCTTACCTCCATCTTACCCATTCTGTCTCCATTGTACATCTTCCTCTCTCTGTCTGTCTAGACAGACTCAGCAGTAAATATTCTGTAATCAGCCTCACATGCTTCTCAGCTCACACAGGGCTGCTGCTGTCACCACACACACTGACGAGACTATGCGCGCGCGTGTGTGCGCCTCCTTCCAGCTCCAGTTTTTGATCTACGTGCCAGTGTCTATTTCACATGCAAATGATTTAAAGTGCATCTCTCTCTTTCCCTCGTCTGTCATCCCTCGCTTCGTCCAGCTGCAGTGTGAACTAGAGGGAGGGAGAGAAAGGCTTGTCTTTATGTGTGAGAAGGCCATAGTGTTACCAAACCCTTTAGAACTGGGCCACAAGATTTTCAACACTAAGTCAGGTCAAATAAATCTGGAAAAAACTCTGTCTGCTTGTGCTTTTACAGGCCATGAAGCGTGACATCCTTTGTGCACAAAGGTCATTGGGAGGATAGCAGGATATTGACACTTGAGACCAGAGAGTCTAACGCCTGTGTGTGCATTTGTGGCTCAATTTGACCAGATTTGAAGTTGGTTTTGGTCTTCAGGGATTCATTTTGTTTTCCTACTTTCTGGGGCTAAATTCAGTTGCCAAGCAATACCCGCCAAAATGCAGGTTGGCGATTGGCTGAGTAGCACTCTTTATCAGGAAGTGGTGGGAAGCTATGGAGCCTCAGGGGGGATTTTACTCTACAACTCTTTCGAGAAAGTTGGCAGTGCACCTGAAAAAATGAAACCAAAGCAATGCATGCTCTGTTTTGTTTCCTTTTCTGCTCCACTCCTCCCTCATTCCTCCCCATGTTCTCCTCCTTTTTAAATGTTTTCCTCATTATTGGCCTCACTACCTCTGTTTTGCTTCTTATTCTGTAATTCTCCATCCCTTTCTGTCATCTCTTTTTCTTCCTCCCTTTCTGCAGCCCTTTGAAAACAGGACTAAGATCATACCTTATTTAACCTCTGTCCTTAAAATGTGTTTAAAGTCTTGCTTTTTGTGTCAAATGGGAATTGGTGGAGTCTACCTTTTTACCTGTCACTTATCATGGTGATGTGTTGTATATGAATGCTCCTGCTCACGTTGTCTTGCTTTGGTTTGAATCAGGGACTAATTTTGTTACAAAGTTGCATAATTGCATAGATTTCGTTCATGTTCTCACGGCAACATTTACAAGCTGACCACATTAAATGCTTACACGAGAAAGCTTACTCACCTTTAGGGCTGCCCCCGACTAAGAATTTTCCTCGTCGACCAATAGTCGTCATTTAGAGCCATTAGTCGACTAGTCGCCCGCATGTTTAAGGTATTAATTCAATTATTAAATGATATATTTAGGGTTATATTCACAATGGCTTGAGTTGAAGGTGTGAGAAAGAATAGTATCAGTAACATTGTTAACATTGTGCTACATTACAGAGAAATACAAAACTGTACTAATGAACCTTCATTAATATAGGCCTATATTTTATCTACAAGTGCACGTCACACACTGAGTGAGCCGCCTGTTAATGACGCTGTCGGCAAAGCAGCAATGATTGTGCTAAGTGGGTAATGGGCATGTAGCTACTTCCATGTTTCAGATGATACGTCATGTTTGTAGTCGATATTTGACGAGTTGGGATAAGAATGTGTTGACCAAAAGTATTTGGTTAGATTTAGAAAAAGATTGTAGTTTGGCTTAAAATAGGTACGTCTGTTGCTAACCCCATGTCACATACTACAACATACTTAGTAAGTAGTTAAAATAATAAAAACGGACACGGACGGTCTTCTGGATGAAAGTCCTGTGTTTATTTGACCACCTCCACTCCTTCCTACCTTAAATGGACTTTTGTCACTCGCTCTAGTACATCACTTTACTTTCTCCTTTTCTCCTGTCATAATAACTACGGCCACCGGAGGTTGCCACCTAATAAGAAATGTAAATATGGGTCATAATAAGTTGCTTGTACAAATGACCTATGTGGTCTTGTTTTGGAGGACAGTCTTGTAATGGCACTAAGGGAGATGCTCCCTCTTTCTCTTTGTCTCTTTCAACTGCTTTAGAGAGCTTCATTCACAAGGGGTGATTCTGAATCAGATGTCAAACTATAAGTGATGAACTTAACAAAAATAAATCTGGTATAATTAAAGAAAACATTGATGAACATTGATGTCCATCCTGTCAGACAGTAAAAATAATCACCACTGAAGTGTTTTCTTTCCTTCAAGTACTTTTTTAAGATTTATTTTCCCATGTTTCTCCTTTAAATCATCAATGTCCTTAAAGTGTAAAAAAGTAAGTCTTAACGTTTGGTATTTTTAGCACAGCTCAGGAATCCACAGGCAGAGTGATGATGGCATGAAGTCAGGAAAAAGATGGGTGATTTTATGATACTGCTGTTTGTATGTGGATCATTTCCTTAGATCCAGGAAATGAGGTTTTATGAGCTTGACCTTTGTTTCGTGCACGTCTTCATAATAATGTTTGTTGACTAATGACTTGTGTTCACCCAGTAGATATGTGGGGATCAAATAACAAAGATTAATGAGACGTGAATGAAATAATGGCCTTGAAATTACCTTTAGTAAAACAGTTGTGGTCAAATCTAACAGATCCATTATGGCACTCACATTTGCACGAGAGAAACCAAAAACAAAACTTATACAACATTTCATTAGGAGTACTTCTCTGTCAGCTCATGAGGCACAATCTAGAAGTCACAGAAAATACAATTACGTCACACTTTGTGGTGAAATAAAAGTATTTAATGCCAAGCAGAGTTTCATGTCTTTGCATGGCCACTGGGCGGCAGTAGAGCCCAGCTGTTGTTGTAAACCTGCAGCTTCACCACAGTTTCCTTACTGGAGTTTATGTGTGTGTAAAAGAGCATGTTGCATAACCATCAGTCTAACCATCTTCTTCTTCTCCGCCACCACTCTCCCTCTCTCTCTCTGTCTTTATTCATCTCCCTCCTCTCCCTTCTCCCTCCCTCAGTTCTTCACCCCCTGCCTTGCACTTTGAAGAAGGCTCCCGCCTCAGTGTGATACATATTTTAAAATCTTTTTCGGTTTGTCATGCAGAATCTGAAGTGTTTCGGTTTGAGAAAGAAAGCTGCACTGTGAGTTTGTTGATTCTACAGCAACACTGCGGTGCCTTTAATCCCTTCGTGTGAGGTGACTGCTGTTCAGACCTGTCCAACACTAGAGTGAGCATGGAATCCCCATGGTTGAAATATTAGTATAAACAATTAGCAAAAGTATGGTAAGAGACACACTGAGGGGGTAGCGGGAAGAAACAGTCGTTCATTGATCTTTAAATTGCATTTTAGATACTGAGCTTTGTTGGATATGCTCAGTTTAGTTTGTAGTAGTTTTGGGACAAATTTGACTCAAAGAATTAAATATGAGGTGGTCTTTCGTCCATGATCGTATCAATGCAGCAGTGTAAGAAAGCTGTGATTTTGCAGCTCAGGCTGGCGACTCTGCTAGAACCATGTTTGTTTGTTTAGACCACCCTGATGGAACAAATGTGATTTCCTCACAGTTCTTTTTTATTGAATTTCACAATTTACATACATTTGCAAAAAAGCAACACCATTCCCACCCCACAATCCCCTGCCTCCTGTTGTCCCTCACTGATGTTAAACTGGCTCTGCTTTATCAAGGACTGTGCAACATGGTATTCATGTAGTGGTGTAAGGGAGTTACAATGGGCCCCAGTGCACGCTATTATGACGGGCCCTAGTGCACCTTGGTTACTAGTTATGAAGCGCGCGCGCACACACACACACACACACACACACACACACACACACCTGGTCTCACTCTGAAGTCATGGAAATCCAGCGCTTGGGCAGTGACTTGGGGTGCCAGACACCGACGAAAAACCTGTCCTTTAACGTTGGCATGACACATGGCCGATCGCAGTTACAGTTTAACAATGCCTGACAGGGTTGGGGGGAAATGCGTTGGGACAGGAACGAAAGTTAAAGTGGCAAAAGTCTGAATCGGGAGGGCGGGAAGCAAATCTACCAAATCTGCCAAATGATAGTGTATCTGGGGTTAGCTTTAAGGGCGATTCATATTTGTGCTGCAGAGCCTACGCTGTAGCCTGTGCACGTCACCTACGCCGTTGTGAGCATTTATACTTGTGCAGTGGTGTGTCTGTGTCACCCTGTAGTTACACCTTCAAAACACTAGTTGGCAGCGGAGGTTTCTGTGGAGTGCTGTTCAGTTGATTCAAAACACACATTAAACACACATTAAACATGGCTTAATAGAGACAATTTCAAACACAAGTACACAAATCAGCTTCACTATAACTCGCAGCATTCACAGACAAAGCAGTTGTCTTTATCTGGACACATTTTCCCCACAAATACAACATGCTAATGTTTTTAGCACAAGCCTATGGCACTTTCCACAGTATTAATTAGAGCTAGATCTAGCTGCTAGCAGACTTTTCCTCTACCCATATGAAGCCAGGGACAACAGCAACATGTAACAAAGGCAACGTTACAAAATTGGCTCCATTACAACTCACAAGGTTCACTGACAAAACAACTGTCTTATACTAAGCACGTTCTCCAACATAACATGCTAACGTTATTAGCACAAGCCTATGGCATTTTACGTTGTATAAATTAGCCTAGCGACAAGTGGAGATTTCCTCTATTCATATGAAGCCAAGATAAATCTAATACAAGACTTATAATGCTATTTTTGTGGAGGCTTTATTGTCTTCACAATTTATTGTTTCTTATCTGTGAAATTAAAGTAAATAAAAGCTTCATTTCCATTGAGGGAAATGGTTTCAGCTTACAAAAATAGTCGGGAGGTCTGTGTCGCGGTGACACATAGTTACATTTCTGGGGAGGTGCATGTCAGGCTACGCCGTAGGGTATGGTGTAGGCTTTACGTTGACATAGAGCCTATGTTGTAGGTACTGCGTCGATTCAACGCAGAAGTATAAATCTCGCATTACTTTTACTTTTGCTGGAACAGACAGTCCTGCATAGTGTGACCATGATCGCTCACTAACCTTATTTAAGTGCTCATTATTGTTACCATGGCAACAAAGATCCCTGAACATTAATGTAGTCAGTCTATTACCCCAAATCATGATCTTTCTCTAAACCTGATGAAGTAGTGTTTGCGCCTAAACCTCACCAAACCTTAACCACGGTGTTATAACATCACACAACAGATTTATTCAACAGCAATTCTCAGCAGTTCTGGAAGTCACAAACATCAGATCAGAAATCACTCCTGTGTGTCGTTCTAGAGGGCAAACGATGCATTTTGTGGTTTGGAGGGCTTTGCAAAGACACCTCGTCTATCACCAGGCACAATCACCTCTAAACATTGAAATCTGATTGGTTATTGACGGGCACTGACCGCTGTATCCGGGCTTCTCTCTGCCAAGCCCACTCTGGCTGAGTTCTCTCTCAATCTCTGCGCTTTGTAGGAAATGACTTGATGATTGCTTTGTTGAATGCACCATCAGGGTAAGAGGTTCAATTTCCTCTCTGACTGCCTGGAGACTCAAACTGGCACTTCAGTTTTTTCCCAAAAATAGTAAAAATGTCTCTACACATTGTTTCTTTTTTAGAAGTCTGAAAAGCTTTTGTGAGCTCACAGAGTTGTAGATTTTCTTGATTTCTCAGAGGTTTCTCACAAGTCTGTTACATATACTCAGTCCTCGGGCCTCTCTTTTTAATTGCCGCCAAAAAACTCAATTCTAGGCAACATGAAGGAGAGGAAGCAGAGAGTCAGGGAGACAAAAATGAGATAAATATATAGAGAAAGAGAAGATGCCCTGACAGAGAGGAGCTGGTCTCTTCTCTCCTTCTTTCCACTCCTTATAGGGATTACAGTCTGGCTGCTCTCTGGCTTCATTATCTGCTGTGGGATGGAGCTTTGGAAGATCACACTCACAGAGGCAGGGCTGTGTGTGCAAAAGTGTGTATAAGTGAGTGTTTATATGTAGTTTCTTACCGAATGTGTGTGTGTCTATGGCCTCTGGGCAGCAAAAGTGTTTACAGGGAGAAGAAGGGATAATGATGGAGGGGGGAGTGGGCTGTGGCTTCGAGAGAGAGGAAGCGAGAGTTGAGTTATGAGAGGCTCCCAGCAGGAGAGAGGACCATAAAGTTGAAATAAAAATAAAATACAATAAAACAAAATGAAAACGCCGGAATGAAAAATATTAGTGTGGGTCAGACGAAACCAGAAGTGGGGATAAGAAAATTGAAAAATGGAAAGAACAGGAAGGTATCAGGACTTCAGGAGAGCAGCTCAGCCTGCAGCTAATTTTCCCTAGTGGCCACTTGTGGTATTGCAGCAAAAAATCACCTGTAAAGAGCATTTTCCCCATAGACCACCATTATAAAAGAGACATCTGTAAAACTGTTTGCAAGACACCTCCAACTGTAAACAAGATCATTTATGACTCTATTTATTATAGATTTATGATATACAGTACAGGCCAAAAGTTTGGACACACCTTCTCATTCAATGCGTTTTCTTTATTTTCATGACTATTTACATTGTAGATTCTCACTGAAGGCATCAAAACTATGAATGAACACATGTGGAGTTATGTACTTAACAAAAAAAGGTGAAATAACTGAAAACATGTTTTATATTCTAGTTTCTTCAAAATAGCCACCCTTTGCTCTGATTACTGCTTTGCACACTCTTGGCATTCTCTCCATGAGCTTCAAGAGGTAGTCACCTGAAATGGTTTCCACTTCACAGGTGTGCCTTATCAGGGTCAATTAGTGGAATTTCTTGCTTTATCAATGGGGTTGGGACCATCAGTTGTGTTGTGCAGAAGTCAGGTTAATACACAGCCGACAGCCCTATTGGACAACTGTTAAAATTCATATTATGGCAAGAACCAATCAGCTAACTAAAGAAAAACGAGTGGCCATCATTACTTTAAGAAATGAAGGTCAGTCAGTCCGGAAAATTGCAAAAACTTTAAATGTGTCCCCAAGTGGAGTCGCAAAAACCATCAAGCGCTACAACGAAACTGGCACACATGAGGACCGACCCAGGAAAGGAAGACCAAGAGTCACCTCTGCTTCTGAGGATAAGTTCATCCGAGTCACCAGCCTCAGAAATCGCAAGTTAACAGCAGCTCAGATCAGAGACCAGATGAATGCCACACAGAGTTCTAGCAGCAGACCCATCTCTAGAACAACTGTTAAGAGGAGACTGCGCCAATCAGGCCTTCATGGTCAAATAGCTGCTAGGAAACCACTGCTAAGGAGAGGCAACAAGCAGAAGAGATTTGTTTGGGCCAAGAAACACAAGGAATGGACATTAGACCAGTGGAAATCTGTGCTTTGGTCTGATGAGTCCAAATTTGAGATCTTTGGTTCCAACCGCTGTGTCTTTGTGAGACGCAGAAAAGGTGAACGGATGGATTCCACATGCCTGGTTCCCACTGTGAAGCATGGATGAGGAGGTGTGATGGTGTGGGGGTGTTTTGCTGGTGACACTGTTGGGGATTTATTCAAAATTGAAGGCACACTGAACCAGCATGGCTACCACAGCATCCTGCAGCGACATGCCATCCCATCCGGTTTGCATTTAGTTGGACGATCATTTATTTTTCAACAGGACAATGACCCCAAACACACCTCCAGGCTGTGTAAGGGCTATTTGACCAAGAAGGAGAGTGATGGAGTGCTGCGGCAGATGACCTGGCCTCCACAGTCACCGGACCTGAACCCAATCCAGATGGTTTGGGGTGAGCTGGACTGCAGAGTGAAGGCAAAGGGGCCAACAAGTGCTAAACACCTCTGGGAACTCCTTCAAGACTGTTGGAAAACCATTTCAGGTGACTACCTCTTGAAGCTCATGGAGAGAATGCCAAGAGTGTGCAAAGCAGTAATCAGAGCAAAGGGTGGCTATTTTGAAGAAACTAGAATATAAAACATGTTTTCAGTTATTTCACCTTTTTTTGTTAAGTACATAACTCCACATGTGTTCATTCATAGTTTTGATGCCTTCAGTGAGAATCTACAATGTAAATAGTCATGAAAATAAAGAAAACGCATTGAATGAGAAGGTGTGTCCAAACTTTTGGCCTGTACTGTATGTATCTGTTTAATATCTGTAAAACCTTCTTGGAGACGAGAAAAGTGATTTAAACATGTGTGACATCATCACAATGTGAAGTCCATGAGCCAAGTGGGATATTGCAGGCAAGTTTTTTTTGACGTATGCGTCAGGCGAGCAACTACATTGGAGTGAATAGGCGCCATCTTGTCATCCAGTGTCTAGGTATGAAGGAGGGGTAGAAGTGAGAATGGCAGACAAAATAAAAGACAGGAATTTAGTAAAATGACACAAAAAAGAGGAAATGTACTCAAATAAAAGTGGGATAACAAAGAACATGAGGAAGAAAACAAGTAGGAAGGGAAGGATAGTAGTGAGGATAATAGGTCTGGAGTAAGTTGAGTGAAGTTAACGGTGGTAAGATGGTACTTTAATTGGATTAAATGATTCAAACCTCAGGACTGTTGCATTACACTGACATTACTGAATTACACTTATCAACTGGGATCATCAGTAACTTTGTCTGTGTGTGTGTGTGTGTGTGCAACCAGTGTTAATCCAACCAGAGGAGATGAAACAGAGAGGTATTATTCCTCCAAAACCTTCATTTTGCTCTAGTTTCCTCTCATCTTTCCTCAGTGCTGCTCTTTTCCCAAGATCATTTTTCAACGCCTTCCCTTCATCCGCTGTGTTTGTGAGATTAATCTTTGAAATTAAAATGTACGAAATTAAATTGCACCTTGAAATTAACCTTGGGAAAACAAGAAATGAGCAAGAAATTTGGCGTTGCACTTTTAATCACAGAATTATTTCTAGATAAGAAACAGACCTTTCAACATAAAATAACAAAATAAATCACACGTCAGTGTGCTTTGTGGCGGGGTGGGCTGCGTGTTTTGTAAGAAGGACAGGAGATGAATTTGAAAGGCTTTAAGAGTCTGTATGTGACAGTCAGAGCATTAATACAGCAGATAACTTCTGATTGCTGTGTAAAGATACAGTGGAGTGATGGCATCCTGAGCAGTGAATGAAGTAACACTCCCTCTCTTTGGGTTGGGTTTTGAGCATCTCTGTTCTTTGTTGTGTTAGACGGTCCAGGTGGGCATGTTATTTAGTGCATGTGATTCCCTGTGTGTGTATCCCACTGGCTAGCTATTTGCTGCTGCTCTGCACTGCGTTCATACAGCAGTTAGTACTGATAACACTGTCCAGACATAAACCGTCATTGCGGAAGCGTAACACCTCTCCACAAATGTCCCCCCATGTTAACACTGTTAGCTTTATCAGCACTGATGCCGTTGTTAGTACTGTTCATGCTGTTAGCACTGTAAAGCAGGATTTATACTTCTGCGTTGAAACGACGCTGTACCTATGGTGTAGGCTCTGTGCCTACGTCGTAACCTGTGCTGTAAACTGACATGCACCTCCCCAAATGTAACTACACATCGCGGCAATGCAAAGTTTTTATTTACTTTTATTTCACAGATAAGAAACAATAAATTGTGGAGACAATAAAGGCTCAATTTTAAGTCTTGTGTGTGATTTATCCTGGCTTCATATGAGCAGAGGAAATCTCTGCTAGTTGCTAGGCTAATTTATACAATGTAAAATGCCATAGGCTTGTGCTAATAACGTTAGCATATTGTATTTGTTTGGAAAGCGTGTTTAGTATAAGGCAGCTTTAGGATAAGGGAGCCTTATTTTGTAACGTTACCTTTGTTAAATGTTACTGTTGTCCCTGGCTTCATATGAGTAGAGGAAAAGTCTGCTAGCTGCTAGGCTAATTTATACAATGTAAAATGCCAATGGCTTGTGCTAAAAACATCAGCATGTTGTATTTGTGGGGAAAATGTGTCCAGATAAAGACAAGTGTTTGTCTGTGAATGCTGCGGGTTATAGTGAAGCTGATTTGTGTACTTGTGTTTGAAACTGTCTCTATTAAGCCATGTTTAATGTGTGTTTAATGTGTGTTTTGAATGTGCTCCTCTGAAAACACCCAACCTTGAGTGCTGATGCACTTTGGAGGCATCACTGTTTGGTATGATAAAATACCCTCCTTTGCTGTGGATGAAAGGGAGTGACAGTGACCAACACAACGTTTGATCCAAAGCAATGACGCCAACCAAAAGTTGAACATTTTTCCACTCTTGTTAACCAGGAAAAAAACACAAAAAACAAACCTGCAGCAATCAGTGCAGAGTAGGTGCTCAACGCCTCATCACGCTGCTGTTATTTGTAATATCTTGTAAGTATGTGGTGCTCCCTTTGCAAAGATGTGCAAATGTTTTTGCCGTTGACCAATCAGTTGGTGTAAGAGTAGGTAGAATTTTTCATTAAGCGCGATTTTCTTTGGTTGACTACAGCCTTACAGTTGTCAAGAGTATTGTCTGTTTCCAGGAGACGCTGGATTTATTCGAAAGACTTTCTTTCTCCTGCTCTCTCCCTGCTCCCCATCAGTTTCTGTCTTCTTCTGATGAGAAGAAAACAAACAGCCTCCCTCTCTGCCTTCATCTCTGTGTTATTCCTCGCCTCTGGTCATGTCTGAACCGAGCGTATATACAGAAGCTGCTATAAAGGCCTGTTAACTCGTATCTCCCTCCCTCTTTTCCCTCCGATCCACCCCCCTTCCCTTTCTAACTCTCATCTGTTTCTACTTAAACATGTCAGATCTCATTTTCTCCAGTCCCTCCTTTGTGTCCTCTGGTGAAGGGAGCAGATGGGAGGGCCTCATTTTGTCGCACCGACTGAGGAGTCACCGAACGGATAGACGGCGGCGACTGCGGTTGCATCAAAAATTGGGCGATGGATTGGATATGAAACGGCTGGCTTGTGAAAAATTGCCTCCCACATATCGCAAAATGCAATTTTTCACAACCCATGTGTCATGTTGAAACTTGAAGTAAATCTTTCTTTAATAAGTCTCCTCCCCTTCATTTACATCTGGGCTTGTTACTTTCTGACCTTTTTGTAAAAGCAATGTGAAACTACAGAGTGGATGAGGATGAGGAGGCTGTGGATGTGTCTTCTTTCTTGTTAAGAGCAGTTCTAATAACAGAGTTTGGAGTTAAAGGTGGATTTTAAGACTTATTTATTCCAAAGAGTCCCTTCTTCCTCTACTCCCATTTCTTCTACTCCCTCCATCACCTCCAACCTCCTTAATCTGCCCAGAATATTGTCAGGAAATGGCTCCAGTGACAGGAGTGCTGAGAAACATAGAGAGAGCCGGTATATTTTTCTTTTAAAGGGAGTCTTATTAAACCAGGTGGGGTGTTATTTGACCCCGTTTGGAGACTGTGAGAACTTGCCGGCACTGCAAAGAAAAGATAGAAGACAGATAGAAATACCCAGAGGACAGAGACAGAAAGACTGAGAGGAAATTAGAAAGAGAAAAAGAAAGAAATGTGATTATTTCTGAGGAGTTGGAAAAAGTCCCAAATTCTGTTCTTACTTTTGTTACTTTTCTACTTATGTAGACGTCAAGCTGATTTTGTTACTTTTCCACACAGGCAACCGCTCTGAGATATGGTTGTGCTAAGATCATTTAAAGTCAGTAGAAGGATAAGAGACCCTTAGAAAATAAAAGCCCATGTGAATTTCTCACGCTTGCAACACATTTAATTAGTTTATGACATGTGGAGCACTGTTTCACATTTGAAAAACGCAGCCCAGCTACCAGAAGAAAATGTTGGCATTTTTCTACAAATCACGAACACCTTACATTTGCATGTTTCATATGGATCATATCGATGTTTCTAATGTGATGTAATATTTAAGCTGACTTTGTCACTGGGAGGTGGAGGGGATGGTGGATAGCGTGTCACCCAGGCGAGATGCTTGCCAAGGTAGAGACCACTGATTGAGACCAGCAAACAACAAGATAAGTCATTGCTGCATTTCCAGCGGCATTTTAGGCACCACATGTGCATGATTCAGCAACCCTTGGCTGTTTTTCCAGTTGAGATAATGCTACAAAAAGCGGTGTTTTTTTTGCTGAGATATTGCTGCATTCCATGCTGGGATCATGCCCCCCAAGACCGGATATTTTTAGTAAAATGTCATCTGTTCCCAAGGGTTTTATGTGCCTCAGGGGGCATACACATACCATGTTTTTTGTGCCCTCAAATTCATTTCAGTTTGCGCGGCAGGCGCACTCAAATGCCAGACCTACACCATTGCGGTGCAAATGCCTGCCTGAGCACCTGTTTTTCAGGGAGTGCCGCGAGATTGACCGAGTTCAACTTTTGGAACACAGCAACGCGCACTACATGTCATGTGACGACGACCAACCAATGCACTCAGGATTTCAGGTAAATAGGCTAAGATACTATGCTTGTTAAAGTTGCTTAGCAATCTCAGATGCAATCTGCCGCTGCACTTTTTGAAGCTAGCTCAAAAGGCACAAAAGTAGCGCCCAGCACCTGACCTCGTGTTTTCCAGGCGGTTAAAGAAGCGGCATGTGTGCAGCCCCTAAACCTGCGTGGTTGCTAAAACATAGAGTTGCAGTATATCCCCGACACAATAATGTGCAAATGTAACTTATCCTTGGTTTGCAGAAATGTTCAATGCCAACATGTTTCTGGCACCTGCGTTGAAAAATGGGTTGTTATCACATAATTGAGGTAATACTTAACATGCGAATTGGCACATGTGATTGTCCAGGCTGTTCTCACAAACTGTTTGTTGTCCTTCGAAAACAATGCACCCAAACTTGTATATATCCCACCTGTTTTGATAGGATGCGATCATGCGACCAATGCGCTGACTGGAGTAAACAAGGAGGCAGTCCCGAGCAGTCTTATTAGGAGGCAGGTTGGGTTGTTGATGTGTCACAAAACCCGGGACTTTCCCCTGGAGATGCATGTTCAGAATTGTGTGAACTTTGAGTAATTTTAAGGTATGTCCTCGCCATGTTTCTTCTCCTAAACCTAACCACAGTAACTTTACTTTGCTAAACCTCACCTCTGTAACTTCATGTTAATAATGTAACTGTACATTAGGGATGTAGCGTCATTCGTGGGCTGCTAATTCGTAGGATATCATATAAACCATTTTATGTTGGATTGTCAGATAGGTCACAGGTAAAACGTAAGTCTTATGTAAAAACAGCGCATTTACATTTAATCAAATCTGACACATGATTTCACATGACAACACATTCTCATTCCAACCTTGTCATATATTGATTTTTTGGTCGTAGACTCCACGTCCACATACGATGTGCAGGTACCCTGGCTGCATTGATTGTTGACGTTCTGGGACACTGTGTCAAGTTGTCTTCTTTCAGGATACACTTCCATTTTCACAGGATATTAACCGTTTACATACAGTCTTTTTCAAAATAAATGCACTATGTCGTTACAACACCACAAATTGACTTTTGTATTTCCTTGAACAACTAACACACATGGTTAGGTTTAGAAAAAAAGAACAGGGTTTGGCTTTATAATCTTACGGGATGCAAACAACACTCTTCCTGGGTGAAAGTTGGTGTTTGTTGGACCCATCCCCTGATGCCACTGGGCACCGTTGACCTATAACGGCAACTGGCCACGTATCATGCCGATGGTAAAGGACGGCTTTTTCCGTCAGATTTCAACAATTTAGGATTGAGACCGGGCTCCACATGAGGAATTTGCACAGGCTCCTGTGGTTGTGTGACACATTGTTTCATGTGTTTGTTTTTGGACATTACTCTCAAACTTAATCGCATTTCACCTGTGCATTTTTGTATGGGACATAAAATACATCACTTCAATGAATCAACATGCTTTAATCAACATAATACATCCACATTTGCTGATGAGCTGATAGAGAAGATTAACACTGATTCCATATGTATGCGGTTTAAGTGATTTAAGAGTTAATTATAAAACTTAGTTTTAAACTCAAAAGAATCCAAAAAGTACACTGAAAATCCCCAAAAGTGACGGTGATGAGAATGTAATTAGTTGCCTCATTTAGCCTTAGAAAAAGACAAATGAGAACTGTTGATGAGGAGAGAGGAGGGACACAGAAAGATGACTGGGATAAAAAATGAACAGAGGAAGGGAGTGAAAGATTAAAAGAGAAAGGCACGAGGGAAGTCATTACTCTCAGCTGAAAGACTGACTGTATGTGGCTCAGTGCAACTACACACAAATATCTGCTCATACAGTCAGAGACTAAGGAAAGGTGAGGAAGAACTTTGACTGACGACGCAAAAGTGAGTTGGCCAGAATTGAGTCAAAGAATTCAATATCACAGTTTTGATAAAAGACAACTGTACTTAAAAGAAAAAAGATGTTATGAATCACAGTCCAAGAGTCCCATGTATATCTTAAATAAGATTAAAACAAAGTTAGGCTGCTTAGATGCTACAGAGCCTGGAATAAATTCTCTATGATACTCTGGATAACTTCGGCTTCTTTGCTGTCACGCTGCTAAAATGTTATTTGATTTGCTTTGACTCGAGAAAGAGAGCCAGTTCGGAGAGAAGGGAGAGACAGATGAAGAAAGATGGAAGACATGAAATGACGGATTATTTAATAATGTCACTGAGGAGTGACGTGGGGATAACCAGACAAAGTGAAAGAGCTAGTTTGGGACTAACGTCAGGATAGAGTGACAGGGAGAAGGTGAAGTATTGATAGAGCGAAACTAATGTAAAATGAGGGCAGAGAAAAAGAAAGAGAGCAGGAGTCCTCCTCCTTCAGACCCCCTCCGTCCCCGCGGGGAGCAGATAAAGTCTGGCTTGAGTTAGCCATGCAGAAGAAAAAGAGGGACACACACACACAGAGTCAATCCATCACTCCCCTCCCACCCAAACACTCGTCCTCCTCTCCTCCCTTTTCCCTCCATTTGCTATCTGAAGGAGAAGACGGTGCATTTACTTTTACTTTCTCTCTATCCAGCTGTTTATGTTTGTCTGCAGGACAGTCCAGTTGAGCTGCACTCAGGTAGGAGGGTGAGGGCGGTGAGGGAGGTTGGTGGGAGAGGTAACTTTTAGCAATGAAACTTGTTTTTTTTTGTTTTCTACCTGTTTGTCTCTCTCTAACATGAAGCTCTGAATTCTTCATTTTGTTTGCTGACTCAACCTGAAAACTGGGAAGACATGCTAAATGGACATGCCAATTTAAGCTTAAAATAGCCCCTTATTTCAGGACTAATATCGCTTGGATTTGGAGCAAGATAGTCTAAAATATAACAAGACTGGTAGTTAAAGGTTATCCAGCTTAAGGAGGAGCAATTTCATCTGATAATTGTCTATCATTGTTGAGAGAAGACACTGGGTTTCTACAACAAGTGCTGATAGTTGAATGACTTGTCAAAGTTATCCGAAACCACCCATATGACTGCTTTCTCATCGGAAATCTCTAAAGGTTGAGGTCTAGATAAATTTAGAGAAAGACTGCAGTCATGGTTAAACGAAACTAATGTTGACTTTTTGTCTTGTAGGCTTTGTTGACCAAATCATCCACCTGAGCATAATAACCATGTATGGTTGGGTTTGGCAAGTTTTGGCATGCATACTGAGGGCTTGGATCGTGCTTTGGTGGGCTCTGGTCAAGCTAAAATCAGATTAGGAATGTGCTAAGACTTGTGTTCGGGTTGGGCTTGTGTCCAGTTAGGAATCGGGTTTGGGATGGGCTTGGTGGTGGGATCAAGCTAGGTTTCAGAACAGGGTTTTTTTATTTTGCGCTAGGAATCAGGTGGGTTTTGGACCAGGTAGGGCTAGGATCAAGTTTGGAGCTGTGTCCAGGTGAGGATTGGATCAGGTTTTGGTTGGGTTCGGGTGATGCTAGGATCAGATTGAGCTTGGGTCAGGCCAGGATCAGGTGGGGCTTGAATCAGACTAGGATTCTGGTTCGGGAAGGCCTTTTTCCCACTAGGAGGAGTCAGACTTGGTTTGGGCTAGGAGTAGGCCAGGGATCAGACTAGCATCAAACTGGGATTTTGCTAGGACTTTGGTTGGGCTTTGGTTTGTGTTTAGCTAGAAATCAGGTTTAGGTTGGGTTTGGATCAGACCAGGATCAGGTGGGGCTTGGATTGGGCTAGGAGTCAGGATTGGATCAGGATTAGATTAGGTTGGGTTGGGCTCGGATCAGGTTGAACTTGGGTCAGGCCAGAAATTGAATTGAGGTCAGACCCAGGTTCGGCTAGGATTGGGTCAGAAATTGGACTAGCATCAGACTAGGACTGTGCTTGGACTTGGGTTTGGGTCGGGCTTGTGTTCAGATGGGAATTAGGATGGGGGTGGGCTTGGGTCAGGCTGAGATGAGACGGGGCTGGGACTAAGAAAGGATTCAGGTTCAGGACATGTTTTCTCCCCGCTAGGAATCAGGCGGGTTTAGAATTAGGTGGGGCTAGAATCAGTCTAGGATTCAGGTTCAAGTCAGGATTGGATTGGGTTTCAGTTTGGTTTGGGCAGGGCTAGGAGCAGGTCAAGCTTGGGTCAGGCCAGGAATTTGATCATAGTCAGACTTTGGTCGGGCTATTATTAAGCTTGAGACAATAGACAATGAATTAAGAGATTATTGGGCTATAAATTGGACTAGCATCAGGCTAGAATTGGGCTAGGACTTGGGGTTGGGACAGGCTTTTTTCCCACTAGGAATCAAGTAGGCTGGGGAGCAGGTCACGCTTGTGTGCGGACAGGAATTGGAATGGGGCCAGACTTAGGTTGGGCTAGGATCAGGCTAGGAATTGGGTTCATGTCAGGCTAAGATGAGGTTGTGCTTGTTTTTGGATAGACAATGGGTTCAGGTTGAGCTGGCTGGGATTAAGTCAGGCTTGGGTTGATCCAGGATCAGGTGCGGCTTGGGCCAAGTAGAATTCATAATGTATGCCCAACTGTGTTTGGCTTCAGTTAAGGCCATATTAGGGATAGGATTTGGCTCCAGTCAGACTCTGGAATGGACAGTCTATATTCAACCCTGGTCCAAGACTGGCCTGGGTACATAAATATTGAACAATTTAACTATTAAGTACTATTTTTAAAAAAACAGAAATCTATTGACATGAAACTATTGCAGATTCTGTTTCTAAGTCTGTCTTTTTGGGTAACATCTTGCTTTGAGCAGCATATGAGGTGCAAAATGGTTGTCACAGGGTGAACACTAACCTCAGGTGCTGTACTGATGATCCCTGCTGTCGGTGCCACTGCAGCTTTGTCTTGAACATTTTGCAGATATTATGTTGAACCTTGGAGGCATTATAACAGAGCAGAGATGTCGAGTGTGTGAGAAAGAAAGAAGCGCTAACAACGGAAGATGAGAATGTAAACAGATACAGAAATTTTACACGCACAGGTATGCTGAGATATTGATTCCTTCCCTTCCTCCAGTTCGGATTTCCATTATAATGATGTCTCACCCTACATTGCTCGACTTAAAGTTCCCATCTCATAGTATCTTCACTCTACCCATCAAACACACAGTTTTGTTAAACATTTCTTACACTGCTGCACAATTTATTTCTCACCGTTGTGCACATTTGCATGGTTGTACAACGCTGCCTCTGTGTGTGTGTGTGTGTGTGTGTGTATTTCACAATGTACTTATGTGAAAAGACTGCCGCTGTTAGGAGCTAAACCAGGAATCCCACAGGAGGAAACGGCGTCAGATCTCTCTGCCTCTGTAAGTTGTTATAAAGTTCAGGAAACTATCTTTCTGGTTTCTCTGACAAAGTTGAAAATCTTTCTGCTGGAGCAAAAACTGTCTGATCAGAATCACTTTATTCATGGAGAAGAATAAATATGCCTTGGAGATATGCAGAGACATAGCAACAAGTTACTGACGTATATACTGATTCGTATGCGAGAGACACAGTAGGACGTCAGATGCAGTGCACATACAAACCAGAGGAGATGGCATTGATATGAGTGCTGCTATTGTAGCGGCTGGTAGAAGAGGATATAGAATAATTAAGAATTCCTGCACTAAAGTGATTAGAGAATAGGCATTATGTAAATGTATTGCTATTGTCTGTTGTTACGGTGAGCAGTTGCTAGAGGGCAGAAACAATGCTTAGTGATATACATAAGGAGTTAACGCAGATCAGAAGCCACTGAAGCCAGTGCTTAAAAGGGATTATTGTTCATAGGAAATTAGATCTTATTTAGAGCTAGCATGGGAACACAACACTGGAAGCAAAGGTTTTAGGGTATAAATGCTGTTTGTATTTGACGCTGCAAAAGGAGTTACATATCACAAAGCAAATATTTGTCAACTTGGCTTACCCTAGGTCTTCAGAAAACACTAAGTATGAACAACAGTCTTTGTTTTTTCATATACATCCCAGCCAACTCAACAGAAGAACTGCAGCACCTTACAGCCATCTGCAAACACCTACACTGGTTGGTTAGCTTAACAGTTTCAGCCTGATACTGGTGGTTTCCGCTAGGGGCAGACCACAGCACTCAGACACAGAGGTTGGGAAAAGCGAAGAAGGCGGTGACACTGTATTTCCGGAAACATGGATACTCTTGATGAAGAGGAGATTATAGTTTTATGTCTTTTAAGATCTCGGCAGAGGAAAACGCGTCATTTCTGCCGTCATCGGAGATGGTATGTGTGGCCCGACCTCACGTTCACGGTCTCTAGAGGTCTACTTCGCACGAGCGCCTCTAGTGTTCATGTCAATATTGTATCTCGCGCACACGTCACGTGAGGGGCGTCAAAGTGAGCGGTCTACGTGCCAAACGACCGCAAAATACGCATGGCAGCCATGATGCACATGCACACGCGTGGTCTGCAGCAAGTATACTTCTCGCATAACTAAGCAGTGCTGCCAACTTATATCATTGTGCCGTATTCATTATGAATGCAGTCCACCTTATGCTCGTTTTGCTAATGTTTTTTGCTGCATCATCACTACTAGAAATGCAACTATCCTTGTTTAAATTTTTAAGAAGCTACAAATTATATTCAGACACAAAATAAACCTGAGAGACAGTGAGTTGTTTTGTCATTAACAAATTTGTGTTAGGATAAATGTCATAATACAGTTTTAAAAGCAAGGCAGTTCTGTGCTTTCTTTTTTCCGACATCCTGCTCCTTGCAACTGTTGAAAGATCTGAGTCACAAGAGTCTTTCTGCACACAGGTCACTTGACATTTTAATATGCCATGACTATACCTCATTTGAATATCGACACAAAATTAGCGTTTTCTTCCTCCTTGTATAACTCTCGAGGCAGATCCCGCTGTTCTGTAGAGCTCTGGTAGTCCTGGGATTTCGCTTTCTACGGTGGGTTAACTTGTGATAAAAGTCACATGTTCAGCTCATAATTATACTGTCACTAGTGCAGAGCGTGTGATTCAGCCCGCTGGATCTCCAAGACGCCCCATTCTTTCATTTTTGGGTTCTTGAAGGTATTTTGTTATTTTAAGTGTAGATTTGTGTCCCATCGGTGTGTCTCAATACCTCCCAGAGAGATTTGGGGCCAATTTCACAGCAGAGGATTAAGCTTCATCCCTGACTAAACTCATTTTTCCTCCAATGGAAACCTTCATTGAGACAGAAAATTACCCTCAGACTTGTATGTGTGTGATAGTAACCCCCCCCCCCTCCCTCATAAGTTTGACAATCACTAATTATCCTTCAGCTTTCCCTGCAGCAGTTTCATTATTAGCTGCAAAGTTTTTAACGTGTTCCTAAGTACTCGTGTTATTCCAAAATGAGACATCACTTTATAGAAAAGGGTTTAGAATATACACCATCGTATGTGATATAATAAAATAAACCTAAAATAATATTTGAAATAAACAGCCTAAGTGTTGATAATGGTGTGAAACAGATTGGATGATGCCACAGTGAATATGTAGTGTTGTGGAAGTCGTCATGTCATAGCTGCAGAGTACAGTTGAGAACGTCTTGTCCCTGGTGTCTGACCGCAGCGTGTCCAGCGGTATTAGGTTATCTGCTCTCGAGGGATTAACCGATTTTCTCTGGTCTGGAGGAATGTGTGAGAGCTGAACAGCTCTGGCAGAGCGGACAGCAGATCAGAGTGCACTCACCCCGCCCGAGGACAGACTGGGACTTAACAGTGAGGGTGTTTACGTTAATGCACATTAATATTCAGGATATCAGCCTCGGGCCTGCAAAGTTTTGGTGTATATGGAGAAAACAATAGATATACTGTACATCTTGTGTGTGCTGGTTATGTAGTTTAATTTTATAAGGGCCTGAAAACTTAGTTTCTGAGATGGTGAAAGGTTACGTCACAGATATAGTGATATTTGAATCGAAATCTGATGAGAGTTGTGAAATTGTTGCCAGTTGAAGCAGATTTTTTTAACGGTTTATATCTGAAGTGTAACCTTGATTGCACATTTAGTAATGCATTTTTATTTCATAGCTAAATACATGAACCCAAGTTCTGTGGAGTTTTAAAGGGTAACTTTGGTATTTTCAACCTGGACTCTATTTTCACATATGCACCATTAATTTCAGCCCTTTTTCACACCTCTTTATGTGTGATACTGACGCTGAAGGCACCCTTTGGCGCCTCTATGAGACTCACCACACTTTCAGCTAACTTCCTGATGCTTAGAGCAACTGACGTAGTATAAACAGCAAGACAGTCCACATAGGGTGGGAGGGAGGGATGATGGATGGGTAAAACAGACTTTCACCCAGGAGACCAATGTTCATGTCCTGTGTGAAACCAAAAGTCAGTGCTGTTTTAAGGTTACGTAACTTAAGTTTATCCACCATGTTCTTAAATTAACTCACATGACGTATTTACATCAGTGACATACTTATTATAACCCAAAACATGATGTTTTTTTCTAAAGCTAATCAAGTAGTTTTGTTGTGTAAACCTTACTGCGACAACATTAACCATGTGTTTCACCCAGGACACAGCTGTGCATCACACACAGATGCAAGAGGGTGTTTCTCATGGAGACACCAAATGGTGCCTTCAGTGTTATGTTGAATTTATACTTCTGCGTTAAATGGTCATCGCACCTATGGTGTAGGCTCTGCGTTGACGTAGCCTGACATGCACCTCCCCAGAAATGTAACTACACATTGTGGCGACGCAGACCTCCTGTCTATGTTTGCTAGCTGAAACCATTTCCCTCAGTGGAAACAGCTTTTATTTACTTTAATTTCACAGATAAGAAACAATAAATTGTGAAGACAATAAAGCCTCCACAAACATAGCATTTTAAGTCTTGTGTGTGATTTATTATGGCTTCATATGAGCAGAGGAAATCTCTGCTATTCGCTAAGCTAATTTACACAATGTAAAATGCCACAGGCTTGTGCTAATAATGTTAGCATATTGTATTTACTTGGAAAACATGTTTAGTATAAGACAGTTGTTTTGTCAGTGAACCTTGTGAGTTGTAATGGAGCCGAATTTTGTAACATTATCTTTGTTAAATGTTGCTGCTGTCCCTGGCTTCATATGAGCAGAGGAAAAGTTTGTTAGCCGCGGAGCTAATTTATACAATGTAAAATGCCATAGGCTTGTGCTAATAACGTTAGCATGTTACATTTGTTTGGAAAACATGTTTAGTGTAAGACAATTTTTTTGTCAGTGAACCTTGTGAGTTGTAATGGAGCTGAATTTTGTAACGTTACCTTTGTTAAATGTTGCTGTTGTCCCTGACTTCATGTGAGTTGAGGAAAAGTCTGCTAGCCGCTAGGCTAATTTATACAATGTAAAATGGCTTGTGCTAAAAACATTAGCATGTTGTATTTGTGTGGAAAATGTGTCCAGATAAAGACAAGTGTTTGTCTGTGAATGCTGCGAGTTATAGTGAAGCTGATTTGTGTACTTGTGTTTGAAATTGTCTCTATTAAGCCATGTTTAATGTGTGTTTAATGTGTGTTTTGAATCAACTACACTTCACAGAAACTCCGCTGCTAATTAGTGTTTTGGAGGTGTAACTGCAGAGTGACACAGGCACACCACTGCACAAGTATAAATGCTCAAAATGGCGTAGGCTCTGCATAAAGTTGGCGCACAAGTACTGTATAAATCCTGCTTTAGTATCACACTCTGATGGGTGTGAAAAGGCTTTGGAACTTGATGATCTGGAATGAAGATCTTTTTTGTTGAACCAGAAACAGCCCTGAAAACGCTATCGCCAAAACCACCAGACTCAATTTAAAAATGCAGGACTTTTATCATTGTGAAACAAACTTTATTTAAAGTCGATTTGTCTTTCCACTGTCCCAACAATCATCAGCTCTGGTCTGGTCAAAATAAACCCTTAAGTTACACAGTTAGATGTGTTAGTATCACCACGCCAGCATCAATGAAGCCACCATGCAGTACTTTCCCTCAGGGTTGTTGTCAGTGTAAGAATGGGCATACTGCTGTTGTCATATTGTCAACTAAAGGTTTAATTTGGTGTCCATTCAACAGCTCCTTGTTTTTGTCTGGTGCGCTGTGAATCCTTTGCTACCAGCCCAAAAGACTTCTCTCTGCAAACATTAGGTTTTGACCATGACTCTTGCAGCGCAAACCTCCAGAGTGTTCTTCAGACATGGATGCGGCTTTGGCTTCACTCTCCTCATGACAGATTACTCATCACAGCAGAATGCTTTTAACAAATTACGCCAAGTGTGATGTGGTTTCCCACGCTTCTCATCTGTGCCTGTGGTGATGTCACCAACCAGCAGCAGCAGCGGTGCATCTCACAGTGATGACATCATGTGTTATTGTTGCTGCTGTGGTTTGCTCACAGTGAAGCCTCAGGGGAGTCATTTAGAGCACCACTCGCACTTTCAGCTGATGTGACAGCCCAAGTTCAGCTTTGGTAATTTTTCTTGTAGCGGAAGGATTAAGTTCTGCAGTGGGAAGTTCACACACTGATGCCAAACTAATGCTCCAATTTGCTTGAAAGATTTCAGCCAACAGAAACATAAATATTCATCTGATTCCCAAACATCATCAAAGCGTTGCCCTGATGATCCAAAATACTGAATTAAATGCTGCTTGTTCTCCTCCGTCTGGAGCTTTGGGTTTGAATCTTTGTTCGGCTTTAGCAAATGCTTGACATTAAAAACCATTTTGTAATTTCTGCATTCCAGTTTCAGCCAGTGACTGCAGTAATAGCTTGAGGTTTCCCTGCTGAATGAGCTTCAGATCCTTTGTAAAGGCCTGTTATTGCAACGTCTCAAATGGCTTTAACCCTGAAATTATTACATGACCATGCCGTGGGCTTCAGGAAACCACGAGAGAGATCCACTTTCAGTCCTGTATTGATTTTTGAAGTTTGCCTATCAGCTTTTCTGAACGACCCAGATGGTAAAAGGGTGTTTTTTGTGTGAACTAAACACTTACTGTAGCATTGTTTTACATTTATTATTCATTTGGCACATACTCCGTTTTTCTAAAATGTTGTGCGGCTCATTTTGTAACGAAATCCCTCAAATAAACAAAAGCGACCCGGCACAGACGCCGCCACAGACTTGGCCTTGTCTTTCCTTGGATTGAATTTCCGCACTTTGCAGATGTATTGGTATTGTTCTCTGGCTTTGAGGAAAGCTAAATGTTTAACCGCTAACCAACAACACTGATTATTATTTGATTAAGGGACGACGAGGGAAGACTGCAGGAGGCAAATGAAATTAAAGAGCATTATAGAGCAGAACTAAATACCAAAACACTGGGCAGGCCTAATCCTCCCTCAGCACAACAATGTGGAGTGGTCGGAGGAATGTGGAGTGTTTGTTTGCTTGTGCGGGTCTGTAGAATATGTGTGTGTTGCTGTAGTTGTATACATATGAGGATCAAATGGCTGACCAAGAATATGTAATGAAAACCATCTAAAGTGAGGACGTTTTGCCCTTTTTCTCCTTATTAAAAGGTTGATTAAAAGTATCAGAATTGAGAATCTGAGATCTTTTTCTTTCTTCCACACATTCTTTTACCTTGTCAAAACTTTTTCAGCCCCAACCCATGCTGACTCATGTGACATCATTTGTGGCAATCATCAGACTTCACACACCTCCCCGTGGAGCCGCAGAGAGCTTTACACAACTTTCTCGACACATGCAGTAGTACCCCCCAACACCTGTAAACAGACTTTGATGTGTAAAATCAGTGGAGCTCCACTTTAGGAACCAGGATCAGAATTAGCTTCAGGCTTTTCACAGGTGGGACCATCCTTCAATCGCAGCATTTGGGTTGAGTTTCAAAGCTTTGTTTAAGACCACCGACCTTTATTTTTCTAGCTCCTCATGATCCCAAATTTGCCAAAAAAGAGCAACAAGAAATATTCAGGCTGAATTATGGTGAAATGTTTATAGAAAGATGCACAAGACTTAAGCTGTGTCTCATTTCAGGGGCTGCAGCCTCCTAACAGGATAAGCAGTTACGGAAAATTAATGAGTGAATCAGTACATTTACATGCTACGCTCATAGCTTGGATAATCAGTCAAGTCGGACTTCTTGTCTTGTCTAAGTATACGTGCAGAAGAGAAAATCGAATTTCTGACCAAGTACGTCTGACTCCATCTCAATAGGTGGCACTGTGTCCTTTTTAATACAGTGCATATTGAACTAGTTCCAGTTGACCCGAAGAGTAAGCTAACGACGTGTGAAGATGGTGGAGCATGAGTGTAGTTTCCTCGTCCGTCCAGAAGTACGCCTTCTGCTTCTCGCTCACCATGGTGTTTGTTTGTTTGATTTTCCGGGCTTCCTGGCTTCGACTTTTCCTTCTTTGTCCGGGTGAAAGCTTGCGAAAGAAAAGGTGGTGCATGCAGCAATAGTTCGTTTTTAAAATCAAATATCTAGGTGTGTTAGTCGAGCTTTGGATAGTCCAATTTCAGTCGGGCTAAGCCAATAATTCGATGTTCTCAAGCTGCATGTAAACATACTGAATGAGTGAACTGCACTACTATTGTAAAACCTGCATGCTTTACACCTGCTACCTGTATTCCTTCTCTTTCCTGTTTTTGCTGACACATTGCTGCATTTGTTTGTGGTTTGTTACGGTCATTAAATACTCATCAGGTGAACGCCGATAAACAGTTGGCAGGAATGGGCGTCATGTCACCATGTGCACATGCTTCCTCTGGCGTGTACAAAAGAGATACGAACAAAACTGTAACTTGCTCATAAAAGCATTGCTCCGTAGAGCTAGTAGTGCTTAAAAACTCCACATGGTAGCGTCTACATCTTTTGCAACCAACCTGAGTTAATGACCTGTGGTGGCTGTGTGAATTATGTGCATATTTTGTTGTTTGGATGACTTCCTGACAGTTGCAGTTCATTTATTTCATCGCTGGCAGCATTAGCACCAACCCAACTGTTCATTACATTGTGTTGGATTTTCTGGCTGTGAACCCATCTACTTGTTAACAGATGAAATGGAGATACAAACATGTTTTATTGCCTGTTAGTGTAACCTGTGGAACCGAAACACATCATATTTGATGAGGAAAAAGCTCTTATTAGCCAAAACAAGCATGTGAGAGATCTGATACTAGCAGCTGAAGTCAGCATTGTTTTTATAAATGCAGATTGAAATCCTGAGTCAAGCGTCTGGCCCGCAGTCTTTGAGCATATTGGTAGCAATCTGGACAGTCTAGCTTTACTCTGTACCAAACATTGCATAACAGTCTGTATTATAAATTGGAAAAATGATAATAGAGTTTGTCTATTTGCTCCAGCTGACCTCAATCTCTGAAGAAAATAAACATGCTGTCGCTACAGATGTTATCTGTATGCACAGGCAAAGACAGGGTGGCATCTACAATGTTAAATGATTGTTAGAGGTGACTTTTAAAATATGAAAACATGGGGCTGGATAGTGAAGGATTAAAGTACAGGCTTAAGAATATTTGTTGCTCAAATAGCACAATTTATTTTCAGTTGCGCCTCATCCTTAAAGGATTAAACAGATGTTTTGGCTGGTCTTAGTCAAACCATAAAGGGATACTGTACGTTTTAGATTGATTCTTAGCTTCTGCAGTGGCAACAGCAGGAGAATTGGGCGTAAATGGGAGTGTCATTGTGTTTGTGTCCAAGAAGACTCAGACCCTCACACAGTGCGTGCATAGGCTCCACTGTCAGGTGAAGTGCAGTCAGTATGGTATTGCCTGTTTGAAGATCGGTTGTCTCATCTGATATGTTCGATTTTAATCATAATTTCATTACTGCAAAATTAAGCCAAAACAAACAAACAAAAAACAGCTAACTTTTAATTCAACCAAACACACATCATCCTTTCTATAATGTTAAAGGGGACTCCACCCATTTTACACATACTGTATGTCAGTTTACGCATCATTGGGAGTACTTCACATATTATGAGAACAATGCTTCCTTATATCTAAACGAAAGAATAAGGGCCCGCGTCCCAATACCCCCCCACCTTAGCCCTACCCCTTCATTTGCGGGTTCCCGCGAGGGGTAGTGGTGTCCCAATTCCTTTTTGCGTGTAGGGGTAGGGGGCATAACGAGGGGTAGTGGGTATGAAACTAGCCCTTCGGAGTGAGAGATTTCAGATGCTGACTTGCCAGCAAGGGGTAGACGTCGCCATGGCTACTACCGCGCAAGAGATGGGGAAAAAAGTTCATACTAACGTTACCGTCATCAGGTTGCTTGTTAGCTAGCTAGCTCGCACTATCTGGCATCTGTCATCTGTCCTGTTCTGCAAAATTGTCAGACTTTTCACATTACATACACACCAGCTAGTATAACTATGTTGCCTTGTAATGTTAGCTGGTTAACTAGCTAGCTAGCTAGCTAGCAGAAGTCCCTTGTCGTCTGTCGTTCATCAAACAAAGCATGATGAATACAGCAAACGCGATAGGTAGGATGAACTCAACTGGAGACTCCATTGTAGATGCCGGTTGGTAATGTAGATGGCTCGCAGCTTCCTGTTTAAAATAGTTACGTATGCGTAACCGACACGGTGATGTAGTGAATAGTGTCCCAATTCCTAGGGAAAGATTTCTACCCCTACCCCTCGTTGCTTCATTTTGAGGGCCAAGTGGTAGTAGGCAATGGCTAGGGGTAGGGCCAAGGGCTAAGGGGTAGTGGACAAGAGGGGGTATTGGGATTGGGCCTAAGTTGTTTGCCAGTGACTCCTAAAATGACATATTTGCTTGTTGGAGAGCAATAACGACAGGTGCACGTATGGTTGTGGTTTTAAACACGTGTTTAATGTTGGAAATGGTCACAGTTACTCACCAAAACCGCATGGTTAGGTTTAGAAAATAAGTACGTTGTTACATAAATTAAGTGATGTAAATACACTGAGTAGTAGACATCAGCTTAGTAAGGTACGCACTTGAAAATAAGTTAATGTTAACATTTGGTTTGACACGGGACACCATTATGTTTTCGGGTTATCCATCTCTCTGCAATATTTCAAGAACGCCTTGAGGGAATTTCTTCAAATTGGCACAAATGTCTATTTGGACTCAAGGATGAACTAATTAGATTTGGTGGTCGAAGTCCAAAGATCAAGGTCACTGTGACCACACTAAGCATGTTTTTGGCCATAACTCAAGAACTCATGTCTAATAAAATAAAATGATAAAGTGATTTTCAAGGTCAACTTCCCGATGACATCATAATGTTCTGCATAAACACTTTTCTGGCCATTATTCATGTCCATATCTCAGGAACAGAAGGGGAGACAGTTGGTCAGATACTGAATCAGTGACAATAATTGTGGGTGTCTGTCTTGAAACTGGCTGTATGGATCCTCTATGCAGGTTTTAGAATTTGTAGGTGCTTTGCAGCAACATCCATTTATGAAGCACCGTTAACTGTCATGGCTACATAGTCTGGGCAGGTGAAGAAACCGCAAGGCAGTGATTTTAGTTTGAGCCATTCGTCCACAACCACCTCCCTTCATGGACTTTGTCGCTTTTACATTACCTGACTTTTTCCTTTGTTTCCATCATAATTATTACGGCCGCTACGAGCTGTCAACTTAAAATGTAAATATGAGTCATGATAAGCTGCATTTTGGTGGGTGAAGGTTGTATGAAGACAGTTCTCTCGGAGACCTTTGTCAAGTTAGAGCAAGTTATCCTGAGGGATCAACACTTGATCTTGGTAATTTTTAACGTGACGCCTGGGGCTGTATTCACAAACATTCTAAGAACACTCTCAGAGAGCTCCTAACTTAGCCTTAAAATGTAGTAAGGAGTCCTAGCTTGGGAGTGATTTAGGGAAGTTCTCAAAGCAACTCTGAGAAAGGAAAGGACAGAAACTTCTACTTTAGTGAGGAGATGTGGTTGACCCTGTTGCTAGGTGTGACACGTTCTTTTAAGGGATGTGATTGGTTGTCCTTTTGTGAGCCTGCAAGGTGTGGACACCCAGTGGAAATATATGAGACTGAAAGTGCTGTCATTGTTTGTGTGATCCTTCTACTGATGGAAGGTTGTCATCACTGTTGCATTTTTCCAGTTGCCAAATATCTTAGTGTTGTGATCACTTTTATATCTGGCGTTATGGCGTTAGGTTGGAAATGTGTGCATATCCCTGTGAAATCGACTACAAACATTATCCCCGCAGGATCTAATCAGTAGCATTTCATTATTTCATACTTTTATTTTTCACCTCTTTGTCTTTCTGCTGTTTTCACCTCTCCTTTAACAGGCAAAGAGAGTATAATGAAAGATGTCATTGTGGGAACAACTACAGTTTTTGGAGCTTTGCCTCTGCTGCGTCAGTTAAGACCATTCTTTTATTAACCTGTGTTTTGTGAGTCCCTCAACTTTATGATAGATAAATACTAATTCCTTTAGTACCCCTTTAATTATAACAGCAATTGGGACTAATAGTCAAGATATCTTGGCCTGTGTTGCATCGGTTTTAACTACCTTTTAATTTGATTGTTGGTTGTAAAATTGCTCTGTTGATGTTTGCTTAACTGTTGCAGTAATATACATGTGGAAACTCAGAAACCACAGGTACTGTATAGAGTTTTCAAACCACGCTGTACTGTATTTGTATCCTGTGTAATACAGTTTGAAGGCAAACAAAAGCATATCAAGTGTCTCACTGTGTTGAGATGTTGTTGCATCAGTGGTGCCTTCAGGGTGTTACTGCTTTAGGCAGACGAGGGAGCGCTGTGGATTGAACACCAAAAAGTTTTTGTTTTGTGCATCATTGTTCTGTCTTGTTTATTTATTCCCAAACTGCCACGGTCTACCTGTCGTCAACCCTTCTTTCCGTTTATGTCTGTTTCCCTCTTATTCTCTCTCTTTTTCTTCTTCTGGTTTTTGTCCCAGGATATATGGACGCTAACATGCCAGACTGACACAGATGAAGGATGGATGAATTAATACTACTCCTCTGGGAGTGACAGAAGGAGAGGAAAGTCGGGGGAAAATGAGCTGGAGGGAGGGAGTGGAGAGGGTGGCAGATGAAAGGGGGATGGGGGGGTGTTAAAAGAGGTAGAGGGAGAAAAGAACAAAGACAAAAGGAAAGGAGATTAAATTGGAGAAATGGAGGAAACAGAGAAAGATCAAGAGATGTAGAATAACATCCACAATTTCCCCCCGCCCCATGTGGTCCTCCTCACCCCGCTGAAATCTTTCCCCCATGGTCCCCCCCCTCCACACACAAACCATCACCACGACCACATTATCTGTCCCAAACCAGAGTTACATAACCAGATTGGGGTTCTGAGCCAGATATTTCCTTATGTAACCCCACTCTCTCACACCACAGAGTGACACCAGATGATTTTTTAAAAACTTCTAGTCATAATTGAGGGGTTTTATTCCAATTTGAGTGGAAAAATGGCTCCAAATTTCTTTGAAATCACATTTTTTATTGACTTATGTAACTCTTATGTCTCACCACACCAATGCAATAAAGCTGCACTATGGTTATTTTACTCATTAGCAGCACCAAATGGCAAAAAAGAGGAATTTGATTGAATTCTGATGACTTTATTACCCACGTTTCAAGCAACAGGATGTTAGGACTACTGTGTTCATGCTGTATCATGGAATTATGGGAAGCCAGGAAAAACAGCAACATATCCTAGTCAAAGATATGAGGCACTTCTAGCAGTATCCTAGTTAGGGCTGGTTAAGGTATTGACTGAAATTACCAAGTACCCAGTAGAATTGGAACTTGTCAGGTTGAATAATACCTGCATGAGATCCTTTTTATGCCCACATCTAGAAAACTTTGCTCGCAGCCAATTACCCCAAGTGTTCTTCGATTTAATGTGGCGCAGCTGCTGCAGCCCATTGAGTCTGTGGTGTATCCAAGTTGAGTGCAGTGTATTTGACCGAGGGCAGTTCAGCTTTCCAAGATGCCACCAAAATGTTCAAAACTAATTAAAGCAGTTGGCTAATTGCTTCCATTCATATGATGGGTATAGAATGAATTAAAAAAAGTATCAAAGGAAGTACTGTACTGGTATTGGTATCACTTTAAGGGTACAGATATTGTAATTTTTAAAATGATATCCAGCCCTTATCCAATTTGTGTTGACATTCTAGTAGGGCTGGGTATTGGGACTTGATACCTTAAAGGTATTGGCCCAAATAACCTAGTACCAAGTCCTATTAAAATGTCTTGGGTCAAATGATACCTGCACTTGATCCTTTTTGCAATGGGAGAGTGATCCCATCCAAACTATCGCTACATCAGCAGACTTCTGTTGCAGCCATAGCAGCAGTGGCTAACATCCAACACCGAGCTGTAAACAGTCCCAATAAATTTGTCGGTGGAGATTCTCAGTCATCCCGGTCATGGTAATCGTAAGTGCTATATTGTAGGCAACTGGACTTGCTTGCGTTTCTTGAAGACATTTCGCCTCTCATCCAAGAAGCTTCTTCAGTTCTAAATGACTGGTACAGAGTTGCAGGCTGAAACTAAGAGCTCACATGTGACCCTAACGACTCTGCAGGAGTTCAGACCCACACAGGGTTTAAAGCCTGCAACTCTGTACTAGTCATTTAGAACTGAAGAAGCTTCTTGGATGAGAGGCGAAACGTCTTCAAGAAATGCAAGCAGGTCCAGTTGTCTACGATATAGCGCTTACAACTCCCAATAAACTCAGACTAACATTGATTGATGGTAATATTAGCCATGTGGTGCTAACAGTTAGCCTTGTCATTGTGTATGCAACCAGACAAACTTGGAGAGCTATCCCCAGGGCGGAGCCCACACTCCCACAGCAGCAGCTACAACCCATGCAGTCAAGTCAAGCAGTGTATTGACGGACTTGGCAGTTCAGCGTGCCAATATTCCACCAAAATGTTTGAAAGTACTATACCACACTCCACTCCATTCACATTATGGGTATCACATGAAGTACTCCATTCGTAAAGGTATCACTTTAAGGGCACTGGTATTGGTACTGGTATCGTAATTTTTTAGACGGTAGCCAGCACTAAACACTAGTGACGAAACAGCCATGAGCAAGTTTATTTCTTGAAATAAAGGAAATATAGGATTATATGGTATCATATCATTTTCCATGATTTAAAATTTCCATGATTTAAAAGGAAATCAGGCTATTTCCATTGATCTTGTGTGAATACGGGGCTGTTTTCCCATTATTACCATTCTGAATATTGTTAATCACCATGAGGTGCTGGTGTATTGGGGCACAATGTAGAAAGCTTTTCATATTTTACCAGCTGCTGACAATCATTTGGCAGAGTTTTACACAGTGTTTTGCCTTTAGTTATTAGTTTTTGACTTCCTGATATCAAAACTTAATTTAACCAAATAGTGAATCTATTCTTTTGGGATGCTCTTAAAAATCCTACCTGTATGCAAAATGCAAAAATTTGCATTTACGTATTGATTTCCTGGTAAAGTCCAGTCATGGTGGAGTCTTTCATGTGTTGCTGTTGTTGCCTCAGTGTTTGGGGTCATCCAATCTGCAGCATTTGGCCGTGAGTAGCTGAACAAATGGGCAAGCCTGGGAATGTTGTGGATTAAGTTCTGTGCGCACACACACACACACACACACACATATACACACTCCAGTGCGTACAGCTGTTCATTCCTTACATGGCCACTCATCTCTGATATCAAAAACACATTGTGTTCATTAGAAAAACATTAAAATAAAGTATCCGCACATAATTGAAAAGAGTCCCAGATGCTTCCCATGAAAGAGCCTGGGGAAGTGGCTGCGTCTTTATCTGAGGTGGGAAAGTTTACCTAATGTACTGTACAGTTTCCAAGCCAACCACCAGACATACTGCCTAAAAACAGTCATTAGAAATGATAAATCTCACCTTTCATTGGCTTGTTCAGGTAAGAAGAACTGCAGTTGTAGTGGGTGCTATAAACTGTGCAACAGAGTTTGGGCCAACAATGCTAATTTACTTCTTCTGTCTATGGTTTATAGGATTAAGTTTCACCCCCAACATAAAAATCAAACCTAAAATAGACCCAAATGAATACGCCCCATGTTATTTATATTTCTGTCAACTTTTCAGTGAGTGTTGGAAAGGTTTTCCGGCATTTGTCCTGGATTAGAGACCTGAAACCTACAGTTTTTGTAAAGGTTTCTACCCACACGCTACCATATAATGCATGTAACTATCATATAATTTCATGTAATATCATAATATTAAAATGTTCCATCAGTGAAAAGCAATGTTGTCTTGTGAGATAAAGGATTTGTCTGGGCAAGACTTGGTGAGCAGAAGAACACTAATATATTTTAATGCCTCCCACATTTTCTTATCAAACTCCCAACAGTAATCTGGCTCTGTGGGGGGGTTGGATTAGCAGATTAACAGCCTCCAACAGCGCAAACACATAGAAATGTACACACACGTGCACATGTATTAATGCAAACTTGCTTACATGCAGGCATTAATACAAGCTTAAGACCGCAGGTGACAGTAGTTGGCTCCCATCAGTCCAAATAAGCAGATAAAGAGGAAGAAGTCGAGACAATATGTTGTACTCGGGCTGTCAAGTGACGACTGATGGGTGGAGGACTGATTTAAAGTCACCTTGACAGCCAAGAGGATATTTTTGTCTTAAAATGTGTGCAGAGAGAGTCCCTGAAAACTAAGAGTTGCCAGTATATATACTGAACCATGTGGAAAAATAGGTCATTGCACACAGTACTGACGAACACTGAAAGACGCAGAGTACAGACAGTATAGACTGTTTCAACCTTGACAACATAATCATGTTTTGTATTTCCTGTTTGAATGTTTCGCAGTGTTGTATGTGAATGACATCAGCTGACAGGAAGTAAACACTTACCCAAGCTGTGGCCTAGTCATTCAATTCCAGTGCAATAGTCTATAGAACGAATGCCGTGAATTGCCAAGAAATATTCAACGATTTCTGCAACCAGGATTCCACCTCACCATCTGCATCACCAATTTCCCATCTGTTTGTCTGTTTTCATACATCACAGCTTTTGCGTAGAGATTGGCATCCGCCTCTTTCGGGCCTTGTTTTGTGCATATGCAATGTTTATAAATGAGACCCCAGGTCTGGCTTTGGAGCGCCTCATGACGGACCTGGAAAGCTTTGCTCAGGAGTGGAACATTTGGCCGTGACCTAGCCCCAGATGAGTGGTAGAAAATGGATGGATATCGGATGTGGTCAAAAAACACGTCGTATGACCAAGGGCTGATAGAGTATACCCCTGTCCTTTAAGCTCAAAATGCTGCTTAAAGCTACGGCAAGTTTGATAGTTAAAAGATGAATCTGTCAGTCTGATATGGCCTAAAATGGCCACCATACACAGAATGAACCTGTTTGATATGGCTACCAACATTCGTCCAATGTCAAGCTTGGTTTTTGCCCACTTGTCTCTCCATACGTCTGCATACAGTAGCCTCACATCTATCCATAGTATTTTCCTTGCTGTCTCTTGAGCCTTGTATGAGCGGGACTTAAATCACCAGGGGATGTCACATTGCTTGTTCTACTTCAGGGAATCGTTGATGATTTCAACAGCTTACAGCTTCGCCGTGTCTGTAGTTTGTAAAAATTAAAGTGAAGACAGAAATCCCATGAGGAAAAAGCTCCTGCGAGAATTAAACTCTGCAGTGTCTACTGAAAAGTTGGTGATTTTTCCCATGGCAAGATGTGGGGTTTTCTATCTTGTTTCCACACGTATCATTAAAAGTGAGTCTAATCCATAGAGAATCCATAAGATGAAGAATAGGGCTTGTAAACTAAAGGTTATTGTCAGTATCGATTCATCTGCAGACCTTTTTTCTAGATGTACTGATTTATTGTCATCATAATTTCTCAGAGCCTAACAGGACTTTCTGAGGTTGCTTGTTTTATCCAACCCACAGCCAAAATCCAAAGATTCGACACGATTATCAACAACAAGAAGTTAGTAACTATGTCAATATAGAGAGTTAAAGAATACTGACATACTTTGGTTTCTTATTTTATAGTTAATATTACTCATTATGTTATGTGATGGGTGGCACGGTGGTACAGTGGTTAGCATTGCTGACTCACAGCAAGAGGGTTCCTGGTTTGAACCCGTGATGGGGCATTCGAACCCTGGGGTGGGGGAGCCCTTCTGTGTGGAGTTTGCATGTTCTCCCCATGTCAGCGTGGGTTTTCTCCAGGTACTCCATTCAGATATCTTAAGGTGTGAGTTCAGTCGGACCTCTTTGAAAATGGCCACGCCGGTTTTTCCCTTGCCAAAATTTAGCGTAAATTTTGAGTGTTATTTAGCCCCTTTCCTGACAAAGTATGCTAACTTGGTTGCTACCAATGGATGCTTAGTTTCTAAGATACCCCTATCTTCATGGTAGCTTAAAAAATGAGTGTGTCCTCTTAAAGATAGTAATTGACCTGCAAAAATTTTGGCAAGAGAGGACCAGTGGAGAGCAAGCAATTGTATCAGGGTGGCCACGGCCCACCTGGCCCTCCATAGAGACGCAATTGCTCTCTTATAACGTTAATGTTGACTGCAGTCGTTCTGTTGTTCTCTGTTACTAACCAAACGAAAAAGAGAAAAGTCATTATGTGACAGCCTTGTTGTAGTTATATTAATAATTAATATATTAATATATTTTAATAAAAGATTTAAATTGCATGCCCCAAAGTCAATCATTCCCTTGTGGTATCAGAAATTATATCAAATATCAATATTTTCAAGGTATTGTAATGAAGTTAGAATTCCAGTACCATGACAACACTGGTAGTAAATGGACTGCATTTATATTGCACTTTTCTAGTCTAATCGACCACTTAAAGCACTTAACAACTCGAGCACCATTCACACACACATTCATACACCGATGGCCGAGGCTGCCATACAGATAAGCACTGACATGCACTCATGCAAGGCACAGATATCAGTATCTAGCCTAAGGACACATCAACATGTAGCTGCCCTAATTCATGTATACATATACATGTATACAGTGCATGTATATATACACTCACTGCCACTTTATTAGGTACACCTTGCTAGTATCAGCTTGGACCCCCTTCTGTCCTCAGAACTGCCTTAATTCTTGGTGTCATAGACTCAACAAGGTGCTGGAAACATTCCTCAGAGATTTTGGTCCATATTGATGTGATAGCATCACACAGTTGCTGCAGATTGAGATCTGGTGACTGTGGAGGCCATTGGAGTACAGTGAACTCATTGTCATGTTCAAGAAACCAGTTTGAGATGATTTGAGCTGACATGGTGCGTTATCCTGCTGGAAGTAGCCATCAGAAGATGGGTACACTGTGGTCATGAAGGGATGGACACAGTCAGCAACAATACTCAGGTAGGCTGTGGTGTTTAAACCATGCTCAGTTGGTACTAAGGGGCCCAAAGTGTGCCAAGAAAATATCCCCCACACCATTACACCACCAGCACCAGCCTGAACCGTTGATACAAGGCAGGATGGATCCATGCTTTCGTGTTGTTTACACCAAATTCTGACCCTACCATCTGAATGTCGCAGCAGAAATCCAGACTCATCAGACCAGGCAACGTTTTTCCATTCTTCTATTGTCCAGTTTTGGTGAGCCTGTGTGAACTGTAGCCTCAGTTTCCTGTTGTTAGCTGACAGGAGCGGCACCTGGTGTGGTCTTCTGCTGCTGTAGCCCATCTGCTTCAAGGTTGGATGTGTTGTTGGTTCAGAGATGGTCTTCTGCAGACCTTGGTTGTAACCAGTGGTTATTTGAGTTACTGTTGCCTTTCTATCATCTTGAACCAGTCTGGCCATTCTCCTCTGACCTCTGGCATCAACAAGGCATTTTCACCCAGAGAACTATGCATGATAGATCAGCAGTTTCTGAAAAACTCAGACCAGCCCGTCTGGCACCAACAACCATGCCACGTTCAAAGTCACTTAAATCACCTTTCTTCCTCATTTTGATGCTTGGTTTGAACTTCAACAGGTCGTCTTGACCATGTCTACATGCCTAAATGCATTGAGTTGGATACGTGATTGGATGATTAGCTATCTGCATTAATGAGCAGTTGAACAAGTGTACCTAATAAAGTGGTCAGTGAATGTATGTATTTCCATGTTTCATGAGGTCCCCATTTCTGTAGACATTCCTCTATTCTTCAGTTCTTCCCTCAGTCCTTGTGTTATTGTTGGGTTCTTGGGGTCGATACTATCTCCAGCATTTGGCCCTGGGGCCACTGGTCAAATGGACAAGCTTCTTGTGGATTAAGTTTTACACACACACATACACGATGTCATACTCACACACATACACTGCGATTGCTCGAAAGCTTGCAGCTGTAACGAGTCTTTTTTGTTACCAGGCCCACATTGGATTCGTTAAAAAAAATTTGAATTAAAAAATGTGCAGAAGTAATACAGTCAGAAAGTAGATTGATACCTGGAGGCTGAAGGATGAAAGTCAGACACACACACACAAACGCACACGCACACACACACACACACAAAAAGGCAGGATTAAGGGCTAAGGATGGATTTAAGGATGTGGTTGGCAAATGAATAAATCTCTATAGACATTTGTGTCAGTCTTAGTGTGTGTGTGCGCGCGCATGTGTGTGTGTGTGTGTCCCTGCAATGGATCACAGTGTAATCTCAGTTATTCCCCCGGCTTGCTCTCTCGGGGCATGGACACACACACACATTTTTGTGTATCAGAGTGTAATCTGTGTTCTTGTCCCGTCAGAGTCCTCACTCAGCGGGAATCATTAAAGAGCAGTTAATTACCCATAATCCACTCTGGGCCAGATGTCTGCTCTGTTGGAGTGGTCAGAATGTGTGTGTGTGTGCACATCAATATTCACCACCATTTCCTGCAACCTTCTCTTCATTTTCCATGTAGTTCCATCGGCATACACTCTTTCTTTCATCCATTGTGGAGAGTGTGTGATTCTTTCATTCTCCATTAGTGTTGCTCCACCACTCCTCATTTTGTCTCTGCCTTGTTTCCTCTGTGTTTCTGTTTCTCTGCCCACAAATCTGTCCATCCCTCCCTCTCTCCTCCCTCTTACTCTCTCATATCGAATCATACTCTCTTGGACTCAGAGGGACTCACACTTGACTTGTTGCAGTCTTCACAAAACAAACTTTCCAAACCTGCTGCCAAAGCCACTTTAAGGTACTGTACTTGGCAGTGTGTGTGTGTGTGTGTGTGTGTGTGTGTGTTCATGCATGTTTACCTGTAATTCTTGCTTTGCTATATTGAGATTATTAAAGTGTGTGCTAAGACAATATGATACTATGACAGACTTTGAGCTTTGATATGTGTCTGGCTGTTCATAAGAGAGATTTTATTGCTTTATGGTTGTGTCACATCTTTAAATGTTTATGTTGCGTGAACTTTTAATTTTAACTCAGTCCACTGATCTTAAATTCCCTTGTTTAAAGATATTATTTTATATTTTATCTTTTTTAAAT
This sequence comes from Epinephelus lanceolatus, assembly GCF_041903045.1. NCBI lineage: Eukaryota > Metazoa > Chordata > Actinopteri > Perciformes > Serranidae > Epinephelus > Epinephelus lanceolatus. The sequence continues at coordinate 20,166,749 of NC_135755.1, forward strand.
CCACTTTTGGTGCAAATTGGGAGGGTTTCTAACAGATTAATTTTATTATCTTTTTGGTGATTAACCGCCCAGCTTACACAGTGAGTTCAGATAACAGTAGAAATGTTGAGTTTCAGAATTCCTTCTTGACTGAGGAAACAGCAGTTGATTAAACAATCTCACCGAAGGTTCATTTATTAGTTGTTCTTGAGCCTTTGATCGTATCACATAATCTCCATCAGCAAATAGAGCTTTGCTGGTTATTATGGAAATATGGGTGTTTAAGGTCATGTTTCTCTGAGCACTTTAAGGACGTCTTGTGCATGTTGCCTTAAAAGTTGAGATTCTCAGATAGTAAATAATTTAATTATATTCATTAGTTCATTACTTAGTTTTCCTGCTTCCATTTCAGCAATGTACAACATGAAGATGGAGAAGTTTTCATGCTTTAAGACCTTAGCATTTAACTTTATTTGGTATCATTCCAGTAGGTTAAAATGTAGGGCCCGGCTGATACGGATTTTTTGGGGCCGATGCCGTTTCCGATATTATGGAATAAAAAAATCTGATAACCGATATATCGGCCGATTAAATTTTTACGTTTTTCAATTTAAACCCCCCCCCGAAATACCTGCTTTTGATGGCTTAAATATAGTTCAAACACTCGTTACAAAGATATAAATTGAAGGAAGAACATTTTACTATTTTCAAATATTATTATCAGAAATTGTGTGGAACAAGCAGCATATGAATGAATTGGAACACAAAATAAATCAAAAATATGATGTGCAAAAAGGCAGTAAACTTCTGGGAAATAAAATAATCATAATAATAAAATAATCAGCAAAGTTTGTATGTTTTTTTAAAAAAAAAATCATGATTAACTGATTACTTTTACCAATAATAGCTAAAGGAAAATGCTTAAAATGTGTGACCCAAATTGATACAATTTTAATTTGAATATTTGAAACAGTTTCAGTGCTCATTTTCCGAAGCGCTACCAGCTGTGGGTTCTCACTCTCTCTTACTATTAATGTTTACTGCAGTCGCTCTGCTGTTCTCTGCTACTAATCTTGTAATAAATTGTTAAACTTGCATGCCCTCAATTTCAGCTTTTCCCCGTGGTATTGAAAATGGTATCAGAATCCCAATCAGAATTTATTTCGGTCTACAAATAGAAATAAGAACATCATGTATTAATCTACAGTGTCATCTAAATAAAGTCACAGCCTCTCACGGTAAATGGCAGACACAGTAAAGTAATTTAACATAACTTAGACACTTCTGCAGTCCGAAAAAGGTGTAGGCTGAAGCTACAGCTGGTAACACCTACCCTTTTAACAGCACATCATATCTGGCAATCAACAACAAAACAGGCAAACAAGGCAAAATAGCAGCAAAGACAAAACACAACACACAAAAACAACTTACAAAAGGCAACTTACACACTTTAAGTTCCTGTACCCTATTCTTCTTAGGCAGTATTACACTTTGATCACCTATTTTCATATTTGATCAGTACATTAGTTTTAAACTTTTGTTTAAACCTACTTAATGTTCTACATGTTTTCAGTTTCTCACTACAACTGATCCATAAACTCAATCCTTCAACTGAGATGGCACTGGTCCTCACCACTGGTTTTTCGAACATAAAAATACCTCTCAGAGCATGTTGACTTTCTCTCTTCTGAAACAACTTTTGGATACTTTCAGGTTTTGTTTTTTGCTCTTTATGTAACTTGAGCTGTTTTAAAGTTGACCAAATCCTCAAATTCGAGTCTTTAGCTTAATATATAATGAGTTTGTTGGCTCTCATAATATCAGTACTTTTCAAGGTACTGTATCAAAGTTGGAAAATTCCAAAATAGAGGACTCTGTTGCACCATCATAAGCATGTTAGCAGTTAGCATGCCAGTTACATTTAAACAACTGACCCTGATACGCACAGAAAAAGTTCACTGTGTCACTGTCTGGTGGCTTAAATAAAACCAGGCTGCAATCAGTAAAATGTTCCGTCCCCATTAACTGACGCACTCACGATTCACTGTAAATCAAAATCCATTAAAAGCTGGATTAACTAAGTTTGGCTGAACCACTTCTACTGCTAAGAAGAGGAAATGTAGTTCATGGCCGTCTTGAGTGGAAGGATGAAGTGGTCAAAATTCAGACAGTTACCTCTCGAACATGTGATGTGTTCCTCATGCAACTTTTAACACTCAGAGGTGTACAGCGTGAGGTAAAATCAAAGGTTGCACACATTTTCTAAACTCAGCAAGGGGTCTCCTCTCCCAAAAAGTTTCCTGTCCTCAAATAACCTCAACATGGAAGTGAGATTTTAAAACCTTGTAACAGCTTAGCTGGAAAAGAAATTAAAAATTCTCTGGTGAAAATGAGGTTTTGGCGTTCAGCAGGTGAATCAGCAACATGAAACCATGTTTAATTTCCTTGGAAGAGTCAGTCTGCATTCCTAAACCAGATTTGTTTGCAGTGTTCTCACAGCGTGACTCTACTAGCGTGAAGCTGAAACAGAAACAACAAAGTGTTGTAATGTGCCTACCTTGCATTTGTTTGAACTGGACAAACAGGTAAATCATTTTTGGTGTCATCTTACTTTCCATGTAGTGGCTCTTTGAAGGAGGAGTGTCTATTCAAGGGACCATGACAGAGGCAAACAAATGCTGTTGTTAATGAGAAAGAAAATGAGGGAGATCCTTTGTTTGCCTTGTTTTGATCCCTCATTTCTCTCAAAGCAATCATTAGCTTATTATGAGAAGGTTTGGCTTGGCTTGTGCTGCATTGTTTGCTTGTTAGTTCAAGGTCGGGCCACGATAACGAGACAAGAGGACAGTAAATATTATGGGTGCTTGAGTGAGATTTGGACAGAGAAAGAGACAGATGTCTTATCGTACTGAGGTGAACCTGCGTGAGAACTGAAGGATAGATCTTGTGGTTGTTCTCGTGTGACTATGACATGAGAAAGAAGGTGGGAATGTGAAATTTTCTCACCTTGTCTGTTTTTTTCCTGGGACAGAGCGAAAGAGATGGAGATAAAAGGTTGGCACAGACAGAAAGAAAGAGGCTGAAACGGTAAAGAGAAGACAAAGTGGTTCAAAGAAACAAGAACAGAACGTGTGATAGAACGAGCTGTCAGCATAAGACAGAGCCTGAAACGGTGAGGGAGAGAGCAAACGTCCCTGTTATTCACAGTGATAGCTTACAAGACGAGGCCGCTTGTGTGAAGTCCGTGCCGTCGACTTAACGAGATGTTCTGAAAAATGGCTGGCAAAATGGCAAATCAGCAAGAAAGGGAACAGCTCGCTCTCTGACGGCGCTTCGTTTTCCCTCCCTCCCTCCGGGCCTCGACACCGGTTACATAAGCGGCGGCATCGAATATAGGCAAAAGCTATAAAAGCGATCTTTGTGGGAGGCCCAGGGATGAACCTGGATTAGTGATGGTTTAGGGATATTTGTAATAGGGAATCCCAGCAGATTTCACTGTGCAAATATGTTTCTCATACGCCAGGGAGCATTAACAGCTGTGTCTCATTGCAACAGGAAAATAGGTTCAGCCATCAACCTACCAAAGTGTCCTTGAGCAAGGCACAGGATCACTACTGGCTCCAGTGATGCTGTTCCTTTAGCTCTCCTCCATGTTAAAGGGAGAGCACTTTTGGTCCCCATCACTTTCCTCCAGTGTCCTGCATCTTCAAATGCTCATATCATTTTTTTTAGCTATACTAGCAGCGTGGCTTTGTGGACGGCAATTATTGACTTGTTATGTGTTTTACAAAAGTCTAGACCCCAGGAGGAAAAGCTGCTACCTTAGCGGCCGTGAATGGAGATCCAAATCAGGCTGTAATATCTCTATAACTATTAGTTGGATTGCGAGTACATTTGGATCAGATATTCATGGTCCTCTGTGGATGCATCTCCTTAATGGCTTTGTTGATCAGCGGACTTTTCCTCTGGTGCCACCGTGAAGTCTACATTTGTAGTGTTGAGTAAATAATTCAACAACTACTGGATCAACCTGGTGTCACTCCGAAGTCATCGAAATCTGGTGCTTGATAACTCCACCATCAGGTCAAACTTTCCATTTTTGGTTCATGACCAAATAACTGGAAGATTGATGACATTCCCTCATTACACATCAGCCTCGGTTGTACTTTGTCTTCGCTATTTGGCAAATGTTAGCGTGCTAACTCAAGATTGTAATCATGGTAAACATACTACTGCTAGAAACTAAAAGGTTAGCGGTATCATTGTGAGCATGCTGACAGTAGGATGTAGCTCATAGGACTGTAAAGACCCCTTTCCCATGGGACAAAAATCTGCTAAAATCCAGCGTTTGTATTTAATGGGAAGGGTTACCATCAACATTCACTCCTGGGATAAACGACTCAGCAGTTGTCACAGATACGATATTTTTCAACTCCAGCTCTGATCAACAGGACATGCTAATTTTCACCCTGTCTCTGGCGCGATACAAAGACATACTGTCACAATCCTGTTCATCTCTGTCCAAGCAGCTAACTAACTTTGCAAAAGAGACTGAATAGGTAGCAGGTATAAAAAACAGGGTTGCCAACTTGCCAACAAAATTTGGAAAATTGACACGGCGAAATCCTATTTTCATGCAATTTCATACAGAAATAGATAAATTCAAGGACTTCCAATGACCTGTGTACATGTATGCACAAAGAAATTCAGCAGACTCATCTAATAAAATTTGTTTTTCACCATAAGTGTGTTTTAGTTATTCAGGCAGGGCGCATTGTTAAATGTAAATTCGTCGGCAGTTAGCTTACCTTGGTACAATTCCAACCACCAATGTATCAACGACAGGCAACTTCCCATGCTATTTACTTCAAGCCGGATGTCCACTGGATCTGTCGCGTGCATGATCCGGCCGAGGCTAATCGCGGCCATTCAAGTCAATGCAAGCTGCTCTAATAGAAGGGCCTAGGGTCTATTTTTGAAGCGCTTCAATTTGCACAGACCAAATGAGTCAAACAGGAAGTCAGGTGCGGAAAAGACGAGAGTATCCGGTCATTTTCAAAATAAAACACCCATGAAAACTCCTGATCGTATTTCACATCGCTACATCAACATGACGTCAAAGTGGGTGGCCCCAGGCCTGAAGTCAAACACGGAGAGGGTCTCAGAGGAGATTTCCGCAGATTATCACGTGACATTATGACCTCGTGATCCGCCAATTCTAGCCTCTCCCGTGCATGTCGGTATCGTTCCCAGTGGACATTGACGCCCGTCACAGGATGGAGTGAGTCCACGCCACGGTCGAATCAACACGTGACGGTCCGGTCAAGCTGTGAGTTGGCAACCCTGAAAAAAAAGAAGTTACCACCATGAGCTTCCGTGCTGCTTTCTGCTCTTTACTAACCTTTTTTGTAGCATGTCTGTGACTTTGAACTCGACACATCAGTAGAAAGTGAAAGGCATACTGGTCTACTGTGGGAAAAGAGCCTATTGCCTTTTTCTTGTGGGTTTTCCTGTGTTTAAAAACACGCATATTTGCGCTAATGTTCATACACAAAGGGTATAATATAAAATTTATGTGAAGCTGAGGGGAGCTGAGCAGAAATTAGTAATCGATAAACCAGTTTTACCTAATTACAGAAAAAAAAAATCAAGTTATAGCGTCTCTAATGTGAGGATTTATTGAAGACATTTGGTTTTGGAGTTAGCTTTAACAGAACACACAGTTTGAGGGCTTTAGGGGATTGTGCTTGGCATTTTATCACTATTTCCTGACGTTTTATAGACTAAATGATTATTTGATTAATCAAGGTGATAATCAACAGATAATCAATAATGAAAATAACCCTTAGTCGCAGCCCATAAAGATGGTTTTTAATCCTGAACTTCTCCAGACTCAGTCCTCAGCTGTAGTACCTGTAGCAGGGGTTGAAAGATTGAGAAACAGACATCATCTGTCCTGTACGACACAATAACACCCCCTTGAAACATGATGTCTTTCATAAAAAAGGGAAGCCATAATTGTCCTAATAAAAAGAAGAGTAATCTACTAAAATGTGTCTTCGGGGAGAGGAGCTGAGCTGTGAAGTCATTTTTCTCAGTATCACTGCTCAGGCTGTTACCTCTGTGATTGGCTCTCTGCAGTACAAGTAAACACCCAGAGTCCATTTCTCTGGAAGGAAACAGAAGGAGGTTATTGTGCTGGATCTCCATTTCCTCATCTTTGATCCTGTCACTGTGTTACCAGAGAAATAATGTCAACAAATGCGATATGTTTGAGCGGCTGGCAGATCAGAATTGCAATCAGACAAGTTTTCATCTAGATTTGTTATCGTATTTGTCATGATGGCAGTGGTGCGGAAAGTAAAACCTGCTAAACTCACGACTTCTCTTAGAAAAAGACTTGCTACGGACGACACTCTTCAAGTATCTCTTTATGAAACAAAGACAGTGAATTCAAAATATGTTTTATATGAGTTATTTATAAGATAACACTTTAAATAACTGAAACGTCTCATCTTTAAAACCACACCATAATTTGCCATACTGTCATGCCAGCGTTAAATATAGTTGTATGCGTGTGACTGGGTGTGATGTCTTTTTCTAGACTGTTGATAGTTGGGCGCACATCTCCTCAGTACATTCAGCACCTTTTTCTATCAGCTGTTTATCAGGATGTGTGATGCGGCAGTGAAGAGGAGGAGGAGGAGGAGGAGGAGGAGTAGGAGGAGGAGGAGGAGGGTGGGGTGGGGTGGGGTGGGGTGGGGGGGTGACAAGGCAGGGCAGTGCCGGAGGAGGATGGATAGATGGAGCAGATTTATGATGGCAGCAGGTTCATTCTCATTAGATCAATATGAAGACAGATGGAGAGAGGAGGCCTTGTGTTTGTAAAATGCAATGATTAGATTAAAGCGTATTGAATGAATCTGCACCGAGCTGAATTGAAACAATGAGACGAAGAGACATTACTGCAGCTCCCTGAGAGGATTCGTCCTCTTCACAGCAAAGTTGTCCATGAAACCAGCCACATACTGTAACTTAATATTATATAAGAAGCCTACATTAATGCCACAACGAGCAAATGATAAATCTTTCTTCTAATGCACCTTCACTGAAAAAACAGGAGCAGAAATGAACTAAATTATTAAGGTCACTGTCGAAGAAAAAGCCCTGATGGCCAATTCTAGTTTCCTTTTTGCAGCCAATATGATGGGTGCAGACTGACAGAGGAAAATATTAAGTGAAAAGAAGTGGTTGGAGAAGTACTCAGTATTATAAAAATGTACTTGAAATATCGAAAGTAAAGTAATACCTGTTCTGCAAATTATATGCTATATTTTACATTATTAGATTATGAATACTGATGAATCAATACAGTCAATGTTGGCTACTTTTAAAGGCACAGTTCACCCCAAAAGCCAGAAAAAAAACATTGTTCCTCTTACCTGTAGTGCTATTTATCAATCTAAATTGTTTTGGTGTGAGTTGCAGAGTGTTGGAGATATCGGCTTTAGAGATGTCTGCCTTCTCTCCAGTATTATGGAGCTAGATGGCACTTGGCGTGTAGTGCTCAAAGCGCCAAAAAATTACATTTGAAAAACTCAACAGCAATGTCTCTTTCCAGAAATCATGACCCGTTAACTCAACATATTCTACGGACCTTGTTGTGAGCAGTTTTATGTAGGAACTATTTCTCTCTACCAAACCACACCAATCGTATCACCACGCAGAAGGAAGCGTACATCTACTACTAGCTCAGCGAGCACCTCTGAGCAACTAGTGTGACAGCTCCATCGAGGAGGACGCCATCAATGCTAACATCTTGTGCTGCCAATAGCATCAGCCTCAGCCATGAGTAGATGCACTCTTCCTTCTGCGCAGTGATACAGCTGGGGGGTGTAGTTTGGTAGAAAGAAAATAGTTCCTAGTAATGTTAAGCTGAATACTCGGATGAAACGAGTATCTGGTGCAGATGATGCACTTTTTACAAGTACCATACGAGTAAAATATGTCCCTACCTGTACTCGTGATAAACGAAAATCCTCATTTTGGTAGCTATGTTTCTATCTAATCTATTACTATTATCTATTACTCTTGTGATTAAAAAAAATGATCTGAAGCTCAATTCTGAGGCTGTACTGTAAATACCTTTTTCATAGGTGATAGATATTGCAAGTTCTGACCAATCCATATAAGTTTCAGGCTTAAAAAACAAATTCTGATTAGGCCCTACCCACTTTCGACTTAAACCCCACCCACTCTTGACACAAACCCCGCCCATTTCGAGTGCAGATACAGATAATTTCGCTGTTTGAACAGATACAGATAATGGTGTACATGCTCATTCCTAGTTCCTACATGAAACTACTCACAGCATATGATTATTACATGATTATCTTGAGTAACCAGGTCAGGATTTCTGGAAAGGGACGTTTTTGTGGACCTCAACAACTCACATGTGACTCGGTAAGGGTTCGCACCCACACAAGAGTTTAAAGGGCGAAAGGTCTTTAAGAAACGCAAGCAAGTCCAGTTGCCTACGATATAGCACTTATGTTTACCATGACCTGGATGACTGAGAATCTTCACCGACATCTTGCTAAGTGCTATATCGTAGGAAGACGCTTCGCTTCTCATCCAAAAAGCTTCTTGGATGACTGAAGAAGCTTCTTGGATGAGAGGCGAAATGTCTTCAAGAAATGCAAGCAAGTCCAGTTGCCTACGATATAGCATTTCCAATTACCATGACCTGGATGACTGAGAATCTTCACCGACAGTTTTTCAAATGATTTTTTTGGGCGCTTTGAGCACCACAAGCCGAGTGCCTTCTACTTCTAGTACACTGGGGAGAAGGCAGACATCTCTCCAGCTGATATCTCCAACACTCAGCACCCCTCACCAAAACAACCGAGATTGAAAAACAGCACTACAGGTGAAGTACCTACTTAAAAAAGAGAGACAGACATCTGAGACGTGGCAGCCACTGTTTTAATCTTTGACTAAGTATTTACTCCAGCTGTCAAATAAATGTAGTTAAGTAAAAAAAGTAGCACTTAATGGAAATACCACAGTACAGGTACCTCAACTTTGTACCTAAGTATAGCAAAAGTACTTCACCACATAGTCCAAAGAGTATCATTTAGTGACCTGGGGGTGATATGAGAGGAGAAGACAGGATGGGAGACGAGTGAGGACAAGATTGGCCTCCAGTGCTCTTTACTGTCTGCTCCTGCCAAATGGACATGACTTACAGACTCTCTGTGAGTGTGTGTGTGTGTGTGTGTGTGTGTGTGTGTGTGTGTGTGTGTGTGCGCGCATGCCCAGGTTGAGTTTATGGTTAACAGAACCCAGTTTTCTATGTGCATATGAGGTTAGGTTGCATAAAGAATTTGACTTTATATAAATAGTGTCGCTATGGCCGCAGTATATGGCTAATGATCACAACCTACCTACTACAGCAGTAACAGTTAATAGACAAAGCAAATTTTAGTGATGTGGATGTTGACATGAATTTGACCAGAAATCACGTCTCAATGAAGTTTGAAGATTTGTGTGAATATGTTTTAAGAGAAAAGGTAGAGGAAGGACAAAAGGAGGAACATATGAGCTAGAAGGTTCCCTGATGTCTCTGCACTCTGTACACAATCTCCTCCCCTCATTCTGTATTCTCCCCATTTCTCCCTCTCTGTCTCACTCTTTCGCCCTCTCAATCTCATTCGCTGTGCCACTCACTTCACTTTCAATTTCTCTCCCTCCATCTGAACCCACCCGGTCTCACCGTCTTCATTTATTCATCTCTCTGTCCGTCAGTGTAAGCCTCTCTCTTTTCCTTCTTTCTCTTTCCACCTTGATGCAGTCTTTCTCCTGCAGTCTTTCTCCATCACTCTTCGCTCTCGCTCTCTCTGCAGTTGCACAATATGGCCAGAAGTATGTGGACGCCCAACACCTACGTCTCTATCTCTACACCATGGGCATTAATCTGCTGCAATGACAGCTTCCTCTAGGAAGACTTGGCTGCAAGGACCATTAGTTAGGTCCAACATTGATGCTGGGTGATAAGGTCTGGCTTCTTCCAGTTTCTCCCAAAGGTGCTGGATGGGGTTGAAGCCAAGGCTCTGTGCAGGCCACTCAAGTTCTTCCACACCAAACTAGTAAACAGGGGCGGAGCCAGATGATGTAAACACTCAGGTTTTGGCCCAAACCTGGGGGGGTCCAGGGCATACTCCCCCAGGGGGGGATGTGTTTCCCATTTCGGGCAGCTATATACATTATCTTTCAAGACATTTTAGATAACAGAATGCCTTAAAATCTGTACATTATTTGGGAAAAACATGGTAATTGCCAAGAAAAAAAAGCACCCTGTTGAGCCTACATCTTAATTTGTATCTAATTGTTCTCCACTTGTCTTTATCGTCCAAAAACCACAACACAACAGATGTTGAGCATGACTAATTTTCACTCCTGCCACCTGCAAAGAGGTAAACATTGTCTGATGTTGCTATTTTTAACATACATACCATAGGCAGGGCAGGGATTTGGCATAAACAGCATTACTAATCTTGACACCTATTTCTGTTACACTATGCTGGAGTAGTGTTCACAGAAGCAATGTTTAGCTGATGAATCTGCTATGTCTGAATCCATGCCATAGTAATCTGGGCCGCTCCAACTGCAGATCAAAGATCCACAACAATGCCAAGTAAATGTTGTCTCTAATACTGTGAGTAAATGTTCTTCTGTTGGCATAATGCTCAGTTCAGTTTTATTAGATTACTTTATGGAACAGCGCAGTCAGATAAACATATGGACATGTTTTATTATCTGAATGACACAAATATGAAGGTGTTCCTAAAACTTAAAAGATTTAGGACTTTTGAGAAGACATTTGGGGCCGGAGCCCCAGAGGAGCCAACTCAACCCTTTGTGCACAAGGCCACTGGGAGAAATGGAAAGCGAGACCCACTGTCTTTATGAGTACTGTGATTTAAAGAGCAACTTGCAGGATAATTTTTTTGCTGAATTTATTATTAGTCTTTCCCAACAATGGCCATTTGACAAAATTAACGTAGGATTCTACATGTTTTATAAAACATTCGGGCAGACTTTCAAAGGGAAAAGTACCCATTCCGAGCAATGCTTCTAAAAAGGCTCTAGGCTCTTGTAACATCATACATCAAACGCGTCATATTACGTAACGGGAGAGTCGTTATACTTGACTCTGCCTCAGCACGTTGCACAGTAATAGGTGTTATTGGTTGTGAGCGGTCGTGAGTTGGTATTTTCAGTAAATCGGCATTGTGTTTTATCATTTTCATCATGGTGAAGTATTGTGTATGTACAGGTTGCACAAATTCTGTTTTTTTTGGGACATCGAGTCCGCGGTTTCTCTGACAGGAAAAAGAACGGAGCTAGCTTCCGTTTCTGGGTGCAGTTTGTGCAGGTAGAGACAGGACTTCAGGCATCTGTAATGGAAAAAGCAGCCGTTTGTGGCGCTCATTTTAGACAGGAGGATTATGTTGCACATGATATGATGGAGTTCAGGATGGGATTTCAAAGCCAGGACCATGTGAGGCTTTTAAGGATTGCAGTTCCTGGATTTTCCATGAAAGGTCTCACCAAAATTGATGAAAAATCCCTGGGACTGAAAATGAAGCCAACACAAAGTGCCAAAAACTGCAGTTCCTTGAACGGCTGCTTGAGGTTGGCTCCAGAAAGCCAGTCAGTCAGTCCCCATAGGCCCCCATGTTAAAATGCCCAACTTTACAGCAAAAATAAACATGTTTACAGCCTGGTACAAAAATGGTTTTGGTCTCTGTAGCTAATTTCCCCCTTCATGACAACTGTACAGGGGCTTACAAGAGAACTCAGACCCCTCTGAAGCAAACCTGTGCCTCCAGGTTCGCTTTGCTCTTTGCCATTGTATTTAGCCCTCGAGATCACATGCTGTTGCACTGCGACACTTGAAAAAATAGACAAACCCACGTCAGGCTCTAACGTTTGCAAGGACACAGGACGAGGAGTAGTTTGGTCCACGGAAGATACTGCATGTCTCCAGATGCCGAACGTGGAATACATCAAACAGCAACAGTCTACAGCACAGAAACACTAAGGTTGTCCTACAATGTTAAGTTCATTGGAAAGTGAGGGGCTTCATAACCGCACTGGTGCCACGTCAAAATGTAAGAACAAAACTATGCCTATATGTATTACATGTAGGCTATAGGGTGAACAGAAAGATTACTGAGGCCCCATCAGAGCTGAAGTTGACAAGAAAGAGAACTGAGTCCTCTTTGAAATGAACTGACAATGTGAACACACAAAGAGCTGAGTGCCGTTTCTGTTGGTCCAATTTTTGGTGCACTTAAAGAGGACCGAGTTCAGTTTGTTTAAAAAGGACTATATGTGAAAACACCCTAAATTGATTGTAGGAGTGAAGGGTTGTCTGTCTCTATGTGTCAGCCCTGTGATAGTCCGGCGACCTGTCCAAGGTGTACCCTGCCTGTCACCCAATGTCAGCTAGGATAGGTCCCAGCTCACCTGCGACCCCCAACAGAATAAACGGAAACAGAAAATGAATGAATGCTTGTAAATGTAGATACAAGTTTGTGGTGTCTTGTCAGCCTATGAGCATCATTCATTCTCTTAATTGGAAATCAGGGTTCATGCTCAGTAGTATGTGGACAGAGGTGTCCACATAACTTCGGCCGTATAGCCCATAACCACTCTGTTTTCTAGTCACATAGCTGATAGTGAGCCAATCTATCGCTCTCTCTGGTCCAACCCCTCCCCTTTTTTCTTATTTCTCGCTCTACCTCCCTCACTCCATCCCCCATTATCTCCCCTCTCTCTCTCTCTCTCTCCCTCACTCTCTCCGTTTGTCGTCTAAACTCGATCTCCCTCTCTCGGTCTCTGGCCTCTGATTGGCTGCTTTCTGCCTTGGTCTTTATGAATTGAACAGCAGCGGCTGGATGCGACTGGCTGGGAGCTACATCAACACAACCAATGCTCGCTCTCTCTCTCTCTCTCTCTCTCTCTCTCTCTCTCTCTCTTACTCACACACATACACACACACACACACACATAAGCACATGCTCATCGGCAACAGCCAAACCTTTCACTGAAATGTGTGGAGATTGCTCACACACATACACTTTCTTCCTCTATCTCTCACACACATGCACGCTTGCACACTCATGTTCACACACACACACACACACACACACACACACACACACAGCCTGCTTTGTCAACAGCTCACGTAGCACAGTGCACTCAGGCGAGCTCTCTCTCTATCACACACATATAGCGTACGACACACACTCCTCTCCCTCTCTCCTTCTCGTCTTCTGTCACTCTCCCTCTCTCGTTTAGCCGCAATCACACGCCGAGCTTCACACACACACATAGACATGCAGTCACACACTCCGGGATGCAGACAGCTTCAGTGATGCTGTGACGCTCCCTCTCTCTCTCTCTCTCTCATACACACACACACACTTCTCGGTTTGTCTTGCACATGCTTTAACACACGCGGCACACACACACACACACACACACACACACACACACACACCTCGTCAGCCTCTCTTCCTCGCTGTCAGTCAGTCAGTTAGTCAGTGTGAGTGTGTGTGTTGGTGGAATGAGGCGGTGATGTTTTGGGACAGGAAGAATAGTATGGGCAATTCCCAACGACGGCCCAAAGGAAGACACAGACCCAAATCGGCAACAGGTACTTTACCTTTCTGTTTATTTTTATTGTCGTCTGATTGTCTGTCGTTTCATCCCTCCATCTGTCTGTGTAGTATTACTTCTGTCAATGCGTCTTGTCTCATATGCAGGTGCCTCACATCCAGAGGGACGCCTCTTTTCACCCCTCCATCCATTTGTGTGACACACACACACACACGTTTCATTGATACATTCGTTTATCTTTCAATTTCGGCATCATTCCATCCAAAATGTCTCGTATTTAAAGTGTCACACGTCCCGTCAAACCATTTTCTCTCATGTATTAATTCACCCATCTATCAATGTATCTATCCAGTATTGTTTTGCCATCCATCTCCAGATTTCTATCCATCCATCCACACCTAACTTAGCAAGCATCAATGTATTCGTCTGTCTATATTGATCTACAGTATCTGTGTTGTAGTTTTGGTTTTGCACCCAATCCATTGTTGCCTCCATTTATCCATCCAAAGTGTTTCACCCTTCTTTTAACCCCTCCATCCGCCCATCCATCCTGCACACCCATGCACTTCCATTGATCTTTCTATTACTGTTTTCCCAAGCAGTGATCCAATGCTTCCTCTCATCCATTCATCATTCAGCCCATAACTGGCGAACCTACATTCATTCACGTATCGAACTATTGATTTCTCTAGTATTGTTTCGCCGTTTATATCCATTGTTTGTCCGTTTATCGACCAATTTATGCATCCTTCCATCCGTATTGTGTCATAGTAAGGTTCCCCACGCCCATGCATCCCACTTCTCACCCCTTCACTAACCCATCCATCCACTCCTTAGCCGGCAAGCCTGCGTTCATTCATCTATGTAATCCATTTATCTTGTATTGGGTTACCATCCAATCCATTCCTACGTCCACTGATCTTTACATTTCCTCATCCGTCCATCAAAAATGCAGTCTCATATTCATCCATTCATCTTCTTTTCAATCTCCCACTAACCCATCCATCCTTCCAGTGGTCCAGTACTCCCTTTCATCCATTTCCCCCCTGGAGTCTCATGCTTCCATCCATCCACCCATCCATCTTCTCCTCCACTCATCTTTTCCTTCGTCTGGGTTGCCAGGTTTGAATGAACTAGGTCAATTGGTCTTTTGCCTCTTGGCGTGCGACTGGGCTGAGAGACTGTATCTGTGTGTTTCTGTGTGTGTGTGTGTGTGTGTGTGTGTGTGTGTGTCCTTTACAACTGTAGCTTTTGGCTGACTCGCTGCTGCTGAGCTCAAAGTGTGCAAATACCAAGGTTTTACGTTTCACACATTTTTTGCGTATACCGCTGCCACATGCTGCAGTCGCGTGCACGCGTGTGTTTGTGTGTGTTGAGAGTGTGTGATTGCTCGGCTGCATGGCTGGATGGGATTACTAGTGGGCTCTTTAATTATCTCTCAGGGTGAGCGAGAGGGTGAGGGAAGCAGCAATAGTGCGCGAGGAGAGAGGGGAAGGGAGACGAGAGAGAAGCGGAGATGACAGCCCTTGTAAATCTGCCCCTCTTACTCGCTTCCTCGGTGAAGGAGGAGGAAGAGGAGGGGAGGGAGAGGATGGAGTGAGAGGGGACAGCGGGAGGTGAGGATGAGGATGAAGCAGAAAGAGAGGAGGAAAGGAGGAAGGACGATGGGGAGAAAGAAAATCTGAGGGGAAAATAGGTGGATGAGCAATTTTTTGGAGAGCTGGAGCTGAACGCAGACAGGCAGGCATGATGAAGGGCTGAGTGGACGAGGGAGGAAGAGGAGGCAGAGGGTGTATTAAAAACACACATGCGAGGTGTTTATGTCATGCTGCAGAGCTGCACAGAGCACACATTGCCAACCGAAGAGTAAACACACCCATATGCTCACTCTCTTTCTGTCCACACACACTGTGTGCATATCCCCTGGAGAACAGTGTGTGTGTGTGTGTGTGTTTGTGTGTGTGTGTGTGTGTGTGTGAGTGAGTGTGTGTGTGTGTGAGTGCAGTGCGCATGTAAGCTTTAACACAAACCGACAGCCAACCAGCCCGCACACACCTGCTGTGGTGCAATAATCAGCACAAGACACTTCTCGATACATTTGACCTTGACTTCAATCAGCATCCGAAGCACATTCATCTCCTCCAAGACGTGATGGTCACATTACTGTCAGCAGGTGCTGCGTTGTGTTCCAGACGGCGTCATTTACTGTGATTACTGGTATGATGGCGATACGGTCAGGGACAAGAGGCGTAATTGATGTTTAATGGGTAGAAGGAGGGAGTGCATTTTTCATGAATGAGGAAGGAAAACAACAGCATTTAGTCAAAGACTTAAAACGACCACGCTGACGGTTACCTGCAAGGACCTCTCGTGGCTTTTGTGAATGAGGGTTATTGTGTCTGTGACAGAAGGATTAGCATGTTGTTGTGACGCAGCAAAAAGTGAGGAGGTCGGGGTGGTAGATCGTTGTTCACATCATGTCAACATTGGCTTCTTTCAACCACAATGCTTCCAGAACCTTAGCTAAACACGGTTAGAAGGATAAATGCTCAGAAAACAGCTATTAAGTTGTTGAACTACTATTTCCAAGGTCAAGAGTGAACTTTGAGCCAACAGAAATAAAGAGCCAGATGCATAAAACTCTCAGAGAGCTCACAAAAGGATTGCGTGGCTTTTTCAGCCGTTAAAGCTGCATTGGCCTTGTGGGTAATCTGTGAGTGTGTGATTTGTGCTTCATGATGTACAGTCAGGTCCATAATTATTTGGACAATGATACAGTTGTCGTCATTTTGGCTCTGTACACCACCACAATGGGTTTTTAATGAAACAATGAATACCTGCTTAAAGTGCAGACTCTCAGCTTTCATTTAAGACTTTTTTCAAAAATGTAGTATGAACTGTGTAGGAATGACAACCATTTCTTCACACAGTCCCCCAACTTTAAGGGCTCATAAGTATTTGGACAAATTAACATAATCATCAATTAAACAGTCAGTTTTAATACTTGGTTGCAAATCCTTTACAGTCAATGACTGCCTGAAGTGTTGGACACATAGGCATCATCAGATGCTGGGTTTCTTCCCTGGTGATGCTCTGCCAGCCCTTTACTGCAGCCGTCTGCACTTCCTGCTTGTGTTTTGGGTGTTTTGCCCTCAGTTTTGGCTTCAGCAAGAGAAACGCATGCTCAGTTGGATTCAGGTCAGATGATATGACTTGATCATTGCAGAACATTCCTTTTCTTTGTCTTAAAAATGTTTTTGGTTGCTTTTGCAGTATGCTTCAGGTCAATGTCCATCTGCACTGTGAAGCATTGTCCAATGAGTTTTGAAGCATTTGGTTGAATCTGAGCAGGTAATGTAGCCCCAAACACTTCAGCTTTCATCCTGCTGCTCTTGTAAGCAAGACAAGACTTCACTAGAATAAATACAGAGGGTTTATCACAAGATGCAAACCATTGGTTAGCCTTAAAAATGGAAGGCCAGATTAGAGTTTGTCAAAAACCATCTAAAAAGCCTGTACAGTTGTGGAACAGCATACTCTGGACAGATAAAACAAAGATCAACTACCAGAATGATGGGAAGACAAGAGAAGGAAGAAGGGAAGGAACTGCTCATGATCCAAAGCACACCACCTCATCAGTGAAGCATGGTGGAGGTACTGTTATGTCATGGCCATGTATGGCTGCCAGTGGAACTGGTTCTCTTGTATTTATTGATGATGTGACTGCTTACAAGAGCAGCAGGATGAAAGCTGAAGTGTTTGGGGCACCATTATCTGCTCAGATTCAACCAAATGCTTCAAAACTCATTGGACGATGCTTCACAGTGCAGATAGACATTGACCTGAAGCATACTGCAAAAGCGACCAAAGACATTTTTAAGACAAAGAAAAGGAATGTTCTGTGATGGTCAAGTCATATCATCTGACCTGAATCCAACTGAGCATGCGTTTCTCTTGCTGAAGCCAAAACTGAGGGCAAAACACCCAAAACACAAGCAGGAAGTGCAGACGGCTACAGTAAAGGGCTGGCAGAGCATCACCAGGGAAGAAACCCAGCATCTGGTGATGTCTATGTGTCCAACACTTCAGGCAGTCATTGACTGTAAAGGATTTGCAACCAAGTATTAAAACTGACTGTTTAATTGATGATTATGTTAATTTGTCCAAATACTTATGAGCCCTTAAAGTTGGGGGACTGTGTGAAGAAATGGTTGTAATTCCTACACGGTTCATACTACATTTTTGAAAAAAGCCTTAAATGAAAGCTGAGAGTCTGCACTTTAAGCAGGTATTCATTGTTTCATTTAAAACCCATTGTGGTGGTGTACAGAGCCAAAATGATGACAACTGTATCATTGTCCAAATAATTATGGACCTGACTGTATGTGGAGGAAAGCAGTTTTCCTGGGTGCCATGGTGAAGATGGCAGGAGTCAAGTAGTGATGCTGGCAGCAGAATTAAGTGTCTAGATAAACTCAGGACTATTGTTTAACTACCTATGAGAAGGCCATGTTTGTTGTTTTGTGGTGAAGCTTGTAATGAAGCCATAAACCCCTTTTACACTGCCAGATTTTCCGCGAATGTTGGGCCGTTTTGCCGGCAAGCTGCGAGCGTTTAGACACACAGAGCCGGATTGGCGAGTTGATCCGAGGCGCCCTATTTTCCGCCTCGTAGGGTAGTCATATTGGCGGAACCTTTTTAGTTTAAACAGACCGAGGAGCCCTTCCGCAACGGGAGGGGCTGTTGAAGACTTGTGGGAGGAGCTGTTGATGACGCTGCATGTGCTACCCACTGGTGGTGGATAAACAGGAGACAGCTGATGGCAGGAATTAGCGAGCAGCTAGAAGCAAGAGAGAAACGCAAACCTGACAGACACTGTAAAGATGAGCAACTGGGGAGACAAGGAATTGCGCGCCCTCCTTGTCCTCGCAAATGAAGAGGCCATTAACCGTCAGATGACGGGGACGGTGAAGAACGGGCCGACTTACGAGAGAATTGCCAAAGGACTGACCAGCCGCGGCTTCCCTCCCACGTCACTGTTTACGTCACATGCTGAGCTACACGTTTTGTTACTTGCTCATGCCCCCCATTGCCCCAAAAAAGGTGCATTCTGTATAAACAAAAGTAGGTAGGCGACATTTTGCTGCACTCCCTGATGTTGTTTTTATACTGCCAATGCTGAAAAAAGACTTTCCTGTGTGTGCTTTCCTGCAAATTTGCACAATTCCTGTTTAAAAAGGGCTTATGTTGGTGAACAGCACCGGAGCGGAAAACTTCATGGCCATTTTGCACTTTTATATCATCAGCACAATGCCATTTTTGAATTGGATCTTGACATTTTGTGATCAAGCAGGATAAATCCCCCCATGGAGTCCAGACACTGGTGGTGGCTGCTGAATCTGTGGCTGATGACTCTGAGGCTGATGAGTGCTGAGGCGTATGAGGCTGATGAATCCGTAAAGACGAGGTGGTGATGGGGAGATGGAGGATGTGTACAATGGCAGCAAGAAAGAATTACAGAACAGAAGGAACCAAGGAGTGAATGGCCGGGTGAGAGAGAAACTTACAGCCTGAGCAGCTTCATTTGTGAATTTGTCCCTCTGTTGGGATTCATGACAAAAACTTGTCAGACTTATAACGCTGTATCTACAACTGGATTTGTTTTTATAAATCTCAATAACTGTGGAACTTGGTGCATGTGTACAGGCCTCATCCCCACCCCCACAGTTAGCCTATAAATGGATGTAGAAATGCCTTTGCATATAGATACTTGTGCCCTCTCCACCACTTAGCAGATCCCTCTGTTAGAGGCAAAGAGGAAACACAATTTCACCAATTTTGTCAATTTTGTTTGTAGCTGTAAACCATCATCACAGTGGTATCATCAGTCATTAGTAAATGTCAAGAGTATGATCAATTAATCATGTTGAATCAGACTTCACAAAGGGCTTAAATTAACAATTCGGGTGCAATTAAACGATCATCTACTGGACTCCACCTCATGATTTCAGCTGCAGCTATCTCTATAAAACTGTATACCTGGTCTGAATTGTGAGGTGCGAACGTTCTCAATGCTTCTTTTATAAATGGCAGTTTATGTGTGGGGAAAATGTATTTGTGCGTCATTATCATTTATACATCTGGATCCATCTGGATCCATCTCCATGACAACTGGGCCACACTCATACACTGATGAAGTTCTAGTTGTAAAAAGTGTGAAAAGTGGACCTTGTTGGGATTGTTTTGTCAAGTTTAACCAAGTAGTTCTTTTAAGTTGACCATGATCTTTGGCAGATCAAGTAACGCTCGTATGAATCATTTTCGTAACAGCCATTTAGTATGCACTACTGAAGGCCGATAAGAGGGTCGGACATTGAGGTGCTCAGTGTCAGTTGCTTTGCAAGGGAATGACAAGCCGCGATTTGTGTCATTTAGACAGAAGAAAAATCTGTTTTAAATCTTTGTATTTTTCCATGTATTTATATTTTGTCACCATTTTTGTTGCCTGTGTTTTCATTGCTGTGGAGTTTCTACCCAGAAGTCACCTGTTAGTCAAACGGTGTGGGCAGATCTGTGAATTTCTTTCTGGGATTTTCTGTTGGAGGAGTTTTAATTTCCTCTTTGCTTGGTCTGTTAAGCCGTTACTGCTCGCGTTAACTGCCAATTTCTTTTTTCCGTCTTCTGGTTATTTTCCTTTTATGACTTCTTCTGTTTATTACAAACAAACTGAGAACGAAAAAACTTTCTGTACAGCAGAGATCTTTTCAGGACAGACCCCTGAGTCCATTTGCTTGAAGAGACTCTTTTTACTTTCTCTCTTTGTTGTTGTCTTTCTACTTTAATCTGATCAGTCAGACGACCTTCTCTACATCTCTTGGTATTTTTCTTTAAATTTTTTCTCTTTACTTTTTATTCCTCATACCTTCTGTCTGTCTGGTTTCTTCTGTTATTCACATACAGTACATCTCTCTCTCTATTTGTTTTTCTCACGCGGGGATCAGACTGCACGATGTTGGACTGACTTGACAGATGTGTGGCATCAACAGTTTGTTTCATCTCATGTCGTGTTTTATACTGTAGCACCACACAGCCGACTGTGAGTCTAGGACACCTCACATGATCTCAAAGAGCTTGTAAACATTTTTTATGCCTCTGCGAGGGCGACAGCCGTGGCCGGAGTCATTATGTTTGTCGTATTTCTGTTTCTGTTTGTCTCACTCTCATGAATGCGACATCTCAGGAACACCTTGAGGGAATTTCTTCAAATTTGGCACAAACGTCCACTTAGAGTCAAGGATGAACTGATTAGATTTTGGTAGTCAAAGGTCAAGGTCACAGTGACCTCACAAAACATGTTTTTGGCCATAAAAAAAGAATTCCAACACTAATTATGACGGAATTTCCTCCAAATGTTTAACAGGATAAATTTATAAAGAGATGACATTTTATATCTGAAATATCAAAGGTTAGCTTCAATGTGACATCATCATGTTCTGCAAAAACAGGGTAGGAAGTGATAAATCCATAAACTGCGTGAATTGGATTTAGAGAAACTTGACCACATGAAAGTGTTGGATGAACCTGCAGGCAGCAGGCTTCTTCAAAAACTGAAAGTCATGTTGGATGTGACCCATACAATATGAAGAAAGGGAATTTTGCCCACAGTTTGATCAATTTCCCCGGTGTGGACATGATTGTTGTTACTAATTGCCTCATCACAATCACACTATGAGCCAATAAAGTGTTCAAGAGTCTATTGTACTATAGTTATTTTGTGTGCAGTTGGGTCCAGGAATGAAATGTAGTAATCCAGTAATCTCACTTTATATTTTTTATCTTTTTTTTTATCGTTACCTGTTTATCTTTTACTATTCTCTCATCTTTCCATCATGGCGCTGTTAAACACTTCACTCCCTTCTTCTGTTTCAGCCCTCCAATCACGTTTATTTTTGGCATGTTAAACATATGTACAGTCACATACGCATCTACATCGATTGTGGGCTCTATATGACGCCTTTCTCTCTCTCTGTGCTCTTCTGCTGCTATGCAACCGTTGTCCTAGTGATCACCCAGTAACACTTGTTCCAGTTTCTGTGCTCAGAAAATACATTTTGTTTGTCTACTTTTCTTCTTCTTTGTCTTTATTTTTTTCTTTTTCTAATCAGTGGCTCATGCTAATAGACATGACTGACCACACACACACACACACACACACACACACAGAGCATGTTCATTCATATATTTTCAGATGGATGATGTCATCTTCAGCACAGCCAGCACCCTGCAGCAAGCGAGAGCGAGAGGGAGGGAAACGAGAAGGGGTGTACGTTGAGATAATTGGAGGGAGGCGAGGAGGTGGAGGGTTTGGAGAGAGCGACTGAGAGATCTGAGGCGAGATACGAGGCGTGAGAAGCGAGAGAAGAGAGATGTAAAGAGAGAGAGATGGAAGATGCTGAAAGAGACAAAGAAAGCAGAGAAGAAGAAGAAGAAGTAGGGGAGGAGACAGGAAACAGCGCCTGGGAGTGTGTGGCCAAGGCTGCTGCTGCCATGGCAACCGTACAGGTGTTAAAGCAGGTCAATTGAATGCCGGTAGGCAATCTGCCAATGGCCAACAAGCACGTGTGTGTGTGTGTGTGTGTGTGTGTGTGTGTGTGTTTGTGCATTCACTGGTTTGTCCATTCATTAACAACAGAGTGTGTGTCGCCTACTGATCTGTTTGTCACATGTCACTCACCCTCACCAGACTTGAATGTCATGAAATCATTAACAAGACACTGCAGAGACGCGCTGTCATTAATAAGTGCAAGAAATCCTTATTTATTTTTCAGTATTTCTTTGCCATGTATAAAAAACAAGCATGTTCACATTCGATTTTTACTTTTATGCCCAGATGCGTACATTTTGGAAGCTCAGCAGCCGAGTCGCCAGAAGAAAATACACATCATTGTATAGGCTGATATGCTGCACTTGCGCATTTCATAGGAATTATATCAACGTTTTTTAAGTGATTTTTAGAGTGATGTTATTGAGAGGTGGAGAGGATGGTGGATGGTCTGACACCTGGTGAGGGGCGACAGTAGCTCAGTCCATAAGGACTTGGGTTTAGAACTGGTTCAACAAAAGGAACAAAATATGGTGTGTGGACTGGTAAACACATTCTCACTCTGACCTCGTCACATATCGTCATTTTGGTCATGGACTTTCCACGTCCACATACGACGTGTAAGGTACCCTGGGTGTGTTGGTTGTTGACGTTCTGGGACGCCGTGTCAAGTTCTGCCTGTTACATGCATTGCCTTCTTTCAAGATACACTTCCGTTTTCACAGGAAATTTAACGTTTACATACAGTCTCTTTCAAAATAGTAGTACAACACCGCAAATTGACATTTTTTTTTTCCTTCAACAACAAAAACACATGGGTCAGTTTAGGAAAAACGAACAGGGTTTGGCTTTAGAATCTTACGGGAAGTGAACATCGCTCTCTCAGATGAAAGTCGGTGTTTGTTGGACCCATCCAGCACCCCTTCCGCCCTCCCCACTTGGACTTTTGCCGCCTTAACTTTCATCCTTGTCCCACCCCATTTCCCCCTGATGCCTCCAGGCGTCGTTAAACTATAACAGCAAACGGCCGCGTATCATGCTAACGCTAAAGAACGCCTTGTTTCATTGGTTTTTGATGCTGCAAGTTATGGTTGGGTCGGTTCTCGGTAATACCAATTTGGTTTGGTACTCCGTCTTGGACAGTTTTTTTTTTTTCTTTTGAGACCGACCGGACTGCATACGTCATTTTACAGCCTGTGTCTGCCTCTTCGCCAAGCGCACAGCGAGCAGGAGCGAGAGGGGGGTGGGGGTGAGGCGGGGACTGAGCTAGGTGGTGCGAGTGCGCATGCGCCGAGGCCTCTACTGTAGCCTGGAGTTTGTTTAACAGTGACAGGGAGTCGATAATGGCGGACAGTTTAGTCTCGAAGAAATCAAAGAATGCGCCACTATGGCAACACTTTGGCTTTGAGCCAGACGAAGGAGGCAACCCTTGTTTGCACTGATTGAGTAAGCTGCAAAATTTATTTGTAAGGAACAGAAGAAACAACGTGCTACTGTCACTCTGTTGTCCTATGGTCGTTTTTTATTTTTAATGAGTCAGTTGCGCTCCCAAGTGGCGAAAATCCGGTATTACCGACTTGATGCGGTTTTTCACAAAAACCTGACCAGTTATTTTTTTTTCTCATACCGACTCAACCCTACTGCAAGTCACTGCCCAAGTGCTCGATTCCGACAACTTGGAAGTGAGACCAGGCTTACCTCACATGTTTACATGGGCAGCGCATGTGAATTCTGCACATTGCGCAACTGACCCACATCCTGTCAGATGGACCGCACCATTTCATGATACCTGACAGGGGGTGGAGTATCAGATGGCACATTGAAATGTTATTAAATGTTAAATGTTCTGGTTTGATTTAGGTGGAGGAGGCGAATTTCCGTTTCCGACTTCCGTTTATATATAATAAGTAAATATGTTGAACCATTGCGATGGATTCAGAGTTTGCAGTGACGGCAATTATGTTCCGCCTTGTTAGTTCACCGCACGGACCGTTTAACCTGGCAACAACTGCAGCCAGCTCAAACGTGATTGGTCAATATCAGGCGGACTACAAACAGCCTACAACCGGAAACCAGGGCTCTTCCACTCTTCTCCCGGAGGCAAGATCTCCGGGGTTTGCCTACAGACTCTATATTCACTGAATGTAGAGTCTGTATATAGAGACTAAAGGAACACAAACCTTCCTTCTCTGAGTTGAATGTGTCCATATCTGCTTGGCCTAAACCGTAGATCAAACAATAACAGCTCCTCTATCGATCCAAAGATCTCCAAACTCCTTGTGCTACTTGTACTTGTACTCGGCTCTCACCCTGTTCATCTCTAATTCCTCGATTTTGTGGTATTGCAGGCTTTTATTAGCTTATATCCCTCCTTGCTCATCAGAATTAATGGTGTATTTCAACAAAAGAGGTTGGAGACAATTAGGAGCAGATGCTGCTTTAAGATGGAGCTACATTTTAACACATAAAGTTACGTACGCAGTGTGTTTGGTGTTTAAAAAGACAGCCTTGAGAGCACTTTTGCAACATATATGTACTTTCGAAAATGTTGTTAAAATTGTATTAAGGGAAAAAAAACATTTTCGACAGATATTTAAAAGATTATTCTAAAACAGCATCTCAGACCTTTCAGAAACCACATGGTAATCACATCAGAGCATGCTCATCCTTTTCTGAAACATGACTCAACAAGAACTGTCTTTGTAACAGGAAGGAAAGCAGGATAATAAGGAGACAGCTGATATAACTTTCAAAGCATGATAACGTTGTATATTATCAAGGCCTTCCTGCTGCTTCAGTATGAAGATTATGACCCGAATAGATGTGCTTTGTCATAAATTAGCTTTAAGAATTTACTCACAGCTTAGAAACAAAAGCCTCATAAATTATGAATTCAAAGTACAGAAATGTCACATTAAAGGTATTTAAAATGACCCCAGCAGCCATCTTGTTTCCTCCCTGTGGTCGAACTTAGCTTTGTCATGACAGTGACCCAGTGCTGGCCTGTTAACAGAACTCTGTTTGGAGACGTTTGTGCCTGTGAAAAATATGAGAAAAATCCATTTTCATTGTTGCTGAGTCACAGTTACAAAGCTCAGAGGGTTACATGTGTATTGACGAAACACCAGCAACTATTTATCACTGCAAACAAATGTTTGTCTCGTTATCAGAAAATATGCCTTCAAAAATCTAAACGGCAATCATTTGTTTTCTTCCTTTATTTCGACTTTCCACAGACCACAGTTGGCATATGAGTAATCACATTACTGCACGCTAAAATATGGCTGCATTTATACAACGAGCTTTCCAATTTGCCTCTTGTTCACCCATGCAAACACACTCTGTGCCCAGGGACACCTCACCATGTGGACAGGAAGCGCCAGGGATCGAACCGCCAGCCAAATATGTAATCCATTACTTTCCTGTGGTTGCATAGCAACACTCAGACTGGTCAATTGTTCCTGCAGTGAAGCCCCCTCAGTGTTCCTCTATTGTCTCAAAGGTCTCAAAAATGCATGAGACCAGGTGAGACATTTTTAACTTTAATTTACCCCGGGAAGACTTGCTGCCTCTCCTCCCCTCGCAACTTTTACTTTTCTGCACCGCTGTGCTTTAAAACCAGTTTCACAGGAGCCGCTGAGTTCAGCCGCAGCCCTAATGGTGACTGAGCAGCTTCTGCGGCGCTGTCGGGAGGTTAGTGCCTTGCTGAGAGGAACGTCAGCTGTTGTATTTAGAGGTGGAGAGAGCATTAATCATTGGCTCTCTCTGTGGTGAAGATCTGCGAACTCAGTGGCCTCTTGGTCCCTGGCCGGATTCTCCAACACTTAGGCAGCCGTGGCTTCCAGATATTAGATATTAATAACACCTGTCGTTGACTGTGTTGCTTTAATTCTTCCTTTGTCTGGTTGTTTTCTGCACGGCGCTCTCACTGCTGTGTATACTGTTCAGCTTTCATTGTGTACATTCTTTCGGTTGTGTGCTGCGTGAAGCAGGGACTCTCATACCAGAGACACTCATACCCATGGAAAACCTACTCGAACTCAAAGTGCACAGATAATTTAAAGAAGAAAACCCTAACAAAAAAAAAGATCCGATCTGAAAGGGACCATTGTGCAGTCCGACCTGGTCCAAACTAGATCCAAGGATAGTAAGATCTGGTGTGTGATCAATCTGAACAGACCTAAAAAGGACAGATTAGCTTCACATCAGCTGAAAAAAATATTTTTTGCAGACCTCTGCTAGTTGAAGACTCAAGAGAAACAAAATAAAACTCACCAACAGTTACTCTTGCTAGTTGTCTAGTTCGTCAGTCCACTATTCTAACAATCACTTACTCTGGTTTGGTTGAAATAAACCCTTAACTCACTAAGTTAAATGTAAAAATATGCCATTTATCCTGTTCTGCTTCTTTCTGTTATTGCCAGCCAGCTGTTTACAGTCCTGTAAAGTTATCCCCACCACTTGCAGTCGCTATGTTTGCCAGTTCAGCTGCCTTTTCCACCAGCAGAGACTGACCTCTGGTGGCGCATGTTATGCACTACATTCAATACATCCTCAATACAGCATCTCAGTATGAGTTTAATGGAAAGATGGGCATCTCTGTTTTTTTTGACAGTGTTGAAAATCATACCGTCAGTATTTCTGAATACCCTTGTATGAAGTAATACTACGATAATGCACAAGTCTCTGATGCAGTGACGTAGCCTAGATGTGTAGTCCAGGGAGTGGTCAGTTCACTGTGACATTACTGTTTTGGGGTGGTTACAAGTGCAAAATAAATACATTTCTGAAAGATGATTTCAGCTTGGAGCAAGGTTACTCTTGAAATATACATGCAATATTTGTATCTATACTTAAGTATTATACTGGATTTATACTTTTGTGTCGAATCAATGCCGTACCCTACGTTGTAGCCTGACATGCACCTCCCCAGAACTGTTACTACAGGTTGCGGCAACACAGACCTCCTGTCTATTTTTGTAAGCTGAAACCATTTCCCTCTGTGGAAAGGAGGCTTTTGAGTACTTTATTTTTGTAGATAGAAACAATAGATTGTGAAGACAAAAAAGCCTTCACAAAATAGCATTTTAAATCCTGTATGTGATTTATCCTGCTTCATATAAGCAGAGGAAATCTCCACTAGTCGCTACGCTAATTTATACAATGTAAAATACCATAGGCTTGTGCCAATGACGTTAGCATGTTATATTTGTTTGGAAAACATGTTTAGTATAAGACAGTTGTTTTGTCTGTAATCCTTGTGAGTTGTAATGGAGCTGAATTTTGTAACGTTACCTTTGTTAAATGTTGCTGTTGTCCCTGACTTCACGAGTAGAGGAAAAGTCCGCTAGCCATGAGGTTAACTTATACAATGTAAAATGCCATAGGCTTGTACTAAAAACATTAGCATGTTGTATTTGTGGGGAAAATGTCCCCAGATAAAGATAAATGCTTTGTCTGTCAATGCTGCGAGTTATAGTGAAGCTGATTTGTGTACTTGCTAATGAATGAATGAAAAGGAAAGATAAACTTTACAGCACTTCAGAGAAACCCTGCCGCCAACTGGTGTTTTGGAAGTGTAACTGCAGAGTGACACAGACAGTTGAGCTCTCAGTGAATTAATTTTATCTACATTCTCTGTTTTAGAATCTCCTTAACTTTTCTCTTGATCATATTTATTTTCAATCCACGAGCGAACACGAGATACATACATATTTATTTCTTCTTATGTTGTCTCTTTATCTGTATAGCTGTCCTTGTGCTGCTGCTGCTGCAACAAATAAATCCCCCCTCTGAGGATGAATACAAGTTTATCTTATGTTTGCCTTGTTTTATCTTTCTGACCTCTTGTTCTCTTACTTCTTAGCAACAGACAGTTTTGCATCTGAATTTTAAAAAAAACTGCCCAAAAGCAAACATTCATACTTGCAGATACACATTTTTACCTGCGTACTGTCACACTTGAGCTTGGTGAACATATCTGGGGTCAGATCAGTGTTCATTATGCAGCAGCTGCACTTAATACAAATGTTGGATGTGTGGTTGAAGACACATAAAAATGATTTATGTCAGATTTTCAATTTTCAGTTACATTTTGGAGATTTGGATCTCCTCTGTATCTGCATATCATCCAGCTCTTTTATTACCTGTCTTATCTCAATCATTTCTTCCAAATTTGAAAATGTCAAGGTCGAAGGATCTTTCATAATTGGGATATCAGTGTTTTTAATTAAATTCTTAATTGAAAGTGAACCAATCCTGACACACCAAAGTCACAAAACCATACACACACACACGTTCACATACAGTATGCATGCACAGTGTGTGCCGTCGGTCACTTTTGTCACCTCCACTGTTTACAGGAAGTAAGTGTTGAGGAGAGGAAGGAAAGGAGCTGGGCTGCGCCAACAATGGACGTGATGGAGGAGAGGAAAGGCGGCAGAAAACATTAGAATGTGGATATTGTGGTCTTAATATTGTCGCACATTCTTTCAATAGTCTGTTTTTTTTCAGGAGAATAATAGTGTGTGGTTCCTACCTAAGATTAATTACAAAATGGTAATGAAATAGCTTTGTTTATGCATTAACTGTATTGTGTTCAGATTATTACTAATCTGTCAGTCGTCTTACTTTCTTCAAGGTTGAGGTTAAGATAACAGAGAAGTACCTGTCCCATTGACATCATGTTCAGTTAACACAGAACACCATTTTTGGTATAGCAGACCTGCTCCTCTACTTTTAAGCAAATGACCCATGTGATCAAGTCATGTCTATGTTATTTCAAGACCAGGTGTGAACTTGAGGTTTTTTTTTAAGGAAGTTGCAAAGTTTCAATGTGGAGATGGCATTGATGAAAATATTACATCCTTCTTTTATTGAGTATATCCTTTCTTTTTTATGGTTTATTGGCAGCAGAACAGTAGAAACAAACTGGGAAAAAGGTCAAGCTGTATCATCAGATATCAGATTATTGGTGCTACCCGTAATGACCTTTACCACCTGTATCAAGTGAGGGTCATTTTAAAGGTTCTTGTTGTGTTCACACAGATTGCGATGCGAATTTTTGCGTCATGTTACTCACACAAGTTTGAATGCTCGGATATTTTGTGTAGACTTGCTCCATATGCACAAATAATTCGGGTCTTATGCAGGTGAAATCGCTGAATCAATGAATGAATTTCCCCTGGTATGTCGTTGGTGTCATACGTCCCTAGAGGATCTCAATGCTGTTTGGCTATCGCGACGTGAATTGGTCACTGAACCTCAAAATTTTTCATTTCTTGCAGTTCTCTTAATTCACACCACTTAATATGCGTATTTAGCGTCTTTTGCGTTGCGCCTATTGCGCCACCCGGTGGAAATTTACATCTAATTGCCTTTTTACATTTATTTTACAGGTAATTCACTTGCACGAATTGTTTTATTCACTTCCAGTGTGAACATAGCATCAAACTATTGTTTTGAACCCTCAACATCCTTCACATGTTGAGTTCCAGATGCCTCCATCAGGGTGGAGGTTTAGTCTCCCCAAAGGTAGCACTAACTGATACAGATTGTCCTTTGTTCCATCTGCAGTTGTTTTTTTTTTTAACAAACTATAACCCCAGATGTCATGTCATCACTTACTCCTTTCCATGAATCATGATGGCAGTGAAGGAGATGGATCTGTGCACTGTTGTGTATGATTTATCGTATGTATTTGTGTCTGACTGCTGTCTCTAACGCTAATTGCCTGTAGGGGGCATTAAAGGTTGTGTGTCTTGAGTTCTGCTGCCCTGCTTTGGATAGTGCTAGATCCTGGCATTCTTATAGTTGGTTATTTCTCAGCAAACTATAGTTGGGCATATAAAGTCATAGCGGTGCATAGTGGTACAGTGATTAGCATTGTCACATCACAGCAAGAGGGATCTTGGTTCATACCTGAGGTTGGGGGTTCAATCCAGGGTTGGGGAGCCCCTCTGTTTGGAGTTTGCATGTTCTCCCCCTGTCAGAGTGGGTTTTCTCCAGGTACTCCGGCTTCCCTCCATAGTCCAAACACATGCAGGTAATTGGTGACTCTAAATTGGCCGTAGGTGTGAATGTGAGTGTAAATGGTTGTCTGTCTCTATGTGCCCGGTGACCTGTCCAGGGTGTACCGCGCCTCTCGCCCAATGTCAGCTGGGATAGGTGCCAATCCCTGAGAGTGCTAACAGGATAAGCGGTCACAGATAATGAATGAATAAAAGTTCATTCTTGATCCAGGAATTTGTAGTTTGACAGAATACCTTAACTCAAAGGCCACTTATTTGCTTTTTCTTGCACTTTCAACAACATTTAACTCTTGGACTATGGATTACATTGAATTTCATCATTTTTATGACTTTTACAATATCGGCACATGGCAGATAGTTTGTAGAACATTGTGGTCATTGCAAATAAACTGCGGTTAACTATGGCTACAGTTAGACAACGGCAACACTTCGTTAGGGTTAGGGGAAGATTGGCTACAGTTTTTTTAAGTGACAATTAGATTGACTGACGTAATAAGTGGCCTGCCACATGAAGGAAATACTTCCTGCATTAACACAGAAACTGGCGCTGAACACAAACTGTGAGCTGCAGAATTGTCTGATATGAGTAATTCGTAGGAATACCGGACTGTGCATGATGCATGAAAGCTATCTACAGTGGATAACTTTCAGATCTTTCATTCTTGCTGGTACACAGACTACCGGACAGATCTCTTTAAAACTTTGAAGAGTCCTCTAAGGTGAGAGCTGGAGGGGAGAGAGGGGAAGGAGTAGGGGAAGTGTTAGGACGGGAGAGGAAGAAAGAAAAAAAAAAGAAGGGGGAGGCACAACACCCAGCAGCATCAGTTTCCTCCCTTTCTCTCCTCTCACACCACGAGAGCAAACACACTTTCCCTGTAGTTTCTTTCTTTCTTGCCTTCCATTCTTTCTTTCCCCCTCTCCTTCTTTATCTTTGCCTGCTCGTAGCCACAGCCTGAATGAGTCACTGGGTTTACTCCTCTTATCCTCCTCCTCTTTCCCTCTCCACTTTTCCATCTGAGTTTACATGAAAGCTTCTGTGCCGGAGAAAGTTAAGGAATACAGACATGGAGGTTTTCTGGGCCAGGACAGGTAAGAGCAATGGGAACGGTTTATTTTTTTTCGAGGGATTCACGTTGGGGTTTTGAGAAGTTGGAGCAGGGAGTGGAGTGGTACTAGAATGAGGAGGGCAGCTTCTTCTCAGGATAAGAAAAGCGCAGGAATGTTACACTTGACATTAGCGAGGGCAACGTGACCATGTGTTCGCATCGTCCCTGTTTGCTTGCAGCATTATATGCATTTGTCTCGGCTGTGGCTGTGGTGATTTCTGGTATTTTGGGGCACATGTACAGACAAAGAACTCTATTCTTGAACGTCACACATTGCAGAGGCATCATAGCTGCTGGTTGATATGAATGTGTGTGTTTGTGTGGTGAGGTATCACACACTTGTGAGAGGCAGAGGCACTATAATACCTTGTGTTTGTCTTACAACTGAGACATTTAACAGGTTGGTAAATAAAGAAAGCATTTAGTGATGCAGAAGCGCATGAAAATATGTAGTGCACAGTAAATGACAAATGTTTAACTTTATGTTTTGAAAAGAAAATCTTAGATTAAACCCTTTAAATTTTAAGTTTTTCCCTTTTATTTCCTCTTAAGTAGCTTCATGGTTGGAAAAATCATCTTATTCCACACTGTCTGACAGAGTTACTGCAAATATACAAACCAAAGACTCCATGGCCGCACTGCTCGATCACATGGAAATATTTTTGACATGTCTCGTGTATCATTTTATATTTGGGATCTTTGGAAACTTGCAGATCTCCCCTAGAATTTAAAGGCCTGTTGAATTGAAACCGTGTTTGGTTTCAACATATGGTCATGTTTTAAGTTTTGATTGCAGACTTGCATGCGTACATGCGACAGACAGTCAACTTAGTGTGTGTTCATGTGTGTGTCATCGCCTCTGAAAGGCTCTTGGTGTGTCGAGGAGACCACACTTTGCACTTTGTTCGTCTTTTTCGACGTCGAAAAGTCTTCACACATGCCTGTTAAGGAGCCACAAGGTCAGCTGAGGTCATCTGTGTGTATGTATGTCTCAGTGTGGTTTGTGCATGTGTGTGTGCTTGCTACTTAACACTCTCACACACACACGCATTGGTTTGCCTATGTTGCTGAAAGTGCATTTTGACTCTGGCTTGGACTCAGTGTGGTTTTGTGTGCAGCTACAATGGTTTCCAATAGAGCAATTATTGTAATATCCAATACACACACACACACACACACACACACACACACACACACACACACACGCACACACACAGCCGTGGCTTAGCTTTCTACCATTTTACACTCCACTATGGAAAAATGAAGCAAGGCATGAACCATGACACACACACACAGTCACATGCTAGCAGCACACATACACACAGTATTTCACACACTTATACATCACGCTCAGCTCCACGACAACACACACGCATGCTTCTCTCATTATCTCACTCTCTCTCTCTCTCTCCGTGTCTCCTGCCCGATCTCCTCGCCGCTGCCCAGTTTAATACAAAAATGAAAGGGAAAAGAAATCAAGTCTCATCGAATTTTTATGTAGATGAGTTGCTAAATGCGGCGCCTCGATTGTCGGATCAGCAGCGGCTGCAACGTGTGATGGATAGAGAGACGGGTGTGAGACCGAGGAGTGAAACAGAGAGGGAGGGGAGGGTGACAATGATTGGAGGTGAAGAAGAAGTAGTTTGATAATTTATAAGCCATTGAAAACATAAGCAATAAAGCCAAACACTCCGTTTTATATCTTTGTAAATTGACAGGATCCAATACATAGAATATCTTAAAATATATATATACACATTTTGTTTCTTACTTAGTTAGTTGCTATGCAGGCCTCAGGCAGAATCACAGTAAGTAAAGAAAGACAAAAGAAAAGAAGATGGAGGACAGTGAGAAGGTCAGAGCTTTACTTTAATGTTACAGAGGAAACAATAGGAAGAAAGAGCAGGTGATTTGTTCAGAGATAACAAGGTGGACTTCAGGCAGGTGTAATACATTTTCTGTTGCAGGTAGAAAGTCCTAACAGCAGCAGATACACAGGGGTGGAATATTACTAAGTACATTTACTCAAGTACTGTGCTCCATGGTATAGTGAAAAGCATTTACACTCAATTAAAACAAGATCTGAAATAAAGCATTTAAGCAGCCATAAGGGTGGCAGAGTATCCAAGTTTAAGGTCAGATTATTCCATACATATGGAGCACTGCAACTGTCTTCCTAGCTCAGTTCTGATTAAGGGAATCTGGAGCAACAACCTATTCTGTGAGCAAGTACCAAGATAACGTAAGGTCAGAGTTAAAAGGGATGAAATGTAGGGTAGAAGCATCTGCATCAAAGCTTTACAAATGACAAATACCAATGCTGTTCCCGCCTCACAGCCAAATGTGGCCAGTCAACCTTTGGGTAAAGGTGGCAGTGATGGGTGCTGTAAGAATCACCTGTTATTAACCTTAGGGCTGAGTGGTAGACAACATCCAGTGATTTCAGTGTAGAGACGGCAGCTTTTCCATTTATAACAGACAAAAATACAGATTCCACAGTCCTTTTTCTATGTACAAAAGGAAAACAGCTCTTATTTCTGTACAGGAAGCCAAGTGATTGATGGTCTTTTCATGAAACTAGGCTGTTAATGCTGTAGAAAGATTTCTAAATTGGTGCTGTACGACCAGAGAAAACAAAGGGAAAGGACATTGGCATTTGCTTTGGCTCAAGAGGTAGAAAACCTACAACTATCAGAATGCTAGTGGTCGTTAATAAGGTGGGCGTACTAGTAGGTAGATGGATTGGTTACTGAGGAGGAAGTGGTTAAACTCTTCTGTATTCCAATGGCTTTATGGTTGATAGGTGGGTACACTGTAAAAGGCCAGAAAAAGATGTGTATATACCCCATATACCTGAATATACCCTCCACCTGAATCCTGCACGAATCCATTTTTGAAAACCCACACCTGCCCATACCAATAAAGCTAAGTACCAGAACCGACCTGTTTACCCTTCATTATAGCTAAGTCAAAGTCCAGCGACCCGGGATTTAACATACCCAGGCTACAGTCACATTAAGATGGGTTCTATGTTCTTGAATTACAAATCCAGTGGAGTAAAAGTCTCTTTCATTGGCTGCGCTCGATGCCGGATCGGTGAAAATATTCTGTGCAATCACTGCCAGGTTAGGAAACATTCTAGCGTGCGCCTTCCGCCACCGTAAAACCTCAAAAGGATCCTCCTTGGGTGTCTTGAGCTCAATGTAGGCTGCCACCTTATCATCAGGCTGCAAAGTTTCACTGCTGGAGTCCTGCACAATGGTGACGAACGTGACGAAGGGGTCAAAGGTTCCACTTGTGTCATTGACTTTCCAATTAAAAGGAATTGTGGCTTGATAATAGTGATTTCGATGTCAAATATTACACATATACTGCACATTCATTTGTTTGAGGCTCATTTTTACCCATGTCCGTACCCGTGAAGTTATATATGTATATGTATTTTCTCCCACTATACAGCATTTTGTAGGTTACCCGTTGGGTACTTGACCTGGTGCAGGACTCTGCCCTCCACTAAACCACTGGCTGCACTGGGCCAATAAACACTCCTGCTGGTGGGTGACGAAATGCGAGCTTGTCTGTTTAGACACAGGAAATAATATGGTTTCCAGGCCGATCTCAACATTTTAGGTTAGAAATAGTAAACACAATGATCTGAGTTTGACATCAATGGGGGGTTCTCCTTCTTGATCTGCTTCTATACTCTTTGTGTCTGTGGTGGCGAACATACGAAAATGTGGAACTACAATCTGTAGTTTGAGCAACAGCCCCAGAGCTAGCGAAACTCCACCAGATTATGCAAAACACATCATCTGCCTAACCTTTCCTTGGAGATTAGTGGAGAGATGGGTGTTGGTAAGATAGAGGGAAGTTTACCACAGTTCATTTACACATAAAAAACCAACGTTGTTATCATACAAAGCTGCAGTGCTTGTGCTTTACTTCCATTTTACACTAGTTTATACATTTCAAAGAGAAATTCTTTTCTCCACTACATTTATTTGATACGTGCAGTTACTGTTTACACATTAAAACACAATATGCTTATATGATATGATGCATCACCATACTGCTGATCTACTAAGTAGTATACAAGTATCTAAAATTGGCTCCACATTGAGGAACTACACATTAAAATGCACTACATGTATTCAAAGTGATAAAAGCAAAATAATAGAATATTCTCGAAAGGAACCATTCTGCATGAGTGCAATGAGTACTTTTACTTTTAATACTCTCAGTACATTTCACTGATACTACTAATGTACATTAACTTAGCCTAAGTAAAATTTTGAATCGAGTATTTTTACTATGGCAGGCTATTTCTACTTTTAATCATGAAAAGGTTGTGAGTTCTTACTCCACTGCCGATATGTCCCTTCTCTATCCGTCAGACCAGCACATGAGCCTGATATTTGTAAATTTCAAAGCCTGTAATGTTTACATGCTGGGCTGTGTGTGTGTGTGTGTGTGTGTGTGTGGGTCTGGGAATCTAAATTAAATGAGCATGTAAATGATGATGGCTTTGACCTGCGAGTGACTTTCCCTCGAGTATTTTGGCTCCACATCAGCTGTGTGTGTGTGTGTGTGTGTGTGTGTGTGTGTGTGTGTGTGTTTGAGACAGAGAGAGAGTGTGTGTGAACCAACCACATCTTCTCATTTTGACTCCAGCAGTCTCGTTCAGTTTTCCAATTATTTTCTTGTCATAAATTAACCAGCAGACATTTGCTTTAAGAATTAGAGCATTAAAACCACTCTCATGTCTGAGTGCTCAGTGTGAAGCTAGAGCTAGCTGTGATTAGCTTAGCCTAGACAGGAAGAGAACAGCTAGCCTGGTTCCCCTTGAAACCACAAATAACAAACTTTTTTGTTTGTTTACAGATTAAACAAACCAGATACAGTGTGTGAAGAGTTAGTGAGCTTTACAGGTGTTGGTAGGTGTATTTTTAAACTTTTGGCGAGGCTAACTCCCCCTCCCCACTTCCTATCTTTAGGCTAAGCTAGGCTAATTGTGGCTAAAACACAGGCTAAGTGTGGTATTGATCTTCGTATTTCACTCTCTGCACTCTCTCTTAAAAAAATTTATAGTTTCAGTGGTGAAACTATTAATTGGTCAATTAATCAAAAATGAATCCAGAGTTAAAATAAACATACTGTATACAGTATATTTTACTGTTCTGTGTGTCTTTAATAGGAAAAATATTTGACTTTTCCCCTGAGGATTAATGTCTCTAGCTACTTTTCACCACCCTTAAATTTTGAAAATTAGAAATTCACCTTATAGCTCGATGAAAGTTGTAACATTTGCTGTTATAAATATGCAAGAAATTATGCATTTAATGTTTTCATTCAACCTGCTACTGTTTTTAAAGTTTGTTGTTAAAGGTATTGATATTTGAAGTAAAGAAATTCAGTATAATATAAACAAACAAAATGGCAACAAAATATGAACAGCATAAGCATATAGATATTTACACTGTTTAAAATACAAAAAAATAAAAAGCTCATCAGGTCACTGCAGAGGGATCTGCTGTTATTAGGGCTGTCTGTCAGCTGAACAGGAAGTAGATAGAGTGCTGTTTCCTGTCAAATTCTCCTCAGAGACAATGGCTCCTGGAAGTAATCTGACCGACAGCGTACAGCCCTTGAGGGCCAATACATGTGTGTTTGTGTGTGTGTGTGCGTGCGTTGGCCTGTGGTGTAATGGGAGGTGGTCTGTGCAACATCAACACACCGAGAAATCCAGTCACACACACACACACATATACTGACACAGTGTGGGAATAATCCAAAATGAAAGGCAGGATGAAAAGAAAACACATTCTTTATGAGTGATGTTGTGGGTGTGAGTCGCAGCGGGAGCTGGTATCAGTCGCCTGGTGCCGGTGGGGTTTTGTAGTTTGCCGTCAGACAAGGTTAACTCTATCAAAGCATGCTGGAACTACAGGAAGTAGCGCCAGAACAAATCTGAGTGCCTGGCAGCTGGTGATAAGGTGCCTGTGGGGATTGTAGTCTGTTCTGACAGATGAGGCCAACTGTCAAAGTGGGCCAGACAGGAAGAGCAGCTCTGGATCTCCACCAGCAACAAAAATATTATTATAGCGATTAATCTGATTGGTAAATATGACAAATATCACTCTGTTACATCAATGACTTATTGGGAATTTGTTTACAAAATGACTGGGTACATCTACTCAAGGACTGTACTTAAAAGTCCACTGTGTCAGATTTAAGGGAATTTAATTACATCTAGTAGTGAGGACTGCAGGTCCTGGTTCCTTCAATTTTCAGTGTTCAAAACAAACAGACCAAGTGATTTAAACTGGTGGAAACACTGAATAAAGCAGTTTCAGGTTACAAATCAATAATTCTCCAACGCTGTTTGGCTTGTTGGAGCCGGGCTGAGAGCCCTGCACCTGCCAGTGTCTGCTTACCTTTTTCTGAGCTAACTTAAGATTCAGGGGCCGGTTGCACAAAACACCTCAAGTTAAGATTTTCTTTAAAGTCCTAGTTAAGGTTCCCCGTAATAAAATTGGTTGCACAATACACCCTGAAGTATTCTTCAAGTATTTAAAGTTTTCTTTTGTCTTGGTTCTATACTTGAGGAATACCTAGACCGTTGCACAAAAGACCTTAGCAACCAAAGCAAGGTTAAACACAAACAACAAAACTTATGGTAACTCTGACTCTATATTAATTGCAACACGTCCGAGTTTATGGTGCTAAATGAAAAGTACAACTAACACACCCTGAGAAAGGTGTACTGCGACCAGGAGAACCCGATGGATAAGCTTTTGATTTTGTACTATAGTTTTGACTGAATTAATTTTTGTTGCGTCTTGCTTCAATCATTTTGTTTTATGGTGGTTTGGGGATCAAATTGACTTTGTAGTATGTGCTTTCTATGATTGTATTCCTCCAGATGCACAATCTTTTCCTCCTCTGACCAATATTGTTTTCTTGGCTTCTCTTCATCTACCATTTCTTTCACTAACTAACTATAAGCCAACTTTGTGAGACGATAACAGGCATCACAAACGTGAGTCCAAATGAACAATCTTCATGGAAACTTTTGCTGCTGTAAAATATCTTTTAACACAGTAAATGAGATAATGTTTTTCCTTAACTAAAGGAACCTTTAAAAAGATTTTGTGCAACTGTGTAAGTCCCCTTAGCTGAGGAGAAATTAAGCCTTAAGTGTCATACTTAAGGTGAAAACTTTGTGCAACCAGTCCCAGAAGTTCAGGAGGTTTTTACTGGGAGCTGAATTATTTGCTGAGGTCTCTTCCTCTCCAAAACAAACTGACCAGGTGATCAAAACTGGTAAAAACACTTAAGTAAAGCAGTTTAACATTATAAGTATGTTTCTCCAACACTGTTTGGCCTGTCTGCCATGAGCACCTGTCAATAAGGTAAGGTAAAGTCAAATTTTAATGTCCCCGAGGGGCAATTTGAGTAATCATTAGTACAACGAAACAGACAGTGCAGTCATGGACAGATAAGATAAGAAATAAGCAATAGCTGATGGGACAAAGGATGATCTGTAACGCTAAGTGCTGCATGTAGGGAGGCAAAATCTCCGCCCTGATGGAAGCATCTGAAACTCAACATGGAGGGGATGTTGAGAGTCTGAGACAATAGATGAAGATTTAGAGGTGACCCTCTCTTCAGAGGGTCAGATGCAGATGTTAAGAAGGTTTTTACTGGGAGCCGAATTATCCGCAGAGGTCTCTTCCTCTCTAAAGCAAACCGACCAGATGATTTAAACTGGTAAAAACCCTGAATAAAGCAGTTTCATGACGCAAAAATGCAAACGGCCCTGTCTAGAGCCAGTATTTGGTTTGTCTGTTCTGGGCTACTGTAGAAGCATGGCAGTGCAATGAGGACCTGCTCCCTATGTAGATATAAACAGCTTATTCTAAGGTAAAGAAACCAAAGCTATTCTTAGTTTCAGTTGATTATACTCTAAACTCTCTATACTAAAGAAAACATACTTATTATATTGTATTCCATTTCTGCCAATAATCCCCTTAAATCCGACACACTAGACCTTTAAGTAAAAACTTTTTCATTTTACACTTGTGCTTCTGCTCCACTTAATCTCAGAGGACGGAGAGGACAACGTAAAGTTTGAGCTCCAAGACCGTAAAATCCTCCTGCAAAGCTGAGAGGCGCCGCAGAGTTGGCAACCTCCTTCACATTAAATATTACTTTTGATCAATACCTCATATAAGAGTATTGATTGGTGCAGCTTTGAAGCATTTGTAAGTTTCGTTTTTGAAGGGAGATTGTGATTGCTCGGCTGGCTGAGAGGCACAACATGTAGATTATGATCACATCTTCGTCTCTTTCTCTGCTTGGACTTTAATTTCATATTAAATCAAGACTTTTCCCAGAGAAAGTTCTTCCTTGTCCTTAAAAGCACCCGATGCAACACCTACTTTATGCCGCACTGACACCTTTCAGCATGATGATTTGTTAGATGCCCCCTACACTGCTTTTTGTCCCCTTCTCCTGTCACAGGCGGTTTATAGGTTTAAATAAATGAGCGTCCACATCTGTTATCCAGCTGTTTGCCGTGCTTGGAATACAAAAATCAACCTCTCCATCTCTGACCTAGGGAGAAGTTTATAACTCAGACTAAACACAAAAAAGCCCACAGATAAAAAAACCCAGGTACTTGCTTAAAATAAGAGTGTTTGTGGAAATTAAATATTGTAGTAGGATAACAGCTTGTTGAATGGCACAAGGCCAAAATAAAAGCACAGCGTGTCTCTTCCTGTTAGAGCAGTGCGTCTTGTCTTTGCTGTTGGTTGTTTGCAGTTTGCAGCATCAAATATCAAAAGCATCACAAGTGTTGTTCGGCATAAAATGTTAAAGCGACATCATGTACTGCGGTCGTGTCGCGTTTAAAGTCAGAGATAAACACCACTGGTATGTGTGACTTGTGCTGAGGCTGCCTGAAGTGTTTCTCTGGTTTGTCGTGTTGCGTTTAAGAGACACAGCCTCAGTGGGAAACGGGATTTACTTCAATCTGGTGTCATGTGCTTGTCATTTACTCTCCTCTCAAGCTTTTATTTTGAAACTCTGTGTATCTGTGTGCAGATGTTTTTTGCTTGGATGGGTGCTGACAGCTGTTCTGATTTTGTGTGTGTGTGTGTGTGTACAGTACACCTTGGACCATCTGTGTCCCGATGTAGACAGCAGCAGGGCATGTGTACAGCTACAGGGTCAGTGTGTGTGTGTGTGTGTGTGTGTGTGTGTGTGTGTGTGTGTGTGTGTGAGGTAAAGTGATAAAGGAAGATTGATGGACTATGGCAGGACGAGTGTGTGCTGACCTCCGTTGATAGGGTGAACAGGTCATGGAGATGAACCTCGTCACGAAGGGAAAGACTGTGCGTGTGTGTGTTGGGCAGGGTTGCGAACATAAATGGGTATAGCCATTGACCTTGGGGGACCAATGACATCACTTCCTGTCTGCTTGCTGCAGTCTTTTCCTCTGGGGCGAGAGGTGGGACACATACACAGAAATACAAACCTCTCCCTTGGTTCCTTATGTACATACGCGCACACACACACACACACACACACACACACACACCAACTTCCTGACCTCTGGCAGAAGTAGCTGAGTCAGCGGTGGCGGCCCTGCCCAGTGATATCTGCAGAATCTGCGTGTTATCAATCACTGTGATAAATAATCAGGGGCTGTTTGTGGGTGTGTGCAGTGTGTTTGGTGTCTAAATTTAAAGCTGCAGTCTGTGAAGTGACACACAGCCCATCCCAACAATCTGGAGTGGAGTGAGTGGAGTGTGTTGAGGTTAGAGAGCAGGCTGAATGGGATTGACTTCAGGTAAATTAAAGGTAAAACTTTACTGGAGAGCTCAGTGTTCTCTGTAGTTTTGTAGCTGTGTGGAACATTTTCTGTATATACCAACTCAAAACCTAACCCCGAGCCCCTTTCCCTATTTAAACACCCTGATATGAAAATGTGTGAGTGTCACTTGAAATCCAATGTCAGCTCAAGGTCCACTTCCTACCTTCTCCTAAACTATGGACCATATCACATCTTCTCATCTTCATCAACAGTCTGACCAGTTGTCATGGAGCTTGAGATTTTTTAACTCAACTGACCAAACTCCATCCATCCTCGAGCGATCACGTCCTTGGTGTGGTTCGTTTGGATAGGTGTCAACACAGCAATCACTCTCAGGTGTGGTCCAAAACAATCGGACCGAGATCTTGTTGGGGAAATTGTCTCAGTGTGGTCACAAAGTAACTCTGCTCAGTTTGGGTAAGGTTTGGTGCTGGTGAGAACATAATCCAACCTTGATCCAAACCACCTGGAGGCTTGTGTGTTCTTTGGCGACCAAAGAGCCAGTGTTTGGCCTTTCTATTCATATCAGTGTAAACAGGCGTAGGCTGTGCACCCCTTAGTAACTCCAGTCCAGTCCAGTGAGCCTCACTTTAAAACTGTATTCTGATAACTAGGGTGCTTTCAGACCTAGAGTTGTCCCAATACCCACACTTCCCCTAAAAACACCCACTTGCACTTGGTTGTGTGCGTTCACGTTTAGGCTAATGGCGTCCCAAAACAGAATTGAGTTAGTGGAAGTGGTTTCCAACACTTAAAATCCGCCCTAGATTCCAAGGGATCCCCGACCCACACTTTCAACGAAGTGGAAGATGAAATTTCCCAGAACACCTTGCAAAGTCAGCAACTTCGGCAAGTTTTGGAAAACAATTTGTTGTACTGTACTGTACTGTACGATCGGAATGTTGGCTATACAAACAACATATGGTTGGACTAGCGTAAACTCATCAGCAACTCGGTTGAACAGCGTCAAAATATTTAAACAAATTGACTTACCCGAACAAAATCGATCAGAACTAGAAGACGTTGTAGGGGCCTCCTGTTTTCAGCATGTCTTCTCCATTCATTCATCAGACGGAGAAGAGTAAACATAGCACACGCCACAACACAAGCGCTGGAGCCGGCATTTTCTTTGCGTTGTGACTTTGCGTATGCCTGCATATCAGCCATGCTGATTTGCATGAAGTAGTGTCTCATTTCTTAGGGAAAGATCTCTACCCTAATATTTCTCACTTCCCTCATCAAGGGTTATCTCGCAAACGAGGGCACTCGATACCAAGTGGAAGATTTAAGGGGTAGAAATGGGTCAGGCCCTTGCTTTGGTCTGAATCAGGGACTAATTTTGTTGCATAATTGCCTAGAGTTGGTTTGTGTTCTCACGGCAGCATTTACAAACAGACCAGATCAAATGCCTTGTGAGAGAAAGCTGCTCTTGATTGGTCAGAATTTTGCGGGAAAAATCCAGGAAGTAAACAAAACGTTGAAGAAGAGTACACTTGCAAGATAAATGTGACACTTTCTAATGTCACAATGGAGGGACAACTACGCAGGTTGATTTCAGTGCTGATCATCGTGTACTATATTGTTGGCTACTCCAGGACTGTAAAATGCTCATGTTTAACCCAAACAATGTGTCATGTGACTGCAGTTGGTTCGGTTCGAGGTCGGAACATGTTCTCACCACAAACGAACCACACCAAAGTTTGTTTTTTGTAACTGGCCGAGACCACCTCTTCAAGAGGGTCTTTGTCTGGTTGTTTTGGTGCACACACAAGTGCGATTGCTGTGTTCACACCTGCCCAAACGAACCGCACTTAGGGGGCAAATGAGCTTGAGTTTGATTGAACCGAACCAAACAGGGCAGGTGTGAAAGCACCAGCAACCCTCCAGTTTCCAAGACATTTGGTTAAGCTGTTGGGCTGACTGGTGACAAAGCTATGTTTGGGTTGGAAATTTTATTGCTGACAAATAAACCTTACTGTCCAAGTTCAATAAATGTTGAGCAAAAAATCTAAACTGTACATCTGCAACCTGATAAGCTGAATCACTGTCTTGGCACTAATAAAAACCACAAACAAAACTGACCATAGTTTACCGTCGTTATCGAGTCTCAATCCATCAAATTTTCCTCCAGGTCTGGCCTGTTAACTCAGAGTTTAAACTGTGCAGTGTAGGCAGTGAAAGTCTTATTTGTGATCATGTCATTCATTAATGGTAATCAAACCAGTGTCTCAGCGTGAATGTGTTATTCATTTGTTGTTGTAAATGCTCGACGCAGCACCTTCAAACAGTCTACACTCCTGCACAGCACAAAGTATCGTGAGTCGGGCTGCTGACCTAATTTTGACTTAAATGATGTGAGATTATAAGTGAAAGAGAGTTTTAAGGGGATCTGAAGGGGTTTTGTAGTTCGGTAGACAAGTACAAATTAAGATAAAGCTCATATTTGGGTCAGGGAGCTCAAATAACACAAAGTCAGATGCTCGTACACAGCCTGCGGTGCGCCTGCAGAAAGTGAATGACATCAAAGATTAGGAATCCTGCTTCGGGATACAGCTTTTTAAACTTGAAGGGTTGACTGTCTGAAATCATCCCCTCTCTCTCGTTAAGGTGGATTTTACAGCTGATTGAAGCTCAGCGGGATTTTTTAATGGTTGTGACTCATGCATTGGCAGTACTGTACATTAGATCATTGAGGTTATGAGATATTCCAAACCATACTCCTGGCACATCAGCACATTTAAACAATCTGGATTTGTTTACTGTAACAGTATTTAAACTGCTATTTATTCAGGATCATTGTGCATATTTGAGAATACACAACAGCTTGCTTTGCAATTATATAGTTGCACTTTTTTTAGTCTTGGGAGCAGCCGAGTGCAGCTGCATCTACTAAGTTAGTCCCCTCATGCTGTAAAGGCCTTGCTCAGTGGAGTGAAGTGTTGAGTTAGGGGTGAGCTTGTCTGAGACATCCTCTAAGGCCCTGTTTACACATGGTTTTAACATGTGTCTTGGGTTATCCAGTCACAAGTGGACAGCTCTGAGAAAGTCAGCTCACACCTGGCATTAAAATGTGTCTCCACATGTGTCTCAAGTGACCACTTGTGATTGAATCTCACTTCCCTGCTTTATGTTGCTTTTAACCAGCGGGAGGCAGCAATGCACTTCCCATGCCTAGTCTGCCAAGGAGAAGAAGAAAGGGGAGAAGAAGAAGAAGAAGAAGAAGCTAACTTCCCATGCAGGAGAAGAAGTTTGCGAAAGACATTGGCGTGCAGGAAGAATCAGACAGAGT
This sequence comes from Epinephelus lanceolatus, assembly GCF_041903045.1. NCBI lineage: Eukaryota > Metazoa > Chordata > Actinopteri > Perciformes > Serranidae > Epinephelus > Epinephelus lanceolatus. Next base: position 20,211,321 of record NC_135755.1, read on the forward strand.
GAATTCCTTGGCATGTTCTTCTTGTTGTTTTACAATGGAAAATGATACAGTTGGGTGCAAATTAGTATGTACTTCTGCCTATCCAGAGGACGTCGGCTGAGTAGGTGGTCCTTCACTGTGACCCAGGCCACATATGCGTACACACTGCTGAAAGAATGTGGCCATATGCGGCCCACACTACCTTCTAATGTGGTCTGAACCATTGGATCTCATGGTGCATTGACTGCATTCACATCACTTGGAGCTGTCCACTTGTGATCTGATTACTCAAGACGCATGTCAATGCCCAAGGTATTCTCATACAATGGTTTGTATGATATCTTGCAAAAAAGCACAACTGTTTATGCAATATCTAGTAGAGATGCACCGATCCAGCTTTTTCAGTTCCGATCCCGATGCTGTGGCTTCGATTATCAGTCGATACCCAATACCGATCCGATGCCATGGTTGACTTAAAAAGTTATATACCTTTACATGTAGAACAGAAAAGACTAGAGGCATCAGGCATTGCTGACTACACAGTTCTTTCCTAAGATAAAATGAAACAAAATGAAACAGATTAATGCAATGATTAACTATTTATTTTTAACAAAAATAAACAGTTGTGTAGCAGCAGTTGAAATAGTGTGAAATACCTCCACACAGCAGATTCTCTCCTTCGCTCCATGACATATGATGTAGCTTGTGTCGCAATAGATTTAAAGGGAAAGGATTGCCTCGGGTATAGGTTGCATTTTCCGATACCCGATCCATCTATTTTGATGATGTCGGGGCCGATAATCGATCCAGATATCGGATCGGTGCATCCCTAATATCTGGCAAATTAGCACCCCACGAATGGCGTTGTCATGTTACATACCTAATGTAAAATGATGCACTTGACGTAAAGTTACATACTTAACATAAAGTTATGTGGGTAAGGTTTAGGAAAACAGTCATAGGTGGGCATCGTCACCTTACATAATTAATGTGAAGTTACACATGTTGGGTTTAGGAAAAGAAACAAAGTAATGACATACCCTAAAATTACTCAAAGTTCACTTGGTTTCAAACAGTCTCCTGGGGCAAAGTCTCCTGGGGCAAAGTCCTGTTTGTTTGACCTGTCGACACCTCAACCTGCCTCCTTACAGACTTTTCGCTCTGTATACTACTTCCTTCTTTACTTCCATTAGTGCATAGGTTACATGAGCGCAGCCTTCTGGACTACATGGGCTATAGACGAACTACTGGCTCATGATTACATGGGTTATACAAATTCTGGGGCACTACTTTTCGTGGGTATACATATAAACCGTGTGTTAGAACAACTTGTTAACAGGACCTGTGACACTTGGTTGCAAGGATTCATTGTCCTGCACTGTGTTAGCAGATTTTGCTGACACCTGATAAAGAAATGTTTTTGTTAGTCTTTATGAAAGATAGTTACGCAATATTTTACCACTTTTCAGATTTGTTTTATAGCATTTTCAGCCTTTTTTCAGTGCTTCATCATGTGTTGCTGGAAATCATTGTTACCTGAAAGTGACCGGAAGCATCAAACTCGTACATGTCATGTAGGTGCGTACCATATCATATTATTCATTACAAAACCAGTATAAATAGTAAATAGCAACCATGGCTCAAAGGGAAAGGGGGTCGTCCACCAATCAGAAGACAGTTTGATCCCCGGCTCCTCCAGTCAGCATGTCAAAGTATCCTTGAGCAAGATACTGAACCCCAAATTGCTCCTGATGGCTGTTCCATCAGTGTGTGAGAGTGTGTAAATGGTTATTGAGTAACAGGTGGCACCTTGTATGGTAGCCTTGGTGTGTGAATGTGTGTGTGAATGGGTGAATGTAACTTGAAGTGTAAAAACTAAAGCTGTCACTGTCAAGTAGACTGATCACAAGACGAATGACTCACAATCAGATGGGGTTTAAACTTTGATATTGATAATCTGGACTGCATCAGTGACTGTGATCAGAGTTATTTTCAAGACAGAACACACAGCTCTGCCTCTGAGCTCAGCTGGATTGTTTTGTGCAGTTATATGTGTTGACATCAGCCTTTAATTAAACCCTGCATATGGTGAGTCACTCATCTGTCCCTGACCACATCTTTTATTCACTTCACTGTCCCATTATGATTTGATGAATCCATTTTCTACTGAAAGGATATGTCGGAAAGGTGCGCCTTGCTGTGAATACTTGCAGAAACTCAACAGTGCTTCACTTAATTACTGAGGAGTTTTAGTGCCCAGTGGAGCTCTGAGCTCTGCATCAGAGGCTATTGCACATTTAAAACAGCACAGTTCTGCACGAAACACCAGATGTTTTAAAATGTTAAAATATGTTAAAATATATATTCAGTGGGCACACAGTTTATAACCTCTATGAAACACTAACACATCATTTATAAACACAACATGAATAAACCCAGCAGGTAACTGACTGTGTGAAGGGACTGAAATGCTTAGTCATTCATGCGTATGTCTGTGTGTATCTCCGTGTGTGTGTGTGTGTGTGTGTGTGTGTGTGTGTGTGTAAATCTCATGTGGCACTGCAGTTTCCCGCCAGGCTGATTCGGCTGTATCCACGGCAACCATGGTATAATAAGAGCGTGTACTGAAAATAATATGTAATAATTCCGAAATACAGACATTGTCTCCATGTGGCAGTTCTGAGGAGGAAGCCACTGTGTGTGTGTGTGTGTGTGTGTGTGTGGGTGTGTGTGTTAAAGCAGTGAGTCACGTTAACTGTCTCCTTGTCCAGCTAACCATCAGAATTAAAGTGACGCAAATCTCTGCGTCAGTAATTAGCATAAAATTGGATCTTTGTTCCTGTTAGCAAACATGGCCGAACGCATCCATCTCTTCAATTAGGCCCCCGACTGACACACACACACACACACACACACACTTACCCAGCAGATAAGATAAGATAAGTACATTTATGGTGTGTCTTTTTAGGATGATATGTTTGCACACACACACACAGGGAGGTTGTATACATGAATACACTAGGATGCACACACACATATACACACATACATACAAAATACACACATACACACTCTCAAAATGGCCATTTGGCATGTCGATTGTTTTGTTTGTGTTCAGTTCAGCAGAGCTTATTCTCCATGGTGGCTGAGCCAGGTGGATTAGTCCTGTGATTACACGTGCACACACACACACACAGCTCCTCATTACACTCAATTCCGTTACTCCACCCTCTCTCTTGTCCCCCATTTTGTGTGTGTGTGTGTGTGTGTGTGTGTGTGTGTGTGTGTGTGTGTATAATGAAGGAGATATGACAGCGGAAGACAGAGGGGAGTGGATGGAAAGCTCTGGGGAATAACTGAGTGGTGACAGAGAAAGAAGTGGAAAGGAGGAATTTTGTGTGATTTCGGGAATAAAAGATGAAGTCAGGCGAGACGTGGAAAGAGAGAGGAAGGAAGAGTGACTTAGAGGGAGAGGGCGGAGGAGGATAAACAAGTGAAAGGAAGGAGGGTGAGGAGAACTGTGGCTCATGTCACTATAAATTACTTCCAGGCTCTAATAACTGCAGACAGCCAGTACACCCTTTACGTCAGTGTGTGTGTGTGTGTGTGTGTATTGAATCAGGAACTGTATTTGTGTGATTGCATTTGTCTTCGATTGCTTGAGATGCCAGAGACCCACCGGTCTGTGAGCAAATGGTCTCGCAAAACATTTATCAGAGTAGGAAGTCTTAACAGATTCTCTATATTCAGGGTCCGTAATGATGATGAAGTATTTTGGCTTAATTACTTCAAACTAATGCAACTGTAAATTAGATTTCTGTCGACAGAGTTTTTGGCTTTGTTTTTTATTTGAGGACTTTTATGGTAAATGTAATAGGATGCACACAAATTGTGTTGTTTCATCAGAAAGCATGTATTGATTTAGCAGTAATTTCAGGCTGTATCAAGGTTTAAAATAATGAAAGTGAATGAAAGTATAAGCTAACAAAGCAAAGGATTTTCTTCATATTAATATTGTCAACAAATCACATGAACTGTTAAGCCCAGTTCAGACCAAAGATTTGCGACGAGATGAGTTGAAACAGGTAACTACTTGCAATGCCTGCAACGTTCTAATAACCTGCCAGTTCACACCAATGCAACTGAGATGGTGTATCATCTCTATGCAACAACTCTCTGTACTTTAGTTCTGATTTCCAGCTTTTCAGGCTTATTTTGTGGCTGAATATAATTTGTAGCTTCTTAAGATATGAATGAGGATAGTGATAGTGAGATACTGGCTACAGCTGCATTTGTAGTAGTGATGAAATGGCGAAAAACAGAAACAAAATGAGCATCAGATGGACTGTATTCATAATAAATAACAATACAATACAATAATATGAATAACCAGCACCAGTTAATCAGTCAATAAGGATGTGTGTGGGTAAAGGGGTATAACCACATAGAGCAAGCAGCAGCAGTGATCCATCATCTGGACGGAAACAGAGAGCTCGATGGGGACGAAAATGTCGAAAATGAAAATGTCGTCTGTGGTCATTTTAACTTGACCAGTGGACTTCACCACAAGCTGTTTGGCTGAAAAACATTTGACGTGCTTTACATTCTCAAACCAAACGCTGGTGATTTGACCAACTGAGTTGCAGGTGACACCATCAGCTGGCTTGAGTTGAGCTCAGACCAGTAATGATGGCCAAATGAAGCCTCATGAACCACTTTCTATATTTTCTGACCCCACCAGATGGCGCTCTTGGTTTAAGGATAAAGGCTAAAGGACTTGAAATGAAGTGTGCTTTCAAACCTTTGTTGAACAGACAGCGCCATCTGGTGGCTGCAGAAAATAAAGACAGTGGTGCATGAGGCCTCATTTGGCCATCACTACACCGGTCAGTTCACACTGCTGCAACCGCAACAATGGTTTAGTCTTTTTGTGAATCTTTGGTCTGAACTGGGCTTAACTTTCTCACTTCAGTACCATGTTTTCAGCTCTCAGCCCAAAATCCATTTGTCTATCAAACCAGGCCACAGGTGTTTTGTTTCATTTTTAAAAAGGGCTCAGTAATTTGCTTAAACAGCAGTGACTGTAGTTTTTAGCAAACCTTACTCAAACAGATGTAAATAGTCCAATTGTTTGGGACTGTTTTCAGTGGTGGAGTGATCCACATTTGGTGCTCTAGTGACTACTTGTGGCAGCAAGACTCAGTGAGACTGAAGCCATTTTTAAATAGGAATTGTGCAAATTTGCAGGAAAGCCCAATCAGTCTTTTTCAGCATTGGCAGTATAAAAACAAAATCAGGGAGTGCGGCAAAATGCCGCCTACCTACTTTTGTTTATACAGAATGTGCCTTTTTCGGGGCAATGGGGGGCGTGAGCAAGTAACAAAACGTGTAGCTCAGCATGTGACGTAAACAGTGACGTGGGAGGGAAGCCGCAACTGGTCAGTTCTTCAGCAATTCTCTCGTAAATTGTCCCATTCTTCACCCGTCCCGTCATCTGACGGTTAATGGCCTCTTCGTTTGCGAGGACAAGGAGGGCGCACAATTCATTGTCTCCCCAGTTGCTCATCTTTACAGTGTCTGTCAGGTTTGCGTTTCCCTCTTGCTACTAGCTCCCACAAGTCCCACAAGTTTTTAAACCAAAAGGGTTCCGCCAATATGACTACCCTACGAGGTGGAAAAGTGGACACCACGGATCAACTCGCCAGTCCGGCTCTGTGTGTCTAAATGCTCGCAGCTTGCCGGCAAAACGGCCCAACATTCGCCGAAAATCTAGCAGTGTAAAAGGGGCTTGAGTCAAAAGAAACTACAGTGTAAGTCATTCATGTGTTTTTATTCGTTTATGACCAACAGTGGAGCTTAATGCACAGAGGAAGATGATATATCAGGTTGTGAACAGACAATACTTGCTTAAAACACAGTGGCGTAGCTGCTCATCGTGTAATGTGCATCATGTGCTGCCCCTACTCCAAAAGGACGTGTTGTGCTGCAGCACGTCAATAGAAGACCAAATACAGTTATTACTACTTTTACTAAAAGAACCGTACTTCTTCCATACACTTAAGTTAATGTGTTGACACCCACTAACTAAACTTGATTTTTCACCTAAAGAGAGAACTGGCACACCCGGCAATATCTTTTTTGCCATTGTCTTCATAATAACAGGATTGTGGGTCATAGAGCTTGAGATATTTATTAAACTTCCTCAACCCTTCTACTACACACAGGAGACAGCAACAGCAAAAGTTCTCTTTATACATTCATGGTAAGTGGAGGAGTCGAGCTGTCAAGGGAGCAGAGAGGAACTGGGAAGAAAACAGTGTGTTTAATTCAAGGGTGGCGAGGCTGGAAATAGGACAGTGGCATGAAGCGACGCGGCGTGGTGCATCCATGAGCGCCGGCACTCCACCAGCGTGGGGTTGTACATACAAAATAAAAGGGGCGGCTGTCTTGACGCATGCTATTCAATGCCGTTGTTTGGCCTTTGGTAGAATCAAGTCATTGTTGTTTTTGGTCTTAACATGGGATTTGTTGACAATAGAATAAATATAAAATATCACCAGTCCTGGCCTTTGATACCCCATGCCTTTGCCAGCTACTTGTTTTATCGTTTTGGTTTTAAAACCGATATTGAGTCTAATTTCAAGTAGAGCTGCCCCTAATAATCTGCTAATTACTTTAGAAATCCTAATCGTTCAGCAAACAAAACATCAGAAAATATTAAGAAATGTAAATCACAGTTTCTCACAGTCCGAGGTGATGTCTTCAGATTGTTTGTATCGTCCAAGACACAGAAACAAAATCCAAAGAGATTCACCTTACCATTAAACACGCAAATACTCAAACTCTTCATCAGCTGAAGATTCCATTAATCAACTAAGACTTTCATTCGAATTTCAAGTGGAGAAAAAAGCTCATGAAAAGGTCATACATTTGTGTTTCTCCAGTAACTACGCGACTGTATTTTGTATGTTTGTGATTGTGCTCTTTAATGTATCATTGAAAACATCTGGTACTGAGTCAAGGCTCCTTAAAAGCCTTGATTGCGTGTGAGTGTTAAAGTGTGTCTGCAATTAGTGGCTTCAGAGATAAACAAAGCCCTTCATTTAAATAAATTACTTGTGCGCACTGTATGTAACATTGGAATAAACAGCAAAACATTACATTTAAATAATATTAGTAATACTTTAGAGTGTTTCAGTGCTTCTTTTTCAGTGTAGTTTCTTTCTGATGGTTCTTTGCAGAAGATTAAATGCAAGAAGTGTAGGAATAGAACAGAGATAGGAATAAAATGTAATAGACTTTGCACTGCCTCTTCACAGAAACACATAACTAATCGATATAGTTTGTTTTTTCCTCACCATCATTGCCTTGTGTCTTGTGCCTGCTTCTCCTGCAGGGGTCAGCACTGAGCTGCACTGAGGCCACAGGCTGCAGCAGTCAGAGGCTGCACATGCATGCTGCTCAAACACACCCAGAAACACACACATCTGCTAAGTGAATAATATGTGTAACGTGAACACATGCACAAGCACAATTTCCCACCAATTTAGCCACTTAGAGTGAATCTGACTTGTTATGAGGGAACATTCACGCCTGTGTCCAGACCAGTGGGCACATTAATTAGCAGTCTTCATTTTGTTTGGCCAAAGTCTCCTTACAAAACACCCTCAGATATCGTTGTGTGCCACAACTGGGACTTCAAATCTTTTCAAACACCATCTTCATAAGGTCTTTAAGGAAAGTGTTTACACTGTTTCCTCCATATCTCACGAAGAAATGTCCCACACTTCCTGTATGGTTAAAAGTTAATGGGCACTCAGGGGAAAATGTGCTTTCATGTCAATAGAATACACATGAAAATCAAATAAGGCAAAAGTGTCCTTGATGATCAGTAGAACCCTTTTTTTCATTTAACTCTATATGACTTTCCCTTGAGGGCCACCGTAGTCGGTTTTCAGGGCCTTATAACCAGACAATTATAGTGTCACATATACTGAACATGACAGGGGACTTGGCTCTAAGCTAAAATGTATCCGAGACGAGACTTTTATAGTTCTGGACACATCATATATCTCCCACAGGTACAGGCTGAGGTGTTTATACACTTGAATAATGTCAAGAGCTCTGTTAGACTTTGACGTTTGTTAAACAGAAACATTTACTGGATTCTTGTGACTTTTAGGCTGAAAGTGAGAAACCTTTTGACAACTGCACAAAAAGGTTTAGATTTTTCTAAGTCACAAGTAAAGGTTTGAGAACTCTTGTTTTTCCATGTTTCATTCTGGATAGGAAACTCGTAGTAGCTTTTGGTCAGAAAATAACTGAGCACAATGCAAGTAGAAGAGGAAAAAGTCCATCCTGCACAAAAGACTGCTGCAACCAAATCATAACAACCAAAACTATCATAGATATTCCACTACTGACAAGACAAATACTGGACTATATTGGACCTACGACACCAATAACTATTGTATCAAAATAAGAGCAAAACTAGAAAGTATTGGACTGATTTGAGACTAAAACGGTGATAAATATTGGATGAAAGCAGGGCTAAAACACCAGTAAACACTGCACCAAAAGAAGACCAAACACTAGAAAGTATTGGACTGATTGAAGGCTGAAACACTGGTAAATATCAGACGAAACCAACGATAACACATCAGTTATAGAAAGGAATCATGTGATCTATCAGCTGACTCCCTTCCATCAATCAGCTGCTCCATCAGGTGATTGGGCTGCTTGAGATCAGCTGAACGAATGCTACGCCCAATGGACTCTCACTGCTTTTGACATTTGATCATTATCAACAGACTTCTCTCTTTAAAAGACATGATTACCCCAAACCTTAAACCTAGGGTTAGGGTTTTTTTTTTCATATACTACCTGAGATTTGCTGAAGTGGTGCCTTTTTTGATAACTTAGTTTGAACATGTATTTTATTTGTGTTTTCCTGGAAAAGCTTTCATTCATAAAAAAAGTTCCTGAATGTTACATCAGTCGAAGAATTAAGCCTATGGAATAGTGAAGTAGTAAATTGTGAAAGAGTGTAAAAATGTTTGGCAAAATTAAGATTTTAATCAGAAACAAGCTGAAGAAATAGTCAAAACCCAAGCAGCCTTGTACAGTCCTCCATGTTTTAGGTACTCAATGAGTACAGGTACAGGTACAGGTACTTAAACCAGGAGATTTTTTTTTTCTGCATGTATTTTCTTTATTTCCACACAGTTGTAAGCTCTGGTGCTTTATTACCTTGACAGCAAAGAGACTCGGAGGTCAGTTATATTATCTGCATCGACCTTTGTTGTTACTCAGTCGTAACGACAAAGGTCAATGTGGATAATGTCTCTGCGCAGGACGCCTGGTTTGTTTCGATAACGACACCCAGAAGGACGGCTAATGTTCGGTTTGGGTCTCAGTGTAGCCGGTAAATCTAGTTTATAGCAGGGCCTACGCACACACACACACACACACACACACACAACTTTATTTTAGTCAGGCTTTTCAGTGGGCAGTGACAGTGTTATTTAAGATAAACATAAACGAGTCTGCTGAGCACAGGGCTAATGGTAACAGTGGCTCATAAGCCTGTCATTCACAAACACACACTCACACACACACGCGCACACACACAGGTCAGTACTTGGCGTACTGCACTTGCTCCTGGCATATCAACCCCCTTACATTCCCTCACAAGTGTGTGAAAGACACACAGATGTATTTTTATCATGCATACACCAAACCTGAGAGCGTGGGTGAGAAAAATGGTAAAATATGAGCGATGGTTTCTGTGTTTGTGTGTGTGTGTGTGTGTGTGTGTGTGTGTGGGAGAGAGAAAGTGTGTGTGTCCAGTGCTAACAGCTTGTCTAAATCTGCGTCCTCCCTGCTGACACTCCAACGCACACAGAGGGGAATGAATTAGTAATAGGCCTTAGACACAAAATAACTTTTGTGCATCACCTCGCTGTAACACCAGTGTGTGTGTGTTTGTGAATGTGCACCAGTGAAGAGTAGGTGTGAAACTTTTTTTTCTGTTTTCTTGTTTGTGTGTAGCGTGGACACTGTGCAGTGGACCCTCAAACTTTTTTATGAGCATGTGTGTTTGTGTGTGTGTGTGTGTGTGTGTGTGCGAGGCATCTCTCTCCCTGTTGTGAGAGTGGGTGCAGTGAAAGTATCACTGCTGTGTTTTCTCTGTGTCAGCTGGAAGTTTCAAACCTCTCTGTTGTTATTCATGTCTCTTCCTCTTTGTGAGTGTCTAATGATAGGAAAGGTCGATAGGGGCACTGTCTCATCACCAGGTTACATGTTGTCACTGACACCAGTAATGATTTATGTTCATCCCTGTGCTCACTGGCCACTGGTGCTGCTGGTGCCACTGGTACTGTGCATACATATTCTCCTGCACTGATTCCACCTGCTTTACTACCTGCAGTGGTGGAAGAAATACTCAGATCTCTTACTAAGTATACGTAGTAATACCACAGTGTAGAAATACTCTGTTACAAGTGAAGTTCCTGTATTTAATTTTGCACTTAAGAGCAAATTTTCTCCAAGTAGGCAAGTCGTTTGTCCTTCTCAGCATTTTGGATCTGCAGGGTCTTCACCTGTTCGACCAAGTCCAAAATACTTCTCTGCTTCAGCCTGATAGTAGAAACTTCCTCCATGAGGATGCTGAGCAACTTCTAATAATAATGATAATAATAATTATGATAATAATAATACTTTATACTTTATTTATCAGCGCCTTTCAAGACTCTCAAGGTCACTGTACATAGAGAATAAATAAATAAAAACAACACAGCAGCAATAATAAAACATTCAGAAGTTAGCAGCAGGCGATGACGTTCAGCAGTGATAGGCTTGTTTGAACAGATATGTTTTGAGGTTGGTGGAGAGATAGAGCTGGGTGTCATCCGCATAGCAATGAAACTGTATATTGTGTTTTCGATAAATATGGCCAAGGGGGAGGAGATAGATAATGAAGAGGAGGGGACCGAGGACAGAGCCCTGGGGAACACCGGAGGAGAGAGGAAAGGATTTTAACTGAATGAACTTAATGTGAATTCTTAATGTAGTCTACTTCCTCAGCCGACTGGTTCTTCTTTGGACCCATGTAGAGATTGCATATGTATCTGTGTGTGTGCGATAATTTAATGTGAGTTGATGGTAGACTTAACAACAAGCTAACTCTAGTGTGTCCAAGACTCTGAATGCTACACTGCTCTCACCAACAAGGAAACAGGAAGCCCCGGCATAGGAAGGAATTTTCGTCCAGCATTTTTCACTCAGCATGAAAATATACCTAAAGTACCAAAAGTAAAAGTACTTACTGTGTAAAATGGCAGAATATGTGTATTACTATCTGTATAGACCTGTACACATTGCAACATATTACCATGTGTTTAATGTGTTATAAGCTGTTTATCCATCACAGTATATATTTGTATTTATGTTCACAAAACTTTACAGATGTCTAGTTGTGTCCAACTGTGAATGCAGAAATTGAAGATTGATGTGGTCTAAGCAAGGGTGCCAGAGGTAGGGAAAAGCCCATCGGCCCCCTCTACTTTACGCCCCTGGCTGACATTTGCCTTAAATCGCAGATCACTGTATCGTAGCTGGTGTGATCCCATAACCTCTAGTGTACTCCTGTATTTTGCTGCTGTGCCTATGTCTTCGCTCAATTAGATACTACTTACATAACTTAATATAAGAACATTTATACATATTTGTATGATTGTATTGTTGGGTGGAGCCTGAGATCTAGAATTTCTTTGCCAGTGACTGCTTCACTGTCATTGCTGTGCATATGACCATAAAGAACTTGAACTTTTAGGTTTGGCCCTCACTTTGGCTCCAAACCATGCATGTTATGATGCTTTAAAAACATAAAAACCTCTTCAGCTGGTGGCTCCCAAACTTATTTTCTGCTAGGACCTCCTTTAAAGGGCAGAAAAAGTTTTATTTCCAAGTTTGAATTCAATCTAAATAACATCATCAGGAACATTTACTGCATTTCGCACACGTTTCTCATTAGGTGCTTGTCTGGTTCCAGACTTCTGAATCGCTGCCTTCATCTCCAGTTTTTTTCAGATTTGACTGGGTCTGTTGTTGTTCTCACTGAAAGCTGTTTCCTCAGTTGGAAAATGAGCCAATCAGACGTTAGTAGGCGGAATTAAGAATGGGGACTCCATCTGTTGGCGGTTTTGCTTCTGTCGTGCAAATAAAAAACTTTGTTTTATAGACACGAGCAACACAAGGCCAGATCGATATAGGCTTCCTTATAATTTGGATCTTAAGTGTTTGCTTAGTGAGCATCACCTGTTTTACTTTTTCTTGTCCAAAGTTTGTCCGTGTTGTACTTTACATGCTGTTTTAATGTTTCCCAGTTTAATTATCGCAGACCAAATGATTTAGGTTCAATCAACTTCCGTTTCACTCCAGACAGACACCTTTCCTTTACTTCATTGTTAACAAGCAACTACATCCACAGACAATTTAACTTGGTTAAAAAAGACTCGGGCACATGTTTCTAAGAATCAGTCTTTATTGAGTTACCCCAAACTTAGTGTTCACTGATGTTTGAAAGTCAAAATAAACTACAATATAGCAAATTTTATGAGCGTCGACTTTACAAGAGCGTAGCTATTTACCTCACATGAACATGAACAAGCATGTTCGCCTTGTGGGGATCAACCCTGTGATGTTCAACTTGACATTCATGTTCACACTCTCTCTCTGTATGGGAACCGTCCTGTCACTGCAATGCGTTTCTCTCCAAAACCATCTTTTCCCTTTACTCAAAGGACTGTGGAGATTGAGTTTTTTTCCCTCCCTAAATCTGCCCAGTGATGCCCAGAGGCTTGTGTCTCTTCTCCATCCAATCCCTCCATCTTCCATCCTTTTCATGTCACCGCGGTTACATAAGAGAGGAAGGGAAAAGGAGTGACATCTCCGCTGAGGAGGACTTGAGTGCACGCCGTGTGTGTGTGTATGTGCGCGCGCACGGCTGCTGCTCAACTTCTAATCAGGAATTAATTGTTAACCACGAACGAGACAAGTCTTCCCCCGTAGACTCCTTTGTTTCTTGTATCTGTCAAAACAGTCCGCGCCATCAGCTCGCAGGTTTGAAAGTATGTCGAGGTCAGAATATTCCTCAGATGCCGTGACTGGGAAAGCACAACCAAAACACTGTTACCTGTTTTAAAAACAGCAATAATAACCTTGGCTTTATCCTTCCACACCTGAATATAAGATCCAGCCTGTGCAATCTGGTCAACCGTGGTTAAGTCCCCCATTATCCTCAAAACATGTTTTCATTTTCTATTCTATTAGGCCTAGTAATTGTAGGTTTTATACAATTTTCTAAAGGTGGTAATTTATTTGAATATTTTCGACCAAAAATCTATTTGTGATTAATCTTGGAAGATATTTCCCAGCAGCATTTTGTTGGTTATTTAAATTATGTTTTCAGCAGCAGGGCTTTGGGGTTAAAATCCCTCTGGAGGTACCTTTATTAAATGCAAATGCTCATCAAACATTCCCAGCCTGATAGTGATTTTTTTTATACCTCTATTAGTCAAATAAAACCTTCTTATCAGGCACTTTTTTTCACAGGAGGATTTGTTCCTACTCTGCCTAATCACAGATAGTGAATATCTTGCTTTACTCTACTATCCAGATTTTGCATTTGACAATGAGACTGAAATTTAGTGTATCGTTAACATAATTTACAAAGAACAGCTGATGCAAAAACTGTCTGCTGGTTTAATAACACTGTGAGGTGTCCTGATTTAACATCAGAAATAAAATGGCCCGTCAGCTCCTGCAGATCATTTGGACTATTTACAATTGTACATAAAGATTAATTTGAAAGTTTAAACTATAGGCAGAAGTTTGTTGGCACTGCAGAAATTTGGTCCAACTCTACAGTGAGTTGTATGGCTCAAGAATCAGGTTGGAAACATGCTCAAACCAAACAGTGTATGACCAATTTCACTATGCTTCCCCAAAGGATATCAGCCCTATGTTCCCTCAGCACCTTTAATTTTGTTTCCATCCATATGAAGCCCTATGTTCCCTGATGAACTTTTGTCCAGCCCAAGTTAGGCCCCTACTGTATCCCTCAGCAAGAGCCAGCCTTTACAAAACTGGGTTAGGCTTAATGTTAGGGGTTAATGTTGCCTGTGCACAGGGGTGAAAACATTACCTCAGTGACATACTGATCTGAGGGAACATAGGGCTGAGGGAAGAGAGTTGAGAGAACATGCAGGGCTAAGGTAACAAGGAGCTGAGGGAACATGTGGGATTGAGGGAACATACAGGGTTAGGGAACATTGGGCTGAGGGAACAGAGCTGAGGGAACATGTGGGGCTGAGGGAACAAGGAGCTGAGGGACCATGTGGGATTAAAGGAATATAGGGTTGAGGGAACATGCTGGGCTGAGGAAACAAGGAGATGAGGAAACATGTAGGATTGAGAGAACATAGGTTTGAGAGAACATAGAGCTGATGGAACATCTGCAGCTGAGGGAACTAAGGGTTAAGGGAACATAGAGCTGAGGGAACATGTGGTGCTGGGGGAACAAAGGGTTAAAGGGCTGAGGGAACAAGGAGCTGAGGGAATGTGTGGGATTGAGGGAACATAGAGTTGAGGGAGCAAAGGGCAGAGAAAACATTGGGTTGAGGGGGCACAGGGTTGAGGGAGCATGGAGCTAAAGCAACATAGGGCTGTGGGAACATAGGGCTATGGGGAGATAGAGTTGAGGGAACATAGGGCTGAGAGAACATAGGCATGCTTCTGCTAGCACAGCCATTGCCTTTATTAGCTCATGTCTTGAGAGAGTAAAACCAGACCCTTTGAATTGCTCAACAAAATTTTCGGAATATTTTCCTGGCTGCTTTATCATTGTCTTGCCCCCTTTGTTTCACATAGATCATTGGTGGAGTGAAACTTTATACCATTGTCCTATTTTATAGCATCAGCATCCCTCAAAAGCAGCACATTTCTTCAGAACCTGTTCCCTGATTGGCACATCATGGCCGCTTTACTTTGCATTTTCTCTCTTCTGAAGTGACAGGCTTTTTTCTTTTACGGTCTTGTGTCAGGTGACAGGTTGTCTTCCTCTCATGCCTTAGCTGTCAAGGATGATGAAGAGACGTACTGTTGAGGTAGAGACACAGAGCTGTATGACAAAAAGTTCATAGTCCTGTCATTTAATTTTCTTTGACCAATGGCTCCTTAGGTCTCGCTGACATCCAGCTTTGTGGAGCTTCCTTTTGGTTACTGATGGCACCGTATGATCTAACATTGCACTGCGGCAGTGGTGGTGTGTTTTGGACTTGAGCCTGAATCCTGCGAGGCTTCCTGTCTGTGAAAAACCTTGTTAGATAGACAACAACTCCTTGCTGTGTTGATGTGCAGTGAGAACAGCGAGAATCCTTCGCTCTCAGTCACAGAAACAGTGTCTCAAAGGTACGACAGTAACCGAGATAGTTAACACCGTCTCCTTCTCTCTCTCTGGATCTTGTATTTACAGTAATTTGTGCCACATTTTCAGAAGCTCCTGAGGCTTGTGTGACTTAAGCACGTATTACCTAACTCTCACAATTACACAGATGCACACAATTACCCACACAAGATCATATATTTAACTTCTTCAAAGTCCCACATCTTCAAAGGGCTTATTTGATTTAGACCCTGTGAAGCTAAAGTGTAATCCACGGGAGGGCACACGGCTGATTAAAGGCAGGGTTCACCCCATAATCGAAAATACATATTTTTCCTCTTACCTTTAGTTCTATTCCTCAATGTGGATTATTTTGGTGTGAGTTGCCGGGTGTTGGAGATATCAGCAGTAGAGATGTCTGCCTTCTCTTGAATATAATGGAACTAGATGGCACTCAGCTTGTGGTGCTCAAAGTGCCAAAAAATACATTTGAAAAACTCAACAGCAATGTCAGATCCAGAAATCACAACCAGGTTATGCAGAGAAACATCCACAGACCTTATTGTGAGTAGTTTCATGTAGGGACTGTTTTCTGTCTACCAAACTACACCTGCCAACCAACGAGGAGGATGCCATTAATGTTTACATCTCATCCATGAGTAGATGCACCCTTCCTTCTGCGCAGTTATACAGTTGGAGGTTAAAAATGTATTTTTTCTTCGCACTGAGCACCAAAAGTCGAGTGCCATCTACTTCCATTATATTCAAGATAAGGCAGACATCTCTATGGCTGATATCTCCAACTCTCTGCAGCTCACACCAAAAAGATCTAGATGGGAAACATGTATTTTTGATTTGGGCCGAACTGTCACATTTCACAAACTTTCAAGAAACCTGTTTACTTTGCATATATGTGTTTAGAACTGCTGAACAGTAAAAGATGTTTTCGTCTATGACTTTGAGAAGTTCAGTGCCATCAATCACACGTGATGAGCAATGTGTCAGCATAGTATCGAAAAGTCACATTAAATAGCACCCTCAGGCATTTGTTACAATTAACGTTGATATTAATTAGTTCTAAATATCCATCTAAAAACAACCAAGCACCACAAATAGGTTGTCAACGGAACTGTGTCTTTCTCAAAAAGGTTTGTTTTGACATTTTGCCTGTATTGAGATTGAAACATTTACTGCGGTGCCTGCCCGTGGCATAGGCATTGTAGGCGAATGCTAAGGGGGCCATCATCCATAGGGGGGCACCACAAATGGGGGCAGGAAAAAAAATCGAAATGTTTATCTTTTACTATTTGTTATGAATAATATTTCTACTATTATTCTGAAATGTTACATGAGGCCACAACAACATAACTACATAGCAAAGCCAACTAAATAAAAGAAAGGCCTTTTTTTCTGGGTTCCTCCCCAGTTGGGGCGAGTTGTCGGACGTCACGTGAACCCTGAAACACACATCATTATCATGTCACAACAACAAAAGCTACAAATGCAAAGGGCTGCTACTGATTTACTGTGTTGTAGACTTCAGCAAAGACGTTCTCACTCCCAGGTCATCAAATACTGACACTTTGTCATGCCCCTCAGATTCTCAAAGCAATGCATAGGGCACCTTTCAGTGTATCCATGTGACGTACAGTTGAAACACATTGTGATATATGGTTATTGTTGTGAAACTTTGAGGCTTAGGCAACAAAACTACTTGTTTACGGTTAAATAAAGATAATGATTTATGTTAAAATAAGTGTTTATTGTGTTATGTGACATACACAATTGCGTACTGTTACGTTAAATACATTTCACACAGGACACAAACTGTGATCTCCTGGATAAAAGTCCAGTTTTGTTTAACCCATCCACCTCCAACATGGGGTTTCTCACGCTTTATGCTACATTAGTTGCTCTCAGTATCAAGTATTGACGCAGATGGATTTACGCTGATGTTAGCTAAAAGCCCAGTGCATCTGATAAACATGCTAAAGGGTTCCTTTGGCGTCAATATCGCATGTTGAGGGGTGTGACAGAGCATCAGCATTTGACGACTTGGGAATGACAGCGGGTTGTATCAGCTTCCACTAGTTTTATGTAGCTGGAGAAAACCTGAGGTGCTTTGCTTTTACTGAGTCTAGACCATTTAATTTTTCAGTTCCCTGTTAAGGTACTTACTTTGCTCTGAGCGATCTGAAGAATGCATCCTTTTTTTTATTGAAAACAATGAGAAAAGGAAACCAGCGTTTTGAAAAGATGTTCCCAGTGAGCACTCAACCCCACATCACATGTCTCAGAAACCTCTCAGTGGTTCTAGTTCTCTCCTTTTTCCCATCTACTGTAGGTTGCAAAGGTTAGGAAACATGTACTCCAGCAGCCGCAATCAAAATGCAACCTTTAAAAAACTTGATGCTGACCTTTTGGTTATTTGACCCATTAGTCTCCCAACAAAGGATAAGGAATTTTACATAATCTAACCTCTGTATGGAATTTATTTATTACACAACCACAGAGAGTTACTTAAAATGCTCCAGCATGAGCCAGCATCTGACAGAAGGTCTTTTGTGCACGCTAAAGATATCAAAGGACCAAACTCCCCAAAAGTAATTAACGCTGCGACCTTCTGGTTACAATTAAGCATCTTTGAGTAGTTTCAAAATGGTGCATGGATCGTGCCACAAATACATGGCTGGAGTCGCCCCTTGGAGGGAAATTGTACCCCAGTAGACCTTCCTACTAAAGAGCTGTGGAAGCCCATTTCTGTCAATGTAATGAAAAATAAAAGATCATGTAAGCCATTACAAGGAGAAACTAAAATAATGAACAAAATAATGGTAGACCATAAACCTAATGGAAGAGAGTTCCAAAGTGTTGGAGCCACTACTTCCAAGGCATGATCCCCTTTCGTTTTGAGTCTGGAGTGGGGGACAGCCACTAGGTCCTGATCTGAAGACCTAGGGAGGAGATCACTAATGTATTCACGTGCTTGACCATGAAGGGCTCTATATGTGAGAACAAGTATCTTGAAGTGAATCCTGAACCTGATGGAAAGCTAGTGTAAAGAAACTAAAAAGGGAGAGATATGGGTTGACCTGTTGGACCTGGTAGCAACGTTCTGGATTATTTGAAGGCGATTCAGAGAAGATTTGTTTAGACAAGTAAAAAGAGAATTTCAGTAGTCCAGTCAGGAGGACACAAAAGCATGGATAGTCATTTCTAGTTCAGGTCTAGACACCACAGACCTGAGCTTTGCAATATTTCTTAGCTGAATAAAACAAGTATGATTCAGTGATTTAACATGATGATCATAATGCATGGCCTGATCAAAAATTACACTAAGATTCCTAAAATTTGACTACATAGCTGACAAAAGGGACCCAATACTCTGGGTAACCTTTGAAGCTATAGACCCTTTTACTGTTAGTAAACAGTATGATGTTTTTTTGGTGGGCGGGGCTTAGCTGGAGGCAAAACAATTCTCCACAGACAGCGCAAGCTAGCAAGTTGACTTGTTTTAGACAATGTAGGAAGACGATGCAAGTGGTGCATTCAAAAATATTCATTCTGAGTGTCGGAGCGCACTCTGGTACAAACTGAACTGTTCGTAAATTTGGAGCGCTGTTGGAATGTGCCGTTCGGTAGCTAGAGCACAGCGCTCTCGGAGTCAGCACTCTGCCTGGGGAGACGGAGCAACAGAGCGTTGAGCAGAGTGAAAATGTGATTAACTTAATCGTTTGTTAATTCATATAGAAATATAACACTCGATCAGCAGGGCTCTCATTTTAGTGTAGATCGTCAGACTGAATTTATGAATGCACCATGTCAGGTCACTCACTCCACAGGACCGCAAATGTTACTTGAAAAAGCAAACACTGATGAACATGACAACACTGGCTGACCCATATGCTCTCACTCAGTGGATGGATGATGTCACAGGAAGTTTAGTGGTTGGTTACTATGCCAATCTTACAAAGGAGGACGACACTTGCATGGTTTCCTCCAGTTTATTTTGCTATCAAAGCTAACATCAGCTAATGCGCTAAAAAGTTAGCATTACAGAGAAATCCATTATTCCTCTTAATACCTTCCCAGTTTCTGATGAGGTGGACATAATAACCTTTAATACACATAACATTATTCATCCCTACAACAGGAAATACTTTTTCCCTAAGCTGATATGCACATGTGAGCATTTTTGACGATCGCCTCTGTCAGTCCTTTCCTCTTATCACATTTAACCATAGTTGTCTTTGTTTTTGTTGACAGGCAGTGGCGGCTGGTATGTGATAAGCAATGACTCCTTCTATTCTGGCTCCAAATAACACAACAAGACGACATTTTAAGACTCCTATGTAGCCTACAGCCCTGTGGTGGCGAGGACTGTTTTGCCTCCAGCTAATGAAACGATGTCATTGTGACGTCGGTGCTAAAAGGTTCTATACCCTCTGAAGCAGAACCTTTGTATTGTCTGTGTTTAATTGTAAGTAGTTGTTTGACATCTAGTCCTTGATGGTAATCAAACAGTAGTGAAGAACAGGAGGTTTGTCTGTGATGACATATGACATATCTTAAAATAATGAGAGGCTTTGCCAAAATAATGAGTTAGTATCTCAAAGATATATTATAAAATCTCTAAATGATTGACTTAGTATTGTTTTGCATTATTTTGAGATACTGAGTCATTATTTTTGAGGAAGTTTCTCATTATTTTGAGATACTGGCACATTCTTTCCAGAAAGTTTCCCATTAAAATGACTTAGAGCCCTTTTCTCATCACACTGGCTGACATTAACTTCCATAATAAACACTATATCTCTGCAGGAAATATGTATTAACCGAGAAGAAGAATATTTCAGATACACAGATCCAGTCTTAAAACATTGGATTTAAGTTGCCTGTAAACCTCAAAGTACCACAGATTGCTTTGATTTTGTGCCTATATTTTGTTCATATGTGACAGCAGAAGTTATTTTGCATACAGTGTGTAAGGACATGGTCACAAGAAGTTTAGTGAAGTGGATGCAAAAGTTTGCTTCCCTGCTTGAAACACCGCAGACTGAAAACTGGGGGGAAAAAACGAGCAGAATCTGCTGGGTGAGCCTTCGCTTCAAACTCAAGCTCCCTAATGGGATATTTAGCTTGCAGCAAGGCTCACAACACAATGCATACATCCAGTAAACACAGATTAGCTTCAGAAAGAAACAATGCCAAAGAAAGCGCAGTAGACATACTTAAGGCTCCACATGAAAAATAAGTAAAGCAGCATAGGCTCTATGTTGAGAATATATGTCTCTTCTACAGTACGTTATAAATCATGCATGATTGCCTTTGTTCTCTTTGCTGCGGCTGATGCTAACTGACGTGCAACTCTGTATCATAAACAGTAGCTCTCTCTGGTGGGAGACGATTGTGTGAAAGCAGCTTAGGAAGATGAAGCCGGTAGCTGCGAGGGTGAAATTGTGATTCCATACAGTACGACGGGTTTTGAGAGAACAGACGGCTGCTTCAGAGCAAACAAGACGTGATAGTGCCGGTGGATTCAGTGCAGAGTAACTGTCTGTACGTCTGTCTGCCGGGAACTGAGTGTTCTTCAAGTTTTCACCAAATCAGAAAATATGTTCGTGCATAGCCCTCAGAGGTACTTTCCGCACACGTTACAGTCTGCATTTAGAGGTTTTTAGAGTTTAGCCGAGGATCTCAACCAAAGCAGTTTACTGAGTTTGTGCGTCAGTGTCTCGCTCAAGAACACTCTGACATGAACAAATTGACATTTCTGTTGTAGGAAAGTCTGTCTTAGATAAAAAGAAGATCACCATGCCTTCCTTTTGTCAGATACAAAACTTATTCACGTTTATTTTTAGAATTATTTCACTTGTACAGTCAGTCCCTTGTGAATGTTGCTCAGGGAACAAAACAGAAAGTTGTTATTTAGTACATGTTCATACACATAATATTTTTCAATCTCAATGGGGGTGTGGCATTTAAGTCAAACACGATTCCTTGACTTTTCAGCCACTCCTTTCTGTACCGACTGAGTAACTTAAACAGCTGAGGATGAACATGACTTGGTTTCTGGTTGTCGTTTGGTCGCATGATGGAAGCTTAGACATTGTGAGTTTATCTTACCTTACATTGGGGGATAGTTGAGTCTGACACATGAAGTTCCTTTCAAATCTCTGTGTGGTGAAAGGTAAGGTTTTGGAATGGTGTGGGTGGGTAATGCTCTGTTTATACTCGCTTGACAAGCTGTGGCACAGGTCTTTGTAGATGGCACAAAAGCTATGAGAATGCATAGAGGCGTTTGTGCTCATTGCTGCAAAACGCCAGGTGGCGTACAACCAAAATATTCTTTGGATAAGTTAAAAGTTAATGAGTGTTACTTGAGGAACATTTAATTTAGGCTGCCTGGCAGCAGTAGTAAACACTGACATACTGCCAAACAGTATAAAGGAAGCAACTTTAAAAGTGTAGCTTTGCAAGCTACCAATTCCTTCACACTGGAAGAAATTGAACTTCAGGAAAGCTACCCTAAAAGTAGTTCCAACTAAAAAAAAATTAAAAATTCTAAGTTAAAAAAAAAAAAAAAGGTAGCGGACAGGAGGTGAGGTGGATGGGTCCAACAAACACAGACTTTCACCCAAGAGAGTAGTGTTCATGTCCCGTAAGATTCTAAAGCCAAACCCTGTTCTTTTTTCCTAAAACTAACCACATGTTTTTTTCCCTTAACCTAACCATGTGTTTTTGTTGTTGAAGGAAAAAAAAATTCAATTTGCGGTGTTGTACTGACATAGTGCATTTATTTTGAAAGAAACTGTATGTCAACATTGAATTTCCTGTGAAAACGAAAGTGCATCTTGAAGGAAGAAAAGAACCAAGACCGTCAACACCCAACACACCCAGGGTACCTTGAATGTCATTTGTGGACGTGGAAAGTCCATGACCAAAATGTCAAGGTGACAAGGTCGGAGTGAGAATGTGTTGTTCGGATCGAGGTTGGAACACGTTCTCACCACAAACTAACCAACCTCCAACTTCAATCCGAACAACACATTCTCACTCCGACCTTGTTACATATTGATATTTTGGTCATGGACATTCCATGTCTGCATATGAAGTTCAAGGTACCCTGGGTGTATTGGTTGTTGATGTTCGTTTGTAACTGGACCCTGACAACCTCTTCAAGAAAGTCTCGCTCTGGTTGTTTTGGTGCACTCCCGAGAGCAATTGCTGTATTCTCACCTGCCCAAATGAACCACACTTAGGGGGGAAAAGGAACTTGAGTTTGATTGAACCAAACCAAACAGGGCAGGTGTGAAAGCACCCTTAGTCACATCCACCCCTTGCTCCTCCACAGCACCAGCCTCTCACCCAAATATGGTCACTTCTGGCTCCAGAAAACCAAAATGGTAACGGCTGAAATGCCGAACTTGAGGCGTTAAAACAGTAGTCCACAAGCCAATGGGTGACGTCATGTTAGATGTTGGTGAAGACTCTCAGTCATCCCGGGCATGGTAATCATAAGTGCTATAACATAGGTTTCTTGAAGACGTTTTGCCTCTCATCCAAGGGGCTTCTTCAGTTCTAACTGACTGGTGCGGAGTCGCAGGCTCTAAAATCTACTCTACTATTCTCTGTTGTCATATAGACACACAGGACCTATACATGCGTTAAATGAAGAGATGTCAGAGCAAGGACAATGGACGGGTGCCCCAAGCAGTTTGGGGGTTCGTGCCTTGCCCAAGGGCACCTTGGTGGTGCTACCAGTCCCTCCATACTTTGTCTGGACGTAGACTTGAGCCAAGTCCCTATGGACTGAGCTACTGACTGAGCTAATTATTTTAGGAGACGTTGGCATTGGACGTGTGTCTTTGGGTTTCTGTCCCATGTATTGTTTTGTTTTTTTTCTGCTCAACTCTGTGAACCCAAGATGCTTGGATACACCATTAAATGTCATTAGTGATTTTGCCGAATTGTTTATTAGCAAGTAAGCTTGGTAATTGTAACAAGGTAGTCGACAAACTCTCATCTCACTTTTGCACTAATACCAATAGCCTCCTGTGACTTACTCACTTGACATTTTGTCACCATGTGAGCGTCAGAACTAAAGACAAGTAATGATTTCAGTGACTTTGCTCTCACAGAAAGTTCCTCTTCAAAGCCTCGACAGCTCAGTTGGACCCTGACTGCTGTCACATTTGGGATTTCCTGTGTTTGTTAGTCATGTTTTATCAGCTGCTGGATGTGTCAAATTATTTCATCACCACTGATTCAAAGCTACGCCTCATTCATGTCGACGTTGAATGGCCATTTGCGATCGCTCCGAGTGATTTGTTTTGATTGTCTGTTTGTGTTGGAGGTTTGATAGTGACAGGGGCAGACGTTCCCGTCCCCCAGCCTCTCTCTCCTTCTCTTCTTCTCTTTACTCACATCACCCTCCTTTCTGCCTTCATCCCTCCGCTCTCCTCCCTTTAAATGTCATCCCGCTCTCCCTCCTCCTCCCACTCTTGTTCTTCTTTCTCTCCCTAATGCCACAATCACAATTTGTCTCTTTTTTCTCTCATACCTCCCTGCCCTAATCCCTCCTTCTCCCCCTCCTTCTCTATCTCCTCCCATGACTGTCCCTCTATCTTCCTCCCACTCCTTCTCCCTCTTAATTAAGCACTCCCTCTCTTCATTTTCCCCTCCAAATCTGTTCTCTACCTCTCCTCCCGTCCATCCCTCCCGCGTTTTCTGCCTAATCCCTGTTTCTTTTTTTCCCAGCCTCTATTCCTCCCTCCTTCCTTTCTTCCTCGGTCCTTGTTCTCCCTGACAACACACTGCGTTATGTAATCTGCGTCTCTGGGTATTAGTTATGCAAATTCATACATTTTTATTTACGTGTGTTTTTTCTCTCCTCCTCTTCTCTTCTTCCCTTCTTTTCCCCCTCTTCCTCTTCTCTCTCATCTTACTCCTCTCATTATTCTTCTCTTTTGTCCCCCTCATTTTTCCCTTTCCCTCCTCCTCTCCCCCTTTCACCCCATCCACCTTTATATCTCTCCATCTTGCCTGTCACCCCTTCTTCCCATGCTCCTCCTGTCCTTCCCTTTCTCTCCTCCTTTTCCTTCCTCTCAATAATCCTATTTCCCGTCCTTATTTCACTTCCTCTCTCTCCTCCCTCCTCTCTCCCTCCATCCATCACTTCCTCTCAACATTTTTTTTCCTCCCCTCCCTCTTTCCCTCCCTCCTCTCTTTCCTCCAGCCACCAGCGGTCTAGAGGCGGAGAGCGGCAGGCGCGGCGGCAGCAGCAGCAGCCACGGCGACGGCAACCACAGCAGCAGCAGCGGCGGAGGAGGAGGCAGCAGCAGCAGCGGCGGTGCGGCCCACTTCAGGTCTCCATGGCAACAGAGCGTGAACGTGTTCGGCTCGTGGAGCAGGCCGGAGTGTGTCGAGGAGCTGCACCAGCAGGCGCAGCTCAACCTCCAGAGCCTGCTGCAAGGTAAGGATGGATGGAGAAGGGAAAAGAGGGGATTGGATGGATGAATGGGTGGATGGAAGGAATGTGTGTGTGTGTGTGTGTGTGTGTGTGTGTGTGTGTATGTGTATGTGTGGGTGAGAGTGTGTGTGCTGTGTTTTGAGTGGGTGGGAAAGGCGTGTAGGCAGAAGCGGAGGCGGGTGGGAAAGTGTTTACATGCATGTGTGGCGTTGGACTGCGTTGATATGGGTGTGTGTCGGCTGCCTTTAAGGTGTGTATGTGTGTGTGTGTTTTAGCGCACAGATATGCTGCGTGAGAGGGCGTGTGTGTTAAATTTCCCCTGCTATCTTGAGTTTATATTGTACTAAAGGGTGTGTGTGTGCATGGGAACCCTGCTGATGGTGTGTATTGGATTCACCTTGCAGGGTTGTTATTAAGGTAGTATTTGTGATTTTGTGTGTATTGGATAGGATGAACACTGTTGATATACATTTGTGATTGTGTGTGTGTGTGTTGGTATTTCTGAATATATGTGTGTGTACAAAGAGGCATTCAAAGACATCTGTTTACATTTTAGTTCGTAGTCAGAGGTCGTAACTCTGCCTTGTTTTTGTTCTTTAAGGTGGAACGCTGTCATCCTCATTTTAATATCAGCCTCTTGTTTATAGTGTTCAACCCAAGTGTGTGTGTGTGCAAATTAGCACCCAAGGAAACTAGGGCTTCCGTTTCTTCTCAGCTAATACTGTTTCTTTAGTTGCCCCCCACCCCCCCACCCCTCTGTGACTCATGCTGTCTCGCCCTCTGACCGGCTCGTTGCATTAAAATGATCACTGTTGCTTTTTAGCTGAATGAACAAGAGAGGGTTGAATGGCAACTTTGGACAAACACCTGAGGGGATGAATGGTCGAATGAAAGTCTCGACACATCACATTTCACGGTTCAGGTGTTTACACTGTATTGATTCTGTAGGTACTCCATAACTTCAAGATTTTTAATGCTGGCTTCATTTTTCCCCATGAAACAACCAAAACCAACTAAGTATTAGTTCGTCCCTTAATACTTTCTGACTCCCTTACCCTGTGGCGTTCAGCCCCAAGCCCACAGGCTCCCACAGATAATGTAAATCTTTAAAAAAGTAGGCTATCACAAATCTTTACTGGAGTTTAATTTCTATAAAAGGGTAGATAGTTCCCTAAAGCAGCTGGGCGCTGTAGTTTTTAACAAACGTTACTCAAAGTGGAGCAATTAGTGCATTTGTTAGGGTCTATTTTCAGTGGTGGATTAATACACCATTAAAGCTCTAGGAAGTATTGAGAGTGTTAGGACAGTGGTCTGTAAGGGACAGTTGCCATCAAATGTAATTGCTTTTTTTTTTTTGCTTTTGCAGAGTGTGTAAAATGTTAATGTACTCAGTCACACAATGTACACAAAAAGTTTATTTTTAGTTAGAAAGTAATGGAGATGATAGTTGAGCACATTAGCTACCTTCAGTCACCATAGCCTCAGAACATTAAATTTTGGGCCTACTTGACCTTATACTTTACTTATCTTAGACCTGTTGTCCTCAAACGTGGACAGTGTTAATGCCATCTAGTGGTAGTAAGAGCACATTACACTCATACATGTAAAAACAAGATGGCAGCCATCTCTGCCAAGTCAGTCTGCAGACGATCCCGACACAAAAGTGGACAAAGTCCAAAACCTGATCACATTTTATGGTTGAGACTAGTTTATTTATGATTAATAATGTTTGTAGTTTTATATGGCAACAGATTTGATCAATATTAGCAACGGTAACAAGCTAAGACACTGTTAATCAGGAAGTACTTATTTGAAGACATTAGGACTGAATTATTGTCTCGTTTGAGGACATTGAGACTTACTTATCGTTGACAATGTTTAGTCTTTTATACTATACTTTTATACTTAAAGTTCATATCTCAGGAGGACTGCACTGTAACTGTTCACGTAACATGCTAGAAGGCTCTTGCTACTTTAGCAATAACACAAAAAGTCTCTTCACACTAATCTGCCCTCGCTGTATTTGTTGACATGATAATATCTTGAAAGATGTCTGAGCAGTTAATAGATTTTATTGTTTCCCTCTGTTCCTGCAGTGTAGCTGGGTAGATAAGACTAGCTAACCAGCTGTCTATCAAGCTGAAGTCATAAAACTCAGTCAGTTCGAGGAGATGAGCGATCAGACTTTCAGTTTCTGGACTGTGTATTGAAACTATATACTAAAGTATATGTAGGTCCACTCCGTACAAAAGTTTGCAGTAGCTCATATTTTTAAAATATACATGGCATGTGAAGTGTAGCCTTTTCAAGTGAGCATTCATGTTGTGGTCTTAAAAGAAAGTTGATTATTAGGTGATTGTAAGCCACTATTCTATGCTACTAGTATATTTTCATAGATAGTTTATTCTGCTTTTTCTGATCTTTGTATTTGGCTTGTTTTAACAGAAACCATGGGCAGTCATTGACTGTCCCAGAGTTAGCTAGATAGCTACATTTTATCAGCAGTCCCACAGCAGGCAAATCCATCCGATTTGTTTTTGTTGTTTTATGTAATTGTTTCTTTGTTGACTAGCGAGTATTTTAATTCCAATTTCTACTATCAGCTCAGCTCGCTTGGAACCTTGATCAAGGTGGCACCAAAAAACAAACAAACAAACAAAAATAACAGGCCCTATACACAATTTTTGCTCACGGAAAACAAAAAAACAGAGAGTAGGAAGAAGGGTAGAGCTATGTTGTACCATTCAGTGGAAGCTGACGTTTAGGGCCCTTATCTTAAACTGGGCACAAAGTGGCATGCGGCGCAACTATCATTGCTAGTCAAATTGATGCATTGCAGTTGTCATTTTCACAGCCAGCATCCACTTTGTGTAAGAAGCAAATGTACTTGCCACGTTCTGTGCACCCATGGGCGTTTAGGTCTTAAAATGAGGTGTGGTTAGGTGCATTGTTGGTACATTGCTATTTTGAGGCAGCAGAAAGCTTTGTGCCATTGCACGACGAAAACCTGGTCTAAAGTCAGCGGTGGAGTGTTTTCCTGCTATTTAAAGGGCACATTATTCAGATGATGAGATGTGCCTACATAGGTGGGTTCACAATGCGCATACACTCTGCTTGTCACACACACAGGGACGTGTGGATGTGAAATAATACAGCATTAATGAGAAAAATATTAATGACATTCTCTATAATGTGAACGTAGCAGAGATCAGAGCAGAGCTGCAGAGATGCTGTCTGACTTTCTATTAAGGAAGCACATGTACACGCAGGCAGCAGTGTCACTTCATTGATTACTTCAGAAGCTGAAAGTTTAGTTCTGTTTCCTCTGTCAAGTTATCATGTCCCATGATATTTGCTGCGGTGACATTACTGCTCTTTCTGCATGAGACTACGCTCAGCAGAAAAAACGCTCACTTCTCAAATTTGCTGAATCTGCCATGTAAATAGCAGTGCGCCAGGTGCAGGCGGACTTAGATTTTAAAGGGAATGGGAGGTGACACTCTGTTTGGTTGAATTCATGTTACACCCAGAACACACCTATGATTAATTAAGGGACTAAATGCAACCCCTTTGCACCCTGTGTTTTACTTAGAGCGCAGATTATGTGAATTCAACTAGCTAAAAAGGAGTTGGACACGCCCTAAATGCACTTGCACCATGGGCTATAGATCTAATTATAGTTTAAATAGGTCCCCAGGTGTTTAAACCCCATTGGTTTTAGAGACACGTTTCATCTTTATTGAGACTGAGATCTTCTTTCCCTTCTCTTCCTCTCTGTTTATATACAGCGTTTAGCAATAGCTCATACAGTACAGTATGTCACCTCCTACATCTTTCTCTGTCTCTTTTCCCTTTTGCTCCAATGCCACGTCTTTATACTGTGTGTGTGTGTGTGTGTGTGTGTTTATGTGTGTATTAAGCCAGTTATTGTCTCAGACGGGCTGGCATCTTGTGTATGATGAAAATAAGATGGATGAATGCAGTTGTGGGTGGACAACAGAAACGTGTGTGTGTGTGTGTGTGTGTGTGTGTGTGAGTAACAAAAATATGTGTGGCCATTCATCTTTTCTGTTGTTTGTGTTCATTTCATGTCACTTTGCCTTTATGTGCTCATTGCTGCCTGTGTGCTTTGTTGTGCTTCACACTATCGTGAACAGCATGTCCATGTGTGTGTCCCTGTGTATGTTTTCAGTTTGTATACCAGTGTCCATTTGTGTTGTGTGTGTCCATCTGCTTTTGTGTGTGTGTGTGTGTGTGTGTGTGTTATATAACACCAAAGCAACCAGCTGTACTCTCTCTCCGGCCATCCTCACCATCACTCTCCCACTGGCCTCGGCACGGTAAAATATTCATACTCTTTCCCGCTCCTCAACACTCTGCCCTCCATATTTATGAAGCTGGCTGTCGTCCTCCGGTGTTAGACGGATCTGCTGCGTTTTCTGCCGAGATTCAGCTCCCCCCGGCAGCGAGATTTGTGTGAGATTTATTTCACTGTTGCTGCTAAGTGGGCAACAGTGAAATCCGGCCAGTGTTGCCTCTCATCATCAACACCCCACCACGGAACAATTAGCATTCAGGGTTATCATGTGAGGGGCTGTTTTGTGTCTCTTTTATTCCTGGTTGGATTGCACACATTTACTTTAATGAGCTAAATCAATTCAATATGCAAGACTTTAGTTATAATTGGTCTCGTTCTGATTTTGACCACTTGCCTTCAACAAGTCCTCCAGACTAAATGATTTATTATGTTGCGTCTTCTTGCCTTTAAAAACCTTCCAAAACAATTTTACAATATGATTCACATGGTCAGTCACTGCTGTGGTTGGGGTTTGGTTTGGTAAGGAAAGATCATGATTTGGGAAAAAAATACCTGCCTTATTAAGGGCAGGGAGCCTTAATTATCATGGCCAAAAGAAAAACTACTTGGTTAAGGTTAGGGGAAGATAATGGTTTTGGTGTAGAACTCCTCCCTATGTTGTTAGCTTTAAAATAACAATATTTTGGACACCAAAGATCCTTGTGAAGTTAAAGGGAAAGTTCAGAGGTTTTGAAGTTGGGTTGTAAACATGCGAGCTGCTGGTCTACCACTGCCACGATAAGTTCAACTTGGTCTCACTCCAAAGTCATCGAAATCTAACGCTTGGGCAGTGACTTCCGGTGTCAGACACCAACACAAAAAGCTATCCTGTAATGTTGGGATGATGCGCAGCTGGTTGCCGTTATAGTTTAACGGCAGCAAGTGGTGTCAGGGGGAAACGCGGCGGGACAAGAACGAAAGCTAAAGCGTGAAAGTCCGAGTTTGTGGGTGGGAAGGGTTGGTGGATGGGTCCAACAAACACCAGTTTTCATTGGTCCCATAAGATTATAAAGTCAAACCCTGTTCTTTTTTCCTAAACCTAACCACATGCTTTTCTTGCCTAAACCCAACCACGTTCCTTTGTTGTCGAAAGACACTGTATGTAAATGGTGGATTTCCTGTAAAAACTGAAGTGCATTTTGAGAGAAGACAATTCATGTTACAGGCAGAACTTGACATAGCGTCCCAGAACATCAGCATCTAATGCACCCAGGGTACCCTTCACGTTGTATGTTGACGTGGAAAGTTTGTGACAAACGTCAATATGTGACGAGGTCGGAGTGAGAATGTGATGCTAAGTTAGTTAATTTGTGTTCATTTGTGACTTTTTTTATTAGAAGTAGATACTTTGGGTTCACCAGAGTTACACAATAACACTGACTAACTAACTGATTGAGGCAGCTTTAGACTGGCTGTTCCCATGTTTGGCGAGCTAAAGACGCAATGAATCTGGTGGATTTCAGAGTTGTACCGATACCAGTATCGGAAATGCCTCAGATACTGCCTAAAATGCGGTATCGGGTATCGGCGAGTACAGCCTATGACCAATCCGATACCACGTAATGCGTCACGTCGTTACGCATACGCACACTACAGGCAAACGAAACGGAGCGGAGTTTAAAAAGCATTCTACTGCAGCCTTTAAAATGTCTTTTTTACCAAATTGTGTGGCTGCACTTTAACCTGTGTCTTGATCTGTGTCAACACTGGATAATAATAATAAAAAAAAAAGTATTATGTATTTATTTCTTAATATTTTACATAGAGTTTTAGGAGTTGAGACATACAACAATTCATATCCCGTCCATTGTTATTTTACGCACTGGTATCGGATCGGTACTCGGTATCGGCAGATACCTAAGGTTCAGGGATCGGAATCGGTATCTGGAAGGAAAAAGTGGTATCAGTACATCTCTAGTGGATTTGACGAACTGCAGCAATTAACTGCTTTCCTGGTGGATCAGGCTGTCTGCTGCAAGGTTGTGCAGAGTGAACACTTAAACTGACATTGATTTTTATTTTAGGTGGCTAAAATACATTTTGCTGCTGCCCCAGTCCACAGCAGTACATTGCTTAGCTTCTTGCCTGCTTTTCCAAACTGGGGGCGTGGCGACCGGCATCTACTGTAGGTAATACCAGTGGTGCCCTGAAAATTTTTTCTTGGGGTGGCACAACAAAACTAAAAGCCATAACTGATTTCCGGGAATCCACTTATGTTGTTTAAGTATATAAGCAGTTTGAAATGTCAATACGGAGAGTTAGGGCATTAATGTATACTAATATAGGGCTGGGTACTGAAACCTGGCGTCAATATGCCATTGGTGTCTATACGAGTGGTACTACCTACCAGACCAAATTATGACGCAGATTTCGGTGCCTCATTTCAGTGCCACATTGTTTGCGTAAGGAGTGTACAGCCAAGAGAGAGAAAGAAAGGTCAGTCAGTGAGGCTGCTGCGACCAGAGCAGAGTACAAATCAGCCATAGCAGTGCATTGTGTGTACAGTTAAGGCTCTTTGTCACTGAATAAATGCTACAGCTCCTCAAGACCCAAGCCAAGGTTCTGTTTATTTCTTGCCACCTGCTGATTAAAACGGAGGGAGTGTAACAGTGTAACAGTGCAGACTGTTAAGGTGGTCCAGCTATTCTAATTGTAGTGACAATCTCAGCCGCCCCTAAAGAGATAATGGAGAAATGTCTGTCTGCTGAGTGTCTCTAAATTAGGAGAACAATTACTGACCCCAACTGAGTGGTATCGTGCTGGTATCGGATCGGTACTCGGTATCGGCAGATACCTAAGGTTCAGGGATCGGAATCAGTATCGGGAAGGAAAAAGTGGCATCGGTACATCTCTAGTTAGGTTTTATTTATTATTTGAATTTGTTAATAGTGTTTTGTATTAATTCATATTTACATATCCAAGTGTACTTTGAACTGTTATCTTACATTAAATTTTAAGTTCAAATTTTCCTTCACAACAAAAAAAAAGCTATTCTTTTACACTGTTGACTGGCGTTTTGTGTTTTATTTGGAAAGAAAAATGGGGGATACTCCGACCATGGATAAGATCAAAAGATCTGAACTATCCCTTTAACTATGTTGTATTTAGGTATTTGAAGAAACAATTGATGGTGTTTGTCTTGAGAGGACAGTCTACTCACAGTGGGGTTTGCCTTCAGTGAGATGTCAGACAAATAGTTGTGATGTGGGTTTTTTTGGCCTGTAGACCTTCTGAATTTGTGGCCATCTGCTTAATGAACGAGAGATCTGTTCCACAAAAGCGATTTGTGAGCAGTGCTTAGATACAGATAACGAAAATGATGGCAGCCTCATGCTTCAGAAATAATTGTCCCTCACCAGTTTGTGGGTACATCTGGGAGTCCCACAGGGCTCCTGCAGGCTCATGCGTGGCTCGTTAGTATGGTGTTTGGTTTGACTAGTGAAACAAGTCAAAATGAACCAAAGGAAATGATTCCATATTGCAAGTTGCAGCCTGCGTGTCGCTAATTTGGTGCTCAAGGCTCATAGTTTGATTTGGAAACTGGTGGGAGGACGCCCCCAAAAATACAATTTTTGAAATCTCATTTTCTGCATTGCAATATTCTGAGCCTATAGTGATCCTGGACTCATACTTTTGGACAGGATAGATCCTTTTCACATGGCTTCCACTTTTTAGGATGAAGGTTCATTTTAATCATTTGGCGTTGTTACGAGATCAGCTCTCTGTCGCTTCTATCTCAGTATGTGCTGTCAGACATTTTCTTCTACAGGGGTCTACAGTCTGTGTTTGAAGGATATATCCAGGATGTCAAACTGACTCAGCAGCAACAACAGGTTAAAAAGACAAAGATAGTTAGAAGCTAAAGCCGAACTATAGGCTACAGATCACAGTGTACAAGTGAACCACCACATCACTGCTGATCGCCACACAAGACAATGAATATAAAGGGGAACTTTGCTGATATTGAACCAGCTGTGTGGCATCACAGTGTGTGCAGATGAACGGTGTTTAGTTAATTGAAAAATGAGCTCTTCAATAACTTAACTAATAACTTTGTAAATAGAAATACATTCAAATACTTAAGATCAACACTTGCTTTGCCAAGCTTAGTGTTGCCCTCAGTTTTCTCTGCATCTCCACATTTTTACTTTCAAATAAAAGCAACATTTTCCCATTATCTGTCATCATTATTATGTCCCCATTAACAGCCTGCAACGTGACCAAAGCTTAGGATTTCCATTAAGATATACCACAATGAGATCTGCACAGTTTGTGATCAAAGTTTTTTTTTGGTTGCTACGTTAAAATATTCATATGCTGCTCCTTTGTAGTGGTATATTATATATTTAAAGCTAAGTATTGTACTCCACTGAGGGCGGATATATTGTATTCAAAACCACTTGATAATAGGAAGACTTGCACGTCACTTTTTTCCCTCCTGACTCTGCTTCTCCTCTGCGCCCGACCCTGCATATTTATGAAAGGTTTTCCCTCCGCAGACAGATTCAATGTGTTTTCTGGCAAGATTTACAGAGGCCAGATTTGCATTGTGTGTGTGTGTTTTTTTTCCTGCACTCCATTAATCAACAGCAAAATATTCATATTATTCTTTCAGTGAACTTTGTGTTTGAAGTTTAGCTCGTGTCATCCATTACAGCCAGACTGGCTATTTGCACGTACTTGCTCTGTAATTTTATGACAATCCATTAAGCAACGCTCAAATATTCATACTTTACCACCTCCTCAACACTCGACATATTTCACTGACATTCTCTTTAATGTAAGTAAGTGTGTTTGTATTAATTCACACATATTTGCGGATAACTTTGCTGCAATCTTGTGTCACTTTATTTGAATTATATAAAGGACATATATTCAACAAAAGATGTGTATGACTAGTTTAATTTGATGCAGCAGTTAAAATCTGCTGTTTAAGTACTGTCTGTTATTTCTGAGTGTGTTGCACTTCCATTAACATTAAACTGATGACATTCCCCATTAAAACAGGCCTTTTGTGCAGAACTTCTGTGGAGTTGGAAACAATCTGTGCCAGAGTGAACGCAAAGCTCTCCTGGCAGCTTGTGCTGGCCTGCTTCCCAATCAAGACACTTTTATTTTGGTTTGATTTGGCAGCTTAAGATCCAATCTGTAATGGCAGGGGGGTTTTCATGATTTATGGCAACATATTGCTCTGATATGTGAATTGATATTTTACATATTTAACAATAACTATTAGAATGAATGTTGGACAGGAAAATGTTCACATTAAGTTAGTTAAAAAGAGCTGTTTTTGGGTCATGGCAGGTTGCAGGTGCGAGTTTCAGTGCTTTTGAATGCATTCAAAATATTCCCACTCCACATTTCACATTCTGAGTTCCCAGAATGAAAGATGATGATGATAATGAAGTTTTTATTATAGTGCCATGCATATAATAATATGCCCTGTCTGCATGCCCTTATTACGAAACATGAAAGATTAATACACACCATAAACAGAAAGCATCGAATAAGTTCAGACCTGAATGTCTACAACAGAA
Source organism: Epinephelus lanceolatus (assembly GCF_041903045.1). Lineage (NCBI taxonomy): Eukaryota > Metazoa > Chordata > Actinopteri > Perciformes > Serranidae > Epinephelus > Epinephelus lanceolatus. Next base: position 20,246,111 of record NC_135755.1, read on the forward strand.
TTCTTACACCCAGAAGGAAAACTGTCGGATCGTTTTACAGCACACACAACATGAGGGCCCTGTTCCTCTGGTCTCCCACAGAAAACAAGACTAAAGCTTTGTTATTGGTTCCGTGTGGTGAGTTTCTGATGACAAAAACTGGTGGAAGGAGAGAAAAAGTAATGGAGAAAGATCAGAAAGCAAAACTGTCTCTGAGATGGGACAGAGTATATGAGAAATTAGGACTTAGTTTTGAGTATCAATAACAATTTGATAAGATACAGGCCACATATATTTAAAAAAGAATGACATAAAGAAATGGGCCAATTCCCTGTAGATAATGAAAATAATATATTTTTAGTAAATGTAACATCAATCATTGTATTTAGGGGTGTTTAATATGGTCTCATTCACAATAGTACAGGTGTAATTTTTAATATGATATGAAAAATTCATATCATGATACTCGCGATAGTCCGACTTGGTGACATATTGAAATCATACTGTTACCAACGGCAACAACAAGCATGGCTCAAAGCGAAATTATTACTGACTTTGCGGTGGTTCCAAAAAGAGGAACAGCTTCAGTAGTGTGGAATAAACTGTGGCGTCCTTTAAGCTTGATGATTAAAGGAGAAATGACAGAGCATAAAAAAAAAAAACTCACCTTTTTTTGTACTCTGGAGCTGTTTAAATGTGTCATTTGTGGTAGATTTTGTATTTTGTTGAACTATTAATATTGTATACAGAATCTGAATCTCACTCTGAGTTACTATGATTTTTTTTTTAAGAAGTGAGAGATCATTTTTGTTTATTTTTTACTGAATGTTTGAAGGCAAACTGTCAAACTATATCACTTATTTTGTTGCAATTCCAAGTTCTTAAATTGATAATACATATATATATATATATATATATATATACATATATATATATATATATATATATATATATATATATATATATATATATATATATATATATATTTTACTGATTTGTCAAATTGTATAGAATATCACAAAAAATACCCTAAATTATCGTGATATTATTTTAGGGCCATATCACCCAGACGTAATTGTATTATATATATTGTACATTCACGTCATATCAGGTTAAATCAGTTGCAGAAGAAAGAAAACAACTTTTTTGTATTTTCAAAAACAAAAACTTTATGCATTACACCTTTGTGTCCTATTACATGCTTAGTTAAACGTCATCATGTTTAAATCAATGACTGTATAAAAAGATTAATGGCATAGCAGCTCCTCAAAAGTTAAGCCAAAGCATCTCAATCGCCCCCTGGTGGCTGGCTGTCGTATCAGTGATAAACCCTGCCCCGTCTATGTTGTCAGATGAGATCCTGGCCTCACCACCTGATTGCTACTGTGCAGATTCTTTCTACAAATAACATCAACAGCGCAAGGATATTTTGGCTTCATTTTTGTACAGTGAGAGGAAGCAGAGACGCGTTGTACATCTTAATATATACTCTAAAGCAGTGGTTCCCAACTGGTCCAGCCATGGGGTCCAGATTTCTCCTTAGTCATTAGTCCAAGGTCCACACAGTCATACATTCAGCGTCATACTTGGGTTTGGCCATGTCGTAAAGCCAGTTTGCTGTCTCTGCTAAGTGGCTGTCCATTAGTTACTCACTCTACAGCAGGAAATGGCACATTGTACTGGACCTGCGACCCACTTTTGGACCACTTTTGACCCACCTACTGGGAACCCTTGGTGTAAACTTTAAACGTACAGTATACACACCCAGACACAGAACCTGATAATGCTGTGGTGGTTAACGACTATAGCAGCTGATTTCACTCTTCTACTATTGACGAGCAATCAAAAGTAGATTTAAGACCTCATTGATGAGTCTATGGTGTTAACAAATCAAGACAAATGGAGTGTCATGTCCGTCCCTCTGGCAACATTTAGTGCAATACTTCCTGCTTTCTTCAGGTTGAATAGGTTGTTACTGTTTGTAAACATGCTCCCAAGTGAAAGTGAAAGTAGAAGCCAACACCAGATTCATTCTAGTTTGGCGTTCCGTCAATCTGTATTTGCAGTTTTTCCATGCTGTGTCTACAATTGCTACCTTTTTATGAAGTCCTGACGTCACCTGAGCGATGTGGGGCCCATAAACATCTCCAACACAGAAAATAAGAGGAAAAAACAGACAGAGGGAGTCTCTGCACGTAAACACATCGGCACACACTACTTGTGGGTCTTAAGTGATGATTGAGAGGGATTACTTTGGCATGAGTCTGAACATTGTTTTTTAGGAAAGTCTTGCATGGTATATCTTTAATGTCGGAGCAGTTAGGTTTTATTTTATTCCCTGTTCGCTGATCAGAAGGTGGATAGACTAGTTGTGCAAGCGGTAGTTTGTAAGATTAGAGGAGAGTTTCTGGGAAGATGAAGGATGGGAGGGTGTTTTGATCACTACCACTGTAGTTCTTCCTCTGAAGTGTCATGTAAAGAGCCAACCACTAATTCAAAGCAGCACCAGGAAACTTTGCACGTTGGCGGGTCCAAACAGCAGTGAGGAAACTGTTGAGAAAACGTGAGCTTCAGATATCATGCCTCTTATTATTAAACTGCAAACAGTGAAGCAGGCATGTTTGCATGTTCGTTAGCATCCCCGTTTTGAGACTTACGGTGGGTTTGATCATATTTGCGATGTGACGTTTGAGTGAGAAACTTGGCTATTCATGATTCTTACAGCTATGTTTCTTGGTGTAATATGACCAGCTATACAGGACCAGTCCAATCAGATTTCTTCACTGGAGATACCCGTTGAATAAATGAGCATGAGAGCTATGGCCGAGATGCACCTCAGAGCATTTGATTTGAGATGTGCACACACATTGACACTCTCAGTGTCGGCCAACAGCTCTTAACTGTCATCTAAACTGCTGCTGGTCACACAGTAGCCAGAGGGCCTGAGATAAGAATGTGTGAATGTGTGTTATCCATTACAGAAAAGCCGTGTTTGAAAGAGAGAGGCTTGTTGTAGTGTGGTTTTTTTGGATGCACTACATGGCCTGAAGTGTGTGGTATGGGATTGTTGAACATCTAATTTCAGAAGCATGAGCGATTATCTGCTGCTGTAACAACCGTCACCCCTCTCTGAAGGCTTTCTTACATGTTGGAAATTGGCTGCAGTGATTTGCTCCCATTCAGGGTTAATTTTGACATAAATTTTAAATAAAGATTTAGGCCCAATCCCAATACCCCCCCTTGTCCACTACCCCTTAGCCCTTGGCCCTACCCCTGGCCATTGCCTACTACCCCTTGGCCCTCGAAATGAAGCAACGAGGGGTAGGGGTAGAAATCTTTCCCTAGGAATTGGGACACCACTCACTACGTCACCGCGCCGGTTACGTTCACGCATATCTAACTATTTTAAACAGGAAGCTGCGAGCCATCTACATTTCCAACCGGCATCTACAATGGAGTCTCCGGTTGAGTTCATCCTACCGATCGCGTTTGCTGTATTCATCATGCTTCGCTTGATGAACAACAGACGACAGGGGACTTCTGCTAGCTAGCTAGCTAGCTAACCAGCTAACATTACAAGGCAGCATAGTTACACTAGCTGGCGTGTTATCGTAATGTAAAAAATCCAACAATTTTGCAGAACAGGACAGATGACAGACGCCAGATAGTGTGAGCTAGTTAGCTAGCTAACAAGCAACCTGATGACGGTAACGTTAGCTACCTGCTTTCTGTCAACTCCAATCTAGACATCGTGAATAGCAATAAAATTTGTTATACCATTCTCTACACAAATACACAGTTACTCGAAAACGTTTTTACAAAAGTTCCATGTTTATTTGTGAAATTATACGTACATGTATGAACTTTTTTCCCCGTCTCTTCCTCGGTGGTAGCCATGGCGACGTCTACCCCTCACTGGCAAGTCAGTATCTGAAATCCCTCGCTCTGAAGGGCTAGTTTCATACCCACTACCCCTCGTTACGCCCCCTACCCCTACATGCAAAAAGGAATTGGGACACCCCTACCCCTCGCGGCAATGTGCAAATCTAGGGGTAGGGCCAAGGGGTAGGGCTAAGGGGGGGGTATTGGGACGGGCCCTTAGAATTGTAGTTGGTTTAAAGTCACATTTCAGTCTTTGTTGAGCTTGTCCTGGACTCTGGATACGATGGCTGGAGGTGAACGGGGTGGAGGAGGGCACAAAGATTCTGCCTAAAATAGGGATGCACCGAAATGAAAATTTGTGGCCGAAGCCGAAGCCGAATATTATTAAACGCTTGGCTGAATACCGAGTACTGAATACCGAATATCATTGTTTAGTTTTTCATTAGTTTTTGCAGATGAACCCCCTCCAGATTAGTGTTGTCACGGTACCAAAATTGGGACCCACTGTGCGATACCAATGAAAATATCATGGTTCTGAGTAGTATCACGATACCACAGCAAAAATGAGGCAGATGTGCCTTTTGTCATTTATGAAAAGATAAATGACTTTTCTATAATACATCAATGATATTTCAGTGGAATAAATTACTTGACTTATTCATACTTCAAAAACAGCATCAATAAGTGATGAACATAGGGGGGATCAAAATAAAATCAATAAATAAAATAAAAATCAACCAGCCACCCTCCTCCCCTGACAGTCCCTTCATAAGTAATGAACAGTCCCTAAAGTGCGGTGAGGTTTGTGGGCTGTTACCTGCCACAAAGACAGAAATGTGAAAGGCTCGTTTCTCCTCTGACACGTCACATACCTGTGTTCGGCTGGCTCGGCTGTTCAGGTACTTCTGGGCAGTCATGACACCAAGAAGAGGATATTTTTGGAGCCGACTTCTCCGTCGCCGGGTAAGCCGATGGCCGCCGTATTTGACAGGAATACATTAACGTTACTGTCTGTGTCTGTGACCCCCGTTCAACCCACAACCGATGGGATTCGCCTTTCGTTTCTGCTGCTGGTTGAAATCTGTAGGCTGCTCGCACAGCGTGCTGAATGATTTAAGCCTACTTTGCTTGCTCAAAACTATTTTTAGTCGCAAATGCGAGTGCCGTGACGGACGGATCGCCACACTGCCGACATTTTATTCCGCCTGTCACGCCGTTTGATTGCGTTATCAAAACACGCCGCTATTATTCGGCCTTGCTTTTAACTTATTCCACCGAATACCGAATGTGTGTTTTTTTGCAATATTCGGCTGAATATATTCGGTTACCGAATATTCGGTGCATCTCTAGCCTAAAATTATGGCTGACAGCAGCAGAGGAGAGAGCAGATGTAAAATCTTGCAGTGGCATCCTGATTGGCTAATGGCGATCATGGCGAAGTTTGATTGGATAACTAGAAGAGAGAACACCCATAGTCAGCTGATTAGAGGAAACAGTGGGAGTTGGATGGAGAGAGTTATGAATGGATGAGCACAAAGAAAGTCTTCCTGATGGAACTTACGCTGAGCTTCATTAATGGCGTGCTCCTTGGCTGAGCTGTAACGCTAGCTAGCTGTTTGAAACTCTTGAATGCCTCTTTCCTACAGTGGGGTGGATTGTGGAGGACCACCACTGTGATTCAGCTTGTAGGGGTAGTTGGTGGAAAGAAAATAGTTCTACATGAAACTGCTCCCAACAAGGTCTGTGGATTGTCTTGAGTCACAGGGTCATGATTTCTGTAAAGTGACATTGCTGGTAAGTTTTTCAAATGCTTTCTTGGGTGCTTTGAGCACCACAAGCTGAGTGCCATCTAGTTCCATTATATTGTAGAGAAGGCAGACATCTCTACAGCTGATAATTCCAACACTTGGCAACTCATACCAAAACAATCTAGACTGATAAATAGCACGACAGGTAAAAGAAAAAAAGGTAATTTAAGGTGAACTGTCCCTTTAATAGGAGTTTTTATGTTTATTCATATAGATACTATGGTACTGGCTTCGACACACACTCCCAACAAAGTTGTGTCACACTTCAGGCTTTAATTTTCAGGGGAGGTCAGTGGGATCAGTAGTGCTCAGAGTGAACAAGAGTTAGCTGTATGCTCTCATTTGATTTAAAACTTAAGGCCAGAATTAGACTGCCGCACACGCATTAGCAGTAGCACCATAAATTGTCGTCACCATTCACTTTCTAATTTAATTTTCACCCTTTATTACCTTTTTCTCTCTTTCTTCAGATCAGTAAGCCTTATTTCATGTCACCATATCTTATCTTATGAGGCAGCACTCTCCTCACTACCCAAAGTGCCAATGTTGCAACCTTTACTCACGGTGGACGACTCAACGTGGCGCGCTATAACCAACCGAACTTTAAAATGTCACAGTAACCCCTTAATTGTGTCAGAGCAGGTCTGAGTCAATGCAACCAGTCCGATAAACTTTCCCTGTCTGCACTAACTTGACTATAAAATGTCACAGTGGCTCTTTAATTGTGTCAGAGAGGGTCTGAGTCAATGCTCGCTGTTATCTACACAGGGCTGATAAGGTTTTGCTGCGGTCAATACACATTACCGAACAGGTGCAGCATTGATCAAGTGGAGAACGCTGATTCAGGAGAAAAGAGTTTCCGTTTTATAATCTCACAGGAAGCATTTAGCCCTTATATAACATGTCACTACTTTGAAAATGAGACTTCAACTCTAATAAATTACTTACTGTTGACATTACTTGAGATGTTGTACCCATTTCTGGTGTGATATACGTATCATCTGAGCATGCTATCAACCTGTTTCTTCATGTATTGATTTAAATAGACTCCTCCACTGACTCTACATGACAAACACTGTACGTGTCAATTTAAATGCCTTTTGCAGTTATTATATGCAAATGCTTTGTAAGCACAGCGTTTAATTTAGGGCAGGCATTTAGCATTTTTTGACAAAATTGGCTCATGAACAGAGAGCTCAAGCGAGTTGTCAGCCCGGAGCAGCGTTTTTGACAGTGAATGGAGGATTTATAGATTGTTTGAACTTTTATTACCGAGTGACCTTTATAATCTGGTTCTCTGTTTGTTTTTGAACCACAAAATACTGCCTTTTCTTCTCTCCGGGAAATGAGTCAGTCTCTTTCTCTTTTTCAGATTTCCTCTCTGCAGAGCTTTTCGTTAGAGTGGCATCGCTGCGAATCAGTGAAGACAAACTCATCTGTCTTGTTTCTTTCCTCAAGGCTCCTTTAGGGATTTTTTTCAAACACAGGCTGAAGTGTGACACTAAAATGCCATGATCCAGGGACATTTAAACCAACCTGCCAGAGCCTTAAATGAACCCAGTGCTGATGGGGCTGAGGTGACAATAGCCTGAAGGTAAGAGGAGCAGACTCGTGACGAAGAAACACTTTAGAGCTTTTAAAACAGGGTTTGTAATGTGAGGAGAAAACCTGACAAGTGGGGTCAGAGTGTCCTTGAGCAAAGCACTCAGTAGAGGTTGTGCAGTCGCAGAGAAGAATACAACATATACTGCTGAAGAGTCAAGGATGCACTTGTTGTAAGCATGTATCTTTTTGGTTTTCTAGAAGTCAGAACAATTTTCAGGTAGCCAAAGTAGCCAGGCAGATTGTTTTAGATCATGTTCTTTAAATGAGGCTACTGTTATGATGCAGCAGGGATGCCAATGCAGTAGGCTTGGGTGAAAGACGTTTAACCAAGATCCTCTCATTAGGTTCCACCATCCCCTGTCTTGCTGGACGAGAGTGGTTGGATACAGTGGTGTCTAATTAGCTCATCAAGGACGAACAGTTGGTGCCAGTGGGCCAGTTCTCGAGTTGTGGTGCACTGGAGTCAGTACTCTTAACTCTCTTCCGGAGGCAGTGTGTTTATAGTGTTGAAGTCTTTTGTTTGACCCTTTCAATGTTAGTAAACAGTATGACATTTTTGGGGTGGGCGGTGCTTAGCTGGAGGCAAAACAGTTCTGCACAGACATTAGCCAGCACTAGCTAGAGAGTTCTTTTGGCGTGTTTTAGACAATGGAGGAAGATGATGCGAGTAGTGCATTCAGAAATACTCTGGAGTCTGGCACAGATTGGACCATTCAAAATGTACTGTTCAGTTATCCAGAGCATGGCACTCTTGGAGTGGCAGAACATTCTCTTGGCACTCTGTCTGGGGAGATGGAGCAGCAGAGTACCGAGCAAAATGAATGTGTGATTAACTTAACAGCTTGTGAATTCATATAGAAATATAACGCTCTGTGCCTTTGACCAACAGGACACTCATTTTAGTGTAGAGCGTCAGACTGAATTTACGAACGCACCATGTCAGGTCACTCACTCTCCGGGACTGCAAGTGTAACTTGAAAAAGTAAACACTGACCAACGGGACCAGACTGTCCGACCCGTATGCTCTCACTCAGTGGATGGATGATGTCACAGGAAGCTTTGTGGTTGACTATGCCAAAGGAGGACGACACTTAAACGGTTTCCTCTGGTTTGTTTTTCTATCGAAGCTAACGTTAGCTAATGTTCTAAAGAGTGAGTTATTCCTCTTAATACCTCCCTAGTTTCTGATGAGGTGGACATGATAACCCTTAATACACATAATGTTATTCATCTCTACAACAGTAAATACTTTTTCCCTAACCTGATATGAAGTGTGCGCTGCGCAGACGTTGCGCTAGACTTTTTCGTCGCCGGTCATTTTGACCGACAGGGTCATAAAAATCTGGTCATAATCTATTTTTACCGGTCATTTTAATTTTCGTTTTTAAATGATAAGATATTCAAAGACATTTAGTTTTCATTCGTTCTTTTTTAATAAATCCAACAAGCAAGTTATAAAGTGTGCATTAATAAGGACATGAACGAAAAGATGAACAAACATCCACACACCCGTGCCATTAGGCTTCGCCCTGGACACACCGGACGGCACTAACGCATCACTAACGCGTCACTAATGCGTCCGGTGTGTCCAGGGCGTTATGTAGTTATGCCTGTAGGCTTGGTGACACAAAATTAAAATTGTAATGAAGTGATTAGGGTATTGAAAAATGTGTTCGGTTATGCACTGTTGTGTTATTTTGAATTATAAACACAGTATTTTCTCCTCATGTTCCTCAGTGCGAGCTTTTATTTTATTTTATTTTGAAAATTGGCCGGATTCTCTCGTCTTTTCTGTGTCCGACTTCCTGTTTGGTACGATCCGCTCTATCCAGCTTGACAGAAACGCTCGCGGCTCCAGTGAAAAATACACCAGACGCCGAACTGAAGCGCTGCCTCCGCGGGCGCTCCGCTCTGCTCAGCGGCCTGTGTGGACAGTCAGATAGGTTAACATGGGCGCTGACTGAAAACTGCCTCCGCTGCTGGGCGCTGTGTCTCGGTGTGTCCAGGGTGTTATGTCAACAACGCTACATGAAGCAGATGAATGACTTTTTTTCTCCGCCGCCAAGTGGGCAGGGGTGGTAACTGCAACCAGTCAAAATGGCCGACGGCCTTCAGATTTTCCAGCCATTGTTGTTAAAAACCGGTCAATGACCGAGAATATCCTGTTAACGCAACCCCTGGCGCTGCACATTTTTTGTCTTATTGCATTTAACCATGGTTGTCTTTGTTTTTGTTGATGGACAGTGGCAGCTGGTATGTGATAGAATTTAAGTTTTGAGCCATGACTCCTTCTGTTCTGGCTCCCAATAACACAACAATATGACATTTTAAGACTCTTATGTAGCCTACAGCCCTGTGGTGGAGAGTCGTGTTTTGCCTCCAGCTAACAAACTGACATCATTGTGACGTCAGCCCTTAAAGGGTCTGCAAGTAACCTGTTGATTTAGAATCACTTTATTTTGTTTTCAGATACATAAACCCTACAGTGTGCCTTGGACTGTTTTTTGAGGAGACTCACATTTTATATGTTTTGATTGAGAGTATACTTCACTCATGCAGTGAGCCCTTCAAAAGATGGAATAAACACAGTTCACCTGAAGAATCCAAAGAGCATCTGTATGTGACTACTACAAAGACCCAGGAGCACTTCTACTCCTTTGTCTTAGTGTCGAGTTAATATTTTTAAGATTTTTGTTTGCCTTCATTTCTTTTTTTGCAAATAAACCATGACCTTTGTTTATACACATACTATACACTCCCTTTTTCCCTGGTTTCATTTTAATATCACTCCCTTCATTCCCTGGGCATAACAAACGCACTCTATTTGCAGATCAAATATGTGCAAGTGCACATTCCTTGTATAATACTTTATAATGTGAATGTGGTTATAGAATCCTGTCTCAATGTATTACAAACCACTGTAGAGGGTTTTGGCATCTAATAAGCTGTCAAACTCATGGATCCGTTACTCAAACCGGACTTCTTGGATTGTATTTCACTGCCTGAGTGGTCCTGAAGCAACACACCCACACTGCTGCAGCTCCTTATGTTTTTTTCTTACACAATGCTTCTTTCAGTCTGAATGAGTGGTCAGCGGCAGTGAATTTGACTGTGCTGTAGTGCTGAAGCAGTAACTATGAAGTGTTTTCTGACCTATCTATGGTTGCCAGATCCAGCTATGATTTGAGAGTGCAGAATTGGAACAATATGGACTGGCTCCATTAAGCTGTATTTGGACTAGCATCTGGCATCCTGGGATATTGGATTTTGGCTGGTATTGGACCAAGTGATCTTAGCCACCTGAGATCATTCAAGGAAGCAGCTAGCATCAGATCGCTGGACATTGGTTTTCATAGGATGCCTGATTTCTATGGGACTGAAGATGCAGTGCATCCTAACTGAAGTCTTTGTTTTAGGGCAGGACAAGAAAACCAGGTGTCAGGAGTGACTATTGTTTTACATGCAGAATTAGGTTCAACACAGGGGCCTAATGCCTTGTTATTTGCTCAAGACATTTTCACAGGATCAGCTATACATAGGCCTGTTCTCACATACTGGAGTCAGATCAGTACAGGTGATGGAGACTGTGACATGGGAAGTAATTACTTGGGATTGAAATAGAATTGAAGGTAAAAGTAATATAGGCTCGGGATAGGACAGGATTTCTGAGGACAAAAGCCACAGAACCAGGATGAGACTGAGAGCAATAAGTCAAGATGGCATAAAACAGAAAAGTGATCTCCCTCTTGTCTATTCCAGTTGGGAAATGATGTCAAGATATAAGCTTTTGTGGTTACTAAAGATATCTGTAGTTCCATAAAAGCTGATGGTTGCCAAAATCCAGTGATGTAGTGGTAGGTGATGGGGTGGGTGTGCTACTAGGTAGATGGGTGGGCTACCGAGGAGGAAGTGGGTATACTCTTCTATAAATTCCAGTGGCTTCTTTGCTGATAGGTTGGTATACTCTAAACGGCTAGAAAAAGAGATTGGTATACCCTGTATACTTGCGTATATATTCAATGCTCACTTTTGGTTTCACATGGGACACAAACCCTGCTCCCCTAGGTGAAAGTCCTGTATGCCTGTGAAGCTTATATCCATTGATAACAGCCATTTAATGACCTGATAACCAGTCCTTGCAGGATTTTGCCAGCCTTTTGGGGGACTAAAATGCCTGATTTCACAGCAGCTTTTCTAAGAAAATTGCAATGCACATTACAATGTTTTAAGGGGTGTAATGATAATGTAATGAAATTGCAGGTGAAACTTCCAAAAATATTTACAGTTTTCATTTTGTATATTTCATTAAAAATTGAAGGCAACTTGTTCCAGTGAGAATAAAACCACACTGTACCACACTAACCACACTTTGCTTTAGAAAAGTGTTCAGTTCACCCCTACTTTCATGCAGCACATCAGGGAATTGCCTTGTCTCTTGCAGTATTTTTGTTGGTAAATGTATGATGTTTGTGTTGTACACTCTATCTTCACAACCAGAAAAAAGGAAGTGAGTTTGGTGATGTTATGTGGGAGACAGCTATAATTAGTGAAACTTGTGGGGAACTACAATGATTGGTCAAATTTGCAGGAAAGTTGCGGTGTTGGAAAAAATTGTAAGGCTGTGCAGAATTCATGGGTAATCGCAACAACATGGAGGAGCTGAATAAGAGCTGAACCAGACACTAGGCAGATGTAATGTTTAGCTAAATAAAAGTTAAAGAATGTAGCTTTGGTTCTTAATGAAACAAAAAAGCAAAACAAAAAGCCAACTTTGTGACCAAAGTTTGAACCAAAGAACCAACTACAGGAGCAGTCACCCTCCTTAGAATTTGTCTTCACTCTGTGCACCTTACTATAAAAAGCATCAGGTAGTCATCGGTAAATAAATCTTGGATAACTGACAAGAAGTAGAGCCAAAATTTGTGCCTACAAAGAGAGCCCAGTAATGAGATCAGAAGCCTTCTTGCGGTTTCTCATGACCAACATAAAGTAGGCCGCTAACCGCCAGATCTGCCCTTCTAGGTCACCACTATCTGCTTTCATGGTACACACATCCTTACAAACACCAGCCCCCTTTTCCTCATAATGGATTGATCAGTTGTGCATGTTAAATCACAAGGACGAAGACATGACATGCACATGAGTGCACCGGGACACACACATGCATCCGTGGCGGAGTGCACGTAGTGTACACAGACAAACAAACGCTCTGGCTGTGGTGAAAGAAGGGTATTGTTAATTTCTGTCGTCCCCCCTTGGTCTTCATGGAGGGGAGAAGAAAGGGTGACCCAAATTTGACACGACCGGGGCACATATTGTCAAGGATGGTTGGGTTTATCTGTGAATGGGTGCACTGTACACACAAACACACACAAAGATGCAGATTCATGCACAGAGACAGGAGTTGTTAAATAACATTTATTCACACACATGTCCATATGTTGGCACACTTTGGGGTACAACAGAGGCACATAGACACATTTGTGCACTCACAGCACATTCACACAAACACCTAAATTAGAGATACACCTACGCACAAACACACACAATATACAGGTTAGTGATGCATGAGTGCTTGGCCCGCTTGTCTGGACAGAGGAAGGGGGTGGGGTAGGTCGTGCTTAACTGAGTGTGTGTGTGTGTGTGTGTGTGTGTGTGTGTGTGTGTGTGTGCATTAGTGGGAGTGACCGGCATACCTTTACACCCCGCACACCAATAGCATCCCTGCTCCCCCTCCCTCAATTTCCCACCACAGTACCCTGCAGTCATGCACTCAGTGGAGCCTGGCTGCTATCTGAAGCATGGATCTGTTTACCTTCCCTCTACTTCCACTATAGTGCAGTTGCTTTAAGGACCGGTCAGTGCACAGATCCACAGCCCGTGCTTTCAAACTTTTAGCTTTAACTGGAGAACCACATCTTGCTAATCCTCTACATCACGGTGTTTCTGCAGGCGACTAACTTGGCAATGGTGGGAAGAGTATCAAGATCCTTAAAGTGAGTCAAAGTTACTATACCAGAATGTAAAAGTACTGTATTAGAAGTAAAAAAATGTTAATTTAGAAAAAGTAGGGAGGGAGTCTTAGTCTGCACATTATTAAGTGTTGCTGTCAAACAAAATGTAGTGCAGAAAAAGTACAAAATTTACCGGTAAAATGTAGTGGAGAAGAACAGGAGACACACAAGTAACGTAGAAGTACCTAAAACTGAAACCTGAACTTCAGTATTTATTTTGAGTGATTTGTAGCTGACAGACCAAGCTGATGGTCAGCCGTCAGTCAGTGTTGGGCCATTGGAGGGCGTTTGTCACCCTATATTTTGCAGTGTGGCCCGCACCGTTGGCACTAGTCAGCCCTTGTCAGCTTTTTGTCGGCTGATACAGCATGTTGAATCAAAGTCAGCGACAGCAGAACCTGTTGGTGAATGAAAGCAAACAAGCAGCTTAAGTCAAAGAGGGGTAAGTTCAAAACATTCGTTGTATTCGGTAAGATAATTCTTTTAAGCCATTGAGCTCTTTAGCACATGTGGTCTTGTAACTGTTGTTGCTTGCTAGTGCATAGTAAATATAATTGGTTCATTCAGCATTGGGTTTTGTTGTTGATGTGCTAACTGGCTAACTAGCTTCTAGAATCTGTCCTGCTGGTTTTCCTTTTTCCCTTTTGGAATGATGAATACAGACTACTGCCACCTGCTGGTATGGTATGGTAACACTTGGCCCTCGTTTCCACTAGTTTTTTTTTTCTTATGTCAGTTTGGTGTGTCTAGGCCAGGGGTAGGCAACCTGTACCTTTGGCATGGGCAAAAGATATATATAGAAATTAATAACAGCTGTTTAAAAAAAAAAAAATCTCAGTTTCATTTTCATTGTTGTAGGCCTTGAGTGATTCTTATATTCTTAGTTGTAAAACTGTATAGCATATAGCAATTGACTACTTATGAAAACAACTTTAAGGTTGCAAGTTTAGGGTTCTTACAGTTTAAGGCAAGTTAGATTTAAGACTTTATTTAAGATTACTTTAATGCCACTTGGAATGAGATTTAAGGCTAATTCTACAGGAAGCACAACAGAAAAAAACATGAACCGACATCAGTTATGTAAGGTTAGGGAAAATTTTGCTTGAATGTTTATTGTAACTTAAAACAAGACTTTATTGTCGCGTAGCAGAGACAAGGGTAGAACAGACCTTGGAAATACCTGGTGTTAGTTGGTAGGGTTTCTCTATCAGTTTGTTTCTAATTCTGCATGATGGGATTTAACTACCTTGATTCCCATCATGATGAGTATGAAAAGCTTTTAGCACAAAGTTCATGAGCCATGTATGAACTCCCTTTTACCAATTTCAGCCATGCCAAGAAATCTTGGTTGAATAGCCAATTTTCGTTGTCCAGGAAACAGTGACAGCTAGCTAGCAGACAGTGGATCCTCTGCTCTGAGCATCCCGGCTACAAACAAAATGTACGTATTGTTGTGTCTGCTATCCTGATCTGATGACATTAAAGCCAGAGGCATTCAATAAATTATTTGAGAAAAATAGATGTTGCTAATTATTTTGAGATTTTATAATGCAACGTTAGAAAAAAACATCCATAAAATCCTACTTCACATGTCTGAGCATTTTAAAACTTTTGAAAGATTCATTTAAGACATGTTAATACTAATAAAGGCCTTATATTTACATTAATAGTCCAGTGCCTTTTAAGTTGGTGGCATGGAGGTGCAGTGGTAAGCATTGTTACCTCACAGCAAGGGGGTTCCCAATTCAAATCCAGGGTGGATGGCTTGAACTCCGGGGTGGGGGAGCACCTCCTTGCAGAGTTTGCATGTTATCCCAATGTCAGCGTGGGTTTTCTCCAGGTACTCCGGTTTCCTCCCACAGTCCAAAAAGGTGCAGGTTAGGTTAACTGGGTGAATGGTTGTCTGTCTTTGTGTCAGCCCTGTGATAGTGTGGCGACCTGTCCAGGGTGTACCCCGCCTCTCACCCAGTGTCAGCTGGGGTAGACTCCAGCTCCCGACGACCCCCAACAGGATAAGCGGTTACTGAGAATGAATGAATGGATGCCCTTAAGGACTGTTGAAGGTTGTAGTTGTGGTGCAAACATTTGGCTGGTACATGTCCGCCTTTAACTAACATTTTTTGTACCTTTGTAACAGAATAGTTTTCAGGTTTTAACTCCCTGTACAATCATGTTTTCACATGACTCCTTGTGTACTTATCAAACAATGGAGATACAGCATATTAATTAGTGAGCTTTAAGGCTGCTGGTAGGCATATTTATGTGAGTTTTGGAGAGAGGCAGGCTATTAGTTTCCTCTTGCTTCCAGTTAAAGCTAATCGCCTCCTGGCTCCAACTCTGTTGCTTAACGCACAGACATGAGGGTGGTATTAGTGTTCACTTGGCAAGAAAGTGAGTAAGCTTATCACCAAAATGTTGAACTACTCCTTTATATAATTAGTCAGGGCTTTGACGCAAGTCTTGCCAGGGGGAGGATATTCACAAAACAAATGGCATTACTGACCTTTAAATAATTTTCATTGCTTGAAACCTTTACTTTGTATAAGAAAAATGTACTTTAACTGGTCCGAGGCTACAAACTCACGACTAATGCTGCAGGAAGAAAAAAATCTTTTGATGTGAAATTGATCAGAAACATTTTTGATCCCTTTTTTATATCTTTGAATCCCCCACCTTTTAGTACAGAACTCTGCCAGCATCTCCTACCCTGCTGTTAGTTTTCGACAGATTGGGCCTCATTGGCGTTATGTTGTGTGAATTCCCTTCGTCGTCCTCCTGCTTTCTCATCTTCGCTGTCTGATTCTTCTGTTGCTTCTCTCCAGTATTTTGTCCTGAAATGCCTCGCCTTTAACTTCTTGTAGTTCTACACTTGTTCCTCCTCTCCACCTACGTCTTCTTCTGCTGCCCTTCTCTTCTGCCTTGTCCTAATCACTTGCTGCTTTGTCTCACTGTGACCCTCCTTCTCATTGTTCTGTCTGTTCATTTGCCATTTTTCTCACCTTCTCTGACCTCAAACTGACCTCTTCCTCTCTTAATTTCCTTGCATCTGTCACCTTATCCAATTAAGCGTCTTGATTTGTTTTTCCTTTACCCTTCCTAATCATGCTTTGTCTTTTGCATCTCTTTTATAATCCCTATCTCCTTTTTCTTCCTCTGCTTCCTGAAAAGTTTCCTCTGCCTTTTCTCGATATTTCCCCTCCTTACTTGCTCCTCTTCCTCACCCCCCTGCGTGTCATCTTCATCTGCTTCTCTTTCACTTCCTCCACCTCCTCCTCACACCCTTCTTCAGTCTGTTTACCCCCCGTATCTTTGGACTCTTGCTGACACCTCATTTCTTTGGGCCGCTGCAGTCTGGATGAGACGAGTTTTGGCTTCTGCTCGCTGCTTACCAACCGGCTGATCCTGCTGTTTCTGCACGCAGCACTCGGGCAGTTTTTAATCAATTATTTTTAACACTGCAAAATAGACAGTTCTCTATCATGAGCACCGGGTGTGTAATATGCCTCTATGAATACAAATAGCCAGGGACATGTTTTCTTTAAAGCAAGTGCTTACAAAGTGAAACGCCTAACAGCTTCCTGAGGAATTGGCAAATGCGGTGAACAAACAAGTTTTCAGTTTATCTTGTAATCATTAATATTTATGTATAAACTTTAATTGTAAACAGCAGAGTTTGGTTTCATAGCCAGAAATTTGATGTAAAAGTTGCTTCTCATTAAAATTCTCAAAAGGGAGGACAAAAGTTAATTAAATTCAGTGTTGATGTAATTATTTTATGGTAATATTTTGATGATATTTTGTCATCTATCTATTTATCTATCTATCTATCTATCTATCTCGTTTCACATTTTGGAAAATATTCCAGTTAGCTCTCTTGTCTTTAGTAATATGAAAGGATCGATGCCACCGTTATGTCTGTGCATCAAACATAAGGCTACCGCTAGCAGCCTGATATCTGAGCAAAGCATAAAGACCGGGAACAAGGGGAAACAGCAAGCCTCACCTTCCAGAGCTTCTACAGCTCACCAAAAAGTGAGAAGAACAAACAATAGGCCACATCTCAATTGTTTAATCTGCGCAAAAAGCATAGAAATAGCAATTTCTGATTGTATAGAGGGTTATGTGGCGAACTATGTCTTGGCCAGGTGCAGTAACCTCCTAAAGTCTTGACTTCTTATTGAGCTTGCCAGGCAACCAGCGAAGATGATGGGTGCTGGTAGGCAGATTTTGTCACCTTCAGACTGAGCCAGGCATAGCACACTAGGTAGCCTACAGGAGCGGCAGTAGCTCAGTCCATAGGGACTTGGGTTGGGAACCAGAGGTTTACCGGCTCATGTCCGTGTCGGGATCAAGCATTAAGGCTGGACAAGTAGCTGGAGAGGTGCCAGTTCGCCTCCTAGGCACTGCCGAGGTGCCCTTGAGCAAGGCTAAGAACCCCCAAATGCTCAGGGTGCCTGTCCAAAACTATATTTTGTTATGATTAAAGAGTTGATAAGCCTACAACATTAGCTAGCTACCTCGCACACTAGCTAGTTGAAAAGTTCCCCTAAATCAAATTATATAGGGACGTCTCTACTACAGTACTATTAACCAAGGAAAATATGCTAAATCCATGCCCTACAGTTGAGTTTTTTTATGCTATTTCTTATGACGATACATTATTCAACACATTCTCACGCCAACCTCATCACATATTGATGTTTTTGGTCATGGACTTTCCACGTCCACATGAAACGTGAAAGGTACCCTGACTGTGTTGAGTACTGACGTTCTGGGACGGTGTTTCAAGTTCTGCCTGTTACATGCATTGTCTTCTTTCAAGATACACTTCTGTTTTCACAGGAAATTTAACATTTTCATACAACAGTACATACATACAACACCGCAAATTGACGTTTTTTTCCTTCAACAAACACACATGGTTAGGTTTAGGCAACAAAAGCACGTGGTTTGGCTTCATAATCTTACAGGACAAGAACACCACTCTCTCAGGCGAAAGTCGGTGTTTGTTGGACCCATCCACCATCCCTCCCGCCCTCTCCACTCAGTCTTTCGCTACCTTAACTTTCATCTTGTCCTGCCATGTTTCTCCATGATGCCACCGAGTGCTGTTAAACTATAATAGCAACCGGCCGCCTATCATGCCGACGTCAACGGGCGCCCTTTTTTCATGGTTTCTGACGCCCCAAGTCACTGCCCAGGCGCCAAATTTCGACAACTTTGGAGTGAGACCTGGCTCAGTTATTTTACACCACCAAGTAATTCAGTTCAGTTCATGTAAGCCTAGCACACACTCCCTTAAGCATCCAGCAGCTAGCCTATCGAAATTCCACTAAACTGGAGACAAAACTGTTTTTCTTCTTCTACATGTAGATCATACATAGATACAAGGCAACTATGTTCCTGTATCTATGGAGCCAGGCTAGTCTTTCCAATCTTTATGTTAAGCTTAGCTAACCAGCTTCTGGCTCCAGCCTTATTTTCAGCTTGCAAATGAGACAGTGGTATCAATCTTTTCGTGTTAGTCTCAACAATAAAGCAAATAAGCATATTTCCCAAAATGTCAAATTACTCCTTGAATAAAAGGTCACGAGTTTATCTCTTTCTAGCAAACCATTAATTTTGCAGGTATAAATATTGATAAAGTCATTCATAAAAGATCATTGAGTTCTCCCTCTTTAATAAATCAGCAGCAAAAGTTACTAAGTCTGCAGTTAAAAAGAGTTTGTGTAATAATTCATTAAGTAGATGGAAAAGCATTTTTTTTAACACTTAAGAACCCAAAAGCTGTTGTTATTTATGGGTTATAATTGACTACAATGCATTATTAAGCAATTAATGAATCATTAATGACGCCATTTCAGTACCCTAGCTGTCACTAACAAGCCAGTCATAAATTGTGATTTATTAGAAAGTGGTACAGCTTTTAAAAATAATTGCAGGTATACAGACTGCAGCAGCACATCAGCTAATGTGAGTCATATTGTAGCAGTGACACTCATGCATGATGCTCATTGGGATTAATGAAAAAGTTTTATTTCACATGGGAGCATTTACTCCAACCAGATTAAACTGGTTAGAGTTTGCACAGCAATGCTAGCCTGAGGCATGCGTGTTCCCAAAAACTTGATTTAAGGGAATTTGCCTCCAAAGCATTACAGCAGAGTCTCGACCACCCGGCTAGCGTCTTTTCTAAACTTGTTCTATCCTCTATCTTCCTTCCTTTCTTCCTTCTTCTCACTTGCTGTTTGTGTTTTCTACATAAAGCAGAAGAGAATAAAACTTAACTGTCAACATGTGATGTAAAATTGTTCTCTGCATCACCCTAGGGACATGAAGCAAAGAGCAGTCTACAACTTGTATTCCTCGTCTTGTGAAAACCTTTTTGCTCCAGATTTTTTATTATCATGCTTGACTTTTAGTGAAAACCCTTGAAAAAACTTGACTGAATAACCTCTGAAATGCAGAGTGGCTGCTGAAAATGACAACTGACATGCACATCATCTTAATCCATGCTGAAGGTTGTGAAAGTTTTGGTGTGTGCAGAGGCAGTCCTGTGTTTCCTCTGAAGTTTCGAGGCGTAATTACACTCAAAACGGGTGAGTTCCTATAGACGTTTTCCCGCTGCTGGCACTTTTTAGTTTAGCAGAGGGAAGATGTCAACAGCAATGATCCCAAATGCCATTAAAAAGTGAGCAAAATCTGTGGGTGGGTGGACTGCCTGCCCTCATATAAAAACACATCATTATCTTTTTGTATTTTGTGGTGCTGCGCCTGCTGTATATTAATTTGTATTCATGACTCTATATTCACAACTCCAAAAACACTCCCACGTTGCCTGCACTCGCTTAAATCTGACACCTGCCAAACTTTCTGTAAACTACTAACATTTTTGAATGAGTTTACCAGGCACGAAGGCTGTGCAGCAGAGTCTGGAGGCCATTACAGCTTACTGAGTGTTAAAGCAGACTCTATCACCCTGTAAATTCTACTGCTTCACCATATGGATACTGGATACTGTCTTGTTTAACTTAACATTGACCAGTAAGCCTGAGAACAATGAGGATATTACATACTGTTTTCCATTTTATTTGATCTAAAGCAGCATTAACTGATTAACAGATGCAGAGCAACATTAGCATTAGAGGTAGCTACTGATACTTGATTAAATTAAGGTACTGACTGACACAACCCAGTACCAAGTAGTATTAAAACTTCTCCAGTCAAACAATACCTGTATTTGATCCTCTTAGTGCCTGGGGACCGTCCCAACTCCCTGCCGAATCAAGAAACTTTCTGTTGCTGCCTTCACCAGCGAGTGGTCTATTTAATGTCTATGTTAGCACAAGCTAACACAGTAGCAGAGGCTAACATCCAACACCCCGCCGTTAAATGATACCAACAAACTCACACAGCCACCGAAACGACTCGACTACTAAACCTGTCAGGTAATGTTAGCCATGTGATGCTAACTGTTAGCCCTATCATTGGGTGTTTACAGTTGGACTCTCACCGACTGCCCTGATGCAAAGCTCACACTCCTGCAGCAGCAACTGCAGCAGATGTTTAAATGTATAGCTTTATTACCACAACTCCTTTCACATTATGGATATGAATTAAGTATTTTGTTGGTATCGCTATCTCTTTGAGGGTGCTGGTATGGGTACTAGTATCAGAATTTTTAAACATTACCTAGCCCTCATAAGTATTAATTTCTAGTTATGTTCCTGAAAACCTTTTTTTGTAGCTCCTTTGTTGGTTTCCATTAACTCCTGAAGGAAATATTTGGCTCTTTGGCTGACAAATGTTTCAATGTGTTCACTGGGCGGGATGCTAATTTGGTCCCTCCACTGTGTCAACCATTAATTCCTCACTGTCATTTCTTGTACACGAATCTCGATACCATGACTAAGTCTCAGTTTGTTTCAACCTGGTGTTAGGGTTGCAGATAATCAGTATTTCTTGATTATTCCATTAATCACATAAAAATGGCAGATAACAGTGTCCAGCCAACATTTGTGTATGGGGCCCATGTGGGTAGTAAATGGGCTGAAAAATGGGCCCTATATTGTACTGTCCATGTGTTCCATATTGGCCCCATGCCAACTGCCCCCATGGGTGGATTTGCACAAGTGGGGCTCCAAAATGGGCATTTTATCTGGGGCATACTTGGGTAAACCCACCCATGTGGACAAATGACATGGAGCCAATAAGGAACCTGTGGACTATCCCATATAGGCCCCATTTTTTCAGCCCATTTACTGAACCACAAAGGCCTCACATACAAACGTTGGCTGGGTGTCAAATGTCCATCCAAGTTTCCCTAAGTCCAAGTCTTGAGCTTTTTTATTCCATCTGTCTTTTACAGCACATTCCTCCTGTTGTGTGCCATAAAGCAATTTTATTCACATTAGTTTATTATAGTGTTATTTACAGAATTATTGATGCTCGAATGCTAACTGGAGCGCCTTTGATTTTGGTTTTCTGGTGCTCTTAAGGGTCCCACTCATGACCACATCTCCACATGTCAACACACAGAGGTTACCATTAACTTCTCTTTGGTGGGTGGGTAGGTGTTGACTGTCACCCAACCCTTTTGTGTCGCTAGGCAACCATATGCCACCAGCAAAGAATCCATATTGTCCCAGAGAGCAAGTTCAACCCAAAACTCTGCACCTCACTGACGCTGCTGTTCCACTGAGGCTGTCAGCGGGAGTGTGTGTGTGTGTGTGTGTGTGTGTGTGTGTGTGTGTGTGTGTGTGTGTATGTGAGCCAGAGGGATTTCAGGATGAGTGGGGAGTGGGTCAGGAGTGTGTTTTGGGGTAAAGGATTGGCTGAGGGGTTGTGAGGGGGATTTGTGTGTGTGTGTGTGTGTGTGTGTGTGTGTGTGTGTGTGTGCAGGGGAAGAAAGGAAGGGGGAGGTGGGGGTTAGGAATCTGTTTACAATGGCCTGAGGGAGAGTCGCCTAAGCTGCCAGAGAGGGAGAGACACAGATATCGAACGGGAGTGTGTAAGAAGAAGTCCAAGATGAGGAGAGAAAGGACAAGACGGAAAGAAAAGTAGAGTTGCAGAGAAGGAATGAATGAAAGGAGAGTGAGCCCCGCAACTCACGAGAGGATTAAAAACAAACTTAAGGAGTCTTTTAAGGTTCCTCGGCAGAAGCTGCGGTTGGAGTCACAGGAGGGAAACTGCAGGGTGATGCAAAGCAGCAGTCTTACTAGATCTCTGCTCTCAGCCATGCAAATAGGATATCTGGTGTGTGAGTTTGGGTTATGTGTTGTGTGTGTGTCTTTTATTCTTGAGTGCATGTGTGTGCAATGTTCTGTGCTGCAGAAAGTTGACACTAACTTACAGGCTCTTTTTTTCTCTGTGTGTGTGTGTGTGTGTGTGTGTGCAGATTTTGAGGAGCAGTTGTACGACACCAAGCTGACCGGTCAGACTTTCCGGCATCCATCCTCGCAGAGCTCCGACGACACGTCCACCTCGCTCAGCCGATCGCCCATCTCCCTCAACAACAAGAGACCTGACTTCATCTTCCTGGTAAACACACAAACACACACACACTGGCGTTGATGCTTATTTGAGCATCAGGCTCCCTCACACCAAATGTCATCTGTCTGGTAAACAAACACACACACAGGTATTAAAGTTTCATATACACATTAAATAATTCCCTCCTTACTTATTTTGTCAACCTTTCCCACAAAACCACGCACTGGTCCACCCCCTGTAGTCTGGAAAGCATCAGACTTCTTGCAGCCGAACACACACATACACCCACTCAGAAACCGAACCGTGTCCACCTCACTTATCTTTTTCACTTTTCTCCCTGAGCAGCCAGAGAGCAGCCTTCACATTCCCACTAAACTCACGCTAACTCACTCAGTCCCACTCCTTCTGCCCTCTATGCCCTTTTTTTCTCCCTCCTCCACTGTTTATTTCTGTGCTACAGTTTCTTTCAAAACTAATCCAACACTTTCTTTTCTTAGCTTAGTGACCCAGACATCAGACATTTACTGTATGTTACACACCTCATTTGAAAGGACAGTAGAGTGCACACTCCTGATGTATTTTTGTCCTAGTGGAGGCATATAAATGCATCTCTTCTTCCCTGAATAAACTGTTTTAAAATGCCGTTGGATCACCTGGACAATGCATCGTCACAAAACTGAACAGAGCTATTTTTCTGACCCCATGAAAGGTTGACTTAATATGAATCCAAAAACCACATATCATAATAAAACACTACCAGGGAACATTTAGAATGACTACTTTTAGTGTAAAGTTTTATAAGTACATTTAGCTGATGATACTTGTATTTAAGTAAGGGTTTGAATGCAGGATTTAAATTTCAGTGAAGTAATTCTAGAGCGTGGTATTAGTACTTTTACTTAGGATCTGAAAACTTCTTCCACTACTAAGAGTGTCTACTGAAATTGTTTGGCTGCACTGTAAATAGAATCATGAGTTGTTGCTGGGAAGGCAGCACTGTAATGTGGGATTTATACTTCTGCGCTGAATTAACGCCATACCTACGGCATACACTTGCATCCACGTAGAGCCTACGCTGTACCCTACACCGTAGCCTGACGTGCACCTCAGAAATGTAACCACATGTCTCGGCGACGCAGACCTCCTGTCTGTGTTTGTAAGCTGAAACCATTTCCCTCAGTGGAAAAATTATGAAAACAATAGAGCCTTGTGTGTGATTTATCCTGGCTTCATATGGGTAGAGGAAATCTCTGCTCGTTGCTACGCTAATTTATAGAATGTAAAATGCCATAGGCTTGTGCTAGGAATGTTAGCATGTTGTATTTGTTTGGAAAATGTGTTTAGTATAAGACAATTGTTTTGTTGGTGAATATTGTGAGTTGCAATAGAGCCAAACTTTGTAACGTTACCTTTGTTAAATGTTGCTGTTGTCCCTGGCTTCAAATGAGTAGAGGAA
This sequence comes from Epinephelus lanceolatus, assembly GCF_041903045.1. Lineage (NCBI taxonomy): Eukaryota > Metazoa > Chordata > Actinopteri > Perciformes > Serranidae > Epinephelus > Epinephelus lanceolatus. Next base: position 20,270,347 of record NC_135755.1, read on the forward strand.
AAGTCCGCTAGCCACTAGGCTAACTTTTACAATGTAAAATGCCATAGGCTTGTGCTAATAACGTTAGCATGTTGTATTTGTGGGGAAAATGTGTCCAGATAAAGACAAGTGTTTGTCTGTGAATGCTGCGAGTTATAGTGAAGCTGATTTGTGTACTTGTGTTTGAAATTGTCTCTATTAAGCCATGTTTAATGTGTGTTTAATGTGTGTTTTGAATCTAATAAACTTCACAGCACTTCACAGATACCTCCGCCGCCAACTAGTGTTTTGGAGGTGTAACTTCAGAGTGACACAGACACACCACCGCACAAGTATAAATGCTCACAACGGCGTAGGCCATGTGCGTAGGCTACGGTATATGGTCTGCATAGAGCTGACACACAAGTAAAAATCCCTCTTAAGGTGTCAATGCTGCCACTGGTGTTCAACACATACTGTACTGTAGTTCAATAAGTGACACAATGCAGTAACAATATTCTTCCCAGTAGCTACCAAAGGATTATTTCAGTGTCACTAACACTGTTTCAGCTTAAATTCATGTTGTGACAAAATACCTCATCGCCTTTGTTATTATCCCTTTTATATAAATGATTAAAGCTGAATTATCCAGAAACTATTATACAGTATGTGCAACCCCCCGTTAGATTTGTCAGAATTAGTCATCATCCTTTTTGACACTCTCAGCAGGTTTCCACAAACACACGCCAAATCACGTACTGTCTTCCAGATAAAAATATCACTGATACTTCATCAGAAATTAAATCAGCAAATGGCATCAGGGCTTTCTGTAAGTCAGCTAATGCTTATTGAAACAGTGGAGAGGTAACTAAATGTACGACTTAAGCTGTATTGATTTAATTGATTTGTTGTATTTTGGTATGAAGTATCTACAAAGGATCAAACCTGAACACATGGATGAGGCAGACTCTGCAGTGAGTTCATCTCTATTTCCACTCTTTCCGTCTCTGCCTTAGCTGCTAATAGCTCTCAGGCTATTTCCCCAAACTGTGTCATTATGGCAGCTTGATGGACTCCCACGGTGATTCTACTGCAAGATGGCTGCACACTTCCTGCATATTGACGCTCTGTTCCTTCAGCAAGCTGTTAAACAGCTCTGTTAAGTTAATGCCTCTCTCTCTGTTTGGGCTAATTTCAATTAGACTTTGGCAGATTCCCACGAGATAACTTGGATTTAGATTCCTACAGTACATACACGTGGTTTCTCGCATGTATTTCATCAGAGAGGATAGACTGGAGTGTTTCCTGCACTGCAGCAGCCCCGAAGCACCTTTGCCTTGCTTTAGGGCTCTTTGGCAGAGATGGTTGATACCTTCAATTTAACACCAGACAGGTGACAGTTCCCTCCCAGCTGGGATTACATCTTCCTGTTGACACAAGGGACCGAACTAGCAATGTCTCTGCTACCTGGCAGCCTCTGGCCCTGCTGGCTAATCAGATCTAAACTGATATTTCCCACATTTCTGCTTCACTTCTTTTACTTCTTTGCCATGTTTTCTGCTCTCCTGTGAATCGTCACCTTTGAGCATTTTTCCTCTCTCTGTTCTCCGTCTTTTACAATTTACAATTTACAATTTCACAATTCTCTCCTCCAACTAGAAGACAGGTGAAAATAAGATGTGTTTTTCACTTTTATTCTCTCTTTCTAGCCCTCCTCGTCTTATCTGCTTTTCCGTTGCTTTCTCCCACTGGCATTGAAGCAGCTTAAAGAGGGCAGAACATTTTATTTTGGTGGAAGTAGACAAGTAGATGACCTCCGCCAGGCTGTCTCGTCTGCTCAGCCGTATTGATTTTGGCTTTAATTGAATTTAGAGTTTATTTAGTTTTTTGTGTTTGAGCCAATTCAACGAGAAAAAAGCCCCTATTGTCTAATTTTCAGAGTAGCTCGGGCATAAAACAGAAAAACTTTCAAAGAAGTTTAAAGTATGGTATGAGACAATTGAATCTGAGGAAGTGCTGAGAGAAAAATCAAGTTGGGAACATGGCTGCATTAAGATGCTGAAATGCCTAAAAAATTGGATTTCACTACAGAAATGTCCTTTGTTTCTCAGACTATTCACATCTGTTGTACAGTTTTGGTGCATAAAATAGTGTTTTTAAAGCAGCATTTCAGACGACTGAAACCATTCACATAGATTTTGTTTGAAGCCATGACCAGGCTGAGCCCTTAATCTCATTAATCTGACTGACTGGTATTGTGTGAATACAAAGAGAAACAATATAATTTTCTGCATTGGAAACATGAAAGCTCACTCATCAAAGCTATATTTTAAAGTGGCACTGATTAATGTGCTCGTGTTAATAATGGAAAATTGACTCATGTGAAAGGGGGTGCTCATAAATGTAATGACAAACCCAAAGAACAATATCACCCGACTTTGCAAAGAGTTTAAGCATCCGTCAGAGTTAGCGACCAAGTTAGTTTCTAGCTAGTGAACCAAACATTGGAGGCATTAAATGCTGCCACTGTGATGTCACCCACTCATTTGTGGACTGCTGTTCTGAAGCCTCGAGTTCAGCATTTCGGCCATCGCCATCTTGGTTTTTTTGGAGCCAGAAGTGACCAAATTTGGACAAGAGACTTGAGCAGTGGAGAAGCGAGGGGGGGGGATGGGGGATCTGACTCAAACACTGTAGTCTTGCCTCACAGAAAGCCTGTCACTTAAGTAGCCCCGCCCTTACATATTCGTAACTTTAAGCCTTAACAAACTGTAAACGGTTCAGTTATATAAAAATTCACCTCCATTTAGCTGTCATGGATGTTGAAATTAGTCATGGAGAGCAATACAGTTTTTATACCAGGCTGTAAACATGTTTACTTGTGCTGTTTGGTTGGTCTTTTTAACATGGAGGTCTGTGGAGATTAACTCGCATCTTGAGCCAGCCTCTAGTGGCAGTTTGAGGAACTGCAGTTTTTTGGCACTTCCACGTTAGCTTTATTCTTCAGCCCCAGAGGTTGCTGCTTGGAACCAACACAGTCTCACAGAAATATGTGAAATGGACACGACCTCTTAACAACTTATAACACGGTGGTGGGTACAAAATGCAATCAAATTACATGCAGGCAACATGAAAACACCACCAATGCAAAGTTTATTACAAACAGTCGCAGTTTCAAGTATCTTATTAGTGTGGATAACGTTGTGAAACAGTCGCATTTTGGTTAGGTTTAGGGAAAGACAAACACTTGGATATGTTAAGAATACAAAAAAAGTGTCTTAGGAAGTTTTGGAGTTTAGGAAAAGATTGTATTTTTGGTCAAAATAATAGATACGTAAACATAGATACGTAGAGTCTGTAAAGTTACCAAACTATGTTGACTTTTGGTTTCACACCAACTTGGTCTCACTCCAAAGTTGTTGAAAACTGACACTTGGGCAGCAACTTCCTGTGTCATACACCACTGAAAAAGCCGTCCTTTCATGTCAGCATGATACACAGCTGGTTGGCATTATTCTAGAACGGTGCCCAGTGGCGTCAGGGGGTATTGCGGTGGGACAACAAGGAAAGTTTAGGGGACGAGATGTCCGAGTAGGATGGGCAAGAGGGGTGGTGGATGGCTCCAACAATCACTGACTTTCAGCTGGGAGATCAATGTTCGCTTCCGGTTTGAATGTTGAGTCAAACCCCGTTCTTTTTTCCTTGACATAACCGTGTGCTTTTGTTGCCTAAACCCAACCACGTGTGTTTATTGTTGAATGAAAAAAAACTTCAATTTGCGGATTTATTTTGACAGAGACTATTCAAACTGTACATTTCCCGTTAAAAACGTGTGTATTTGTATAAAAGTGTATTTTAAAAACAGACAGTGCATATAACAGGCAGAATTTGACACGACATCCCAGAATGTCAACAACCGACGCAACCAGGGTACCTTCCTTGCACGTAATTTCTCGACATAGAAAGTCCATGACCAAACATCAATATGCGATGAAGTCGGAGACAAACAGTGGTCTCCTGTTTGACCCATCTACCACTCCCATCCTCCCTACTCTGACTGTCTTGCTCTTTTTACCCTCATTGATATTGTTTTCATATTGCCAGCATGTGATTTTAACACATTTTGTGCCAACCACCATGCACTGTTAAGAGTTTGTGTCCATTTCATGTATTTCTTTGAGACTGGAAAGTGAACACAGTGCAGCATTTAGCAGCTATTCCCTCATGAGTTGGTGGGGACCAAAACAGAGCTCAAAGGAAAGTGAATATTGGACTTACATTTGCCCTGTATCCAGAGAGACATCTCCCAGTGAATGAATATATTGCTCTGTATCTGCTGTGTGTAAATAGGTGACTGTTTGCTAACACATGCCATTTATAATGTGATTATGTCAGTGTTGCGTTTACAGCTTGTTGCAAAAGAAACAGTTTAAGCTCACCACTTCTCACACTGCTTTCTTCTTCCTCTAGCCGGCGTCCAAACAGCTCTACGACGATGAAACCACCTCCTCAGTGTTTGGACTGAGGTCCGTGACCGACCCGTCTCCCTCCCCGTCCCCGTCACCCTGCGGCTCTGATCGCCCCCCGCTGGGTTGGAGTAGTAACAACAGCAGCTGCAGCACCGCCACTTCTGTTACCACCGGACCGCCTGTTGCAGACAAACCACGCTGGCAGCTCGGGAGACGCACACCGGGTCACTTCTTACCACTCGACATCACAGGTACGATAAAACAAAAGTAAGGGGTTATATTTGGAGTAATTAGGTACTTTATTGATGTTGCTTTTCATAGGGTTATTTTTTCCACATATTGTATTTCTCTAATTTAGATTAAGCTGAAATTAATTCCCCTCGCAGGAAAATACAAATGAAGTTGAAAAGGAGAACACTGATGACACACCCTTTTATTTGTGATAAAGGGCACATTCAGAAGTTGCTGATGTAAAGGTGCCTTTTTGGAGTTTTTTTTATTTGCTGTTTTTGTAAATATCACTGTAAAGTTAATGATATGCAACAGATTCCATCAGTATTCTTCGAACCAACTGAACCACCAGGATGTTTTCAAGGAAACAAAGTTATTGAGGTAGCACTGCATGAAAAATTCTAGACAAAATAAGTATAGACAGCATAAATTTCCTAGTTCTTGCCTTAGAAGTCTTTGGATTGGCACAGCTACAGTATCTCAAGGAATTCATGAATGTTTCATTGCCTGGACCAGACTGATCCTGAGCCATCAAAGTGGTAGAAGAGTTTGCTGTATTTAAATGGGTATGTGTAAACACAGGCGACTGGCATCCAGCCTGTGAAGTGCTGGTGATTATCCAATCAAAGTGCAAGATGCTTATACAGTATGCTCAAGCTGTCTTGTTGTTGATATTCCAAGCTGGTGCTTGAACGATGGGTTGATTAATTTATTGGTGGACATATTTGGATGTAGGATTGAGTTTTTGAGTCTTTTATCAGGCGACAAGGTCACACATGCTCCGGTTCTCAAATGCGAGAATCTGCTGCTTTTCTCTGTTTTATATCATTGTAAAGAGAATATTTTTGGGTTTTGAACTGTTGGTTGGACAAAATAAGCACTTCAAAGACTCTTGGAGCTTGTTTTGTGCATTTTCTGACATTTTATAAGTGGTAAATGGACTACTTTATGCTTTTCTAGTCTTAGCAACCACTGAAAGGTCTTTACAACACAAGCACCATTCACCTATTCACACACACACATTCATAAACTGGTGGCCAAGGCTACCAGACAAGGTACCTGCTTATCAGATAAACATTCACATGCTTTTACACACCCAAAGCACAGCCATCAGTAGCAATTTGGGTTTCAGTATCTTGCTCGATTTGGTGCGACTTCTGCAGTGATTGGAGCACTGTGCCAGACAGTTGTGGTGAAGAGGGAGCTGAGCTGGAAGGCGAAGCTTTGGCTTTACTGCTCCATCTATGTCCCACCCTATGGTCATGAGCTCTGGGTAGTGACCAAAAGAATGAGGTTGCGGATACAAGCGGCCAATATTAGCTTACTCCGTGGGATGGCTGGGCTCAGCCTTAGAGATAGGGTAAGGAGCTCGGACATCCGGAGGGAGCTCGGAGTAGAGCTGCTGCTCCTTCGTGTCAAAAGGGGTCAGTTGAGGTTGTTCAGGCATCTGATTAGGATGCCTCCCGTTAGAGGTGTTCCAGGCACGTCCCACTGGTAGGAGGCCCCGGGGCAGACCCAGAACACGCTGGAGGGATTACATATCTCGTCTGGTCTGGGAACACCTTGGGGTCTGCTGCCCCCGCAACCTGGCCCCAGATAAGCGGATGAAAATGGATGGATGGATATCTTGCCCGAGCAAAACAAGTAATCGATTAATTACAAAAACAGTAAATACAGTAACCAGAAATGAAAATATTTATCAGTTGCAGCCTTGTTCAAAAGGTCTCATGGTAATCAGTGAGTGAGTAGGAGTCAACTGAGGAAGAGTTGGATGGAGGTGAATTATAGTGGGCTGTCGGGGGGGAAGGTGAGGCACTTGTTGTCAGAGTGTTGGCTCCAGCCAGATGCCTTCAAGCATTACTGGGTTTTATTGGAATTCATGGTCTCAATATGAAAGTTCTCTGACAAGCAACCTCAAATTAAATAAATTAAGACCTGAAATGAGATTGTATTGGAAATGATGAGAATCAGCATTTGGCAGCTGTTGGATGGCTCTTGATGTCTGATTTGAAAAATCCACTTTGCAGCGTATAAACAGCTGCTACAGGGGATGATTTTTTTTGTGTTTTCCTGCTGTTGCCGTCATTGTTTTTTGTAGTAAAAGAAAAAAACATTGCTGCCTTTGTACACACTTAATGCCTCAGAGCAAAAATCTGATTCACACGTTCGGCGCTGTTCTCAAGGGAGCTGGTTCTTCCTGTGGTGGTTGTAAAAGTGAGAGTCATGGGAAATTAGGCGGAGGGAAAATGCTTAATATATGTGAGTTTTAGTCTCTTTCGAGGTCAGTATAATTTGTCTGACTTGCTGTAACCATTGCTTCACTGTTGGGGAAGTAGTAGAAAAACACAGATGACATAGAACTCTGATTTTAACAATATCTGTGTAATCACAAATAACCTCCTAAATGCTAAAAATGGTCGCCATGTGAGCTTATATTTTCTAAAATAAGTAGAAATTCTTAGGGAAATACTGTGTGTGCTGCAGCCCTGCACCACAAACATGATTGTAGGGGAGACTGGGGGCAATTGAAACTTATTTAATTGCACCAAGAACCATGAAACTCATCATGCACATGGTCTGTGATGATCCCTCTCTGCCTGCCAGAGGAGAAACTGATGTCTCATACCTGATATGATTAATTAAACTGTTTAATTAAACTGGACTTAATTGCTCAATGGATTTTATTCAGTATTAAGTGTACTGTATAATCTCTTCTGGACAGGTCGTCAGACTATCACAGGGCTGACACATAGAGACAGAAAACCATTTGCACTCACATCTACAGTCCAGTTAATCTAAACTGTATGTCTTTGGACTGTGGGAGGAAACCGGAGTACCCACTCAAAACCTTCACTTACACAGGGAGAACGCTCGCTCTGGGTTCAACCCAGGAATCCTCTTGCTGTGAGGCAACAATGCTAACCACTATAGCAATAACAATCAGTAACAATTAATTACAATCTCTAGCCCTTTCTAGATGGGAATTGTGCAAATTTGCAGGAAAGCCCAATCAGTCTTTTTTCAGCATTTGCAGTATAAAACAAAATCTGGGAGTGTGGCAAAATGCCGCCTACCTACTTTTGTTTTGTTGGGGCAATGGGGGGCGTGAGCAAGTAACAAAACGTGTGGCTCAGCATGTGACGTAAACAGTGACATGGGAGGGAAGCTGCGGCTAGTCAGGCGGCGATAGTCAGGCGGCAAGTCTCTCGTAAATCAGCCCATTCATCACCATTCCCATCATCTGACGGTTAATGGCCCCTTCGTTTGTGAGGACAAGGAGGGCGCACAATGCCTTGTCTCCCCAGTTGCTCATCTTTACAGTGTCTGTCAGGTTTGTGTTTCCCTCTTGCTACTAGCTGCTAATTCCTGCTATCAGCTGTTTCCTGTTTATCCACCGCCAGTGGTTCGCACGTGCGGCGTCATCAACAGCTCCTCCCGTTGCAGAGGGCTAAACTAAAAGGGTTCCGCCAATGTGTCTACCCTACGAGGCGGAAAATTGGGCACCTCGAATCAAGTCGCCATTCTGCCTCTGTGTGTATATAAACGCTCACAGTTTGCCGGCAAAACAGCCCAACATTTGCAGAAAATCTGGCAGTGTAAAAGGGGCTTCTGTTACATGGTGGATGATCTCGTCCTCTGCTTGGAGGGTAAAGAGCTCCCCAATTTGCAGACATTTGTCCAGTGTTCTTATTGGAGTTAGCTGCTAACTGCTTCTAGCCACTGTTTAGATCTCTCGTGGCTGGTTGCACGCATAACATGTTGTCAAAATGTCACACGTCCTGCAGGCTGACCCGTTTATACGGACATTGTTTTGGTTCTGTTACTACTTATGCTGCCAGCCTAAGGGTGAGACAACTGTCCCCCCATTCTGCTCTGCTACCTTTTTTACAGAATGGTGAGGTGGCTTGATGATGCAAAATACACACCCTAGACAGGCAATGTAAAATGGGCTGTAGTTGACATTTTCCCTGTTTTTAACAGCAGTGGTTGTTAATTATTGTCATTAGATTAAGACCCTCTTCCCTGAAAAAAGGATATTGCAAAAACTGTCAATTTAGGAACAATAATTTCACAGTTTCAAGCTAAAATAAACAAAGTGTGTTTTCCATTAGTAAAGAAAATAATTTATATATCATTATAATCAATGAACATGAAATGTCGGTCTACCCCCAATTATAGAATGACTCGTAAACTAAAAACTTGACTCATTATAAAACATATTTGCATTACCGTGCAGTTAAATATAGAAAATCTACTTAAATGTACCCACCAGGCTGTGCCTTCCTCCCAGTTGCTTGTAATTTAAGAATTAAAGCGTCTTCTCCTGCTGCAGTCAGTGTACATTACCTTATCAGTGACATTCCCAAATGTAATTGGATCACATAAATGCATTGGCTCTCCCCAGGTGCTAGTTTGCGATATTAGAAACTCAACTATCATGCCAATCCCTTTTTTTACATTCATTTCTCCTTTTTTTAAAATAAGAGAAAGGAAAAAATAAACAGCAAATCTCATTCAGTTCGGAGGATACTTTTGAGTGTAGGCGTGCAGAAACATATTCAAATGTAGTGGGTGTTTTTAATGTTACTTATTAAATCCACTTTTGTGGTGAAAAAAGCCCCACTTAATAGAGGATGTAGAAAGTAATAAAAAATTGGCAGGAAACTCAGTGTTTCTGCTGGAAAGTTTCAACACTGTGTTACTTTGGTGCTTGAACGGTGTGCATATTCATGCCAAAAGTCATAGCTCACAGGTTACACTGGGTGATGTAGACATGCTCTACTTTCACACACACGTACACACACGCGCACACACAGATTCCCACTTTACACAAGTTTGAGCTTTAAGGGTGAAAACGCCGCAGAAACAAGATTTGACGTCGAGAACATTTTCTTCTTATGATCACATTCGCTATCGCCCTCACCCATCTCTGGCAGTCAGCTCTGCTTTGTCTGTGTGTGTGTGTGATTGTGTGTGTGTGCTGTCAGAGCTGTTAGTATGCTGTGGTCATCCTCGGCAGCATCGTTCTGACACTCCTGCTTCCACTCGTCTCAGCCGAGCCTCCTCCTTGTTTACTTTGTGTGCGTGTGTGTGCGTGTCCTCCTGGTTTTTGGCATAGCAACTGCTTCGTCACCAGGTGCCTCTCCCCTCCTTCTCCCGCATATGCATCTATAGTTAAATATCTCTTCCTCCCACTCTCCCTCTCTCCCCTCTGTCTCCCGCTCCTCACCCACTGTGTAGTAGAGTAGAAGGTCAGGTATAATGATGCATGCCTGTGGCGTTGTACTTGGTGGGTATTCACTTCCTTCTGAGAGGAAGACATAGACACAGGGAGAGGAAGAAGAGAGGAGGCAAAGGGAGAAGATGAGGGAGAGAGGTAGAGGGATAATAGAGTTAGTAGAAAGAGGAGTACTTTAAGGACAAGACCTTTATTCTGTATTTTTCTTATTGTCAAAAAAGCCCTTGAAAAAGAGAAATGGTTTTGTCCGTCTCTAAATTCTTCCTGACTTCTCAAACCTGTCTGCGGCTCTCAGCCTTGAGCCTACTGGCTCCTACTGAGGCGTAAATCTTTGAAAATAGGTCAGTAACTTCCTGCAACAGCTGGGCACTGTAGTTTGTAATAAACATTACTCAAAAACAAGTGCAAAGTGTGTTTGTAGGGGACTTTTTCCAGCTGAGGATTAATATACACTTGGTGCTCAAGTGGGTATTCACAAGGGCTGCCCTCGACTAAGGATTTTCCCAGTCAACCAATAGCCGTCATTTACGGCCATTAGGCAACTAGTCGCCTGCAAGTTTATGATATTAATTCAATTATCTAATAATATAGTTTGGTTTGAGTTGAAGGTGTGAGAAAGAATAGTGTCAGTAACATTGTTAACACTGTGCTACATTACAGAGAAATACAAAACCGTACTAATGAACCTTCATTAATATAGGCCTATATTTTATCTACAAGTGCACGTCACACACTGAGCAAGCCGCCTCAGAATCATTTCATAAGTCAGATAGCTACTTCAGCAGGTTTGATAGGGATGTTCAGGTGGATGATGAAGAGGAGAATGTGGACCGCACACAGAATGTGGAGACAGGGCGGGAGTGGTGACAACCAGATAAGTAACTCCAGTGGAGAGACGCAAAGGATGAAACGTCTTTTAATCTTGTCACGTATTGGGAATTTTTTGCAACAAATCGGAATCACAAGGCTTGTGTGTGTAACAATTTTTTTTCGAATGACAGATTCAAATAAACATGCATCCAAGAAAAACGGACTCAGTGTGCAAAGACTTCCTTTTTCTTTGAATTAGCCGCTAACTGCTAACAGCTACTTTTTAAATCCCCTGTGGTGGGTTGCATGTGTAACACGTCCTCAAAACCTCACACCTGTGCTGCCCGATCCCGCCTTGCAGGCTGTTGTGTTTATACAGACACTGTTAGGCTTGAAGGCGAGACCACTCTGTCCCCCCATTCCGTGATTGTACCTTATGTACAGAACAGCAAGGCGACATCACGGCGTGATATTCCTTAAAAGAGGCATATGAGTCAGATCCACCTCTCGCTCCTCCACAGCTGCACCCTCTCATCCAAATACGTTCACTTCTAGCTTCAAAAATTCAAGATGGCGACGGCTGAAATGTCAAAATGTGAATCCACAAACCAATGGGTGATGTCATAGTGGTTACGTCCATTATATTATACAGTCTATGGTATTTACAGCAGCAGTAGGGTGTGTGGGATTGAGTCCAAATAAACTACAGCGTGTGTGTTCATGGTGATGAAGGAAGGTGTCAGACAGTGCAACAGTGTGGCTCATTGATTCTGGACAGCAACAGAAGTCTACAGCACGGAGCTCTTTCAGGCTTTGGATACACAGTCAATACTTGTTAACAGGATCAATATGTTGTTTTGCTTTGTTGACAGTGACAAAAATAATATCGTCTATCACCCGATTTCTCCAGCTCGTTACCGTGACACCCAGTCTCTTACCCTTCCATCTCTCTCGTTCGCTCTCTTTCTCTGTAAACCAGCGAACAGGTAGCTTTGCAGCCAGCTTGCTGTTGCCATGGCAACTCGCCACTCTTCCTCTCTCCTCCCTAAAAAGAAGAAGCAAAAAAAAGAGAAAAGAAACAGTAGCGAGAGGAAAAGAGAGGAAGTGAGTGAAAGTGACGCCAGAAGGAAGAAGAAGGGAGCCGTAGTAGAGAGGTGAAGAGGAGGAGGAGGAGGAGGAGGAGAGGGAAAATGCAGCTGGAGGAGAGACGTGATGAGAGGAGAGGAAGATGGAGGGATACAGGATGAAAGAATAATGAATGAAAGATAATGAGAGAACATTTTGTCACAGCGCCCACCTCCCACTTTCCTTCCTCTTCCTCTTGCTCTCCGTCTCCCCGTCCCTGCACTTCTCGCTCCGGCAATTTTCATGAATGACTGAAGCACTGTAGGCAGTGAAGATGTGAATGCAGAGCATGGAGACAGACTGACAGGGGTAAGACATCTTATCAATGTATGTTTATTTAGGTTCATTTATACGTCCCTAATATCTGATTTTAGGGGAATTTTTGTTATTTTGAGGAAACATTTCCAAGTATATGTCTGCTTGATAAAGACACAAATGATTTTCCGCTATTATTTTGGATTTTTTATGAATTAATTTTTAATTCTACAGGCATCTAATTACGTTTTAAGACCATCTGTTGATATCTGATGCTAAATCGTGACCTTGTGCACAATGTAGATTGTGTCAGCATATAAACTGAAACACAAGTAGCTTGACTTTGCAAGGACAAGCAGTTAGAAAGGAAGAACAGATAGCTAACTGCTTTCCTTTGTAACAACAAATAAACTAAATGGCAGTGAGACAGCTTGGAAACTTTTGCAAAACATCACATCACACGAAGATAAATATTCTGACTTTCATCTGGTCAAAACATTATTTTAATTTTGACCTGACAGAGATCCAGTTTTATCGAAAATCTGGCTCCAGTTGCTGATATTCCACAAAAACAGCAAATAATGAGGCTTGCAGACGGGCAGTTAAACAGCTTGCAAATGTTGCAGCACAAAAAGAAAAGAATGTTAAACTACAAAACAGGCATTTTGTGGATGCACTTCTGAATGTCGTGTGAGGGGCGCGGACAGCTTGTGAATGTGGATTTTAGCAGAGACACAGACAGCCATTCATGCCGTCAAGCAGCAGACGCTCTAATCCTCTCAGTTTACCTGGAGCGCCTTCATCCAGCAGGAATCTGACAGGGGGCGGAACTTTTTAGAGCTGCTGAAAATCCTATTTGCTCCACACTGAGATCCTTTGGGACAAGAATCCATCACTGGGCAACGGTTTGAATGCATCTCTAATTTGATTGAGTTCAAACAAAGAGCAAGATGTTTTTAATTTGAGTAGGTGTTGATGGGTGACTCCAAAGTACAGTGGCATGCAAAGGTTTGGGCAGTAGAAGATGGACTGATCTCCAAAAGGCATGAAGTTAAAGATGAAACATGCTTTTCAACATTTCAAGCTGGAACTGTGTATTATTTTTGTTTTGCACAATTTTAGAGTGGAAGAAATGAAAGGAGCATGATGCAAAAGTTTGGGCACCCCAAGACATTTGAGCCCTCAGACAACTTTTACCAGGGTCTCAGACCTTAATTAGCTTGTTAGGGCTATGGCTTGTCCACAGTCATTGTTAGGAAAGGCCAGGTGATGCAAATTTCAAAGCTCCTGAAACATTGTCCTGTCAATAAGCAGCCTTTATGGGCTCCTCTAAACAGCTGCCCAGCACTCTGAAAACAAAAATAACCGATGCCCACAAAGCAGGAGAAGGTTATAAGAAGTTAGCAAAGTGTTTTCAGGTAGCTGTTTCCTCAGTTCGCAATGTAATTAAGAAATGGCAGTAAAGAGGAACTGTGGAGGTCAAGTTGAGGTTTGGAAGACCCAGAAAACTCTCTGAGAGAGCTGCTCATAGGATTGTTAGAAAGGTAAATCAGAACTCCTGTTTGACTGCAAAAGACCTGCAGGAAGATTTATCGGACTCGGGAGTGGTGGTGCACTGATCTACTGTGCAGTGACACTTGTACAAATATGACCTTCATGGAAGAGTCATCAGAAGAAAACCTTTCCTGCGTCCTCACCACAGAATTCAGAGCCAGAAGTCTTGTAGACTGATGAAGTTAAAATAGAACTTTTTGGATGCAATGAGCAAAGGTATGGAGAAAAAAGGATGTAGAATTTCATTAAAATAACACCTGTCCAACTGTTAAACACAAAGGTGGATCGACCATGCTTTGGGCTTGTGTTGCAGCCAGTGGCACAGTGCACATTTCACAGGTAGACGGAAGAAGAGATTCAATTAAATTCCAGCAAATTCTGGAAGCAAACATCACACCATCTGTAGAAACAAAAAGCTAAAGATGACAAGAGAATGGCTTCTACAACAGGACAATGATCCTAAACACACCTCGAAATCCACAATGGACTACCTCAAGAGGTGCAAGCTAAAGGTTTTGCCATGGCCCTAACAGTCCCCCGACCTAAACATCGTTAAAATCGTTTGTTGTTGTTATCATCCTCATTCTTACATTGACCATCTGCTGTAATAGACCCACTGCATTTTTTCTTGGAATCTCAAATCTCCGGGAACCCCAGGCAAAGTGCAGTAACTACATTTACTGTGGTTTGACTTGGATTTTGGTTGGATTTTGTTACTGCACTGGACAGAGCAGATATAGAACAGATTTATTTCCAGTCATAACCCAATTTTGACCAAAAGTGTAGTTACTGTGGTTAGCCTTTGTAGGACAATAGAGATTTTCATGGTTTTGAGCACCTGCAGGACTTTCTTCTGCGTGTTGGCTTCAAATTTAAGGTTGACAGTTCGTTCTTGACCTTGCTAGGAGCAGCTGACAGAACAATCTCCGTGTAATGTCCTCATTCTCTTTTTGTCTGGAGCTGCAGAGCATCGTTCATCAGATGTCAACTGCTGCTGTAAAGGTTGAAAGTGAGCTGTTAACCTGAAGATAAGATATGATGATCACAGAGGCACGGATGTTCAGAAGTTAATATTTTGGCTTCAAATTTTACACAGTATTTTGACGTCAAAATGCTGGCAGAGGAATTACATTAGTTAAAGTCAAAATGACATTATAAAAATAAAACCTTTTTAACCCCTTTAAATCACATCCCGGGTCATATTGTCAACCTATGTAACAATATATGCCAAAAAATCCCCCAAATAAATTTATTCTCATTTTTATATCAGAGTCCAATCTTGTTTTCTTCCTGTAAAACTAAATATGACTTGCACTCATATCGTGACATCCATCAATCAATCAATCAATCTGCAACTTGTAGCTGCACAGAGCTAAGATCTAATAGTTGCTAGCTAGCAACAGCATGCTACATCTGTGTGTCTTAGTTTCCCCAAAATAGTGTGGTTACAGGCTTTGAGGAGAGTGGTATCTGTGACAGCTTCAGATTATGCATAGGGCATTTTATAGTGAACTACATGGACTATATGATAGACTTCCCTCTGAAAGATACTACTATCTTGTCGGTGTACACTGACGGAGCCTCTCTGTTATGATAGGCCGACTTTTCAATGATCAAATCTGTTCCTCTCAACATCACATCCTGCCTGCCTATCTTGTTTCACTCAGAAATACGTGACGATACTGAAACTGGATACTCTCACATTCCTGTTTCATCTGGATTTTAACAATGTGATGAAAGTCCTTTCGGTGGGAAATCAAGGACAGTCTGTTAAAAGGAGTAAGGCTGTTTTTTAGCTGCAATAACGGGGATTAAAACTGTAACATCTGTGTTTCAGGGCAGGATCTCTAACCACAACTCACAGCAGGCAGGAGAGCAGTGCAACCAGGGCCATACTGGAGAGACATTATGATGAATGAATCATCGTCTTGTCTCTCTGGTGAAGGCTGCTGATAGTTGAAATAGTGTCTATTATTTATGGCTGCGGGAGCAACACAAAGACTCCCAACCTCTGAGCGGCAGTTGGATCAGAGACAAGGCCGATGGAGGGTGAGGACGGTGCTTTGAAAGACGGGCTGTAGACGTGACTGTAATGCACGTATGTTACATGCTGTCCAAGCCTGAAGGGTTCCAAACTGCCATTTTGCCTGGATGAAATCAGGATTAAGCAGGTTGACGGTCCAGCAGGAAGTGGATAAATGCATGACAGCCAGACAGGAAGTCATATTTAGCTCCACTCAATGGCTGAGTCATAGCTTAGTCTCTGCTGGATGGCTGTAGATGTTTCAGCGCTAACACTCTTATTTATTCATGCACAGAGGGGAACAGCCGTTGAATGGCACTCAGTGAGCTACACAGACAGATTGCTGGAATAGACACAGTATGAATGACTGAAGTGAATAGACTGTAGCAGTGGTAAAAAGACAGGAGGAAAAACAAACAGGTAGTCATTGAGTGAATCAGACAAACAGGTGAGAAGATCCCGCAAGGACTTTCCGTCTCTCTGATAACATAAAATGACCGTGGTACATCTGCCAGGGTTGATGAGTTTCAATTAAATCAGTAATTAAATGATTATCTAGCCAGGAAATTAGATTTCTGGCTTCCAAAATTCATTTTGTGCAGAAACTCATCACCTGCTGGAGTGTCAAGACACCCCCAGCCCTCCTATCTCATTGTTAAATTGCTGATTTGCAGGTCATGAGATTTCTAGATGTTGGGTTGAAACTAGGGATGGGAATTGATAGGATTTTATTGATATCAATGCCATTATCGATTCTGCTTATCAATCCGATTCTTTATCGATTCCTCCTGTGAATTAATGATATCACCTCCTGTTGTTTGTAACCAATACATCTGCTTTCAGAACGTTTTATTATGAACTTTAAAGCCATGGTCTAGTTTAGAAAGATGATGAGAAAGATTTGAGAAAAAGCATCCCCAGCCTGAGTGTGTCAACACCATGCAGCTAGTGCAGCTATCTCAGGTGAGGCAGCTAACGCAGCTAGCCCAGCATATTATAACAACAAATAGCGTGCAAATCTACTCAACTGCCCTCATCTTACCATCCTTGGTGTTCCCATGAAATCCGACAACAGGAGTGGAGATGCGCCGAAGCTCCACAGTGGGCTAGCAGCTCCAGGGAGGCTAACAACAACAGCGCCCCGCCCGCCATCCACCTGGAGCGGGGATGCGCCGAAGCTCCACAGTGGGCTAGCAGCTCCAGGGAGGCTAACAACAACAGCGCCCCGCCCGCCGTCCACCTGGAGCGGGGATGCGCCGAAGCTCCACAGTGAGCTAGCAGCTCCAGGGAGGCTAACAACAGCGTGAAGTGAAGCTACGGCTTTGACCGCTTCTGTCTCTCCGCCATTACGTCTTCTTTGTTGTTGAACGGGCTGCTGACTGACGAGCATAGATTCGGCGTAATGAAAAGAATCGATAAGGGAATCGTTAAGCATAAAGGCTAATGATGTCGATGAATAGGACCAGTTGGAACCGGTTCTTAACAGGAACCGGTTCTCAATTCCCATCCCTAGTTGAAACCAGTGGTCGTCTTGGTTACAGCATGTTTGATCGTGAAGCAGGTCCAAACAACATGTTGAAATAACTACTGTTGAAACATGTGTCATTTATAGCCTCGATTTCTCAGCCAAATTTAACACCAGAGTTCTGGTTACTTGGCAACTACTCACATTTTCAAGTTGTCAGTGATTGAGTAAAGGCTAAACTTTTTTTTTAAAGATTTTTTGAAGACTTTTCTTTTCAAACGGATGTTCACACCTCTCAGGCGTAGATGTAGTCACCTCATAGGGATAGATACCAGCTAGGAAGCCTTTTGGATGAATGGTAAAACTTACAGCTCATGTCCAGGCATTTGGAATCAAATTTGTGGAGACTTTATTGAGAGCCTTCAGAGATGCTTCACACGTAAAGAGACAGTTCACCCTAGAATCAAAAATACATATGTTTTCTATGTTACCTGTAGTGCTGTTTATCAATCTAAATCAGGGACACTCGACTTGCTTTGCTTGGGGACCACTTCTACAAAACGACAGGAGAGCAGGGGCCAGTCACAGCAGCCCCATACATGCATGCAGGGGTGTTTCTAAGACTATAGGACAATAGGGGCTTAGCTAGGACCTCTGTGGGGAAGTGGGGGATCCTCCACTGGCACTTCTTTTGATAAACAAGCTCTATTTCGATCCACCTTAAGTATACTAAAGTACAGAACAATTCTCACTGTGAAACAATTTATTTTTATTGTGAAATAGAAAATGTTTTTTGGGACCACCCAGCACTGTGCCGTGGGCCATAAGTTGAGTATCACTGGTCTAGATCAGTGGTTCCCAAGTGGTGTGTCACAGGTCCATTCTGGATGGATTGCAAGTGACTCACAAATGTGTCAAGTTTGTAAAAAACAGTTTATTTTTAAGTGCAGTGAATTTCCATTGCAGAGTTTTTATTTTTAAGTGCCATTTTCTGCTGTAGAGAGAGTGACTAATGGCCAGCTGCTTGATAGAGACAGCAAACTAGCTTGACGACTTGGGCAAATGCAAGTATGATGCTTAATTAAACTATGTGGACCTTGAACAAATGACTTAAGAGGAACCTGGAACCTGTGGCTGGACCAGTTGAGAGCCACTGGTCTAGATTGTTTTGGTGTGAGTTGCTGAGTGTTGGGGATATTGGCGGATATCTTGCCTTCTCTTGAAAATAACGGAACTAGATGGCACTGGGCTTGTGGTGTTCAATTCTCCCAAAAACTTTTGAACTATTACCTTTCTACCGAATTCACCATGCAGAAGGAAGGCTGCAATCTTGTCATGGACAAGAGCCTCATGCTCATGACAGCATTAGATGTAAACATTATGGCGTCATCCTCGGCTGAGCTGTAACATTAGTTAGCTTAGTGGTGCTAGGTCAGTTAGCAGTAGAAGCACGCTTGGCAGGTGTAGTTTGGTAGAAAGAAAATAGTTCCTACATAGGACTGCTCACAACAAGGTCTGTGGATTATCTTGAGTAACCAGGTCATGATCTCTGGATCTGACATTGCTGTGTACCTTCTAGTTCCATTATCTTGGAGAGAAGGTAGACATCTCTACGGCCGATATCTCCAACACTTGGCAGCTCACATTGAAACAATCTAGACTGATAAACAGCCCTACAGGTTAGAGGAAAGACACCTGTGTCTGACTTTGGGGTGGACTGTCCCTTTGTTTCATCTCTACAAATAAATCTCCATTGTAACTGTAATCCTTTTCAATCTCTTTCACCATTTGAAACTCAGTATGCTTTTAAGGTGTATGATCAGCACTCACAGTCGTCATTAACCCTTAACAGAACTGGGGGAAGTTACAGCATTGTCAAAGTGACTCATTCCTTGCCATGAAAAAGTAAGTCAGAGTAGCTTTGAGTTACCGGAAAACTAAACCGCAAAAGGCTAATGCATGTGATGTCACCACAGGTGTTTTCCACTGGCTGCCATATACCTACTGTTACATCACAAGTGAAAAAAGGCTGCATTTGTCCTTTAAACTGCATGAACAACAGCACAACTAGATATGACGAGCTTTGCTCTGTAAGAAAACTCTACATTTTGTTTCTTTCTTTGTGTCTTTGAGCATTGTTCAGGAAATTTGTTTAAAAACTGTGTCACTTTAGCTAAATTACTTCTGTTTTCTGCAAATATTTTGTGTCTGGAATATTCTCATGTCGAGCCTCTCCGCTATTAGCTTGCTCTTTGGTCTCACAGATAGCTCAAATATTTGTAGCTCTGTGTTGTTCAATGCTTGGATGTATAATTCATACACAGTGCTGCAACGAGGACACAAACAGAAACAAAATGGAAGGAGGGCGGGGTGGAGTCATGTGTGACTGCAAAGCCCTTGGGAGGCAACAAGAAGACAGAGACGACAGGTAGACAAGCAGGTAGAGGAAGAGATGGTGAATGTGTAGGAGGTAAAGAGATGGAGCCACAGACGGTTTCCTACGCTTTGTTTTTGGTTTTCCGTTCAGCGTCGCATTCGTTTATTGTTTGCAAAACAAGGAGGTATTGAATTCGACAACACCGTGCTTGATTCATAAAGAAACAAGAAGCAGGAGATCTCTATTTTTAGAGCTTTCTGACACATATTAATAGTTGTACAACAAATACTGTGTTGTTCCGTTAACTTGTCAAGGCACTGCTTGCATCACAGTACACTTTTCCATCGATCCAACTTAATTTGATTCATTTTCTGCTTTGCCTCATTGATTTTGTGTGTTTCAGTCTCCTCACTGAGGAAAACAAAATTCACAGAATGGTATCGTTTTGTTGTGCGGGAGATAAATTTTAACAGCAGACAGCATCGGATATGACTGTCGCTATAAAACAAGCCTGATGGCTTAATAGAAGCTTGACTGAATTATGCAGCTGGGTGAGAGACTGCACTGCATGTCATTGAGGTAATCAAGTGGGTACCTGCTGCCTACGATGACTCATTGGATTACTGTCTGCTCAGACAAGACATGAGAAGGACAGGAAGTACAACACAGCAGCAGGTTTCTCAGCAGCATCTGCTGTAAATCACCTCGGATTAAAAACTGACTACGGAAAATGTAGAACATAAACATCATGGTGTCTGGTGGCAGAAAAAAAGAGGAGTATGGCTGTTCAAGTATGTAACATCAGTTTAATGCACGGGTTGTCATCTCCAGTGACATGTACTTGTTCCACTGAGGGGGCCTCTTGTCAAAAACCTGTTGATTTAAACTAACTTGAGGCAACTCTGTGCATCAGTGGCTCAAAACAGTGATCAAGTAACAGGAAATCCAGTAGTATAATGTCAATAAAATGCACACAGCATGGCTCACATTTCCCCCTCGTTCAAGGTTTACTGTTCAATCTAAGCTGCAAACATTGAGCATAGTGTTAGTTCAGGCAGGACATGATGTCAAGCTCAGCTCACATCTCAGCTACATCAGCTGATCTCAAACAGCCAATCAACTGATGGAGCAGCTGATTGATGGAAGGGAGTCAGCTGATAGATCACATGATTTCTATGCAACCAATTTGCAAATCTCATTCAGAGCACCCTATTTAAACTGCTCTGGCCTGCCTACTGTTGCTGCTTCCTCTGCAAGCTGCTTTGCAAGCCGCCTCCACCCCAGCTCCTCCTTTTCATGTTGTGTCTGACTTATCAATGTCATTTCTGTTTGTCATTGATGCTGATGGGTTCTGTTCCCAGGGGTCTTTGCTGCTGCTCTCCCTGCCTTAGGCTTTCCATGTAGGCACATGGAAGGGCAGGGAGGTTTGGTCTCTTTGCCTCAGGCTTTCTACGTAGGAGCATGGAAGGGCAGGGAGGTTTACTCTCTCCGCCTCAGGCTTTTCTCGTTTGCATGTGGAAGGGGAGAGAAGTCTTTGTCCGTGGGCCTGAGGACAGGCAGAGAGGCCCCAGAACAAAACCATACCGCCAAGTATAATACTGCTAGTGTGATACTGCTAAAGTGTTTCTGACTGAAATTTGTGTTTATTTTTCCTCATTTAATTTTTCAGTCGTATTTTAGAGTAAATCTGAGTGCTAAAAATGAGTCTTTATTTCACATTTTGTTAGAAAAACTTGGCCAGTGGCCTCCAGCAATGTGTCCTCACACAACAGTTCATACGACATCCTACAAATTAGCGCCCCATGAATGACATTAGGTCCTTAATGTGTAGTTATGTAATTATTATAAAGTTACAGAAGTTAGGTTTTGGGAAGTAAAGTTACTGTGGTTGGGTGTAGGAAAAGAAATATGGTGACAACGCACCTTAAAATGACTCATAGTTAACACAGTTCCAAACACTGGTCTCCCGGGAAAAAGTCCTAAATCCTTCTTTACGCCTGTCAGCGGCTGGCGGTTTGACACCCAGCTCCTCCAGTCCGCATGTTGAAGTATACTTGGGCAAGATACTGAACCCCAAATTGCTCCTGATGGCTGTTCCATTGCTGTGTCCAGAGCATGTGAATGGTTACTGAATAGCAGGTGGCACCCTGTATGGTAGCCTTGGTCACCAGTGTGTGACTGTGTGTGTGAATGGGTGACTCAGTAGTGTAAAAGCATTTTGAGTAGTTGGAAGGCGCTACACAAGTGCAGTCCATTTACCATTTACCATTAAAGGAATTAGTAATCAGTGTTGTATCTGATTATTATATCACAACTTACAACCAATCAGATTGCTTGATTTGACCTATCTGTTTTATAAAACTAAGTTTGTATTGCCCATGCATCATGATAATACTTTATTGTAGTATTTATGTTTTCGGCAGTTCATTGGGCAAGATTTCTCCTTTTCTTTGTGGTGCTTTATCATGAAACATCTGCAGGAACTTGTGTTTTAATGAGTTTTAATGACAGTAGGTTATCAGCAAACAATTATTGAATTAAAACTATACATTTGTTAAAAAGAAAAAGCAGTATAGACGATGTTGAATTGAATATTAAATGTGAGAGAAAAGCTCTTGCTCACTGAACGTTTGAGCTTCATGTGAGCAATTTCTTAGGAATCATCAATCACATATTTCATGCAGAAGTTAATATTATGGCTAATGCAGCTGCAGCTATATTGAGCGTATCCCTTAATCCTTTGTTGCTGCTGTTGCTTTAATCAGAGGTGGGAGTAAGTCACACGCAAGTCACAAGCAAGTCTAAAGTCTTAACCTTCAAATCTCAAGCAAATCCCATATTACTGGAATGAGAATCAAGCAAGTCAAGTGGAGTCCCTCCTAAAAGTCAAGCAAAATGGGTCAGTCATTGCTCAGGTTAAGCAAGTCACAAGTCAGTTCATGTGAAAGTCTGATGATCCGGTCAAACGTTTGACCAGTTGGTAAGCTAAAAAGACACATTCAGTTGTCTTTTGTTGTAGTTTTTGTAGTGATTGATGAAGTTGTGGTGGTTGCATCACAGATGTTTGAGCTGCAGACCTTGCATACCACTGTTCTTTCCTCTTGTTATTTCCTTAATTCTTTATTCCATATTTTTTTTACTTTTGGACTAATCGCCTCCATGATAGCGTTCTCATGCATTGGTGTCTGCTGCGTCCAAGTAGGTTGCCAGGTTTGCATGCATTGCACTAGAAATCACCAATCATGTGTCAAAAAGAAAACTTCTCAATATCTAGAAAAATGCAAACATTTAATTAAAAGAAAGTCAAGTCCTTTCATTTGTCTCAAGTCGAAGTCAAATATCGAGTCATGGATACCAAGTAAAAGCCTGGTCTTGTAAAGGTGTCTCCATGTCTCACAAAAATCCATTTTAACCTGAGTAAAACAAGCCTGCTTTATTGAGTTTCAAAAACACTAAATCACATTTGTCTCGACCATCTTAAAAGATGTGAGTTGAAAACGCTGAACCCTTTTAAGACTGACTTTAAATCAAGTGATGCTCACAGAATCAAATTCATCAAGAGTCATAATCTAATACTTTATTGCCATGTCAACAACATGATCTGATTTAATGTTTTATTGAATTTACTGCGTGTCAAGCGAGATAACTCCTCTTCCTCTCACTGACCCCCACTGCTCCTCTGTTTCTCCTCCAGGTGAAGGGAGAGGAGGGAAGTTCCACGGTGTCGACCTCCTCCAGCACTCCCCGTCCCCATCCCCCTCTCCAGGGGACCCCTTCCCCCACCAGCCCCGCTCCCTAGAGCCTGTCACAGACACCCTCCACCAGAACCTCCCCCTGAGGAAGACACACTCTGACCTCGACACAACCTTACCTGCAGGTGTGTGTGTCACCATTAAGGGAAGCACTTACCCGCCTATGAATGTTTTTCTTCTTTCTCGTGTTCCTGAAGTGCAGATATTGTCACTGCTCACAACTATCTCTACGCATCAACCACTAACTCCAATGTCAGCTGAAAGTCTGTTGGGATTGTTAAATACAATACATACTTACAAACTCTAAATTTTACTGCACTAGGTGTTTGTAGAAATGTGATTGACTGTGCTTTTAAACATTTCCCTTTTCATTTGATACCTTGGAAGACGGCAGAAATAGGACCATGACAGCTATTTTTTGTATGTTGTTTTATATTTTAAATCAACTTTTTAGTGAAACAAAGGTGACAAGATCAAAGATTTTATTTTATTTTGCGATTTATTTTTTTTTTTAAATTTAATCAGTGCTTGCTGCATTTTTGTGTCAATTCCCTTAAATGTAGCTTCGTAAGATGAATGTTTATATTCATACTTAGAGTAATCCCATGTTAAAAGGGGTCACTGTGGCAAAAAAACATCTCAATCATTTTTCTTTCTGCTTTTCACCCACCAAATTTTGAATTTAACAAAGAGGGATTAATGTTGTGTTAATCATTTCTTTCCCCTGTATTTGCAGTAATCGGTTTTGCTCAGTGAAAGATGGCGTCGCCGGCAGCCAGGATCTTTTCATGCTTAATTGGTTTATTCACTGCAACAGGGATACTCAATCGCAGGGTATGAAGGGTTCTTGTAAACAGTTTAACCTGAATCAGGCCTTAATTGCGGACGGGTGAAAAAAAGCAGAACATCTAAACTTGGCAGGTACCTGACATTTTAAAAAGTAGATTTAAATTGATTTTGTGTTAAGAAAAGAGATTAACTTCAGCAGTACAATTTTTCTGTCATTTGTTCCATGCCAGTGACCCAGTCCGGGATTAATTTTGGCAGGTATTTTAGATTTAGTCTTAGTCTTCGTCAAGTCACTGCCCAAAGGCCGGGTTTCGACAAGTGAGACCAGGTTGTTGTGGACGCCACAAAGGTTATGGTTGCTCAAAAGTTGCTACAGTTTTGTCAACTTTTAGTCAAAATGTTTTTCCCTTTAAATTAATGCAGTTAGGATAATACAGGTTATCAGAATTTCATTTAGACATACAAGTAATTTCTACATTTACACACACTTTTCTAGTAGAGTTTTTGAAAGGTTTAAAGAATGATTTCTGAACACACACTCTAAAACTTTGAGGCCATAACTATTAAATTTAAAAAGACAACTATTTGTACCCAGGTTCACTGTAAATTCAAACTCATCGATCTCACTGTTAAGAAGCAGAAAATATCTTTATTTAAGCCTGAATTATTTTTAAATCTACAACATATTAGTCTGGAGATATAAAGTCATGTCCTCTCACAGAATTAGGTGATTAAAACTGCACTTCAAGAGTGCTGCAATTCAGTGGCTAACAAGCGGGGCTAGCTGCTAACTGCTATAGCCGCAACTAACAACTCCACATATCAATTCAACAGCTCCACTGTTCACAGACAGACACACACAGTTGCTTATTTCCTGGCATTAACCAACCCATCATGGTTCAGTCTCATACACCTTATATGGGATTAGACAATGATTGCAAGCACAGTTGTCTGCTTCCTCTTTTAAAACATTTTTCTAATATTTTTCACAAAATAATTTATCATTCTGTTCTCTTCCTTTCATTTGAATGTCTGATAGTCCATCACTGACATTTTAGTCCCATCTCATCTTGTCAACCAAAAATGAATCGTACATTTTGCCATAGTTTTTATCAAAGATCTATTTTTTGCTTTGATATGTCTCCTCATTTGTCATGGTTTCAATTGTTTTCAATGTAAATTACCAAAATTAACACTGACCCAGCCTTAACAATTTATAACCCTATTTTGACTCTTGATTCACTGCAGAGCATGGCGAACAATATACCTACAGGTTGCAACAACCAATCACAAAAGGGGCCAAAATTACAGGAACACCCAAAATGAGTAGACATTCAATAATTAATCCAAAGGCATAGAGCCGGGCCAACATTCACACCTTGTAGTAAAAAGAACGCAACCAATCGTGGAGATCAACGGCCAAGTTCTGTAAAAGATTTTGTGCTGACAGTCTGCAGGAGTCCACAACTTTTCAGATATAAGTTAGCTGGCAAGCAGAGAGCGTGCAGTATATCCAAAGGAGTTATAGCTTTAGAAGTAAGCAAGACATTCAACTACATGCTGTTAAGGGTGATATACTCTGTCCATATCTTTTAATTTTTGGAGGGGGGTGTATTTGCTATAAAGTCTAATAGTTCTTTAAATGGGCAGCTATAGATAGAAACTGTTGAGTGTTCATTTCTTCATGCGAGTTTTTATGACCAGTTGAGTTTGTTCTCATCAGTAGAGTTGTAATAATTCTCCCTCTTCCCCCTCCACAGATAACAATTTGGAGCATAGTGCTCCGGACCAGTTTCACCCAGGAACTATGGACCACTCTGGGCTGCTGTGCTCAAACACACCGTCCGCTTCCTGGAACGGACCTAAGGGCTCCACTTTTTCTCCTGGAGTGTGGAACGAACCTTACAAATACAGCACCAACAAAGGCCCAGCGGTCCCACCCAAACAGCACACCATCATCGGTAATTCAGGAGGAGGGACGCAAGACGGGGTGATGTTAGTGAGCTCAGGACAGCCAGCGAGCTCACATTCCAGTTCATTCACGTCTGTGTCGAACCCTTCTGGGAGAGGAGGGAATAACATACCAGGGATTTCACTGGCAACAGCGATGATGGGGAAGCGGAGCGAGACGGAAGGGGCTGCAGCGGATGGAGGGAGGGGAGGAGGAGGTGGGGGAGTTGGGGAAGCAGTGAGAGGGCGGGAGAGGTCGGCACGTTCCATAGCAGCGGCAAACGCCTTCAAGTTCCGGGAGCGTTCCCTTTCTACGCCCACGGATTCTGGTTCCTTCTGCTTTACAGAAGGTGGTTTAGGCCAGCCAGACGGGAACATCCTGCTTACAGGAAATGGTAATGCTATGGCAATAACAGACCAACAACAGCATCATAACTTCCTTGGTTTGGGTGAGAACTACGCCCTTCTCTACCCTCGAGGGAGCTCTGAGGACAGTGCCAGCACCACAGACACAATCTCTGTCACGGCTTCAGACTACAGTGCCGATGGCCGCTTGCGCCTACGCTCCCGCTCAATATCACTTAAGAAATCCAAGCGCAAGCCACCACCCCCTGTGAGGAGCGTCTCTCTTATGAAGAACCTCGGAGAAGCTGAGGGGAGAATCCATCATGAAGGCAGTCTTTACCGGGATGGCCGGCCAAAAAGCCTACACATTCCCAGGGACCACTTTCCAGACTTCCAGCCTGATTTCCTCCTGCCCAGCTCCTCCAAACCCATTGTTGCTGAGCGGGAGCTGGGCCATGGAGGTACTGATGGACCTCCAAGCCTGGAGGTCCAGGCACCAGAGAGGGAGGGAGAGACAGAGCTGACCTTCCCCACTCACTGGCAGCTAGGGGAGTGGAAGAATGACCCTTACAGGTAGGAAATGAAACTACACTTTACTTACTAGTTTCTCAATCCAGTTTGAATCTGTCTATCAGCCTGGTTTCAGCCTGCAACTTCTTTTTGTTGAGGATATCTTTTTAAAATGCAGTTAACATGTATAGGAAGTATGTAAAGAAAAAAGTACCCCAAAAGAGTTGCCCAAAATTACCTAATACTAAATTTGGCAAAGAACAGCAAAATCAAGTGATGTCTCCTGTGACTAATCGAAAAGCTTAGCAAAGCTCCAGGAGCACCATAGTTACCTCCATAATTGGGCCGGTGTCTGCTCTGGGGGTTGACAGCGTGGGAGTCAGGCAGTTTGCCGGTGGATTTGGGGAGTGGAGGAGGAAGTTGTTGGAAGGTAAAACTACAAACGACAGACTTTTCAGCTGGTTGCCACAGTTTGGCAAGCTAACGACCATCAGGACTGTGCTTCTTCCACTCCAAAAGTACAGTTGCAGATTGCTGGTAAACTATGCTTTGTCACCTTTGAAGAGTTTTATTTTTCCTTTGATTTGTGCAAGTAGGCTGAGGTGGAGAGACTAGAAAGGGAGAATTCCTGCGCCCAAGTCTTATAATGGTCTGGAAAAACTGTTGTTTATTCTGGCATCATGTTGGCTAAAAAAATGATTACGTAAATAAACACCCATGTAAACACAACAGGTAATATCAAGGTCAGCAAAATGATCAAGGTCATGTCCATTTAGCGTATGATTAGTTGATAACATTATGATTGACAGGCCTAACCTGGTTATTAGTTTTGTAATTGAAATTATTAAGCATTGGCTCTGAAGTTTTCTTGATGTTTGACTATAAAAAAAAACTAGAAATGCATTGAGTTCTTTTCTCCTTTCTTCTCCAGATCTCTTTCAGGCTCCAGCACAGCAACAGGTACCACAGTGATTGAATGTATGAAAGTCAGAGGCAGCTCAGAGTCCCTGCTCGATTCTCCCGCCACCTCCCGAGCCACCTCACCCTCACAGCTCTCCATGGAAACAGACATCAAGGCTTCCTCACCCTTTAGACCCCCAGGACTCATGTCCCCATCAAGTGGCTATTCCAGCCAGTCAGAGACTCCCACCCCAACTGTTCCCCTCAGTCAAATGGCAGGTCAGGGGACAGTAGGGACAACAGGAACATTGGGATGTAAGTTGCGTCCGAAGATCCCAGAAAGAAAATCATCACTACCATCGCCCAAGGACCCGGCTGCAAGGTCTAGGTTGTCCTTTGAGATGCCTGGGAATGCACATCTGGAGCTGTCATCAATCAAGCCAAAGCAAAAGGCCAGCAGACGACATTCTGACACTTCGACGGCGGCAAAACCAGGAAAAATCAGCCCCAGCTCCTCACAGGCACTGCCTGTTGTCACCCAGAATGAGCTCAAGACTGTTCGGCTTCGTTCAGTCTCTCGTGGTGACTTGGAGGACTGCCCTGATGGGGCATCTGACACCATAGAAGAAGAACAGCATAACCGAGACCTAGGCGAGGATCCCAGTCCGCCACCCACCCTCCCAAAACCCAAACCACCCGTCGCCATCAAGCCCCCATTACCCAAACGACCCCTAAACCTCCTGCTCAAGTCTCCTTCCCCCTCCTCCACCTCTCCTCTAGCCCTTGACTCACCTCCTGCCTCACCTGTGGACAGACCAGTGCCCCTGGGCAACATCTACAAAGTCATGAAAAAACCCAAACCCAAAAAACCTCCACCACAAACAACAAGTCCCTCTGGTCTCCCAGATTCTACCACCATTCCACAAACTGCCTATGATCATCAATTCCTCCCCCACTCCCAGTCCCTCTTTGATCTCCCTCCTCTTCCAGACCCACAGCCTCTCCTGGAAGACCCAGCACTGGAGCCTGAGTTTGATGTCGACCCAGAGATCCGTTCTGGGGAAGGAGGCTCACTCCCCTCTCCCTGTAGTAACCAGGAGGCCCCGGAGCTACAGGACAAGAGCAAGACCCTCCCCTCGAGGATGACAATCTCCTGTCTGGCAGAGCTGTCAGACAAAAAGAAACCCAAGGTGAGAAAGACATCTCTCTGAAAATGGCTTATTTGAGGGGCAACATTGCAGTTAAGGTCACTAAATGTGTCATTAAGGCAAACAGTGGAAATACAGTTAATGGAGGTAGAGACTGTCAATGTTGTAAACATCCTCTTTTTAAAGTAATTGTACTCAGGTTTCAGAATTGTTGCTGTACTTAATTTCTCATTTGTTTCCAGGTTCCACCTCCAGTCCCCAAGAAGCCGAATGTCCTGCTTCTTCCCTCGTCGGTCCACTCCACCAATGGCAGCACAGAACGTCAGACCCCACAGGCTGAAAGCCCTGTGGGTCTTCCGTCTCCTGTAGGAGCATTCCCACCAGAAGAGTTACCCGGCTCTCCCAGTGTTCCTGATATGCTAGAGCAAGATGAGAACCACTTGGATGACAAGTCAGAAGAGGAGAGTTCAAAAGAGTCATCACTTCAGTCATCTCTGCAGGATTCCTCCCTCACAGAGCTGGGAGGGAAAATGGCCAGCACTGGGATTGGGGCAGGTAAGGGTGACAGATTTTAGAAATTAATGCTCTGGCTTCATCACACAAACTGTAACTCCAGATTTACTTTAAACATTTAAAAGAAACATTAAAAAGGAGTACCCCTTTGAAAGTTTAACTTTTGAGGAGCAAATTTTTTTACCCTGTGGGTTTGAAAGGTGACTTTAATAAACTTGCTCATGGCGGCAGTTAAAATAGATTCCAATGGTGACCCAGTTCCAAAGTGAAATAAAAGGATCAAAATGTCCACAGAAACTCAAACCACTAAAACACACTTTTCTGCTTACCATCTGCACACTCAGTGTGTTCATATTTATGCCAAACATGTCCAACAGCTTTCATCTGATACTAGCATGGACAGCTATTTATATTTTTCTGTCATGTAAATGTAGTTGCGGGAGACAAAGTTAAACAGCTAACTACTAGGGTCAGATGAGAACTGTTTAACTGTGTTTTGGTAAAAATATGGGTATTCTTTTTCAGTGAGGTATTCTTTTATATTAAGTAGTTCATCAGACAATAAGAAATGTGATTCATTTGTTCATTGTCTTCCTCAAAAAGCTTTTCTATTCCACATTTTAGACACAGTTTCTAATGGCTTAGCTTGCTAGCAGCAAGTTCATTTTGGTAACTCACCTACTGTTGCAGTGTTTGATGACTAGATATATGTGCACTTACACATTTATTAGATATTTCAAGGTGTGGTTGTGTATTTAGAAGCTGTTTACAATAAAATAAACCTTACCATATACACAGTATTTCACGTATCCTCATTCAACGCTTCATATGATATCTAATGAATTAGCCCCCTGGTAATGGGGTCGTCATGTTACGAACTTAACAAAAAGTTACAGACTGAACTTAATGTAGGTGGGTTAAGTTTAGGCAAAATGCTCTGTTGGTTAGCTTTATCAAAGTTAAGTTTCATAAATTAGATTTAGGAGAAAAAAATGGAACAGACGTACCTTATTATAACTAAAAGTTTATTTAGTTTCACGCGGGACATGAACAACGGTCTCCTGGGTAAAAGTCCTGTTTTGTTTGACTGATCTAACCTCAAGCTGCCTCCTTATGTGGACTTTCGCTCTTTAAACTACTTTCTTCTTGAAGTGGGATTTATACATGTGCCTACACTATAGTCTATGTACATGCCCTACACCATTGTGAGCATTTATACTTGTGCAGTGGTGTGTCTGTGTCACTCTGCAGTTACACCTCTAAAACACTAGTCGGCAGTGGGGTTTCTGTGGAGTGCTGTAAAGTTGAGTTGATTCAAAACACACATTAAACACACATTAAACACACATTAAACTTGGCTTATAGAGACAATTTCAAACACAAGTACACAAATCAGCTTCACTATAACTCGCAGAAGACACATTTTCCCCACAAATACAACATGCTAATGTATTTAGTACAAGCCTACGGCATTTTACATTGTATGAATTAGCCTAGCAGCTAGCAGACTAGATACATGTGATCAATGATAGCCTGTCAGAGCTGCTTCATTTGATTAGGATCCTTCCCTGCTGTATTTGATACATTACCTCCTGATTCTGCCAGCAAAGATTTCTCCGGTTTTGAAGCAAATCAAAGCCAAATCGCTCTAAAATTGGACTAAATCAAAACACAGGCTGGTTCCCACTGTTTGTAACAGCGAAGATGACATTTATCATTATTATGTAATTATTAGCTGAATGTAACTGATTCAGATTTACCTGAATTGCAAGGGACATACACAGGTATTATGAATGTTGGCTTTGGCCAAACAACCACAAAGCCAGCAGAAATTTACAGACATGATGTGTTAAATTAAAAATATGTCATTTACAAAAACTACATTTTATTTGATGTTTTAAAAGGATTTCTCTGTCTTGTTCAGATGACTCAACAGCCAATGAGAAGACGGTACTCCACATCGCCGAGGAAACAGACGACGACTTGTTGGCCAGCACACCTGCAACGCACACCACCGAAGACCTGTTCACTATTATTCACAGGTTTGAACATGCACACATATACCATCAATACACATTTCAGACATACAGTATACATCCATAATACAGTATTTACAAGCAGTAATATTACAGTAAATGCTTCTCCGTGCCATTATAAACTTATTCTGATGGCACAAATGGTTTAAGCCAATGCCAAGCTTGTCCGCCTGCTTATTATAACCCAAAGCATGTGACCAAAGATGCATTGTCTTGTTGAAAAGGTGTAAAGCGGACAGAGCATAAGGTTCCCTAGCAACAGCTACACGTACAGTGTGTTACTGCATGACCAGCGGCCCTTTTTTGTCCTTTTCTCAGAATCTCTCTCACACATACACACACATATGGATGCAGGCACACACAGAGAATCACAAGAAAGCTAGTCTCTAAGCAACAAGTGTTCATGATTTTACCTTGCATGAGGCTGAAAATAGCTTGAAAGGCAGAGAAAAAAAAAAGGTGAGGAGGGGGGAGAAGAAGAACAGGAGTCAATGTTTTTATCTCTTACAAGAAAGGATGGAGTCCCTTCTGTAGTAACATGCTTTAAATTCTTTTATTCTCTAAAAGGAGGCATGTCAATCTAAGTGTAACCCATCAAGCCTGAGGAGTAAATTTCAAATTGTGAATTCAATCAGTCAGAAATGGTGGTGAATTTAAATATGCTTCTATATCTTCCCTCTCCACCTTTAGTAATAATCTTCTCTCTTCTCCCAGGTCCAAGCGAAAGGTTCTGGGACGTAAAGAGCCAACAGACTCCTTTGGCAGCCGCCAGAGCCTGGTGTCCCCGGTGAAGCACAGCACCAGCGGTAGCGACCTCCGAAATCTGACCTTAGGCAGCAGTCAGAGGTCGAGCTCCCGCAATGAGAACTTCATGGCCCTGCTCCAGAAGAAAGGCAGCAAGTCTTCCAGCGGAGGAGCCAGAGTCTCCGCCATGGAGCTTCTCAAAAGCACAAACCCGCTGGCGCGACGGGTCACAGAGTTTTCAAACACCACGTCGACGACTGGCGAGGGAGGAGACGTCGCATCCGGGAATGGCAAACCCAACGATCAATGAACGGAAGTGTTGTCAACGGATGTTAACCAGGTCCGTTTGCTGTTGACAAAGCTACCAACCAATTCTACAATGTGCCACCCACTGCAGATGGGGCCTTCTGACTCACATGTCCAACTGGATTGCTCCAACTACTGATTGACCATTTGCACTGTCCAATCAAATTGGAGCACATATTTGGACAAAATGGTCCCTCCCATGGTTGAAGCACTATTGTTCCCTGTCAAACTGGTCCCTCTAGGAGAGCGAGAAATCTGTGGAGAGCAAAGTTCATTCTCACTATATTTTCACTGAAAGTTGGAGGCTTTAGGGTTACGTTTCAACACTGCTCCGTGTTTTCCTCATTGGGGATAAGTTCAGTGTGGATGCTGGATGCACAGATGGATGGGTGGAGTAGACACAGGAAATATAGGGATATACAGTGGATATCTTTACTCCTGACTCCTGAATGAAGACAACAGTCCCTGATGACAACAATGGTCATATAAATGAATCTGTAACCAGTTATACTGATCCACAAGGATACCACAGAGGATCAGTGATCAAATGAATTCAAGAAATGAATGGAATAAAATTCAGAAGATGCAAGACCTCCTAATGATTCGTCTACGGTTTAACCGAAACCCTCCAACCAGTAGCGCTACAGCACCCACACCTGTAGACCTACGCGAATATAAGGATAAGTTATTAAAGGTGCGATGATGCATCTGAAAGAGCAAGCATGCCCAAAACGTTGGGCATCATAACTCTTGTTCTCTCTATGGTAAAGGCAATACCATAGCAGGCATCAGCATTGTCAGAAAACTGAACATTCTGATCTGAGCGGATGAAGCGCAGGGTTTACAAAGAAAAACCACATGGGGGCTTTTTGCCACCAAAGATGAGGCATGAGCATGTCACAGATTTTGTCGCTCATGCGATGAACACGAACCTTCATAAAACATTCCACAGAAGCACCGAGCAAATGGACGGCAATTTGGAACGCAAGCACTTTTCTTTTTCCGTGGCATCGGAGGTCATTTCGATGGCGCACCCTTTGCGTCGCTACATTTTTTGCCTCTCATCAATCATTATTTTTCCAGTCTTTTTTACATTTTTGTTTTCTTATATTTTTCCTACACATGCTAGATGGCCATATTCTGTACATGTTTCATTAGACTGTTCTGTATGTATCATGTACAAAGATAAATGTAACACATCTATCAACGGATATCATTTGCAGACACAAAGACTAAAAATAGTGTACAGAGCAGCAAGCAGCTTGGACTTCAAACTGCCCACACCATGGAGGGAAAACACACTCAAGCACACACACACACGCACACACACACACACAGACTAAGGAGTAACGCCATGGAAGACAAACAGAACAGACCGGAACAGTGTGTGTGTTCATACGAGTGTGTGCGCAGATGAAATCTTGCCTGTGGAGTTTCTGTACGGAGAGCATGAAGCAGGCCTGGTTATTAAACAGGGTTTTTATTCATTTTGGTCTCTGGTGACGGGACCAAAGGACTGTTAAAAACTACAAACAGACCAGAGGGGACCTAGCGGTGTGTATGTGTGTGTGTGTGTGTGCTTGTGTGTGTTTGTGTGCTTGTGTGTGTTCATGTGCATGTATAGAGGGAAGTGCCAAGAACAAGACAGAGAAGAAAGAGAAAGAGAGAGTGCACGTACATGTGCCTGTTTATGTGTTTGGCATTTTTGTGTGTGTGTCCTCACTACGTGTGCATATTTGTGTGTGAATGTGTGTGTGTGTGTGTGTGTCCTGTCACCCCGCAATCTTTCCTTGGGATAGGATTAGAATGACCTAAGCAGACCCCCTTAAACCATACATTACAGAACCATAAGGATTTCGGAACCAGAAGGGATTCCGCAACCAATAGGTTTCTGGAATCAAGAGGATTGAGAACCAGTGCATTAGAGAAGGAAAAAGGATTCCAGAACCCAAAGGATTCTGGAAAAACTGGCAGAGTTTGGAATTCGGGAATGAGGGAGTCTTGTGATGATAGAACCACCTGGTCATAACAGCACCAATCTTGGAACACAATCTGAGGTTCAGACCTAGGTTTGAAAATGATTTAGCATATGGGGGTAAGCGCCAATATTCCATTGATTCCAGTGTAGCCAGCGATATCTGGATATTCAGGCCAAGACTTCGTCATTGTCTACTGTAGGGATGCACGACGATATATCGGCACTTGATTGGTATCCGCCGATACGGATACGGTATTTTGCACAATGAATGACTATTACATACATTGAAAAGCATTCTATTTCATGTCTCCATCTGCTGGTGGGCCATCATGAGTATCAAGAGTCATCAAGAGTATGCATGAATATTATGATGTTAATTCCACTACAGAAGAGACTTGATGATAGAAATATTGGTCTCAGTTATTGGTCAAATGAGTTGTTACATATAGGCATATCGGATATATATCATGCATCCCTAGTTTACAGTCCGACTGGCAACATGAGATGCTATATAAAGAGAGTCATGGCACTCTGTAAATGGATATCTACATGTGATTAATTAAAGGCTAAATTGTCTTCGCACAATAACTGGTGTATTTCAAGATGATGCCATTCCATTGTTCAGACTGCCCAAAATTCCGAATCCCCATTAGTCTTAAGAAGGTCCCACTGGACTGAAAGCCTATTTCTCCAACAGCCTGTTATCCCAAAAACAAACGCCCATTGCTCAAAAGTCCTGTTTCTCCAACAATGCACACTCCCTGCAGTTAGTTTCAGTTTCTCAATAGTGTTCTAGCCACCAATTCTGAGTGTTTTTATCAACCCTTTGTGTATTTGGGCCACCTATCCCAGGTCTTCTACCTACCCTTTGTGGCATTTCCTAGTCCACCGAACCCGATTTTCTGCCACTTAATGTGGGTGCTTCAAATCAATACAGGATCTTTTCCTAACCTTAAACAAGTGGACTTTGTGCCCAAACCTACCCACACATTCACCACAATGTCGTTAAGATACCTTAAGTTTCAGCGTACCTGCTACAAAATACTGTACAAATGTACAAGTCTAACATTTTTTCTGGTGATTGGGTTGTCTAGCTACAGGCAGTGTGTATTTTTGGAGAAACTAAACTTCTTCGGAGTCATGGGTGTTTGTTTTTTGGATAACGCGCTTTCAGCAAAATGGGCTTTCAGTTCAATGGGAAATTTTTTGGGGCAGTCGGAACAATGGGCAGTCCCCTGTGAGACTGCGTTTCGGCTAATGCGTTCCGCCTCTCCACAGGATCTGTTTCCCAGCATCCAAGCAAAGCCCACTCAGATGTGATATGTCAGTACTCTCCAGACTTCAAACCACCGCAAATGGAAACCAGAACATTTCTGATACCAAAATCTTGTCCTGTTGTCAACAGATTCTGCATTAATATGCAGATATCTGTTTATAGAGATTCCTACAGCTCTAGCCAGAGAATCCGTCTGTCTGCACTGTCGCAGAGTGACATTACAGGAATAGTTTGTTTGTTTTGCCCTCCTCCGTGCACGTTTTTCACACTCTGTATCTTTCGTCTCGGAGGTGAGGTGGTGGTCTGCGATGCCCTCCTCCTCCTCCTCCTCCTCCTTCTCCTCCACCTTTCCACTCGTTCCTCTCCTCCTTTCATCGCTGCTGGAGAACACACTCCATCTGTCTCTCTGCATATAGCATCATCTCTCTTTTTCTCTCCTGTAATCACTCTTCTTTTGGCACATACAGTAGCACACTCCGTCTCTCTCCTCGCCTATATACTGCAACCTCTCTCTGTTTTTACACGTAGCACCGCCTCTCTATCCTTTCCTCTTTTAACCTTCTCTCCATCCTCTCCTCCCTCCCTGACCCTCCCCCATTTTCTGTTAACCTTCCCCTGTCTCTCCCATCTCTCTTCTCTCTCTTCCCTCTCTCTGCATTCAGTCTATGCATCTGAGCTCGGCAGACGACACGACACCGGATGAATGTCAATGAATGACTGTTAAGAAAATAGATGCTGTGCTTAGTTTGAGAGTGCAAAAACAAACATCTTTCTGTCAGCGCTTATCTTCTGCCTTCTCTCTTTCTTGCTCTGAGTTTTTATACTTTTTTCCTTTTGAGTGTAACATGGATTTAACATGGGTGAATGGATGGGATCTGTGCGCAAACACAGAAACAGGCAGGGTTTGAATGTGTTTTTGCATAAAGGACCTTTACTTTCGGACTGTGAACGAAACACCCTGTGGTATTTAACCCCCGACCGACCCTCAGTTCTGGATCAGCGTGTGGATGGTCTGAGAATTTTGGATTAGCAGTGGTTCAGCTCTAACACCTGACTTATCCCCTGCATGGATGGACCGTGTGGAGGGAGGAAGGAAACTATCCCTCGGTGCTATTGAGTCAGAGCTCCCCCTAGTGGATGGAAAAGGAGGAACCACACATAGCAGGAGAGTTTAAAAAAAAAACTCCTTCACACGCATCTCTCTTCCCTACAACAGTCCTTCAGGTATTCCATCATCCTGAAAAAGAGACGACGATTTTAAAAATGCATAAATTATCACCATTTATGATGACTAGTCAAGTGACGCTTGTTTTAAATATTTAGTGAATGAAAAAAGATAAACCTATAAAACTCTGTGTTTGTTTGCCTTGTATACTGAATTATGGGCGTGTTGCTGCAGCGCCTGCTGTGTTTTTTTTTAAATTTCATTATAATTATTTTTCATTTCAGCTGCCTTGGTAGTGCATACACAAACAACCTTTGCAAAAATCTGGCCAAAATAACAGATTTAAAGGGAGCACTTATGTTATATCTGAATCTGAACTGTAATGAAAAGTTCGAAAATCTGGTGCCTCAAGTGACTCAGATATTTTAAGTATTAACCAAACCAATATTTGCCCAAATCTGCATTCATGCACAGGTATGCAGAGTGTGGCAGTGTGGTGATATTTTTCTCCTTTCAGAGCAATATCCCTCAGAGCGATCACAGATCTGAGATCAGATAAGTGAAGCTGGAAGGGAGATCAAAAAACTCCAAAACACAATTTGAACTAAGCCCAATAGATTTTGTTAAAAATGTGGAAACAGAGAAAAGAGATATGAGCAGAGTGTTAGGAGACAGAGGATGTGTTGTTTCAGCACAATAATAACAGTAACAGTGTGTTGTCGAAAAGTACAATGTGGTGCGTAGATGCATGACACATCTAAAAATGGGGGTGTAAAAGGATACGATGTGTCAGCGTGTTTCAGTGTGTGTCAGGGTCAACAAACCACTGTGTTGGATCTATATGGAAGCAAATAAGTGTTCAGTATCAGTATTAAGATCCAGGTTGCTCACATTCAGTTGGTTAGATTTTAAGGCTGCCCCCGTCTAAGAATTTTCCTGGTCAACAATTTAGAGCCATTAGTCAACTAGTCACCTGCATGTTTACAATACTAAGTTCAGGGTGTGAGAAAGAATAGTATCAGTAACATTGTTAACACTGTGCTACATTACAGAGAAATACAAACCGTACTAATGAACCTTCATTAATATAGGCCTATATTTTATCTACAAGTGCACGTCACACACTGAGCGAGCCGCCTGTTAATGATGCTGTCGACAAAGCAGTAATGATTGTGCTAAGTGGCTAATGGGCATGTAGCTACTGACATGTTTCAGATGATACGTCATGTTTGTAGTTGACCAATGAAGATGAGTTTCCATATCACCTTGGGTTCGTCCTTCACCTTCTCAAAATGATCCCACACTTTGGATTTCCTGCCCGACATGTTATTAACTAGCCTGTGGAATAACTGCAGGTACCAGCCCTGGAAATTAACCTGACTCCTGTCTGACTGCTGAGCGTGGCCACTTCCTGTGTCTGTCCTTTCAAATTAAATTCCCACATGGTCCAGTCATTCAGGTTTTGATTTATTATGGCAAGGCGCAGCTCCTAATAGATTAAGCGACCAATGAAATCTTGCTGACTAATGACCTTTCTGGTCAACAAACGTTTGGTCGACTAATAGGGGGCAGCCCTATTAAATTCAGATCCAGAAATTCAAGTTCAAACTTTTCAAATGGCAACATCCAGGCTACCCAGCCTATCCTGTCCTGAGGAGTGAGGAAGTTGCCTTTTGAAATGTTTTGACTTTGACCAATCAAAATTGAGCATTTTTTTTTTAATTTTTGAACATCGAAAAGACTATATTCAGATTCAGCTTTTGAAATTGCAAATCATTATATTTGAGGTTTTAATTTCATAGAGCTGAATTGATTTTCAAAGTAAAATATTTTTTGTTTACTTATTGAATGGCTGTTAAAATTCAAATACTTATTTGCTTCCGTAGTTTTACTTCCTGTGTAGACGGACGGCAGATTTCTTCAACAGGAAACATTTGGTTTGACAGTCTTTTATGAAGAGTTTAGGTACAAACAAAGAAACATATGGGTACACTGGTAAAAGGGGTGCTATCCCTTTTGTAGGGATACAATCATTTAATATTGAGAATAATATGTAATTTTTTTTACAGATTGTTTTTTTTTTCCGGAGGCAGAGTTGCACTGGAAGCAGAGATAATCTCATTGGTTGTGTTTCTGCCAGCTTGTTGACATATTTCAGATACTTCTTAGGTCTACTAGCAACAAACTTACCTAAAATGGGAACAGTTGGTCCTCTGTGTATTTGGTTGAGTTCTTCCCAAACACACACACACCAACCAGTGAGAATATTTTAGCCAGAAGAGCAGCTCTGCCTCCAAGAAATGTCTGTAGAACTAAATTACCAATCTCTAAAATATGTTGACAGCATATTATATTAGAAAATGACGTTTATATAGAGTGTGAAAAGAGCTGACACTAGAAATATATTGAATATTTAATCCATTATCCCTTCTTTAGGAGTAGGGGAGAGAGGAAGGAGGGGGAATGAGGGTGTGGAGCAAAGGTTTGATTTTGCTGAATGTGGGGATTACCACGCT
This sequence comes from Epinephelus lanceolatus, assembly GCF_041903045.1. Lineage (NCBI taxonomy): Eukaryota > Metazoa > Chordata > Actinopteri > Perciformes > Serranidae > Epinephelus > Epinephelus lanceolatus. The sequence goes on from NC_135755.1 coordinate 20,309,781, forward strand.
GAAATTTACACACGCTCCATCATCTTTTCCTTCACCTCCTCCCTCCCTTCTTCTCAGCTGTCGTGTGACTCAGAGGAGTAATCATGTTAAAAGCTTTTCCCTCTCTCTCACTCTCTCCTTCGCTTCCCTACAAAATGATAAAAAGGTACGGGAAAGCACAAAAAGCACAGAGCGCTGCAATGGCTCGTTAATTAATTTGGTTTAATTTTACAGTTGGTCTCTGCAGATACAGAGCAGCCAAACAGCAACCTGTTGCTAAGAGACATAAATAAAAGCTGTGTAGAAGAAGTTGGAGACTTGGAGTTCAGGCAAGGATAAAACTCTCTAAAGCCAACAGAAAGATTTATCTGAATAAGCTTAACAAAGTTTGTGTAAATGACATGTTTACAGTCATTTGTTAAGGATAATGAATAGAGCTAAGAAACGACTCCAAATGCAATATCAGCATGAACAAATCAAACGTCCCTTCAGACGTCAGACTCCAGAACAAAGTGAACCCCAAATCACTGCAGTATGGGCTAACAAATATAATCTGTCAACGACACAAACACTTACATTAATCAAACTATTATTTACCACTTTGTAGAGAACTCTGCCACAACAGGCACAAAAGCTTTAAAATAAAAGCAGTTGTTGACATTCAACAAACACATCACAGCAGATATATGACCTGAGAATTTGAGAACTTTACAAAGGACTGCACTTTTATAAAGTTAACAGCTCATGCTACGAATACAAGTTCTGCCACCCACCCAGAACCTTACAAAGTATCATGTTCAGGTTCATTTTAGTGTGTAAAATCATGTTCATCATGTGTTGTAAGTAGATTTGCAATATCCAGGACGGAAGAAAGAAAGTAAAAAGGAGTCAGGTGACGTGGTATAAACAGCAACAATGTCCGCATGACGCCTGCAGAGGTAGGAGGTCAGGGTGGATGTATGGGTCAAACAAACACAGGAGTTTTACCCAGAAGACTGATGTTTGTGTCCCGTGTAAAACCAAGAGTCATAGTAACAAACTTAACTTATACTTAACATAATCATGATCTTCTTTCTTAACCTGACCACGTAGTTTTGATTCTTAACTGCGACTGTTTCACAAATATACTGTAACTTTGGGTGTCACGTTTTTGGCCAGTGCAGAACACCACCTATAATACAAAACCTGGATATTTTGGCTGTAGCTCATCACAACATAGTGGCACTCATCCCAAAGCCCAAAAACATTACCACTGAAAAATTCAAAAGCATTATAGCTCGTCCTATGTACACTGTAAAAACTGATACTTCCTTAAAAATTACAATAAAAAAAAAAAAAAAGTGGCAAGAATTTGCACTAATTTTGTTGATTTAAATCAACTTGTCTTGTTTTTAATTAAACAGAATTCAAATTTATGTATTTAAATGTATTCACTAAATTTCAGTACTGGATAATTACAATTACAATAATTATAATCACTTCAACTTAATTATATTAAGTAAATTTTACTCATTTGTTGTAGTTTAAGGCAACACTGTTTTCAATATTTTTCTATTTTTATGTTGAATTAAGTTTATTTTATCATTAGGTTTTAAATATGGAATGTATGTACAGCGAATGAATTGCAGAAATTTTTTTAATTACATCAACTTAATTTTGTATTTTCTAATAGGTGCTGAGAGTAAACATAATACAAAAAAATACTTTCATAACATTTATTCAAAGAGACAAATCATACAAAAACAGAACAGCATGTGATCATATCAGAAAATGTTCTCATGAAAGTCACCAAATTTGATTAAAGCGCATCCAACATCAGATGTGTATACAGTACATACTGCCCCAAATACTGTAGGTTTCACTGAAAGCCAATGGCACCGAAGAATCTCTTTGAGTTTTTCAGGTGTTACTTTTTGTCGCTTTGGGTGCAACCAGTCCAGTGTTGACTTCCACTGACTTGTGATGAGCTGTACAAAATCATGAATCACACCAAAACTTAGAAGGCCTTGATGGAGTCTATTTCTGGGGTCCCTTTTGCGTTACGAGAGAGTGAAAGAGGGTGAAAAAAGAAAGAGGGGTGATGGTTGCAGATTTGGGCCAAAGAGTAGCTTGCATTTGTTTTTAGGAGTGGCAGATGGGTGGGGTTTACACTGTTTGGATATTTTAAATAGGCATGATGCCCATCACATCATTCACTGGTAAACCCCACCCATCTGCCACACCAAGCAAACTTAAACAAACCCCCAACCCAATTTTAACCCCAGTTTAGGGGCTGTACAGGCAGCTTATAAAGACACAGAGATGATAATTAGAGAGACATAGAGAGAAAGAGAGACAGACAGAGTTATTGGAATTATTCTATTTTTGTTATTCCTCATTGAAAAAGACATATTTAAAGGAATATTCCGTGTATGTATTGAATAACCTCTGTTTCCCCACCCCATCCAATGGTGTGCTCTGTAGCTGCGAGGTAGCGTCTCACACAAACGCTTCCTTCTGCAGCTATGCAATGCCAATGTGATGAAATTATTATATCATTATAAATAAATTATTTTTCTTGCTTAAAAAAAAGGAATGTTTTGTTTGTTTTCTCTCCCACTGTTGTTTGTGCTTTCTGCCCCGCTAGTCCTCAAGGTTACTCTCTGAATCGGTATTAATGAGTCTCCCTGAGGAGGCAACAACACTTTAGTTAATTGGGTGTTTCTATCTGAAACACGAGACGCCGACTAAAACCTCTTGATCCAAAGTTTAATTATTGTTTACTTATTTAGGCCATTTTGTCTTGAAATTACTATGCGTGTTCATATAGCAGAGGGTTATTTATGAAAGAAACATTACTATCTGTGTTCCCACAGCTCCCGCCAGATTTTCAGAATCTGATGAAGCAACGTGCGAAAGGCGTAGTTTGCTCCTTTTTGATTTTAATGTAATCTGTTGATAAAACAGTATCCTGGTGTGTGCTGGAACTTTGATATTTTTGGTTTGCTGTGGTTTATTCTGCACCAGCTGGCACCCAGGAGAGAAGAACTGCTGCGCAAAGTTAGATTAGATTTCATGCTTGCTTATTAAGTATACAACCTCGAACATCCTTTTGAACAAATTTGGAAATTTGGAATCCTGCTGGTTTCTCCTAAAGGAACCAATCTTGGATTTGTGTATATAAAAATACATCCATGTTTGAATCTCAAAATGGGACTGCAGAAGGAAAAGACACTCCCATCCTTACTAATCGACGCTCTATAGATTCTCCTGTTGGTTGGTTGTGGGGCCCCGGGGCACATGTCTCCTCTACATGATGGGGCAAAAAATAGAGGGGGCACCTTAAGGCTCTTATCGTTTCTGCATAGTGTTTTAGTGGTTGAGATAAATTTGCTGCTGTAAACTGTTTTACTTACATCACCCTTCAGGATTTCTGGGTAATGAACTTTATATTTATACAAAGTGTTAACATGTGCTTGGCACCAGGAGCCGTGATGATGTGCAAAGTTGAGCTGTTGCCTCAGAGGCTCCGAGTCTATGGAGGTCCACAAGAGGACAGGCAGCTCAGTCGCCAGAAGAAAATACTGGCATTGTATTTTCCTGCAAACCACAAATATGACCACACATTTGTGTAGCATATCATATCATATAACATTTCCAAAGTGATGCAATACTCAATATTGAGACACCTGCCAACCTGCAGACCACTGTTTGAGACTAACAAATAAAACCAGTTGTTTTTTGTCATAACATTGCTGCTTTTCCTGCAGGGATTGTGCCCCTAAATAGGATTTGTTAAGCCCAAACATGATCTTTTCCGCATCATAACCAAGTGTTTTTTGTATGGAAACCAAACCATTCATTAACCACATGTAAATAAAGGTATGCCGGTGAAGATCCTCAGTCATCCAGGTCATGGTAATCTTAATAGCTGCATCATTGGCAACTGGACTTTGCGTTCCTTGAGGACTTTTCACCTCTCATCCAAGAGGCTTCTTCAGTCCTGAGTCCAGTTCTAAGGAACTGAAGAAGTGTCTTGGATGAGAGGTGAAAGGTCTTCAAGAAACTCAAGCAAGTCCAGTTACAATATAGCACTTAAAAATATCTGCTACATAATAATGTGCAAATGTAACGTACTAATGGTCTGTGGAAACACACAGGAGGTGTCAGGGAATAGCAGTATTTGTTCTATGTTAATTTCAAACGCATACAAGTCTTTTGCACATATTGCATGTATTACTGCTATTAACATTGCATCTAAATCTATAGCCTGGAAATCCAGACTCAAATCTAGAAAGATTTTGAGTCTGGCCCTCACCGATACACCCTTCCTACCCAAGGGGTGGCACTAACAGAGGCATATTAAATGCCGCCACACGCAATTGGATAGCACAATGGCCAATCAGACCAAAAAACAAGGTGACATATTCATTGCAGTTAGCCCCATTTGTTTGCCGAACAGTGGGGCTAACCGATATATTATGCTTTTGCCGTATCCCATCGGTAAAACGGCAAAAACGTCCTTCCTGGAAACGAAGGCTTCTAGGGCAGTCTTCTCTTTTGTAGTTGGCTTAGCGTTTCTTCCAAAGCTAAATTGAATGGACACAATCTATCTATCTTGGCTGTTTACTTTTCGTCTCCTACGACACAGCGCTGTCGTCATCATGTTACATCCGTCCAGAGCCCGCCTCTGTCAGATAGACTGATCTCATTGGTCCAATGGTGATTCACCGGGCTCTGCTCATCAGGACCAGATCCCCGTGCAGTGCAAATTCGAATTTGCTAGGGGCGGGGCATCTGGATTTCCAGGTTACTAAATCTATGTAATTATGTGTTAAGTACCAAAAAAAAAAAAAAGAAATTCTTTTTAGTTATTCTTAAGTTGTAACTAAAGCCCAGTTCAGACCAAAGAATTCACGACAAGACTAGGTGAGACGAGACAGGCATCTGGTTGTAATGCGTCGTTCTGCAACATTCTATAAAACTGCCGGTTCACACCAATGCAACTAGATGAGATGGAGTATCATCTCTATGCAACAACTCTCTGTGCCTCCACTCTGTTTGCAGCTTTTCAGGCTTATTTTGTGGCTGAGTATAATTTGTAGCTTCCTAAAATATGAATGAGGATAGTGATAGTGAGATACTGGCTACAGCTGCATTTGTAGTAGTGATATAAGGGCGGAAACTGCAACAAAACAAGCATCAGATGGACTGTATTAATAATAAATATACCATTATAATATAAATAATCAGCAATGATTCATCAGTCAATGAGTGTGTGTGTGTGAGGGGGCATAAGTAGATACAGTGAATAGCAGGAGTGACCCATTGTCCAACACTGGCACACTGTGAGGACAGAAACAGAGGGCTTGGCGGTGATGGAGCACCTGCTGCAGCAAGCAAACACGCTGTCTGCAGTCATTTTGTCTCGACCAGTTGCCTTCACTACAAGCCATCGGCTGTTCAAACAGGTGACGTGCTTTGCATTTGAAATCCAGCCGCCTGCGATTTGACGAGCGGAGTTGAAGGTGACACCATCAGCCAGCTTAGTCCTGCCAGTTCACACTGCTGCAACTTTTCTCTGCAGCGTTCTAAAATGGTTTCGTCTCATCACGAATCTTTGGTCTGAACTGGGCTAAAGGGGCCAAGCCCAAACCATGAGCCCTTGGAAAATTTGGCTAGGGTGTCCAAATACTTTTGGCCATACAGTGTAGAGACTGGGAGGTATGTAAGAGTGTTAAATTCATTAGCTGCTGTATGCTGAGTGCAAATACATGACTTTTAATACGTGGCTTAATCTGCATTATGTATTTCAAGTGCCGGGTCACTGAACACCCAAGTTTAGGGCATTTAAGGGTTAATAAAACATGAAACTGAAGTTAGTTATATATTGATTGTTCATTGTTATTCATTAAGTGTTGATGAAATTGAAAACCAAGCCCCAAAAGGTGAATAATAACACATTATCATCCCAAAATAACTCCTTGAATATGCTGAAAAACAAAGATTGATAATAAACAGTTTTGAGGTTGTGTGGGTGGAACTTCCTTTTAATATCCTTTAAATACAGATCAGTGCTGCACTTGTTACTTTTTTTTTTTTTTTTATTTGGGAAGCATCAGTTTGCATGCAGGTTCACAGCCTGCGGAGAGTCTTCAGTTGTATCCGTGTCTCCATTAAGAATGTGAATGCTGTCGGAGCTCCGGGGGAAGACGGTTGTTTTCATAATTAGCTGCGCTCACCTCCAAGAGGCAGCGGAGTCAGCGTTCACTGCAGAAACAAACTCACATAATTACCTGTCCCGGGCTTCTCAAGGCTGTCTCACTTTGTGTGTATGTGTGTGTGTGCGCTTGAACTGCTATCTTTGTGTGGACCAATTAGAGTACTATGCTTTGTGAGGACATGTCTGATACTCACTTCAAAGGGCAGTAGGACCTGGTTTTAGGGATAAAGTAAGAATTATATTTAGGTTATGGTTAGGGGCAGGGTCCTTACAAGTATAGTGATGTGTCTGAGTCTGTGTATGTGTGTGTGTGTGTGTGTGTGTGTTTTAGTGTTTCATCTTCCAGCTCTGTAATGACATCCGCTCAGTAAATTGCATCCTTCCTACACACACACACACACAGTTGTATTGCTATTTTCTTACTGGGCTCTGGAGCCACCTAGTGCCTATTTATTGTCAGTGCAACCTTTTGTGGCCCGATGAAAGTTAAACAAATTACACATTAAATTATAGAACGCATAAATATAACAAACTGATCAGGTGAAACTAGCGCTCATGTAGCTGATTATATATATTAATATACTTGAAGTAATGAAAAGGTGGTGAAGAAGATAGAGAATAGTCATAAAGGAGCACATGACATGGAGTATAGCTGATTTTCTTTGTCAGTATTTAAGATGTTCCATTACTGAAATTTCTTGGTAAAACTCTTGAAGGTTTCCCAAAGGTGCTCTATTGGATTGAGATCTGGTGACTGTGGAGGCCACTGGAGTACAGTGAACTCATTGTCATGTTCAAGAAACCAGTTTGAGATGATCTGAGCTTTGTGACATGGTGCGTTATCCTGCTGGAAGTAGCCATCAGAAGATGGGTACACTGTGGCCATCGGTTGGACACGGTCAGCAACAATACTCAGGTAGGCTGTGGTGTTTAAACCATGCTCAGTTGGTACTAAGGGGCCCAAAGTGTGCCAAGAAAATATCCCCCACACCATTACACCACCAGCAGCTTGAACCGTTGATACAAGGCAGGATGGATCCATGCTTTCATGTTGTTTACACCAAATTCTGACCCCACCATCTGAATGTGGCAGCAGAAATCCAGACTCATCAGACCAGGCAACGTTTTTCCATTCTTCTATTGTCCAGTTTTGGTGAGCCTGTGTGAACTGTAGCCTCAGTTTCCTGTTGTTAGCTGACAGGAGTGGCACCTGGTGTGGTCTTCTGCTGCTGTAGCCCATCTGCTTCAAGGTTGGATGTGTTGTTGGTTCAGAGATGGTCTTCTGCAGACCTTGGTTGTAACCAGTGGTTATTTGAGTTACTGTTGCCTTTCTATCATCTTGAACCAGTCTGGCCATTCTCCTCTGACCTCTGGCATCAACAAGGCATTTTCACCCAGAGAACTGCTGCTCACTGGATATTGTCTCTTCTTCGGACCATCCTCTGTAAACCCTAGAGATGGCTGTGTGTAAAAATCCCGGTAGATCACCAGTTCCTGACATACTCCACCAACAACCATGCTACGTTCAAAGTCACTTAAATCACCTTTCTTCCTCATTCTGATGCTCAGTTTGAACTTCAGCAGGTCGTCTTGACTATGTCTACATGCCTAAATGCACTGAGTTGCTGTAATGTGATTAGCTGATACGCTATTTGCGTTAATGAACAGTTGAACAGGTGTACCTAATAAAGTGGCCGGTGAGTGTATATCATAATATACGATATATATAAAGAGTAACTTAAGGCTGAAAAGCAGAGTATTACCACTGACATGGGTTGAAAGTGTCCACTCTGTTAGAACACTATCTCTCAAATGGGGGTACACCTAGAGGTACGCTGGAGTACTGCACGTGGGCATGTTTTTTATTTTTTTATTCTACTTTAAAAAACATCAGTTGTGCCCAATTTCTACAACAATTATACTATAGTATTATTGCAGTAAAGAATGTACATGTAAGTTTGATGAACCACATTACTCAAATATTACTATTTTCACTGACATCGTAAACTGTCAACTGCTGCAACAAAATCATGCTCATGTTTACGTTTGTTCACTGTGACCAGGAGGCTAGCTTCAAAACTGAATGACAGACGAAGATGGAGAAACATGGAGACAGAAGTGAAAAAAGAAAGCTAAAACAGGGCTAACAAAATACCCTCAGTATCAGGAGGAATACGTTTTAATGGGATTTGCCTCATTTTATTGTCATCTATGTATAGGCTTTTTTTTTTTTTTTACCAAAAATGTTTTGCACTGGTCCAGGGGTACTTGGCTGAAAAATATTTCAAATTGGGTACACTGTGAGAAGGTAAACCACTGGAGGTCAGCAGAAACAAGATTTTCAGCTGCTGTTTAAGTTGCTCTTTTAAGATTTTAAGAGTTTTTGTCGAACAGAAAGTCATATGTGGATGTGGTGTTGAAGCTGAGGTGTGTTGGAGTCTTAGAAAAAAACAGTAGTAGAAATGTTAATTAAGAAAAATGTTTATAAACTAGATTTTGTATTTTTCCTTTGAACAAGAAACAATTTTCTAGATGAGTTTAGAACACAAAGCATCAAATATATTGTCAAAATTAAATGGAAATATAAGCTGACCCATAACACTGATGTATTTAATGGGTATCTAATACAGATAATGTGGCACAAACAGCTTTAAATCTGTCTACATATAGATATTAGTCAGGGTCATGAACTGTGAGCACTTTAAAGGTGGTCAGTGTGTGTGTGTGTGTGTGTGTGTGTGTGTGTGTTTGTGTGAAAGAGTGTCCGTACACATGAGCACAGTGCAGGGAGAAGGACATGTTATTAAACTCAGGCATTTTATTTTGAAGCTGTTACAGTAATTACTCTGCTGAACCAGCTTACACACACACACACAGACACACACACACGCACACACACACACACACACACACACGGGGGAAGGTCCTCTCATCAGGGCCAAACTACCAAGCTCCACTCTTCCTGTTTCTGACAGTGGAGAGCATGCCATGTTATCTATGACTCACACACACACACACACACACACACACATATAGGCACATACACACACACACGCACAGTGGTCGCCGCAGCTCGCACAGGAAGTACTGACAGCAATCTGCAATCAACACAGTGAGACAGAACGAGACAGAAAGAGTGAGAGGGGAAATTAACTCCTCATGCGGTGTCTCTAATTAAAAGATGTTTCTCAAATTTTAAAACACAAAGAGAAGAAAAAAATAGACACCAAAGAAGAAGAAGGGGAAAGAAAAAGGTTTTTTTTTTTTTGTTTTTACAAAGCCAAGGAGGGGTTGGGGGGGGACTGGGAGATGAAATTGCAACTGGAAGGGGAAAAAAGAGAGGAAGTGGAACCATAACAGAAAAAGGGAGGGATGAGGGGCTGAAGTCATGTGGGGAGGAGGAAGAGGGGAGGAGTAACAGCAAGTGCAGGGGAGAAGAAGAAGGAGTAAAGAGACAGTAGCAATATAGAAAAGAAAGAAGGCAGCAGAAGGAGGAGAAAAAGTCAGAGAAGGAGAAGGCTTTTTTAAACATCCTGATTATTTGGAGTACCTTTGAGGGACACACACACACACACACACACACACACACACACACACTCCTGACTGATGCTCCTGCTGGATGGACCGACACCATCTCCTCCTTCACCTCCAGCTGTGCACATAGAAGACCGACCTCTGCGACCAGACATGCATTTCTACTATGTGGTGGGTAACAATTGTGTCTGCTTATGTGTGTGTGTGTGTGTGTGTGTGTGTTTACGGCTCTGCATGTGCGTGCATGTGTGTTTGCCTGGTGTTTTTGGTTGCCGTGCAATGCCACCATCTCCATTTCTCCTATTTTATGTGGAATTTGCTGACAGGCTTTGAAATAATGCTGTGTAATGAAAAAGATTAAGGCTCTTCCTGCTGAAATTGGTTGATTTTTGGAAACCAAATGGGTGGTGAGAGCAGGTACCTGTTTTTTGTCAAAGAGTGGAAACTTTTTAAAATCCATCTCAGTCTTCTAGAAAGTGTAAATTTAACATTACTTAACGCCTAAGATTATATGCCAGTGTGATTCTTGTGATTTAAAGGTCTCTGTTTATCAGTCCCACGTGTCCTGTACTCATTTTATCATCCGTCCTTTTATTGCGCTGCCATTAAACTCAGCTGTAATCCTGAATCATTCCTATGAACCATTCTCCAGCTTTGCCGTTCCACCCGAACACATAATTCCTGTGAAATTAAAAAGTCAAATCACTTCTTCCTTGGCGTGCTAATATTGTAAATCCCCCCCTTTGGAATTGGAAATCAAGGCTCCACCTCTGTTAGTTTCATAGTTGTGGGTAAAAACTTCCAGAAATCCAATGAGTTGTTCCTTGGCTCACTGCCTATCTGTCCACCAAACTTGTGGAAATATGTTTTTAGATTCTGATACACGAGACAGAAAAGAAACAAGGCAGCTGTGTTCCTTTTGGTTCGCTATAACGGTAATAAATGGTGATTGCACGCGAGAGGAAAATATTAGGATTACCTCGCTCACAAATACAAAGAAAGAAGGAAGTGCCGAGTGTTTTGTGGTTGCATGGAAACCTGGAGTAAATTTCCTGAAGCTTGTAATTCTTCCCCTTTCCCTCGTCAGTATCTTTATGCCTCCAGTATGGAAGGGTAATCTGAAGCTGCAGTGAGGGAGCATCATCTGCATATGTAATTATCACTGGGCAATTTGATGATGTTGTTTTAATGGGAAACATCTTTATGTTAAACTATGTGTGGTGTTTGACGTGCTGTAGACGCCTATGTTAGATGATAGATCTCTCCACTTGTGCAGATGATTTATCTTGATCATTTCTTTCCAGGTATTCCAAACTAATGGTCTAAATCTGTACTAATTACAACTGAAGTGCTGCGTGATGTTTTTATGCTGCTTCCTATGAGCCTTTCCTCTGTGTAGTTCTTAAGTAAGATAAATTATTGCTGATAATCAACATTGCATTTATCCTGTAGCCTGTTAGACCTCACTGTAATGTGCGCTGACTGAGTGAAGAATAACATTATTAATGGCACTGCAGTATGTTGTTTTTTCTAAGGGAAACTTAATATAGCAACGCAGAATGAGATTCAAAATCACTCTGAAGATGCATAAAAGCTGGATTAGGCCTGGATAAAGCCCTTCCCATCAGATGACCACAGACATATGCACACACTTCATACAGTAAACCCTTGTTTCCCATACATTGATTTATTTAATTCTATTTCAGTGTACAGTTGCACCTGTCTTATTCACCACCTCACAGTCTCTTCTCACTCCTGCTTCCCTGGGAGGAGAGCAGGCAGCAGCTCAGGAGCAAATCTTCAGTCAGCAGCTGTAGAGGCTCCAATCACAGTGGGCCAGTGGCCAGCAGCAGCACCGGGTTTAACCTGTGTAACAGCAGCAACAGAAAGTTTGCTGATCTTTTAGGGAGTTGGTGCTGTCCGATCCCCTGGAGCTGGGGCTTGCGCTATTTGGATTAAGGTTGCTGCAGCTGCTGACTAGGGGTCTGATTCCGAAACTGCTGCCCGCTCTTCATCCAGTGAGGTTGTCTGTAGCGGGGACTGAAGCAGAAGACACACTGATTGAGGCTCTAGCTAATGTTCATGTACAGAAACGTGAACATTAAGTCACAGCTGTGAGTCTTTGGCTCCGGTTAGCAGATGGCCAAACTATTAGCAACATTTTCTCTCCATGTCTGAAACATGTCACCGATATTGATACATGCTTTGTTTCGCTTATTGTCAGACACTTTTAGACTCTCTTTTTGATAAGTCCGTCTTTCCAACACATTCTCACTCCGACCTCGTCACATATCGACGTTTGGTCATGGACTTTCCATGTCGAGATACGACATGCAAGGTACCCTTGGTGGGTTGGTTGTTGACGTTCTGGGTTGCTGTGTCAAGTTCTGCCTGTTTTTAAAATACACCTCTGTTTTCACAGGAAATTTACCGTTTGCATACAGTCTCTTTCAAAATAAGTGCATTACACCATGAATTGATGTTTTTTTCCTTCAACAACAAACGCAAGTGGTTACATGTAGCCTGCAAATGCACGTAGTTGGGTTTTGATAAAAATAACAGGATTTGGCCTAACAATCTTATGGAAGCGAACACTGGCCTCTCGGGTGAAAGTCAGTGGTTGTTGGACCCGTCCACCGCCTCTCCCATCTGCCGTACTCAGACTTCTGCCGCCTTAGGTTTCGTTGTTACCCGTTTCCCATAATGCTTGTGGTCGCTGTTAAACAATCACGCCACCTGGCAGTGTATCATGCCAACATGAAAGGATGGCTTTTTTTGTCGGTGCCTGACACCGGAAGTCACTGACCAAGCATCAGATTTCGCAGACTTAGGAGTGAGACAGGGTTGGCCTTTCTTTTTGGGGTTTCTTTGCAGTTTAGGCAGTTGCTGCCAATGCTGGAATAGCAGCTTTCTCTGCAAGTCTCTCTGCCATTAAATCAGACTTTCACCAAAGAGATGTGCACACACATCTACATTTGTAGAACAGCCAATGGCAATGCTCTCTATCTGCAATGACCTCTGATTGACCATAGTGTCCCCTCAAAGGCTAGATTTCTAGAGCCTGAAAACAGAGATAAAAGGATGTGCAGAAGTCTAGCTTTCTCACTGTTCACTTGAATAAATATGCTCAAAATCTATTCCCAGTGATGCCAAAGTTAAACTGCCTATTTCTTATATTCTATATTCTTCTTCTTATATTCTTATATTAACAATGGATCAAATGAGTATGTGTAACAAAAATGTGCCACTCATATGATGAACCCACTCAGAATAATCATCAGATTCTGTATCAGCTTTACTAAACGTTTTAGTGTCTTTCAGCTCATTGTTTTGGTTTTAAAACCATGTAGCTTTACTCTTATGGTTGTCTGTCACTGCTCTCATTTGCCTCATAGTAGTGGGCAAATATTTTTAGCTAAAAAGCGGACACGGTTAATGACTAGCTGGTGAACAAAGTGGAGCATTTAGCAGCTAAAGAGGCAGATTTTTCTTTCAGGGGTTGGTGGAGACCAAAAACAGAGCTAAAAACATACATACATTCATCAGGTAGCCAGAAACAAAAAAACTGGATGTGTAAATAAGCAGCTAATTGCTACGATGTTTGCCGTATCAACTTTATGAGATAATATTTTGTCAGTGTTGTGCTAAAAGCTTGTTGCATTGCCCCAAATTGGCCAAAACAGCAACTAATACAGGTTTAAAAGCATGAAAATAACTCCAAAGGGGCTAAAGAGACAGAACTATGGTCTGTTGTAGGTCTACTGTCTTGGTGTAAAGACATTATACAGTGTGTTCAGCTGTAAAAGTTCAGCAGTGACGGCAGTTAGCTGATATTTAAAAGGTTCAGCGTTGTTAACACCTCATGCACTGGTGGGGATGGCTGACAGAAATGTGTGAACTATCTGAGCTTTGCAGAGAAAGTAAAACATCACAGACACACACACCACACTAAATGACCTGAGTTCAGTTACATTCTGTCCAGCAGGCTGAGAGCTGAGCTCTGAGTTTAAGTGTTGTATGATAGGGGTGTCATGATACATTGGGATGTGCTTTCTTTCATACTGAATATGGACCAGAACCGTAACACTGAGGGTTGCCAAAATGATTTTCGTCATAAATGAAAATAGTGAGTCAGTGTGGAGATTCAGAAGATCCCCATTTTAATGAAGCTTGGCTGCACTACTGTATTCCCTCATTGCGGCTGTTTGGAAGAGTTTTGTTTTTGCTTTAATGGTTAGTTATGAATTTCTTCAACCTGTCTAGGCAGTGTTTGTTTCAGTTCTTCATTTCGCAAATCTACTAGTGCCCTCTCCTCAATAGAAAACATAAACTTTGCGTGCAGTGCAGTTTAGTTTTTGCTATTGTTGCTACAGACTTTGTGACTCTGCTTCTTCTGCATTTAATTTGTATGACTGTGGAAGAGAGGCCCTTGGTTTTCAATTTGAGACGAAGAAGAACACTTGCACTTGAGTCAAACCTAAGTCACAGGAATGAGGACATGAAACCTGTTTTGTCTTTAGCTGCTGCAACTTGACTTACTGAAACCACAATTAATTTCGAGTTTTGACCTTTTAAGAACCACAAAAGATTAAAGATAAAGACCACATTGCAAACCAGGCCTTGTATATCTAACTACTGGGCACTGAGCTTAAAATTTGCTTATCAGTACTCGTGACTCCACTTAATTGGACTGGCTTTTACAAGACTTAATACCTGACTTGACTTGGACTTGGAATTTGTGCAATTTGACTTATTTCAGACTTGACTCTCTGAAGAATTAACTCGTGTTGAGACTTCTGCTGTTAAGCTGTCATGTCATTTTAATGGTCAGTATTCATGGACCTGAAAGACTTGCAACTGACTTACAATTTATTAAGAAGACTTGTTAGTTGACATGGACTTGACCTCAAGGGTTTGAGTACATATAATTCTATTATGTGCATTGAAGCCAGCAAAATAACTGATTATTATGCCCCACAGGCGTAAGCGTAATCTGTCTGTCTGCGGCTAATCTCACATACTACTGGACCAATCAGCCTAATATTTTGAATGCACATTTATGACTATGCTGAAGGATCCCTCATGGTAGCAGTGATTCACAGTTGTTGAGAAACATATTTTATTGACTGTTTTATTCCGTGATTGTCTGCTGACTCCTCACTCCTCATAATCAACTGGCAGGGGCCGCAAGTTTTCCAGAATCAGCTTGACTAAAAACAGCAAGCCATTGTCTGTTCGAGGACACATTTTGACCTTCATCGTGGCTCAGAAGTTTTTTCTGTCATTAGGAGTTTTACATTTAACACATAGTTTACATATTTAACACAAGAATAGAAAATAAACAAGACAGAACAAAACAGTACAAAGCAAACAGTAATCAAAAACAAAAGATGTTTGTGGGTTAGAGTTAGAAACATACACTGGATCTCATACATACATTCTATACTAGCCTTTTAAACTAGAGGCTACTGTTTTAAAAGTGTACAGACAGCATCCCGAGGTCTTTCTATGCATAGGGGCAGCTATAGATATTAATTTATAGATATCTGAGACCACACCTCTTCCAGGGTTGCCTTCTTTAGAAGCTGATCCCACTCTGGACATGAGGCAGGAACTGCTTCCTCGTCACATTTCTTATTCAAAATAGAAGCCAACTGAGCATATGTGAAAAAGTCAGAGTCCAAGAGGCCAAACTGATTTTTAAGTTGTTGAAATGGGACATTTTTTCACTAAATATATGTCCAGCTGTAGTGATGCCAAGTCTCTGCCATGATTTATCACTTAAAGTGTTTCCTTCGGCTGAAAGAATGGTGTTACACCAGAGTGGGCAGGATGGAAGTGAAAACCTCTCAATGCTAAGTCTTTTGTGCAGCTGCTTAACAATAAAGCATGAAAACTTAATAATAACATTTTCCAGGGGATGGTGGTTTGGCTCAGAAGTTGACATCTATAGAACAATTTGGTCTCATTTTGATCTGCAGTTTAATTCCATACTCGATATATAAATATCCACTAAAATTAGGCATGATGTGAGATGAATAAATCCCCATTTTTTGTTATCCTTACTGCCATCTTCACTGGAAGGACGCCGTGAAGGCTGGTTGTTGCAGGGCCTGGCAGTGCACTAGGGCTGCAACAATTAGTCGACTAATCGATGACTAATCGACTATTAGAATAATCGGTGACTATTTTAGTAGTCGAGTAATCGGTTTGAGTCATAGCATAGCAAAGTACTGTAAAAGTACCCCAAAATACTCTTACTGCAGCTTCTTATGTTCAGATATTGGCAGCTTTACACACTCTCCCATGACAATGAACTAAAACCCTTTGGCGTGAGTATGAAACAAGACATTAGATGACATAATTTTGGGGTTTGTGAGAGACTGACCGACATTTTTCAACAGTTTAGCGCATTTTTCAATAAAATGATTAGCTGACTAATCGAAGAAATAGTGGTTAGTTGCAGCCCTACAGTGCACTGTACTCTACTGAGTACACTTTTCTAGTTTTTACTATGAATCAATCTGATGGTTATTTTCTTAACCACCTTACTAATCATCTCATTTATACCATATCTGAAAATAGTAAGAAATTCCTACCACACAGTTTCCTGGACCTTTTGGTGACATCTTAAAATGTCCTGTGTCATCTGAGCCGCAACAAATCTAAAGATATGCAGTTTAATCTTGCACAGCCTGAAGCTGGAACTAGGAAATGTTTGTCATTTTTTGCAGAAAAACGTACCTCTGCTCAGCCATAAATCATGTTCATTTGAAATTATACCGTATTTTGTTGTATACATGCTTATGTAAGTTGCTGTGTGTTGTACCAGATGTCTATACCATCTTTCTATTCTCACAGCACTCCAGTTAAGTGCTATGTATCACTGTGCCATGTAGAATTATGCCATGGCAACACATTTTTGTGCCATGGACAGCACCATTGCCAGTACCATGGTAAAACTGAAAATTCCACCCATTATCAATATAAAACCATGGTAGTGTTTTGTAAGGGGTCTGCTTCAGAGCACCACTCGGTTATGGCTCTCTCTGTATTTTTCCTTCCTCTCAGACATTACCAGACAGCTGCATCGCTTTTCTCTCAAACTATTATTTCTGCATCTGCCCATCTGTCATAGCTTGTCTCGCTCTCAGCAGAACATGTCTCTTCTTCTCTCCCTCTACCGTCACCCCCATCTGTCTCCCCCTCTCCTCTCGCCTCTGTCACGGTTACGTGCAGCTTGTATGGGTCAATCATATTTTTTGCTTGTCTTTTTGATTTGTTGATTTGAGTCTGGAACTTTATTTGGCTCTGTGACGTGGACAAATCTCATTAAAATGTCAGAGTATGTAAGTCTTGGTTGTGTTTATGTGCTGGACACTGCAGCTTTGACCCCTGCGCCTGCACCACAAGCGGTGGCTTGTTCAGTTGATGGTGTAGGTTTTCATGCTCTTGTTGTTTTTTAAGGTGATCAAATGTCAAGTAAACTCTTTGTGTTCTTGATGCTTTCTAGCTGTGGTTACTGTGTACCCACTTAAAAAGACATAAAGAGACATCCATTTACCATCAGTAGTGTGCAGATAGTTTTGATTTGATTAGTCCAGGTTTTAAGGGATTTCTGCATCCATGGTGAGGAGTTCAGTGTCAGTGAAGATGTGGTTATTTATTTATTTGCTTTAAATTCTTGTTATTTCTGTTCCTTTGCACTTCCCCAAACCAAACCAAAAAACAAAACTCTCTTTATGACTACGACAGCTCCCGCCTCTTACCCACACTTGAGCCAATCACCATCACACTTACCACAATGATCTGCACCTGCAGACAAACATTTCTCTCTGCCACCACCACCAAGATGTTCTGTCTCTGCCACAAACACAAGCTTTTACATCACTAAACTGTCTCTCCTGACTGAATTAAAGCAAGCTAAGAAGACAGGAAGCTAATGTGACAACTATCTCACCATGTTTCCTGCCTGTCTACCATAAAGAAGTGCAAATGCAAAAGACTGAGATGATTGCGCCCTGTGGTTGATGTTTGGTGTTTGATGCCTGCCCTGGACAGCAAAGTTACCTTGGTAAGAGTTTTACACGTGCTTTAATCAGACTTTCTCTGTTGAGGTTTATGTTTTGCTGTTAGCAAGTTCATTGGCTCTGATCGTTGAGGTTCAAGGCTTGAAGTTGAACTCCAGTCTGTGGTTACATAACTTAGTTTGTTGCTTATACTTACAACATTTAGCATGACTTTAAGAGCCTGTACACAAAATTATCTTCTCTTAATAATACTGATAATTACCTCCGCCAAGGAAGTTATGTTTTTGCCGGCGTTGGTCTGTTTGTCTGTTTCTCTGCCACATAACTCAAAAAGTTATGAATGGATTTTGCTGAAATTTTCAGGAAATGTGTTTAATGGGACAAGGGACATTGGTACAGTTTTGTGGTGATCGGTTGAAGCAAAGTGGATAAAATAATAAAAAAGTATATCGTCTGACAGCCTTAGCAGCAATTCCAATTTCTAAAGACAGTGAAAATAGCACCATCTGGTGGCCAGAAAGCATGTCTTGTTCTACTCGCTAAATATTGTTGTAATTCTAAAGTTGAAATTAATGTTCTGTGTTGGAAAAAAAGAAAGTGAACAATACAAAAAAACATTATATTCTGTGTTGGTACAAACTAAAAACGAAATAAATACACCACAGTGTCTCCATGGTGAAGATAGATATAACCTAATAATAATAGTGATGCAAATAACCTAATTGTGATGCAGGCTGCAAAATCTGATGCAGAGGGGGAGGGAATATCACCTACTTGGTGGAGGTCTGCACTCTGAGTGTTTTTCTAGTTATATTTGTTTTGCACAAAATTACAGTGATCTAAACAAAAATAAAAACAAATGTAAATGTAAACGAAAATAGCTAAAATAAATTGGACTACTAGGAAATAATAAACACAGAATAAAAGAAGCAGTGAAACAATGAAGGCAACGTAAACAATTAAAACCAAAAAAGTTCCAAACTTTATATATTGAAATGTATAAAAAAGGCTATTAAAATAGTCACTAAGTCTTGTGATAGTGCATCGCTAAATGCATCAGGAAGGAGAATTATTTAGCTCCAAATGCATCAACAAGGAGTATTTTAAAGTACACTCTAAAAAAGACAATTTGCTTGCAACTTTTTAAGTAGTTCCAACTTTGGTTTTATTGAGTTAATCCTATCAGTCTTTGATAATCTGACAAACTTTATTAGTTAAGTACAACCAACATAATTTGCTTTGACTTCAAAATAATTAAGTTGAACCAACTTAATATTTATCCAAAACTTGTGTTGATATTTAGTGGTCAAATTATTCTATTTAAGATATTCCAACTTGTTTATATTAAATTCCATCCTATTCAAAAATGCTTTTGCTTTTAACCAACTTCCTAAAATAAGTTATTAACTGACTAAAACAGTTTAATGAAACAATTTTTTTATTCCAAAATAACTTCTTTATTTTAAGCATTATCCACCAACCCCATAAATCTTTTTTTAGAGTGTGTAACTACAGCAGCAAGGAGTATTTTGAAGTGCAAATGCATCAGTGAGTTGTATTGGTACACTCCTTTCTGACTGATTTAATCTGCTTCCGTATGACTTACTGTCTGTTTTGTGACATAATTGGCAAAATGTACATGCATGAACAGCTTGTACTTTGCTTGTACTTAGAGAAGTAGGTTGAGAAATCAGCAGTGTGTGTGTGAGGGGGGAGAAATATGTGTGCAATGATTTCTTGTGCTGGTACTGCTGGTGAGGATATTGCCTAATATCTTGGATGCTTTGCTCGATAATGAACACCACATGTGATGAGAGGGACAGAGGAGAGATAAAGCTGAAGGCATGAAGTGGGCAGAGCTGATCTGAAATGAAGATTTCGAGGATGACAGGTTGAAGAAACACGAGGGTGTGACCATTTCAGTTTTTCACACCTGTCTGTGCTGGTTTAGGATCAGATCCCACCACCTCCTGTTCTCCGGTGTCACCTGCAGTCCATTTCGAGTTTCCTGCTGACTTAGATAGTGAAATACACACGAAAGATTGTACTGTTCAGTTGTAATTTTAAACAACAAAGAAAGAGACTTAAATACATTGTGCTCAAATGAAAGTCAGTCTTGCTAAGGTAGGACCCAGTTTGTACATTTTTTTTATTATAAATTTGGGTTTTATATTGAGCTGCAATAGCAAGAGTTGAATGGATTATGTTGACATTTAATATATTAATGCTGTTTGGATCTCCCATATTGCATTAAGTGAATATTAAGGGCTGCCTGACGGGAAAGTTTTTCTCCTATGTTTCCGTAAAGTTGTGATTAATTTCAAAGTGATAAGTTTTCTCTCTGTAAACTTCCACCCTGTCTTTCTAAACTTACACTGTAAACTGGAATAAGTTCACAATACTCAAAGTGTTTGACATAACTGATGTAATATTAACTTAAAAAAAATCTTCAGTTTACTTAATTCAAATATTATATATTATTTATTACTAACTTCAATATAATATTTATGTAAAAATTAAATTTATGAACACTAAATTCAATTGATAGAATTGTATTTATTAAAATTACATCTCTCCGATTAATCCATAACTCAATAAATTAAGTTGTACGCAACACAAAGCCATGGGCCAATCTACTCACAAGATTAAATTGTGTGAAACTCAAACAATGATGGAAAGCCACTCAACAGAATTACCATTAATCAGCTTAGAATTTACAAGACGTCCCATTGAAGTAATTATTAATTTAAAATCTGAATACAGCTCCATTGTTACAATTCCAGTTTGTTTTTTATCTAATTAATTAAATAATAAAAACGTAGTTGTTTAAAACCAGCCCTACAAACACTGTAAATTTTTGGGCATGATGAGACAATTAAACAATATCGTACTATATAATGACGAAAACTCTGTCTGTGTGTCTGTTCCATGTTTTTCTCCTCACTGACTTGGTCAATCCATGTGAAATTTGGCACAGTGGTAGAGGGTCATGGGAGGATGAGAATGAAGCAATATTACATCAATTGGCCAAAGGGGGGCGCTATAGCAACCGATTGAAATTGCAAACTTTGAATGGGCATATCTCATGCCCCGTATGTCATAGAGGCATGAAACTTTGCACAGAGATGCCTCTCCTCATGAGGAACAAATTTGCCTCAAGAACCCAAAACTTCCAGTTATATAGATTTTCCGCCATTTTGAATTTTTTGAAAAACACTTAAAATCGATCTCTTCCTAGGAAGTTTGAGCGATCTGCATGAAACTGGGTGAACATAATCTAGGGACCGATATCTAAAGTTCCCTCTTGGCAAAAGTTGGAAAACCTACTAAAACTGAGCCTCTATAAGGCAATGAATATTGCGGAGGGCGTGGCTCATCACATAAAGGTGTATAACATCTCAGGGGTTTCACCGATCACCACGCAATTTTGTAGGCATATGACCACACATAATCTGAGGGGACCCCTCCATTATTGACCCCATCAAACAAAATGGGGGCGCTAGAGAGCTAATTTCTTATCTAGGCCTAACCGCCATATCTATTTTTACTAAACTTGGTAGATATGTAGAACAGGACGCCTCAAGGTGACTGGAGAAATTTAACTCTAATTGGCAACTGGGTGGCGCTATAACAACAGAAAAATGCTTGCACAGAAAAATGTGACTGATCGCTGTGGCTCCCCCTGTGGCCGAATGTTTGTTTTTTTCTAATTTTTGGTATGACTAAGTCATGGTATGGTATGCTGTACATAATCACAGAAACTGTCAGTGTGTCATTCTGTCAGTCAGTCATTCTGTCTGTCCCACGTTTTTCTACTCACTGACGTGGTCAATCTATGTGAAACTGCACATAGACATTGAGGACTGGCATAGGTAGAAGGTGACAAAGCTACCAATGGGTATGGACTAGTATATAAAAACACTTTCATTCACTCCTTCAACAAGTCTTTTTTTCACACTGACTGGCCATGGTTTCATTGTTTTGCTGTCATTAACACACCTCAGTATTGTCTGAGCAAAGGTGAATGAGACTTTTTTGGACAGTCTAAATCTGGGGTGTCAAACATACAGCCCAGGGGACAGAACCTACCTGCCAAAGGGTCCAATCCAGTCCACTGAATGACCTTCCACAACTAATACTGATGCATGTGAAGGCTTAAAGGTGCCAGGTTTCAGGAACAAGTTAAACACTGAGTAGCTTTCTTTAGGTAAGATGCTGCTTCAGAGCCTTTTCACCCTGACCATAATGGAGTTCTTTTCTTTCACTGTAGTTTGGTGTGGTGGTGTCAGGATTACGACACAGGAGTGTAAATGTACAGAAAAAAGAACATGAAATGCCAGTGAGTAGTAGTCTGTGGAAAACTGAGAGATATTGTTAAAATTGCAATTAGCCTTCTGGAGACATCGAAGGCTGTTTGTCATCTGTTTTGTAAATGGTTAAGCATTTTTAAAATATACTTCTTTGAACAAACTAAAATGACTTGACACCCCTGGTCTTAATGCACTTCAGTGAGTCAGCCAAACAACAGTGCAAAGGCATCAGTCAACCACAAGTCACTCAACAGTTTTATCTCACAACATCTTGATGCAGCAGAATTATCTCAGGGCTGAAGTGGACCACACCAGTAGCACTGACAGTGACCACAGAGGGCAGAGCTACATGAGTGTCTGGCTCCTCTTCACTCTGTGAAATACAAACAAACCAATTATGAGGGTAAGTCCAGATGCAAAGTTGCAAGCGTTGCACTGTGTGCTCATCTACCCTCACACTTACAAGGATAGGTTCGTATCGAGTGTGTCTTGATACAACACCCAAATGTCAACGTATATGTTGAGAGATACTGGTAGTAGTGATTCCTTTATTCCATCATATCTGAATTTTCAGCCAGAGACCGTTTATTAGGAGCACTGTTGGAATACTGTTCTGCTCTGTTATTCAGAGCACCACACTCTCGGATTGCAAATCATCCTCTGGCACATGTTGCCCAGTGCAACAGCGTGGCTCATTGATGTGATGTTAGTGTTTGCTCAATAATGGAGCTCTGTGGCACATTAGTGGAAGAAGATATATCAAATAATACTTGTCAGTCGGATACATTCAGTTTTGGTTTTGGTCTTTTTATGGGATTTATTGACAATAAGAAAAATATATGCATTAATTTTGCTAGCATTATTGTTTGTAATGAAGATGTTAAAGTCCCATGAGGCTTTGACAGTCTGTGAATGGCTTTATCTATACATCAAGTTCAGCAGCAAACACCCATCTCAACCACAATATACACGGGAAAAAAATGACAGATTCTGACGTAGAGACGATTTTCAGTTAAGCTGTGGTTGAATTTATTGTATGCTGCTGTCAATCAAAAGTTATATCCAGAAGAACGTCATGGCTTCTCATGAAAAGGGCTATAAATGAATAGTGACAGCAAGTGTGTGTGTGTGTGTGTGTGTGTGAGATAAGATATAACTTTAATATCGTCCAAAAGGAACCTGATGGTGATTCATATATTTACTGACTCACACTCAAATTTGTGGCTATGATTCCAGTTATGATGTTATAAAATCTTCAGCAGGTTTTCCGTCATTTCACACTGCTGACAGACACAGAAATAGTACTTTTATTTTAACCTTTAACATGAATCCACTCTCTCCACTCTGCACTCTGGAGATACCCTCAAGGTTTCTGTGCATCTGGTGTATGCAGTCGTCCGTGTATGTGTGTGTGGCTGCAGTGGTTTGGGAGTGAGTGCCAGTGCCTTCAGGGTGTCCTCATAAACAGTGTGTAATCTCCCATCAGTCGTGCTCACTCAGAGTTATATAACCAGAGTACAGTGGGAACTTCCAGCTGCAGGTTCAGCTACAGAAATGAGTTCTGAATTACTGGGATCATGAAGTACCAGCGACTGTTAATGTACTCTGAATGTGAGCGTCCAGTAAAATACTTTGCTCATAATTTTGGTGTTAGCTCTGTCAGATAGTGCATGACCAGTTTCTTTCTTATGCAGTGAAACATAAATGTTCAGCTGGTTTGGAGACAGAAAAAAGTAGAAAGTGTTTCTTTCTTGGCTTAAAAATATGCTGAATACAGTACAGGCCAAAAGTTTGGACACACCTTCTCATTCAATGCGTTTTCTTTATTTTCATGACTATTTAAATTGTAGATTCTCACTGAAGGCATCAAAACTATGAATGAACACATGTGGAGTTATGTACTTAACAAAAAAAGGTGAAATAACTGAAAACATGTTTTATATTCTAGTTTCTTCAAAATAGCCACCCTTTGCTCTGATTACTGCTTTGCACACTCTTGGCATTCTCTCCATGAGCTTCAAGAGGTAGTCACCTGAAATGGTTTTCCAACAGTCTTGAAGGAGTTCCCAGAGGTGTTTAGCACTTGTTGGCCCCTTTGCCTTCACTCTGCGGTCCAGCTCACCCCAAACCATCTGGATTGGGTTCAGGTCCGGTGACTGTGGAGGCCAGGTCATCTGCCGCAGCACTCCATCACTCTCCTTCTTGGTCAAATAGCCCTTACACAGCCTGGAGGTGTGTTTGGGGTCATTGTCCTGTTGAAAAATAAATGATCGTCCAACTAAACGCAAACCGGATGGGATGGCATGTCGCTGCAGGATGCTGTGGTAGCCATGCTGGTTCAGTGTGCCTTCAATTTTGAATAAATCCCCAACAGTGTCACCAGCAAAACACCCCCACACCATCACACCTCCTCCTCCATGCTTCACAGTGGGAACCAGGCATGTGGAATCCATCCGTTCACCTTTTCTGCGTCTCACAAAGACACGGCGGTTGGAACCAAAGATCTCAAATTTGGACTCATCAGACCAAAGCACAGATTTCCACTGGTCTAATGTCCATTCCTTGTGTTTCTTGGCCCAAACAAATCTCTTCTGCTTGTTGCCTCTCCTTAGCAGTGGTTTCCTAGCAGCTATTTGACCATGAAGGCCTGATTGGCGCAGTCTCCTCTTAACAGTTGTTCTAGAGATGGGTCTGCTGCTAGAACTCTGTGTGGCATTCATCTGGTCTCTGATCTGAGCTGCTGTTAACTTGCGGATGAACTTATCCTCAGAAGCAGAGGTGACTCTTGGTCTTCCTTTCCTGGGTCGGTCCTCATGTGTGCCAGTTTCGTTGTAGCGCTTGATGGTTTTTGCGACTCCACTTGGGGACACATTTAAAGTTTTTGCAATTTTCCGGACTGACTGACCTTCATTTCTTAAAGTAATGATGGCCACTCGTTTTTCTTTAGTTAGCTGATTGGTTCTTGCCATAATATGAATTTTAACAGTTGTCCAATAGGGCTGTCGGCTGTGTATTAACCTGACTTCTGCACAACACAACTGATGGTCCCAACCCCATTGATAAAGCAAGAAATTCCACTAATTAACCCTGATAAGGCACACCTGTGAAGTGGAAACCATTTCAGGTGACTACCTCTTGAAGCTCATGGAGAGAATGCCAAGAGTGTGCAAAGCAGTAATCAGAGCAAAGGGTGGCTATTTTGAAGAAACTAGAATATAAAACATGTTTTCAGTTATTTCACCTTTTTTTGTTAAGTACATAACTCCACATGTGTTCATTCATAGTTTTGATGCCTTCAGTGAGAATCTACAATGTAAATAGTCATGAAAATAAAGAAAACGCATTGAATGAGAAGGTGTGTCCAAACTTTTGGCCTGTACTGTATATCTGCATGATAATTTGCCATGATTATGTATCCGTTGGGCTGTTAGCTGAGTTGTGGCTGCAGAGCTGTTTTTGAGTGCTGCATGTGTTTAATCTTGCAAGTTTAAAATGTTTGCATGATTTAGACCTTAATTTTTACGTATTGGTGGCCATTAGTGTGCTTGGAAATGATATTGTGTTTGCCATTGCCCTCAATATGTGAAAGATATTCTGTAGCTACTCTGCACAGATTGTTAACCCTTTGAAACCTGGAGTGACATCACTTTTCTTGTGCTGCTTTCAGATGCCTTTCGCAAGTATTTAAACCTTTGAGACTTGAGCAAATTGGTGCGATTTCTTTCAAAACCATGGGAAAAAAGGCATTTACCAACTTGGTAAGACATTGAAAAAAATAAAATAAAATAAAATAATAACGGCTTTAGAAAATTATTAAAAAAAAAAAAAAACTAGGGAAAATTTTCAATTAGGCTTATTATAATTTTAACTATAAATATTACATTTTAAAATTATGCTACAGAATTATTATAATTTTAGGCATTCTTTTTCTTGTTTTTCTTGTTTGATAGTTGTTTTATCTTTCTTTCTTTTTCTCTCTTTTCTCACTAATTTACTTGATTTTAATTTTCTCTTTTTTACTAATTTCTTGCTAGTTTTTTGTCTTTTTTTTTTTGTTGCTCATTGCCTTCCTCCCATATTTTTAAAAGAAATCAAGTCAATTTGCCCAGGTTTCTAAGGGTTAGCGCTCTCAAGTTAAGTTTTTATAAACATTATTATTCCAGCGTGTTTACCCAGAGACAATTTTCTCACCACTTGGAAAAGACAGTGATTTGCTGTAAGTTAGTTTTGAGGTTATACAGCAGTGATCCTCCTCCTTCCAACATGGCAGCCTGACAGGGGAAAGACTTTGGCATATTTTGACACCAGAGCTACAACAAAAGTAGCTTAATATTTCACAGATTTTGGTTTATCAATTATTTTGTTTTTCCAGCCAAGAGATGGCAGATAATAAAACAGTTTTGTCAGTTGTTGTGTTGCTGTCACTGGTCAGGTGCTAGTGGTAGCCCCGGGGGCATCACAGAGTGTTGAATATTCAAGTTGGAGAAGGAGAGCAGAGTTACTTTAATACTATACTTATGTTGCAGTCATGTGAAGCCAATAAGAATTGGAAAAATGAGTTCCTGACTCGGATAATGCACGTAAACAACAACTTGGAATGTCGGCAAAAGTTTGACGCTTGACTTGCCAGCTTTAACATGCCAGATAAAAATAAAAGTTTGGTTGATGGTATAAATCTTTTATTGCACTTGCATTATTGTTTGCGGTACCAAATCATTACAGACCCAACAAACATTACTGACGACTTATATTCGACAACAGAATTGGTGCCAAAAGCATGTATAGCTAACAGATTCCTTGTTGTCTTTAGCCGCCATGTCAAAAGTTGAGAAGTTTGTCACGTAAACATAAGATGGTGACCACTGAGGGTGAGAAGTGTCCATCATCTCACACTCAACTTTTGGACCATTATAAGTGCACCAGTAGTACGCTGCATTTTCCCATACTATGTAGTGTGAGCGAACTTAGTGCCCTTGTGCACTCAAAATATTAATACTGAAGTAAGTGATTTAAGACACACTGTTTCTTTAGGCCTACAACAATGATAAATGAAAATTAAAAGTTAAGAATAAATTTAAATGATTTCCAAATTATATTTTTGTCAAACCCAAAGGGAGCCACTGCAGAGGGGCTAAAGAACTGCATGTGCCTGTGGAGCCACAGGTTGCCTTCCCCTGACAAGCTGGGAGTCCCACGTACATGTCCTGCTGCTCACTAGAGCCACAAATTAATTTGCAACTGAAAATAGCCTCCGACAAATGCTCAGGTTCCTCCGGGTTTAGGAATGTTTTCTAAAAAGAGAAATCTCCGTATTTACAAGTGGTATTTATAAAGATTTATGTCTTGATCAGAAGCAATGGGCTTGGGGCTGTACCACAGTCAAAAATACAGAATGATGCCAACCTTATCTTTTAAGCTTAAAAGAATTAATTAGTTAATTAATTTCTGTCCTCCTTTTGGAGTCTCCTCCTTCCTCTTTGTCTCCATTCTTTTAACTAACTTGTTTTCTTGACTTCCTTTTTCACCTGAACTTTTCACCTGACACTGTCAGTGCTGCTATGAAAGCTGAGTGATGAGAGCAGAGTTACCAAAGTGCAGAGGTGGGGATGTGGTCGGGAAGCTTGTTAATCAGTAGCTGATCATTCTCGACTCAAGAGAGGATGGATAACATCTGTGTGGTTTCAACGTGTGCATGCATGTGTTTGTGGATGCAGGACATGGTTGCTTAGTTAAACCCACATTTGCATGTTTGTAGGTGTTTGTGTGAACGGATCACTGCTGTCCTGGGACGACCTTTTTTTTGAATTACGACAGGAAAACCACAGGATTCCCACTTCTTAACCCCGAGTGTTTAGTCGTGTAAATCTGAGGCTCGGAGCGGGAAAGCAAACAGTGGAAACATGGACAAGATACTTTCCGTTTTTATTTTCTCCCTCCTCTCACTCTTTGTGTTTATATTGTGTGAAGTGAGTCAGAAATTCAGTCATTAGAGAACCAGACTTTATTTTTTTTTCACACTGTAACTACTTGATATTATTGTTGGCGTCTCTGCGTTTCCCCTCGGTCTTCTTACCTCACTCATGGAAAAACAGTGCAAGGTAAAGAGAGGCATTGTCATTCCGTCTGTCCGCACGTATCCATCTTCCTGTATATGTACATGTGTGTGCTGTCAGCGTTTAGGACTTCATGATGGATCCTCTGCTGGTTGGCCACAAGCATCAGCATCTGGCTGATTTACTGACTTCTGGAACTGGTGGATCACTCTAGACCTCGGCCAACACGGCAGGCTGTCTCTGACACTCCCTGAGATCCTGACAGTAGCACAGCCATGTGGCTTTCGGGAGCTCAGTCACAAGCCTCGTCAGGGGAGCAGTAACACTGAGGTGTCCTTGAGAAAGCCCCTGACTCTCATTGTCATCATTCTGGGTTTTGTTGTAAATTTTTCTGTATGAGTATGAAGCAGGACAGAGTTAAAAACCAGTGGTGGAAAACATCTAGTAGCAATTCCCCAGCGCTGGAACACTGTTAGCAATGTGGAAACCAAACGGCTTTTGGTCTGATGATGATAAGTCTCTGGGGACAAAAGTTTGGGAGATCCGGTGTCGCAATCAGATATGCAGATCCAAGACTTCCTCCTCCATGTGCTGGTCACTTCGGCTAATCTCTATAAACCGATATCTGTATATAAATTCAACAAAAGCTAATGGAAAGCAAAGATTGCATCCCAAGACGTAGTTGGTTAATACTACTCAGGCTACAAACGGACCACTAATGAAAACCAAAACCAAATCTTGTCCTGTTGCCCACAGATTCAACATACTTACTGTAAGGCAGTTCACAATAGTTAAGTTTGTACCCCCTCTCTTCCCTTACAAATGTGTTCCTTGTTGCCAGATGTAGCGTGTTGATTGGTTAGTTGACGTGACAAGATTACGTATGAAGATAGCAACTTTTCACAGGAGTCAGTAAGAAAAGGTTGAATGGTGTTCGTGGCTCATTGCATGGACAGTGCTAGCTCGCTGTTCTGTGCCTGAGCTCGAGTCCGCAACCCTGCAGAGTTGCCGTCACTGATGTAAATGGCTGTATGTTCAGTACTCACCTGAAGTTGAGTAAAGTGCAGAAACCGAAGATTCCTTGTCATATGTAGTGATTTCCACCCACGTTCATGGAGACAGAGGAGCCTTGCTTACTTCAGAAGCAGAGAGCATGACAATATAGAGAATCTGTTTGTAGAGATTACTGTTTGAAGTAAAAGTTTACCAAAGAAAAGTATAAAGGTATTAGCATTAGAATTTAGTAAAAGTACTTCGTTTTGAACGGACTTTGACTTGTGACAGTATTTCTTAGGGGTGTAACAATACACATGTTCATATAGACCTTTCGGTGCAAGACTTTCAGTTTGGTATGCATTACGAACCGAATGATGCATTGAACTATCCTATTACTTTTGGAAAGTAAAAAATACAGTTTAAACTGTATTCAATGTAATGTTCTCAGTGCCACTGTGCTCAACAAGGCAGCCCAAACAAACGCACTTGCAACATGTTGTCCGCCCCCCTGACCCCCAAACCAAAACATCCTACACACTGGGAGGCAGCTACGCTGAGCTAGCTTGTTGCAGTATGGTTAGCAAGATGTCAGTAGCCGATGTTTTTCTGTTGTGTCAAATCAGTCTAAAAAGCCACGTGACACAAATGATGTAAAATACATGAATTTAGCGAGTAGTGCAACTCCAATTAGAATTGAGATCCTGACGCCAAGGACGTATGGCGGAACTTCATTCATCGATTCCGCAATTTCATGCGCATATGAAGTGAGTCAGCACCAAATATTCTAACGTTCAAACTTTCGCAAGAAAAAAAAAATTCATATTGCGTTTAGTGTCAGCACAACATGAGATTCTCATGATGTGTTCAAGGTAATTTTGTAAAATGTAGTTTTTAGTGAGAAACTTGAATAAATACAGCTGTTTGAAGGAGAAATTTATTTATGTTATAAAATAGATATTAAAGAGGGCATTATGGTATATTATATATATAAATATTGTAAAAAGGTGTTTGAAGTAGTCGTTTTTTATGTGAAAGGTTATATTAAAGGTTTCATAAATACCTATGGTTGAATTTGTATTCATTAAAGATAGTGTATGGAAATTTCTTTTTTATAATCAGCTGAATTTATGTGCTGGTAAGAAGACATCCCATCAGTTGGGTCCCTCAGATATAGCTCATAATACTTTATGGTGTTAGTTTTCATTAAAAATGAATTAATGTAACAAAAAATTTGATTATAAAAAAGAAAAAATGTAAAAATCAAGGACATTTCTCTGTCATTTCCACTTTTTGCTGTATCAAAAATGCACCGTACCGTGACACCACTGTATCGAACCAAACCGTGAATTTTGTGAACCCATGCCCCCTGGTATTTGTACGCTGTGATGCATACTCTGCTGCTGTTCAACGTTTGAATACATTCTATGCTTTAAGGCTAAAGTCTGACGAAGTTTTAGTGCTGAAAAAAGTTTCTGACAGTCCTTTGCAGGAGTCATGTTTTAGACTGTAATAATTTAGCAATTGAGCTACCTTGAAAATTAAATGAAACAGAAAGACATGACTGTACTGTATGACATGATCTTAAATCTTGCTTCAAGCTGTGCTGACTAAACTCTGCTGTAAGCAGTTTCCTTGGGTCTTAAGAGGATTTGCTGTAGCCTCAGTCATTTCAAGTTAATGTTATCTGGCCAAAAATCCACTTCTTAATGTGACTTAGTGTTGTTGCACAAGCAGCAGGCAACTTGTCAAAGACGAGGGCGGAATAAGAGCGGAACTTTGCAGGAGTTTACTCTGAGAGACGGGATGAAGAGGTGTTGTATTCAGATAGCTTTAATGCAGATGTTACAGTTTGTGGTAGTCTCTAAAGGTGTTTGGGAAATGCAGGAAATCGCCATATGCTCAAGAGGATACAATAGTTTAAGAACAAAAAATCTAGATTAAAAAGTGAATTACATGAATTTAAGATATCACATGACAGTTATTACATGACATACCGGGTGACACAGGATACGCCAGACAGCAGAGCTCCATTTTCAAAGCTCTGGTTGGCATTTTTCATATTTCCTGTCTTTTCCCTGTAGAGGAATCCCACCCCGCCCCCCAAATGGTGCCCTCATCCCAACACCACTTTCATCCTAAGATGAATGGTCATGTCCAGTGGTTGGCAGGGTCAGTGCTGTCACCACGGTGACACTTCCCCTTGTATTTTTGACTTCAGTTATCAATGATACCTGATAATATAGAACACTTTCTAATTACTCTGCATGCTTGTGTCCTATTTCATTTTTTTTAAATGTTCAATTTTTTGGTGAATTAATGGAGACTTCCTCACATTGAAGCGTACTCTACACTGTAGCCTGACGTACATCTCCCCAGAAATGTAACTACAGGTTGCGGCAGCGCAGACCTCCTGTTATTTTTTGTAAGCTGAAACCATTTCCCTCAGTAGAAACGAAACTTTTATTTACTTTAATTTCACAGATAAGAAACAATAAATTGTGGAGACAACTAAGCCTCCACAAAATAGCACTTTAAGTCTTGTGTGTGATTAATCCTGGCTTCATATGGGTAGAGGAAATCTCTGCTAGTCGGTAGGCTAATTTATACAATGTAAAATGCCATGGGCTTGCGCTAATAATGCTAGCATGGTTTGGAAAACATGCTTAGTGTAAGACAGTTGTTTTGTCGCTGAACCTTGAACCGAATTTTGTAACGTTACCTTTGTTAAATGTTACTGTTGTCCCTGGCTTCATATGAGTAGAGGAAAAGTCTGCTAGCTGCCAGGCTAACTTACACAATGTAAAATGCCATAGGCTTGTGCTAAAAACGTTAGCATGTTGTATCTGTGGGGAAAATGTGTCCAGATAAAGACAAGTGTTTGTCTGTGAATGCTGCGAGTTATAGTGAAGCTGATTTGTGTACTTGTGCTTGAAATTATCACTATCAAGCCATGTTTAATGTGTGTTTTGAATCAACTACACTTTACAGCACTTTAGAGAAACCCCGCCACTGACTAGTGTTTTGTAGTTGTAACTGCAGAGTGATACTACACACTACGGCACAAGTATAAATGCTCACAACAGTGTTGGCCATGTGCGTAGGCTATGACATAGGCTCTGGGTAGAGCTGACACACAAGTATAAATCCCTCTTTACACTGTGAGTGCAGGCTGTATTGTACAGTGTTACCCAATATTTTTGTATCAGTATTTCAATGGCTATAAATTTCAGTACAGTAGTCAGGACCTGCTTTGCATTTTGAATTAGGGTTAGGGTTAGAATTACATTTGGTTAACACCATTTTTCCTTGCAAAATTGTTACAATACAAGAGTAGGCTGCTTGTTTGCCCTATTCTCCATGCTTCTTTTATTTCCTTTCCCCTACTTCTCTGGTGCATATCTGTCGTAATAAATAAAACAAACTCGGAAAAGCACACAGGATCAAAGGAGGTTAAAAATGAATTTCTCCTATAAACTTACATAGAGGAAATGCTGTCTGACAGAAATAAAGAATTGCTGTACTCTGTCATGCTACAGTACATCTCCACAACAACAAATGTATGTAGTATAGCAACAAAAGCAGATGGTGATTACATCACATCTCTCGCTCCTTGGCCCTCTGGGAGGGGAAAACGAGAGAAGGACAAACGAACATGCTGCTGATTAATGGCTCAGTTTCATGTCAGCATACTGGTTCATTTTCAGCTTTTTTAACTTGATGTTTACATCTTGTACATTGTAATTCAAGTATATACAGTTTTTTTCAGTGTGTTTTTTGCAGATACTTGACCTCTCAATAATCATCCTGAATTGAGGCAGACATTCTTCCTGTAATCTGATTTAAAAATAAGTGTAAAAATGCAGAGAATGCATTGAAAGATATGTCTGTGTTGCTGCTCTAAGAAAAGTCAGAGTGGAATTTCGATCTTTACCTGATAATGATAAATTAGCATTTGACTTTGTGACCCTCTGTTGGTGAATCAGTTGCTTTGTGTCCTGGTCAGGGTTTTAATCTAACATCACAACACTTTGGCTCAAGGCCAGAAAAATGCTGACGTTGAAATAATGTGGTACTTTTAAAGTGGCTGCAGAGGTGGTGTCTTTCCTCTTCTCTGGGGAGGTCAGAGGTCATGGTCAGCTGCAGACTACTGTCAATAGAACTGAGCCTTGTTTTTCAAAAGCATCAAGTTGTAGTCCCTTTATGCAAAACAATAAGTGGAGTACGGAGTATAAGTTGAGGCAATATGTGCTTTGGTTGTACAGCCAGCTATTTTCAGTGAATAATCTCTCATTAAGCTGCCATACACTTCCTTCCAAGCACCAAACAGCAGACAGACATGGTTAGTAACTAGCTGGTGAACAGAGTGGAGCATTTAGCAGCTAAAGTGTCTGATATTTTCTTTAGAAGTTGGTGGAAATCAAAAACAGAGCTAAAAAGAAAACTGAATTACTTAAATTTGTGAGGTGGCAAGAATCACGGCGGCTGAATGATAACTTGGCTCTGTCACTGCTAGATGTGTAAATAAGCAACTGTTTGTTAACAAGCTTGCCGCATCAGTTTGCTGTAGTTTACTACATCAACTTAAGGGCCCTGACACACTGAGGTGGTGGTCGGCCGTCGGTCAAAGTTAAGTTGTTGCTGGTGGGGAGCTGCAGAGTGTGTTGGTTGGCCATTGGCTGTAGTCTTTGCAGTTTGTTCATGTGCAACTTTTGAGCTGAGACTCAGGCGGCTCGAGGTGCTTTCATCAACGCTAGTTTTCTGATGTGGGTTTGGTGTGTCTGAGTGATATACCAGTGTTTCTGTTGCCACCAAGTGATTAAAAAAAGATGTTGCAGGTTCGACAGCCTCATTGGTAGAAAAATGTTGGCATTGTATGTTTTTGCAAACCATAGATACAATACATTTGGATGATATTATGTAGGAGACATGTTGAAACATAATGTTTCAACAATGCTGTGGTTAATGCGCAGTTAGGTTTAGACAGAAAGAGCACTTGGTTTTGACTACAAAAACATCATATTTTGGCTTGAAATACCTGCTATTGGGGGCACAATCCCAGCAGGAAAAGCAGCAATGTCTCAGTAAAAAAAAAACTGCTTTTGAGCCACTATCCTGGCAGGAAATGCAGGAAATTCTTTTTTCACAGCAACTGCTTTTTATGGTATATCCCTACTCATGGGTTGCTACCTAAAATGCCACTGGAAAAACACTGAGGGGTCACTACAAAATACCCTTGTCTGGAGCCTAAAAAAAACAATAGAAACACACTGACAGGTTGCTACAAAACACCAACATTTGGAGCCTTAAATGTTGCTGGAAAAATACTGAGAGGTCACTAAAAAACACCCATGTTTAGAGTGTTAAAACACCCTGATTGAAGCCTGAAAAGCTGATAGAAATGCACTAACCGGTTGCTACAAAACACCCATGTTCGCAGCCTTAAATGTTGCTGGGAAAACACAAACAGGACACTACAAAATACCCATGTTTAGAGCACTAAAAGCTGCTGGAAAAACACAGATGGAGCCAACACCCCGACTGGAGCCTAAAAAGCAGGTAGAAACACACTGACAGGTCACTACAAAACACCAACATTTGGAGCCTTAAATGTTGCTGGAAAAATACTGACAAGTCACTATAAAACACCCCTGTTTGGAGCTTAAAAGCTGATAGAAACACACTGACAGGTTGCTACAAAACACCAACATTTGGAGCCTTAAGTGTTGCTAGAAAAACACTGACAGGTAACGAGAAAACACCCATGTTTGGAGCTTAAAAACTGATAGAAATACACTGACAGGTCACTACAAAACACCAACATTTGGAGCCTTAAATGTTGCTGGAAAATACTGACAGGTCACTACAAAACACCCCTGTTTGGAGCTTAAAAGCTGATAGAAACACACTGACAGGTTGCTACAAAACACCAACATTTGGAGCCTTAAATGTTGCTGGAGAAATACTGACAAGTCACTACAAAACACCCATGTTTGGAGCTTAAAAGCTGATAGAAACACACTCACAGGTTGCTACAAAACACCAACATTTGGAGCCTTAAATGTTGCTGGAAAAACACTGACAGGTAAAGAGAAAACACCCATGTTTGGAGCTTAAAAAGCCGATGGAAACATACTGCAAGATCCTGAGAGAACACCCACATTTGGAGTCTTAAAAGCTGCAGGAAAGACACTTGCAGGTCGCTACAAAAAACACCCACGTTAGGAGCCTAAAATGTTGTTGGAAAAACAGCAGTGACTCCCTGAAACACACTGTTTAATTGTTTGTTAATCTCATACAGTGGTCTGCTGTGGTCTGCAACTTGGCAGGCATCTCACCTCAGTGACACGCCACCACCATCCCCTAAGCTTCTTAATAACAACGTCAGCTCATATATTATGTCACTCTGGAAATGTTGATACAATTTGTATTAAGTGTGGGAATGTAATGTACAATGCCAACATTTTCTTCTGGTGACTCAGTGGGGTTTGATGTTTAGAATGCTTAGATGTAGAGACGTTTTGTTGTCTTGGTTAAAAGGAACCAATGTTGACCAACCTTCTATATGTGGTATTGAGGCTGATTATCAACATCATTAGGACAATCTCACGCAAAGACGAGCACTAACAGATACACTAGTCAGAATATAAGTGCGAGTGGGAATCTATACAAGATCTCATATATGTGGGAATGATACAAATTAGGTACATACGAACACACACAAAGTATATTCTGCATCTGCTGTATTTCATAAAGAAGATTTTTTAAATTATTGGAACAAAGGCTCCTTGAACAGGACTGAGATAGACTCAACACATGCATTGTTATGTTAAATTAAAACATAAAAAGAAAACATTCTTGTTATACTTCCTTTTCCTTTCTGGGACGGTAGTATGAGGGTATGGTTTCTGAAGAAGTGCTTTGATATATTCTTTCCCAGAGTCATGATTCCCCAAAGTGTTCTTCAAAATAGGATCATCTCTTTGTTCTACTGACTTTGTGGAGTTGATTTTAGGAGTAAGGACCTTTGGGAGAAAAGATAACAGCCTGTCTTTTTAAATTGCAGGAGGCAGAACACATGAATTACCTTTTTTTATTTGTAATTTTGGCAATGTGAGTTTTATACATGCTCTTTCTTCTGCTCTCTTTCTTCTCTCCTTTCTATTCCTTGTTGTGTGATCATGTAATGTTAAGGAGAGAATTCGTGAACATGTTCTGAGGTAGGAAACAGACAGATAAGAGCAAGTGATCAAAGTAACAGGAAGTGAGTACTGGCAGGGAGCACAAAATCCTGTTGTCCTTTGGAAAGACTGGTTGGTAATTTTTAGGAGTGGCAATGTCATGCTGAGAGGCTTTTAAGAATCAGATGGATTGCTATGAAATGTTGCACAGACATTCACAGTAATCTTAAGGCTTTCGTGATCCTCTGACATTTCTTCTAGCACCACCATTTTGGGTTTTGACTGAATATCTCAACAACTGTTGCATTGCCATGTAATTCTTATATGGTTTGCAGATCTCTAGAGGATGGGGGGCCAGATCCTCCACCATATTTTTTTCACATAAGCATATTCAGAGCAATGTCCTAACATCTAATGGACGGATTGGTCCAAATTGTAGAACAGACATTTATGGCTCCCAGATTTACATCACACTGCGTTTGATTTTTTTGCTGACTTTTTCTCCTCACCAGTTGGTATGGAGTTAAATATGTCAACAACTATAGATGGTTGGACATGAACTTTAGAAGACACATTCATGTTCCCCTCAGGATGAATTACGATAACTTTGCTGATCCCTTAACTTTTTTCTAGCACCATCATCAGGTCCAAATTTTAATTTGTTCAGTTGTTTTATGACCAAATACCTGCAAAATGAATAACATTCCCATCAGCCTCAGCTGTACTTTGTGTTTAGAGCTAATTAGCAAACGTTGGCATGTCAACACACTAGACCAGGGATAGGAAACATTGTTGTAGGCCTACAGACACTGTATGTCTCAAATTGCATACTTCTGTACTAAACACTTAATATTTTGAGTGCACACACAAGTGCGCTAAGTGCATTCACACTGCATAGTATGGGAAAATGCTACGTACAACTGGCTCACTCAAAATGGTACTAAAACTGAGCGTGGAATAATGTACACTTCTCACCCTTAATGGTCGCCATGTTTGTCTCAATTTTTGACCTGGCAGCTGGGGATAACTAGGAACCTGTTAGTTATACATGTTTTTTGCACTACTGTAAGTACCAGTACTGTACTTTCGAATAGAAACCTTCAATAATGTCAGTTGGGTCTGGAATGATTTGGTACCACCAACAATAATGCAAGCACTAGCAAGCCAACGTTATCATTTGCTAGCTGGCTAACTTGCTCCTAGCTACGGCGGCACATTTTAATCAGCATTTAAATTCTGGCATAAGTTTGGTTTATGTGTAGGCAAATATAACGGTCAAATGTTGGCGATATGCTCCACTGTCCATTTGCAGTTTGAGAAAAGGCAGTTTAAAAAAAATAAGCTGTTGTCATTTCCAGTAAGTGCAAAATGGCAGTGCATGATTTGTGACACTATCCTGTTGAAATTAGTGCACCACACAAGACGTACATAGTGTACATAGTATACTACATTTAAGTGTACTAACGGAAGTATGCGATTTGAGACACAGAAATTCTTACATTCTCCACCTGTAAACATGTGTAGTCCATACACCAAATTAAAAAACCTTTTAACATTTCATCAACTAAGATGTGCTTGTGTATCGTAAGTCTACAACCTGGCGCCTTTTGCTCCTAATTTTACTGAACCGCGATAGAGGTGGTAAGTCTTGAATAGGCTAGCAAGGCTAGCTATGGATTCCAAATTCAAAAAAAAGAAAAGTCTTGAAGGATAATTTAAAAATGTGTACGCAAATTTATTTTCTTTCATGGCCAACGCTGTTTAGTTAACCTACCGAATAATCATAGAAAGCCCACTGCAAAGTAGCCACCTTGTGGTAAAACACATTAGTGCATGCTCATTTAGACCTATTTTTAATATTGATAGGCTATTTTAGACCCGTGTTACCTTCATTACAAGGCTTAAATATGTTGTGTGGCTCCACACAGATATATATATATATATATATATATATATATATATATATATATATATATATATATATATATATATATATATACAGTACAGGCCAAAAGTTTGGACACACCTTCTCATTCAATGCGTTTTCTTTATTTTCATGACTATTTACATTGTAGATTCTCACTGAATGCATCAAAACTATGAATGAACACATGTGGAGTTATGTACTTAACAAAAAAAGGTGAAATAACTGAAAACATGTTTTATATTCTAGTTTCTTCAAAATAGCCACCCTTTGCTCTGATTACTGCTTTGCACACTCTTGGCATTCTCTCAATGAGCTTCAAGAGGTAGTCACCTGAAATGGTTTTCCAACAGTCTTGAAGGAGTTCCCAGAGGTGTTTAGCACTTGTTGGCCCCTTTGCCTTCACTCTGCGGTCCAGCTCACCCCAAACCATCTGGATTGGGTTCAGGTCCGGTGACTGTGGAGGCCAGGTCATCTGCCGCAGCACTCCATCACTCTCCTTCTTGGTCAAATAGCCCTTACACAGCCTGGAGGTGTGTTTGGGGTCATTGTCCTGTTGAAAAATAAATGATGGTCCAACTAAACGCAAACCGGATGGGATGGCATGTCGCTGCAGGATGCTGTGGTAGCCATGCTGGTTCAGTGTGCCTTCAATTTTGAATAAATCCCCAACAGTGTCACCAGCAAAACACCCCCACACCATCACACCTCCTCCTCCATGCTTCACAGTGGGAACCAGGCATGTGGAATCCATCCGTTCACCTTTTCTGCATCTCACAAAGACACGGCGGTTGGAACCAAAGATCTCAAATTTGGACTCATCAGACCAAAGCACAGATTTCCACTGGTCTAATGTCCATTCCTTGTGTTTCTTGGCCCAAACAAATCTCTTCTGCTTGTTGCCTCTCCTTAGCAGTGGTTTCCTAGCAGCTATTTGACCATGAAGGCCTGATTGGCGCAGTCTCCTCTTAACAGTTGTTCTAGAGATGGGTCTGCTGCTAGAACTCTGTGTGGCATTCATCTGGTCTCTGATCTGAGCTGCTGTTAACTTGCCATTTCTGAGGCTGGTGACTCGGATGAACTTATCCTCAGAAGCAGAGGTGACTCTTGGTCTTCCTTTCCTGGGTCGGTCCTCATGTGTGCCAGTTTGGTTGTAGCGCTTGATGGTTTTTGCGACTCCACTTGGGGACACATTTAAAGTTTTTGCAATTTTCCGGACTGACTGACCTTCATTTCTTAAAGTAATGATGGCCACTCGTTTTTCTTTAGTTAGCTGATTGGTTCTTGCCATAATATGAATTTTAACAGTTGTCCAATAGGGCTGTCGGCTGTGTATTAACCTGACTTCTGCACAACACAACTGATGGTCCCAACCCCACTGATAAAGCAAGAAATTCCACTAATTAACCCTGATAAGGCACACCTGTGAAGTGGAAACCATTTCAGGTGACTACCTCTTGAAGCTCATCGAGAGAATGCCAAGAGTGTGCAAAGCAGTAATCAGAGCAAAGGGTGGCTATTTTGAAGAAACTAGAATATAAAACATGTTTTCAGTTATTTCACCTTTTTTTGTTAAGTACATAACTCCACATGTGTTCATTCATAGTTTTGATGCCTTCAGTGAGAATCTACAATGTAAATAGTCACGAAAATAAAGAAAACGCATTGAATGAGAAGGTGTGTCCAAACTTTTGGCCTGTACTGTATATATAATTTTTTTTCTAATTTTTTGGTCAAAAATGGCTCTGCTGATAGTAAAGGTTGCTGAACCCTGCACTAGACAATAGCAACTATGCACTGATTAAAAAAAAAAAAAGTACTCAGATCTGTAACTCAAGTAGAAGTAGTGATACCATATTGCAGAAATACTGTGCTATGGCTAATGTATGGATACGTAGATACGTATATGGACAGAGCCTTCTGTCTGCAGTGCCACCAGTGTGTTGTAGTTCAGGCAAGAATAATCTGTACTCATTATACAAAATGGCTCATTTCAAAATAATATTGGATTACAAATGGTGTTGTGTTTATAACTTTCATGTTGCAAGGTTGGGCTAATATCAATTTATTCATCCATTTATTTTTTGACTACACTTGTGTTATTGATCTCAATCTGCCAAGTAACTAACACTGTCAAGTAAATGTAATGAAGTTAAACGTGCAATACTTGGCTCTGCTTTGTGGTGAAATAGAACCAATCGAGAAGCAGAAAATAGAGACGCTGAAGTAAAGTACAAGTGCCTCAAAATTGTACTTAAAAACAGTGCTTGAGTAAATGTACTTAATTGCTTGCTATGTCTGCAACAGTGGCTTGTGAACATTCTTTTAAAGTGCATCAGATGCAACTTGTCTGTGTTGCCCTTAAGTCTTCCTTTTTTCTATATGGAACTGGAAGTGCTTTGGTTGAAACACACCAAACAATATTATCTAACAAGAGAGGCTGACGTCATCACACACTAAACCTCAATACAATTTCCTCTTTCAGCAGGAACTCATTGAATCCTTGCTGTGTTCTCGCAGCCTCAACAGTATATAAAATTAGAGAGGAGGATGTTTTGAGGAGGGTAGAAGCTGTCAGACAGTGATGGTGGTGATGAGCATGATGATGATGGGTGTGGATGTAAACGTCCTGTTTAGAGAAGAGAGAGAGACGGAGAGAACGAAAGACTTGTTATCGATATCCTCACTGGAATCTTGTTTCCTCTGTTGACATTGGCATTTCCTCCTCTCCCTTTCCCAAATCCCCTGGGAAACAAATGGAGGGAGAGAGAAAGGGACACCAAAGGATGATGGGCAGGGATAATACAAAATATGACACGGTGATATTTTTATTTTTTTTAAGAGGCAGCCAAAGACACTGGGTGGTAGAGGAAGAGAGAATCAGGAGACATTAGAAGGACCACTGAAAATCTTTAACTATAGAAGACAGCAACAGGCAACATCTATTTAGTTTGGGGTTTATTGCCTTACACCTCATTTCTACTTACATATGTGTACAAAGACAAGGCAACTGGAAGTCCGTTCATTCCTATGGGAATCTCTGTGATATCCAATGTGCCTGCAAAACTCCTCCCCTCCATAATATTTCAGTTCGGACTTTGCCTCGTGTATGTTAAAACACAAAATGGAGCTTTTGCGGTGGATTTCGGAAAAAACTGTACGACAGTATGCTAGCTTAGCTAACAGGCTGCTAATTGGCTAACAGGCTGTTTCATTCAGCTCAGTTGCCTGTGTTGATTGTCAAGTGAGTTTGTAAAATAAAATAAAAAAAAAGAACTTGTTTATCTCGTTTAACACATTGTGAATCTGAGTAATGTTATTCTGCTAAAATATGGCCATAAGTTATATACAGTCAGATCACGATCATGACTCGTTTAGCCGGTAACGTTCTAAGCACATATTCCAAACTACTGGATGGCAAAAAACAGACAAAATAAGCCTGTCACCCATGGCTACACAGGTAGTTTCTATCAGGTTTCTGTCCATCTGTAAAGAATTGCACTTCCTTGCGTTGGACACTAGAGGCATCATCCAGTCACATACCTAAGTGGAAACGAGGCGTTAGACAGCAGACTGGCTGAAATGAGGCCTCCATGTTTGCTCTTTTGCATTTTTACTGCCAAGTTGTTTCCTTAAGGGGCACAAACTTTTAAATGCTTCTGTGGGTCATATCAGAGGGTAGTAGGTAGGTTGGAGGACCATTTGTAAGGGCTGTTTTTACAGTTCAAACTGCAAAAGAAAGCAGTGAGATGGATGCATTAAATGCAGCACATTTAACATTTCACCTATGGGGAAACATTACTGAGAACACAGAACCCTTTGAAAGGTCGAAAGGTCGAAAGTCTAGGGAACAGAGGACCTGGGAGCACAGATAAGGTGGAGGGCTGGTGTACTGCATTTCATTGATCCTCTCACCTGTGACCAGTCCAGCTTATTTGATTTACTGGGAGCTAAAATTCAGGATTTTTGAGACATTAGCCTCGCCAAAACTACAAGGTGACAGCGCAAGGACACATTTGTAGTGAGTAAATCAGAATTACGAGTTTTATGTTGAAGTGAACTGTATTCACAAGTCAAAGCTGCCTTGCTACCCAGTTTATAGTATCATGCTAACTTGAGGTTACAAAGTTAGCTACCTTTTTGGCTCTCCAGAAAAACACATGTAACTAAATGTAATGCAGCTCTGTCTTGCGTCTCATGACTGAATGCTAACTATGCCCACTTAATCATGTAAGACAGGGTTACAAAGCATCAAATGGTACGACCAGTCAACGGTGTAATTCCCCCCTTTCAGTTTTACAGAGAGGCTACATACAGGCTGCCCAGCCCATAGAGATAAGATGAAAGTAGTATGGACATTCCAATTGAAATCATTGTAGCAGGATGGTCAAGCAGCGGCCATTTTTATGTACTGTTGCCATTTAAACCGTCACAGTGGGCCAACGTCCGTATGAATTTTGGTAAACCAACTTTTTTGGTTTTGCTCCAACGACCAAATGTGCAGTGGAGTTGTATGATTTGAGATAAGCAATCCTTACTTTTTTGAAATGACTGTAACCGTTTCTTGTTTCTTCTGTTGTCAATAATTGCATGTTCATTGAAACACGATGAACGATACAGTAGCATCCTCTGAAGAACTAGTGAAAGCTGCTGCTCAGTGGACAGCTAAGAGGTAAAGACAAGGGTTAGTAAGGAAAATAGGTGCAAGAATAGGCCAAAACCGAGTGTGACAAACCTTACGGCCTCAAAATCGCCATTTTCTTTTGTACTAGTCAAATGACGGCAACAAAAAGTTCAATATCCTTTAAATTCATTCTGTTTCTATGGCCCAGCCTTGTCGGTGGATCTCATTGCAGCCTGTAGGCTACGTCTTGGCTGTATCTGCCTCAATAAGCTTTCTCTGCCCCCCCCCTCACAGGATACTTTGACACACAGTTTGACCCTGACCAATGGCAAAGTTCACTTAAGTTGATGAAAAAGCTCTGTTCATGGGTCTGGTGATCTGTTTGTTCCTTTCCTATTTCATGGTAAATACAGTCATATGACATCAATGCATCCTACATGACGAAGCCAATTACTCCTTATCTTGTAGCCTCTGAACGCTCCTGACTATCTACTGATAAAGAGGGGACTCTGTGACCTATCCAGTCTTGTCTGTCTGCAGGAGAAACCAAAGGTGATTGAGGAGTGCTCGTCATCTTACAGTAACTGTTAGATACTAATTGTGTACTTTGAGCTACAGCCATAAAATGATATCCCATCCAAGACTTTTTATGAGCCAAATAAATGATCACTCAGCATGAAATGTGATGCCAAAAAAATGCTAATCCAGATAACAAGAGTAAACAGGTTTCTGGGCACCTGGCTCTTTATTTGGACAGTGAGTGTGTTTATGTGTGTGCTTGATCATGCATTATAGTACTTGGCTGGATGCTCAGTCACGTAGCAGCATGAGAAAAGTGATCCAGGTAACTTTATAGCCAGGAAAGCTACATTTACTGCTGCCCCAGGTGTGTTCTGCTACTATATATATCTCTGTGAGTGCAACATAATACTTTGCTTTGCATGTAAAGTACGGAGCTGAGAGCCTAAAGGTCAGTTTTTACTCGTGTGTCCGCATTTACTCCTGCTGAGCAGCTTGTAAGTCAGTCATTTTACCTGAGTTATTAGCTGAAGCTGTCAGTGAAGGAGTCGTCAAACTACTTTGTGTACTTTGTTTTATAGTTTCCCTTTTTCTTGCTTACAATAAACAGTTTGAACTTTCAACTTTATGGAATTACAAAGTTGCATCACTTTTCTTTTAGCTTAGCAGCCTCTACTGCAGTTTGTCTGTGCCTACTTTGATTTCAAGAATTTTTTTTTTTCTTTCATAAAACTGGGTTGTCTGTGCAGTAAAGAGATGCAAAAGCATTTGAAATTGGTGCTACATGACCAGAGGAAAATACAGGAAAAGGGCTGTGGTATTTGCTTTTGCTGAGAAAACCTACAACTACCAGAATGCACTGCACCGCACCGGACCAATTAACACTCCTGCTCGTGGGTAACATAATGTGACCTTGGCTTTTTTGACACAAGAAACAATATGGCAGGCGGCTGGTAACAAACGTCTTGAATTATAGTTAAACGGTAGCTAAAATGAGTTTCTGAAAACATTTTAGGAGAGAAATGATCAGCACTGCTTAGTTTTACCACTGGAATCAATGTTTGGTCTGAGTTTAATAAAGAGACGATGTACTTACTAGGGCTGCCCCTGACTAAGAATTTCCCTAGTCGACCAGTAGTCATCATTTAGGGCCATTAGTCGACTAGTCACCCACATGTTTACGATATTAATTCAATTATTAAATGATATATTTAGGGTTATATTCACAATGGTTTGAGTTGACGGTGTGAGAAAGAATAGTATCAGTAACATTGTTAACACTGTGCTACATTACAGAGAAATACAAACCGTACTAATGAACCTTCATTAATATAGGCCTATATTTTATCTACAAGTGCACGTCACACACTGAGCGAGCCGCCTGTTAATGACGCTGTGGGCAAAG
Source organism: Epinephelus lanceolatus (assembly GCF_041903045.1). Lineage (NCBI taxonomy): Eukaryota > Metazoa > Chordata > Actinopteri > Perciformes > Serranidae > Epinephelus > Epinephelus lanceolatus. The sequence continues at coordinate 20,354,535 of NC_135755.1, forward strand.
CAGTAATGATTGTGCTAAGTGGCTAATGGGCATGTAGCTACTTCCATGTTTCAGATGATACGTCATGTTTGTAGTCGACCAATGAAGATGAGTTTACATATCACCTTGGGTTCGTCCTTCACCTTCTCAAAATGATCCCACACTTTGGATTTCCTGCCCGACATGTTATTAACTAGCCTGTGGAATAACCGCAGGTACCAGCCCTGGAAATTAGGGGCCGTACACATGCCGCGTCTTTAACCACCTGGAAAATGCAAGGTCATGCACTGGGTGCTACTCTTGTGCCTTTTCTGTGCCAGCTTTCAAGAGTGGGTGGCAGGTTGCGTCTGAGGTTGCTGAGCAACCTTAACAAGCATCATATAGCCTATTTACCTGAAATCCTGAGTGCAGATCTGATCTTCTTATAAGTGTGTAGACCTATCATCCATGGGACAGATATAAAGCTTTGGGTAGCCCTGCACTAACACGATCAACTTTTCCGTATTTATCAGACTGAATATTTACAGACGAAGGGAAAGACATCTGTTGGCTTTGATTGGTTTGTCAAGTGACTCCTGTCTGACTGCTGAGCGTGGCCACTTCCTGTGTCTGTCAACCAACCAATGAAATCTTGCTGTTTAAAAATCTTTCTGGCCGACTAGCGTTTGGTTGACTATTAGGGGGCAGCCCTATCACTTTCACACTTACATACGCTAATGTGTGCATGGTGGCAGGTGTACAAAAAAACAGGAGTACAACCTGTAGTTTGTGAAACAGCCTGAGAGCCAGTGAACATCCACAGTTCATTTACACATCCTACCCACACTGTTACGACACACAGCTGGTTGAAAAACAGCAAAGTATCCCTTAAAGTATAATAGGAAACTAGAACTTTTCTATTGTTGGCAACAAAACACGGTTACCTAATATAGTGAAACATGAGACACAGTTAGACAGTTAGAGGGATGAATTCAAAGTGCAATGAAATCAGATTTGTTGGCAGGTTTTACAGCCTTTCAGTGTAGCCTGAGCAAAACACTCATCATATCAACAGTGCACACTAACTCTTACCTTCATGTTTCTTATCTATTAATCATTAGTTTCACAACATGTCTGGGCGGGATTCACTGTGCTGCAGAAAGTTAATGTTGAGGACAAACAGAAAGTATGATCTCTGGGTGGATCACAGCTGAACCATTTCAACTTCAACTGTGGTGTTTCCATTTAATTTAGCTTTATCTTTATGCTCCACTTCACCTCAGAGGAAAATACAGTGTTTTTTATACAACTATATTTGAGTGATAGCCTTAGTATATGAACATATGATGATTTTATAGAATATAATGTACTGCTGTAGATCAGCAGTTCTCAACCAGAGGTCCAGGGGACTCCAAGGGGTACTTTGGGGAGTTCCATGGGTCCCCAAAACATGAGGAATAGTTTATTTTCACTGTTAATTTCACTACAGAAGTGAGCTCAATGTAAGTTAAGAGTCATAAGAGCAACTATTCTGAGCATAGGTTTCACTTCCTCCATGATTATCTCTCCAGCTTTAGTTGGCAACAAAGTTATTATAGGTTTGTATTTTTCATTAGTTTTATTGTATTTATTTTTTTGTATTATAATATTGTGAGTATTTGTTAGGAGCAAGATTTAAGAAGTTCAGAACAGGTGTTACAGTAACAAGACTTTGTGAAGGCTTTTGATTTACAGTCATGCAGACATCCCAGTCTTTATAAACATATGCACCAATGTGTCGTCATACTTGTTGTGTTGACGGATTTGACCAAAATAACAAAGACTGAAACCAAAGACATTTACGTCTATTTTTATTTTCTTTTAGCTATCTTTTAAAGTACACAATATTATTTAGTTAGTTTTCTTTTTTTCTAAAGTCAAGTTTTTATTGGATTTCAGTTAACTTAAATGTTTTTTCACAACTTTTTCAGATTTAGTTTTTAGTTTAGTTTTAGTTAACTGTAATAATGTGGATTGACAACTATAGAATTTTGGTCTTAGTCATATGCAACAACTAAAATCCTTTCAGATTGAGGTCCCTGCAGCAAAATCTTATGAAATGGGGGTCTTTGACATAATGTATATCCTCCTGAAACCCGAACTTTTGTTTGGTATGCTGTTTTAAATTTCTCCTCGCTATTTAGGACTTTAGAAGTATGTATAAAAAAAATAAAAAATATTGTATATGATAAGTCCCAATGTCCTCACATGAGTACTTCCTAATTTAATGTCTTAGCTTGTTACTGTTGCTGAAATCAAATTTGTTGCTATATAATCATAAATAAACAAGTCTCAACCATAAAACGTGATCAGGTTTTGGACCTTGTTCACTTTTGTGTCGGGGTCGGCTGCAGACTGACTTAGCAGAGGTGGCTGCCATCTTGTTTTTTTACATGGATTAGTGTATTGTGATCTCACTACCACTAGATGACACAAAAAGTGTCCTCAAACGAGGACAACAGGTCTAAGTTAAGTAGAATAAAGTGTAAGGTCATGTACACCCAAAATGTAACGTCATCAAATGAGGACACAGGGTCTCAGGAGGATATAAATTTATGGGTTTACAAAGGAGTTAAAATTAATACAACCCTAATCATCTGCAGCAATAAAATGCAGCATACACATTAATGCAGTGGTAATATTAATCCAAAAACATCATAATGAGAAAACATTGATAGAGAGGATTCTGTACAATGACTGCTTTTACTTTTGACACAAGTACATTTTGCTGATAATACTTACAAACTTTTACATAAGTAAAGTATTGAATCTGGACTTTTACTTTACTTGTATTTTGACAGTGTGATAGTAGTAGTACCACTACTGCCACTAATTCACTTAGGGTCCTGACTGCTGTGATGTTTTATTTGTTGAAGGGTTACATAGGAAATTTCCTCTACGTTTTAGGCTCAGAATTTTGGAAAATGATTGTATTATCTCAAAATGATATTGTCACATAGCTGAACAATAAGGCTGCCGTTCTTCATTCCTGAGAAGTTTTAATCAGAGTAATGAGAGAGCAAAGATGGATGAACTAACAGTGGTGGTTTTTATTTTTCTGTGCATCTATTCTCTGCTTTAGCTCATGTTCCAATGAATGAATCATTTTGTCTTGTAGTACATAGTTTAGGCTGTAGGTGGAGGTGTAGTCAATGAAGTGCTGGCATGACGTGGCTATCCTGGTTCAGCTGTGTGTGGGTTTGTGTGCGTGTGTGTGTGTGTGTTGCCTGTTAATCATCCATCCTGTTTTTAAGCAGACAGTCAGAGTCAGCACATGAGCTTGAGGACAGGAGATACACAGTCATGTAATGTCACTCGTGACCTTTGACCTGGAAATGTATGGCGGCATTACAGGAAATAAGGAGGATCAAAGAGGATAGGGAGAAGCCGGAAGAGCGACACACACTCACTGACCGGCATGTGATATCCATGTGATCAATGGAAAAGAATGGGCCGCTGGGGTCAAAGGTCAAGACTTTTTCTACTGCAATAACCACATTTCTACATTATGCAACAGCAAGACGAGCATGCTGTTCTTAATGTGTTATTATGAGACACATTCCCCTGGATACAACTGATAATCTAAATATAGTAACTTTAGACCTGTGATACATTGTGGAACCTAATTTAATACAGCAAACTATATTAAATTGATATATGATAATTGATATCGAAATTGATGAATATTTACAGTACTTTTCACACTGGCTGCCCAAATGTTTTACTATAAGTATCATTATTTGGTATTTTTGGGTTTTCATGTCTGGATCACAAATAATATTTTTAACCATATACAGAAATGGTTGAAAGTTGAACTCTTCAACTGAAATTTTGTCATAATTAGCATAGGAATTCATAAGTTATAGCCAAAAACATGTTTTGTGAGGTCACACTGACCTTGACCTTTGACCTTGGACCACCAAATTCTACTCAGTTTATTCTTCAGTCCATGTGAATGTTGGTGTCAAAATTGAAAAAAATGTCCTCAAGGTGTGCTCAAGATATTGTGTTTATAAGAATGAGACAAGTGCAAGGTCACAGTGACCTTGGCCTTTGAACACCAAAATCTAATCAGTTGATCGCTGAGCCCAATTTGACTTTTTTTGCCAAATTTCAGGAAATTTCCTTACAGTGTTTTGTGAGATGTTGCATTCATGAGAATAAGATGGATGCAAGGTATCATTTACCTTGACCTTGGATCTATGACCACCAAAATCTAATCAGTTCATCGTCAAGTCCAAGGGGATGTTTGTGCCAAATTTCAAGAAATTTCCTTACAACATTTGAGATATCGCATTGACGGGAATAAGATGGATGCAAGGTCACAATGACCTTCACTTTTGACCTATGACCACCAAAGTCCAATCAGGTCACCACTGAGTCCAAGGGGATGTTTGCGCCAAATTTCAAGAAATTTCCTTACAACGTTTATAAGATATCACGTTCACAGGAATAAGATGGATGCAAGGTCACACTGACCTTCACTTTTTGACCTATGACCACCAAAATCCAAAGGGACGTTTGTGCCAAATTTGAAGAAATTCCCTCAAGATGTTCTTGAGATATCATGTTCATGAGAATGGGGTGAATGCACAGACGGATGGACGGACAACCCGAAAAACATAATGCCTCCAGCTACGGCTATCACCAGCCCAGGGGCATAATAAAGGTGTTGCTATGATGGTCTGTGCTATAAAGTTGTAAAGACAAACAAGCAACCGTGGGAAAACAGTGCAAAAAAAAAAAAAAGCTCAGACCTAAATCTGTCATTATCCTTCCTTCCTTCCTTCCTTCCTTCCTTCCTTTCTTTTACTGTCTAATTGTTTTTTCTTTTGTTGTTGTTTAGTCTTCACCCTCTGTGTGACTGAGTTATGTTTATTTGTAATACTTCCCCCGCAGAGCAACTTGTTTATCTCTCCTTGTTACCGTCTACCCTTGTTAGATAATCAGGGTCGTGATAATCTGAACTCTGTCGGGGTCAGAAGGTCGCCCTGTCATCCATTTTAGCTGCTGATGTTTTGGGCCCCAGCAGCTGGCGTGCTGACAGACATTTTCCAGGCTTGTTTAGACACACACACACACACACACACACACACACACACTCACACACTGGCGTCTGCACAGCTGTTGAAAGGAATCAGAACTCCAGGCTGGAATTTTTCTGCAAGATTTTCTCAATTTATTGATTTTACATAGGAACAAAATAAATCACAGTGCAAAAATGCAGACATGCCTCAAGTAAATGATGCATCTGGAATAAAAATAGTACTGTGGAACAGCCTTACATGAATTATGACGTCAAAAACAAGACAGACTTTTAGAGGTCATGTCAGGATTTATCTGTGGTGCAAGATGATAAAAGGTTCCTTAAATCAAATTAAATTTCTGCCCTTAAATTTCTGTCTTTCAGCTTGTTGTTTTGGTTTACAACCTACAACTTCGCTGTTTATTTAACTGTTATCAGCGGCATTTCCAGCTGCAGCAAGCTGCTGTTTTGAGATAAAGGCCCAGACACACTAAATAACATCAAAGAACTAGCAGTGATAAAGGCCGACTGTTGCATTGTCTCAAGTCGTCTGTGTCTTAGCCAAAAGGTTGTACCTGAACACACCACAACCAAGTCAACTAGCACATATGTTCTTTGCCTGCATGATGAGGAAATAACTCTCCACAGCAGTAGTAGTCTGTATTTATTATTAAAAGGGAAACTGGTAGACTGACAGGATGGATTTGGGACGCTAGTTTGCCAGTTAGCACTTTAACAACACAACTTAGTGTTGGAAGAACAAAGGATATCTGCCGTGCGCCAACAAACAATGCCCACAAATAGTTATGGTCTTCTTCTGCTAAAGAGCTCAATGGCTAAAAATATGATCTCACCTTTTATGACCTCACTCCCTCTTGATTTTAGCGGTTTGTTTACTTTGCTCACTTCCATTTCTCTTCTCGTGTGCTAAGCTGAACTGCCAATCGGAGTGATTTCATTCACCAACGGGCTCTACTGTCTCTGACACTGATTCAACATGCTGATTCGTCAAAAAAAAAAAAAAAGGAAATGAATGGCTGACTAATGCAAATGATGTGTGAGACAAAACTGAAAGTGACATTAGCTATGTTTCCATCCAAAAGTGATTCGAATCATTGGGAAATGCGCATTAAAAGAAATCCTGTGTGTTTCCATTAAATGTACGGACTTTGAAAACTGTGAAAACTACGAACTCGCGCGAGTTCTCCGCAGAACCGGAAACAAAACAAGTCTCGCATTCTTCTTCCTCTACATTTTCTGGTGGGTGGCAACCAGCTTGTAAATGCATAGAATGCCGAAGTCACGCCCCTTCCGGTGAAGCTCATGGGACCTTAGATCGAAAAAAATATGAATGGCAATGAATGGGGAGAGAAATATTATCTTTTGGTCCCATTTGAGCTGTGACATGAAATCCAAATATGTCGTTAATGAATTTAAAACATAAATTTTAAGGTCAAGAAAGTCATACTTTGTGGTAAAACTGTTGAGATATAAGCTTTTGAAAAAAACGTAATAAGAAAAACTACACAGGAGGCAGTCGCGTATGTAACATCATAGCGTTTGCTCGCTTCCTGCAGCTTGGAGTGACTGCAACCTGGCACAAAACACACATACATCTTCGATCATAAATCAATTAATCATAAAACAGTGGAATTTCAGCGGGGAGGCCAAGCTGCAGGAAGCGAGCGAAAGCTATGGTCACATACGCGACCTCCTCCTGTGTACTCTTGAGTCTTTCTAATTAAAAAGCTTATATCTCAACAGTTTTACGACAAAGTATGACTTTCTTGACCTTAAAATGTATGTTTTAAATTCATTAACAACATATTTAGATTTCATGTCACAACTCAAACGGGAACAAAAGATAATATTGCTCTCTCCATTCACTACCATTCATATTTTTTCCAATCTAAGGTCCCATGAGCTCTACCGGAAGGGGCGTGACTTCGGCACTCTATTACCAACCAACCAACCCAACCCGGAGTGTGGATATCACCATGGAAAGAGGTGCGCTAAGTCAGACTTAATTCGAACATAACTGTTTCCATCCCCCGTTTTGCGAATCAACATTTTTTGAAACCCAGCTAAAGCGAGTGCATTTTAGTTTGTGCGAATCAGGGGATGTTAATTCAAATTTTGGCATTTCCATCATAATTTTCTGATGCGATACTTCTAGATGCGCATCTAAACAAGCAGATGGAAACATGGCTATTGACTGCCTGTCAACCGTCAGCTTGGTGTGTCAGGTCCCTCAAAGTTCTGATAAAGTTGGCAGCTAGCTGTGAACATGTGGAGTGCTCAGCAACTAAAGAACCAGATTTTCTCAGAAGCTGGTGGAGACCAAAACAGAGCTAAAAGGAGAGAATGTTAGACTTATAGGGTGCTTTCACACCTAGAGTTGTCTTGCTTTGGTCTGAATCAGGGACTAATTTTGGTACAAAGTTACATAATTGCCTAGAGTTGGTTCGTGTTCTCACGGCAGCGTTTACAAGCGGACCACATCAAATGCTTGTACGTGAGAACGCTGCTCTTGATTGGTCCGAATGTCCATGTGGGAAAAGCCATAAAGTAAACAAAACGTTGAAGAAGAGTACACTTGCAAGATAAATGTGACACTTTCTAATGTCACAATGGAGGGACAACTACGCAGGTTGATTTTAGCGCTGCTCATCGTGGACTATATTGCTGTCATTGTTCATTTTAGACAAACCATACAGTTTGGAAACGAGGCGCGGCTCCAAAGTTGTCTTTTAGAATTTGGATATAGATATTTGGCTTTGTATGAGTTTGTTCTGAAGTGGGTTGTATCTGTTTTGGTTTTCTTCATCTTTCCTCCAACACCACATTGCAAAAAAGAGTTATGGCTTGGATTTAAATTCATACAAAGAGATGTCCGGGAGAGAAATCCAGGTAATTTTAGTATCACAGCAGCTTTAAAAGTGAAGTAGAATATTTTCATAGTCAGATCACTCCACCAGAAGTCACATTACTTGAAATGCTCCTGAGGCAGAGCTTCTTCTCTTCTTCTTCATTTCCTCTCTTCCAATTAATCATCTCTTTTTCCTCTCACGGTCTTGTGTTTCTTCTTCTCCTCTGCTCTCCGCTCTGTCCTTTTTATAGAGCTTTGATCCCGTTGTTTTAATCCTCCTCCCACTCACATTCCCTCCCTCCCTCCTTACCTTTCGTTCTCTCTTGCCTCTCCCCGTGTTACCTTCATTCTCTTCCTCTATTCCCTCTTTTTCTCCCTGCTGACCTCTTTCTCTTCCTTCCCTACCTTCCTGTCAACCTCCCTTTCTCTGTCTTTTTTCCTACCTCCCTCTATACCTTTCTCTCACATTTCTTTTTCCCTACTTCCTTGCCTTCTTTCTCCTCAACTTCATTCTTGCTCCCTTCCCTCCCTCCTCATTCCACTCTCCACCTGCCACACTATCCCTATTGCCGTGCACCCTCCCTTCCTTGCCCCCTTTCTCTCACCCTCCCGGCTTTTAATCCATATACCACCCTCTTACCGCCTTGTCTCCTTCACTACTTTCCTTCCTCATTTTCTCACTTCCTACCTCCTTTCCATCACTTATCATTCTCCCCTGCATTTACTCCTTTTCTGGTTCCTTCTGTCCTTCCTTGCCCCATTCCTTTCCTCTTATGTCCCTCTATCTCCTCACCCTTCCCTCTCTTCTTCCAGATTTCCTTTTCTTGCTCCCTACCTCCTAACATTTTGTATCCTCTACTCAATTTCTGCTTCCCTACCTAACTGTCTAACTTCTTCCCTCCCTTTCTTTCATTTTAACCCCTTTTCTTTCTCTCCACCTTCTCCTACCTCTTCCTTCTAATTCATTCTCTCCCCTCTTTTATCATTCTTTTCTTCCCTACTTCCTTGCTTTTTACTTCCAGTTCCTCTATATCTCCTTCCTACCTTCCTATCTCCTGTATTAGTTCCTTTACTTGTACTAGACAGCTTTACTTTTCTTATCTTAATTCTTCTTTGTGCTTCCTTTGCTTGCTTCTTTCTTTCTTCCATACTTTTATCCTCCCTTCTACCCCCTTTTATCCTTTATTAACTCCTTGCCTTGCTCCCTATCTCCTTTTTCTTCCCTAGCTCCTCATTTCCCTTGTCTTCTCTCCTTACATCTTCCATCTTTGCTTCCCTACCTTCACTTCCTCTTATGTTCCTGTGCGACACCATTGATTGTCTTGAGTTAGACCCTTTTCTTGCTCCCTACCTACCTTTTCTCTTTTTCATGCCCCTTTCACTCCCTCCTCTCTTACTTTCCTTACTTACTTTCTCTTTTCTCCACCACCTTCCTTCCTCTTTTAACCCTCCTATTTTTCTTCTTTCTTGCCTCCTTGTTTCCTTTCTTGGCCTTCTGTCTTTCTTTTTTTATACCTTCTTGCCTCCTTTTCTCAGCCACTCTCTCCCTTCTTCCTCTTTATCGCCTTTATTCTCTTCCTCCTCTTGCTCTGTCTTCCTCTTCCTTCACTCTTCCTCCCATCTTTTCCCAGTTTCCTCCTATCCCACTCCCCCTCCCACCTTCCCCCCCGTTCACTCTCTCCTCCCCTCTCTGTTGTGTTGATGTTCTCAGCTCCTGAAAGTCAGTATGTGGCGCTCCACCTCCTTCTCTCTTATTGTAACTCACTTCTCAGCCCTCCCTCCCTCCTTCCCCCATTCCCTCCCTCCCTCTGTCTCTAACTCACTCACTCTCTTGCTACTTTAACTCAGAGCTGCTGGTCCTCTCCTTCAGCTCAGTGCTCAGAGATGCATTAAAGTGTCTGAACAGATTCTGGATAAAGACGGCTGAATAAAAACTCTGCAAGGAGCCATTACAGGAGATTTTAACTGAGAGAAAGTGACACCCCGAAACAGGTACAGTGTGTGTGAGAGAGAGTGTGTGTCAAGTGCACTTTGTCTGCTGTGTGATTTTACTTAAAGCCTTTCTTACAATCTTCTTCTATTTGAAAAAATTGATGGGTTAGGATTCAGCTCAGGTTTTGTGCGCTATATAAACACTAAAGAAATGTAGACTACCCTTTTGTGACTGTGTGCTAAGACTGTATAGCAGAGAATACTTAATTGAATGCCTGAAAACCTATGACATATATTACAAAACAGCATTGCAAAGAGTGTCGTGGGGATGAAAGTACATATAGAAACTCTACCCTGCCTAAGGGATGCCTACACAAGGCGCTACAAGAATAAGGCTAAGGGAATCACTAAGGATCCCAAACACCGCTAGGCTAATTTCATTGTACCTTATATGATAACATGTCACAAATAAAATGAGATCTCAAGAGTTCAAGGTATATTTTTGAAGTTGTGAGACTTATGTTGGTCTTACAATCTGTTCTGTGTTTCCCTTAAAGTCTGTTGTGCACAAACTGACTCTTCTTTTTAAAGTCTTGCTGTAGCAGGAGCCCTTTTAAAGCTCATTCCCTCCAGGGAGCCCTGTTGGCTAAAATTAGGCAGGTGCACAACACCATTAATTCAGTCTTTAAAGAGATAGTAGTAAACAAGGTTGCTTAATCGATTCACCCGAAAGAGGTCAAGCTTTTAATTAGAAAAAAAGAAGACAAAGAAGAATCTTTGCTCTCACGCTCCGGAAATGTCACATACTTTGCTAAAAATGCAGTTTATAAGAGTTGTTTACAGGTTAAAGGTTGTTTACACAAACTGAAAGTGGACTAGAATCTTTAGAAAAACAGCTGATACAAGTTTAGTGACAGTTTCTTGCATTTCTTCTTATATGTTTTTATTCGGCAGCGTACAATGAAATGCATCACACTTACACACTCGCAAGTAAACACACTGCACTTGCACGTACATAAACAAGGTTTTTGGCATCATCCCACTAATCCACTTCTATTAGTATTTGTCTACTGACCTGACATCGAGTTCCAGACAGCAGAGAGTCTGTGTGAGCCCCGAAAACTGTGTGTGTGTGTGTGTGTGTGGTGCCAGTTTAGTCAGGGCTGACACAATAGGGCTACTCTGTTGACGCAAGACCTGTTTCTTAAAGTCTTTAGCGCTGCCAGGGGGCCTATTAGTGCTGCCTGTCTGTTTACGTACATTGTTTATGTGTGTGTGTGTGGGTGTGTGTGTGTGTGTGTGTTCCCTCATCAGTGCTGCTGCGAATGAGTAAGCACCTTTGCATACTAATGCATCGGAGGCTCAGTTGCGATGTGTTCTCTGAGAGCATCCTAATGAGGCCAGCCGCCGATCCTGATTAATTTGATGAAAATACAACGTGGAGCTGAATAATGGGAAGATAATGTTCCTTCATTAGAGAGAATCATGGAGCCACAGCAGGAATTGGGCACATTATTTATGTGATGTCACATGGGAGGAAAGTGGCTAATGAGTTTAGTTGTTTTTTCGGGGATAAGAAAAAAACACTTATTTGAATATTACTTAAACTGAAGAACTTTTTCTTGCACCATGCTTTTGTTGGAAAACTACATACATTATGTATTATATGTCAACAAGGCTTATTAGGTTTTACTCTATGCCTCTGTGCGTATTTCCCCAAATTACGCAAGACCAGAAAGCTCTCAAGTACCGTCTAAGTACTGTTTGTATAAATCGAACATAAAGGAGAAGCAGGTCACAGCTTCTGGACGAGTGATTCATTCTGAGTCTAATACAGAGTGGGTAGAAAGAGCTGACTGTAAACTTATTGTACGTCACCAGTGAAGCAGTAAAGCCTTCAGAGCAGCATGAGGAGAGGAAGAAATCTGGGAAAATATACCGTATAGTGAACAGGGAAACCCATTCCAACAGAAGACAGTGAGGTTGTCTACAAGTGCAGCAGCCGTATAGAAGACAGTTTAATTTGAAGTGTGAATAAATTGTACTTATACATCAAGACAAAAAATATTCATTTTAGTGTTAAATTTGTTTAGTAAAAAGGATGCAGTATATTAAACTTTGGGGAACTCAACACTTCCAGGTTCACTGCTGGCAAGTCGACTCTCCGAAAGACTAGTGATTGAAAATTCTGTTTTCTCCAATTTGAGGTATAGTGTCAAATTTAGGCCAAAGCAAGTGTAATATTCAAGCTAGAAACGTCAACTTGGGCTCAAATTGACGCTTATCAATTTGGGAAGTTTTCTATGTACAAGTGAAGCAGCGATATTAAACAAAAAGTGATGAAAAATATTTTAGTTTTTTTTGGGATGTTGTGTGAGATATTTTGAAATAAAATTGCAGCAAACCCCAGAATTTTATTTTGCTACTTTCCCCTTTGTGTCAGGATATTCCTTGCCAAATTTCATACCTATTTGTGCCAGCGTAGTGCCCTAATATATTTATTAACATAATTTCACCAGAAGCATGTCTTAAAGGGATAGTGCACCCAAAAATGAAAATTCAGCCATTATCTACTCACCCATATGCCGATGGAGGCTCGGGTGAAGTTTTAGAGTCCTCACAACACTTGCGGAGATCCAAGGGGAGAGGGGGTAGCAACACAACTCCACCTAATGCAGGCTGATGGCGACCCAGATTCAAACGCACAAAAACACATAATTGAAACAACAAAATATCTCCATACTGCTCGTTCGTAGTGATCCAAGTGTCCTGAAGCCCCGACATAAAAAGTTGTTTGGAAAAACGTCAGCTCAGCCTGCAGCTCTAACTGGATTCTCTTGGATTTTCGCAAGTGATGTGAGGACTCTAAAACTTCACCTGAGCCTTCCTCGGCATATGGGTGAGTAGATAATGGCTGAATTTTCATTTTTGGGTGCACTATCCCTTTAAAAATGGGTTTGGGTCCCCAGAGACCAAACGATCCAGAGTTGGTGCTCATTATCAACTTGTGATGGCCCATGGTACAGGCCAACAGGAAATGATAATGAAAAAGACATAGCAGAGAACATCATGAGGGCTGGACCTGGCTCCCAGCCTATGTTGTATGGCAGCCCAACTGCCAGAATAAAATGTTGGTATTGTACTTTTCTGCACATCACAGATGTGTTAACAGTTAAACATTTCATACATATGATGTAATGTAGTTCAGATTACGTGATCATAAGTGCTATATCGTAGGCAACTGGACTTGCTTGAGTTTCCTGAAGATGTTTTGCCTCCCATCCAAGAGGCTTCTTCAGTTCTAAGTGATTGGTACAGAGTTGCAGACTTTAAACTGTGTGTGGGTGTGAACCCTTCCAGAGTTTGTCTGCAGTGAGTCGTTGACCCCCCTGGCTATCATGTGAGTCGTTAGGGTTAGATAAGATCAAGTGTGGATGGGTGTTCAGCCATCTGGGGAGGGATCCCAAGACTGCATTGTAGGTGGGGGATAAGTGGTGTCATATAGACCACCTCCTCTGTTTAACGATGGTCGTTTCAGTTTGATGTAGATGGCTTCTTTCATGCCTCTTTCAAACCATGCCTCTTCTCTGGCCAAGATGTGCACACTGCTGTCCTTCTCCTTTAGATGCAAATGGACAGCTGAGTCTTGACCCAAGGAGCTGGCTCTCCTGTGCTGTGCCATGCACTTATGGAGTGGTTGTTTTGTCTCCCCAATGTATAAATCTGTACTGAACTGCATACACTACATTACTCTGCTCATGTCTGGGTGTTTTGTCCTTGGGGTGGACAAGTTTCTGTCTCAGTGTGTTACTGGGTTTAAAGTGCACAGAGATTTGGTGTTTGTTGAAAATCCTCCTGAGTTTCTCAGACACTCCTGCGATATAAGGAATGACAATGTTGTTATGTTTTTGTGTCTCTTCCTCTCCGTCTGCTCTGGGTCTTTTAGAGGTTGGGGTAGCCACAGGTTTGAAGTGCTTCCTTGATGTGTTTCAGTTCCTTCACCTTTGTCCTGGTGGGCACGTTTTCAGCCCGATGATTGAGTGTCCTGATGACTCCCAACTTGTGTCCCAGTGGGTGGTGAGAGTCGAACAGCAGGTATTGGTCGGTGTGTGTAGGTTTGTTAAGGTTCTGGGCTCTTCAATGTGTACTGTCTAGTCTAGTGTCTAGTAGACAGTCTAAGAAAGGTTGACTGGTTCCTCCCGTGTGAATTTGATGTTGGGGTTCACTGCATTATGTGTTCCGTGAAGGTTTCCACTTCCTTGGTTTTGATTTTGACCCAGGTGTCATCCATATACCTGAACCAGTGGTTAGGAGCAGTTCCTGTAAAGGTGGTCAAAGCTCTCTTCTCCACATCTTCCGTATAAAGATTGGCCACTATAGGGGACAACGGTGAGCCCATAGCACAGCCGTGCCTTTGTCGGCACGGCTGTGCTCTGGGCTCACCGTCTTCTTGAACATCTTCAAGAAACGCAAGCAAGTCCAGTTGCCTACGATACAGCACTTATGATTACCATGACCGGGATGACAGAGAATCTTCACCAACAAGTTCAGATTATGTGTACAAGAGCTAAGGAGCAGGAGGGGATGGTGAATGGTGTGACACCTAGACAAGTCTGTTGCCGAGCAGCAGACAGCAGCAGATTATTGCTCAAACCAGCAGAAGAGGGTAGAATCTGAATCGTTAAAATTGTAGACTTTTCACCTTATAGATAACAAGGTAAGCAGTACCACAAATTGCATGTATCCAATGTAAGGACCTAGTTAGGATTTAAAATATCCCGCAGCAGGGAAAAAGTGCAGTTTTTGCATCAATGTCAATGACAACAATTAAAATGTTCCAGTAATTCAGGGAAAACTAACCTCATCACCTCCTGCTGATGAATGCGAAGGAGCGGCCAGATTCATCTCTGTCTCATTTGCACTGTTTTGCCAAGAGGTGAGGGCGGGACGAGAGGACGAGGTTAATGATGAAAAGCACATGGGGACACGAACAGGAGCACCCATGGGAGAGACTAATATACACAATCGCATTAACAGCAGCCTGACAGAGAGAGGGGAAGGCAAGGAAATAAGAGGGAGAGAGGCGAGAGATTTAAAAACGATGGAAAAGTGATTGAGGGCCGGTGTAGGGGAGAGAAGAGCGAAAGGTAAGAGTAAACAAGAAGCATCTGTTCGCCATCAGGGCACATTTCTTTCTTTTTTATCACTTCATCAGGCGAGGGGTACAAAAACACACAAACCTTATGTAAACACATGATCAAAAACACATTGTATTGCGCTTTTAGCTTTTTTAACATCTAATGTAGCGTAACAAACTGCGGGCACATTACAAAGATATAATTTAGCTCCATGATTTAAAAGAAATGAAGGCAAAGGCCGTGCAGACAGTGCAAGAATATGAAAGTTTAAACAGGTGCTGCTTTGTACGGTATGTCCCTGATTGCAGTTGCTTCTCCAGGCAAATATCTTTGTCCCGTTTGATCTCCAGAACAACAGTTTAGCAAAGGTATTCACCCTAATGTGTGCAATACCTCTGTCCAGATTTTATTTCGCTCTCATTTATTCCAAGAAGATGAGAGCGCAGTCACTAATGACTTGGTCAACATCTGGAAATTAGTGGGGAAAAAATTAGTTTGTGGTTCATCAGCTTAAAAGGAGACAGATTCACAGTACAGAGGCATTGTTGTTGTGTAGTAACAGTGATGATGGCAGATTTACCACTCGGGTTTTGTAGTAATTTTAGACACAATAGGTCCTTGATTTCGGACAGAGGTACAGCCGGCTTCTCTTTAGGTTTGGTTCATTGTGCTCCCCTTTCCTCTGTTTTCCTCTATGGTTTGTTTGTCATGTGGTTTGTATTGCCTCACTTCCTAGTTCCTGGTATTCAGTCCTGTCACAATTGCACAGAAAATACACACATATATATATATATATATATATATATATATATATATATATATATATATATATATATATATATATATATATATATATATATATATATATATATACAGTACAGGCCAAAAGTTTGGACACACCTTCTCATTCAATGCGTTTTCTTTATTTTCATGACTATTTACATTGTAGATTCTCACTGAAGGCATCAAAACTATGAATGAACACATGTGGAGTTATGTACTTAACAAAAAAAGGTGAAATAACTGAAAACATGTTTTATATTCTAGTTTCTTCAAAATAGCCACCCTTTGCTCTGATTACTGCTTTGCACACTCTTGGCATTCTCTCCATGAGCTTCAAGAGGTAGTCACCTGAAATGGTTTCCATTTCACAGGTGTGCCTTATCAGGGTTAATTAGTGGAATTTCTTGCTTTATCAATGGGGTTGGGACCATCAGTTGTGTTGTGCAGAAGTCAGGTTAATACACAGCCGACAGCCCTATTGGACAACTGTTAAAATTCATATTATGGCAAGAACCAATCAGCTAACTAAAGAAAAACGAGTGGCCATCATTACTTTAAGAAATGAAGGTCAGTCAGTCCGGAAAATTGCAAAAACTTTAAATGTGTCCCCAAGTGGAGTCGCAAAAACCATCAAGCGCTACAACCAAACTGGCACACATGAGGACCGACCCAGGAAAGGAAGACCAAGAGTCACCTCTGCTTCTGAGGATAAGTTCATCCGAGTCACCAGCCTCAGAAATGGCAAGTTAACAGCAGCTCAGATCAGAGACCAGATGAATGCCACACAGAGTTCTAGCAGCAGACCCATCTCTAGAACAACTGTTAAGAGGAGACTGCGCCAATCAGGCCTTCATGGTCAAATAGCTGCTAGGAAACCACTGCTAAGGAGAGGCAACAAGCAGAAGAGATTTGTTTGGGCCAAGAAACACAAGGAATGGACATTAGACCAGTGGAAATCTGTGCTTTGGTCTGATGAGTCCAAATTTGAGATCTTTGGTTCCAACCGCCGTGTCTTTGTGAGACGCAGAAAAGGTGAACGGATGGATTCCACATGCCTGGTTCCCACTGTGAAGCATGGAGGAGGAGGTGTGATGGTGTGGGGGTGTTTTGCTGGTGACACTGTTGGGGATTTATTCAAAATTGAAGGCACACTGAACCAGCATGGCTACCACAGCATCCTGCAGCGACATGCCATCCCATCCGGTTTGCGTTTAGTTGGACGATCATTTATTTTTCAACAGGACAATGACCCCAAACACACCTCCAGGCTGTGTAAGGGCTATTTGACCAAGAAGGAGAGTGATGGAGTGCTGCGGCAGATGACCTGGCCTCCACAGTCACCGGACCTGAACCCAATCCAGATGGTTTGGGGTGAGCTGGACCGCAGAGTGAAGGCAAAGGGGCCAACAAGTGCTAAACACCTCTGGGAACTCCTTCAAGACTGTTGGAAAACCATTTCAGGTGACTACCTCTTGAAGCTCATGGAGAGAATGCCAAGAGTGTGCAAAGCAGTAATCAGAGCAAAGGGTGGCTATTTTGAAGAAACTAGAATATAAAACATGTTTTCAGTTATTTCACCTTTTTTTGTTAAGTACATAACTCCACATGTGTTCATTCATAGTTTTGATGCCTTCAGTGAGAATCTACAATGTAAATAGTCATGAAAATAAAGAAAACGCATTGAATGAGAAGGTGTGTCCAAACTTTTGGCCTGTACTGTATATATATAAACAGAGAATGGTTAAAATGTCTCCTTTTAGATCTCTGACAGTCATGGCAAGACGGCCCCTAACTTTGTTTAACCACTCAGCAAGTCAAGATCTGTCGCTTGTCTTTGAGTTTGATCCTTAAGACAATAATGTTTGCTTTCACTGATACTAATATGCCGCCACAAACCACACTCACAGTTTAATGTGGTTATAGTCTTGGCAGTTTACTGTTTTGAATTAGAGTTTTCATTTTTTGATTTCACAACTCAACCCACAAAAATGAACAAGACAAAGGAGCCTGACAAAACCGGACGCAGCACATTATCCCCACTAAGGCAAAGCAAATCCAGTGTGTCACAGTGACGCAGTATTTTTCCTGATCCTCAGCACAAATGATTGAACGCATAATGTGATCACACAGCACATTCTCACTCCGACCTCATCACACATCAATGTTCCGTCATGGACTTTTCACATGGAGATATGACGTGCAAGATACCCTGGGTGCGTTGGTTGTTGACGCTGTGGGAAGCTATGTCAACTTCAGCTTGTTACATGCATGGACTGTTTTTGAAATGCACTTCTGTGTTCACAGGAAATGTTCCTTACTCTTATATAGCCCTGATGTAAGCTGAGGATAGCTGACACCGCTGTTCAGTTTAAACTCAGGGTCCTATAGGTCAGTATTATCTGATTAGTTTTTAAGTCCTCAGCACTGTTTTCTTTTCCCTAGGTCAACTGCTGAATTTTCCCTGACGCTGGGTCGATACACTGAAATCACCTCCAGCTTATAGCCTGCTGATGTTATACTCTTGGAAACCTACGGCCTTAAATTCAAAGGCGAGACCAATTTCTTGACTTTAGATATTGAAATCACAGTGGCTGAATAGATTTTTTACCAAACTGCATCTGAAACATCCTTCGTTCTTCTGAAAATTAAAACGTGAAGATACCAATCTCATACAATGATACTTAATATCAAGAGACATCAAGAGACCCGGGTACATAGGAATGACCCCCTCTGTGCAACAACACAAGGCAAATGTCAACCGTGACAAAAGTTTTATTTTCAGAGACATAAATATGTACATCTGTCACAGAGAAAGAGAAAATATGTGAGATAATGTATAGTTTCACTCCCTCCAAACGAACTACCATGAGTCACAACACTTATCCTAAATGTCACTTCCCTTGACATTTCAGACAACAAACCAACTTTCCCATAGCATTGTTTCCCACTGCACCATGTTTGCTTTGAGGCACTGTGCGTCGCTCGGCCTCACCAGCCTCTGCGGGCAACTTTCATCCACTGTCACCACTGTTGACATGTCTGGATACGTTTAGCATTAAGGCCAAAGCAATTTTCTCCAATCACGCTGTGCCGTGTAGGCTGAGGCCGACTCAATTACAGACATGAGACGCTCAGACACATGTGGAAGAATACATATACCCGTACAGGGGAATGCAATCATTTCAGCTATAAAAAGGTCACCATATTTAAGTCAGGCTGCTTTAAAGGTCAAGATAAGGCTTGAGGCTGATTGTTTACAAAACAGCGATTATATAAAGGCAGGTATATACATAAGGCTAGTCAAAGTGACTTTATAAGCTTTGACATGGTTCTTTTGAAAGAAGAAATACACAGTCTTCATTTCACAAATGAAAAGCGCACTATATAGGTTTGCAGCAATAGAATTGGTGTGGTGTGACTAGAAGCTGACCAGAGACGTGTTGTTCTTTGTATTTACTGTTGTGTGAGAGTCTGTCCCCAACGTAGCAAAGATCCGCTGAGTGTTTTCTGCTTTATAACATACATGTGGTGCAAGTAAACGGAAAAAAAAATCATCTATTGCCTCAGCATTTTTTCCCATAAGTATCAAGGCCATATAGGGAAACACACACAACTTTGTGAGAATTGTTCTTATCGCATGTAAAAGTTCAATCAGGGCTCGGTGCCAAAGGCAGAAACCAGAGACTTTAAATGCCGGGATGGTTTCACAGATAATTTGTTGGGAAATACGAGATAAACAAAAGTTAAAATGGCAGAAGGCAACAGCAGAATTTTTTTTGGTAGTATAAAATGTTCTTTAAAGATGACTTTAGTGACTTAACTTTAACTTAATCATACTTTACATGAAGGGAAACTCCACAAATTTGACATATTAAAATCACTTTATTAGTCACAGTGAGCTAAAACTCACTCAGCATATGAAAACAGATGTGTAATGTGTTCTGTGGCTCTAAAGGAGCTTTGTCAAGTCTGAGAAAATGACCCAAGTGATGTCACTAATGGTATCTTGGTGTGGACTTAGAGACAACCCGTTGTCAACAGGAAGACTGTTATAAATCAAGGACCTGGAATCTGAAGGATGGAAGACATTTTAGTCTCAATTAGATTTCTGCCTTGGTGATGGAAGGAACGAAGCAGGAAAGGAGGAAAGGAAGGGAAAAGGGAAACTGGAGGAAGGATGGGGAAACGAGAGACAAGAATGAAAGGTGAGAAAAAGAGAAGAAAGGTAGGAACCAAGGGAAAAGAAAAGAGGGAGAAAGGAAGGTAAGGAAAAAAGAAAGAAAGGAAGAAAGAAAGAAAGAAAGAAGGTCAGAAAAAAACAAAAGAGGTAAAAACAAAGGGAAAAGAGGTGAGGGAGACAGTAAGGTATGAAAGGAAGGAATGAAGGAAAAAAGGGGAAGAATAAAGAAGGGAGAAAGTAAGGTATGGAAAGAAGGTACGGAAGAGAGAAGAGACAGAAAAAAGAATGAATAGGTGAAGGAAGGGAGATAGGGTATAAAAACAGGAAGCAAGGAAGGAAAAAAAGAAGAGAAAGGAATAAAGGGAAAAGAGAAGGAAGGAAGGAGGGTGCAGAAGAGAGAAGGAAGGGTCGAGAAAGTAAGGAAAGCAGAAGGAATGAAAACAGAAGAGAAGGAAGGAAGGATGAAAGGAAGGGAGGAAAGAAGGGAAAGGAGAAGGAGGGGAGAAGGGAGGGTAAAGAAACAAGAAGAAGGGAAGGGAGGAAAAGAGATGGAAGGAAGGAAGGAAGGAAAGAAGGAAGGGAAAGGTACAAGGAAGGAAAGAAGGAAAAAAGGGAAAGATTAAGGAAGGAAGAACAGAAGTAAGGAAGAGAGGTACAGCTAAGAGATGGAAGGGAAGAGAGGAAGTAAGGAAAGTGATGAGGAGAACGATGAGGATAGAAGGGAAGGAAGAGAGGAAAGTTAGGGAAAGTAGAAAGAAAGGAGATGGGAGAGTAAAGAAACAAGAAGAAATGAAGCAAGGAAAAAGAGAAGGAATGAAAAGGGGAAAAATAAGGAAGGGAGAAAGGAAGGTACGGGAGGAAGGAAGATAGGGAAGAAATAGAGAAAGTAAGGAAAGGGGAAGGAACAAAGAGAATAGAAGAAAGGAAGGCAGAAAAGAAGGGGAGATATTAGGGTAAAGAAACAGGAAGAAAGGAAAACAGAAAGAAGGTAAAAGAGAAGGAAGAGAGAAATGAAGGAAGTAAGAAGGGAAGAATGAAAAAGAAGCAAGGAAGGAATGGTAAGAAAAGGAAGGAAGAAAGGAAAACAGAAGGAAGGGAAAGAGAAGAACGATAGAACAGGAGAAAATTAATGGAGCACAGTTGCTCTGTTTATCACGGTGTGGATTTAGCATCTGAT
Organism: Epinephelus lanceolatus; assembly: GCF_041903045.1. Classification (NCBI taxonomy): domain Eukaryota; kingdom Metazoa; phylum Chordata; class Actinopteri; order Perciformes; family Serranidae; genus Epinephelus; species Epinephelus lanceolatus. Next base: position 20,375,637 of record NC_135755.1, read on the forward strand.
TAATCTACAAGCTTCTGTGCTGAATTCCTCAGACTTCATGCTCATGGTTTCTCAATGGGTTTCATCACACAAACACACACACTACACACACACACACACACACACACACACACACACATACTGAAGTCACATTTTTGTCTGAAAGGGTGAACCGGTCGTGAAAAACAGACCTCAGATCTGGAGTGTGTTTATCTGGTTCTTGTGAACTTGTGACCGCCGCATCCCTCCATCAAACACTCCCTCACCCTTTCACTCCGGCTCAGATTCACTTTGTTGTCCCTGTTTCTTCAGTCTCTCTAAAGCCTCTCCTGTCTCTATCACGCTGCTGCACTCCATCCTGTTATTTATTATTCACTCCATCTGTCATTCTCCCTGTTACCCCTGTGTATACAGAGCTCTCTATCAGTGGTGGAGGAGGTATTCTTTTATCTATGTAAAAGTGCTAATACCACACTGTAAAAATACTCTGTTAAAAGCAAAAGTCCTGCAAAATGCTACTCAGGTTAAAGTATGCAAGTATAATCAAGAAAATGCACTTAGAACATTAAACATAAAAATCAATACAGAAAAATGTCCCCTGTGATTTTATATCATATCATTAGATTGTTATTATTTGTGCATTAATGTGATATCAGGATCTGACTGTCGAACCTTGATTCTTGGCCCTGCAGGTGATGGGCCCACAGGACGATGGCTCCATGTTGTTTTTTTCGGGCTTTTCCTCTTTGCCCGACCTGGCCCCATGGCCCAAGGCCCGGCCACCAGACACTCCTTGGCGAGCTCCCTCTAGGTCTGGCTCAAGAGGGGCGCCTTGGTGTCCCTATACCGGGCGAGGTGCTCGGAGTCCAAATAGTCAGTGTCATCAAGGTCTTCTTGAATTGCTCTTAGTCTCCCCTGGGACCAGGGTTGGAAGGAAGTCACTGCCTCAAGTGAGGGAGCTCAAGTATCTCAGGGTCTTGGTCAGGAGTAAAGGTAGAATGGAGCGTGAGATGAGTCGGCAGTTTGGTGCGGCTTCTGCAGTTAGCAGCATCGTTGTTTACTGGTCCGTCTACGTCCCAACCCTCACCTATGGTTATGAGCTCTGGGTAGTGACAGAAAGAATTAAGTTGCGGATACAAAGAGCTGAAATGAGTTTCCTTTGTGGGGTGGCTGGGCTGTAGAAATAGGATAAGGAGCTCGGACAGCTGGAGGGAGCTCGGAGTAGAGCCGCTGCTCCTTTACGTTGAAAGGAGTCAGTTGAATTGGTTTGGGCATCTGATCGGGATGCCTCCTGTGCGCCTCCTGTTAGAGGTGTTCTGGGCACGTCCCACTGGTAGGAGGCCCCGGGGGCAGACCCAGAACACGCTGGAGGGATTTCATATCTCATCTGGCCTGGGAAGCATTGCTGGGGAGAGGGATGTCTGGGGTGCTTTGCTTGGCCTGCTGCCCCCACAACCCAGCCCTGGATAGGCGGATGAAAATGGATGGATGAATTATGAGTTCATCTGCTAATAATTTTCTCCAGTTGAAAACAGTGGGAAATGTGGTCACCATTTTCCAGAGCCCAGAGTGATACAATGTTTTTTTTAGTCCAACCAGCAGTCCAAACTTCAACATGAATACATTATAATTATTAAAATAATCAAAAAGGAAAAGCAGCAAATCTTCACATTTGAGAAGCTGGAACCATGAAAGGTTTTTGCTTGAAAAATGACTGAAATCAATTAATTAATTGATTAATCTGTAACTATAAAAACTATTGGGTAGTTCAATTTGTTACAAAACATATTTTCTCTGTATGCAAACATCTTAGTTTGTAAAGTGGCTAAAGCTGTAAAAAAAGTATTTCTCAGATTTTTTTACTTACAAAAGTACTAATGAAAGACATTACTGGTCTATTTTAAGTATCAGACATACTTTTTATGGCTTCTGTAGCATAAATAGCCTAAAATAAACTCCAGTTTTGATCATTTTGAAATAAAAACAGAATCATGTCCATGGGGAGGCTGGATCACATCGACATTCGGCTCAGCTCCAAGACATATAGTCCCCTAAACACTCTTACTGTAGCTGGAGCTCAGCCAGTCTAAGCATCTCCACTGCTTAGATAAATGTATCCACTCAAATCTTTATTGGAAGAACAACTTCTTTCTTTGTAGAAGTCACTTAAGACAACATTTGTTTTATACTGCAGGAAAAAGCCCAACTTCCAACTGTCCACTGGGGAATATTGAAAATGTTTTGCTGAACTAACAATAGGCCTGTTCTCTTTATTTGTCAGTGTGTTGCGTGGCAGCATTTTCACATGGGAGTGTGTGCGGTTCACTTTCTAGCTTTATTCAGTTCTTCAGCTGTATCTCACAGCCTTCTTCAGCCTATGGAACGTGCTCTGAGGTCAACAAGTGTCATTGGAAGTAATGTGCGGGAAAAAGCCCTGCTGTATGATCAAAATCTCTGAGTGAAAACTAAAAGAATCTTGGATATTTTACCATAGATGTGAACAATAACTTGTTATTGCTTTGTTCAATTAAAAAAAATGTAATTTTTTAATTAATTAAAAAATGAATGGATTCATGAATGAATAGAAAATAAAAGGATGAATAAAAACTGAAACAAATGAAGAGCAACATTAATACAGGAACATGCTATTTTCGGTCACTGCATGATCACCATATAGTTGGTTAAAGACTGTGTTCTTCTGAGGACATACACCGATCAGCCGCAGCACTAAAACCACTGACGGGTGAAGTAAATACCATCAGTCATCTCGTTACAATGCAGTGTTCTGCAGGGAAGCCTTGGGTCCTTGTTGTGCACCACCCACCCAAACACTACTGCAATCTGGTCAAGCGTCCATGGGATGTACCAGTACCCCAGATGTCCTGTGTCCATGCCCCCACAGGACAGAGCCAAGTCCAATCCATGGTGATGCCTCTGACCTGTTGAGACATGGACACAGGACCTCTGGAAGTGTCCTCTCTGGGACAGGGGCATTTGTGGCAGAGCCTTAGTGTCCTGTGGGGTGTGATGTGGGATATTGCCACTTCCCATGGATGCTTGATCGGATTGGGATCTGGGGAATTTGTAAGGCCACGTCGACACCCTAAGCACTAAGCACTAAGCACAAGTTCAGGTCATTGGAGGGAATTTATATAGTAAAATATGATTAGATTCTTCATCACTCCAAAAATAAAGCAATTTCAAGAAAGATCAGCCAAGAAGTGGACATTGTTCGAGGGAGTGTGGAAACTCTCAGGCAGATCATTTCCACATCTTCTGGGACTGCCCAACAATCCGGCCTTAGTAAGATAGTAACATAGTATGAATGATTAATTCAATAAGGGGTTTTGAGATTAAACATGATTTCTACACTATATATTTCAGGAATATCACTGCCACAACCAACTCTAGGGATAAGCCAGTCAAAAAGCTATAACAAGGAGATGGCGAACCAGAGAGCCCCAAACAAAAGAGGACTGGATTGTAATTGTAAAAGAAATATGTAACATGGAAAAGGATACTTTCTCCTTGAATCTATGTATGGACAAATGTATTAGTTACTAGTGGACATCTAGTCGGTGAAGATTCTCAGTCATCCAGGTCATGGTAATCATAAATGCTATATCGTAGGCAACTGGACTTGCTTGAGTTTCTTGAAGACGCTTCGCCTCTCATTTAGAGCTGAAGAAGCTTCTTGGATGAGAGGCGAAGCGTCTTCAAGAAACACTCACATGAATGCCAGGACCCAAGGTTTCCCTGTAGAACATTACACTTATGAGATGGTCAGTGTTATTCACCTTAGTTGTCAGTGGTTTTACTGCTGTGGCTGATTGGTGTCTGTAGCTAACATTTACCTTCATTAGAGGGTCATTCCAAGGATTTAGTACTACACTTGCAAAATCATAATCAAAGCCATCAGTCCATCTAATATCCTGACAAACTCCAGGAACATTGGATCCAAAACTATAAGAAATAAAACACCTTAAATTAGCATTCATCGTTCATTGGACAGACAAAGATGGGTAAACTAAAGATACACAAATAAGAAAATAAGAATCAAAAACTGAATGAAAGGAATATTAACAAATGCAAGTAGAGACTCTGAGCTTCTGGTCAGCCTACATCACTGTAGTTTACATCCTGATGTCTTGTTAGAGAACAAGAGTACAGACTTGATGGTCGGTTGATAATGTTCACTGATTACAGCACAACAGATTTCCATTTCGTCTTTAAAACTATGGCTTGTGGTTCCATTTGAACCATTCTGATAATTGTTTCTCTCCTCCTCTCTGCAGGGGGACCACACGTGGGCGACCATGTTGGGTCAGAGTGTGCGGTTACAGCCTGTGCCGATCCAGAGCCTGTCAGAGCTGGAGCGAGCCAGGTTACAGGAAGTCGCCTTGTACCATCTGGAGGAGAGGGACCTGGACTTCAAGATTAGCATCCCGAAAGGTATGTTAAGTTCAGACAACAAATTTCAACACATATCAAGTCTTTTTGGTGCTCTTACATCCAGGATTTGAAAGACCAGTTCAACATTGTGGGACTTGTTTTCGCTGTCTTGCTAAGAGTTTGATGAAGTCAGAGCCTGGAGTTGATTAGCTTAGCATAAAAACTAGAAGCAGATGGAAACAGCTCACTCGGCTCTGTCTAAAGTAAAAAGCAAAACACCCACTGGCACCTCTAAAGCTCACTAATTAGCATGTTGCATTTTGTTCGCTTAATCCACACAAAAAACCCAATGTAAAAACATCAATTTGTGGTTTTACAAGGTTTATGTGCTGGTTCATTTAGAGCCATTTAAAACCACAAATTGTAGTTTCTGTATTTTGGTTTTTGTACGGATCAAACAAACAAGATTTAATGGGTTATTTAGTGAGTTTTTGAGGTTAAAGGAGGTGTGCTTTTGCTTTTAAACAGAGTCAGGTTAGCTGTTTTCTCTGTTTTCAGTCTTCATGCTAAGCTAAGCTAACCAGCTGGTGCCTGTAGCTGCACATTTAGCATACAGACATGAGAGTGGTATCAATCTTCTCATATAATTGTTGGAAAGAAAGAAAAATAAAATTTCTCAACATGTCAGCATTACTTCTTGAAGAGTTGGCAACCTTTCTCAATTCAAGAAACGTCTAAATCCACATTCGCCTTTGGTTGTTCAGTCGACTTTCTTGAAATCTTGTAGACATGTTTCAAGACGTCTTAGAAAGACAAATCAATTTTAGATTCTGCAATAATTGGCTCAAATGGCTCCTCACAGTGTGGAGGTATGACGCATGATAACTACAATGTTACGTTTCTTGATAAATGTGACCACTTTCAATGGTTTGTCCTGGTTGTGGAGAGGATCGTCAGCCTAGAGGTTGCACTAGGCTCGTAATGACGTGTGAAACCTAGCGCCAGTTTAGAAGATGTGACTGGTATGGTAATCAAGCCCACTCCCTATTAAAAGCTGAGGTTGAACTGTCCTCAAGGGAGCCATAACACACTGCTGGTGAATCTGAGGAATGAGTGTGAAGCAGGAGGACAGTGAGGATAAGCCTGTGTGCTTGGTCAACACTCTTTGGTCAAAGGCAACATTCTGTAGACATGTGTAAGCAATCAGAGTTGTTAGTTATGATAAGAAAGGGCAAAGGATGCTGCATGGTTTGTTTATCCTTCCGCGTGTCTCACTCGATGTCTCAAATACCACTGATAGGATTGGGAGTTCAGTTCAGGATAAAGGAAAAAAATATATACAGATATGGTGTCTAAGATATATGCAAACTGCTTAAAAACTAAAGAGAAATAGGAGAAAGGGCAGTTATAGAAAGCTACTTTCCTCTCTGCTATGGAGTGCAAGCAAATGCTGCTTTTAAGATGCTTAAAAAATTTGTTTTTCCGTTGAGGAACATTTAGAAATGGCTCCTCGTGCAGCCAGAAAGGACAGTCTCTGCTTGCTTTGGACAGACATTATCTCACAGGGGAACTCTTTGCTAAGAGCCAAAAGAAGGTTGTTTTTTCCTAGATAAATATGACATAGGCTCGTCCTTACTAATTTCCATTTTGAGGCCATTTTTCTTTTGTTCTTGTTATTAATGCCTCTGTGCCAGAGATAGCCGTGGCTGGAGGCAGTCTGTTTTCGGGTTTTCCATCAGTACATACTGTAATGGACTGGGTGACGTGATTTTAGCTGTATGGATTCTGTCACTGTTAAGAATGTGTTACGTTCAGCTGCAGTTATGGCAGTTACTGAGTTTTCCCACACTGTGAAGCCTGTCAGTCAATACTAGCACCTATGACAGTGGTCTGTGTGAGATACCTGTGATTGGCACAGGCTTGAGGAGGGAGGGTTGTTGTTGTTATTCCTGCTACGTCATGTGTGCATTTGTAAGCCGATGAGCTGGAGTTGTTGAAGTATCCGCTAATGCAGAGAACACCCTGTAAAACAGATAGGTTTGTTGTTTTGGCATTGGCTACGGCCCACAATAGCCTGTGTTAAAGTTCAGGAATAAAAGGTCAGCAAAAGGAGTTCATGCCTCATAGCCTTATTATTGGGGGCACTACAATACAATCATTCGTATGTACAGTACAGGCCAAAAGTTTGGACACACCTTCTCATTCAATGCGTTTTCTTTATTTTCATGACTATTTACATTGTAGATTCTCACTGAAGGCATCAAAACTATGAATGAACACATGTGGAGTTATGTACTTAACAAAAAAGGTGAAATAACTGAAAACATGTTTTATATTCTAGTTTCTTCAAAATAGCCACCCTTTACTCTGATTACTGCTTTGCACACTCTTGGCATTCTCTCCATGAGCTTCAAGAGGTAGTCACCTGAAATGGTTTTCCAACAGTCTTGAAGGAGTTCCCAGAGGTGTTTAGCACTTGTTGGCCCCTTTGCCTTCACTCTGCGGTCCAGCTCACCCCAAACCATCTCGATTGGGTTCAGGTCCGGTGACTGTGGAGGCCAGGTCATCTGCCGCAGCACTCCATCACTCTCCTTCTTGGTCAAATAGCCCTTACACAGCCTGGAGGTGTGTTTGGGGTCATTGTCCTGTTGAAAAATAAATGATCGTCCAACTAACACAAACCGGATGGGATGGCATGTCGCTGCAGGATGCTGTGGTAGCCATGCTGGTTCAGTGTGCCTTCAATTTTGAATAAATCCCCAACAGTGTCACCAGCAAAACACCCCCACACCATCACACCTCCTCCTCCATGCTTCACAGTGGGAACCAGGCATGTGGAATCCATCCTTTCACCTTTTCTGCGTCTCACAAAGACACAGCGGTTGGAACCAAAGATCTCAAATTTGGACTCATCAGACCAAAGCACAGATTTCCACTGGTCTAATGTCCATTCCTTGTGTTTCTTGGCCCAAACAAATCTCTTCTGCTTGTTGCCTCTCCTTAGCAGTGGTTTCCTAGCAGCTATTTGACCATGAAGGCCTGATTGGCGCAGTCTCCTCTTAACAGTTGTTCTAGAGATGGGTCTGCTGCTAGAACTCTGTGTGGCATTCATCTGGTCTCTGATCTGAGCTGCTGTTAACTTGCCATTTCTGAGGCTGGTGACTCGGATGAACTTATCCTCAGAAGCAGAGGTGACTCTTGGTCTTCCTTTCCTGGGTCGGTCCTCATATGTGCCAGTTTGGTTGTAGCGCTTGATGGTTTTTGCGACTCCACTTGGGGACACATTTAAAGTTTTTGCAATTTTCCGGACTGACTGACCTTCATTTCTTAAAGTAATGATGGCCACTTGTTTTTCTTTAGTTAGCTGATTGGTTCTTGCCATAATATGAATTTTAACAGTTGTCCAACAGGGCTGTCGGCTGTGTATTAACCTGACTTCTACACAACACAACTGATGGTCCCAACCCCATTGATAAAGCAAGAAATTCCACTAATTAACCCTGATAAGGCACACCTGTGAAGTGGAAACCATTTCAGGTGACTACCTCTTGAAGCTCATGGAGAGAATGCCAAGAGTGTGCAAAGCAGTAATCAGAGCAAAGGGTGGCTATTTTGAAGAAACTAGAATATAAAACATGTTTTCAGTTATTTCACCTTTTTTTGTTAAGTACATAACTCCACATGTGTTCATTCATAGTTTTGATGCCTTCAGTGAGAATCTACAATGTAAATAGTCATGAAAATAAAGAAAACGCATTGAATGAGAAGGTGTGTCCAAACTTTTGGCCTGTACTGTATGTCTAATTCTTGAGGACGCAAAATGTCGCGAACGCCTTAAGGGAATTTCTTCAAATTTGTCATAAATGGCCACTTGGACTCAATTTGAACTGATGAGATTTTGTTGGTCGTAGGTCAAAGGTCACTATGACCTATGACCCGTTTTTTGGCCAAATCTTTAAAAAAAACAATCATCATATTTAACGTCATATCTCATGAACAGAAGGGGCAACATTTGGTCATATGCTGAATTGGTGACGCTAGTCTTGGAAGTGACGTCAACTAAAAAGCTTTTCCAGATCTTTAAACCACATCTCATGGTCTGCCTGAGCAGATGACATTTGATCACTTGTCACAGAGATCGGTCGTGCATACTTAAGTCACGTCACGAAAATGAATATCTCTGGCAACTAAGCAAACTCCATCTGCAGAGGAACACTGTAAGATGCGACTGAAAGCCCCAGAAAGTCAAGTGAGTGGCCTTTAAGATTTTTTTATGTCTCCACTCTGGCAATAGCAGTGGCTCAAGGCGTTGTAATATATATATCATGGGTTCATCCCAATACCGAATCTTGCATCCACGTTTCCCTTAGCCTGGAAATCCAGACTCAAATCTAGACAGATTTTGAGTCTGGCCCTCACCCATACACCCTTCCTACCCAAGGGGCGGCACTAACTGAGGCATTTCAAATGCCGCCGTATGCAGTTGGATAGCACGATGGCCAATCAGAGCAAAACACAAGGTGACGTATTCAGTGCAGTAAGCCCATTGGTTTGCTGACCAGTGGGGCTAACTGATATATTATGCTTTTGTTGTATCCCATCGGCAAAACCGCAAAAATGTCCTTCCTGGAAGTGAAGGCTTCTAGGGCAGTCTTCTGTTCCTCTCTCAAGGAAAAAGATAAGTGTAGTTGGCTTAGCGTTTCTTCCAAAGCTAAATTGAATGGACACGGTCCTTCGGCAGCTGCCATCTTGGCTGTTTACTTTTAGACTCTTACGGGGGTCGGGGCATCTGGATTTCCAGGTTACGTTTCCCTCACTTGCGTCTCTTCCTTGCGTCTTAGCTCCACCCTCGTAATAAACAGGGGAGAGATGCGAGGATGAGACATGAGGGGAGAAGAAACAAGGAAAAATGTCTTAAGAGAAATGAGATGTCTTTTCCTTTAAAGCGTCACATGAAGCGACGCCCATTTCTGACGCCAGCAGTTGATCACAGTTGGATCAGCTGTCAGGAGGCTTTATTTACAGCTACAGAAAGTTTTAATTGAGTTTGTGCCACATAATGTTATATATACATACAGTACAGGCCAAAAGTTTGGACACACCTTCTCATTCAATGCGTTTTCTTTATTTTCATGACTATTTACATTGTAGATTCTCACTGAAGGCATCAAAACTATGAATGAACACATGTGAAGTTATGTACTTAACAAAAAAAGGTGAAATAACTGAAAACATGTTTTATATTCTAGTTTCTTCAAAATAGCCACCCTTTGCTCTGATTACTGCTTTGCACACTCTTGGCATTCTCTCCATGAGCTTCAAGAGGTAGTCACCTGAAATGGTTTTCCAACAGTCTTGAAGGAGTTCCCAGAGGTGTTTAGCACTTGTTGGCCCCTTTGCCTTCACTCTGCGGTCCAGCTCACCCCAAACCATCTCGATTGGGTTCAGGTCCGGTGACTGTGGAGGCCAGGTCATCTGCCGCAGCACTCCATCACTCTCCTTCTTGGTCAAATAGCCCTTACACAGCCTGGAGGTGTGTTTGGGGTCATTGTCCTGTTGAAAAATAAATGATCGTCCAACTAAACGCAAACCGGATAGGATGGCATGTCGCTGCAGGATGCTGTGGTAGCCATGCTGGTTCAGTATGCCTTCAATTTTGAATAAATCCCCAACAGTGTCACCAGCAAAACACCCCCACACCATCACACCTCCTCCTCCATGCTTCACAGTGGGAACCAGGCATGTGGAATCCATCCATTCACCTTTTCTGCGTCTCACAAAGACACAGCGGTTGGAACCAAAGATCTCAAATTTGGACTCATCAGACCAAAGCACAGATTTCCACTGGTCTAATGTCCATTCCTTGTGTTTCTTGGCCCAAACAAATCTCTTCTGCTTGTTGCCTCTCCTTAGCAGTGGTTTCCTAGCAGCTATTTGACCATGAAGGCCTGATTGGCGCAGTCTCCTCTTAACAGTTGTTCTAGAGATGGGTCTGCTGCTAGAACTCTGTGTGGCATTCATCTGGTCTCTGATCTGAGCTGCTGTTAACTTGCCATTTCTGAGGCTGGTGACTCGGATGAACTTATCCTCAGAAGCAGAGGTGACTCTTGGTCTTCCTTTCCTGGGTCGGTCCTCATGTGTGCCAGTTTCGTTGTGGCGCTTGATGGTTTTTGCGACTCCACTTGGGGACACATTTAAAGTTTTTGCAATTTTCCGGACTGACTGACCTTCATTTCTTAAAGTAATGATGGCCACTTGTTTTTCTTTAGTTAGCTGATTGGTTCTTGCCATAATATGAATTTTAACAGTTGTCCAATAGGGCTGTCGGCTGTGTATTAACCTGACTTCTACACAACACAACTGATGGTCCCAACCCCATTGATAAAGCAAGAAATTCCACTAATTAACCCTGATAAGGCACACCTGTGAAGTGGAAACCATTTCAGGTGACTACCTCTTGAAGCTCATGGAGAGAATGCCAAGAGTGTGCAAAGCAGTAATCAGAGCAAAGGGTGGCTATTTTGAAGAAACTAGAATATAAAACATGTTTTCAGTTATTTCACCTTTTTTTGTTAAGTACATAACTCCACATGTGTTCATTCATAGTTTTGATGCCTTCAGTGAGAATCTACAATGTAAATAGTCATGAAAATAAAGAAAACGCATTGAATGAGAAGGTGTGTCCAAACTTTGGCCTGTACTGTATATAATGATAAAGATACAGATACAGTTATCAGTAGCAGAGCAGCAGTATTTTCTTTCTGTCTAACAATCAACTGCACATGAACAACAACCTGTCTTTGAACACTGGAATTGATTCATTAGGCCAAATGTTTCAGGGAAAACTAAAATTCTGTAACTCATCAACCCGACGCTCAGGAATGATCAGTGATGTAAACGTGTTTCTTGCTGACAGACGGACTGTTTGATAGTGTCCATAATAAAAGTTTATGAGGGAAATAACAGATTGTGAAGAGAATAATCTTTCTCATAAATGAAGAAAGTCATTTGTTTCCTCTTCTTCATCAGAGAACAAATAAAATATGATGTGGCAGTGATACATTTGAGTGTAATCTCTTATCTGTCTTCCCTCTGATATGTAACTCCAGTGATGTTGTGATGTATCAGATCAGTCCAATCAGCTGTCCAATCAATAACTGATATCCAATCAAGAGTGGTGTGTTGGTTGGTGAAAGACTTCCGCGAAGGCTGCCCTCGTGCAGCCTTACTTCCCTCTCCTCTGAAAGCCTCCTCTCTCCTCTCTCCTTGACTCCTCCAAGCGCATTTAACAAACTGAGAGGTCCTGCAAGATGGTGAGTCTTGATCTATTTCCGGGTCAAGTGATCGAGGACAGAGGACGGAGGAGTCGAGGAGGGATATTGGGATGAAGCCAGTGTCTCTGGGTGCATCCATCCCATTCTCGTGAGTGGATTTGGTGGTCAAAGTTCAAGGTCACTGTGACATCACAGAACATGTTTTTGACCCTAAGGAATTCATATGCGAATTATGAAAAAATTGATGAAGGTCAATGTCGCAGTGAAATAATATTCTGCAAAAACATTTTTCTGGCAATTGCATCATATCTCAGGAAAAGAAGGGGAGACATTTGGTCTGATACTGATTCTGTGACACTAATCTTGGGTGCCCACCTTGAAACTGTGGTGATTGTATAGATCCTCTGTGCTGCCACTTTGAGGATGTGTGTGAAACATCCACATAGTTTCTTTGCATCGACATTTGAAGCATTGTCTACTGTCATAGCTACATGTGAATCTGGACAGACATGGATGTAAACTGTAAGTGCAGCTTCACTCGTCTGCAGAGACATTCAACCACAATCTGGTAATTCTATTTTTTTTCTTGCTCTGGCATGGAGTGTAATTGTAATATCAATTTCTTTGTCTTTTCAACTAATTGAAATGCCCCACCTCCCGTGTTCTCACCAAGATACCAGGTCCTTTTGTGTTTCTAAACTGTGATGTCTAGACCTCTTAAACTCCCACCTGGATACGAAACCCTGCAGGATACCCCGGGTGTGAAGCACACGCTAGGGGGTCGGTGCCAGTCCCTGCAGCAGGCAAAAGGGTGTGAAACACATCTTAAGAGGTGTTCCTCAGGTATAAATGTTTAGGCTTTCCCATGCTTGGGATCTTTCTTCATTCTGGCCGCTCGTGTGTTGATTGACCTTATCTTTGCAAAGACAATAAAAACCTTGTCGGCCGGCAGAAATCTATATTCCATTCTTCACCAGCAGCACAGAATTTCCACAACAAGAGCAAGAGAATATATTCTTATTCCAAATAAACTATAATAAACCATTAGAATTGTTAAATTAAATTAATATTTCTTATTTTCTTTGATATTTTTCGTGATATACAGATATGCAATGATGATTGCTGGATAATATGTTAAAAGAATGAGACTGAAGGAATAGTTCACCCAAAAACAATATGGTTTTTGGTGCGCTGTTGAACTAAGCTCTCTGTGGCCCCAGAAAAAGTATTTTAAGTGGTGTTAAGGAAAACAGAGCACCCAAAAACTGAAAGCACATCACTGCAAACAGCGTTATCCAAATGCCACTTATCTATTCATGGGCTAATGGAAATCCAAACAGCTATTTTCACTAAACAACTGTTTAGCAACAGCAAATAGTCGTTTGGATTCCCACCACTCTCTTCTCAAGCTGCTTACTGCACAGACTGCCATAACTTATTTATGAAGGTTGTTAGAGCTGTGTAAAACTTAAAAGGCCTTTTTTGGGTGAAAAAAAAAAAAATATATATATATATATTTTTTTTTTTTATTGACCGTTATTATTCTCCTCAAATGAAACCAGGATTGAACATCAAGTCAAAGATGGATAATGTTTTATTTATACTGTAATTTACCATTAGAAAGTATAGAACCTTTCACTTTTAGTAAACAGTAGGGCATTTTTTAGTGGGCGGGGCTTAGCTGGATGCAAAACAATTCTTTACAGACATTAGCTAGAGCTAGCTAGCAGGTTCTGTTGGCTTCTTTTAGATCATGAAGAAAGACGATGCGAGTGGTACATTCAGAAATACTCATTCTGAGTGCCGTAGTGAACGTTCGGCGTTCGGGAGACAGAGCAGCAGAGCACTGAGCGGAGTGAATGTGTGATTAACTTAACCGTTCATTAATTCATATGAAAATGTAACGCTCCGTGTCTATGACCAACAGGACTCTCATTTTAGTGGAGAGTGTCAGACTGACTTTACGAACGCACCATGTCAGGTCACTCACTCTCCGGACCGCGAGTGTTACATGAATAAGTAAACACTGACCAACGGGACCAGACTGGCCGACCCGTATGCTCTCACTCAGTGGACGCATGATGTCACAGGAAGCTTTGTGGTTGATTACTGTGCCAATCTTACAAAGGGAATCGACACTTGAACAGTTTCCTCTGGTTTGTTTTGCTATCGAAGCTAACGTTAGCTAATGCGCTAAAGAGTTAGCGTTACGGAGAAATCCAGTATTCCTCTTAATACCTCCCCAATGTCTGATGAGGTGGACATGATAACCCTTAATACACATAACGTTATTCATCCCTACAACAGGAAATACTTTTTCCCTAACCTGATATGCACGTGAGCATTTTTCATAATCATCTCCGTCCAGTCCTTTCGTCTTATCACATTTAACCATAGTTGTCTTTGTTTTCACTGAGGGGCAGTGGCGGCTGGTATGAGATGAAATTAAGTTTTGAGCCATGACTCCTTCTATTCTGGCTCCCAATAACACAACAAGATGACATTTTAAGACTCCTATGTAGCCTACAGCCCTGTGGTGGAGAGTCGTGTTTTGCCTCCAGCTAACAAACTGACGTCATTGTGACGTCGGCCCTAAAAGGGTCAATATAATTTTTTTTCGTACCTATAAGACAGAAGGCATCACTTTAAGGTCGTGGGTCATGGATGTGAGCTTGTTTTACAGGCTTCCACAAAGGAAACCATCTTTCTTTTCTTCAGAAAGAAAGTCAGTCTTTCATATAGGCTGTTGTCCTCCCTTAACAGCTTCGCAGCTACATCAGACGCTCTATTGAATGTCTGATTAATCTTTGATAACAGCGGGAAATACCTCAACACTTTCCCTCTGCTGATGTTTACTTGCACAACCACTCCTCTCCTTGCCACTGGACACAACTCCCTGCACTGAAATATATTGTTTATGTGCAACCATCGTATCCTTCTGAACTCTAAAAACCCAGCCAATAAAGTGGGATAGTTTTTCACCAACAAACCATAAAGCCTTCAAACACCTCACAGACTGCAGACTGGGAGGTTTTTATCTTGTGTTTATTGGGGCTGGAGGGATCGCTGAGGTCAGAAGGATCAGAGAGTATAGAGGCTGATGCTAAGCAACACACACAGCTGATTGTAGAAGTGGTGTGTGTGCGTGTGTGTGTGTGCCATTCTCCTATGAGACCAATCTTGATGTAAGCTGCTTTTCTCAGACTCAACTGCACTCTCCCATACCGTTGTTCTCTCTCAGGGTTATTAACCTCTGACCTGTTCAACTCTGACCACTGGTTCACTCATGATCTCCAATGAACAGTGACGCTCCGTTATCCCGTAGCTCATCTGCTGTCATGGTTTCGATTCCCACTGGAATAAAAACATATATTTAACGTACTTTCTTAATTTACTTTTTGTCATTTTTCTCAAAACAGGAAATGGCAAATGTCATCTTAAATGGACACAGACTGACAACTTTTCAACTTTTCCCAAGTGGGATTATTGATGGCACCGCTGGTGCAAAGACAACTGGGTTGCTTTCTGTTTTCCACAGAGGCAACAACCACCAACAACACAGGATATGCTGTGGTTTGGTTTCCACAGTTACGTCAGTTGTTCCACTGTCCGCCTTTTTTGCCTCTGGAGATAGTCATTTCAAAAAACTTACATTGATACTCTTTGGTAACTGCAGATAGCTACTGGGGAGAACAAAAGCACTACCCCTGCTTTGGTTGTGCAATGGTTGATGTTCTTCCTTTGTGTCTTAAATCAAGCCTTCATTTTCCTGGCAGATCATACCCAGTGGCAGACAGGGTCGCATAGTGATAGTAAGGCTTAAGGCCAAGACACACACCAAACCAACATCAAACAACTAGCAGCAACAAAGGCCGACTTTTGCGTCTCCTCACTATGCCTGAATCTCAGCCAAAAAGTTGCACTAAACACACCTCAAAGACTACAGCCCATGGCAAACCAGCACGTACGTTCTTGCGGCTGTGTGAGCGGCAATAACCTCCATAGCAGCAGGCGACAGTAGTCTGTATTCGTCGTTAAAAAAGGGAAATCAGAAAATCATCATGACACTAGATTGTACACTAAATATAAAGAGTTTGTTTTGATCTCACGCCCTCTTGACTTTAGGCATTTGTTTACTTTCCTCACTTCTGTTTTTCTGTTCACAAACACTGAGTTGAATTGCCAATAGAAGTCATTTCATTCACTTATGGGCTCCTCCATCTGCTGGAAAAGAACCAAAAAGTGGTCATGAAGGCCAGTGATGCAGGCATACCGCAAAAACTAGGGAGACAGACACTCACTGATGGCCCAGCATTGACCGACAGTCAACAGTTGGCTTGGTTTGTCAGGGGCTTTATAGAGGACCAATCTAAATGCAGATGGTGTCATTATTCTATGGCCGTTATAGTGCAATCAACATTTACTTCCTAATGACGAGTGAAAGCAAAGGTGACCTGGAGTTTTCTTGAAAGCAAAGTTTTTGTTTACATTCAGTTGGTTTGTTTAAGTCGAAACCTGCATTACATCCATGTTTTGCAGTCTTGTAGTCTCCGTGTATAACCTGCATTTTCTTGGTGAATTACAGACACCTGTGGATGGAAACAGTGTTAAAGTTTTGGCAGGAATGTGTATGGCCTCAGAAAAATCAAACAAACAAACAAACAAACAGAAAAAAACCAGGGGCCTACTCATGAAAACACTGCTTATAATAAAATAAAAATAACTTTATTTATTTAGCACAATCCAAGCATAAAATGCAAAACAAAGTGTTGAACATAAAAGACAATCAAAACGTGTGATAAAAAAAAAAAAAAAAACTTTATTAATAATAAAATAAATAAATAAAGATAGAAAATACGAAAAAGAAATAATTCAGAAAATTATAGTGCTGCCAATAGTCAACAGCTTAACTTACCTTTAAACCTGCAATATTTTTCTGGCCCTTCTCACATTATCGCATTGTTTTTAAATTATTTGATTTGATTTGTGTTTCTATAAAATTATTTATTGATTATAGCCAAGTTATAATAGAAGTTCTATTGAATTTGAGTTGAGTTGATTCGTTTATTCCATGATTTTTGAAAATATTATGTGTAAAAGTGAAATTAAAACCACAGTAGATTTTCATTGTTATCATTTTTCTGTATATAACAGTTTTGCAACTTGTTTGCAGTAATACAAATTTAATTTGATCAATAATCTTTTGGCTAATGACTTTTTATTCACTGATTCAAACTGTAAGTCAGTCCAAAACTGCACATAAGATAATCTACTGATGCTTATAAAACTGCACAACTGCCCAGATTTAATGCCGATGTTCTGTTGTTTGTTTGTTTCTGTTTTATTTGTGTTATTTTGTGTTCACATCCTGATAATTATTTCCTCTGTTACTTTTGCTGCTTCAGCATCCTTATGTTCCCCACTGGGATCTTGTTCACTTACTCCTCTAAGTACCAGATCATCTGTCTAAATGTTACAAACAATAGTGGCACATTTACTCACAAATACCGAATTAATATGACTCAAAGTGTCAGGAGTCAGGGATGTTAAGCCTGTGTGAAAGTGTATGACTCATGTTGTGAGGACATTTATCTGTCTACACAGTCACATTATGGAGACATAAAGCAGGTCCTCACAATGTAAACCACTCTGGGTTTTAGGGTTACGACTTGGGTAAAGAAAGTCTCAAGGGGATACATTTAAGTAAATTAATTTCCCCTTAAGTGATGGAAACATGTTAGTGACTCAGAGCTGTTTACATCCTGTGAGACTCTGCTCACTTTTGGAAAGTTTTCCTATTTTCCTCCCTCGCTTTCGTCTTCTTTCTTTTGTCTTTAGGGTTAAATGTAGACTCCTTCCCGTCAGGTCAGGGTTCAGTTACACAGTGAGATTTGTGGGAAAGCAATTGTATATCACTTACCACTCACTGCTTTGTCTCGGCTCTCTATGGATTTCAGTGTCCATGATTGCACCCACAAAATCAGGGATTCAGATTCCCGCAAGAAAGTTGAAACTTAGAAAACAGACTTTCCAAATACCCCCACATATTCCACATGGAGCAATGTGGGATGTTTGGGATGATACCACATGTTCCTTAATGGAAAACAGCCCTGACCTCGAATCAGTTATTTGTAAACACAAGTGTTTACTTACCAAAGCAACACCTTCAACCCACGCCATAGTGGTCAGAGAGAGAGGATGTGGTGCTTGTAAAACACAAGAAAACAAGCAGTGCCGCATTCCTTGTTTCTATTGGAAGTGAAGATGTTTGGTAAGATTTGGGGGATTTAATTAATAAATAACAGCTTATTAAACTTAATTATTTTTCCAAGCACAATATGTAAATATGTAAATAGTGAACTTAATATTGCGCTGACATTGTGTTTATTTTTAGTGATATAAGTCAAAGTCCTGGTAAACACAGTTCCAGACAGCTCAAAAAAACATCACAATGCTCCATAAAATGCAAAATAACCAAACAACAATTACACCCATTAGGTCATTACATAAACAGACATAGAGAGTAATGGATTGGAGACCTGCTGGATGGTTCCATGACCTAATTCTGCAAAATTCCAGTATATTAACTTTTGACAGTTTATAATTTACTTGATATTGTTCCTTCAACACAAATTTCTCGTCCAGCTGAACACTCTCTCCAGCAAGCAAGCTTTTACTGACCTTAAAAGTCACTGCAGTTTATTTTTGCATATTAATAAAATATTTTAAACGCATTAATTTTTCAATATGTCACCACTCTTCTTTAAATAAATATTAGCTGAGGAACATTTTCAGGTGAGCTTGGAACATTGTAAGGAAAGTTGTTTTATTTTTATTTGTATTTAATTATTTTATTTAATTTTATTAATTAATTTTATTGTGTACTTTTTTTAAATTATTTTATTTATTTATTTTTACTTTTCTCTACTTGTATTTATTCGTGTCATGTGCTCCTCCAACATCTTAAATTCCCCTCTGGCGATCAATAAAAGATTATCTTATTTCATCTATACACTGCACAGTTCCACTAGATGCTAAAGTGTTAGCATGAGCAGTGCAGTGACATATCTATCGGAGACTATCAGACAACATCTCTGATACATAACCTGATGCATAGATTGCTGATGAATACCCCCCCTCCTCTAACTGCTGTACAGCTGATAACAGACTCCAGCATGTGATGCTCATAAGTATAAAGTCTGGTGCTGCCCAACAGATCAAGCTGGACTGATAACAGTGAAGGTGACTGTTACAACACAGTTACAGACACATAAATTATAACATTAGACATGACTGCAGGAGCAGTCTGAACCTACTGGTCTGGCTCACAGACAAAGCGCTCTGTGAGTAAGTGTGGGAATATGCGTCCTCAGTTTGTCCCCTGGGGTGGAATCTCTGCAGTCTACCCAGTCCTTCACGGTCTCTGCATCACCTCCTCCCGCCCTGCTCCCCTCCCTGTTTGTTCTGGTGTCCACTGGGCTTCTTCTGTTCACTTCTGTTTATTTGACTTTTTACATCTCTCACTGTATCTGTGACGTTCTCTTCTTTCTCAGCTCCTGCTTTTTGTTTATTATCTCACAGCTCCAACTACCACAGAACCTCTACAGTTTCTTTGTACAAGCACACTAGCTATCTCTATGCAGAGCCCTGTGTGCTGGTATGTGAGTGCAGTGGTGGTGTATACATACATTTACAATGGATGATGCCAATAGTGTTCCATTCTGTCTGAGTTTTGGTCGTCGCTATACGGCCCTAAGATAGACAGCAGGTTGTCAAACTGCCCCTGAGTCATCCTTAAATATGCCTGGAATCAGCCATCATAGATGTGAAGCTCCTGGACCAACTGGTGGTACTCCCCATGACCCACCCTCTTTTTTAGGGTCTCATGTACCCACACAGATCTCTGTTTCCCTGTTTACCCTCAACCAGAACTACAGCAAGTACCCTCTGCCTCAACATTTTAGGAACTAGATACTAATTACTAAAAAATGTTATTAATAAAAAATTAAAGCAGTAGAGTGGTTACACGGTAAACTAAGGGTGAGGATGTGATGGGGTGGTTGCCTGGCAACAATAAATAGGAATGTGGAATATATATTTTTTTAAAGGCAGTATGGTACCTGCAAAAGGCTTCCTATGTGATCATGTGCAGCTACTATCCAGTAAAAACGTTGCCTACATTTAAGGGCACTGTCTGCAGTGAGAATGCTTAACAGATTCTAGAGGTTAAGTACATGTCCGTACAGGTTACGCACCAGTTCTAAGGGTGCTATACTGAAAGTGTAAGTGTAGACTCCGCTACATCTCAGAGGGAAAATATAACTATTTTTCTTACTCCACTATGTTTTTCTGACAGCCTAAGTAACTTTACAAATTAAGATAAGAACACACATAAATTAAACTACCCAACAGTTAATACAAGTAGAGTTTAAATACTTAGTTTGTTACACAATTAGTCAAACAGACAAGAAGTTAATTGATAATTAATTGAGCTTGTAGAGCTCTGTAGAGAATGTGGACAATGTGTTAGGTGGAGAGCGAGCCCTTGCAAGTAATTCAGAATGCCATCTCCGAAAAGTGCATGTGTTCAAAAAAGAACTCGAATCAAAATAAAAATGGTGACAACTGCTATATATGCCCTTGAAACGGTGACCCATCTCTATCATGGTGTCTGTCTTTCTTTTTGTAAAATAGTTTGTTGCAATCTTTAACAAAATTGTATGTTTATTCCACATAAGCTATAAAAACTATAAATAAATGATGAAAATATTCAATGAAATTAATATTTTTTAATTCTATTTGGTATTTTTTGTCATAATACAAATTTGCAATGATGATTGTGGGGTGATATGTATATTGATGTCCAATGTCAAGTTTCAAATCATGTGATGATAGATACAGTTGCTAGTTTAGATGCAACTGCCATAACTCCCATATGCCACTGATGTTGAGTACTATTGTTTGGACAAAATTTTTTTTTGTAGTTGTCACTTTGGGCTTTGGGTAATTGTGATAGCATCTCTCACTACTTTCACAGTTCTTATATATATATATATATATATATATATATATATATATATATATATATATATATATATATATATATATATATATATATATATATATATATATATATATATACAGTACAGGCCAAAAGTTTGGACACACCTTCTCATTCAATGCGTTTTCTTTATTTTCATGACTATTTACATTGTAGATTCTCACTGAAGGCATCAAAACTATGAATGAACACATGTGGAGTTATGTACTTAACAAAAAAAGGTGAAATAACTGAAAACATGTTTTATATTCTAGTTTCTTCAAAATAGCCACCCTTTGCTCTGATTACTGCTTTGCACACTCTTGGCATTCTCTCCATGAGCTTCAAGAGGTAGTCACCTGAAATGGTTTTCCAACAGTCTTGAAGGAGTTCCCAGAGGTGTTTAGCACTTGTTGGCCCCTTTGCCTTCACTCTGCGGTCCAGCTCACCCCAAACCATCTCGATTGGGTTCAGGTCCGGTGACTGTGGAGGCCAGGTCATCTGCCGCAGCACTCCATCACTCTCCTTCTTGGTCAAATAGCCCTTACACAGCCTGGAGGTGTGTTTGGGGTCATTGTCCTGTTGAAAAATAAATGATGGTCCAACTAAACGCAAACCGGATGGGATGGCATGTCGCTGCAGGATGCTGTGGTAGCCATGCTGGTTCAGTGTGCCTTCAATTTTGAATAAATCCCCAACAGTGTCACCAGCAAAACACCCCCACACCATCACACCTCCTCCTCCATGCTTCACAGTGGGAACCAGGCATGTGGAATCCATCCGTTCACCTTTTCTGCGTCTCACAAAGACACGGCGGTTGGAACCAAAGATCTCAAATTTGGACTCATCAGACCAAAGCACAGATTTCCACTGGTCTAATGTCCATTCCTTGTGTTTCTTGGCCCAAACAAATCTCTTCTGCTTGTTGCCTCTCCTTAGCAGTGGTTTCCTAGCAGCTATTTGACCATGAAGGCCTGATTCGCGCAGTCTCCTCTTAACAGTTGTTCTAGAGATGGGTCTGCTGCTAGAACTCTGTGTGGCATTCATCTGGTCTCTGATCTGAGCTGCTCTTAACTTGCGATTTCTGAGGCTGGTGACTCGGATGAACTTATCCTCAGAAGCAGAGGTGACTCTTGGTCTTCCTTTCCTGGGTCGGTCCTCATGTGTGCCAGTTTCGTTGTAGCGCTTGATGGTTTTTGCGACTCCACTTGGGGACACATTTAAAGTTTTTGCAATTTTCCGGACTGACTGACCTTCATTTCTTAAAGTAAAGATGGCCACTCGTTTTTCTTTAGTTAGCTGATTGGTTCTTGCCATAATATGAATTTTAACAGTTGTCCAATAGGGCTGTCGGCTGTGTATTAACCTGACTTCTGCACAACACAACTGATGGTCCCAACCCCATTGATAAAGCAAGAAATTCCACTAATTAACCCTGATAAGGCACACCTGTGAAGTGGAAACCATTTCAGGTGACTACCTCTTGAAGCTCATGGAGAGAATGCCAAGAGTGTGCAAAGCAGTAATCAGAGCAAAGGGTGGCTATTTTGAAGAAACTAGAATATAAAACATGTTTTCAGTTATTTCACCTTTTTTTGTTAAGTACATAACTCCACATGTGTTCATTCATAGTTTTGATGCCTTCAGTGAGAATCTACAATGTAAATAGTCATGAAAATAAAGAAAACGCATTGAATGAGAAGGTGTGTCCAAACTTTTGGCCTGTACTGTGTATGTATATATATATATATATATATATATATATATATATATATATATATATATATATATATATATATATATATATATATATATATATATATATATATATATATATCACATTTTTCATGTCACTATATCACCATTTAGACTAATCTGGTGTTTGTAAAGTCTATAAACACAATGACTAAACAAACATTACTATTTCTGTGTGCACATTTTGTAATTAATAACATGGTTATCGTAGATTAGCTGGGCTAACCGTTAGCTGTTAGCCCTGTTAGTGGTGTCTGTAGTAACTCAGTAACTCAATATACGGTCCGTGAAAATAATATTTTTTTCCAGCGGATATCTTAGTTACAACATGATTGAGCTAGCAAAGCAGTTTTGTGTTGCTATGTGTGGTATTTATTCAGTTTTGGGAAATCACGATGTCTAGAAAGCATCAGTGGCTGCAGCTGACAGGGACAGCTAACAGCAGCAGCAAAGCTAACATCAGGACATCATCTGTTAAAAGCCTCCTGTTGTCGGATACGACATGAAACTACTCCAGTTAGCTCAATCATGTTGTAACTAAGACATCCACTGGAAAAAATTGTTTTTTTCACGTTGACGAGACAGCGTTTTGGGTGGAGCGGTTGCTATGGACGCAGAGCTTGCAGTTTCTGTAGGTACACATTTCCTGGGGACACCTGCATGTCTCGGCCCCGCCCCCTCAATTGTGATTGGCGAAAGTGCAGCATCGTTCAGATTCTACAATGTAAATTGCAGAATCTGTCTTGAGAGATTAGTAAAAGTGTGGTATTAGTACTTTCACCTAAGTAAAGGATCATCTCTCCTGCCGCTGGTTGTGTGCGTGTGTGGGTTTGTGTCTGTGCACCTCTGTATGTCCTTGTGCATGAGTGTGTTTGTTGGTTTCATTGGCACGCTTCAGTGAATTCTTTGTGAAACGTGTCAGTAGCTGCGGGACAGATTTGCTCTTATTTGGTGTTCTCGTGAGTTCCTTCTCACGGCCCGTTCTCTGAATCGCTGCTCGGCAGGGACTCCAAACCAACCAAATCTCTCCTTCCTCTGATCTTCTGTTTGTCTTTGACTTTGTCTCACTCGTCTCTAAAGCTCCACTTGTTCCAAGTAAAATAACTTTAGGAACAGTCATACAGAAGTCAATATGACCCTTCACACCTCCTCCATAACTCATTCAAACCCTCATACAGTCCCTCTGACCAGGACACACTTTAAAAGTTGGTAATTTAATGATAATAATCTTTATTTATAAAGCACTTTTCAAAACAGAGTTACAAAGTGCTTTACATGTCAGTAATAACTGATAAAAACACTTTAGTGTATAAAGACTGAGGAAATAAAGACAGTCTAAATGAGCTTCAAACTCAATTAAAGTCAGAAAAGACTTTCCGATAAAAATATGTTTTAAAAAGGATCTTAAAAGAGATTGACTCGGCCGACATGATTTCCTCTGGCAGACTGTTCCAGAGCCTCCTTTTCAGCCAGGCCTCTGGAACAGAGCTCTGCCAAAGCACCTTGAAGTACGTCCTGGTGTGTACGGCACTAAGAGGTCAGACATTTAGCCGGGAGAGAGACCATGAAGAGCCTCAAAAGTAACCAGTAAAATCTTCAAATCTATTCTAAAACATACATCTCTTGATTTTGGTTAAAAGCCTGGCAGCTGAATTTAAAGAAACAGTGACGAGCTAATGAGCTTTACCTCTTGCATAACAGCTGTACTTACTTATATCTTATATCTGTGTGTGCTGGAGGAAGTGTTCAGATCCTTTACTTATGTAAGAGTAGTAGATAGTTAGATAGATAGCTGGATCAATACTTTTATTAATCCTGAAGGAAATTAAGGCACCCAGTAGCTTAAATGATGAGTAAAACAGTTGCAAGTTAATTTTCTAATTAACAGACTAATAGTTTCAGTTGCACTTCTTTATTTCTATATGGTCTATGTGCAAAAATCATAAATTCTAAGTTTTCAAATAATTGTAGTGGAGTTAAAAGTATAATATTTCCCTCTGAAGTGTAGTGGAGTAAAAGTAGAAAGTGATTTTGAAATACTCAATTAAAGTAAGGCCATGGTTTTGGAAAAAGTTCCGCGTTTAGACAACAATGTTTTGATAACAATCACCGTGCACATGGATCCGCAAAAATGACCAAAAACGCTGCAGTATACATGCCAGGCCAGTAGTTAGCGGTGTGACGCTTACGCTTCCTTCTACAGAGCAGTGATGCATAAACAAACAAAATGGCAACTGCATGAACGTTTGTCTGGACGGACAACGAGTTGCTACAGTAAATCTACACTATGATGGGGAAGCAATGATAAATTCAACAGGGTGAGCAGTACAAACAGAGCTCGGGAGTCCGCCATTGTTGTTGTGATGGTCGACTTTCTCGCGCATGCCTAGTGACTGGAACCGTAATGCGCATGTGTGTGTCTCCGTTTTCAGAGGAACTGCATATTGCAAGTTGATGTGATAACGGAGACGGTGCCATTTCCAAAAAATTGCACTCTGGAACCCATTTCAAAAACACTGCGTTTTCAGGCACCCAAAACACCGCCGTCATGTAAACGATCGGCCAAAACGCAACTAAAGTTTACCGTTTTTGGTTGAAATCGTTGTCGTATAAACGGGACCTAAGAGTACCTCAAATTTGTACTTAAGTACATATACGGGGTGGCAGTAGCTCAGTCCACAGGGACTTTTTGGGAACCAGAGGGTTGCTGATTCAAGTCCCCGTCCGAACCATACATGGAGCATGGACTGGTAGCTGGTAGCCACAGCAAGGCACTGAACCCCCAGCTGCTCAGGGCACCTGCCCATTGCTCTGACATCTCTCCATTTAGGTCCTGTTTGTGCATGTGTGTATTTCTGACCTGTGTGTATATGACAACAAAGTTAAAAAGAATTTCCCCTCGGGGATTAATAAAGTATATCCTCTTCTTTCTTTCTCCTCTTGTGTAAATGTACTTAGTTGTCACCTCTGGCTGCTTTTACGTTGTGAACCGTGATGGATAGTTACGTTTTTTATGAGTGTGACTTTCTTTACGTCCTAACAGTCAGTCCTTTACCACCGATACAACCTTACTCAATTCATTCATCTCTGATTCCTCATAGGTTACAACGCTATACTTACTGTATCTGTGCTTAAAGAGAAGTAGGAAATCAGTCAATTTGTGACCTCGTATGCGATTGAAGTGATGCAGAGCTTTCAGCCAACATCAAATCATAACACAAGCTGCAGGAAAATATCTGACTCTATGACAGTATACTTGGAAGCCTGGTGTGTTTTCCCTCCTCGTTTGTCTTGCTCTGTCATCTTCACTCTCTGTGAATGCGCATTATGTAATCATACGCTGTGAGTGCATACATGTGCACACACACACTAAGGGATTAGCTGTAGCTGGAGGTGGCGTGTGTGTGATGGGAGGGGCAGAGCGCTTTGGAAATAAACTTTAATTTCCTGCAGTCATGGGAATTTGACCCTTTTATCCCGACATGCACACACACACACACACACACACACACACACATTGTTGTGGACAGAAATACTCTTTCTTTCCCCTGCTGTTTTAATTTGCTGGTTTGTCTCTTTGATTAAGGGGGAAATGAGCAAAGAATTTCCATCTTTAGTGTCCCAAATATTCTGGACAACACTATCTGCGATGCAGGGAACTCCGATCGTTCCTTAATAGGGAAAAGACCTGATGTTGAATTAGTAGTTTCTAAACACCAGCTTTAGTAACCCAAACAATGGCTTGTTCCACATAAACCCGGTCAGAGGAGGAGGATGTAGAACTTGTAAAACAGACCATAAAAACAGACACACAGAGAACTGCTGCTGCAACATATGCCCTCTCATATACACAACCGTAGCCACAACGTGGATTTATAGCTGATGTTTCAGTATTTTCTTCTGTTAAACCCAACTGTTGCTCCAACTACTGCCAGTGTTTGGCTGGTAGTCCACAGGAATTAAAAAAAAAAACACCAAACGAAAAGGATTATGAATGTAAAAATGTCAGCAATGATGGTTTTCTGACAGTAAGTAGAATCTCTAGCAGGGAAATTCTTTGTCGACACTTTGCATGTCACCAGTCAAGTAATCTGATTTAGAACTTAGATGCATAGAGCAGTGAGTCACCAGATTTTATCACTGACTGACACTGACTAACAACCACAGGCCACAGACTGCAAACACTGCAACATGCTGGGCACAGCATTTGCCTTGTATCTTTGCACAGGGGCTCAGTGGTAAGGGTTAGGTAACAAAACTACTTGGCTACAAAAAGATCATGGTTTATAGAAGTCACGTTAGTCAACTCACGTGACTAACAACTAAAGTCCTGTACTACCCGCCTCCAAGCACACCTTCCAACCAAGTCTCACTCCAAAGTCGTCCAATACCAGTGCTTGAGCTGTGACTTCCAGCATCAGACACCAACAAAAAAGGCCGTCCTTGCATGTCGGCATGATACACGGCCAGTTGCTGATATTGTGTAACAGCGCCCGGTGCCGTCAAGGAGAAACATGGTAGGCCAACAGTTAAGGGAGCAAAAGTCTGAGTGGGGTGAGCCCAGCAACCATCAACTTTCACCCAGGAGGCCGCTGTTTCCTTTCTGTATGGATGTAAAGCCAAGCGCTGTTCATTTTTATTCTAAACCCAACCAAGTGTGTTTGTTGTTGAAGGAAGTTGTACCGACGTAGTGCATTTATTTTGAAAGAGACTATGCAAACTGTACATTTCCTGTGAAAACTGAAGTTTATTTTGAAAACACGCAATAGATGTAACAGGCTAAAGTTGGCACAGTGTCCCAGAACGTCAACAGCCAATGCACCCAGGGTACCTTGCTCGTCATATGTTGACATGGCAAGTCCGTAACCGTACATCGATATGTGACGAGGTCAGAATGAGAATGTGTTGGACTTAAGTGTTCATAATACTTCGTCCCCTCGGCTGCCTCACTTTGTTGCTGAAGAATCACCAAAGACTTTTTATTTTCTTCTTTATAACAGTATTTTGCCCAATTAAAAAAAAGAATGTAAGTGAAGTCAACTGAGAAGCTTTTCCAGAGCTTTAAACCACATTTCATGGTCTGCCTGAGCAGATGACCTTTGCTTAGTTGTCACAGAGATAACTCGGTTGTCCATACTTAAGTCACCTGATGAGAATGAATATCCGTGACAACTAAGTAAACTCTCTCCACAGAGGAACACTGTAAGATGTGATTGAAAGCCCAAGAACATTAAGTGAGTGGTCTTTCTGATATTTCATGTCTCCACCTTGGTTATAACCGTGGCTGGAGGTATTATAATATATATTTTGTCTCTGGGTGCATTCATCCCATTTTCATTAATAAATTTCCTCAGCTTTGGCACAAACGTCCACTTGAACTTAAGGATGATCTAAGCAGAACTTTGTGGTCAGAGTTCAAGGTCACCTTAAAATCGTGCTGATTTTTTTTTTTTTTTTTAAAGATATTTTTAGCGCATTTTGCCTTTATTGGACAGGACAGGTAAGCGTGAAGGGGAAAGAGAGAGAGAGGGGGGATGACATGCAGCAAAGGGCCACGGGCTGGATTCGAACCCGGGCCGCTGCGGCAACAGCCTTGTACATGGGGCGCCTGCTCTACCACTAAGCCACTGATGCCCCCATGTTTTAGAATTTGTAGCTTCTTTGCAGCAACATCGATATTTGAAGCATTGTCAACTGTCATGGCTACATATGAGTCTGTACAGACATAGATGTAAACTGTAACTGCAACTTGACTTTACTTTTCTCTCTACATTTCTACACTAGACGGACAACCAACTAAGCTCACATTCACACCTACAGGCAATTGAGAGTTGCCAATTAACCTAACGTACATGTCTTTAGATTGTGGGAGGAAGCCAGAGTACCCAAAGAGAACCCACGCTGACACGTGGAAAACATGCAGACTAGACACAGAAGGGCCCAGAACCCTCTTGCTGTGAAGCAATAGTGCTATCCCTGTATTTAAAAATCATTTTGACATAATTTTGACTGCAAAAGGGAGATTTCAATTAGATATTTAAATGTTTAGAAGGTGGATTTTCCCTTTATTACCATGCCATTAAATATAGTTTTGACCTGACTAACTACCACGTAATTACCTCTCCCTTTAGATTTTTTTCACACAGAGAAAACACACGTACACTCACACCATTTCCCTTGTCTTTCATGTCTGGGGCCGTGCAGCCCTCAGGCAAAAGGGGCTATTCAAACAAACAACAAGGTCTGGTTTATTGAAATGGTTCACTCTGTTCTAAGAGCTGAGGGAGAGGTACAAGCACACAGGACAGAAAGATAAAGCGAAAGGGGAGAAGGTCATAATGAGGGTGGTGTTTGAATTTGAAAAAAAAAGAAGTTGATTTAGGATCAATAAAAGCAGAATGTGGTTTAGTTTATGTATAGATAAATGTTTGTTTAGCGGTCCTTCATCTCAATAAGTGGCACTGAAATACACTCTCATACACACACACTTTCATAACAAAAATAAATGAAAGACACCACAGGACAAACAGCACACAGTCTTCATTGTTCGACATTCTTGAGCACCACTTATTTTATTCACGGTGACTTTTTCTTTTTTTTTTCTCTCTCACAGAAATACGCAAACGGAGAAAATCTCTACGCAGGAAGTTTGACTCCTTTTCAAAGGAAAAGAGGGAGCGAGGTAAGTTCATCACACAAACACGGTCATGTGTGGTTGAACATAAAACCATTTCTGGCCACAGTTTGTCTCCTTTGATAATCTGTTTCTTCATGAAGTCCCTGCATGACCCGACACCCTCAGACTTTGTGTTTGCTGCAGTAAATATTACCATCAAACACAATGTCTTTCGAACCGTATCACCACCACTGACGTCCAGTGGCTTTTACCACTAATGCTCTTACATACTTGAAATACTGTTTATATGGGCCTACAGGCTGACTCATGCAGCGTTCAGTGAGTCAAGCTTTGTGTTTCATTGTCCCTGCGTCTTTCCTGCATTGTTACGACATAAACTGATTTAATGACTAATTACAAACTCCCTCGACAGTCATGTTTTGTCACCCTGAAGTGCAAAAACAAACCTCCGCAGTGAAGTGTTCTTACGCACTCTGATTACTGGAAATAACCAGCGTTGAAGTAATATTTCATTCATGACATTTCCGTTGATCAAAATGGATTTTCATAGTTCCTTTTTTTTAAATCCCATTAATGCATATTTTAACTATCTTGAAATAGCCCATTTATTACTAGAGTCTGATTACCCAGTGAGTTTTGATTAGTTATAATCTCTCTGGACATTCTCAGTTTTGCTCTAGTTTTTCCAGCATGGTTGGATTACTTACCAAGTAAAGGAGGTAAATGCTTTTTAGGCCAAGACCTACAAGCTTAGGTGTAGGTTATGGGGGGCAAAACAGAGGACCCCCTCAATTTTTAATAAATGCATTTGTTCTCCCAGTAAAAACATGAAAGTAGCAGAGGACTTTTGTTTTGAAGACATTTTAAACCATAGATTAATGGCGAAAAAGCACAAACTGGTGCATAGCATAATACCCCCACATCACCCGTTTTATATGTGTGCCCAGCAGTGTTGAAACAAAAACTACATTCTTATCTACAAGGGTCCCTGAAGGCCTCAGGGTCACTGTGTCACTTGGTTTTGTGGTTATCTGATTAATCTCAAATTTGTTTTGGAACCAAAGTACAAGTTCCACTGATACTTCACATACAAGAGATAAAAACATCAGGGGGTATTCTGCATTAATATTCAGGTCCTGTATTGCCGTTTTAATTCAATTCAATTCAATTCAATGGAATTCTATTTATAAAGTCGAATATCACAAATCACAATTTATCCCAGAGGGCTTTACAACATACGACATCCTTCTGTCCTTGGACACTCACAGCAGATAAGGAAACCCCCCCCCCCCCCCTTTATTGAGCTGACATATGGTATGTTTAACTAGATATGCCTATGTTTTCCTTTCAGGGGTCACGTTTTGTAATGACACTTTAAACTGTATTTCTATTTTTACTTGTTTTGAAAGACTTTTATGCAAAACTGAAACATAATCTTGCACAATCTAGATTTCCATAAGTTATACAGCTCTGTGTCATGTGTTGCTGATGGTGAAGCTGTATTCATACTCGTGCCTTTGGGCTGTAGGCAGCGGTGCCATGTGGCTAAATATATTTACTAAACAACTGCACCTGAGTACAATTTTGAGGCACTTCCATTTTCTGCTACCTTGTAGTTCTACTAAAGTGATGTACACATTAATGCATCAATAATTATAGTCAAGTTAGGCTTTCGATTTACTGGTCCACCCACGTCCCAACCCTCACCTATGGTCATGAGTTCTGCGTAATGACAGAAAGAATGAGGTCGCAGATACAAGCGGCCAAAATGAGTTTCCTCTGTTGGGTGGCTGGGCTCAGCCTTAGAGATAGGGCAAGGAGCTTGGACATCCAGAGGGAGCTCGGAGTAGAGCCACTGCTCCTTTATGTTGAAAGGGGTCAGTTGAGGTGATTCAGGCATCTGATCAGGATGCCTCCTGGGCGCCTCCTGCTGGAGGTGTTCCAGGCACGTCCCACTGGTAGGAGGCCCCGGGGCAGACCCAGAACACGCTGGAGGGATTACATATCTCATCTGGTCTGGTGACGCCTTGGGGTCCCCCAGGAGGAGCTGGAAAGCGTTGCTGGGGAGAGGGATGTCTGGAATACTTGCCAAGCCTGCTGCCCCCTCGACATGGCTTCGGATAAGCAGTTGAAAATGGATGGATGTAAAAAATTGTAATCCAGTAATGTAATACTTAATATTCTAAACTGGGTCATTTTACATCCTGAGTACTTTGTTACTTGAAGTATATCCAATGCTAATACTTTCCTACTTGGGTAAGAGTTTGAATGCACAACTTTTACTTAGTATTTTTACACTGTAGTGGTGCTACTCTCACTAAAGTAAAAGATCTGAATACTTCCACCATTGGCTGCAGGTTAGGTCTTAATATATAGAACATATTCTCATGTATAGAGGGCTGACAAAAGTATGATGACTCATTATTACCAAATTTGTAACAGTTCTTTGCTGTATATAAACACAAAGGCATCCTCATGCTCTATTTATATTCAGCAGTGAAGCAATAACTTATTGCTGTAATTTCCTTTTGTTGCTGTCATCCACTCATGGTGCCTTCACAGATAGGCAAGGTACCCATGATGCCATGGGTATTAACACATCCCCATACTATCACATACCATTGCAGATGTTGGCTTTAGAACTTTGCACTAGTAAAGGCCCATTTATGCTCAACATTAAATACAGATCCGGATACGGACAGAGCCTTCTGTCCATCCTCCGCGTTCATTTCATCCGTATTTCTGCACGTTTCCATAAAGCTTACAGATACGGGCCAAATGGAGACGTACCACCGGAAACCGTGGGGGCAGTGTTGCTGTCACTACCCGATAGGTAGCTCTAGTGGGACACGAAGAAGAAATAACAATGTCATCGATCAATGCCAACGTAAAGGACGCATGGAAGTATGTGGGCAGTGACGGTAACATCTTTTGAAACAGACGTATGCATTTTCGTACGTAAAGGGAGGATAAATGGGCCTTTACAATCTGGGTGGTCCTTTTCCTCTTTAGCCCAGACGACACGACGTCCATGATTTCTAAAAACAATTTGAAATGTAGACTCATCAGACCACAGCGCACTTTGTGTCAGTCCATCTCAAATGAGTTTAGGCCAAGAAGTTCTGGATGTTGTCTATATATGGCTTTCACTTTGCATGGCAGAGTCTTAATTTGCATTTGTAGATGCAGTGACAAACCGTGTTTACCGACAATGGATTTCCAAAGTCTTCCCGAGCCCTGTCGTACTATCCTTCATACAATCATGTCAGATTTTAATGCAGTGCTGCCTGAGGGGTCAAACGGCATTCAGTATTGGTTTTCAGTCTTGCCCCTGATGTGCAGAGTTTACAACAGAATCTCTGAATCTGTTGATGATCGTATGGATTGTCTTAGATGGTGAAATACCTAAATTCATTGAGATACTTTCTTAAACTGTTGGTGTTTGCCCACAGTTTTTCACAAAATGACCATCCTTGTTTGGGATCAACTGAGCCTTTTTGCAGATGCCCCTTTCATACTCAGTCATGGGTGTAGTTATTGGGGCAGCTGTAGCTCAGTCCACAGGGACTTGGTTTGGGAACCAGAGGGTCGCCAGCTCAAGTTCACGTCCAGACCAAATATGGAGTGTGGACTGGTAGCTGGAGAGTCTCCAGTTCACCTCCAGGGCACTGCTGAGGTGCCCCCGAGCAAGGCACCAAACCCCGCACTGCGCTGACATGTCTGCATTTAATGCATGTAGAGATTCTGTTTGTGCAAGAGAGTATTTTGGGCCTGTGTTTATATGACAACAGAGTGAAACTACTTGAATTTGCCTTCAGGGATTAATAAAGTATATCCTCTTCTTCTTTTTCTTCTGATACTTTAATCTGTTACCAGTTAACTTCATTCCAGAATTCCCAAGCTTTCCAAGTCTTTTGGTTGCCCCTGTCCCAACCTTTATGCATCAAAATAAAGTGTTGGTCTCCATTAAATGAGCTCATAGTGTTGGTAATAGGACAGGTATACAGGCCTCTAGTCCCTTCAACTGTTTTTAGTTTGCCTCTATCTTTACATTTCATCTCTTTTCTCTGCTTTCTTTACCTCCCTCCTCGTCTTCCTCCTCTCTCTCACTGTAAGCCTCATCTGCCAATGTGACCCCAACCTCTCATAAAGAGATGTTCTCTATTCTCAGGTGATTATCACAGCACTGCAAGATACAAGCCAAAACACACACACACACACACACACACATTCCCAGGCTGTCTGTGCAGGTCTTTAAATCCTGCCTCCAGCCTCTTACACACAGGGACTTAGCTGAAGCTAACCCTGCTAATCAAAACACAGAACATTGGGACCTGGCAGCGCTCCGTCTGGCTCTGCTCCCCCTACTACCGAAGGCATGACTGTGTGGCCTTCAGGGGTCAGCAGGTGGCAGATTACATATAACAGGATTATTATTAAGAAGTAACAGTGGAGTTACTGTGTGAGAAATAATAATAAGTCAAACTGTTTTCATGTAATTTGCTGATGTGAATAACGGAAATGCCACGGTTTTTTGGCTTTTCCTCGATTTGATGCAGATTGCAGGTTCAGCCGTGCCAGCATTCCTCTGGTGCAGAAAATCACAGAGGATAATGGAAGAGAGCAAATATGAGGAGAGAGGGTTACAAATGGATGAAGGCAGATGCAATAAGCACTTCTGCATTTTCTTTATAGTCTGGTTAGATTTCTACCTTCTCCTGTTGACGTTCAACTGGACCAACAAAATTAATGCTGCCCTCAAGTTACGTAATAAACAGTGGTATTTATGACAAGGGAATAACTGTAATACACAAACAAGATTATCTGCAGTATCAAGTCCCAAACTTATGATGATTTGGGATGTCAGTGAACAAATTCTTGGCGTATCCATTTGCAGGCCTGGAACTGACCCAACACTAAGTCCTGCCCTGGCCAATCATAAAGTAGCTTCAGGCCAGCTCAGACCAGGGTCCGACAACAACACAGCTGTGCACCATTGACTCTAATGCAGTCATTTCAGATTTCCTTCATTTCCAGGCTGGTTTTGTGGATTTGGAGCTAAATGTTGTGCCTGGGGCACGTCGTGTATTAATGATACTCGTTACCTGGAGAGGTTGAATCGAACGCAACTGGACTTAGTTTTGTCTTAGAAGATGTTTCACCTCTTATCCAAGAGACTGCATCACCATGCTTGTCTGACTAGGCTGGACTTAAATTGCTCAAATCAGTGTGTAAGCTGTGTGTAGCAGCATAGATGCAAAGCTTTAGTGTTGGTTAATGGAGATAAAATAAGTGCCAAATGTTTATTTGGACTGCCTGGTGTTACGGGCTTGTTTGAAACAAACTAGGTCCCACTATGTGTCATCCAAAAGGAAAACTGTTTATACTTGTGTCAGGTAAAAGCCTGCCATCCTGATGCTTTGTGTGTCAGTGTGTCTTCTTGAAGTGTTGAGTCCTGCAAATGGGGATCGGGAGAGACTTTGAGACGTTGGTGGTGTTGACCTCAGCTGTACTCTCAAGTGACAGGAGTCAAAATTTGTGCCAAAAAAAGAGTTGGATAGAGAAGTTTTAAATACTGCTTACATTTTCACCTGGCTAATTGCTGTGTGAATTTGGCTTATATTGATGTGAGTCTGTTTCAGAGGCTGTTACACCATCTCATTGTTCTTTCCAAGTCACTCCACCTCCAGTATTTGTGTTTCTCTGCGCTGCTTTGACCTTCATTCTCCTTTTTCAGACATTATTTTTAGGCAGAGGTTAAATAGAAGTTACTAAGCTTCTGTGTTGTTACATGTGTTTCACTGGGGTTTACACAAAGGACATCCTGTGTTAAATAAACACAGCTTTTTAAGTTCTCTTAGCTCAGTGCCCCGGAGGACCAATATTATGATCCAGCTGCTGGCGTGTTGACGGAGAAATAGTAGCGCGTACTGAGCAGCATCTAAATATATCTCCTTCAGTCTTCCAGGAACAGACGATAACCTGAGAACCAGAAATACTAAAGAAGGAAAGCAGTGAAATTCTTGAACAATTCGGCTTTGAGCAGTCAGATACACACAGCAGTCTTCCTTACTGAGTTCTAGTGTTTGTTTTACTTTTAACCCAGGACATGTCCAGAGGGGTCTCATCAGTGAAATGCCAACTGCAGTAATCAGGCCTACTAGGACCAGGATTTTAGACACACAGACGTCACAAGTCCAAATCCCCCTATGATGCACCATCTATACAGAAACCTGTAGTACAAAGGAAGTAAAATATTATCAGATGAGACAATAAATATGACTGGTTATATCATTATATAACACTGTTATCTATTTAATTAAAAATGCAGTGTAAAAACAAACAGGACAGCCTACAAGACGGAATCATGGCTGGCACGGGTGTGACGTTTTGATGACGTTTTATGTGTGCTACCCACCGCGGAAGATTTAAAAAGTAGCTGTTAGCAGTTAGCGGCTTACTCACAGAAGAAGAACAACAGCCTCTGCAAATTGGAAAAGCAGTTGAGCTTATAGGACTTGTTGTTACAGTCTCTAAGAATAATCAGCACTTGTCTGGTGTCTAGTGTCTTGAGTGGGAGAGGGGGAATCATTTCTTTGGGGTCATCAGGTGGGCACCCTCCTTCATTGGTGTTTCGCTGAAAGGGCTCAGCAATGACACCTGATGTCCCAGGTGTGCCCCCCTTCGCTTCTACCCCTCATGTTGGACATCTTGCAGACCAGGTGGAGTCCTTCCTCTTCTTCCAAAGCCAGTTGCTGCTTCGCTCCATAGCCTCTGATAGCAACTTGATGGCTTGTCAGAAGGCCTGTCCTCGAACCTCCACTCTCTTCAGAAGCCTGGTTGATGATGGCTACAAATCCTCTACACAACCTCTACAGGGAGCACCTGGGTACACCAGCCATGTTGTTCTGCCTCAGCTGCTAGGTCTGTGTACTTCAGGCTTTTGCATTCATAAGCTTCCCCCAACT
Source organism: Epinephelus lanceolatus (assembly GCF_041903045.1). Classification (NCBI taxonomy): domain Eukaryota; kingdom Metazoa; phylum Chordata; class Actinopteri; order Perciformes; family Serranidae; genus Epinephelus; species Epinephelus lanceolatus. Next base: position 20,411,682 of record NC_135755.1, read on the forward strand.
GCAGCCTCCCATGGGATGAGATTTGAGAGCTCCTTATCCTCCGAGATCAGCCTCCATATAACAGGGACAGTAAATGAATGTGATTGACATGTTGGTGTCATTGTTACTGTTGATAAAGCACTGCTGACAGGTATGTTTTATGTCCCATTAGAGGCAGATGCTGTTGTCTTCCAAGATTTTTAGCATAGAGATCTAAAAGTACTGACTCAGAAAATACGTATTTTTTGTTTTCTTGCTCACCATTTTCATAGGACACAACAAAAATGAAAATAACAATTCATATTAAAATAAAATTGATTCATTTGATATGATAAATAGATATCAATAGATATAGATTGATCTGTGGAGACGTACCTCCAGTATAGTTCCAGAGATTTGTAGAATCAATGCCAAGGTACACTGAGCCTGTTCTAGCAGCATGTGGTGGCCCATCACCTTACTGAGACACTTTATGTAGGTTTCTCCTTTATTTTGTCACCTGTCTGTAGATAAATGTGTGCATACTGTGTAGAAAATGTAGTAGACTTATCAGTTAAAGCATCAAGTTTGAGATACATGATGTTGTCAGCCAGATATTTTCAAATATATACAATCATATGTTGATGCACACATATATATCACTAAAATCGCCAGTCTAGTTTGACCCAGTTTCCAAAAGTAAATGTCATTTGGTTTACCAATAACAATCAAAATCAACCCTGGAACAGCTACTAAGTGTAAATTGTGTGTAATTGTACAATCTAATCGTCACCTTTCTTATAACTCTGAAGCAGTAAAGCACCAGACCTCTCAGTTGTCTAAACATTCCATTACCTTGGCTGCCTGATTCTGTAAAGAGCTGTCCAAGACTTCCAAACTGCCACAGCCAACCATTAAATCCTCAACTGTTTAGTTTAAACAAGCAAACACCTCCAGCATCAAGCGGCTAACACTGCCGTAGCTGGCATCGGATGGCAGAAAACTGGCCAAATGTCAGGAGGCAGCGGCACAGAGTGGTCAGCTTGGCTGTTCCTGTCGACAGACGTCAGGACTGAGGAATAAGCATGAGCTTACTGATCAAATGAGGCCATTAGAGTGTTCTGTTTAAGACACATTAACGGATGACATCTTCTTCAATGGATGGGGCCAGTTCTTGTTGGCAGGGGACATTGTGTTTGTTTGAAACCAGGTTACATGAGGTGAGGTGTACAGAAGAAAATCTTTCAACCAGTTCAAGAGAAAGTGTCTGTCCTGCTGTGGTGTACTCCAGGAACAGTTCTTCCACATGGTACTGTGTTGCCTCTAGGTAACAAATCCACTTTTGGCCGTTTGCACACAAATAATACATCCTCAATTATGTTGCAATACTTTAAAAAAGAGGCAGGACCTTAAGGAAGCCATTAGCAGTGTTTATATTATAACATGACTCTCTGGAGACCATGTTGAGTCCCTCACATGGTTCAGCCCCATCATCTCTCTCCACAAAAGTGGTCTGAAAACATCTTTTTCTTTTTCTTTTACAATATGGAAATGGATTCACGATAATAGATGAGTAAAGTTTAATTTTTAATTGTTTAATGAACTTTATTTGATAATTAAGTAATAGAAAATTGCTGAAATGCAAATGTTGCCTTGAAGCAACACCATGACATTTTTTGTAGGGATGTCCCGATCCGATCCTTGATCGATCCTTTATTCTGAGCAACACAGCCACACCTAATGATGTAACCTCGCCTACCACAGCCCTATGGCAACTCTGGAGGGACAATTTGTTTACAAATCAGAATTTGTTTATATTTTGTGCCACTGAACCACCGATAAGCTTTTTGGATACTATTTAAATAAAACAACAAACCTTATGGGACAACTTGGATGCATTCTTTTTTATTATTTTTTAATGCTTTGCAAAGTATTGGATCGGACTCGTTATCAGACTCAGTTTCGAAATAAAGGACTCAGTATCGGATGGGATGCAAAAAAAATGTGATTGGGACATCCCTAATTTTTTGTATTGTTTATATAGGTTTATATACTGTTCAAATGCATAATAGCCATTATCATTTTCTTTTTGTCTCCTAAATACAATTCAGAATATTAGCTGCAATAAAGTTCAGACTCTGAGACTATTGACACAGACCAGAACTAAATTGTTGATGTTAAGTTTGCTAAGATATGCTTACACTCTTTAAGGGATTCCTATAGGAATTGCAAATGGAATGAATTTTTAAAACTAATAGGGTTTTCACTATTTATATGAGTATAGTACTACATTTTCTTAAAATGTTAAACAATAACCCTATTTTCTCTCATTTCTTACTATTATGGTACTGTGTTGCTTCAGGATAACATATCCAAAAGTGTACCTTCTGAAAAAAATTTGTTGAAAATTTTTATAATTGTTTACTTTTTTTTTTTAACCAACTGGCATCATAATGCATAACATAAAAAGTTAATACACAGCAAACAAGGGGATTACTGTTACTAAATATATGCATTCAAAATAAGGTGGAAAAATAGCCACAGATCTTTTATTTAATTAAAAGTAGAATTACTACAGTGTAGAAATACTGTGTTACAGGTAAAAGTCCTACATTCAAAATCCTACTTGAGTAAAACTACACAAGCAACAGAATTTACTCCAAAAGTAGTACCAAAAGTAGAAGTACCCATTGTATAGAATGTCATATTTCCAAATAATATATTATGGGATTATAATTATTGATGCCTTAATGTGTTCATTACCCGAATGCTGCAACTAATAAAGGTGGGGCTAATTTTGATTACTTTATACATCTGGGCAGCTTGTTTTACACTTGAGGGAGATGAAAAAGTTGGTGTATTGATAAAAGGTAAATGCAGCTGTGATAGAAACAGATTCAGCAAATAAATGAGGATGTGTAGTCACTGCAGAGGCCACTGTGAGCTCTCTTTGTCATCTCTGGAGGCTTTTAACATGCTTATGCACACAGGGCTTTTACCAGAACTCGTCCAAGAGTACAGTGCTTTAATAATATTTGTTCATAACTCTTTACTTCCATTTCCCATTTTTGCATTATTGTACATCCATTGTTTTTTCTTCATTTGAGTTTTGACTGGTGCTCTTTTAATTAAATTATCTCATTGCACCCTCTCCTTCTGTGGTGGTATCATGACTGGAGAATTAGCACCACCATATCTCAATGAACCAACGGCCAGTATTCATATAAAAGTAGCGCATAAATTTGCCTTATCTTTTGCAAATTTTCAGAAAAAATTGGCTGAACACTACAACTGTATAGAAACCCAACTGGTGATTCTGGTGCCATAAGTCCCTGCTTTGGAGATAGTATTTTCCGGTGCACTTCATGGCAAAGTAAGCCATTGGAAACATAGCTCACTAGTCAAAAACAAACTTAATGCTAGTGCTAACTGGCAGTTTGCCAACAATGCACCTGAGGAGCTTATCTGTGAGCACAGCGCCTAACGGAGACACACGTGGAGGAGGAATGGATGGTTGGATCAAGCCTCAAGCAGCAGAAATTGCAGAGGAAGAATTAAACTGAAAACTTAGGTAGAAATTTGGTCACTCCCAAATTTGCCTTTTGCCTCATGGAAAACAAGACATCATGATTTAATTAAATTCGGTGCTAAAATGTCCAAAATTCCGCTTTATTGTTTAAGGTAAAAGGCCCTTTTCCACTGGACTACACAGTATATATACATCTGGATTATAAAAACACAACAGCCTTGACAGGGTATCACAGGGTGTCTATGATGATCATTCTTTAATTATGTTGCTGTGTAAGTGCTGAACACAACCTGAGAGTTATTTCAAGCTGAGTCAATCCCATGCCTTCAGGCTTAACGTGGCACCCTGCCTGTCCACCCTAGCTGTCTGACCTGCTTGGGACATTTCTCACCGGGCGTGACCACGCACGTGTGGGTGTGATCGTTGTCCACGTGTCTTCATTCAAACAATCTTGCACGACTCTGTGAATGTGAGTGTTTCAAGTTTAGATGCAACCTGATTAATCTGTTCTGTGTTTCCTGTTTCATGCATGTGAATGGCTCATGCAGAGGGAGCTTGAAGCTTCACTGGCCTTTCAGTTTGTTCTGGCGTATTTTAGGTGCTGCAGAGTGGAACAGTCACTTTACACTCAGCGTTGGCAGGATGTGTGAGTCAGTGGACAGAGTGTCCTTCATCTAGACAATCAGGGTTAAGGACCAAACTGGGAAACATCCACTTGAAATGAAATGTCATTTATTCTTTAGCTGACCTCCCTCAAGGCAACAGCAGGGCCATGTTTGTTTTGCTGTTCCTGAAAAGCTGGGCACAGTCTATGGTCTATCACTCACTTATTAGGTACGCCTTGGTAGTACCGGGTTGGACCCCCTTTTTAATTCTTGGTGTCATAGATTCAACAAGGTGCTGGAAACATTCCTCAGAGATTTTGGTCCACATTGACATGATAGCATCACACCATGTTGTTCACACCAAATTCTGACCCTGCCATCTGAATGTCGCAGCAGGAATCCAGACTCATCAGACCAGGCAACGTTTTTCCAATCTTCTATTGTCCAGTTTTGGTGAGCCTGTGTGAATTATAGCCTCAGTTTCCTGTTGTTAGCTGACAGGAGTGGCACCTGGTGTGGTCTTCTGCTGCTGTAGCCCATCTGCTTCAAGGTTCAACGTGTTGTTGGTTCAGAGATGGCCTTCTGCAGACCTTGATTGTAACCAGTGGTTATTTGAGTTACTGTTGCCTTTCTATCATCTTGAACCAGTCTGGCCATTCTCCTCTGACCTCTGGCATCAACAAGGCATTTTCACCCAGAGAACTGCTGCTCACTGGATATTTTCTCTTTTTCGGACCATCCTCTGTAAACCCTAGAGATGATTGTCTGTAAAAAAATTCCTGTAGATCAGTAGTTTCTGACAGACCAGCCCGTCTGGCACCAACAACCATGCCACGTTCAAAGTCACTTAAATCACCTTTCTTCCCCATTCTGATGATCATTTTGAACTTCAGCAGGTCGTCTTGACTATGTCTACATGCCTAAATGCATTGAGTTGCTGCCACATGATTGGCTGAATAGCTTTTTGCATGACCAAGCAGTTGAACAGGTGTACCTAATAAAGTGGTCTGTGAGTATATGTGACAAAGTCTGAGGTCCTGGGTGTGGCTTGCCCTAACCATACCGTAATCATTGTTTATTTGGCATAGCTACATTCTTTCCCCAACATTTACCGTACTGTAGTCACCATTCAATTAAATAAGTTGTCACTGAATGCTAAAACAAATCTGTGGTTTTGCAGAATTGTCCAGTATCAGTGTTCTGTCTGGCATTAGGGTCTCATAATAATTTCAAAATATTTTTTCTTTACCTCCATAAATTTGCCATAAAAAGTCAGAATTCTGTAATTTTATTTGGTCTAATTTCTCAGTTAGACCTAGTCAGCAGTGCGTGCACTTTTGCAGATGATAGATTGTTTTCTTTCGCAGAAAAACATCCAAATGCCCCGTAGATACACACACACACACACACACACACATAAACTGTATATTTGCTATTATATCAGATCCACTATCTTGATTTGAAATATTGCTTTGTCACCCTTTAATCCAACACATTGTTTTTGTTGTGGGTCCTAATGCTCTGAATTCACCTCTCTAACTGGATTTGGTGCCAGATCAGAGTGTGCACTCAACTGTTGTGGTCATGTGATGTAACAGAGCAAAGGATTTGCAGTTTTAGCAGTCGAGCTGCTGACCATCCCCTCTTCTCATTTCTCCGTTTGTCCAACCTCACTTCCTTTTGCCTCCTCTCCTTGCATCTCAGTCATGCGAGCGGAGGATGCAAAAAAAAAAAAAACATGAGGATCTGCATCATCCTGTTTTACATGTCCAGGTTACCAAAGAGACTTTCACAAAGGATATACCTGTGCCTCCGTGCTCCTCCAGCAAGCCTCCTCTCTCCTTAAGATGCATTTAAGGAATTGAGACATTCTTCAAGTTGGCACACTAAGATCAATTTGCAGATCACAGGTGGGAGGACGGAGGAGAGAGGAGATAAGGAGGCACAACATAGAGAAATGAGAAAAGCCCCATGAAGCTCATGCGGTGACAGTGACCTCACCCGTGATGCATTTACCTGCAGTAAGCCTGTATCAGTCTGAGTGTGATGTCTGGTTTGTGGCTGTGGCCACTCTAACGGGATTACCCGTTCATCCCTCTCTTACCTGCTCTCTCCATCCACTCTGTCTATTCTTATACCGCTCGTACTTGAACTCTAATCTCTCCTGTGAGGGGCTGTGTGAGTGCTGAGTTAACAGGCTGATTTCCAACACCACTGGTGCGTTATGCCAAATGGTGCAAAATCCCCAAAGTGCGTCACAACCTTTCCATTTGAGATGTAATATCCAAAACATTTAAAACCAGGTGCTTAAATTGTTACAGACTTTTTGTAGTTCCACTTTGTCCACTCGCCCCAAAGATAAAAGATAAATCATCTTCCTGTTTGGACTTCAGATGTGATCAGCAGAGAAGAATGTGTTCTGTAAATACAACGGGACTCTCTCGGGCTTCCAGCTCTTCTCCAACCTCTGATTTACAACAATAATATGTTCAGACAAAATGAATTCACCTGCAGAGCTGTTTTATGGGAGAATAAGTGCTCATTGTGATTGACCCCTTTTAAGACATTTCAAAGCTAAGCTAAGCTTTGCTCAGCTCCTAAAAATCCACATAAAGATTCAGTTAAAGTGAGAAAAGAGGATAAAAAGTTAGCATTTCCATTACAGATGTGTAATTTTTCTCCCACAGAGCTGACACCGTAGACATTTAAGCAATATTTAACATTTAATAACACCAATACTGACATGTTTCCCACCAGTGTCTCCCATTATCTCTCCTCAAATATATTAATAATGCTCCCTCACAACTCGACAAAAATAGTCTGAAAACAGCATGATGTATGTTGTTTTTATAACACCAAATAAATGTTTTTACCCCAGTATGAGTCATCATTCTTTGAAGGATTAAGAGTCTCTTCACCATATCAGGCAAAAGTTTGCAATCATGACTCTCTGGACTGTCAAATTAAACCAGATTGATACAGGACATAGAAGCCAGATTTAATAACACAAGAAAGCTCTGTTATCTCATTTGTACTGGCAACTCTAACACTTGGGAAAAAAACATCTCTTGATAGTTTACCATGCACTTTTGAATTTTGAAGTTTGGTGTTGCAGGAACTGGAGACTCCAGGACAATGGCTTCTTTCTAAAGCCTCCATGAGTGTGTGGAAAGAGGTTTCCTGTAAGGGGAGCAGCTTTCATTTTTCCTTGACCAGAAACTCTGCTTGTTGTCTCTCTGTTTTTTAATCATTCTGTTTCTTAGTCAGTAGACGTAATTATATACATCAGCCTATCATGACTATGGTAAACATTCAGATCAGACGTTCTCATCTGAACTCCATATTTAATGACTACATCACTTGTGTGAGAGCTGATGTAACTGAGAAAGCCCAAGTAACTTCACTGCATGAGAAGCAGGTTAGGTTGAGATGATGTGGCATTAAATCCTATCAAAGCTGCATCCACTGAATATGTTTTGGCCACTTAGGAGTATAATATAAAAATAGGTGATACTTTAAATGGCATTTTATCAAACAGTTGCCAATTTATACACTCATTTAGCAACATATTGAGGCCAGTCTCACTCCAAAGTCGTTGAAATCCGGCGCTTGGGCAGTGACTTGTGGCATGAGAAACCAACTAAGAAAGGCATCCTTTAAGGTTGATAAGATTCACAACCAGTTGCCGTTTTAGTTGAACGTCACCTGGTGGCATCAGGGGGAAACGCAGTGGGACAAGACAAAAGTTAAGGCAGAGAAAGTCCAATTAGGGCGGACAGGAGGGGTGCTGGATGGGTCCAACAAACTATGACCTTCACCCGAGAGAGTGGTGTTCACATCCCTTAAGATTGTAAAGCCAAACCCAGTTCTTTTTTCCTAAACCTAGCCACATGCATTTGTTGTTGTAGAACAAAAAAATGTTTTTGTTTACATAACATTTTTAACATCACACATAATCATTTGATTGGCTCATGAGGTCCCTTATATCTGGCTTTTTCATGTTCCATCAAAATAATTCCCTTTTTTTTTTTTTGCAGAAAACACAAACCTGGCATCTTGGCACAGACCTCTTCTGTTAACAACGTGTGCAACTAAAATGACAGGAATGTCTGAGATGGTTAAAAATAACCGAAGGGCCAATTCTGCAGCACCTTCACACTGTTGTTGTTTTTGTTCCTTTGTCGGCCATGAAATCCCTCCATTACAGTTAATATCTGTCTGGAAAACTAAACAAGTTATTTTGTCCTCTCTTTCACTTCATTACCTCAGAATTGTTCTTTCAGTTAACATCGCTAACTAGAAAACATAAATAACTTGTCTTCACTTTTCCCATTTCCATCCTCTCCTTTCTCAGAATCTGCCCCCAAGGCATTCGGCATCCCCCTCTCCCAGGTCATCGCCAATGACCGGGCCTACAAGATTCGGCAGGACGCCCTGAAGGAGAGCAGACGAGACTGTCTGGACCTGGAGGCCAGCATCCTGCGCTTCAGGGCCGAGAAGAGGCAGTTCTTCAATGGGAACAAGCCGCTGGTCAGCTCCTCTTCGATCACAGGAGGAGGTCCCAGCTTGCCATCAGCTAATTCGGTGGCACCGGCGCCCATATTTGAGACCCAGAACAAACCAATGTCGCCTACGTTTCTGGATAACACCAGCCGAGGACAGAGGAGGGTGAGACGGCTGTCTGAGTGATTAGATAAATATGTTTGCTGACTGTTGTAGGGTACTTTCTTGGTATCCTAACGTTTTTATTTATTCAAAGAGTTTTATAAACCATGATTTTGATAAACCATTCTTTGATGGCTTTCTAAAACCATGTGGTATGAATACAAGGACAAAACTGAGTAAAAAAAAAATCTGGGAAGTCAATTAGCCAAAACAACACTGAATAGTTACTACATATTTTTTCTACTTTTGCTGCAGCTGTGTTTTTTTTTTATTAATGTTCATGTTTAAAAATAATACAGATATTTAGTCCTAATTAGCCTTCCATTAACAGTATAATTCAAATTTAAACCAAAATAATGAGTATCAGATAGCAAAAATATATATATAAATCAAAAGTAGATGTAGTCTGAGGAATTAAACTCTGCACAGTGTTACTATATTACACTATGTTATTACTAATGCATTAAATAATAAGAATAATTTTAAATCTTTTTAGTAATTCAACAATTATGTAAATTAGTCTATCAGATGTTTAGTACTAGAAGTTATTAGTTGTCAGATAAAGTGGAGTAAAATGTAAATCATGTTTTGTGGAATTGTAGTGGACAACAAAGTCTTATGTATTTAGGTATTGACATTTAGTTCTACCTCTCTTCTTTCGCCAAGTGCAATATAGCAGTCTTAAAATCCTTCCCTGTTTTTGCCAAATCCCACAATGAATCAAGCAATGGGAATTTTGTTTTTGTCTGTTTTTATGAGAGATTCGAATCAGTAACTCAAGGGATGAAAATTCTGATAATCGCTGACGTAAAAACTGGCAGTGCAGGTGTTGTTGTGCCAGGTTCAGTGTCCTCTGGGGTGAGAATAGCATGTGTGCATGCTTACGCGTGTGTGTACAGCTCGCTAATCTCTCTAACTGCATATCCAGCTGTAAACATTTTCTCACCAAATTCTTCTATTTGTTTTCATAGTTGTCTATGTTTGTACTAAAAAACGCTGTGTTCGGGCTGTGTGTGTTTTCATATGTGTGAACACCTCTGCTTGAGGCTGTCACACCCTGTAATCCTCTCCACGCTGATCTAGAAACAGTCGTTATGTTAAGCACGTAATGAGTATTATTACAGTTACGGGGCACAGTAATTGAGCCTCAACCAGCCATCAAGTACAGCTCGTAAGAATCAGTCACTGCGGTAAACAGCATCACACACACAGCACTGTCTGAATGGATGTGTGAATATGTGGTAGAAGATAGACAGACAGAAATAATAATGTGGAACTGCATTAAAGAGCTGCAATTAATGATAATCTACATTATTAATTACTGTAGTAAAAATATTGTACCAAAAAGATTGTACCACTTGAAATAGTGGTGGAAGTACTCAGATCTTTCATTAGCCTACGGTAAAAGTGGCATCACCAAAGCATAGACCATATAAAATAATGGACGCATATCCATCATAGCATCACCCATGGGTGATTGGACTCCCATTCTGAAGCCTCAAGTTTGGCATTTTGGCTGTTGCCATCTTAGATTTTTGGAGCCAAAAGTGACCATATTTGGATTTGTGGCGTGTGGAGATAACCCTAATGCTAGCTGCTAGCTTGGTTAGCACAGTGCATTAACAGCAAACTGTGATAAAGCTAATGCTAATTTTCACTAGCGAAAAACAGGTTTAAAACTATCAAAACTAAATATACTCATCATAAGAAAACTGCCAACTTTTTGACAGGCATTGTCCACCTGTCAATCAAAGTGGCCACGCCTTCAATTTCGCATAACTTTAAGCCTTAATAACATTTAAATGGGAGAGTTACATAAAAATTCATCCGCTTAAGTCGTCATGAATATTGAAATTAGTTAGAGACCAATAAACATGTTTATTTCTGCTGTAAAGTCTGGCATTTTAACATGGAGGTCTATGGAGATTGACTTGCTCTTGGAGTCAGCCTCAAGTGGCCATTCAAGGAACTGCACTTATTGGCACTTCTGCGTTTGCTTCATTTTTCAGCCCCGGAGGTCGTTGCTTCGACCACAGGAGAAATACTCTTTAACAAGTAAAAGTCCTGCATTCAAAATATATCTTATTTTATTTTAATTAACCTTTTTTAACCAGAGAAATCTATTTTTCAAGAGTGTCCTGGCCAAGACAGGAAGCAGTATAAGTTAGAGACAGACAAACATAGAGAAAGTAAGAAAGAAATTAACTAAAGCACCAAGAGTAAAAATAATCATTATGCAGAATTTCAACACTTCAACATTTAATTAATTATTTATCTGAATCTGCAAAGTTACTAGTTATACTTTATATTTTGTGCTTACTTTGTAATGTCAATAAGATAAGAGCTACTGTAACCAGCTGCCACTCTTGTGGCGCCACCTTGATAAAAACTGAACTTTATACACTTTGTGAAGGGTAAAATTTATGGCAGAGCTGTTGTATTGAATTGCAACAGATTGTACAAGTGTACCTAATAAAGTGGCTACTGAATATAAGTCCATTTTTAAACTTTATAAATATTTCCAAGAAAAATTCCCACTTTGTGGCTTTACATTGTGCAGCAAGCTACTGTATATGAAACTGCCTGATGTAAAGTAAAGCTTAAAGTATAATTCTTTGTATTGATAGATGTTTCTCTACAGTGATTATCAGAAGTTGCTGTTTAGTGGAAAGATAGAACAGAGTGAGAAAGATAAAGATACAGTTTTCTCATCCATAACAACCTAAATGGGACTCTGACTCTCCCCCTTACAGCTGTCTGCACTGTAGCAGCTCACTGTTTATATATCTGAAGACACACACACACACACACACACACACACACACACACACACACACTTGGCTGGAGAGCTGCAGCTCAACAGATGAGGCAGCAGTAATGTGGCGCTGTCACTGCGTCATGTCCCGTGCAGTGACAGATAGCGTACACAGAGGGAGTAAAGGTTGAAATTAATGGCAGGGACAAGATGGATAGTTGAGGAGAAGAACGCTTGGAGGGAAAAGTTGCTGTTAGGACATTTTAAATTATTATTATTATATATTTTTTTCCACCTATACACTCAGATTGGAGCAATGAAGCAGTCAGACCTCCTTTACTTGGACTAGCTTGGTGGAGGTTACATAAACTGTGTCAGAAAACAGTGCAACCTCCCTACATCCAAGATGACGTCTTTAACTGTCTTATTTTCTCTGACCAACAGTCCAAATACCAAAAACATTGTTGAAGTATTATGTATGACAAAGAAAATAATCTTTCCAATTTTAGAAGCTAAAAGGAGAGGCAATGTTTCATATTTTTGCCTGTCACATAACTCAGTGGTACCCTGTGGAGTATAAACATACTGGATTGGGATACAGCAGCTGGAAGTTTCTAGGTTAGCAAAATAACTTTTAATCACAAATGGAGCCATAAAAGCAGATTACAGTGATATTAAGTGACTTTAAAGTTCATTTAAGATGAATGAAATCAATGTATTTTGTTGAAGTCAGACTTCCATTCCCTCAAGAATGCCAGTTTTTCTAAAATACTCACATTCTGAGTTTTAGAGGCTTAAAAAGAGACTACACTTGCAGCCTTTACACAATAAAGATCCATTTGGTTTCCAGATTGAAGTGTGCTGTTGGAAATTCCTCCGACACTTGACGTTCCTCCAGAAACGATCTGCTGCATGTCATTGACAAATGATTTATATTTCTGTGGTATTCAGTGTCTCATATTTACCGGAATGGCAACGTCAGGATGAATGATAGAAACTGACTCGTCTGTTCTGTTGGCTTCTTCTTCTCCTGACATCCATCTTAAAATGGTCTTTCCATTTTCTCCTGTCAGTGATTCATTCTGGGTATCTCTTTTCTTTCTCTACTCTAGCATTATGACAGAATGTTTTTTTTTCTCCATTTAAAGCTGCACCAATCAATACAGAGTGATGGAGATATATCGACCATAGAGATGTCTGCCTTCTTTTCCAATCTGTTATAATGGAACTAGATGGCACTCAGCTTGTGTTGCTCAAAGCACCAAAACAATACTTTTAAAAAACTCAATAGCAATGTCTCTTTCCATAAATCACGACCTGGTTACTTAAAGGGAAATTTCGGTTTATTTCAACCTGTCTCCTATCATCCTAAATTTGGTTCAAGTGACTAGTGACATACAGATAATAGTTAGCATGTTAGCCGTTAGCCTAGATACAGCCGTAGCGTCAGACCTGTTAAAACGTAAGTGAACGGGCATCCCTTCAAGTGCAAAGTTAGTCCACTAAACAAGCTTTTTTTCCACAAAGACCGCCTCATATCGTTAGGATAAATGTCAGAGAACATATAGAAAACGACATGTAAACGTGTTGTCTTACCTTACCGGTGTGCTGCCATGTTTGTTTATCCCTCTAGCTCTGCTTTCCAAAGCGCAGCCAAAATGTATCTCGTCAGCTCTAGATAAAGCCCAGCTGGATACTAACGTTACTCCAGGTGGAGGTGTCTCGTCCTCGGTCACATCCAGACCTTGAAAATAAGGCTGCAACCGCTCCCATTCCTTGCAACAGAGGCATTCCTCTTCTGTGGGCACTGGGGCACAGCATTCACAGGTACACCACCAATCTCCAGAGCTACGCAGCCTTGCAGCAGCCATTCCTCCTCTCTCGTCCTCTAACGTTACCTGTTGCGCCTCTCTCTCTTCTCCTCCTCCTCCGTTCAGGCGACCGTCCGGTTCTGCCTTCCAGCTGTTGCTGCTTGTTCAGGCACGCTATGAGATTGTTGCTTGTTCTTGCGATATTTTGGCCGCGCTTTGTGTCTTTGTCTTTGTGGAAAAAAAGCTTGTTTAGTGGACTAACTTTGCACTTGAAGGGATGCCCGTTCACTTACGTTTTAACAGGTCTGACGCTACTGTGCACCCCAGCTGTATCTAGGCTAACGGCTAAGATGCTAACTATTATCTGTATGTCACTAGTCACTTGAACCAAATTTAGGACGATAGGAGACGGGTTGAAATAAACCGAAATTTCCCTTTAAGATAATCCACAGACCTTGTTGTGAGCACTTTCGTGTAGAAACTTTTTTCTTACTTACAAACTACACCAACCAACTGTAACATGGCACAGAAGGAAGTGTGCACCTGCTCATGGTCGAGAGGCTCTTGGTCGGGACAGCAAGAGATGTCAACATTAATGGCGTCCATCTCGGCTGAGCTGTAAAGTTAGTTAGCTCAGCGGTGCTAAGAGATATCCTTGCTTATAACTATGTTGTGTGTACATGACAGGAGGAAAGGAGCTCACTACTGGCAAGATCTACTCTAGATATACCATCCATGCTGATCTCAGAATTAACAATACAGTAACTCCTCGAGTATTACCAAGTTTATCGTTTACATTATGCAAATCAGGAAGTTCTATATGGTCCGAGACCTTTGGTGTGCCATCTATTGTAACAACCGTCGTACATTGTAGGGGTGTAAATCACCAGTTTCATCATGATACAATATTTTATGGATTCGTTGGACAACAATACGATATTTGCCAATATCACAAAGCCTGCCACAATACAATTTTGATTCGATGTGATTCTGGCACCTTTTTTATTTTAGGGTGTCCCTTTAAGTAATTGCTTGTAGTGATGAACTAAGACAGATACATACAGCTCCCCTCAACTGTTGCAGCAAAAGTACAGAAATATTATAATCAGAATGTACATAAAGTATTAAAAGTAAAAGTAACTATATAGCTAGTTTTAATTACATTATATGAAGTTAGGTAGTTTCGTCCAGTGGTTCCCAACCTTGGAGTCGGGCCCTTCCAAAGAGTCATAAATCTGACGAGTCATGAGATAAATTTCTGCTACTCAAATCTAAAAAGTTATTTAAATTAAACTACTGTTAAATAAACGTAGTGGAGCAGAAGTACGATATATTTCTGTGAAAGTGAATTTTAAGTACATGTACCTCAAAATTGTCCTTAAGTAAAAGTACTTAGTTACCCCCCCCCCCCCCCCCCCCCCACAGGGCGGTCTGTCAGTAGACTCCATCTCCGACCTCGTAGAGAGCCAGTCTCGCCTGCTGGAGGCGCTGCAGCTCTCCCACCCGGCCGAGCTGGAGCTGAAGAAGTCACCAGGTGGCAGCAGCTCATCAGAGAAAAGGACCCAGACCAAGCTCAGCCTCAACCCCATCTACAGACAGGTGCCCCGGGTGGTGGAGAGGTGCTGCAATCACATCGAGACCTACGGTGAGACACAGACTATATCACAATTGTGCCATTTGGGGTCCCTAAATGTAACAAACTCTTTGAACTTGAAGCCACTGTAGACATCTGGGTTAAAGAACATTCATTAATGCATCCACACTGAAGCCTGAGAGTCCATACATGCAATTTGATGAGACTATTTGTTGCTCCATTTTGTGTCCCCAGGTCTTCAGACTGTGGGAATTTTCCGAGTTGGTAGCTCCAAGAAGAGAGTGAGACAGGTGAGGATGTTTTCTGTTCATCCACATCCTTTTTTGTTATTTTAACCACATAAAAAACAATCTGGATAAAATGTTGTTTGTCTTAGGACTCCCTAAAACTGCCCTATATAATGCTACTCATACTCAGACCCGTGCTTCCTGTCAATCTTCACTATGCACTGGAAAGAAAAAAAACGATCTTCAAGTGAAAAGCTGATGATGTGTGATATCCTGTTTTGGAGAAATTGTGCCTACTGGGGGAAATTGACTCCCGTTTAACCTCTGTGTTTGTTTTTGTCTTTTCCTATGTGTCTCTTCACTTTTTAATTTCTATCTTGGGGTTCATTTGTCTTCTCTGTGTGCTCCTCAGCTGCTTGAGGACTTTGACATGGGGGTGGACGTCCAATTAGATGAGGAGCAAAGCGTCCATGACGTGGCAGCGCTGCTCAAAGAGTTTCTCAGAGACATCCCTGATCCTCTGCTGACCAGAGAGCTCTACCCGGCCTTCCTGCACGCCACCTGTAAGCACACACACTCGCAGGCATAGTGTAAACAGCAGAAACAGCTCCAAATCAAACTAAATCTTGTGTGTGCCTCCTGTAGTGCTGAGGGGAGCGGACCAGCTTCAGTACCTACAGCACCTCCTCTACCTTCTGCCTCCCTGTAACTGCGACACTCTGCTGCGACTCCTCAGCCTGTTACACACAGTGCAGAGCTTCGCCCAGGACAGCATAGGAACAAATGACGAGGAGGTAGGGCTGCTGACTGCTCATGATGAAAGACAAATGTCATACAATACACATCAGAGGGTCTAACAATAACATGCTATTTAGTTGCATCATGGGAAGTGTAGGATCACGCTGTCTTTTAAGAGCTTTACTTAAACTAGGAACAAACAAAAGTCAGGATATCTTGGTTTATGCTGCACTGATTCTGATCATTTCTTATCTTGCTTTTTGTCTTGTGCACTAAAAACATGGAAGATCTGCAGTTTTAGAATTTCCCAAAAGCACTTCAGAATCAGAAACATCTTTATTGCCAAGAAAGTTTTCACACATAAGAAATTTGCCTTGGTCTTTTGATTCAGAACAGAAAAAACAAGTATTCTAAATTATAAATAGAAAACAGAAATTACAAATGTGCTTCTGAAAATTTACAGTAATTTAAAGTTTTGTCATTGATATCCCAAACATGAAAATATTATTGCTATGGTACTTTAACACCATATAAACTCTAATGCTAGTCTTAGTCCTATTTTTTGTTTTGGTAGTTTTCAAACAAACTTTGTCTTTTAATCTTATTAATCAAAACACATTTGCGAAAGTACAATATTTCTACAAACCGCAAGCAGCCATGGCTGGAGACATTGCGTTTTTAGGGACATACATACGTCCCATTCTCCTGAAAGCAACATCTCAATACCACCTCAAATATGGTGCAAATGTCCACTTAGCCTCAACGACAAACTGTTTAGATTTTGAGGATCATAAGTCAAAGGCCAAGGTCATTGTGATCTCATCTGTCTCATTATCGTGAACAGGATTTCCCAAGAATGGCCGGAGGGAATTTTTTTTAAAATTTGGCACAAACTTTTTCGCTCAGACTCAAGGATGAACTGGATAGATTTGGTGGTTAAAGGTCAAAAGTCAAGTGTTTCTTCACATTTGGCACAAACATCCACTTTGAGTCAAGTATGAACTGGTGTTAAGGTTCAAGGTCACTGTGATCCCATCCGTCACATTCTCGCAATGTAACATCTCAAGAACATCTGGAGGGAATTCTTCGAATTTGGTACAAACGTCTACTTGGACCCAAGGATGAACTGATTAGACTCTGGTGGTCTGTTGTCAAAGCTATGACTTTGCATCACTCTCTGTCTCATTTTATAAATTTTGTGATATTTCAAGGAGGCTTTCAGGACATTTCCTCAAATTGGACTCAAACGTCCACTTGGACTTAACAATGAACTGATTAGAATTTGGTGGTCCAAGGTCAAGATCACTGTGACCTTACAAAACATGTTTTTTGGCCATAATTCAGGAATTCATATGCACACTATGACAACATTTCACACAAATGTCAAAAAGGATACAATGATGACATTTTATATTCAAAAGGTAAAAGGTCAACTTCACTGTGACATCATATTATTCTGCATAAAACACTTGGCTGTTACTTAACATTAGTGATGGCCAAATGAAGCCTCATGAACCACTTTATGTATTTTCTGACCCCACCAGATGGCGCTCTTGGTTTAAAGATAAAGGCTGAAGGACTTGAAATGAAGTGTGCTTTCAAACCTTTGTTGAACAGACAGTGCCATCTGGTGGCTTCAGAAAATAAAGACAGTGGTTCATGAGGCCTCATTTGGCCATCACTACTTAACGTCATATCTCAGGAACGGAAGGAGAGACATTTGGTCAGATATTGAATCAGTGACTCTAGTCTTGGGTGCCCACTTTGAAACTGTGCTGATTGTATAGATTGTCTGTGCTGCCAGGGGGCAACTTAGAGTGGAAAAACTGTCTGGTATTTAACAAGAAAAATAGGAAAGGAAAAGTCAACAATAAATTAAATTTCAAGATAAAAGTAATTTATAGCAGAAACATATTTCCTTCTTGCCTGTCCTTTTAAACATCCATTTACCACAGAGATTGTGACCACTGGTTGAGAGCAATTAAAAACATAACTCAAATGAACACCTGTCCTTCCTCCTCTCTCCATCCAGATCCCTGGCAACAAAATGACAGCTGCGAACCTGGCGGTGATCTTTGGGCCCAACCTGCTGCAAAGGGAAAGAGGAGGAGATATGAGTCCTCACGCAATGGGGATTGAGGACAGCACTGCAATCATCAATGTGACCCTGGTGCTCATACAGAACTACAAGAGGCTCTTCACAGTACGTCGATGTAGCCTTCAATTGTAACTTTTTTCTGGTGTCTTTTAGAAAACTAGTACCAGAGATGTTATCAGTATTAAAGGGTTTATTGGTGTATTTTAATGCAGATAGAGTTGGTTTCATAAGATGAGTCTTTGAGATATTTGCCTCTTAACCTCGGTACAATCGAAATGAATGTATAATTAAGTTTGTGGTGCTCCAAGAACTGAAAAAGTCAACTTTTTATTGGGAGTTCTTTGAATAAACAAACGATCCTCTCAAGATCCAGTCCAAACCTTTAATATGTGTGATCCAGGTTTCTGCAGAGCTGCAGCAGGAGGTCCTGATGAGTCTGATCCAGACAGACCCAGACATCATCGACTATCTGCTGCGTAGGAAACTCAGGTAACCATGACAACCAGTTAGTCAATCAAGTCCCTAAGAGTATCAGATCTACTGTCTTTTTTAAGTGTGGCAATTTTTGAGGGTTTAAACAAACTACTGATGCTACATTATATTTTCATCCCTTCTTATAGCGGCAGTCACCTGACAGTGGAGAGCAGCAGTGAGTCAGGAGGTCGTCGGGATACAGGGGCGTCTTTGGACTCTGTGGGAGCGTCTAGTGGGAGTTTGTCTCCGCTGGAGCCTCCATCACCACTTTTCCCACCCGATGGCAGCGGTGGTGAGGGCAGCCTGACGAGCGAGGTCTTCCTCAACGTTCTCAAACTGAACCAGAACAGGAAGCGTCAGGAAGCAAGATACGGTACGGTGCTGTTGATATCCATTATTTTTTCTAGACTTTGTGCCCTTTGAATTATATTTATTATTATCATTATTTCTGAAAATCCTGAGGCTACAAATAATCTTGCTCAGGGTCTAATTTATTTATTTATTATAGACATCAGTCTACATACAGTGACTGATGCATTTATCTGTTGTTTAACTATATTAAAGCATCTCTAAGAAGCATCTCTAAAATTAAATGTATATGTTTGATTAAAAAAAATGGCCCACACACCAAGTATTTGGCCTTAATGTGTTATAACACAAGTGTGCCGGGATGATAAATGTGCCCACAGCACCACCTAGTGGTGACAGATAGAGAGTTGGAGAGACTGTAACAAGAGCATCAAGTTCTGATGGAGTAAATAAATGACAAATATCACACAATTTCCTCCTGCAAAACTGACCATATTTTGCTTGTATCATAGTCCTTTGTTTTTCCCAGTTTGTGTGGAACTTCAATCTTGAAATTTAAAGTTTTAAATGAGTCATCTACTTTTTAAAATAATATATAAAGGGATCAAGAGGCTTGCTCGAGGATCAATTTCTCAGCATCTTTTCCATTTAGAAATGGTCGTACCTTAGATATGTTTCTGGGATGAAAAAATAATGTCGTGAACATCAAGGAAGGGCCATGTGCACCCCCACTCCCCCATCCCCAAACCGAAACCTGAACCTCTTGACAACATTACTGGTTTGAACCCCGTCCTCTTGTCAATCCTCCAGGTGACGCCCCTTCAGGTAAATCCATCAGCCACATGCGTCAGTTCCACTCCCACCACAACCTGCTCAGCCTGGCGCAGCCCTCCTTGTCCTCCAGAGGCCACGGTCAGGAACACGACTCCCAGGACCGCAGCAGGGGCCCGCTGGGCTCTGCACTGAGCTTCACTCTGGCAGGCGTCAGCAGTGGCAGCTGCTCCAGTCTGACCGGATCGACAGAGAACAGTATCTGGGTGAGACAGACGCCGCAGGAGGAGAGCAAACCGTCACCGGCCTCTAATTTCTGGGACTTCTTTACGGGGAAAGGGTCAAGCTCAGAGACGATGGTATGATGAAGGGTGAGAAGAGGAGAAACATGAAGGGAAGGAGTGTGTGTGAGTGTGTGCTTGTGCTGATGCTGTCAGAGGTCAGAAATCCCCCCAAAAAGTCATCGGATTTCCTGTTACATTTGCAACAGGCACATGTGCTGATTTAAAAGGATGTTAAGATTAGTGATGGCCAAATGAAGCCTCATGAACCACTTTCTGTATTTTCTGACCCCACCAGATGGCACTCTTGGTTTAAAGATAAAGGCTAAAGGACTTGAAATGAAGTGTGCTTTCAAACCTTTGTTGAACAGACAGCGCCATCTGGTGGCTTCAGAAAATAAAGACAGTGGTTCATGAGGCCTCATTTGGCCATCACTACTTAAGATCCAATAATATTAAAAATCTAAAAGTGTATTTCTAGTGATACAGAAGTGATAACATAAATCCTCTGCAGCACTTCCATGCTCCTAATATCTCCACTGAATTCTCAATAACCTACCTGACCTTACGACGTTAAGGGAGCATGTTGTTGCAGATTTACCCTGATGGAAGTTGGAATTTCCCACTTTTCTGGCATCTCTGGAACGCAGCACATGTATGAATGTATAGTTGGGACACAGAAGAGGAAGGACATTTTGGAAAAACACATCAAAAACTTTTTTCTTTTTTTAAAAAGACATTGGATTTGTGACAGAAATTGTTGCAAACTTTTAAGCGCGGCTCACTCTGACTGACCTGGACAAAAGTAAATGAAGGAAACAAGACTGACAAACTGTGTTTATGAGATTATATGAAAGTGGATGCAGTAATAATTGTGATGTACATATTGTGTACATGATGTATTCATAATTTTACACACACAACTCTTGTCTTTACTGCGTAGAACTGTGTTACTATGTGTAGCTGCATGGACTCTACTAACACTTCTTTATCCGATACCTATACTGATATCATACCAGACTCCCTTTGTTTTTTGTTGTTTTCCTGTAACCTGCAATAAGCTACATTCACTATCAATGTAATGTACAATTCAGCTATCTAACATTCAGCTAGCATCCAAAACATCTTACGATGACTCTGCAAAACAAAAAATAAACATATTAAAGCCAGAACTTTGCTAAATTTATTTATAGATAGACATCAGTTAAGTTTATTTTAACAGCATTTACGTTGCTGTATTTTAACATGTGGTAATGTCATTTATATTGAAATACAGTCAGTAAAATGGAGTTGAAATAACAGTCATACATAAACTAGATGTCTACAGGGGTTTAAGGTTTATACCAAAGTCATCTGTTTTAAGGAGAAATATTTTGACCTGCAAACCACCACATCACTGCTTATTAAGAAAGTGCATCTATGTTAGTTTAAGCTAACAATTATTTTCATTATCAGTCAATTTATCAATTTATTGTTTCAAAAAATTTGGAAAATGAAAAAAAATTTGCTTTATAAATGACTAATTAACAATCAATTATCAATAGTTTATCAACTGATGGGCATTTAATCTGTTTTTGACACACATGTAAACTTGCTCATCGTCGACAAACAAGACAATCAAGTCAAACACTAAATCGGGTGTGTACAGGCACTGTTTGTCATCTCTCAAAATTTAAAATTTCAGTGTTAACATCAGGACATTCCCCTCAAAGAGCCCACAAAGTGTTAAATACCTTATCTTCGTGGTTCCCAACTGGTGGGTTGCAGTCCAAAAATGGGTCGTGGGTCCATTCTGAATGGACCCCAGGTGACCTTGAACTAATGACTAAGGGGAAATCTGGACCCTGTGGCTGGACCAGTTGGGAAACCCTGCCTTATATATCATATGTAGACAATTTTATAACGCCTGAGTTTAAAGCACAGTACCATGTTTGCTGTATTTTAAGGAGCTCTGCAACAGGACATATTCACTCCAGATATATGGACTTTGGAGAATCCAGACAAAGAATTTGGACACAACAGTTATGATGGAAACACGTTGATACACTTATCAATCACTTAAAAACACAGATGTTCACCAGCTGAACTGCGGGACAAATTTCTGAGCACACAAACAGCTGCACATTCCATTATGCACTGATGTGGTGATTTGCAACCAAGTCAAAATATCAAACCTGGGCCAGAGTTGGTTGATATGTTAATGTTTTATGTCTGGGTCAGACGTTTCGCATCACCTTGTCTCCTAGGGCTTCAGTACAGTGACTTCTTATTTTGAGTTCAAACCTCCAGACTTCTTGGCATTTCAAAGAGGTCAGATGCTGCATTCATATCTTATGAGAGTCAAAGTAACGACCTTTTCCGTCTTTCAGTTGCAACTATGTCAAAATTCAAGTCCAGATTGCAATGGGATATTCAAATTTTTCTGAAAGATCCCAATATATCTGATTTAACCCTTTAAAACCTGAACAACTTGACTTGATTTCTTTTAAAACATGGGAAGAAGGCGATGAGCAATGAAAGGAAAAACGACCCAAAAAAAATTAGAAAAAATATGAAGAAATTAGTAAAAAGAGAAAATAAAAAGAGTGCTTAAAAATTATAATAATTCTATGAGATAATTTTAGAATTTAAAAATAATTATAAATATAGTTTTCCCTAGCTTTTTCCTTTTCCCCTATTTTTAAGAAAATAATTTTCTAAATTCTAAATTTTTTTGCAATTTGTGGGACATTTCTCACCAAGTTGATCATTACCTTTTTTTCCCGTGTTTTCAAAAGAAATGGCACCAATTTGCGCAGGGTTCAAAGGTTTAAATCCTTGCGAAAGGCAACTGAAAACAGCACAAAAAAGTGATGTCGCTCCAGGTTTCAAAAGGTTGATGAATCTAGTTCTATACTGTCAGTGCACAGTGTGTTAAACCCTAACATGGTAAACTTTACAATCAAATTTTTAGCATTTCTACTATGAATTCAATATAATGTGACTGCGACGTAAACCTGTTCAGTATTCCACAATGTAAATGCAATAATAAAAAATTAAATTAAAAAAAAATAATGTAATTTTCTCGAGTAGAACTTGTTTATGCCTCAAAGAAATAAAGGTCTTTCATTGTTTAAAGTGCTCTGAAACATTTAAAATTGAACATCCACAATTACAAACTGCAAACTGTGCAATTCCACCTGCTTTGGAAGATAGCATTGTATGGTTGAAACTAAATTTGACCTTTTGTTACCAAGGTCAAGAATGAATAATTTCTTGTCAAGCCAGTCATCTTGGGGACCTTTGATCTAGGCTGTTCCAACAACTTTCCAATACCCATATTTCAGTGTAAAGCAGTACTTGAAATACTGTTGAAACAATAGCTATATATCTAAAAACCTTTAACTTGTCAACCAAATTTTGCCCTGGACGTCTAGACATCTCTCCACCTGAATCTGAACACCTTTAACGAAATGTGGAGGCATGAATATCTGTTTGTCATATTGTCATAGAATGTAGTTGCCCTTCTGTAACCACAGGAGGGCGACATTCTCCACATAAGTGCAACCTTTAACTCTCTCATTGCGTTTCCTATCATCCACAGACTCATATAATGTTGGTCAGATATATAGATTAAATGTATTAGGTTTGGGGAGTAGTTCCACACAACTAGAAACTAAAGATGTTTTTGTTTTTTGGCCTCATTGTTGTAGAAATCCATGTTTCCATTGTACAGAGCTGTTCCTACATCCTCCTACATTGTATTTCTTAACCACAAATGCAGAAGTCGTACTGAGTCCGTCCTTCACCTCTGCAGGTGGATTTATCATCTTCTCTTTTGGATTCCTTTAGGAGAAAACAAGATGTATTGTCTTTTTGTCTGTTTTTCCTATATTGCTGTAAAATCCATCAAGACCTAAACCAGAGAATGTACCACATACCTGCAGAAAATTAAATGTCAAACTGCCTCTCCGTGTCATTGATTATTGTGTAATGTGCCAGGAGAGAAAATGGATAAATGTTCTGAGATAGTGCGCTGAACAGAATAATCAGTTTTTAGGAGTTTTGGGTGAGACTTTTGGCAGCACAGAAAGCATTTAAAAAGCAATAATGTGAGTCAGGAGATAAGAAAGCCCTCGGAGTGAAGATGATCTCACACTGAATTTGCAAACGGAGAGCTTTCTCATCCTGCTGCGAATTTGGATTTCTTCCATTTAGATGCTGCAGTTGTTTTTCAAAACTTACGGCAGTTATTGAAGTTGACATGCCAAACTGCAAGAGACCAGAAGCCTCTCCATGCTTGGCATATGGTAAAAATGCAAAGTCATACGTCTGTATAATAGTCTGTGATATGGACCCTCGTTTTCAGTCTCTTTAAATGTATTTAGCATCATTTACCTTAGAGCAGGAAACCTGAGTATTTCAAGACCGGAGACAACATCCCCTCAGAATTCTCCACTGGTAAGTTCACACTGTGTCTACGTTAACTCAAAGCAGTAGCTCAACACTATTTTGCTTGTGACCCCTTAAAATGAAGTAAAGTTTATACATTGTTTTAACTTAAGAGATTTTAAAGGAACTAATTTGTAGCTTTTCTAGTATTTAACTAGAAGACAACAAGTATAGAGAAAAGTGAGAAAAAAATATATAAAAATTGTGTGATTTCGATTATTATTTTTGACAGCAGTTTACAAAGCAAAACATAAAACATGATAAGCAAAGAAATTTCTCCTGCTGTTCAATTTTTTTCACAATTTTAAGAACTTTGTAGAACATTTTGGCAGAGATTAAGTGTACATATAAGAGCCACATGTCAGGGAGACTTTAGAAGGGATGAAGGAGACAGAAGAAAAAAAAAGATAGAATAGCAGTCAATGAGGTTTGCTTGACTAAACATCAGGAAGGCATTTTTGATTTACACATAGCATACTATGACATTTTCATATGTTTTAGGAAATGTTAAACTGACTCACATCATGATGTGACACATGATTTTTCATAATTTTTGACGACATACTATACTATGACTTTGTTTTCATGGTGTTGAGGACATGCTATACTAACATGTTTTTTCAAGGATTTGGACGACATACAGGGCTAGGACTACTTTTTCACATTTTTGGCAACATACTTAACTTTGATGTTTTTTCATGATTTTGGTAGTACTACTATACTATACCAGGGGTAGGCAACCTGAGGTTTCGGAGCCACATGTGGCTCTTTAGCACCTCTCCAGTGGCTCCTTGACAAAAGAAAATACATGGAAATGAGTAATGTTTATGTTTTTTAACATTTTATTTTTTATATATCAGTGTTGTAGGCCTAAAGAAAGTCCTGCATTCTCCAATTGTAAAACTGTGAAGCCTCCAAACCAAATGAAAATAACTAAAATGTGTGTAACACATCTACTGCCTGGCACCTTTGCCTTGAAATTGTGCCAAACCTCCACAGCAGAGGCTCGTCTTGAGTCCTAGCCGGTTAGCTATGGATGCCAGATCAAAAAAGTAAAAGTCTCAGAATATAATAGAGAATTTAGTAGTGTGCGGACAGATTTGTTTGCTTCCACCGCCAGCTCTGCAAAGATAAAGTACCAAATAATCATAAACAGTGCCCTGTAGAGTCGTTACCTTGTGGTAAGACATGAATGAATGATCATTTAGACTAGTAGTATAGGCTAATTTGGACTTAATGGGCCTTTTTACCTTCATTAAAAGTCTCAAATATATTTTGTGGCTCCACACAGATTTTTGAAAATTATTTTTGGTCAGAAATGACTCTTATGATAGTAAAGGTTGCCGACCCCTGTACTATACTATGACTTGTTCTCATGGTTTTTGACAAGATACTATACTATGACTTTTTTTCATGATTTATTTCGACAAACTATACCATGATCATTTTCAGTGATTACTGAAGACATATTATACTGTGACTATTTTTCAGCGTTGTGGACGACATGCTATACTATGACCTTTTAATGCAATTTTGAGCAACATACTATACTATGATGTTTTTATGCCATTTTGAGCAACATGCTATACTATGACTTTTTTATGCAATTTTGAACAACATGCTATACTTTGACTTTTTTATGCAATTTTAAACGACATGCTATACTATGACTTTTTTATGCAATTTTAAACGACATACTATACTATGACTTTTTTATGCAATTTTAAACAACATACTATACTATGACTTTTTTATGCAATTTTAAACGACATGCTATACTATGACCTTTTCATGCATTTTTAAATGACATGCTATACTATGACGGTTTTATGCAATCTTAAATGACATGCTATACTATGACTTTTTTATGCAATTTTGAACGACATGCTATACTATGACTTTTTTATGCAATTTGAAACGACGTGCTATACTATGACGTTTTTATGCAATTTTAAAAGACATGCTATACTATGACTTTTTTATGCAATTTTAAACGACATGCTATACTATGACTTTTTCGTGCAATTTTGAACAACATGCTATACTATGACTTTTTTATGCAATTTTAAATAACATACTATACTATGACTTTTTTATGCAATTTGAAACGACGTGCTATACTATGACGTTTTTATGCAATTTTAAACGACATGCTATACTATGACCTTTTCATGCATTTTTAAATGACATGCTATACTATGACGGTTTTATGCAATTTTAAACGACATGCTATACTATGACCTTTTCATGCATTTTTAAATGACATGCTATACTATGACGGTTTTATGCAATCTTAAATGACATGCTATACTATGACTTTTTTATGCAATTTTGAACGACATGCTATACTATGACTTTTTTATGCAATTTGAAACGACGTGCTATACTATGACGTTTTTATGCAATTTTAAAAGACATGCTATACTATGACTTTTTTATGCAATTTTAAACGACATGCTATACTATGACTTTTTCGTGCAATTTTGAACAACATGCTATACTATGACTTTTTTATGCAATTTTAAATAACATACTATACTATGACTTTTTTATGCAATTTGAAACGACGTGCTATACTATGACGTTTTTATGCAATTTTAAACGACATGCTATACTATGACCTTTTCATGCATTTTTAAATGACATGCTATACTATGACGGTTTTATGCAATTTTAAACGACATGCTATACTATGACCTTTTCATGCATTTTTAAATGACATGCTATACTATGACGGTTTTATGCAATCTTAAATGACATGCTATACTATGACTTTTTTATGCAATTTTGAACGACATGCTATACTATGACTTTTTCGTGCAATTTTGAACAACATGCTATACTATGACGTTTTTATGTAATTTTAAATAACATACTATACTATGACTTTTTTATGCAATTTGAAACGACGTGCTATACTATGATGTTTTTATGCAATTTTAAACGACATGCTATACTATGACTTTTTTTATGCAATTCCAAACAAGATGCTATACTTTGACGTTTTTATGCATTTTTAAACGACATGCTATACTTTGACTTTTTTATGCAGTTTTGAACAACATGCCATACTATGACCTTTTTATGCATTTTTAAACGACATATTATACTATGACCTTTTTATGCATTTTTAAACGACATATTATACTATGACCTTTTTATGCCATTTTGATCAACATGTTATAGTATGACTATTTTTATGCAATTCTGAACGACATGCTATACTATGACGTTTTTATGCAATTTTGAGCGACATGCTATACTATGACTTATTTTCCTTTCTGACGAAATACTATATGTTTTTTCATTGTTTTTGAAGACAAAAGACTCTATGACTATTTTTCGGTTTTAGAAAACATACTACTGTATACTTTGCCTTTTTTATGATTCATGATGACATACTATGCTATGACATTTTTTCATGATTTTTGACGACATATTATGATTATTTTCATCGTTTTTGACAACATACTATATTATCACTTTCTTTCATGATTTTGGACGACATAGTATACTATAATGTTTTTTCATCCAAAAATCCTTTCATCCTTTTCTGGCACTTTTATGCCATATTATACTATGACTTTTTATGTCACTTGTACGACATACTATACTATTCCTTTTCTTTTGCACTTTTAAGTCATACTATCCTAATACTGTTTTATTGTACTTTTATGATATACCATACTATGACTTTGTTATGGCACTTTTATGATATACTATGCTATTACTTTATTCTGACACTTTTACGACATACTATACAATGTCTTTTTATGGCACTTTCAGGACATACACTAATTTTTTATGGCACTTGTTTCCACATACCAAACTAAGCCTTTTCTTCCCTTACTCTTGACGACATACCATAGTAAGTCTTTTTATGGCACTTTTACGACATACTATACTATGACATTTCATATCAATTTTTACAGCATACTATAGTATGACTTTTTTCTTTTGGTCTTTTTTGCAACATGCTACACTATGATTTATATGGCTGTTTTTACAAACAATTATTATTATTATTATTATTATTATTCTTTTACATTATAAGAAATAATATTATGAAACCTGTCCTTTTCTATTACAAACTATACTGTGACACTTTAAATACTGTGATCATAGTTAATATGAAAATTTGTCCTTTCAACTAAACTGAAATCCTTCCTCATCAATATGTCAACCATAAACTGAATACTTAGATAAAACAAAGAAGACAGTCCAGATCATTCCATCTTAAAAACCAGTTTGTTTTATTTCAAACAGTTTGGACACCATCAGAACCAGCCGTCATTCCCAAACTTCACTGCATCTACATGTATTCAGAATGAACTTCAGACAGCAGTATGTGCAGCAGCAGCCTCGGCAAACACTCACAACTCAAGAGAATGATTCAATTGTTTGTCCTTCAGATCTGTCTGTAGCTGGAACTGAGAAGCCCCAGACTGTGCAGTTTCATGGCCAATTAAATGTCTGCTGCAAAAACCAGCTAAAACATTTCTGTGTCTCAGACTGGTGCTAAAATAAGAACAGACCGTTCAGAAAAAGACTCTATCACCTTGATTGTTTTTTACCCCCAGTCTTCTGAACTTCAGTCTCAGTCAAGGAGCAGAATACGAACTTCATAATGGAGTATTTTACATAAACTGATGCATAAACACAACTTACTTTTCTAAAAGTTTGAATCCAATGTGCAAAACAATCAAGGAGTCTGAATCTTTTCTGAGCTGTTTGGATCCCAACGCTTTGATAACCATTTGGTTTCTGTCTGTGAGGCTGCTGCCACCTGGCACATGATTTAGTTGCAACATACAATATCAGAGTGTTAATGACACATTCAGTCACTTTTCCCCCATCACAGACTGGGCTCTAAACATTTACATTCTTGGAGAGTCTGAAAAGGGGGAGTGATGTGGACAACCGAAGCCCTAAAGGGACATTTCAGAGGACAGAACAAGTCAAACTGTTAAGGAAAAATCCACTTGCAAATGTCAGTTTTTATTTAATTAGGTGGGACAAAATGTTTCTGCTTTCCCATGATAGCTTTCTTAAAACCTCAGACAAGAATCCATCATTGATTTGTTTGTGTTATTTGACTGTTGAATAGTGGTGTAAAGTCTGATCAGAAACAATGCACTCAAGACTCTGATTGGGTAAATAATCACAACGCTAATTCTCAGTTTAACGTAGCACGAGTGGAGCCGTGTATCAAAGTTAAGTCATTTTTGAGTCTACTACTCAGAGAAATAAAACTTTACACTTAATGCTCGGTCAAATTAATTGCTAATTTTGTACTTTTTGAAGAGTCAATGTCATAATTTTACTTGTAGTACTCCAATTTTGATTTGATTTTTGTTTGTTTTTTTTGAGAATTTAAAAAAAATAAATAAATAAAATAAAAAAAATCTGATACTGACATATTTGCTGATATGTGTTCAGTGGAACATTTTACAATTAAAGGATAAACTCATCTCACCCTACAACTTCAACTTTATTTTGTCCCTAGAGGGCAATTAGTAGCCCTGCAGTCTTTTCGTGTGTGTCATCTACATTTGACAAGTTACTCACAGGAAAAAGTAAAAATCAAATTATAACAGGCTGAGAGAGAAAAAGAACAACTAACCAACAGTTGATTTTTCTTTTCAAGTGTTTTGTACTCTAAAGTGGATTTTTCCTTTAACACAGTAATACACAGAACAGTTTTTGGTCAGTTACTTTCTGCACAGCAGTTTCTTGTACGGGAACTTCTTCAAAATAAGTGTATGTGAGTAAAATCAGTCAGTTTTCTGTGCACTATAATGTGATCAGTCAGATTACATATGAGCTCACTTTGGGGCTGTTTGGTTTAGGCTGCCTGGGACGCCAGATGGGTGGGGCTTGTTACTTTCTGAGTACCAGGCGTGTTGGTTCGTTACCAGAATAAAAGTATTTTGAGACATAACATCCATTAACATTTTTGATCTAGGTCTGCTGATTATTTCAAGCAAGCAATTATTTATATTCCAATAATAATATCTGTATTTATGTACACATCAACATCTCTCATCACACACTCCCAAAATTAAACCAAAATAATCTTCAAAATATCCAGAGCTGCCTACACAAGAATGGTAGACTAGTAAAATTAGTGAAATATATCAAAAACAAGTGAAACATCTAGGAAAAAGAAGATAAACATAAACATTCAGAATAATAATAATATTTATAGTATTTAAATTAAAAAAAGAGCCTTGTTTCAACATGGTTTCCAACGCTTTGTCTAGTCAAAAAACTTCAACCGACACATGTACAGTTTTGGTTCCGATAATTTCCATGAAACTGCATTTCATTAAAAAACAGAATCATAACCAGCTCCAAACTGAATCTGTGGACTTTCACCCCCCAGATAACATGCTTTTGTGCTTGTTTTCATTCATTTACACGAGTAAATGGAAAAATTTTCTCAAAATGCTTAAAATATAAACACACCATATATGAAAGTAACTCTTAAAGGAGTCCACAGTTTTTGTTGGTGCCTGGATATAACCCGTAAACTACGATTTCTGACTTTCAGAAATTGCAGAACTGAACCCCAAAAATACAGCACAGCCCGAAAACATCATCCTTCATGTAGGTTAATTGAGCTCAAGAGCAGCACAGACAGGAAATGGAAATAGTGTTGACTTTAAAAACCTGTTGATGAAGTGAAACGTTTGGGACACGTCATCTGAAGTCGCTCTATTTCCGCCTTTCATTTACGGCGTTTTGAAAACTGAGTAAGTTAGATTAAGTAAGTCTAAGTAAGAGAGGTGGGGTACACCTTGGACAGGTCACCAGACTATCACAGGGCTGACACATAGAGACACTCACATTCACACCTATGGACAATTTAGAGTCACCAATTAACCTGCATGTCTTTGGACTGTGGGAGGAAGCTGGAGTACCCGGAGAAAACCCACGCTGACACAGGGAGAACATGCAAACAGAAGGACTCAGGAAAGAGAGCGACTTCAGTTTATCGAGACATACCTGACTCCACATGGTGTTTTTACAGGTCAAGCAGCAGCCCTATTTTTATTTTACTGTACAACTGTATAACATTCAGATAATAACTGACCCACTGCCCAGGGCCACTCAACTACTGTAGAATATAAACACCTTTAAAGACTACACAGAGCATGTTTCCATTCACTTTCCATCTGCTGCAGCTCTGTTACAGACTGACGGGGTGAGCTTGCTTGTTAATCTGAGAGGGCCCAGTTGGGTGAAGCCTCACGAGCTTGGCGGCATTAAAAAACAAGATGAAACAAACAAGAAAAAAAAAAAACATTTGGTTTGTTTGTGCGTTAAAACAACAGAGGTGAAAAACGGAGGCTGTTGCCTATCAGAGGGCTCAAGTTTGGGAGGACGAGTACAGACTTTAAAATGTTTCTCCTTTCCTCAGCACAGTTAAAACCCATTCATTACACTGTTTTTTTTCCTCGGCACCAATACCACTCTTTGCAGTCAATGTCAATGATAAGTTGATGAACAGAAAAATAATTCCGCAACTAGTTCTGACAGTCAGATAATTGTTACCTCACTAAAAAATTCTTTGAAAGTTTATTGGTTACAGCTTCTCAAATGTGAAGATCTGGTGTTTTCTCTGTTTTCTGTCACTGTAAATTGAATATTTTTTTGTTTGTAGGAGAAAATAAGCTATTTAAAATAGCTAATCAATCAATCACAGAAAAAAAAAAAAACTGATTCAATCAACGCCAATTAATCGCGTTCCGTCGTGCCCTTTGACCCGGTGCATCATTGAAGGCCACAGTGGCTTTGTCACATGATGGAGGCAGATGAGACGATGCTGCTTGGCCACGTGAATGGAACATTTACATTTAAAAAAAGGCCCAGATGGAACTGTTGATAGGAGCACCATTCTTTGCAGTAAGGAATTTTTGTACCCTCGGTGTACTTAAAGCCTGAAATATCACCTCAATGCAAAGCACTTAGCAGCGAACCCAGAGGTCCGAGCTAGCACAGCCTCTGATGCTAGCGTTAGCAGCTAGCCTCGTCAAGCCTGACTCGACCGGGCGTTCAGACGCTAACTGAGTAAGTCTACCTGTGATCGACTGACTCATAAAAATTCATTAGAATTTATTTAGACAAATTAATCACAGAGCATGTAGTTAATTTGACAGTCCTAATTTATAAAACATCCCCTTTGGTCTGAGAAGATAAAATTCGCATTTTTTTAGTTTTCTGAAATTTTATTGACTAATTATGTTGAACAAACAGCAATAATGAAAACAATTGTCAGTTGTAGCCCTATTAGATTACATTTAATCTCTTCAGGAGCATATTTGTAGATCTGTGATTAATAATAATGCCAACTGTTATTACCATTAAATTACTTCACAATCTACTGAAATATCTTGTAAGAAACCTCAAGGAGCAGATAAAACTTTTGCATCCCATTTTTTCTAGTTTTTAGAAGTTGATAAAATGCATTTATGATATGGCTGCTACTAATAATTATTTTCATTATTCCTCATTGATTTTTTTATTAAAGGATTTAAAATTTTCAAAGAAAATTCCAATAGCAAAAGAAGACTTTCAGTTTTTTGTGTGGCGGACAATTGAAAAAGCCCCAAAGGGTTTGATTTACAGTGATGAAAGAAAGAGAAAACCAGCCTCACATTAGAAAAGCTGCCTTTCCTGCGCATTTTCATCTGTTACATTATTTTTTAAGAGAATTAGTCATCATGACATCAAAAGTTATTACCATCCTGGTCTCTTTCCTGTTGTGCTGAATTAGATTTTAAAAGATACGGAGGAGAGGAATCCATTTTAAACCACTGAGACAAACAGACAGAGACAGTCTCACTGCACTAAATACACCACGTCTTCAACCGGCAGCGGACGCACTCCTCATCAGCAGACCGTTGGCATCTCTCAGCATTACTGAGGGCTTCCAATTTAAGATTCTGGAGTGAAAAACATGTTATGTAAAAAGGTCGGACTGCCTGCCAGAGCTGCAGCTGCAGGAGAAACACTTGAGCCAGAGTCGAAATTTGCCAGCGCGTGCTTAGTGGCTGATATAATGAGGTGCAGTGAACCAGCTGCAGCACGGCAGATGTACGGAGGTGTTGAGAGTTAGCTGTCCAGACATAAAGCTTTGACAAGACGCACAACATGCTAAAGTTCCACCTGTACGTAGTGTGACAGCTTGGACGTCAGTACTGACTTCAAGGAAATAAAAAGTCTCTGTATGTGTCCCTTATAAATGGTACAAATGTGCATATTCTGGCATTTTAAAAAAAAGTCAAAACACAAAACTTTGAAAGCAAACTGCAAAAGGAGGCTGTGCTTATCAAAACCATGGAAAGCATGCTTTAAAAAAAAACGTTAGCTTATGTTGTTTAATGGTGAAACACCTGACCGCCCTTCGCTCAAAACTTGTTCCAACTGTGGCACCAAACATGACCCGTAATGGCACGACACACCAGGAATTTAAAAACTAAAACTTTTGCCAGCCACTTTCACTCATTGCTTTCTGCAACACATCTGGAAGGCTCATTATTTTTATTTTATTTATTTATTATTTTTTGTTTATTAGTATTTATTTAGATGTTTTAAAAGGATTGGAACAAAAAGATTTTGGCTGCAATTTACAGAAAACCTTCTTTCAGTGTAATTAATACAACGGAAGTGCTTAAATCAGATTTATTTTAAATTAATTTAGGATAACTTCTTAGTTAAAAACAAAAATAATGAGTCCCTCTATCAGATGGCTGGTTTTCATTTCATGCTCTGCCTTTAACACTATCTGTTATTAGCACCACTTCATGATACAAACACTGCAAACTAGCAATTGCATCACCGCGCCGCGCTCCGTGCACACGTTCAAGCTCTTCAGTCACCAAAGGTAGTGTCAATGGTTTTGTTATGACAGGTGGGACTTTTTAAAATGGCTGTAAGACATTAGTTTCTCTGTCTCCAGAATTTTCTGGGGGGTGAACACATGATACTTGTGTGTTAGCGTAAAGCTAATTTAGCACGGTATAATATACACAAACACAAAAAAAAAAAGCGCTAAAGAAGACTGTGATGACACTGATGGTTACCGTGACGAGGAGGATTACAATCCTGTGTCTCATCAGAAACAGTTGATTGATTACTCTGCATCGCCTCAACAGCCCCAAACTGCTTTTACCTCCAGAAATGGACCACTGTGCGCCTGGCGATGTCAGCCTCTTGGATTGGTGTTACTCAGTCTTCCCAGCTGATGCCCCAGTGCAAAGCGAGTGTTACAGATTCAGCCATCTTGTTTTTTTGTTAAGGTGCTTTTTAGCAGTGTGGGCTCAGAGGATTTGAACGGTAGTAATCCAGGAGGCTGGCACGCGACCTGCACAAGTCTCTACCGATCCGAGTGGCGCTCCAGTGCAAAGCTCCGCCTGCAGGAAATAAAGCCTGGATACTTATGTGAGCGTACTGGGCGGAGCCGGTGGCAGCCATAAGCGCCTCCCCCTCTGCTGAGTGACAGTCTGTTGGGGATTTGGCTGGTTCAGTCTCTGGACTGGTAGAACAGGATGTATCCTGACTCAGAGTTCTTGGAAATGTCCGATGTCAGACCGTAGAACTCCTCGATCGCCTGCGCGTCGATTTTCTACGAGAGAAGAAGAAACATTGTTAGACTTTGGACACAGACAGCGTAGGGATCTCTGACACAACTTCACCTACTTACAAGGTGCATGAAGAAAGTAAAAAGTCTAGAGAGGTCAAAACTCACAGTTTACAGAACAAACCATTTTGACTTGTGGCCTTCAGCCCAGTGAGTTAATTCATTTGACCTTCTTTGTTCTTAAAAGTAACGACTTCTTTTTTCACATAACATGAGCGTTTTCCTGACAATTCGATGGCAGCTGTGTTGCTGCTCTGTCATGTAGCTCAGCATTAGATTAATGAGCAGGCAGAAGAAGAATACAATGAGTGTTTGGTAAATGGGCTCTGTGATCTCACTGTTGTGTGACACGATGGCTAGTAGCAGCCAGCGTCCCGTCTTTCCAGGGGACAATAGAAAGCATGTTTGGGATGAACAGAGATCTTCCCTGGGATCCATTCGTGACAAAAGAACGCAGTGAGCTCACAACCGTCGCGTTCGAGCAGGCAACCTATTGTTCCCTGATAACGCTACATTGTGAATCTGTGTTAGCGTTAGCTGTTATTAGCTGATGGCCTCAACTCACAGCTCATAGAGGTTGCGCTGAGTTACATAATGATGCATTCAAGTACTGTTCAGTAAAAATGAGTCTTTGGGGAAAGTAAATTATCACGTTCTCATGCTGTGTTCAATGTAATCTTGTAAAATGTAGTTTCTGGTGGGAAGCATGAATAAATACAGTTGTTTCAAGGAGAAATTTGTTGATGTTTTCACAACAATATTAAATATGTGTTAGAAAGGAATTTATGATATATCAAATAGAGTAAAATTGCTTTTGAAACCGTTATTTTAAAAAAAAAAAAGATGATGCCAAATTGTTATTTCAAACATCAGTATCAACCCAGAATTTCAAAACCGGTGCATCCTTGTTCTGAATTATTCCTAACTTCACATGAAAAATAAAGTTACTGCCAAAAGTAATGAGGGTTTGAATGTAAAATATGTAAATTTGTGACCCATATCCATCATGCAATGAAAGTGAATTAAAAAAAGCACGGGAACAGCTGACAATAACTCAACATTTATCATGTATTAGGGAGCCAAAAAGTTTTACCACAAGTTGATATCCTTTTTATATCTTTTTGTCAAGTGACCAGTTTGAGAGAACAGTCATGGACATATCATCAAGATGATTCTAAAGCTTTACTAAAACAATACAAAGAGATACTAGTAGCCATGCTTCACTTTGCTTAACCCATCAGAGAAGCATGATATTCTTGACACATATTTGCAAACAAAAAACACATTTCAGACCTCACCACCTTGGTAAACCTTTTATAAAAATGACCTTAAGTCTTTGTCTGTGTGAGCACAACATAAAATCCTTCCCTTTAGTTAACAGCTGTGCTTTTGAACTTTGTTGTGTAACTGTTTCATGGAGGCTTTTGTTTTTATTTGCTACCGAATCTCCATTTAGAATCGAATATGTTGACAATGAGTATCTTGAGATTTGACCCTGACAACTGTTTCATATTTGGTGTAGCAACTTTGTCCAAAGAGACACAGAGTGGTGTTGAAAACAAATTGCACAAAACATACTTTTGGATGGGTGTTGAAAGAGAACTGGCTACAGGTTTTTAAAAGTCAGACAGCTTCAATTCCAGGTGGAAAGACCAAAAAAAAAGACAGATAAGCAAAAAGACAGATTTAAGAAAGAGACTGAAGGCTGGAATACAAAGCAGTGAGACAGAGTAAATCTCCACAAACCATAAAAAATGATTTGTTTGTGTTTCTGCTCTGCCAAGTCAGCGGAATCTTCCAGAACTTGGTCAGTTTCTGGACCAGATGTTCATCTGGGCCTCTGTCCCATCATAGTGGAAAAATACACTGGTGATGAGGATCAGTTTTAAACATCAGTCCTTGATGACTCTGACTGAGCAGTTTCCTCTGAATTCAAACAGCAGGGTGACTTCTCCCACTGACGGGGAGATTCAAAGTAAAATAAACCATTTTAATTGGGCCAAGCTAGAACTGTTGCCAAACCGGAGCCATACTCAGACCAAAAAGAGGCAACAAAATTGAAGATTGTAAAGTCTGGGCGCGTATAGAAATGCTTGAAAAAGGAGCATTGCATGTTTTAACCCTTTCACCACAACCACACTGTTGCGTTTTAGACATTTAAATGTATTTTTCTGTTGTTCCAAAACGCCATTGATGTCCATTAATTACTATCTTAGCACTAGCAGGCAAACATGCTTGAATTGTGGGATCACAGTCTACACATAGTCTGTAGTAATTTCTGTCAAAGTTATATCATTGTGATATAAAGCTATTAGTGCTGGGTAATATACTGATACATCAATACTGTGATGTGAGGCTAGATATCATCTTCGATTTTGAATACTGTGACATTGTAAGTGGTTTTAACATTCATTATTGTAAGTGATGTAACTTTCTGAACTTACCAGACTGTTCCAGCTGTTTTCCTTTACACACTTAGTCATTATATCCACATTACTGATGATTACTTATCAGAAATCTCATTGTGTAAATATTGTGAAAGCACCATTAGTCAGCCCTATAATGTCATCACAGTAACAACAGAGGTATTTGATTAAATTATTTTCTCCATATTGGCCAGCTCTAAATGCAGTGCAGAGAGTGTAGATAAGAAATGATGAGCACTTCACTTGCATTACTCAGCAATGATAACATTAATGCAGACTTACTGTAATAGACCAGTCAAGTTTCAAGAGTCTGCTAACTGATTCTTATCACATACAGGAATAATGGAAACTGATGGCTGAGTGGAACAGAAGGAAAATACACAAAACAAATCTTAAACAGTGTATCAGGCGTGTACAATTCAAAAATAGTTAAGAGCTGAAACTTGCAAAATCACTAGCATGGTAATTTAAAAAGGCAATACTAGGAAAGGAATAAAACATGTTTGAAGATATAACAGATCATACTTTACAAATGTTTGAGGACACTGATCTTTATTTACTGTAGTTTGTTTCTTTTGAACGTTACTAAAGAAATTTGTCTTGGCAGAGTAGTTAATTAAGGTTGTCACTGATGGTGGTGATCTACGAAAAGATTAATAACCAACACTTTATTTTACAGGTCTGTAACTTCAGAACAACGTCCTACAATGGTTACAAGAAAGGACTATTTAATTTGGTCTAAATTATAGAGACTATGATCAATTGGTATACTTCAAATTAATTCATTCCAATTCATTGTTAGCAAAGAGCCTTTTTGAGACCGCTAAACATTCAATAATGGAACATTTATCCACAGCTAACAATACAACTTCCAATAATCAGTGAATCATGGATATATGAGAGTTGATTTTTTTTCTTTTTAATAAATTTGTAATTACCCTGTAATTGGTAGCAAATTATGTAGTTCTTTTAGAGAAACATTTTAGGGAATTTTTTGGAAAATATTCTGACATCACAGATCTGAGAAAACAGTTTGTGTGTTTGAAGGCTTTTCTGTCACTTTTTTTTTAAACCTAATCTACCAAGTGGCCGGGGTTTTTGCAAAACACTTCTGCAACCATTATACAACTGTTTGTACGCTTGCCTTAAAATACAGATTATTACTTCAGAAACCCTGGAACATTTTAGGATCATGACTGCAAAGTCGGTTAACCTCTGATAGCTTAATTGCTTTGGCATACAATTCCTTTGCCAAAAAAAAATAAATAAAAAAAATGAAAGGTTACTTGGCTCGAGCTGAAACAAAGCAGCATGGAGAGGGTTTGGATGGATACTGATGTGGTCGACTGCCAGTGACTAAAGAGCTATATTAGGCTAACACTAAAGCTACATATCTGCAGGGTTGGAAATGCAGGTGAGTTTCCCTTCTTGGATTGATACATCATCACATCATTATCACTATCACTTTGCTGCTGTCATGTCACCTACAGTGTGGATGGCAGCATGCTGAGAGGTGAGCTGGGAAACTGTTAGCTGAGTGCCATCACACATGCTAGAAGGATGTCAGAGTGTGTTGTTTCTATGTAGGCTGCCATGTTTTCTTCCTGACACCACATCAGAGCGGAGAACAGATGGTTTTACAGAAGAAACTGCAGGGGATCAGAAATTTCATGGCAACTACTCTAAAATTAAATATTAACATTTTAGTAGCGGATGAGAGAAAGACTAAAATAAGTTGCTTTTTAAGTAGTAGTAAGGTAGGCGATAGTGGAGCAAGTGTAGTAGCATAGTAGAAGTAGTCGTAGAAGTAGTAGAAAATGTAGTAGTAGAAGAGGAGATACTAGTAGTAGCAGAAACACAAACAGAAAATGTTGTAGTCAAACATTTACTAGTAGTACCAACAGAAGAGTAGCAGTAGTAGTTGTAGAAGAACTTGTAGAAGGAGTAGTAGTAGTAGAGTAGTAGTGGTACTAATAGCGGAAAAAGTAGCAGTAGTAGTAGAAGGGAAGGTAGTACAAGAGTAGTGGTAGTAGAAGAAGTAGTAGTAACAGCAGAAGAAAACTCATAGTACTCATAGTAGCAGAAAAAGTAGTACTAGAGGAAAATGTAGAAGGGTAGCAGTAGTGGTATTAGAGGTAGTAGTTGCTGTGGAAGAAGTAGCAATAATAGTAGTAGAAAACTAATAGTAGTAGTAGAGGATGTAGAAGAAGTGGTAGTAATAGTAATTGTGATAGAAGAGTCGTAGTAGTAGCAGAAAAGCAGTAGTAGAAGAAGAAGCAGAGCAGGAGAAAGCAGTAGTAGGAGATAGTAGGAGAGAATAGTAGTAGTAGTTGTAGAGGACATAGCAGTAACAGCAGTTGTAGTAGAAGTAGGAGTAGTGGAACAGGGTATAGCAGAAGTGTAAAGCATAGAAGTAGTAGTAGCAGAATTAGCAGTAGTAGTAGAAGAAGTAGCTGCAGTGGTAGGAGTAGTACTAGTAGTAGAAGAAGAGTAGCAGGAGTAGTAGTGCTAGAAGATGAAGAAGTAGGAATCGTAGAAGAAGAGAAAGTAAAGGGGTAGTAGTAGTAGTACTAGATGTAGTCATAGAGGAAGTAGCAGTAATAGTAGTACAAACATCGTAGTAGTAGTAGTAGAAGATGAGATAGTAGAAGAGTAGCAATCGTAGTAGAAGAAGTAGTTGTAGAGGAAGTGGTAGTAATAGAAGAGTCATAGTAGTAGTAGCAGAAAAGTAGTAGTAGCAGTAGTAGAAGAAGCAGAGTAGTAGAAAGTAGTAGTACAAGAGGAGATAGTAGAAGAGTAGCAGTATTAGCTGTAGAAGAAGCGTAGCAGGAGTAGTCGTAGTCATAGAAGAGGTAGCGGTAATAGAAGTAGTAGCTGTAGAAGAAGAAAAAGTGGAAGGGTAGCAGTAGTCGAAGAAGTAGTCATAGAAGAGGTAGCGGTAATAGTAGTAGAAAAGTCGTAGTAGTAGTAGAAGATGAGATAGTAGAAGAGTAGCAGTAGTAGTAGAAGAAGAAGTCGCAGAGGAAGTGGTGGTAGTAGTAGTAATAGTAATATAAGAGTTGTAGCAGTAGCAGAAAAGTATTGGTAGATGAAGAAACAGAGTAGCAGAAAGTATTGGTAGATGAAGAAACAGAGTAGCAGAAAGTATTGGTAGATGAAGAAACAGAGTAGTAGAAAGTATTGGTAGATGAAGAAACAGAGTAGCAGAAAGTATTGGTAGATGAAGAAACAGAGTAGCAGAAAGTATTGGTAGATGAAGAAACAGAGTAGCAGAAAGTATTGGTAGATGAAGAAACAGAGTAGTAGAAAGTATTAATACAAGAAGAGATAGTAGAAGAGTAGTAGTAGAAGTAGCTGCAGAAGAAGTGGTAGTAACTATAGACGAAGAGCAGCTGCAGCAGTAGAGGTAGTAGTAATAGTAGAAGACGAAGAAGTAGTAGTCGTACAAGAAGAGAAAGTAGAGGGGTAGTAGTAGTACAAGAAGTAGTCGTAGGAGAAGTAGCAGTAACAGTAGTAGAAAAGTCATAGTAGTAGTAAAAGATGAGACAGTGGAAGAGTAGCAGTAGTAGTACAAGAAGAGATAGTAGAAGAGTAGCAGTAGTAGAAGACGTTGTAGTACTAGTAAAAGAAGCTGTAGCAGATAAATAGTAGTAGTAGAAGAAGAAGAAGAAAAAGAAGAAATAATTCCATAACTTGGATGAATAAAGTTTAAAGTAAAAGGACAGCTAAGGCAGGTACGTGCTGAGCATGAGACATGGCGCTGAGAGGGAAAGAGCAAAGACGACAAAGCAGCTAAACATTATTCTCATTCCAGATCTTGTCTACGAGGCTTCGGGCTAATCCTGCACTCTAATCTGACACAGGTATCTACTTCTTTCTGTTTTCTTTTCCCCTCTTATCTTCTTACATTTCTTCTTTATAAATGCTTTCATCCAATCTAATATTGCTCTAATTTTGTCCTGATTGCTAAACAAATTTTAACTCCTCATAATTCAGCAAAGGTTAAGGTATCTAGGTCGGCCCGTCGTAGGAAATCCAGACACAACATAGGGATTGCCAGGATCTACATGGAGTCTGGAAGGAGAGCTATTTGACATTCCTGTCTGGTGAGGAAGAAACTTTGGACAGCTGATGGGTTCATTTATCTTTGATTGATGTTTGAGCAATAAGACAGTTAATTAAGCTTCCTGAGCTTTTATTTTACTTTTACAAAATACCGCTTTTTATACACTGATCTCCTGTTTCTATCAGATTTTTTTTTTGTTTATTTTGAGTTGAGACTAAATACCAAGAAGTACAAAGTTTTTTCTGCCTGTTCTTTTAACCCTTTAAACCATGGCCAAACTGGCCTGATTTCTTTCAAAAACATGGGAAGAAGGCAGCGAGCAACTAAGATATGACCCTAAAAATGTGTAAGAAATAGGTAAAAAGAGAAACTTAAAAACAAGAAAATTAGTAAAAACAAAAAAAGAAAGAACGTAAAAAGCAAACAAAAAAGAAATCACCTGGAAATTGCTTAAAATTTCTTTTTTCTGTATTTTTTTTATATAATTTTCTGAATCTATTTATTTATTTTTTGCAATTTGTGAGACATTTCGTACCAAATTGCAAGGTTCAAAGCCTTCAATACTTGCAAAAGGTGTCTAAAAGCAAAAGAAGAAAAGTGATGTCGCTCTAGGTTTCATGAGGTTAATTACCAACAGATCTCAGATACTATTATCATATAGCTTACACCTTTTTTTAAATTACATTTTGCTCCCTTATTCCATTTATTCTACAACGTTTCTATTGTTTTTAATTGCTTTGTTCTAAGCCTTTTTTTGTAAATTTTGTATCTGTTATCATCAATGTTGTCTCTTAATTCTGTTGAAACTTTTGTTTAGTGGTGTTCTATAAACAGTTACTCTTCTGGGATTTATTTGCTAATGTATAAAATAAGAAAACAATTGAGATAACATAATATTGCAACAGCAAAGTATAAAACCTAAAACAAATCTTTGTATAGTGAAGGCTCAAGGAAATAAAGCTCAGGATGTAACTACATTTCGGAGAATGAATAAGACTGTATTGAACTAGATGCTGAAGAATGTAACATTATGGCACATTTAAAGTGGGGACTGGTTACTGTATGTTTTCGTAATTTGAAGACATCCAAGTCACTGTAAAATGAACAAATACTAAAAAGAATTTAAACTGAATGCGGTTGTAAAAAAAAAGACAGAGGAAACAGAATTATAAAATCTCTCTTACCTCTACGATGTCGTCATCAAACAGCAGCCAGAAGCCGTGGCTCTTGACGATGGTGATGTAGTGTCCGCGGTTGGGACCACTGCAGAGAGGACGAACAACATTATCAAAGTATTAGCAGAAAGTCATGACAGCAGCAGCTAATGGTGGTTAATGGTTGTCTCTTATTCCCATGTAAAGATATAAATGTGGACGCTCCTATCAAAGCACTGGCAGAAGAAAAAACATGAAATAATTGCTCTCAAAACAGCATTTACTGTTGAATCTTTTATACAGGGATGTTTTAATTTTGAATGAGTAAAACGCTGACATCAACAGACTGAAGCATATCAACCCTTTGTGTTTACACACAATGTTTATCCACCTGAGAAAAGCACCGCAGGAAGATTACATCAAACTCCTCTGCAAGCTGAAGACAATCCAGCAACTAATAACTTGCATATGCTCACTTACAAATCAGCTGACGTGAGCTGATCAACCTCAGAAAACAGCAACAAGTCATCTTTGCAGGATATCTACACATCTGCTACCTCCTCTCTTGAGTTTTCATTTTTATAATTATGTTTTTGTTTTGTTTGTGTCATTTCATTGTCAAATATATCATAGAGAAAAGAGTCTCTTATTAAAGCCAGCACACAATTTTATTTTCAACGTTTCGTCTCTGTTTTATTGTGGCTGTATTTATCTTATATTATTGCTAGGTATTTTATTGTATGATTTTACATGTCTGATTTTAGTTGCCTTATCGCAGAGGGTTTACATTTGCTTACACACCTTCAAAAACTATCCTCTCCAAGAGAATGTAAGTCCATAACATCTCAAAAATTGAGGATAAAAGAAGAACCTACCTGCCACAGTGTACAACGACAGCCACCAGGTCGTACATGCGGTCGGGGTTGGTGGCGTCCCCGGACGTGTTGAAGAGGCGGAGCTCCAGGGGGAAGACGACGCGATAGGACAGTTTGGTGTAGCGGTGCAGCTGGTCCATGTATTTAAAGCGCTTCAGGTGGAGAGCAAGGATCATCGGTAGCTTCTTTACCCTCATCCTGAGAGACGGAGAGACAGAGAGAGGTTTTTGAGATATGATGACACTGACATTATCTCTGAACTGAACTAAATACAAAGAAGATTTAAAAATCAAGGACAACACAAAGTGCACAGCTTATAAAAGGTCAGCGGAAAAACACCAGGAGAGAATCGTGCAACAACAGGCAGCAAGGGCAGTGTGTCCCCGAGAAAACCTCAGAGAGCTAAAAGCTTTCCATGTTGACACCATTACAGCTCCAGACCCCCTATCAGGAACAAGAAGCGTGTTTTTGGACGCCGTGCGCTCCTCCTAATTTGGCCGAAACCTTTGGCTCGTGCTCTCGCAGCATTCTGCTCAGTGTTAATGCGAGGTGCAGCCGCTGGTGACAGCATGGCCTTTTCAAGCTAATGGATGTTACTTGGTGCACTTAGCAGGCAAAAAACAGTGCATGGTATGTATAAAAATACAGGACAGGCGCTTTCTACCAGTTGGTTTTTCTGTTTACAGTGTGAAAAATATGCAGCGTCATCACATACAACTGCTGTGCAATACTTAACACAGACTTAGTAATGGGCTTTAATAAAAGGTTTATCTTGGCCCAGATCG
Source organism: Epinephelus lanceolatus (assembly GCF_041903045.1). Taxonomy (NCBI): domain Eukaryota; kingdom Metazoa; phylum Chordata; class Actinopteri; order Perciformes; family Serranidae; genus Epinephelus; species Epinephelus lanceolatus. The sequence continues at coordinate 20,455,879 of NC_135755.1, forward strand.
ACTCTAAAGACACATGATGCGCTTGTTAGATTGAAACAGGAAGGCCCTGAATGGTTGCTATAGTAACATCAGATGTGGTTTAGGGGTACCTTCTATTGGAACAACCTTGAACCATATTCGTCCGCTTAGAAAAGCTGAAGAGCGCTGGTGCTATACATACAGCTGCGTGACTGTGGTTAGAGCCGCCCCTGCACATGTATATAGAGATAATGTGGTAATGCTGATGAAAGATCACATAGCAAAGAGCAACTATTTTCAAATGCCCCAAATCTCTTAACCCTTCCATGTGGTTAACAAAACAACAACAACAACCGCCTTAAAGCTTTGTGTTCAAAAGTAGCTTTGTGCATCCTCTTTTGAAAGATTCTGATGAGCGTCTAAAACAAACCAACTGTACAAAACGATGCCATTATTACATTTGTACTAGAAGAGCACAAAAATATCACCACATTATCTCTATAATCACCATTAACCTTTAATTGCACATCCAATCAAGCACTCAAGATACATTGCTCATTTGGGTAGTCAATAAATGTCAGTTTTTCTTTTTTTGCAACAAAATTGTTTTTGTTTAAGTCCGTTTTTACGTAATTGTTTACGTAAAAACAGCAGAGTATCACGATATTTTTGTGTAGCAATAACGTTTTGTCACACAGTGCCAAGTATCAATACTTTATTATATAAATTATTAATATTACAAATATTTCAGGCTACTAGACACATTTTGCTGCCTAAAAAAAATAAGACTGAAGTGAGATGAACAGACTGTAAACTTCATCTTATTAGATAAAACAGACGTTAATGAAGTTTTCCTTTGGGGACATAATTCACAGTTGAAAAAACGTAATAAATCACAAATATCCCAATATATTTTATTGCAGTACATTTAAAAACGCAATAATATCATATCATGACACAAGTATCGAAATAATATCGTATCGTGGATCCTCTGGTGACTCCCACCCCTATTGATATGTAACAACTCATTTGACCGATAACCAATACCAATATCTATATATCCAATTTTTCCCTACCTAATTTTAGTGATCATCAAGTCTCTTTTGTAGTGCAATTAACATCATATTATGCATGCATACTCTTATCGTGATAAGATACCTCCACCAGCAGATGGAGACATGAAATACTATACTTTTGTAATGTATGTAATATTCATTCATTGTGCAAAGTAAGAAAAAGCATGTTGGTCGTTTCTGGTACTTCATTCTGAAGTCGATATTGGCCAATACCGATGACATGCCAATATTATCGTGCATGCCTACAGAAAATGGTTATTAGTGTAAGTCAGTGGTGTTGTAATCTCTCAAGGCAGATTCTGCAATATACATTGTAGAATCTGTTGGCAGCCCTGTGTGAAAGACGACTACCGGGGGAGGGCGTGGCTTTGAATTTGAACGATGCTGCGCTTTAGCCAATCACAATGGAGGGGGCGTGGCCGAGACGTGCAGGTGTCTGCAGGAAATGTGTACCTACAGAAACAGCAAGCTCCGCGTCCATAGCGACCACTCCACCCAAAACGCCATCTCGTTAACATGAAAAAAAAATATTTTTTCCAGCGGATGTCTGAGTTACAACATCATTGAGCCAACTGGAGTAGTTTCATGTCGTATCCGACAACGGGAGGCTTTTAACAGATGACATCCTGATGTTAGCTTTGCTAACTGTCCCTGTCAGCTGCAGCCACTGATGCTTTCTTGACATCGTGATTTCCCATAACTGAATAATACCACACATAGCAACACAAAACTGCTTTGCTAGCTCAATCATGTTGTACCCGCTGGAAAATATATTTTATTCACGGACCGTTTATTGAGTTATTACCTTATTTTTATACAGTCTATGGTTATTACAGACACCGCTAACGTTAACAGCTAACGGTTAGCCCAGCTAATCTACGATAACCATATTATTAATTACAAATCGTGCACACAGAAATAGTAACGTTTGTTCAATCATTGTGTTTATAGACGTTACAAACATCGGATTAGTCTACATGGTGATATAGTGACGTGAAAAATGTGATATATAGCTAAACTCTGTTGGTTTTCTACCCGAAGTATTTGTAAACAACACGGCGATTCCCTGGGGGCACCGCCGGAAGTGAAGGACGTGAGCGATCCCCACGCTGTGCCTCCAGAGGTAAAGGAAGAAAAAGTTGTTTTGTTTTTTTTTTCTTTAACCAATGGATTTCCAGATTGGTAGTGTAGTGGTAGTTGATGAGGTGGATGTATTACTCGGTAGATAGGTAGGTTACCGATGAGGAAGTAGGCATACTCTCCATATATTACAATGGCTTTTTAGCTGATAGGTGGGTAGACTGTAACTGGATAGAAAAAGAAGTGGGTATACCCCGTATACCTGAGTATACCCTCCACTACACCACAGGTGAAAGAAAGAAAGAAAAAAAAGAAAGAAAGAAAGAAAGATTCTAAATCTGCACGGCAGGAAATAAAAGCAACTAGCACACAATGTCACCCACCTTTTCTGGGCTTCCTGTTTGCTGCGACACTGCTCACAGTAGTATTTGTATTCACTACATAATGTCTCTGTGTTGCTGAAGCCCCTGTTAGGAACACACACACACACACACACACACACACACACACACACATTTACCAACACAAATAAACAATGTTTAAAAACCTTAAGAGTCCTAATCAAAATTCAAGCTTCATCTCTGTGGGTTTCCACATCAGCTGAGCATAAAAGACTAATTTCCTTTTTCATGGACGAGTGATGAGAGCTCCATGTTACCTGAGACAGTGCGTGATGGAGGTGTTCTGCTCCACGTCCACCGACAGATCCAGAAAGTCCTCGTCTTTACTGCTCACCTGCAGTGCAAGTGAAGACACTCAAGGTCACATGGATTCCCTTATTACAAAGGGAAAACAGTGTTTTGTGATGCAGCGACAGATGAGGGCACCAGGCCAGGTAAACACGTAAAAATGTGGAGGTGTCCTGTGGTGTTTTCTTATAAACAAACACAATTCTTTTTACATTGTGTTAGCACAAATGTGTGTATCCTTGAGGTCCAACAAATGGGTTGAATGCCTCATAAAAACATTTGCAAAAGGAACTTTTTTTCCAAGCATTTTAAACCTAGTGTTGTTACCATTCATGTTTATGATTCTTAGTAAGTCTGTTTTTTAGGCATCTAACTTACAGCTTCACAGTTGAGGCAGCGCGTCTCGTTGGTCAGTGTTCCTTGGAAAATCTCGTGGACCCAAGTCTGTTGTGTCTCCTTTCCTCCTTCCCCTTCTCCTCCTCCTCCTCCTCCTCCTCCTCCCTCACTTCCTCCTCCCATCCCTCCTCCCCCTCCTCCGCCTCCTCCACCTCCTCCTCCATTCTGCACCAGTTTTCCATTCTGCTGTCGCTCCTGGCTCTTCTCCTCCTGGAGCAGGTCTGCGATGGTGTTGAGGAGGTAGTTGAGGAATTCGTGGGCGTCCTGCTGCATGTAGTTGTCAAACAGCTCTGAGGTGGGACGGAAGGAGAAAACAAAAAATATGTAGACAAACAAAATAGAAAAAAAAATGGAGAGTTTTAGAGAAGTGGTGGAAGGAATATAGAGAAGGGTATAAATCAAGAGAAATCGAGATAGACCGGGAAGGAAGAAAGCGAGAACAGAAAATAAACAACATCAGCATGTGTTGGCGAGGAGAAATAGAGGCAATTAAGATCTCTTCTTTCTCATCTGCTTTCCGCTCCAGGATTTTGGCTGACAATTTTATTTCCTCAGCTGTGAGATTAACTTCTCAGCTGAAATACCTCCTCCCCTCCGTCCTTTTTCTTCCTCGCTTCTTTTCCCCGCTCTCCGCCTCGTCCCTCTCTCCCTCCATAATCTCCTCTGTGTCAGTCTTAACAAATAGCTGGTGAAAGACCATTTCAGGTCTCTAATTTCTAAACGCATGGTGCTGGATTGATGTTTTCCTGAGAAAAGTGGAGGAAGTCATGTGGTGAAGTTTCTGACAGGAGCAACAGCTGCACAATCTGGCAGAGCTGTCAAGTCCAAACATCCCTCTCTCCTTCCTTTCAGTACAGTATTACACTGTAACGATGCCCACCATTTTCTTTTCTCAGTCGTGAGATGAACTTCTTGGGAGGGATGACTCCGACTTTCTTCTTCTGCGTGGCGATGCTGTTGAACAGGTCGGCCAGACAGGTGAGGAGGGACTCCTTGCGGCGCGGCTGCACCTACGAAGAACGAGGACACACCTGTAACTCCTCTGAGACTTCGACAAACCATAAACAACTTTCTCTGATGTACAGAGCTCTAAAGTGCAGCTGAGGTGAGGCCACGTCCGGCCTGAACCTTGACATTTTATCTAATCTATGGGAGTGATATGACAAAACCATAACACACACACAATGTGATATTAATGACCTATGAAATTTATATTTAACTCAATCAGGGTGAGAGGTAACCGAGGGACAGAACAGTCAGAGGAGGTTTTAAAGTCTCTCTCTGTAAGACAATTAAACAACAGAGAAATGGATTCTTTCCCAACAATGTTCGAAGATAAGAAACACTTTATCCAACCTGTCTTGTTTGGAAAGTTTGCCAGAGATACTATTAATCCAAGGGAAAGATTCCTGAAGCCTGTTCGCTCATAAAAATGAAACATGAAGTATTTCCATGGAAGCATAACATACTTTAAAGTCCACATTAGTGTAGCTAATTCTTCATTCTGCTCATCACTCTGCAGTCAAGCTCTTGGACTCAATCGTAGTAGATTTCTTGAACTGTTAGCATTTTCAGACTTCTTTTTGAGCTCCTAATCGCTTTCTGTTTGTTTTCACTTGTCAGAAACATGTTTCCGCAGTGGCAGCAAAGCGTATTACAGGAGACACTAAACCTACATATTGGACCAGCAAACAATCTTTCTATTAAATCATTAGCAACCACCCACAACACACACTGACTTCTCGGGCTCTGTGCTACACAAGCCATCAGAAACTAGGCTGAACGAGTAAAACGACAATTTGTCACAGCTGTGGTGTTATTTTTGTGGCTCCAGCCATTGATTCTATCAGTTATGATAAGACTGTACCTAACAAAGTAATTACTGAGCTCTCATAATGTGGCAACACTAATAAAAATAGATTATGTTGGGGCAACAAACATCAAGGTTGATCAGAGTTATTTGGAAGAGAATATAAAGGCATACAGTGAGATAAGGATTCCTGGTTAAGCCTTTGATTCTTACCATAGTTGTGCACAGTTTTCCTATTCACACACTTTCAGTTTTACCTCCATTGAAAGTGGCTAGATAATCTGGTTTAACTGTTGACCCTTGTCTTAACTCTCATTAATGTTGCCTACATTTTACATTTTTGAATATCTATTTCTAGGTAGAAATTAGGGGTGGGCGATATGGCCCTAAAATAATATCATGATATTTCAGAGTATTTTTGCAATAACGATATTCTTAGGGGTAATAGCAAAAAAAATCCCAAGCCTGAACATTTTTTTCAGGGTGAGGCATGAGGAATGGGTCACCTACCCATGCCCAGCGCCATTTATTTTTGAGTCCTTTATCGACTATCTGGACGTTTTCCCTGGGTTTCATTAGCTTACTTTCCATCTTGATGAGAGTGTCTATGGCATGGGCTCCACTAGAATCTAAAGTTGACTCTGAACCAAGGCTCTACCAAAGCCCATCTACTGTCTGCGATGCACACATGTATCCCGCATCAACTTTTTTTTTTTTTTTTTACCTGACCGATCCCCGCACGCCAGAAATCTGGCACAGTGCCTGATTCCCATCACCCCTGTATTATTGACAATATGACAAATTAGTAAAAAAATAAATAAATATTACATTATGAAAGATTTATGACAAAATCACTTAACGACATCGACTCCAGTGTGCACATAGCGAGAGAGGAGAAGAGACTCTGTGCTGCTGCCAGAGGAGCCACTGAATGAGTTCCCTCTGAGCAGTAAGTCACTAAAAGAGTCTGAGAAGTCCGGGGCTGCTCATAAAACATTCAGGACGCCACAGTTTATTCCACACTACTGAAGCTGCTCCTCTTTTTGGAACCACCGCAGACTCTGTAATAATTTCGCTTTCAGCCATGCTTGTTGTTGCCGTGGGTAACCATATGATGCCAATACGTCAATAAGTTGAAATATTGCAAGTATCACGATATAAATTTTTCCTTATCTTACTAAAAACCGGTATTATCTTGAACGAGGTGATATGGCACACCTGTAGAAGAAATAAAACCCTGGTTGTAACAAACCATAGTTATCGTTAAGCCCTCTAAAGACACATTATAAACAGATGAACCACGATGCAACACCCTCTTTAAGCTAAGCTACATGACTTTCAAAGTCGTCAGATTGCTCTACTGTTCACACAACACACCACTTCCTGTCTTGTAAACTGGAGTCTTGAAGTTGTGGTTTTCCCACTGCATGACGGACTGAATCCCACATGAGTTTGTTTTTTAATGCGCAGGTCATGCCTGGCACTAGACCGCTAGCACTGTTTTAATGTTTAGGAAGGAGGTGTGCTTGGATGGAAATGGTGATAAAGATGTGCCATGGATATTTCAAAATAAAGGCAAAGTTCACTTGTTCCATTTATCTGCTGAATACCTTAACATCTAGTCAACAAATACAGCACCACAAATATAATATCCACAAAAAGTATGGTCTTATATTCAGACTGGTATATCACTATTTTTGAGGGTATTGCTGTGCATTCTTTTAGTATGACATTTAAGTCCACTATAGAAATATGAGGATAAGAACATCGCTGGATGGTAAAGCTAACATGTCTCTCATCACTTACCTTGTATGCCAAAACCTTCTCCCTGAACGGTCGACAGAAATACAGAGCCTGCAGCACTGAGTTACAGTAGCAGGTGTTGCCAAACTAGGGAAAAAAACAGAGACAGAATTAGAGACACAGAGAGAAAGACAGATACAGGACTGAGGGGAGGGGATGCTCCTGATCCTGAGATGTGTTAATGTACTGTGTTTTAGCAGTAAAGCTAGACTGCTTTTACACTAAGTGAGGGGAAGCGATATGTGCTCTTAGCTGACACTTACGTTGACCAATCCAAAGTAGTGTTCATTAACGGGAAACTGTTCCGGTCCAATCTCCTTTTCCAAGGCAGAGGCATTGGCGCCCTGAAGAAGAAAAAGAGGAGAATATTTAATGATATGGTGTGTGGTTAAAAACAAAAAGATGCATGTGCAACGACACAGTACAGTAAAATAAACATTTCCTTTACATGAAATTAGCCATCTGAATCCCTCCTTTGTGCTCCTGTTTCCTCCTCATTGTTTTCTGTTTTCCTGCTCTATTTTCTCTGCGCTCTGCTGGACTGTCAACCATCTGTTTGCTGCAGCTGTGTCTCCTGCTTCATTTCCTCCATTTATGTTCTGATATTCTCCGCGTAAGTCTCATTACTTATTGTATATGCTTCATAACTACGCCAATAATCAATAGGCATCTTAATGACAGAGCTTTACCAGAATGACTCAGGACAAACCTTTAACCAAGTCACTTCTTTAATATCATTATTCAGCTTGACTATCAGAGTGGTTACCTCGCTGTGTGTAAAACACTTCGAGTTAGTGTCTATAGAATGGAAAAGTAGAAGAAGTACCTTCTGTTACAACACATAAACACATTAATAGATAGATAGATATAATAGCCAGATATATCCCACTGTTCTGACGTGCAGGTGGTGCATTTGTTATTAAAAGGCCACTTCCTGGTTTTCTTGTATTACCCAACAGTGCCCAAAAATCCCCAAATGTACTCCCATGACTCAGCTGTCATATCTGCAGCAAGCTGAAAGGGCACTTCAGGATATGAGTGCACTATCATGGGAGCACAGCAATAACATTGAGAGGAGCTTTAAGCGTGCATTTTTGTTTATTCATTTATTTATTAATTGCTTTAACAAGCCAAACAGAATCTGTATTATACTTCGGGATTTATCCTGGCTTCATATGAGCAGAGGAAACCTCCACTAGTCACTAGGCTAACTTATACAATGTAAAATGCCATAGGCTTGTGCTAATAACGTTAGCATGTTGTATTTGTTTGGAAAATGTGTTTAGTATAAGACAGTTGCTTTGTCAGTGAAACTTGTGAGCTGTAATGGAGCCAAATTTTGTAACTTTACCTTTGTTAAATGTTGCTGTTGTCCCTGGCTTCATATGAGTAGAGGAAAAGTCTGCTAGCTGCTAGGCTAATTTATATAATGTAAAATGCCATAGGCTTGTGCTAAAAACATTAGCATGTTGTATTTGTGGGGAAAATGTGTCCAGATAAAGACAAGTGTTTATCTGTGGCAAATGTGGCTTTGGCCTGCAACTGAAAATACAATCTTTTTTCGCCAGTCAGCCTGTCAATAACGAGACATGAATTTTTGTCCATATCACCCAGCCCTAAAATATACCCATGAAACTGTTTAAGTCTTCATCAGAAAAGCTTAGCTCTATCAAAATCCAATGACATTTTGAGCTTGTAAAATGATGCTGAATGGAAAAAACAAAACAAAATGTGGTTGCACACAAGTGAAAAAACGCTGCATCAGAAATTCATGATTTTAAATGTAAGGAGACAAAAAATTGTAAATGTCAAAATAAAAATTGTGCACAAATTACATACTTGGTGAGGTAACACCAAGACAAGAAAGCATCTGACTTTAAGCAGAAAACTATGTGTGAAACTCAAAGTTCCCACACTGTGTACAACACTAAAATTGCACATGTACATAAACACACATTTAGGGGATTTTCAAGACAAGACAATAAAGCAGTCTTTTTAAAAATAAAAATCATGCCTGCATTGTAAATGCTGAAATAACTTCCTACAGTACAGATTAAACAAATGTAGCTTTTACCACAGGAGGCTTCTGAATCATTCTTGAAAACATGACTTTTACTGTATGATGCAGTTTAAAAATCTTAGCAAACACTAAAAGAATGGCTCTGTTTTACTGCTGTAACAACATTCGCTCTCCAAAATGTAGCAGTGTTTTTTTGGTAAATGCCAGACCATCATAAGACTGAACTTTAAAACGCAATGAAACAAGTCTTTCAGTCATTATAAAACCTTTTGCTTCTGGATGTCATTCGGTCTGAGCTTCCAGAAATTGATTACTATATTAAGGCAGGAGAGAGGCACAGAGAGAGGAGGGGAACAGTGATGATGATGATGATAACAATGATGCAGCTTTTCCTTCAGGGGTGAATGACTACGCAAATGGAGCTGCTCAGTTGTTACTCATCATCACACTGCAGTCCATGTAAAGTCAACAAGAGGAGAGCAAATGAAGCCTCGGCTGAGGTTATTTATCTAACAACACCACGTCCAAACATCACAGGGTTGTAAACAAAGTCAGAGCGCACCAAGACAAGCTTTCTGATGTCGGGACGGCAAACGGAGAGGAAGGCAAATATCTGCCTGGGAAAAAGGAATTAGATTTGTTCAATACATGCTGTACACAGACGCTGGGAATTATTTATGTATTCGGCTTCGGTTTGAAGTGACAGCTTTGAAATGACTCTGTATCCTGTATTGATGGAAATGAAAGTGAACTGCCGCCTGTGCAGGGCAGCCTGAAAAACTTTTTAGACACCAGCTTCAGTGAAAACTAGATTCCAGACAGCAGGGCTAAATGACTGTTCTGTTAAGACACTGTGATCATGTTTATTAATGGTGACCATCAGTTGAGCATCTGACAGCCTTATTTTCTGATTTGAATTAAACAAACATGCTTTTTTAGAGGTTCTTGTTTTCATTTAACAAAGAAAGCTGTACAAGAATGTCAAGAATCTGTCTAAAAGGAGCACAATTACACAATAAGACAGTCGGTTGAAAGCTCTGGAAATGCTACTAAAAGGACCTCCTGGTGAAACTGGTGTCACCTGCTGTTTAGAAGGTCAAGAACAAACTTTCAGTCTCAGCTTTTACAGGCAAAATAGACGAAAGCACTCAGAATAAATTGCAACTAAATGAACCTTGCCATGTGATTGTTTTGTCGGCAAACATAATCAATAAAAATCTTGAAATATATAAAAGAGAATGGAATTCACTCCTCTGACGAGAGGAAGGAAAAACTTCCTCAAAAACACTTCTAAGACTAATCCCTCTCCCTATACCCAAATTTCCATCTCCTAGTACCAATACCTGAGAAATATAAAAAAAAAGATTTCCTATAAAATCCTTTAATATTTAACATAAGACGCAAAAGTTCTCAACTTTCAAATGACAAAATGGAAGAATAAAAAAAATCGAAAACAGACAAAATTTTGATTTAAATATGGAAATACACTGTTAAACATTTTACTGTGCATTTACAGTAAATTGCTGGCTGATAGTTGCATTACACTTACAGTAAATTACTCATTTGTAGTAAGTAAACTGATGTGAAATTACAGCTGTATACTGAGATCTCACGGTTATGCCTGCATATTACTGTGATTTAGCAGTATGCTCCTGTAAAATTACTATATTTAACTGTAACCTCATAGTTAAAGCCCATTACATTACTGTGATAGTGTGCTACTGTAAATAATTAACTTCAGTTTCCAGTTGATTACTGTAAATTAGCAGTAATATATTCCTGTAGAATTACAGTATTTCACTGTTATCTCACAGTTAAACTCCATATATTATTGTCATTTAGCAGTATGCTTCTGTAAAATGACTATATTTACCTGCATGAATTTCACAATAAATTTCTGATTTTGGTTAAATATCACAGTGAAAGCCAGTGAGATGATAATAATGTAATTTATTATGAAATATTACAGTTACATATTGTAACTTGCTAGAAAAAAATTTGCAGTGTATCCTATCAAAGAATAATTACAGAAGATTAGTCATTAGTCTCATTTCAGTTGATATTAAAAAAGCGCTGAGGTTCAATCACTGTGGTGAGTAATCTGCTCATTCTATATTCCGCAAATTTGAAGCTAAAGTTGTGATATATAAGTGGTCATAGAGCTGAAAGACAGCTCTGTAAGATGAGACATCACCTGGGATTATGGCTACCTTAATATTGTGATATAAAGCTGTTGTCTTCCAGTTGTCTTTAGTGCAGACTTACAGTTAACTGATATGACTAGACCTGTCATTATATAGTGCAAAGTGAAATAAACAAACGTCTCTATTGTCTGTTTACTACATTTTTCTGTCTCTAAAAACACCAACAGCCATCCCAAAATGCTGCCACATGATCAAAACTGATGTACAACTGCCCAGCTCTGCTTTGTGCAGCCCTACCAGTGACTTTCACGGCTTCACCAGCAAAATTGATTTTCTGAAAAACAAATACCTTCCGGGCAGCAACTGGTAGCCTGCCAAAGTGGCAAACAGACTGAGCAAACCTGCCAGACACAGCTAATATTAAGCCTTGTTAGTATTTGTCTAGCAAGTGCTGGTGATTTGCCACAATGATGCTGGCCTTCACACTTAAAAGGGTTATAAGGCCTGTTGTGTGGTCTTTAAAACGCTGTGCATGTTCCAGCCACACAGCTCACTGTTCTCAGCACACACACACACCAACAGAGGCTAGTAAATTAAAAAAGACTGCAGCAGACGTCTTCGTGGCATCTGCCTAGCCGTCTGTCAGCTCTGAAAGGTGCAGCGGGTAGGAACAGGATAAGTTACAGTCAGAAGTTAATCTGCTGGCTTTAAGCTCTTCTGCTTGCTCCTGTGACTTAGCTACGCCGCAAAAGACACAAAGATGGAGCCGTCACAATAAATGCCACGAGGGCGAAGGAAGCAGTATCTGACCTTTTTAACCTTGTCTGCTCAAACAGGTTGCTGTCCTACAACTGGGGAATGTGTGCTACAGCTAGTGTTCACAAGCATCTACCGGCTGATGGTGTCTTTGAGCACGGCTGACCCTGACCTCTGACCTCCAAGGATTTCTGTACGAGGATCAATACAGAATCATATTATTAAAGCCTTCTAAAAAGCAGCTTTCATGGGTAATTGATCTAACTGGGCTACGGTATGAGAAGATATGTTAAACTGCTGACACATAAGGAAAAAAGAGGCACAAGCACTCTTACCTCTAAATTAACTTATCTTTTACATAACCTTACAAACACTCACACCGTAACGGCCTCTTCAAGTTAAAAGTGTTGCTAATTTTGGGAACCAAAACCTGAACATTAGCAGTTTAGAGGAAACATTCAGGGTGTATCCCATGACAGGAAATGCTAAATTTCTTCATTGGTTACACATTAAGAGACAGCTATGTCAGCTGGCTGAGGTGTTGACATTCACTGACCATGGAAATGTTTAGTTATTCTTTACTCTTGTATGTGCAACAGCTATAAAAACAATAAAGAAGCTATAATAAAGGATATAAACTTGGATTTGTGTCTGTGTGGGCAAACAACATTGGACAAGCAGGCTTAGCAGTCCTATGTTTCCAGACAAGTGTCTCTTGATGTAAACTTTAATTAAAAGAGATTGGTAGGGGTTGTTTTCGCACTTTCGTTTGCAACAAGAGCCAAGGGTTGTATGTTTTAAATACAATTTGAATGATAAAAAATATATTCAGCCACTGCAGAGATATTAATGTCTAAAGTCTGGGAAACTGTGTTACCCACAGATTTAGGAGCGTAGGTTTCAAAGAGTGTAACATCAGCAGGCTACAAGCTGTAGGTGGGTGATTTTGACATGTTGACCCAGGGGAACACACACTTAGCATGTGACCTGGTGGAAAACACTACTGGGAACTTAAAAGCCTTTAAAATGTCTCCTTAATGAGTCATAATAACAGGATATTGGAGTGGGGAACACAGGACCCTGGGAGCAGAGATACGCTTCCAGCTAAGCTAGCTAGTTTTCGCCCGTTGGTCAACCCTGCCCTTCTCGCGTAAACAAACTACAAGCTGGCTAATAAACTCCCAAACAAGCTTATTTAATATCTTCCTGTTTATTAAGCTGACCCGGGGTGTGTGCGGAGCTGGGGAGCTCACTGTTAACACGCTATAACTTTCTGGAAGCCACTGTGTGTTATTATCATGTTGCCCTGTGATGTTAGCAAACAGGCTAAGCTCAGCAGCTAGCTGTCGCTGTCCTGGCTCACGAGCCCGGGCACCGGACAGAGGCGCGGCGCACGGATACCAACGATAAAGCCGAAAAACAGCTCCTTACCATCGTACAAATCGAGGCGATCTTTCGGACTGTCATCAGTATTTCCATCCGTAAGCCGCCATGTTGGACCGAACCCCGATGTTGAAATAATCAGAGCCGATGCGGCTGCAGAGTTCCGGGAGAGCCGTCTGCCCTGTTGGTTAGTGCCGTTAACATACACTGAGGAGCATCCACCACTTCCGGTCTGGAGTTTCAAAATAATACGCCGAATGAATAAATAAAAAATATTTTCTTATTTTTATTTTTAATATTAATTCTAATACAAAAGAATTAGAAACAGTGTACCCTAAAATAAAAGTACTAATTATGCAGAATGGTCCACTTCAGAATAATATACATTTATAGGGCTGCAACCAAGGACGTAACATCATATTCTGGGTCCTATGAGCAGTCTCTGTGGGCCCCCCACCCTGAAAGTTTTTTACAAAGTCAGTCTTTCATTTATTTTATTGGAACCCAAATTTCCCATTCTTCATATTAGACATGATGGTGTAAGTTGGTCATCCCACAGCATAAGTAGTCAGCTTTAGAGACAACTTCTAGTGCAGGAATGGATGAAACCATTTTGCACTTTTAACGGGTCAGAGGGACCCTTAGAGAGCTTCCACACATTCTTTATTCAAAGTTCAATCTTTTAACCAATTTATTCCCCATTTTTAATTTAGTTATGGCACTTTCTGAATTAAAAAGATGCAAACTAAACCTTTTTTTTTATTCCAAGCTTTTCAAGGCACTTGGCAATTAGTCCCACTTTTCCCCCCACTGCAGCGCCCCTGGCTGCAACTAACTCGCACGTTGCTTAGCGATTAATCTGAAGATTATTTTCTCGATTAATCAATCAGTCTTTTGTTTTACAAAACAGTAAAAGCAGTAAGAAAAACCTGTTACAATATCAAATGTTTGTTTTTTTCCAACTATCATTTACAAACCCCAAAACATATAATTTTTTATAATGTAGGACAGAGGAAAGCTGCAATTCTGAGAACTTGGAAATATCAATTATTTTTCTGGCATTTTGCTTTAAAAAATGACTTAAATGATTAGTTGATTAACAAAATACATTTTCCTGTCATTCAAATAATCAATTAACTGACCAATCGTTGCAGCTACAGAATATATATTGTCTTAGGCCCACTGGATTATAATTATTGATTAATTAATATAACCGCTTTTGACTGTTTTATAAACTGCTGGGTATCTTAACCTGTAATAATGTACAATCATGTATTTGTTGATTTATATTTTGTATTGATAATATGATTCTGAAATGTAGGCTAACTATAGATAAAAAATAAAAAGTACTTTTCCCTCATCAGTGTGACAAATGTTTCTCCTTAAAAAGAAATACTTAAGTAAAGTTCAAGTACGTCAAAACTGTACTTACATAGGCCTGCAGCACTTGAGTAAATTCCACCACTGAATATTGGCTGCTAGCCAGCCCTACTTCATACCTCTTGTGTCTGATTTTAGATAGGAGAGTTTAGGGACATTAATATAGGCCTATGTAAATAAATAAAATAAAATGCATTCAGAAGGAAAAACTGTAGTGAGCTGCTGAGGAAGACTGTGAGATGTCAAGAAAAAGCTAGTGAGTCGAACTGTACTATAACAATTTGTTGTTGTTGTTGTTGTTTTGTATGTATTTGTTATATCTTATTTTGAATGTACCAAACGTAGCTTCCGGTATTACTGGCCGTGTCTGCCAGCTTCCTCCTGTCCTGTCTGGTGAAGCTGCTGTGAGGGAGTGTCGCCGACGCAAAACTCAGATGCACTTCGGTTCGTTCAGTTCCTGACACAGGGGTAGAATCGGTGGGCGGTGCTTTGGTCCGTGTGTTTAGGTATTACTACTCCATTATTACCCGAACTTTGTCTCCTTCGGGACATAAGAGAATAGTTCATGAAGCCTACTAACACTACAGTGGTAGAAAGTAACTAAGTACATTTACTCAAGTAGCCTGCTGTACTTAAGTACAATTTTACTCCACTCTAGTCATGTTAAAGCTTATTTAGGCTACGGGTTACTTTGCAGATTCAGATAATAAGCCCATATGACTTACTCTGAAATGGGCCATTCTGCATGATAAGTAGGCTACTTCTACCTTTAGTAGACTACTATAAGTATTTTTTGATGTTAAGACTTTTGTATTTTTACTTTAAATTGTGAATACAGGACTTTTACTTGTAATATAGTATTTCACACTGTGGTAGGCTAACTGATCTGAGTATTTCTTCCACCTACTGTATACTAATATACCACTGTTTTTCATAACAGTGGATATTATTATAACCTCTACATTTATTTAATTCCATTGAAAATACAACAAGTAAAGGATGACTTTAATGCAGTTATCGTATGATATCAAGACCTAAAGAAGGTAATTGAGTTTGTTTTTTGTTTTTTCATGATTTGGTACCATTTCCCAAAAAATATTTTTATGAAATCTTTCTATGTATATATATGTTTGTAGTTGTTGTGTTATGGTTTCTGTTTCTTGCTATTTTAAATTCCTACTTCCTATTTTTACATCTTTCCTACTTTGTTTCTTGCCTTTCATTCACCCATAAGTAATAAACTCTGAAGAATATTTCTATACTATATATATCTTTTTTTTCCTTTACCCAAGATATTTATTCCCAACATGTGCTATATGTGGAATATATGGAAGCTCATTTCTGCCGAATAATAAGAAGCAAATGTTGAATAATAATAAAAACATGATAATAAGAATTAAAAAAAAAATGGTAGCCAATGTCAGGAATTTTATGCACTATATTGACTTTGTCAATTTCATACTTTTGATTTTAAGAGTTATAACTTGTTATTTTATAATTTAGTGGTGCAAAATGTTGAATAAAAAAGAAAAGGTTACAAAAGTGTGCACATCCAAATGATAAAAACTAAGTGCTGGATAAGAGATCATTCAAGAGACAAGAAGAAGAAGAAGAAGAAGACTTCAGAACACATCAGACACTTTTCATCTGATGAAGAGCAAGACACTTGAACTGTTATGTCTGTGGTAATTTATTGAATTTTTATGGGAGCAATAAAACTAAAAAAAAACTACAATATATCAGTTATATTAAATAATGGCTTAAACAGCCACAGTTTTTAATAATTCCACTCATCACAAAAATCTCATTTTGACATCAAGTCAGTTCTGCAAACTTAAAGATATGGAAAAAATATCAATCATCAATCAGAAATATTAATTTTTACTTATTAGCTTAGTTTTTATCACCTGCATTTTTATTTTTATTCCTAAATTTAATTTAATCCAGGCGCTAATGGGCTTCCATACCTTACAATGCACTGATGCGTTGATGCTCTCGTCTCTCTCTGCTTCATTAAAGCAGAATAAAATATTTACTGCCACCTACAGTCTCATCTTCATCTAATTTGCTTTACAGCTTTATTATTGCAAACCTTCATTTCCTTGTTTATTGGCCCCGGGATGTCTAATGATATGTGAGTCAGGCTGCAGAGAGCCCAGTTTGGACTGGTCTCATGGGAATATTAGAGGGGATGGTTCAGAGGCTCCCTCCTTCCCTCCTTCTGCTCTCTGTCCGCAGTCAGCAGCATCTGGAGTCGGTGTGAACGGGAATGCTTCTTTTGCAATTTATTATGCAGCTTATCTCAAAGCTGAGTTGTGATTTTAGTATTTAAGGGAGTGAAATGACGGAGGTTCGTTACTGAAAGATCCACGGAGGGGTTAAAAGTTTTTCTGAGCACTGAGTGGAGGAAAACTGTGAAGTGCAGCTGGAATACTTGGAAAATATTTGGGAATTCTGCACCTTTAACTCAAAGGAAAACGTACTTTTTTATGCAGGAATTATAAAGCACCAAGTGCAAACAACAGGATACCTGAGGAGCTCTCTTTGCTGTCTGTGCAGGAGCATAATGGGAATACTGGAGTGATTTTCCTCGGGGCGGACGGGGGTTCACCGGACACTGTGATTTTCCCACATAAAGCAGATCTGATCTGAGGGCAGAGGGGAGCTAAATGCGGCTGACTGCCAGTGACCCTGCACCGGGAACCATGAACAGCAGTAGCACCGGGTCTGGCAACTTTCTGCTGGTGCCCATACCGGAGTATCCCCTGCTGGACTGTGTGCCCAACAAGACGGTGAAGATTGTGGTGCTGGGGGCGAGCAACGTCGGGAAAACCGGTATGGATGGAGGGAAGAGCTGGGGAAGGGACAAATATAAAAGTCAGCTGAGTTAGGAAAGTGTGTCCGAACAATCTGAAACTGTGATGCAACAGATGGTTTGTAGGGATTAAACTGTTGGCACAGGATGTTTGGGATTTCATGCATCTCAGTAATATGTGACAGTAAATGAACCCCCTCATGATGCAGCTTGTTATTGCTATGGATGTCACTGTGATAGTATATTTGTGTAATAAGAGGAGGAATACCGAAGGAAAGTAGTATAAATGTTTGAACAACCAAACCTGAACGACAGGGGGCGACATTTTGCATTTATGTGTTAGAAAATTATTCATTATAATCAGTGGTGGAAGAAGTATTCAGATCCTAAGTAAAACAATATATTTTTTAAAAATACTTCAGTACAATTAAAAGTCCTGTATGCATGAATTTAGATGAATGAAAGTGCAAAAATATTATCTGCAAAATGCACTTGTGTGCAGAATGCAGAGTGTTATGATCATCATACTGCATTACACTTATAGATTATTATTATTATTAATGTGTTAGTTGTAAATGTTGCTGTGGAGCTAATTTTAAGTATTTTATACACTTTAGAGTATTGTAATTTAATTTGCAGCACACGTGTTAAATCTTAATTGTAATAGTAACATATTGTAATGGAGTAAACAGTATAATATTTCCCTCTGAAATGTCGTAGAGTAGAATTATATAAGGAGACATGAAATGGACACACTGTAAAACTTATTAGCCCCGGGCTTTTATTTGCTTAAATCACTGAAATCAACAGGCCTGTATTTGGGACAGGAATTTAATTCCATTCACACAAACCTGTTGCTCAGCAAAGATTGGGAAATACATATTGTTTATTTAAACCAGTATGATTATTACTTGTTTAAAAATTAGGTGACAGATAATATATCTTCTTGAGACGTCACATTTTGGGTTTACTTGACCGTATACTTCATTCTACTTATCTTAGACCTGCTGTCCTCGTTCGTGGACACTTTTTGTGCCATCTAGTGGTAGTAAGAGCACATTACACTCATACGTGTAAAAACAAGATGGCAGCCATCTCCGCCAAGTCAGTCTGCAGCTGATCCCGACACAAAAGTCGGCAAGGTCCAAAACCTGATCACGTTTTATGGTTGAAACTTGTTTATTTATGATTAATAATGTTTTTAGTTTGATATGGCAACTAATTGAACCAATTGTAGCAACAGTAACAAGCTAAGGTGCTGTTAAATAGGAAGCACTGGTTTGGAGACATTAGGACTTTATTATTGTCTCGTTTGAGGACATTGGGACTTAATTATGGTTGATAGAGTTTAGTTTTTAATACTTATCAGGTCATACTGATCCCAAATTGCTAGGAGAGATTAAAAACAGATATCAAAAAAAAGTTTGAGTCTCAGGATGATATAAAGAGACAGTAAATGGAAATACCATTAAACTTCAAGTATTAGCCCCGGCTTTTATTTGCTTAAATCACTGGCCTATATTTTGGACAGGCCTTTAATTCCTTTCATACAAACCTGTTCCTCAGCAAAGATGGGAGATACAAATTGTTTATTTAAACCAGTATGAATATAACTTGTAACAATAAAGTAACAAAATAAGGCATCAGATAATATATCAATTATGAATCATTTGTTTGATCTAGCTGTGACAGACAGCACACCAGGCTATCGAAGATTTCGCCACTCAGCATACCAACACACCACCATTTAATCCTGTTAAAACAATATTCACAACTTGGATTCATTTTCATGAAAAACCCTTTGATTGTTTCAATCTGAGGACCCATACGGACTAAAGGAAAATGAATAACTTACAGGGTAATCGAGGAATGGACACATAATTTGAGGTAGCCAACAACCTGCTTTTATACATCTGAAGAACCTCTGTAAAAAAAACAAAAAACAATGAACTGCTTGGCAACCAGACCAGGCGTCTCCTTTATGAAACAAAGCACAGGATCCATACTAAAAACATACATATGGACAAAAGCCAAAAATGGCGTTCGGCAAAAAATATTCAACAAATTCTACAACCAGGCTTCCACCTCACCATTTGCATCGCTACCTTCCTGTCTCCAAAATGTTCATCAGCATGGGTCAAAGTTTCTCCCATCAAGTTTGTTCTTATAGATCACAACTTTTGCATAGGAAGTGGCGTATGCCTCTGTCAGGACTCATTTTGTGCGTACGCATTGTTTATCAATGAGACCCCGGGAGTCTAATTGAGACAGGCATTATTTGTCAAAATGTGTAGCCACATCAGGCCAGTAAAAGGGACTGGCTGTTTAATTGGGACTAGTCTTTTAATTGTAGTTTTACGATACTCGAGTAAACTACAAGTACCTTAAAATTATACTTAAGCTCAGTACTTAAGTAAATATCTTTAGTTACTTTTCACCACTGAATGCAACCAACAGAAAGATCACATTGAGATTAAGATCTTGTTGTAGAAAGGGCGGTGGCCACCAGGCAGTACAGTGCAGAAACAGTTAAATTAGCCTACTAAAAGTGGCTAATTTGTCCAAATGGTGATAAGTGAGCGATTTGCAATTGGTAATAAACCTCAGGGAATTCTTAATGTTTAACAACGGAGCGCACACATTCATGTATAAAACACTTTAGTCCAACTAGACACAAATAGTTTTTCATTTAATGGTAAAAAATTAAGTAATTGTAGCTGTACTTTAGTTTTATGGTTTAGTTTACTCATTGCAGGGAGTACTATTCAGCCTGTGGACACAGTGTCTCTGGAGGGAGCTTTTTTTTAACAGTCGGAGAAAACAACCCTGATGATGTCATAGCGACATCATCAGGGTTGTGTCAGTTTGACCTCGGAGACAACAAATTGAAGTGGAAAGTTTCAAAGTGGAGGTGTAACATTAGAAAGACATGACAGGGAGGGAAGGGAGGGAGTTTAATTAAAAGTGCTGTCAAGTTGCATTATGGGAAATGTAGGATACAGGGTTTTTTGGTGGTTGATCCACACTAGGAACTAAAAGTGAGGATATCTCGGCCTGTGCTGCTCTGAATTTGCCTATTCTTCTTTTGAACTGTCTCTTGTGAGCTTTCTGACATTACTGCACTTTAATGTGAACAATCTGTGGTGTGATCCTTTAATGGGAAGAAAAGCTTCAACTCAAATGAAACTATCCTCCCACAGTCAGCAGGAGTCCACCCAGAATCCCTAAAAAACGAGAAAAACAAGAGAAAAACAAGAGATACATGAGACAATCATTTACCAGTACAAAGGTGATGCATGAGGGATTGCAACATCAGATCTGAGCACTGGTGAATCATTTTCTTACTTCAGACTTTGGGCCTGTTTATTTGGCTCGTCTCTCTCCTATAAAAGTCAAAAAACGTGTGTCACAGAAAAGAGAAGTTATTGCAACACCTGCAAATGTTTAAGTGTAATATAGGTCAGTAGGTTGCAGCAGGTTAGGGGGGGTTCTTATACATGTTTTTTATTCCAAGTACAAGAAGTTTAAGATGAAACAGCAGATACTGATTTTGTACTTCATGCAGAGTTTTGATTCCTTTTCAGCTTTGATCGTCAGGTTTCTGACCAAGAGGTTCATCGGAGACTATGAAGCAAACACTGGTGAGTTCCAGCCCATCTTGTCTGCAATAAAACGAGAAACATTTGGCAAAATAAGCAGCAGCAACAAATGCACTTAGTGACTGATTTCCCTCTGCAGAAGTCCCCACTATTGATCCATTCATCCGTCCATTCATTCATCCTGTCGCTTTCATTCTCCACAGGAGCACTCTACTCCAGAAAGGTCACACTGGATGGGGAGGAAGTGTCGCTTCAGATCCAGGATACTCCCTGTGTCGCTCTCCAGGTAACTGATGGAGGCAGAGAGACGGCAGCCATGTTTCCATCCCAGAGTTTTAATGTGCATTAGGAACAGAACGTCTGGATGGACACAGCTGAGTGTAAACAACCTCAGCTTGAGCTGGTTGTTGCTTCAGTTAATGGAGACGTGATGTGCCACACTGGTGATGGAAACACATTTGTCGCATAAATTATGACAGGAGTCCATTGATTTCTCTTTGTAGAAGACTTAAGACAACTGCATCCTTTTCTTCTTCTTCAATTGGCATCTATCTTGAAGCAGAAAATTCAGTTGAAATTCTCACAAGATTCTTAATTCTTTATCCTTGGCAACATGTTTGATGCTGAGAGCTCATTACTGTGTTGTTTTTGTACTGAGCTGCTCAAACATCATTTAACAACTGTGCCAAAATGTTCCTTCCCTAACAAAATGTTGTCCTCAGTGTGTTGTTAGTCAACAACTGCACAAGGAAATAATGACAGAGAGGAAGAAAAGCGTAATAGGTTTAGGGTCACAGTGTTAACTTCCTTGCGGGATGACTAAGACGGTTGTGGTCTCAACACTGAGGAATGGCAGGCCAACAACAGGCATTTGAAATTGTTTGGTGATTTAATTAGACCTAGAGTTTGTGTGCACCATGGGACTATGCAAGAGTTTGAAAAGGTTAGCTCTGAAAGAATTTGCTTTTTAGCATAAAACCTTTTCTTTTCTCTCGAGTTGTGTCTGTCAGTGTGCACAAGTTAGATTTATGTGTGTGATTTACCTGATTTGTTGGTGGATGATCAGTAACACCAGATATCATTTCAGCTAATATGATTTTAGACAGTCAGCAGCCCATTTATCGCATCAGCTTTTGAAACTTCAGAGTAAAATCAATTCATTTCAGTGGAATCATCATCATCGGCTTTCGCATAGATTTCAGTTTGGTCAATTTCAAATCTTCTCTGCTTCAACCAAACGGTTTTTACAGAGCTGACCTTCCAGGGAACACTATGTAGCTTTCAGGTAGTAGTTTACGCCATCCATGTTTATTTGGGAGCATATCTATGTTTCCCAGGTTCTATGTTCCCCACTTAACCCTGCAAAAAAGGTTCTATGTTCCCTGCTTACACAAAAAAGGTTCTATGTTTCCCAGGTTCAACCGCTCAACCAAGCGGGAAACATAGAACCCTTTTTGTGTAAGCAGGGAACATAGAAGCTTTTTTGCAGGGTTAAGTGGGGAACATAGAACCCGGGAAACATAGAACCCTAGGCTAGTGTGATGGCAGTTAGCTCGTTAGCTAATATCTCTAGCTAGCTCTGTGTGTTGCCACTATACCACTATATATGTTACTACCAAGCTTCTAGCACCACCTATGTTCGCTTCATTCAACTCCAACACCCTGAGGCCCTGATCACAAAGAAAGCGTTTCAGCAGCTGGAGGTGCTTTTTTGTAATTGTTTTTAATAAGAATGAAACTTTTTGCTCGTGGTTTTTGCGTTGTGACACGCCTTGGGTTTCTGCACTCGAGGTGCCTGGCGTTTTTGCCGGCTCTGAACCCCTCGAGTTGAAAAAACTTCAACTTAGAGCGGAAAAACATCCCATGTCATATATTTTTCATCATCTTTTTTTCCCATTGTCCAATCAGATGATTTGAGAGGCAGCTGGCCTTCTGTGATGGTCATGACAACCAGTTAACAGCTGGTAAACAATGGAGGAGAAACTGGTGGTAGTGGTTGCTGGATACCCAGAGCTATACGGCCTGGCGATAGACAACAGGTTGTCAAACTGCCCCTGAGTCATCCTAAAATATGCCTAGAAACGGCCATCACGGAGAAGCTCCTGGACCAACTGGTGGTACTCCCCATGATACACCCTCTTTATTAGGGTCTCATGTACCCACACAGATCTCTGTTTCCCTGTGCCCAACAAACTATTTACTGACAGCCTCTCACCCTCAACCAGAGCTACAGCAAGTACCTTCTGCCTGTCCGAATTACCAACATAATTTCGGGGAATACAATTACAGTTACAGTGTGACGTAACGCGTTACTACCCAAAATAAACTGTTGATTTTTCATTTTTCATTCATCCACACCGCTCCACTTCCACCAGTACACTACCAGAAAAAACATCGCCCGAAGGTTGATGTGTGTTGTCATGTCACTACAGACTTCATCATAGAAGGGTGCCGGTGCAGCACTGTGTGTTATCGTGTTCATTGTGTTTCCATTAATATAACGACGTACAATGTTTCCTGTTCTGCTTTTGCGTCCTAAGACTGCCTGAAAGTAGCGGGTATAGGGAGCTGGCCTCCAGTTCTTTTTTTACCTTGTAAAGTAACTTATTACTTTCAAATGAAGGTAACTAGTAATATGGAATATATTACATTTTGATAGTAACTAGCCCAACACTGATTGTGGGTGGCACTAGTTGGGTTTCCAATCAAATGTAGCACAAATTTTAACCAAATATTGGAAGTTGGTTCATTATGATAAGCAGTAGGTGGCGCTAATTCTCTGGTCAGTAGCCTGCAGATGAAGAGGGCACAACGAGATAATAAAACAGCATCAGTCAAACGTCAAACAAAGGAAAACGATGGATGTATAATAATAGATATATTACAAGTAATATTACAGCTATGTGTGTTTGGAAGATTTCTGCTGCTTGCAGTGGCCGATGCAATGACGGTACGTTATTTATAAGCTGAATCTGTTTCCCTTGCACTTAGCTGCATTTACCCTTTATCGAAACGCCAACTTCATTTCAAGACTTTATTCATCGTTTCCCATCAAGTTATTTATGCGCAATACTGAAAATGCTAATGAAAAGAAGTGGATGGAAACACACCAACTGTGGCACAAACATCCAAACAAAACATTATCTTTAAGATGCGTTCACCATTAAAATGTGGTATATTTCTATTCTTAGTAATCTCTAGAAACAGATATCTGCATATGCATGTGGTATCTATTGACAACAGGAAAGGATTTTGGTATTGGAGCTGTGGAGAGGCGGAACACATGGGCCAAAATGCAATCTATGAATTAACTGGCTGTCATCTGGTGACAGCTTGGCTTTTTAGTTTTTTAAAATGTATCTGCAGTCATATGCATGGGTGCAGATCCCGGGGGGGACGGGGGAGACATGTCCCCCCCAAATTCCGAAAAACACAAATTGTCCCCCCAAATTCTAAATAGCTTAAATGATTGAAACTGAACAAATGTATACAGTAGTCCTATATACTGGGAGAAAGGGAAGATGATGAGGAGAAATGGGAATCCGTGAGAGGTGAGAGATGAGAACGTGAGTGGACATAACATGCCTGAGACCCTGAAACTAGAAGTAGCATTAACTAACAGCGAAGCAGTGAAAAGGAGGGTGATGGCTGGTTCCATGTACTACTGGCTGTTTAAGAGAAATAAACAGTAAAGGTAAGCATATGATTCTCTTTGTAGTGCTTTTTGAATGACTTGGTGATGGTGATGAGCCTCTATGAAATCGTGAAATATGCTGGCAATCTCAAGCGCTCTGTGGGCATGATTTGCACGCGTGCAATTAAAAAAAAATCACAAATGATTGTGTCCCCCCCAAACTTGTCATCAGATCTGCACCCATGGTCATATGCATATATCTGTTAATAGACAGAGATTAGCCCCAACGATTGGCATACAGAGGAGGAAGTCTCAGCTCATTTATCCACTGGCTACAGCCCAAAATATTGACCCTCGTCCCCAGAGGCTCATCATTGTCAGGCCGAAGGCAGAGGGGTTCCGAGACTCTATTTTTAGTAATTGGCTGACTCCATATCACAAGTCAAGCATAAATTTTGCATTTACATTTTATCTTTATTAACAAATGGTGTTAAAATGGTGAAAAAGTCTTTGTTCGATGTCATTGTTTAACGTTCTACCTAAAAGTTCAGCTCATTAAAGATGTTAAAAAAACTGCCACTTTATCTCAAAAGCAATTTCAGGAATGTATTTGAAGTGAGAGGAAGAGATCTTGGGACCATGTCTTTGAATATAATGAGTGCAACGTGCCACATGGCTCACCCTGCTCCACACCGCCAGTCTGTTTACAAAACCAGGCCTCAGAGCTGCTCATTTCCTCCAGCGGGGGAAGATAACAGAGGGTGAGGAAGTCCCTACTGGCAGGATGGAGGCTGATGGTGACCAGCTTCTAGAGATTAGACAGAAATAATTGGTGTGTGGAGGCAGAGAGGTCGAGAAGTTACTGAGCTTCTGAAGGATTCTTTAAGGGGATTTTCAGACAGAAAACTGAACTCATCTTCAACTCTTAATTACAGATAATGTGTTTTGGACCCAGTGTGTGTAAGGAGTCGCCCAACCTGAAGTCTAGTTGTTGCTGAACTGCCAGCTGGGTGGTCTGGTGGGTTGGGAGTCATAAGTTCAAACTCTGAACCAGCTGGTGTGTGTCCATAAACAGCCATTTGTCTTGGCAATGTGCCTTTTTAGTAAAATCACCACCTGCTAACTGACTTTAAGCTGCTCAGGATGATGCATCTAAATGATTCTGGATAATTAGGGACACTTTAGCTGTCGTTTTTCAAGTTAAGGTATCAAAAACCTGTTGGTTGCAGTTAGGAAAAGATTATCTGGTCTGGTCTAATGTCTGGTGTCGCACTCGGAGACTCTATACATCCATTAATCCACTGGGATCTCACTGGGAACGCACCAAACATCACACCACTTCCTGCTTCGCCACTGAAAGTAATTTTAAAGCAGTTAAACAAAATGACAGATGGTTTTCTGCTGAGCAGTTTCCACTATCTCTTGCTGCTGCTGTAACTCAGAGGAATGAGGAAGTGTTTTAAAATAAGAAGCCACTTCAGCCAGTTTCCATTCTCAACAATGCAGTATCTTCAAAGCATTTCATTCAACTGATAAGAAACTATTACTGTAGACGACTGACAGGTAACTTAATTGATATTTAAAGTTACTTATTAAAGTAAAAAAGGCAAACATTTGTTTGCTGCAGCTTCTCAAATGTGAGAATTTGCTGCTTTTCTCTGTTTTATATCACTGTTGGTTTAATATCTTTAGTTTTTGGAATTCCCTCAACCTTGCCAGGGCCTAGATCTCCCTGCTCATTCACATCATCCAATCAATTAATCAATCAGTTTATTTGTTACATAAAATCATAGCTGTTGCTCAAACTACAGATGCTCGAACTACTGATTGTACTTCCTAATTTTTGTATGCTCAGACACAAAGAGTATAGATCCTTTTAGGGCTGACATCATGATGACGTAATTTATTTGCTGGAGGCAAAACACGACTCTCCACCACAGGGCTGTAGGCTACATAGGAGTCTTAAAATGTCGTCTTGTTGTGTTATTGGGAGCCAGAATAGAAGGAGTCATGGCTCAAAACCTTTTATTGTTAACCATACCGCCCGTCAACAAAAACAAAGACAACTATTTTTAAATGTGATAAGACGAAAGGACTGGACGGAGGCGATCATCAAAAATGCTCACATGTGCAGCGCACGCTTCATATCAGCTTAGGGAAAAAGTATTTCCTGTTGTAGGGATGAATAACGTTATGTGTATTAAGGGTTATCATGTCCACCTCATCAGAAACTGGGGAGGTATTAAGAGGAATGTTGGATTTCTCTGTAATGCTAGCTTTTCAGCGCATTAGCTAACATTAGCTTCAATAGTAAAACAAACTGGAAGAAACCATTCAAGTATCGATTTCCTTTGTAAGATTGAAGTCAACCACAAAGCTTCCTCTCACATCATCCATCCACTGAGTGAGAGCATACGGGTCGGCCAGTCTGGTCCTGTATTTATCCATGTATGTATCCATTTGTAAATTCAGTCTGGTGCTCTACACTAAAATGAGTGTCCTGTTGATCAAAGAAACAGAGCATTATCTAACAAATGGTTAAGTTAATCACACATTGCGGTGCTCTGGATAACCGAACAGTACATTCCGACAGCGCTCTGAATTTATGAACGGTCCAGTTTGTGCCAGCACTCAGAATGAATATTTCTGAAAGTACCACTCGCGTCATCTTCCTCCATTGTGTAAAACAAACCAAGACAACTTGCTAGCTAGGACTGGCTAATGTCTGTGGAGAATCGTTTTGCCTCCAGCTAAGCCTCACCCACCAAAAAAGTCATACTGTTTCCTAACAGCAAAAGGATCTATAGAGGTGGATCGAGAGAGAGATCCACCCCTCTTTGTCTCTCTCAGACTCAGACCAAACTGTAAACTCGGAAGTGCTGATCAAATTTAAACCAAGATTTTGTTACCGTGTTCTTGCCTAAAATATTTCCAGAAACATATTTTAGTGCCCTGTTCAGCTGTAATATAAGAGTTTGTGAACAGGAAGTGGGCGCCATACTGTTTACTGTATTGTGAAAAATGGAGGCTGAAAAAAATTAGGTTAAACAGTAAAACTTAGCAGTGCCGATCAAATATAAACCAAAATTCTGTTACTGTTATTCTAGTAGTTGTAGCTTTTCTATCTGTTGAGCAAAAGCAAACACCACAGCACTTTTAGTCTTTTCTCAGGTTGTATAGCACCAATTTCAACTGCATAGAACCGTCCAGTTTTATGAAA
This sequence comes from Epinephelus lanceolatus, assembly GCF_041903045.1. Lineage (NCBI taxonomy): Eukaryota > Metazoa > Chordata > Actinopteri > Perciformes > Serranidae > Epinephelus > Epinephelus lanceolatus. Next base: position 20,483,642 of record NC_135755.1, read on the forward strand.
AGACCATCTTTCCACCAGCGAAATACTTCTTTAAACTCTTTGATATTTTATACACTTCTACATTGTTCTGTTTTATTTTCTCAGGATGATGCTGAGGGTCTGTACTGCCAGGAGCAGATCAACAGGTCAGACTTATTTACCTAAATATGAATTAAACTAATAAAGTAATATCCCGTAATAACTGTACCACAGCTGCACTTCCAGGTCAATCTACTGGGCAGACGGTTACGTGCTGGTTTTCTCCATCACGGACCACAACAGCTACCGGACTATCCAGCCGCTGTACCAACACGTCAGACGTATACACCCCTCTGGAAACATTCCTGTCATACTGGTCAGTGGGATGAGACATCCCGTTTGTAAAAGTACAACATGCTGTGATGTAATCTAGAACAGACAATAACACCTACTAACCCTAATCCCCATCCCAATCTAATCTATCCTGTAATCTGTAATCTGCTGCAGGTTGGCAACAAGAGCGACCTGCTCAGAGCCCGACAGGTGCCAGCGGACGAAGGCGAGACGTTAGCAGCTTCACTAGGTGGGGCATCCTCCTCCTCCTCCTCCTCCTCCTCCTCGTTCTTCTTCTCTTATTGTTTTGACAAAAATTAAAGACCACGATAATTTGTACTTTTCAAGTTAAATTCTTTATAACATGAGATGCGTTTCAGGGCCCTAAAATTAGGTGTTTTGAGCACTAGTTGTCTGTCTTTACCTTACCTTCATTGAACTCCATGAAATTCCAATGGTTGCAGATGCTTTGTTTTCATACAGAAACTTGATCACAGCGCTGCAAATGGAGCTCGGACAGAAGACAGAATTTCCCACAATAGGCAATTTGTAAAAGAGCTCTGAATGCACCGCCCAATTATAACACACACATCTGTCTCCATGTAAACTATATCTTTCATGCTGCCTAATGAACAAGGAATGCCGAGTGTTATCCGGAAGATAAAACTGATCTGAGAACTGCTTCTTCTCACAGGAGGAGTTTACTTTGAGGCCTCGGCAAGAGAGAACCACGAGGGAGTGCACACCGCCTTTCTACATCTCTGTCAGGAGGTGGGACCTTTTGATGTTGTTGTCTATTTATTGGTTTGTTAATCTGCCAGTTAAGGATGAGAATAGGCAGTTGTAGCTTATTCGTTTTCTCATGAAGGCATTTATAGGCACATATCAGGATCTTATTCACTTTAAATCCAGGAAACTTTAATGGATTATAACTTCCTGTGGGAACCATGATTACAGGATATTTCCCACTGATGCCCAGAGTCACCAAAAGAATACAGAAATACCATGTTTGTCTTTTGGTCAGACGGAGCTATACCAGCCCACATTGGTCTGTTCTGTATATTTGTTTTTCTGGTGGGGCATTACAGAGTTTTTGCCCAGAGGCTCATTACATCAGAGTGTGTTTAGACTGTTTCCTTTTCTGGTGCTCAAGAGAGCAGATTTTTAAACCTAAGTTCTGTTGAATGTCGAACATCATTTAAGTGATTAGGCGCTTTGAAATTGCAGTCAATATGTTTTTATTAACAATAGAACAAGACTGTGCAGTCCCCCTCAGCTGTTTAGCATCTTTCAGCTCAACTCTGGTATCCAACCGCTGCAGGCAGCTGTTTGCAGCAAAAAAAGGTCTGATAAGCCAACTGTTACACGACCTCCTTAGCATCAAGCAGAAGATACACAAAGCTGGTGAACAAACGAAGCATTTGGTGGCTAAAGAGCCGCATATTTCCCTCAGGAGATGGAGGAGACCAAAAACAGAGCAAAAAGGAGGGTTCAAAATTGGAGGTATATTCATCAGGTGCCCCAAAACATGACTTAAAATGACTGAAATTGTTGTCACTGGATGTGATGGATGTGTTGTCCAAAAATAACCCTACCCCAGGGTTTGAATCTCCCACCCTGGGTTTGAACCAGGAACCCTCTTGCTGTGGAGCATCAATGCTAACCACTGTGCCGCCACAAAAAACAACTACAGACATAAATTAGAAATACATTAAATTAAGAGTAAAGTAGAAAAAAAAATATACAAAGACAGGTCTTATCAAGTGTGTGTTTGGCTGTTTGAGCAAAGTAAACTTGGTCCCAGGTCTGGCTTTATTTCAGCGAGTCACTGTGTCGTCTGTGTTTCAGGTGATCCGGGCATTGGGAGGAGGCAACGGGGAGAAACGAAGAGGAGGCCTCCACCTGGCCAGACCCAAATCTCCCAACATGCAGGAGCTGAAGAGGAGGTTCAGGCAGGTCCTCTCCTCCAAAGTCAAGTCCTCAACAACTCTCTGATCGTAGGATGAAACTAAAAACATCAAGATAAGAGAGCTTCCATGGAGATAAAAAGATTCTGCTCCTTTGCTGATGGAAGGCTGAAGAAAAATGGAAGAGGTCTCGATATGGAGGACTTTAAAGTTTGGGAACTGAAGCTGTTCTGTGGTGACTGAAGCATTTTAACTTTGTCGTCTTCAGATGGATAAAGATGTGAGACTGAATGGAGGTTTCTGCAGGCTAAGCTCTTCTCTGCGTTTTGGACGGAGCTCATGGTTAACATGACCTCTACCCAGGATGCTGTTCAGAATTAACATGTCACAGACTGCAAAACAAACAGCTCGTGTTGTCACAAACTTGTTTACCACGAAGGCAGTGAGCGTGTCGGTCCACTGACTGGGTCACTGTAAACTAAGCCGTGTCTCAGTTTTCTTGAGGCTGAAAAATCACTCTTAATACATTGTGACAAAGGGAATTTAACACGTTTTACACCTGAGAAGACAATTTAAAGAAAAAACTGTTGTTTCTAATGTCCTGTCATATAACACTGAGTCTCATTTTACCCCCTCTTGTTACAGTTTCCTTTACTTTGATTTTAATTGGGATTTTTTTTGCAACTAAACACTCAAAAGACTCATTTTTTTATTTGGTTCAAGATGAGAGTAATGCCAGATTTCAACTTTGCCGAAACCAAATAAATGAAATGCAAGTCTCCATCCTGTCTGTTGCAGACTTATTAAGATAGTAGTCAGAACAGAAACAGGAAATGACCCCGAAACGCAAGGTTCAAGGTTTTCACTGAGACAAAACGTCGGTATTTGACAGCCGGAAGGGAAGCCTCGCAAAACAAAGTGAGGACAAACGCTGATATTTATGGAAGTCAGTGCCAGTTTGCCAATAATAAAATGTAATAATTTAATCAAATTTTATTTTGCATTTGTGAATAATGTATGACAGAATTCACAGTTAGAATTTAAAATCCAATTTTGAAAATACATAATTACTGCCAAAATAAAAATGTAAATGGAACTTGCATATTGATAACAAAATTTTATGTAAAATTTATATTTCATTTGCACTTTAAAGTTGCGTATAATATGTAGCCTAAACTTCAAATTGGCACTTAACTGCTGCACTTAAATTTAAATAATGTTCTTTTCAATCATTTATTGTGAAAATTAAAGTTTTTATTATGTCAGGATACCTTGTACCATCAGAACTTGATAAAGTTTTCTTCAGTATCAAAGTAATCCAGAGATAGCAATAGCTGTCTGTACATTGAATTTGCACTGCAAGCAGGAAATGCCAATAGCTAATTCAGCATACTTTTAAAGGTGCCATCTTTTCAGAATATAACAAATATATGCTAAAAAAAACACAGATGTCAACATTTTTTTAAGTGCCCAATTTTGAAAACCTCTGTCATTATTAAACTCACCATAAAAATGGCCATTTCCATTTTATTTTCATTCAAAATTCGCTTAAATATTTTTTAGACATTTTTTTTTACAGCATGAAATTAAAAATGTTATTTTAATTTTGGATTTTCATTTGTCACACAACATGCACACACACTATTCAGCAATTATTATATTGGCAGCCATAGACTTCTTTATTCAGCTGTTCATTGTGTTTCAACTGATGTTTTGACATTAATGTTTTGCAAGAGTTACAGGGGCTGCCATTAGCGTTAATTTTAAACCTCCAAATTCATCACCAGAATCTCCAAAACACGGTGTACTTATGAATCCATGTGTCTCATTTACGAGCCCTAGATTGCCTGTAATTGTGACAACATAAACTTTTCCACTATAGATCAGCCTGAACAATCCAAACTCAAGGTGTGAAAGCCCCATTAATGGCTCGCGGTCTGAGAAGTATTTCATTTCTGTTGTTTCTTTAGAGGAAGGTGTTAGTGTTCTGTGGAGTTCATGTTGCTCCTGAGGCCTTTTCTTTCTTGAGAGAAGGAATTTCTGGGCGAGTCACAGTTTCTTGGTACTAAGAGATGTTGCGTTTGCTGTAAAGAAAGAAGTCCAGAGTTTAATTGTTGTGTTCAAGGGTCAAGATCCTAAATTGAAGATGGAATTGATAAAATAGAGTCACTGCTATCTGTAAAGATTTGGGAATAGGTTCAAGTATGTAAAAGGAAGTTGGGAAGTGTGTTTGTGAGTGTGTGTTTTCCGCTGTTCTCATGACCTCTCCTCTTACTGACACACACAAAATTCCCAGTAAAGAGAAAATTCCGCAGCATCTGGAATTTCTTCCTCGGTCACTGAACTGCCACTCTAACCCTTTTTACACACACAAACACACACTTTAGAGATTGTCTTCTGACCCTGACTTGTGACCCTTTTTGCCCTCTGACCTTTAAAAGCAGCAGGGCTCCATCAAGAGTCTGGAAAAAAGCTGAGATAAGGCCACTTGTCTAGCTCACTGCGTATCAAGGCAAAAATCCTGAGATGCCATTTGATGAATGCAAAGATAGAAGTGACGTGTGTGATAAACTTAGATTTTTTTCCCATAATTTTCAGTTACTTTAAGTCTAATTTTTCTCGTGTTTTCTTTTAAGACATCAACTTTACTTCCCACACACACACACACGCACACACACACACACACACACACACACACACACCATGTTTCTCTTTAAAGACCTCTTTCCTGTGTGCCACTGGATCAAGTGCTCCTGCATTCTCAAATGAATAAGTGAGGATTTCCTCCCCTTTTTTCCTCGAAGAAGCACAACACGGACATTAAATGTGAGTTTAATTTGATAAATGAGGAGTTAATGTGACATTTATGAGGCCAGATTTAGAAAATGGAGCCTCCACTAAGTGTTCCCTTTTTCGGTAAGGAGAAAAGGAGCTGAGGGGAACTTCTGGGTTCTGTTTCGAGAATAAGAAAATCAAAATAACACTGACATTGTCAGTATGTCTGGTTTTGAGGCATAATCCTACTCAACAGCATGTCATGTCATCTAGACATGACATGCTGTTGAGGCCAAGAACATCAAATCATGAGAAAGAAATACACAGCTCACATCCATGCAGGGATTTAATTAAAGGCTTTTGGTTTTTACTACGGTAAATGTTTGACAAGAAGGACAGAGCTCATAATGACATCAGATAGAGCACACGTGCTTATTCGTTCAAGTACTCGTGGGAAATGTGGTTCACAACTGTAGTTACAAAAGGCCGCATACAAAAGACACTTCACAGATAAAACACACCACAAAAACGAACCTAAATTACCAAATCCAGTCTGTAGTAGTGTGATAATTTGGGACCAGACTGCAAAACTGTGAAAGGTGCTGCTGGGATTTGATCACATATTTGCACTGGAAGTTAAAGTACTTAATGTTCTCTGATACCAGCTTGAGTTGGCAGATTGTTCTGCTTGTACAGAAATGTGAGCAGTACATCCAGGACAGTATTTCAGGCAGAGTTACAAATATTTTCAAATCACTGGAGTCCACGGAAACACACACACCCACACACGTCAGTTAGCAAACCAGTAGCATATGGAAGTCATTCATTTTTCCAGGTAAGACATAGCACATAGTGGACTTTCCACATGTGTCACAAGAGATGCGCCACATGTGATTTTTCCACCCTCCATCCAAGTTCATATTCCAGTGCCTTTGCCCTCTTACATTGCTGCTTTAAATGGCCCTCATAGCATTTAGTATTAAATTGAAAGCCTTTACTGCAAGCTGTTGGAACACACTGCTTTATCAATGTAGAACTGCAGAGAAGAACATAAGGTGTGCATCAGTATCTGCCCCTGTGCTCACCTAATTTCTTGTGTCCCAAAAAGAAAATCATTCCAATACTGAAGAGTACAAACAAGAAAAAGAAGCCAACTTCTCTGACAGAGTCTGTTGACTCTGGACATGAACAGACTGCTTTCTTTAATTTTGTGGGCATAATTAAAACACCAGTATGTCCTCATTTTCAATCTAATAACAGCTACTTAAAGCTGGAATCCATTATTTGTTGGTGGTGCAAATATAAACTTGCGTCATCTGCATAGCTGAGTATACTTGTTTGTGCCTTAAAGAAGTATTTCACTGCTTCTGAAATTGGTGCTACATCATTAGAGAAAACAAAGAAAAAGGGCTGTGGCATTTGCTTTGTCTCAAGAGGTAGAACACCTACAACTACCAGAGTGCAACACCAATAAATGTTCCCAGTGATGGGTGACGTAATGTATGCTTGCCCATTTTGGCACAGAAAACAATATGGCAGCTGGCTGGTAACAAACAATCTCATATTATAGTTAAAACAGTCAGCTAAAATATGTTTCTGGAAACATTTTAGGAAAGAAATAGGCAACACAGTAACGTAATCTTGGTTCATATTTGATCAACACCACTTAGTTTTACCATTTGATCCGAGATTGACAGAGATCAAGAGAGGGGCGGTTCTTTCCCACACTTTGTTTCTATACTCTTTAGCCCCTTTTACACTGCCAGATTTTCCGCAAATGTTGGGCCGTTTTGCCGGCAAGCTGTGAGCGTTTAAACACACAGAGCCGGATTGGCGAATTGATCTGAGGTGCCCAATTTTCTGCCTTGTAGGGTAGTCATATTGGCGGAACCCTTTTAGTTTAAAAAGAGCAAGGCAGCCTTCTGCAACAGGAGGGGCTGTTGAAGACTTGTGGGAGGAGCTGTTGATGACGCTGCATGTGCGACCCACTGGTGGTGGATAAACAGGAAACAGTTGATAGCAGAAATTAGCGAGCAGCTAGTAGCAAGAGGGAAACACAAACCTGACAGACACTGTAAAGATGAGTAACTGGGGAGACAAGAAATTGCGCGCCCTCCTTGCCCTCACAAACGAAGAGGCTATTAACCGGGAGATGACAGGAACAGTAAGGAACAGGCCAACTTACGAGAGAATCGCCGAAGGACTGACTCCCACATCACTGTTTACGTCACGCGCTGAGCTAAACGTTTTGTTACTTGCTCACGACCCCCATTGCCGCACTCCCTGATTTTGTTGTTATACTGCCAATGCTGAAAAAAAGACTGATTGGCTTTCCTGCAAATTTGCACAATTCCTATCTAAAAAGGGCTTTTGTGTCCGTGGTGTCAGGCACACAGAAATGAAGAAGTACAATCTGTAGTTTGAGCAACAGCCCTAAAGCCAGCGAAAAGAGCTGAGAGATGAGCAGGGAGATCTGGGTGCTGGTTAGATGAAGCAAAGTGTACTACTGTTCATTTGCACACACCAACATTGTTGTGATACAGAGCTGGTTGAAAACAGGCAAACTATCCCTTTAAGGGGTTATGGCAACATGCACCCGCTCAAAAATTCTATACATATCAAACCCATATGTCAAAACAGCAACTGTACTACATGAAGACAGCAAGATCTCTGATTGGTCAGCTTGGGCTGCTTGTGTTTTTCTACAATTTCCTGATGCTGGTAGAGATTGTTGTCAGTAAAGACAAGGTTAAGTAAGCTTAAGAAAAGCTTGCTTAATGTTATCTTCTACTTTTCAGAAATACATATCTTGCAAGCAATGATCTAGGTAGCTTGGACGATGGTACATGCATAAAAACAGCTTTTCTAGGCTCTCAAGTAAAGTTTTATATTTATTATTCCGTCATGGTTTAAAATCTCATAATGAAAAGAGTAATAACTGACCTTGCCTGCAGGCCGAGGAGTCCTTTCAACAGTTATTCAGACATCTCTTCTATAGTGGTGGTCTATGGGAAAACAGTCAGTGTGCTTTAGTCAGTTTTCTTTCAGTGTAAAAGTAGACACAATCTAAACATGGTAAATGCTAACATGCTAAAAAGGTAATGGACTAGCATAGATGAAGTCAGCTTTTCAAAGGCAAAACACCCCAAGCAACCAAATACAAACATGTGGGTGTTCTGGTGACCACTATGGGAAAGCACTTTATCAACAACAGCAGTGTGGAGGACATAAGCCAGCTGTGTGTGTGTGTGTGTGTGTGTGTGTGTGTGTGTGTGTGTGTGTGTGTGTGTGTGTGTGTGATGCCTTATTCTGTTATCTCTAGGAGGCGGCAGGAAGTTAACGTCCCATTTGGGATGAAGTCAAGACCCCAGACCTAAGAAGATCTAAGACTTATGAAAGTAAAACAAAATATCAAAAGTGAAAGAGAAGAGAGAGTGGATCATTATGTAAACCCCCTCCCTAGTAAAGGGTTGAAAGAAGCAGGGGGGGGAGGAGAGACAGAAGATAGCGGGTGTTGAAGGGAGACAAAGTCAGACAGATAAAAATGAGACATAAGATTATCAGCTTGTTTGTGCAGACATTAAACAAATGAACATGTCAGCTTTCAGCAACGCTTTCAACACGAGATGCTAAATGAGTGACATCTAAATGCTGCTGTGAATGGCCAACACTGCTTTTTGATGATAAAAATCAAGAACATTAATGCTTAATTATTGTTATCTGCAAAGGAAAACTAGGGTTTTTGAAATAATATTTTTAGGCTGGTGACATTCTCAGAGCTGCAGACTCAAAAAATGCATTGATATTTACATTTGAATTTTTGGGGGGCAGGGAGCATTTTCCAAGCCTTATTAGACAGTGTAAACCATTATGTGGTTGCCAACAGGTTTATTGACAAAAAAAAATAGTGAAGCTGAAAAGAAAACAACAACATAATCAAAAATATGTAGGTTTAATTATTACAAATAGCCAAATAAAAGGTGTGACATTTATTGTTTTAACCCTAATGACTTTAAGCTACATATTTGGGTATTAATACACCCTTTTGGATTACACAAACATCACTGAACGTCAACCAATAAACATTTCTCACTTACAAAACTAACAATAGCAACACCTTGAGCCAAACAATGAGACATAAATAGTGAAAAAAACGCTCATCAGCATTACATACCAACAATGACAAAGATGTGTACAGATGCCGCTGATTTACACCGATTTCCATGGCATGTGCAGCCACTTTCCTGTGGTGCTTAAAGGAGCCACTAGGTGGCATTAGTGCTTGTAGAGCACTTAGACTTACTTAACGCTTTACAATGACAGGCAGGCCTTGTAAAGACTCACAGTTTGAATATTTGATTTTGGGCAAGAGACTTCCAACTGGCTTGAATTAGAATATCAAGACTTGTGACTTGACCCGAAAGACTTAAAAAAAAACTAATTATCTCATGTGGTGGCCCCACTGTCAGGAAGTTATTCTCAACGCCTTCCAATATGCATATGACAGGTACAAAAGTCATTCATGTGACTGGTTTCTGATCTGATATCTGTGATTTTAGTTTGGTTAGGTTAAGTTTAGGCACAAAAACTCATCATTGACAAAATGTTCTCAACTAAGGGTCCATTTAGTCAATGTTCTGGAGCTTTCAATTATATCACAATCGTCTTCAGCAAATGTTGTCATTGAATGTTTTTTAGAACTTTAAGGACATAGCCTGATATGGCCAGACTAAATCGCAACTGCAAGATAGTCTGGAACCTCACAGTTCATTTTCAATTTCCAAAAGGTGCTATCAACAGCCATAGACCAATGTGCCTCTGGATGCAATTGAATAGAACTACAAGCAATCAGAGCAATAAAAACGTGACGTAGCACTGAGCAACAGACAAATGTAAACAGACTACAGCATGCGGAGATAAGCCGTGATGGTGTAAGATCACAACTTACCCTCATACAACGGTTTATATGATATCTAACAAATTAGCACCCCATGAATGGCATCATCACGTTACATACTTAAGATAAAATTACATACTAATGTTAAGTTACTTAGGTTTAAGCAAGTACAGTTATGTAGGTAGGTTTAGATAAAGAAACATGGTTTTGCATTGTCACGTTAGATACGTAACGTAAAGTTACGTAGGTTAGGTTTAGGAAAAGAAACATGGTGAAGACGTACCTTCAAATAACTTTACTTGGTTTCACACAGGACACAAACATTGATGTCCTGGGGGAACATCCTGTGTTGTTTGACCCATCCTCCAGCCCAACCTGCCTCATGTGGACTTTCACTCTTTGTGCTACTTCCTTCTTTACTACAATCAACACACTGGTCACAGTGCTCCCTAGGTTGTCAGTCATCATCTGAAACACACCACATATTAGATAAAGGGTTGTTATTGGCGTGACCTGGGCCAGGTTGTCTGGAAATCTGTCTGAACAGGAGGGAGAACAGAGGCATCTGTCAAAGCACATAAAACATGAGCTCGCAGATGTGTCTGGTTCCCAGGCTAATAAGGAGAGGAAATTGAGGTTAAAAGTTATTTTTTTAGTCTATGTATTCTGAGGGCTTTGGTTGTATTGCATTATCTTTATCAGTTGATGTAAGTGGAATATCCATTTTTCAGTTTTAATCAAAAGCCAACATAACGCTACTTTGGCCTTTGCCACAAGGGTCCTTTTTAGATAAATGTAAATAAGGGTCATAAATGACCAATGCTGTTGTTTTTCTGATAAGGACAGTGTTCTTGAAAACCTCACTAGACACTTCAAACATAACCAACATAAAAGAATTTAATCTTGTATCTGTATATGAACCAATTAGGTGAAACTGATCTGGAGCAGCAACCAATCATTGGAACCACTGAATATCTTAAGAATCCAGCATCTTTATTTTTGCCTTCTGACCTCCTCCTTTCATTTCTGGCTTAATGGATGGAAGTATAGAGTTAATTCATAAACAATGTCTGAGGTCTGTTGTCTCTATTTTTGTCTCCACAGCTCCCAGTGGGCAACCCATTTAACCTCCCATTTCCCCTCTCCCTCCCTGCTCGCCTGCTTTTCCTCACTCTTCCCCTCCTCGTACAACATTTCTTGGGACTCAGCAAGGCATTCAAACCGAGGGTTTTCCAGACCAACAGGGCTGTCCATGGGCACCTCCAACAACAGCTCCAGCTTCTCCACACTTATTATCATACCTTGTTAAAGGGTTTTGACATGGAAATTCTGGTCACAATCCAATTTCTCATTATATACATCTTTATCAACAGTTTATTTTGAACCATGTCTTGCTCTCTCCACTCTTCATCCTTCATCTTGGCTTGCATCATGTTTTCAAGATAAGCTAATGGGTTATTAAAATGCTCTGATTCATCATCACAAAATTCTGTGTTGTTACAACTAGCTGGAACACTTTCAATACAAGCAACTCTGGTTTTCTTTCTTGAATGCAACTTGGAAGACAATTTACTGACAAACCACATGAAATATAACCACCATAACCACTTAAATCTCAGAAATATTTTAATATTTCACCAGATTTTTTTTTAAAGTTTTGCTTCAATAACTCATGTAATCACTGTATTTTTATATACACCAATCAGCCACAACATTGAAACCACTCACAGGTGAAGTGAATACCATGGATCATCTCCCTACAGTACAATGTTCTGCTGCGCACTCATGGGTCCTGGCATTCAAGTGGATTCAACTTGACATCCACCACCCACCCAAACAACGCTGCAGAGCAATTACCATCCATCATGGCTATGGCACTCCCCCATGGCACTATGCCCCCCCTTCAGGACAGTGCGCCATGCCACACCACAAGAACTTCTCAGGAAGTGAATTTGCAAATCCTGGAATAACAAAAGTACAGCCAGCCCTACTCTGCCTTACTGTGCCTCCGATGGGCTTACCCTGACGTTCTCATTCTAACCCTAGCCTAAACCTACCGAATCCAACCAACGAAGGCAATGATTACTCCCCAGTCATGGAGAAAATAGGGTGGGTTGTTCCTTTGCTATACAAGATTCGCAAATTTGATCTCAGGAATGTCCTGAGGAAAAAAATAAGGAGCTTGAGGTGTTGACATGACCTCCAAATTCCAAAGGTATTGTGTCCATGTCTCGACAGATCAAAGTCAAATCCAATCCACGGTGGGGCCTCTGACCGGTGGAGCCATGGACACAGTACCTTTGGGGGTGTCCAGATCCTTTGAGTCCTATGGGTTGTGAGGTGGGGTACCAGCACATCCCAAAACCTTCACCAGATTGGGATCTGGGGAATTTTGAGGACACGTCGACACCTTGAGCTCTTTAACATGTTCTTCAGGCCATTGTGGAGCAGTTTTTGTGGTGTGTCATGATGCACTGTCCTACTGGGGAGTCACTGCAATCGGAAAGTGACACGGGCATGAGCCTGTGTCGGCTACTTGATGTGCAATGGTGTTTTGGTGGGTGGTGAATGTTAAGTAGCATCCACATGAATGCCAGGACCCAAGGTTTCCCAGCAGAACCCTGCACTGTAACAAAATGGTCAATGTTATCATTTGTAGCCAATCAGTGTATGTATTTATAATGTTAAGTGTATGATATGTCAATGCTTTCCCTCTGTGTTGTTCATAAAAGAAAATGTTGAATGTTTCCGTGCAGCTCTAACCACGGAGTGAGATTAGAGAAAACTTTTAGGGATCTTCTAGTTGCCATAACAAACAAACAGCAACCACAGCAACATTGTGGGTATGCTAGTCAGCCACTTATGCTAGCTGCCTCCTGGACAGTATGTGATGTAGTGATTCAGCTTCATAAGCCAAAAGAAAAGTCAACCATCACCAGATAGGAGGGGGAAAAAATCAGAAACATGTATACATCCTTGTTTCTGAGAAAGAGTCACAAAAGCTATGTTAACTCTTGAGCTAGTCTGGGAGTTTACCACTAATAAATTGTGGTTTTCTAGAGGTGATATGAAAACACATCAACATGCCTTTATATATCTTTCTGTCTCTCCACGATAAACAGGCAGATGGGAGGCAGAAAGGAGTTGGAGGATGAGTCATGCTTACTGATTTATCAACATTACAAACACATCCTACCAGAAAGAGAAAATTCTGAGAGAGGCTGACTCGAAGGTTCAGAGAAGTGACACAACAGTAGTCACTTTCCTTGACTTTGTGTATTGTGTGTGTGTGTGTGTGCGTGGCTGTTTCTGGGTGGCAGGGTCAGTTTCATTCTCCTTTTTACTCTTATTTTTCATTCATGTCACTCTCCTTTTCTGCATTTCTGACTTTTCATCGTTCCTCCTTTCATGTGTGGTCAAATTACAGACCACATCAGATAAGGAAGATCTGCAGACTGACTGAGGTTGGGGCCGGCAAAAGAAAAGAAAGGCAATGAATGAATATTTCAGCACCAGTCAATGTGGAATTGACTGCTATTAAATACAGTAATACCTGTAAAAGACATAAACTAAGAAATTAATTGTGTCCCAGAGCTTGTTTTAACAGACTGTAAATTCCAAACTGGCATTTTTACAAGTGTCCACTACAGATTACTGCATCACTAAATTAAAATTGGTTGTGCCACACAAACTAGTTCTTGCAAAACGATTAGGCCTACCTGTTATTCCCACTTAGTAACTAGTAACTTGCCAAAATAAGAAATGTTGAGAATGGAGTGAACAAGAGGAAGGCCTAGAACATGGACAACCGAACATTTGACTTAAGTGTTGTTTAAACCTGCATTAATACCCTACATACTACACTGTAGCCTATATTTTTCATCACTTGGGAGCACTGCCACATTTAGGATAGGATACAGTAATTTGTAGTGGTGGTTCTGAATGTAAGCTCAATGTTCACCCTTCTTTTAGCTCTGTTTTTGGTCTCCACCAACTCACCTAGTTGCACCATGTAGCTTCCTCCAAAAACACAAATAGTCATTAATGTACAGATTAACAAAAAAAAATATTTAGTGAGCTTTGGTTGGTAGGTAACCTTGGACAGAGCCAGGCTAGCTAGACAGTAGCTTTGGTTCATATTAGCTTCAGCTACACTGTAAGTGGGATTTATATGTCTGCATAAATTGTGGAAACAATAAAGCCCCCACAAAAATAGCATTTTATTTCTTGTGCCTGATTAATCCTGGCTTCATATGAGTAGAGGAAATCCCACTCGTCGCTAGGCTAATTTACACAATGTAAAATGCTGTAGGCTTGTGCTAAAAACATTAGCATGTTGTATTTGTGGGGAAAATGTGTCCAGCAAAAGACAAGTGCTTTTCTCTGTGAATGCTGTGAGTTATAGTGAAGCCCATTTCTGTAATGTCTCTATTAAGCCATGTTTAATGTGTGTTCAATGTGTATTTTGAATAAACTCAACTTTACAGCACTTCACAGAAACCCCACTGCCAACTAGTGTTGTGGAGGTGTAACTGCAGAGTGACACAGACACACCACCGCACAAGTATAAATGTTCACAACTGTGTAGGCCACGTGCATAGGCTACGGCGTTGGGTCTGCATAGAGGTGACGCTCAAGTGTAAATCCGCCTTGAGAGTGGATTTATTTTGGCATGGAAGGAGAGCTTTGGATTTTGTTCCCAACACTAACATGGGTCATTTTCAAAACCGACTTATGAAGACACTATGTTGTCATCTAGTTTGATAGCCGCTAGTCCCCTTATAACTGTTGGTTTACAATATGGCCAGCAGAGGGAGCCTATTTGTATTCAGCTGCTGTCACCACTAAAGGAATGTGAGAACCAGTTCTGTCCTGTTTGAGGCCCCTCCAGCCACTCCACCTCTGAACATGACGGTGCCGGTCAGTCTTGAGAATGAGGGGCCCCTCCATCAGTGACCGCTAAGTGGGCGTTTCATAAAGATAAGTGCCATTCAGGAAAGAAGGAGCTCACGATCAATTCAAAGAGTTGCTTATGGCAGAGACTGTCAACGCCTGGATATAAGGAGACCACTTGGATGTGTACAGTAACCTGTGGTTGAACTCCTGCTGCAGAAATGAACTCTGGGATAGACAGAAACACCTCTAAAGCTTCCTTTGATGTAGCAAAGAATGAAATACCAAAAATTATAAATAGTTGGAAACCTTTAAAAATACATTTTTTTTAACCTATATATTTTCATGTTGATGTTACAGCTTCTAGTTTCATGATGCAAACATTAAGTAAAGTGGTCATAGACATTTAAGGTCCCTACAATGATCATGGTTTCCAGCCCTTTCGGCTCCTTTAAAACCAATGTCCGAATACATGTACTATCATACTTTTTAGTATGCGAGACAAAGTATGTCCAAATACAAGGTATGTCAAATGCAGTATGCCGAAAATACCAATATGTCCTTTTACAGTATGCAAGCCAGCATGCTTTTCTGGCTATTCTGATCAACAGTCCTCTGTGTGATTTGTGTGTGTAATTAATACAGCTGTTCTTAAACTGTGGGGAGTGAAACAAAAGTTGAATGAATATGATTTATAAAGGGAAAACAAATAAGAGTTTGGTGATGCTATCATGCTGACCTTTATTTGAGAAAATAGTTTAAGAACCACTGAATTAATACATATCCATGCGACAGATGTATGAGCAAAAGGGTTTAATTCAAGGCACATTGTTATAATGAAGTAATATGTCCAAATTGTATGCATACTTCATGCAACAGTACATACTTTTGTAAGGGCAGCTGCAGTACATTTAAGTAAAATGACATTTAATTATGCAGTTTGGAACACAGCGAATGTCTACTCACAATAAATACCTATACCAAACAAAAAGAAGTAGTTAAGGGATTTTGAGAGGCCTGAAACTAGAGTAACGCCATTCCTGTTGTGTTAATTGTCTGGTTGTTTTTAGCATAAAATGCTAATGATTTTATAATTACATTTCTGTTTGTAACTCAGAGTTGTTTCTGTCTACCTTGGCCAGAAACATTTGAATTGGTTGGAACTTTTGGAACTTGGTTGGCAGTTCAGGTGAGTTAAGCGAGTAGCGGCTAATGTAGTCTCGAGTTGCTAGTCTGCAGCAAAAATGAGGCGCGAGCTACAGGGGTGTGCTTTATGACTCCCCACCAGCAGAGTTTTTTAAAACTAGAACTCCCCTTCTGTTCCTGAGTTATGACACTGAAGAATGGCCAGAAAAGAAAAAAAATGCAGAACATCATGATGACACAGTGAAGTTGCCCTTTTGGATATAAAATGTCATCACTAAATCGTTTTATCCTTTCAGACTGTTCACTGTTTGTGAAATTTGTCATAATTAGCATGCATGAATTTGAGTTGAGTCCAAGTGGATGTTTGTGCCAAATCTGAAAAAAATCAATTATGGTGTTCTTGAGATATTGCTTTTACAAGAACAGAACAGAACTGACAACTTGACAAACATACTGCCTCTGCCAAAGGCTATCGCAGGCACAGAGGCATAATAAAAGACTTAAAGGGCCAGTGTGTAATATTTGGCATGGTTTATTGTCAATCTGAATCTGAATCTGAATATTCTACCCATTAATATGTTTATACAAGTGTATAATCGCTATAAAATAAAATTCATTTGGTTTTCGTAGCCTAATAATTATGCTTTTATATATATATATATATATATATATATATATATATATATAGCAAGGGCCTTGCTTTAGAGAGGTCGCCATCTTGCGCCGCCATGTATGTACGGCAGACCGAGCGGACAATCCAGCCAGCCAGAGAACGTGTTTCGCGTGTATAAATGAACCAACAAAGACAGTGGAAGGAAGGAAGAAGAAGGAAGAAACAGCAGAGTGTTAGTAGCTCGTCGATAGAGAGTAGTGAAAAGTTTTTTTAGTTATAAAGTTTGCGAATGGACCACACTTACCACGCAACAGGAGAGAATGAACCCGAACCGTCATCTGCGAGGAAAAGAAGACACAACTTCACCCCTTGTGATGCACTCTCTGCGGCGCTTTTCCTCCTGATGATATATCTCCCCAACGATGGTAGCAGTAGCACTGAATCCCATTCTGTGCATTCAGCCTCTCTTCTCGCCCGCTCAGCATCAAACACATGGAGTTCCTCATCTGTATGCTCCGGCTCAAACAGGTATGGCTCTGGGTCTGTGTCCGCTACAAGAAACTCTTCAAAATCGCGTTCAAAGTCGTCCATTGCAGCTACCATAGTCCGGAGATATTGCTAGGCTAAATAAACAGCTGAGCTCTGTTTACAGGCTACGCTGTCAGTCAGTGTGCGGGCTGGAGATTGAGCAGAGAGGGGAGGGGGGTCCCCACTCAGTATGGTAAACGAGTATGTGTGTATGAAGTGTGTCTGTTACGCTAGAAGAGTAAGAGTTTGGGACGGAGTCTTTTACCCCCTGGAGTGTTACCGGAGTTTTTGGAGTGCTCAAATAAACTGGCCTTTTCCCCGAACGCTCCTCTGGTCTCCTGCTCGTGAGTGATTCATTACAATATCGTAACATGGTTTAGATTTCTAAATAAACATTCACCTCATCGCTAGATAGACCTACACCTGAAAAACTCGTGCGCAAGGCTTTTTGTCCCTACGAGGCCACCGTCATTTACCCGATGGGAGGGGTGAGCGAGTGAGCCCTGCAATCTAGAATTTGACCACTGATGTCACTGTTTTCAACCCATTTTACACACTGGCCCTTTAATACAACTTCATTCACATAAGACAAGCAGCAACTGCTGGGGCTGAAAAATAAGGCAATCGTAGGAGTGCCAAAAACTGCAGTTCCTCAAACAACCACTTGGGGCTAGCTCCAAAAGCAAGTCAGTCCCCATAGATCTCTTTGTTACAGTGCCCACCTTTACAGCAGAAATAAACATGTTCACAGCCTGGTACAAAAATGGTTTTGGTCTCATGACAACTGTACAGGTGGTAAAGTTTTAAATATCTCATCCTTTTACATTTTATTCGGGCTTAAAGATACGTATATTTAAGGGCAGAACCGCTTAGAATGTCAGGCTGTCTGTGAGGCTTCGCTAAATCTATGAGTCAGTTCCACTGCTTACTCCTCTACAGCTCCACTCTCTCATCTAGATATGGTCGATTCTGGCCCCCAAAAAACCAAGATGGCAACAGCCAAAATGCTAAACTCAAAGCTTCAAAATGGGAGTCACAAACTAATGGGTGACATCTCAGTGGCTATGTTAATTTTTTTAAAACAGTCTTTTGATGGAGTAGTACCTGTATACAGACTTTGATGTGTTATATCAGATTCCCTCCTGAGCTTTGAGCCACATCTCATGGCCTTCATCAGCAATTTATTTCTTACTCATGTCACATTGAGACAACTGAACCATCTTCATTAGTTTTCTGAAATATCTAATTTCATTTGTGCTATCAAACATTTTCTCTCACAAAAAAATAGCTTTGAAAAATACAGTATCAATGTTGTAAATTGTGATAACGCAGCATGTACTTAGAGTAAATGTGTACTGCAACATTAATGGAGTCAGAGGGTTCATCTGGCAGGTCAGGACTTTACATCTGGACTGATTTGTCTCGGTCATGACATAATGTTGGTGGAGTCGAGTTACAACTTTATTTTTCAAAAATCATCCAGTTGCCTTTGGCCTCACCTCTAGTGACATGAGACACACAAAAGCAGATTATTCTCATTTAGATGCTAAGAGAAAATACACACTATGATGCCTTTACTTTTCCTGATCTTGTGTAAACCTCACTTTTCTTTTTGACATTGAATTTTAAAATGCTTGAATTGTGACAACAGAGTAAACCCCAAAGGAGAGGGTGAGTCTGTTCAAATAAAAACACGTTTACCCTGCTGAAATGTGCACTTTGTTCTGTCACATTGCACAACACTTTGTAACTTTTTACTGAGTGGGACTCATTGAGAACTGAGGAGAGAAATATTTGCTTTATAACTGGATATAAGTAGAAATTTTCCTCAAGAAAACTCCACACACACAACAGTTTTCTGCACAGGAGACTGACCTGAGAGGCTAGACTGTGTTTCTGTATCATGCTGCCCTCTAGCTTTCAGAGACACACTGTGCTGTGTGTTTAAGGAGTAAACATGGACAGTATGAATGAGGAAAGAATAATGAGATGCAGAGTTCAAACTGAGGGTTTCATTAGCAGGAAAATGTTGCATTTGACACCTAGATATATGTTTATTTTCACAGGATGTAGGTGAACTTTATCAGAGAGGAGGAACTTAAAGATACAAAAGTTAAAATAAGAACAGGAGAAAGAAAAAGGACTGTGTTGGTTTATTTAGACATTAAAACAAGTTATTAAAATATGAGCAAGAAAATAGATTTTTTTTCCATTAAGTCCTACTTTTTTATTGCTTTTAAATTCTTATCCCACTTCCTGTACCACTACCAGTGTTTTGTAACATTAAAAACGTTCTACATAATATTCATGTAACTGACATGAACAAGCATCACAACAGTTCCATATATTTATACACGGATGTTGGGTAAAATTTTAAAAAATCTGATTAACTGGGGAATGAAACACTCAGAAAAGAAAACACATACAGTAATTCACAGAGCCTGTTTCACCAATACATATATATTATACTTATTATATTTGAGTTTTTTTAGGCTGTGTCTCTTGGATGCCTGCTCCTTATGGTCTGGGATCTGGTCGCTACCTTTTTATAAAGCCACAACCTCACCTGAGTGAAGTTTTAGACCAACATATTACTTCTAATAATAATCATTAATATTATAATAATTATAAACATACTGATCATAATTTTCACTTCACCTCAGTCGGTGCAGCTTACAGCTACAGAGGTCCTGATAGGATTTGATATAATCTGACAGGACAGGTCACACACTTGTTCTAGGTCGTCTCACACATGTACGAGCCGAGACAAACCAACTACTGAGTTATATGTCTGTATCCTGTATATATGAAGCAGTGATACTCACTTGGTTCCTCATGGACAACTTTTCTGCCTTTTGGATGTAAACAAAAGAGGAAGTGATGAAAGGATCTGGGGCTGGGGCATTTTGGTGGAGAAGATTTGCCTCGGGGAGAAGCAACACCTGTCCGTCTCATCGATGCATGGTAGGAGTCCTTTAAAAAAAACATTTGTGTATGAGGAGTATGAAATAACATGTATGAGCAAGAGAATACAGAACAAGTACATCAAAATGTCAACAATCAGGTTGAGTGAGTTTTTCGAAGTAATTTAAAAGATGATACCCTAGTTAGTAGCATCTAACTAGTAGTTTTCTGTATCTGACATGACAGAAGTAGCAAACATGAAAACAAATATTGCTTTAGACAATTAAACATGTGCACCCTGTATATTTACACATATTTTTCATTTAAGAAAACCACACTCATTCAAGCTCCTTAATCGTCCTAAAAAGTTGCTGTAGATCTAGATAGTATTTTCAATATACATGACATGCAGATTCACCAAAAAACCAACAAAGCCAACGTGAATTTGTCTTCTCTCAGAGACATGAGGATTACGACACAGTACAGGTATGAGAGTAATAATAACCCTGACTGAGCCAGGTACAATGTCTCAAGTCTAAAGACACTAAATCGGCTCTTGCAAGACCTTGGTTTCCATTGAAATGACTTTTAAAGCCATATCAAACATTTGTCAATCTTATCCTCCAATTTATGTCTGGAACATGTTTGTCTTTGTCCTTTCATGAGAAACTATATATCACAGTACAGAGGACAGGATGCTGTCTGAGAAAAGCAGTTATCTCTTTTTCTTCATGGCCTACCAAAACTCTTTCCAAATTGATTTTTATTCCTGACTCAACAAATTATGTGCACATTGCTGAATTTGTGCAGAAAGCGTCATAAGTAGAGAGATCGCGTATCAAGGGATGCCCTCATAATCTACTCTGCTAAAGTGTCCTTGAGCATCACATTCCTTTTCTATCAGCAACAAGGAAAGACAAACCCACACAGGCATCAAAATTTCCCTCCAAACCAGAGCCTGATATGATTCAGCATCAACCAGTCCAAGATTTATAACAAATTATACTACACTAACTACATCCAAAATAAACTCACTTCTACTTTTCTCCGAATCCATGGTTGTTCCAGGGAAGCAGCACCTTCAGACCGTCATCCTCCAGGTCCTTGTGAGCCCTGGAGGTCTTGAGCCTTGAGATGCTATCACAGCGACGTGCCTTCATCTTCTTCTTACCGCAAACATGGAAGCAGACACCAAGCAGAGCTCCTGACGTCCACTCATCCTCCATTCCTCCTCCTCCTTGTCTTCACATCTCTCCTGTCAATGATTTCTCTGCATCCCAACTGTCTTCTGTTCCCACCTCCCCAGTTTTATCCCACCTCTCTCCTCTGCTTCCTCCATCCCTCCATGGCCTCCTGAGGTTCCTCCTGGTCCTCCTGGCCTCCTTCTGTTTACTGCCCTGCCCAGCACAGGCAGCATGGTTTCGTGTCGGGGTGGTGGGGCCGTGGGGGTGCGATCCTCTCTTTGCCAAGGCCCTCCCAAGTGTGGCAGCACAACTTGCCGTCAACCGCATCAACAAGGACCCGGCACTGGCCTACGCTACAACGTTCGACTACTCTGTGCTGCAGGTGCGATGTGACGGTGATCTCAGCTCCATCAGTCTGAAAATATTGTGACTGATTGGTACACTGATTGATTTATGGATGAACTGTCTTCTTTCAGGAGCCATGTGAGACATCACGGGCCCTGGAGACGTTCATTGGTTTCCACACAAAGGCCTCGGGATACATTGGACCAGCCAACCCCGGCTACTGTGATGCTGCATCAATGCTGAGCAAAGGCTGGAACAAAGTAGGTTGTGTTTCTCACGTTAGAAATGCTCTGTCTTTATCAAATGCGACATGTCCATTTTTACCTTTACTCTTTTCCTCTAGGCATTGTTTTCTTGGAGCTGTGTTGGCTATGAGCTAGACGATGTTCGGAGCCACCCCACCTTTGCACGCTCCATGCCGAGGCCCACCTGGGTGCTGCTCAGCATCATAAACTACTTCAGGTGGGCCCACATTGGCATCATCTCTTCCTCAGACGACGTCTGGGTTGAGACGGCCACCAAGGTTTGAATATTTTCTCTGATGACAGCTATTGGTTTTTTGTAGCAGCCTAGATGTTGATGAATCCAATAAGAAATGGAGGGGAAAAGTATCTGCCTCTGACCCGTACAGGTGGCTGACTCCTTGAGGAGTCACGGTCTGCCCGTCAGACTGATCAGTTTTATGGAGAACACGCCTCATGGCATCAGACGAACTCTGCACAAGCTACGCAAGATGAGGGAAATAAGAAGTGAGTTCTTGATCAGACATCTTAGTTCTTGAGTGTTAAAAGCTTTAAATCTGCAGCTTAGTATCACGTCTCGTCTTAGTTGTGATCCTCTGTATGCACTCGGCTCTGATCGGCGGTGGAGTCCAGAAGCAGCTCTTGGAGACGGCCTACGACATGCAGCTGATCGACGGCTCCCTGGTCTTTGTGCCCTATGACACCTTGCTCTACAGCCTGCCCTACCGCAATGTCACCTACCCAGCTCTGAAGAGGAACAGCAAACTGCTGCGGGCCTACGACGCCGTGTTAACCGTCACCATCAACTCACCCCAGATGTCCTTCTACGAAGCCTACAGCAAAGCCATGGAGAGGGGGGAGGTGGCCAAGACGCTGAAGCCTCACCAGGTGATGCAGGGGGCTGTACAGATTGGAGAGGAGGGCTCATGTGCACTGTTGAGATGCCCTTGAGCAAGGCAGTTTAATCTGACTGTGTGTCCCGCAGGTGTCCCCACTCTTTGGCACCATCTACAACTCCGTCCTCGTCATGGCTCACGCAGTTTATCGTGTTCGGGAAGCTGGGGAGTGGATGTCTGGGGGAAACCTGGCAAGACATACCCGAAACCTGGACCTCCAGGTACCAAGACAATCATAAATAAGACACAGTATCTAAGATATACAGGAATATACAGTAAATGAACCTGTAAAATTGAATTTATATTCAGTAGAAAAGTGTTTATTGTCACATTTTGGAGTCTAAAACAGGTACAAGGAAGTTTTGTGAATATTAAAACCAGTATATTAACAAATGGAAGTTATATAGGACTGGACATTTTAAATAGAACGTATTTGTAACTTGTATAAATACAATTTATGAGGAAAACATTAATTACTGCATGATAAGGGCTCCAAACCTTACTGAAGTAGAGGAGGAGAAAACCTTTTCTTCAAATATCAATATATCAGTATAGTAATAGTATAGTAGTATATAAAAATACATACATAAATAACATGTTGCATAACATAGGTGTCAGTGTTGAAGAAATATTCCAAAAGTATTTTAGCATTTTATTATATATTAAATAATTCAATTTATTCATTCAATTCAATTAGTAATTCAATGCAAGATTGACAAGAAACTGTATATAGCCTGAACAAAGACATTTCGGTTTTAACTGTTAGACTATATAGACTATATAGTATCGTATATAGTATATAGAATCACCCTTTGCCCTTTGACTGTACTCCAATTTTTACCATCCAGACTCAACACTTTAAGTTCCCTGGCCTGATGAAATGACAATAGAACATAATAAAAAACAGCTTTTACAGCTACATATCTTACTCACGTTGCAGGGCTTCAGCCACCCCATCAAAACCAACGGCTCTGGAGCAGCTCTGCTGGAGTACCTCATACTGGACACTGACGGACTCTCCTGGGAGCTGAAGCCAACATACAGGTATTTGAGGACTGACGTTAGACAGATTAAATATTTAATGAGGTAGGTGAAGTAAAGGAAAGTCAGACTAGGCTGATGATGATGTCAATAACCTTAACTTAAACACAGTAATGTGGGGAAAAGGTATAAAAGCATAAATAGAGTTCTGCAGTTTCAGTGCAAAGACTTTTGATAGAAATACCAACATTTTTCAGGTTGTGGTTTGGGTTGCATTATATTCTAAAGTTTGCTTATAGTCAGAGAATGGAGTTCCATCTCACATGCTATTTTTGCATTAATAACTTTATCATATTGATTAATGACAGCATCAATATAGAGACTGGCATGGTGCGTTTCCTGGGTCGAGAAATCCACTTCCCTCGCGGCTACAGACCCAGGAAGGACTCCTCCTGCTGGTTTACTCCTGGAGTCATCTGCTCAGGGGGTAAGGAACCCATACACATAAAAATATATACAGTGTACTTCCATGTGTGCATATGCTGGATGTTTAGGTTTGTTAATTTATGACTTTTTTTATCAGTTAATTATTTTGTGTTAATCTTTTTTTTCTTCCATTTTTTGTATTTACTTTATTTTGACCATCATGTGGGTGGTTCTTGTTCGGGTTGTTTTGTAAAGAATTTCATTTTATAACGTTCACCTTCCTTAAAACTAAGAGCAATAACTATATCTTTAAAGCCACAGTAACAAAAAAAGCCTTCCCTTTAAATGTTTTCCATCAAAACTCAGAAAATGTTTTCTTGTTTCAGGTGTGGATCTGTTCTCCACCATCAGCATGTTCCTCGGCGCTATGTTTGCCTCTGTTTTTGCAGTGGCACTTATTTACTGCATCAGGTACAAAGTCAACAGGAAGTTATGTTGGTCTGAAAGCTC
Organism: Epinephelus lanceolatus; assembly: GCF_041903045.1. Taxonomy (NCBI): domain Eukaryota; kingdom Metazoa; phylum Chordata; class Actinopteri; order Perciformes; family Serranidae; genus Epinephelus; species Epinephelus lanceolatus. Next base: position 20,508,180 of record NC_135755.1, read on the forward strand.
TAGAAAATAATTACAACAAAATAAAATTAATTATGTCTAGGTAGAAAAACGTTTTAAGAACATTTGTGGTTGTTTGCAGTATAGAATAAAGTCAGGTTTTGTTTTACGTACAACTGTTAGTTACTGATGAATTCATAACAGTCTATCCTGCTGTCTCTTGTTGCCTAGGCGACGCATCCATCAGATCCGACTGCTTAAGGGTCCGAACAGGATCTTGCTGACTCTGGCTGATGTCACATTTATCAACCCGTCGCTTAGCAACAAGGTTGTACTCATTATAAAAGTAAAACTATGTAAGAGAAAGTTGTTTTACATGTTGATTTATTCATTTCAATTAAATACATGAACATTTCTTGCACACTTAAATGTGAAGATCGTGTGTTACTGTGACAGTGGTGGAAAGAAACTAAGTACATTTACTTGAGTATTCTTACTTGTGAGGTACTTTCTTGAGTATTTCCATTTTCTGTGAATTGTTATACTTCTACATCTCAGAGGGAAATATCGTACTTGTTGTTCCACTACATTTATTTGATAAATTTAGTTATAGATTCAGATTATGAATAAAAAACATCATCAACAAAGAAAATATGATTTATTATCATACATCAAGCTAGACAGCAGTGTATAAAGTAGTTAAACTTAGCCCCACCTTTACCAGCCAGAACATAATGCTGTGAAAACGGCCATTTTGTATGACCAGGACTTTATATTTATACTTTGTTGGTACATATACTTAAGTAAAATTTTGATTGCCGAGTATTTCCACACTGTGATACTGCTACTGCAAATGACAAATACTGAGGTTGCCTGTAACACTAGTTCAAAACTAGAAAACTGATCTTCCATCCTGACTTTGACTCCTCTACAGAAGCTGAGTCTGGATGACAGCAGGACAAGCGGCATGAGGAGCGTGTCAGAAATCACGTCGCCAGTTTCCACCCAATCCCCGGCCACCCACGAGAACACCAACGTCGTCATTTTCGAGGTGAGACAGTCTAAGATGATTTAACATGTACAGTTAAACAACACCACCCCTTACGTCCTTTCTAAACTGTGACGACCCAGTAGCCAAAAAGTCACGTCTTTGTTTCTCATTAGCTTCAAATATGGATGTATTGCATGAGCTCCCTTTCATAATAACCAAGACTATTTGACAAAGAAAGGATTTTAATGGATAAAGTTGCAGTCGATTTATGATAGACATACAGTACATGTAGAATTTGGGTTGCAAAATGTGCCACCTAAGTTTTTAGCCTACCATAACAATCTTCTAAAATTAGTATCTACCATAAACCTCCACTATAAACCTTTGGGAAGATTTCGTCAAGCTTAATCCTTCAATTTAAGGATAAACTTAAGTGGCGGCATCAGTTCAGTTCAGTAATGTACAGTACCTGATACCTGGTGTTTCTCTCCTCCAGGGTGACTGGGCATGGCTGAAGAGACTTCCCGATGGGTCGTTCAGCAGCATCAACCCCAAAACCAGCCAAGTGTTTGAACTGGTACGTGACAAGTAAAGAAACAAGTCATGAACAACACAGCTCATGACAGAAAACAGCATCATTAAGTGCTTTGGTTTTTGGCCGCAGATGAAGGACATGCGTCATGAGAATGTGAACCCTTTCCTGGGCTTCTTTCATGACTGCGGCGTGTTCGCCATCGTGACTGAGTTCTGCTCCAGAGGAAGTTTGGAGGACCTGTTGTTGAACGAGGAGGTCAAACTTGACTGGATGTTCAAGTCATCGCTGCTACTGGATTTAATTAAGGTCAGTATGGAGGAAGGGCGGGGCAGGAGCAGATAAGACAAGAGGGGGCGGTCGTGGCATGTGGTATTTTTAGGGCAAGATTGGTTTGTTTAAGGCCCTGTTTACACCTGGTATTAACGTAGGTCTTCGGTTATCCAGTCACTGGTGGACAGCTCTAGTCTGTCTGTTCACACCTGGCATTAGAACGTGTCTCCACATGCATCTTGAGTGACCACCCAACCACCCAAGATGATTTGGTTTGCCTGCCCATGCAGTGGACGTCAGTTGAGCAGGCGGTCCTTCAGTGTGGCCAAGGACGCATTAGTGTACACATTGTTGAAAGAATGTGGCCCTATGCGGACCAGATTACCTTCAAATATCAAGCAGATCTCAAGACACATTGAGGGAACCTGGACTCAGTCCAAAGTCATCGAAATCCGGCACTTGGGCAATGACTTGCAAAAAAAGCCATCCTTTCACGTCAGCATGATATGAAGCTGGGTGCTGTTATAGTTTAACAGCGCCTGGCGGCATCAGGGGGGAAACGAGGCAGAACAAGAATGAAAATAAGGTGGCGAAAGTGCAAGGAGGAGGGGTGATGGATGGGTCCAACAAACACCAACTGGGCATCCTAGAATGCACAAAGCCTCCCAGGGTACCTTGCACTTCATATCTAGATGTGGAAAGTCCATGTCCAAATGTCGATATGTGATGAAGTCGAAGTGAGAAGGTGTTGACTGAGGACACAGAGGGTGCATTCATCATGCATCTGGACTTACATCTGTCCGGACAAAAGTTTACATCAAGGCTGCGTTCAACTGTGACAAAGCATAGCAAAACGTTTATTCAAACAAAAAAGGTGACGTGTTAAATCCTCCTTATGTTGTGGAAGCGCGCTGATAAAAAGGATGATAAAAAGAAAAGACTTAACTTAAGAACAAGTATCTTATATTTGTGCTTACCTTCCACCACTGCTATAAAACAATCTGGCTTGTTTTCTGTCTCAGGGTATGAAGTACCTCCATCACCGCGGAGTGAGCCACAATCGTCTCAAGTCCCGTAACTGTGTGGTGGACGGGCGTTTCGTCTTGAAGATCACAGACTATGGCTACAGCGACGTTCTGGAGGCTCAGAGGTTACCCTACATGGAACAACCTGCAGATGGTGAGAGGAGACAAGATCACATTTCTTGAACCATTTGTATGTTGTCACCACAGTAGAAAGCTAACCCAGCTCTCTGTGCTCCAGAGTTACTGTGGACGGCTCCAGAGATCCTGAGGAGCGGGAGGCCGGAGCTTTACGGGAGTCTGGCCGGAGACGTGTACAGCTTCGCCATCATCATGCAGGAGGTGGTGGTCAGAGGGCCTCCATTCTGTATGCTGGACCAGTCCGCCATAGGCAAGATAACAACCTCACAAACACACAAACAAACCTAAAAAGCACATTTTTCTGATCAGTATAAAACCCCGAATATTGCTTTTGTTAAATTTACAACTGCTGTTACATTTGATAACTGAGGACATCTACTCAAGTACTGAACATATCCATATCCTAGTAAACTACTCAGCAGCTTCAGCTGTATTGTGTTAGATGCAATTAGGAAAACATGCTAGCTCCCTGACTTAAGATGCTGAATATTAGCTGCTAAACATCAGTATGTTAGCATTGTCATTGGGCGGATATTAGCACGCTCATGTTAGCATTTAGCTCAATGTCTAACATGGCTTCTAGCATGGATGTAGACTCTCTCCAGTCTTGTTAATGTGTCTTCAGCGACTAAAATTTTAACTGGTTTGAGGTGATAGATGAACAGTCAGCGGATCACCACATTCACAAATGGTGCCGAGAGTCATCTCGCTCTCGGCACCATGAACACCTGCATTGAACAGCTATCACCGCATGTAATAGCTGTCTGGATATTTTGATCTGGAGAGTGTTTCACTGACTGACCTACTATATTGCCATCCTTACATAAAACTACTAGCATGGCTAACAAACAGTGACCACACACCTAACAACAGATGTTTCTCTGTGTTTTAGAAATAATAGAGAAGTTGCGTAAGCCTCCTCCTCTGTGTCGTCCCGTGGTCAGTCCAGACTACGCTCCTTTAGAGTGCATCCACCTGATGAAGCACTGCTGGAACGAACAGCCAGACAAAAGACCCAGCTTTGATGAGATCTTCGACCAGGTAGCTATTAAGTTTTGTAAGGTCGTCACTACATTTGGTTTTAATTTGAAAAAAGTATCTGTCTTTAAATAGACACAGAAGTGAGTTTGGGGGAAGCTTTAAATACTGGTGCTTCTCAGTTTAAGAACATCAACAAGGGGAAGAAGACCAACATCATAGACTCCATGCTGAGGATGTTGGAGCAGTACTCGTCTAACCTGGAGGAGCTGATCAGGGAGCGAACGGAGGAGCTGGAGATCGAGAAACAGAAGACGGAGAAGCTGCTGACACAAATGCTTCCTCCGTGAGTTAACATGGACAAACACACCTAAACACAAGACAGTTGTATGTACATACATAAACACACGACTACACTGAGGGAAATTTGCACACATGCTTTACGTATGACATAAAAAGGCAAACTATCAAAAGAATAAGAGCTAGAAAGATAAGACGCTAAATGTAGAGAGCAGAATAACTATAGTGTATGCACAGGGAATGTGAATAAATTAATTCAATAAAATGCATGGTATACTTAATGCTGCTTCACCATGTTTTGTTTTTCACAAAAGCTAAATAACAGTGTGAATCATTTCTCCACGACCTTATTCACTTCAAATTGGTATTTTCTCCTCCCCTGCAGGTCTGTGGCCGAGGCCTTGAAGGTGGGCGGTACCTTTGAACCGGAGTACTTTGACAACGTGTCGCTTTACTTCAGTGACATCGTCGGCTTCACCACCATCTCAGCCAACAGTGAACCTATCGAGGTGGTCGACCTGCTCAATGACCTCTACACGGTCTTTGACGCCATCATAGGAAACCATGATGTCTACAAGGTGCTGTGTTTTAATCTTTATTACATTAATATTGAGGCATTAAACCTGATTAGATCACATTGTTGCTCACTCTATTATATTCTTACTTAGGTGGAGACTATAGGTGATGCTTACATGGTGGCGTCAGGTGTTCCCGTTCCTAATGGCAACCGCCATGCTGCAGAGATAGCCAACATGGCCCTCGATATCCTGAGTGCCGTGGGAACCTTTAAAATGAGACACATGCCTGACGTTCCTGTCAGGATACGTATAGGACTACACACAGGTGAGGCAGGAAGGAGGAAAAATAGTTAATAAAAAAAAATACTTGGTCACTTTTTATCAATCGTGGTGCCCTGTACTGGGTAAATATAGCAGAAAACCAGTGCAGAATAAACTTTACCCTCTACTCATTGGTTTAAAAACCACTGGGTCTCTAATCATAGCCAAAACCTGGGTTGTTTTAGTGTTATTCATCTTATTTCTATCAGGTTATTCAGCCACACTAATATGTAGTTGTTTTTGATTAACCACAGAGAATATTTTTGATCAGTTACATGTTGGATAGGTTAATTTTGCTACTCTTCAGTTTACGGCACTGTGCACCACTGGTTCTGGTAGAAGCCAGCCAGTTAGCCAGTTATTTGGCTATTACCACTAGTAATGCCATCCAAACCCAACAGCGTTTCTATGGAAACATTGCACCCAACCTCCAGTCTCCCACCAGCTTGCCCCACTAAGTAAGTGGCTCAATTTTGAGCTGTAATACCCATTGTTGACAATGTTACCAGCATTGGCAGTGTCAACACAGCTAATGGTGCTAACATTGTAAAGAGTGCTAAAAGAGTTTTGCCGTTCAAAATAAAGATGCTTACTCACCTGGGTGAGCTGGGGAGAGACCAGAGGTTGGCACAATGTTTCTGCAGCAACGCTGTTGGGTTGGGACAAACGAGCAGTGGTGCTGGCTAGCTAATGTTAGCTTCCTCCCAACCTCGGTGGTGCACAGTGCAGAGTGGCCAAGAAACCAGTACAGACCATAGTCTAGTTAGTGGGCATGTCTCCACTGGTTAACAGAGCTAGCTGTCTGTCTGTCAGCAAAACAGAAAATAAAATAAAAGGCAAAAATTTTACATCACAAAACAATAAAATTTCACCACCTCAAAACGGATAGCACTTTGAAATGCGGTGCTAAAACTCACTGAGTCAGAGATGGGCCAGACTAAAAGGAAAGGCCTCTTTTTTTTCCTAAAAATTAACCACTTAGTAACCAGTTAATGGATGTTGGTTTCTCGAAAGCAAAGATAACCAAAACTGACATCCCAATATGAACCTGAAAATGAGTATAACAGGTCCCCTTTTAAAAATCCAGACCCTAACTATAACTTAGCCAACTGAACAAGTAATAGCTCTATGTGTGTGTATGTGTGTTTGCCTGTTATAGGTCCATGTGTAGCAGGTGTTGTAGGTCTCACTATGCCTCGCTACTGTCTGTTCGGAGACACAGTGACCACCGCCTCTCGAATGGAGTCCAGCGGGTTGCGTAAGTCACACACCTATGAAAAAAAATAAGTGTATATGAATAAAATAATCAGACATGAATGGCTGTTTTTGGCTGATCTGTGTATTAAATACTGTAAAAAGAACGTAACAAATGGCATATAATATAATCAATTCATTGGGTCACTTATTTTTCAAGTAAAGATTTCAAAATTTCCAGTTTCTTCTATGTCTTTGTCACAACCCTACTCAGAAACCACCTGAAAGCATGTTTTCTTGTACATTTTAATAATAATTAACAACCACCTGCAAATTGTAACATCCATTCTCTTTTCTGCTTTGTTGCAGCCTACAGGATCCATGTCCACCAGAGTACAGTGAAGGTCCTGTGGGAGCTAAATCTCGGCTACAAGGTGGAGTTGAGAGGCAAGACAGAAGCCAAGGTACTACACTGCTATTCAGACAGTGGAGATTTCTGCATGTGTATGAAGCACAGTCCGTCACTGCAGTCTGTCTCTTTCTCAGGGGAAAACAGTGGAGGAGACCTACTGGCTTGTAGGGAGAGAGGGATTTAACAAACCCCTTCCTGTTCCTCCAGAGGTCAAGTCTGGGTATGAACAGCTCTACTTTCTCCTTTATTCTCCTGTTTTTACTTTGCGCTCCCCTAACACCTAAGCTTTAACTCTCACCCAGCATGCACAGGTCACAAGTAGTCATTTTAGTCATTAGTATTGCATTTAAAAGTTGGTAGAAAATAGTACATCGCTTATCTATTGTCTGGTGGTTTATTTTCTGACTCCAGAGTAGAGCTTCTTTTGGTGGTTGAAACAGAAATAGAAACAAAGACTGAGTACTTAAAACAGTAAAAAAAGAAAATGAAGATTTGAGGCAGGGTTTTACGTGGGGTTAAAAGGTGGACCTATTTCCTGGCCGAAAAAAGAAATGGGTGTAGTTACTTTCTTGTTGTTACAATGAGGTTGTCAGGGTGAATGAAAAAACAGCATTGTATGCTTTTGAAGACCTGTGATACTCATCTTAAGGTCCCCGATAGGGTGCCAGGTGGTGCCCCAACCATTTTCTAATTCTCAATGAAAATCAACTGATTCACAATAATGTACTTTTAATATAAATTAGGCGCCAGAGTGCATAAAAAAACTTAGAAATAGAGCTTTTTTTATAAAACAGTGCCAGGAGATCTCCTCGGTCCTCAGACAAGGACATTTAAATGTAGTGATAGCTTTGGGACTCCCACTTGCTCATATCTACTGTCGGTCACCAGCTGTCCAGCATTAATGAAACTGGGAAAGTCTGACCACACAAGACAGGCTCACAGATATGCTAACCAGTCTTAAAAAAGTCAGTTTTCTGTTATGGCTAATGCGTGACCTGCGTGCTAACAAAGTAGCAAATCATCACGTTAATTTAGATGGATCAACTTATGTCCTCATTTCTGTTCGCCAACGCATGGTTAATATGTTTAGTTCTTTCAACATCATAGTAGATATGTTTTGTTCTTCCAACATCAACATCATTGTTAGTGTGCTAACTGGCTAACTGGCTAAGTAGCGTCTTGAATCCGTCCTGTTGGTCCTCCAGTTTCCCTTTTTGAATGATAAATATGGGCTACTGCTATGGAGAGTTATTTCCTCTCACACAGGCACAGAACTACATGCTAGTTAGCTGTCAGCTATAGTCTTTGTGGTGTGTTCAGGTACAACTTTCTGACCGAGACAAGTTGACAAGTTGATTTCCTAAAATTTTAAACTATCCTCTTTAAAGTCAAATAATTTGACTAAATCAGTATGTAAATGTTTCTATCAGTGATCATGTGTTGACAGCTGGCCCTTAAGCCCGCCTTCAGGTTAGATGCATAACTGTGGCTATGTGTGTATGCTGTGTTCACGCTGTTCACTTCGTCCCAACAGGCAAATGGCCCACGGGCTGCAGATGGCTGAGATAGCCCAGTACAAGAAACGGAAAGCAGAAAGACAGCAACAGGAACAGCTTGCAAAGAAGAAAAACTGAGGTAATGTTATGCATTGCTTTAAAAATGTATAACATTACTGGCAACATGACTCCTCCTTTGGCAAACATTTGTTAGCACGAACTGTCTCAAGGTCTCACTGCAGTTTGCTTGCGTTTTAGTTGCATCTTGAGCTTGACCTGTTCGAAGTCAATGCGAGATGCAGCTGGTCAAACGATGGGTTCTGGTGCAAGATTTTGCTTTTATTTTTAAAATCGGATGCCTAGAAGTTCTATTTGGAGAAGAAACTAGAAACTGTTGATTGAATTTCAAAATGAAATCATCGAATTTCAGCAAAACCTATGATAGTGTCAATTTTTCATGTTTTGCCAACCAGACATTTCTTGCTGCAGGTTTTGCATTAAAGATTTCTTTGGAGTGGGTCACGTTGCTATTCAAGACACAAGTAAATGCAAATAGAAGACAGTAACATCTAGAGTCAGCTAGAAGCCAAGGATGTGGGGATTTTGTCCATGAGATAGAAAAATTTTGCTCTTTTCGTCAGGTGGGGGAGAATCACCATTTTGATGAGCTGGTCACTGACAAAACTCAGTTCTTCTACTTTACAAGTTTTAAAATGTCACATGTTCACCATGTTACCGTTAGTTAATGTCAGACTTGTTGTATCTGTTCTCAAATGTGACTTGACACCAACTGTCTTTCTTGTCAGGTAGCTTTATGGACAGCAGGCTAGTTCATTTTCACTACTATTCAGATGTTGACACTGAATACTTGACACTGGTTGTGTTTTTCCTAATAAAGACAAATGTACAGCTTCAATTTGAAGGGGTACATTGATTGTAAGGAACAAACCATTCACTGGAAACAAACCTTCTCAAGTTTAGGGGAAACTTGTGGGTACCCATAGAACCAATTTTCATTAAGATATCTCAAGGTGAGAATTCAAGGGACCCCTTTGAAAATGGCCATGCCAAGTTGTTCCCTCGCCAAAATTTAGCCTAACTTTGGAGAATTATTTAGCCCCCTTTCAGAAGAGTTAGCCTGGTTGGAGCCTGGTTGGTTATAGCATAGGTTGGTATCAATGGATGCTTTAGGTTGTCTAGTTTCACAAGATACCGCTACATTCGCTCTAGCTTTAAAAATGAGCACGCCAATGGCTCTTGAATATAGTAATGTCAGCTTCAAATGATTTTCCGCCACTGGGTGGAGCTCCAAGTCTATCAGGGGCACTGTGGCCCTTTATAGTAATAATGGTCAGGTGTTAGTTTAGACTTTAATCAGGGTGGTAAATTCAAGCACTGGCACAATATTGGAGGTTCGATACCATTCATGTATCTGTGCATTCAGTGCCTAGAGCCAGGAAGCTTTTAGCTTAGCTTAGCATGAAGACCAGAAACAGAAGGATAAAGCTACCTTGGCTCTGTCCGCAATTGATAGATAAACCTACCTAGCTCTGTACTTTAGTCCCAGATATGAATAGTATCGATTTTCTTATCTAACTCTGGGCAAGGAAGCAATTCAGCTAAGGCAATCATTGCCTTGTTTTTATGTTTTAGGGGAGCAATTTTCCTTTCCCATCTTGCGTTAATTGTTTTTTCTCTCTGTCCTCTCCCTCCCCCATCCTCTCTCCTCCTCTCAGCACGCGCATCAGCTTTTCAGTGAACGAGTCGAAGGACCTGAAGCGTGCGTTTCACAAGGCGGTGAAGAAGATCTCTCATGTTCGCGTCGTGACTCAGCTCCCTGGGCCCGATGAGGACGACAACGTCATGTTGTCGCACCACTGACCGACCTGTAGTTTACAACTTTGCCTGGACTGGAGTTTCTGTTAGGACTGAGCTATCACATCACACAGAAGTGAAAACCATCCTGATATTTCCTTATGGAATTCCCTGCTAGTGATCATCCACAGCCAAAGGTTTCGGTTAGGTGAAAGTGTTAGTTCAGATTACCACTGTGTGTCTGTGTGTATTAACGGCTTGAGTCGAGGCAATGACGTCCCATGTGGAACTATGTATAGAGACAGAGGAGTGGTGACTCAGCAGAGCAGGGATCTACACAAACTGTCTGTCAGCAGCAGCTAATCTCTCCTTCATTTCCTCCTCCTTCGCTTCCCTCTTTCTCTGTCTGAGGAGAGGAGAGGAGGTAGCTGAAGTGAGGAGAGCAAATGAAGAAGGGAAGGATGGGGAATAGAGAGGTGAGGAGGCAGCAGGAGAGTAGATTTTAACTCCCAGCTTGTGAAGGAATGTGGCATCTTGGGTTTGTGGTCGGCTACCAAGTTGTCAAAGTTGGCAAAACACATTTATACTCCCAGAAATAGAAATAATGAAACAGTAGAGAGGCGACAGTAAATGACATTAAGATTATTGTAGAGCTGCGGGTAATGATAATTGTGATTCTCTGCCCATTATTTTCTTAATTGTTTTTCTATAAAGTGTTAGAAAACAGTGAAAAAGGCCCAAAAAAACTTCCTGGACTCCACGGTGACACATTCAGATGGCTTGATTTGTCTGACCAACAGTCCAAAGGCCAACTATATTGAAATTCCTTTAGTAGAGGACTAAAGGTGTGTGGAAAGTGAAGTGAAGTGAATCTTACTGTAAATAAATCCGGCACCAGAATTTTAATGGACTTTAAATAGTGTATGAATTTGAATTTTTGCAGGAAGGCTTGACATCTTCATGTGCAATGTGACTTTTTCGCCACAGTTTTCCATCTTGTAGCTCTGTTGAAATGTTTTATTTTGTTTACAACACCTGTGTCGATGTAAATACAACTTCATATCAGGCAGTTACAGTTACAGTTTAATTTTTTGCTTATAGTTGAAACCCATCATGAATAGGTATGAAATTACTGGATTATATTTTAGGATTTTCTTGTAATAGAAGTGATGAGTTCATTTTGTTTTTGTAACCAAACCTGCCTGACAAATAAAAAACTAAATCTCTGGTGCTCGAATTCAGTGTAAAGATGTGTGTGTGTGTGTGTGTGTGTGTGTGTGTGTGTGTGTGTGTGTGTGTGTGTGTGTTTGACATTAAAGTTGTCCTGTTAGTCAATGACATTGATTTTTAAACAAGCCCACAGCGCCCCCTGGTGATGCAGCAGGAAATAAACTTTGCTTAAACTACAGATGGCATCCTGGAGGCTCTACAGGATTATCTCTTCTGATCCTCAGTGTGCGTGTGTGTGTGTGTGTGTGTGTGTGTGTGTGTGTGTGTCTATAAACTGACAGGCAGCTTACCACACTCACTGATTAATTTACTTCATATATTTAACTGTTTCATTATATTTTCTGTGACTTGTATAAAAAAAAGCTTTAAAAGCTTTAATCCTTTTTTTTTACTGTAATTTATTCAGTTTGTTACGTTATAAAGACAATATACACACATGTTCATACTGACTTTAACACACACAGAGACACACAGTCGATTTAATAATTTGAAAATGCAAGTAAAGAGAAAAGTCAGGAAAAAAATGACCATATTTTATTTTGTTTGATTTATCCCATTCATCAGCTCATGACCCCTTTTAGGAGCCCCGACGCCCCTGGATGCATTACAGGCAACACACACACATACACACACACACACAGTAGAATGCTACAACCCCAGCCATAAGCCTATTGATGCTTTTTAAAGCCCTTTAAATTTTTAAATAAAAATTGTGTAATGGTGATTTCTCCACTGCACGTCCCAGAAAATCACCTGTCAGTCAAACAATGTAGGCGGGGCTGTGAGGGGGGTTCTCTTGATGCATTTGAGTGTCTGCAGGTGGTGCTGTTTTGTGTCTTGGTTACATTTACTGCTCACAATAACACTTCTTCTTTTTCGGTTTATTTCAAAAAAACCTTTTTCCCAAGGAGGATTACGAGACATCAAGTGTTTAAAATAGTCAATTTAAAGTTTTTCTTAAGGAAGGAAGGAAATGCTTGACAAGTCACAAGAAAGCAAAAAATACTGTGTGTATATCTAGTGTATTTTTGTTTTATTGTATTTTATGTAAGTACATTTTTTTCCTGTTACATCCGCGTAAAAAAAAGAAAACTTTAAAAGCTTTCTCCACTCTTCATTTATGTGGTTAATTGCCTAAAAACTGTCATTTTTAAAAGATATTTAGTCTGTAAAATAGAGGAATGAGCCTTAGTATTTTACAGAGGAGCAAACATGGCAACATGAATCTGCCAGAGGGCTCAAAAATTGTTTCCTGCGCCTCTAATAACGGCCTAAAATCAATAAAATTTTAAACATATTTAGTCTAAAAATGTAGTAAAATGAGCCTTAGAAACACGCATTAGCAGTGTGTGTAACTGTAATATGCAAATTCCTTTTTATGTCATTAAACACACCATATTTCCAGTAATATTAACGAGGACATGACCTGCTAAATGTTAGCTTCAGTCCTGCTTGAAAATTAGCTTCTGGATGAAAATCAAACCTGCAAACTACTGGTTGTGCTGCAAAGCTTCCAACTCTGCCTGCCTGCCTACATTTCTCTCCTAACTTCACATACATGTGTGTTTGACATGTTGCCCCGTAGACAGACAGCAACGAGCTCCCATCAAGCTGTCGTGAGTCAGAGTTATAGAGCTGAGATTATCAGAGGATTTATGCTGTTATCCAGGCGTTAATGGCAGTTTGTTTGGGGGCAGCAAGAGATTAGTATAGATTATGATATAGTGATATATAGAATAAGGAGGAATATGGATCGGAAAGATTACAGAATATTGAGGAATGGCAGATTAGATTTGGATTACTGGTGTAAGTGTGACCTGATGCTGTCCCGTCAGACGCATAGCAGCATGTTTCACTATAAATACACTAAAAGTCAAGCTCTTGTTCAAGAGCTCATGTTAGAACAGAAACATAATGACGCAAATAAATTTTCTCTGCATGAACTCTAAATATGAGGGAAAAAAGTTAATTGGATAGTTTATACTATATATTTTATAATAGGTTATTAAGCAACGTGCCATATTTAAAAGAAAAGGTCAACATTTTGTGCATTTAAGTGCAATTAGCTTCACACAAAGACAGCTCAGCTGGCACACAACCGACCTGCAACATTGAACTGGAATTTGAAATGATGTCAGTTGTTGTTTCAGCATTAAAACAACACTGAGACATTTCAATTCTGATGGTTGTAAAAAGGTTAAGAAGAATTCTCATAAATCAACATTGAAATTTCACAACACTGGGAAATCAACATTGATCCATTTTTCAAAATTAAAACATAATTCAGCAGTGATTCAACCATGGTGTGTGACGCTGATTCAACTCTGAATAAACACCACCAAGGAGGAAGCACAGTCTTTCACAGTTTTATACGTTCATACCTTGAAAACACTATTCCCACACACATTTATCCTACTGGTCAAGGGATGGAGCCATCACAGTCTCACCTCAAGAAACTTCAGGCCTCCTATTTAATGACCCTGCAGAAGCACAAACATGGGAGTGTGAGACAAAGGACAGAAATACCCCAAAGTACCAAAATTAGAAACCAGTAGGAGACCACAGTGTGGTTTCATGGAGACAGCAACTGGTCAGGACAAATATCACGGGTAAAAAAAAGACATTAAAACTCTCAGGCTAAAACCAAAGCTAAAGAATCACAAGACATTTTTTAAACAACCCAAGAGAACAAGTACAGGATGCTGGAAAAGCCGCAAAATATTCAATAATAAAGATTCCCAGAGCCAAAAACAGTGCAGACAAGACTCCCCAAAACAAGATCCCCAAAACATGCAGGGTTGAATTATCTTGGACATGCAGATTTGAACAGTTTGTTCTCAGTGGAATAAATAAACTGTGTCTGTTGAAATTGCATTGTCAACAGCGGCAGCAGCGGCGGTGTCGCAACTGTGCTTGTTCTGAAATAACAGACTGAGTCTGTAACAAAGGGAAGCATGCTTTCCTTTGTGTTTCCTGTGTGTGTGTTTCAGCTTTGTTGGCTCTGCTCCTTTGTTGCAAGTACAATAGGAGCAGAGGGTTGACTGTAGTGTGCAACACCGGCCAGCAGAGGGAGCTGTGTGATGTAACTGCAGGTCAGGACAAGGAATGGGAGGAGGAGCAGGGCAAGATGTGAGGAATCATCAAGTTCAGTAATAAGTTGATCAGAAAGATGTAAGGGTGGAATCAACTGAATAAACAACACAAGCAGCAAAATAGGTGTTAAAAATTTTAAAAGTTTATGTAAATTAATGTCACTTTCAGTCAGTTTTTGTTCTGTTTTTTTAATTCGGCAAGCCTTACCTCTATTAAGTGTTTTAAAGAGGAACCTGCCTGCAAAAAAGTTGCTCCTGAGCCTTTATTAGCTGCCTAAAATTATTTTAGTAAAGTAAAAGATATTCATAAAAAATAGTAGAATGACCCTTAGAAACTCCACATTTATCTCTTTATATCATAAACCATACTTTTTTTGTAATATTACGAAGGACATGACCTGATCAATGCTAGGTTCAACCCTGCTTGAATCTCTGTATAATATCAGTTACTAATAACAAAAAAAACAAGCATTTATAGTTTTCTACGTCAGGTACTTTGAGGCCCCAGATTTTTTTGTGTTTTGCATCATTTCAACCCAAACTGACAAAAAAACAGTTCTTGAAAACTTGATTTTTTTAAACAAGGACACTCGTCGAGACAGGACCTCGATGTTGGCCAGCTGTAATTTCATGTCAGCTGATACTGTGCTTTAGTTGACACACATTAAGCCAAGAGATTTAAAGCCATGAAACACTAAGAAGTGATGTCACCAGCTTCCAAGTTAGAGAAAAGAGAATGTAGTCGTGCTTGGAATTAAATTTAAATAACAGGTTGAGTTTTTACATTTTGGTTTGTCTTAAATAAGACTAAGAAATACTGAATTGCTCCCATTGAGACTGAAAATCTCTATTACAAGAGAGACCTGGCCAATAGCAGCCAATCAAAATGCAACAAATACAATCTGTAGTACAAAAATCAACAATAAAACAACAACTATTCAACATGATGCCCTTAAATTCATCAATGGATTTAAGTGTTTCTAATTTTAGATGTTTCTGAAGATTGTTCAGTTTCCAAGGTGCAGAGTAGGAGAATGCAGTTTTCTGTTAAAACCCAGGGTATATTTAAAAGCAACCACCTGGATGATTGTAGCTGGCAACTACCAGAGCTGCAACTGTAAGCTTAATTTACAGCAGAGAAAGCGGCTCACATTGTCATCTCTTTGTTCTATAAAGAAAAACATGCCTTCTCCCATCTCATTACACTAAACTACAGTTCATTTGAAGTGTACACACAGGCTGTTTGTCCATGAATGAATGGATCCATATTACTCCCTCCTGTGTGTCTACAGACCCAGACGAATGACGTCAACCGTTGTCCAAAACGACAAAATAAATGACTTGATGCAACAGCCAAAATTTGCATCATTAAGCCCTCAAGCCGGTTGCCACTTTGCCTGACACTGGGACTCACACACACACTTACACATGCAAACACACACACACATATACATGCATGTCTTTGGTCCCCCTAGTCAGCAGTAGAAAGTACATTTACTTAAATATTGAGGTACTTTACTTGAACATTTCCATACTTCAAGTGACTTTGCAGATTTAGATTATTAATTTAACATATAAATCAACTAATAAATCATATGTTATTGTAGGTAACTATCCAGCAGTTTGAAAAGTTATCCAAATATGCTCCACTTTTAATCCAACAGTATGATATATATGATTCTGAAATGAGACATTTTGCATAATCAGCGCTTTTACTTTGGTACTTTAAGTATATCTTTATGCCTTTTTTAAAATGCTTTTGTACTTTAATTTAAAGTTTTGAATGCAGGACTTTTACTTGCAACACATTGTTTCTACACTGTGATGTTGCTGCTTTTACTCAAGCCAAATATCTGAGAGTTTCTCCCACTACTGCTCACGTGCAAACGACACTCCTTTGTAGCTACAGCTGCAATCAGTGTCTCAGTTCTCAAGAATATATTATAAAGCAGTTTGTTTTACTCAGAGGTCTGATGCTTGACTTCACCACACCTATTTGGAAGATTACTCAGCAGCACTGCATGATGCGGTCACTGCACCAATAAAAAAAAACCTATTATATTTTAACCTTAAGCGAGGGTGTGTTTCTCTGATGGTTGAGAAAACAATATTTGGGATTCTGGAGAATTTCAGAGCACAATTCGAAATGTTCCTCCCTTAATATTAAAAGTGAGGCAGAAACAGGGTAAAAGGTTGAAGGCTACACGAGTTCAGCTGTTCTCACAGCGGCAGAGTTAGCAGATGAAAGGACGCAGGGGCTTCCGTGTGTGGTTTGACTGGTCTCACGCCAGACGGAGGTTAGCAGAACCGGGCTTCCTTTGAAAAGCAGCTGACATTTCCCCTGGGAAGAGTTGGGTTGCCCGTCGGCTCGACTGGTAGCTCGCCGTCATTATGGGAGAGATTGGAGGGCTGGTATTCCGGCTGTCACAATGCGGTCCAGTTTTTCCGTAACAAGAGGTTAAAGAGGCGAAAGAGTGAGAGAGGAAAACAGGCTTATACAAGAGGGTAAATTATATGATTCTTCACCTAAGTTGCCCCTCAAATACAGTGCGGCAAGGATGTTTTTGTGGGCCGACATAGAGGTTAAGGTCGCCCTGGTTCCCTTGACAAAAAGCCAATGGGATTTTTCCATTGGATTTTGCATTATTGCAGAAAATAAGATAAAAGTTTGACACATTTGTTTGGTTCAGTGAAATAATCTTCATAGATGAACACCACTTTTAGGATTTTTGAAGAGTGAATACAATCCACAAAAGTAAAAAGTTCGGCTTTGAACAAACTACACCACGTATGACTTCAATGTCACCACCACAGCAAGGGTGAAAAGCCACGCTCAGCGTGCTGGCGTTCAGTAGTATCATTTAGCCACTTGTTAGCAACCACCTTTTTTAAGACACAGAAAAACTTCTGAATACACAAGTGGGATATTTACTGACCACAGACCTTAACACATCTAACCGAAAACCCATTGACTTCAAGATGGGGATAGCGCAGTTGCTAAAATGCTAACTCATTTTCGCATTTTAGGACTCCTTCCTGCACTCAATAGGCAGTGTTCATTCAGTCAGGCTGTTTCAAGCTAAATTTGGCAGATATTTAAAATTAAAATGTGCAAATATTTTGGAAAACTGTGCAGAATATTGGTATCAATCGGCGCAACACTAGCCTTATCTCAATAGTCGACCAATTTGGAGAAGTGGATGCAAAAGGTCTGGAGTTAGGCTAAAGCTAAACTAGCTTGTTCAGAGTTATGGCAGATTGGCTAACTGCTAAGCCAAGCTAGGCTAACATATCTTGGGCAATCTCTGAAGTGAAAGCCCAAATATTCAATTGAAACTGAGGTAGAAATTGATCTCGGAAACAGTAAACGACCTCATGATCATATGATTGAAAGCTCCTGAGCAGCTACTAAATGGACTTTGTTGGTGAGACTGTTGTGTCAGTGATACTGAAATGTAGTTTGTCGTGTAACTCCTGCAAGAAAACATATTTCCCAAAAGGATAGAGTGTTCCTTTAACTTTGTACAACTGTAAAAAGAAGTTCCAATTATATACAGCAAGGGGTGAATACAAAGTATGACTGATGAGGGCAGAGATAAATCTGCAATAATTTCTCCTTTATAGGAGATTCGAAGTTGGACACAAACAGGTGGTGCTGCATACCTCCATTGGTAAAACATGGCACCAGCTCTGGCCGGGTGAATGGTATGATTCCCACTGGGGCCAGCTGCACTACACATGATCCCACTCATGATACCAAAAGGTGTTTGGGATAAAAGCGTCCAGCAGATTGTCGCATGCAAAGTGTAGTAGAGGCTGGGAAAGCCGAGCGTGGCATTCTCCAAGGCGTGGAAGAACAGATACCTCCCCTGGGCAGAGGGGGGAGTCCTCCTCGACCGCTCTATCTAGGTTCCCATGGAAAACACAGCTGGGCCTTGAGGCTCGGCTGTCTCACATGCATGCCCTCTTAATAAGCATCCTGCGGTTGAAAAACTTCTTTCCAAGTGTGGTGGAAGGCGGATGCCGCAGATGGCACGGTGTAAACAAACCTGGATTTGATCTGAATTCATTGTCTGTGCCAGAGCGGGGTTTGGTTTTAGCTTTAGGCGTAGAGGATGCAGGCCGTGTGAGGTCACCCTGGCTGGCTTGACCCTTGCTGACACTGTGGCTGGCCGGTGCCCAAACTCACCAGTCGATTCTCACATGACCGGAGCAGCAATGTGTTTTAGTAAACCTCAGGCGCTGCAGGCAAGAGGTCCAGCGTTTGGGGAGCTGTCAGGATCCTCAGTGTATGGGTAAAAGATCTCTAAAGAAGCTAACTAAGCTTTAATTTACGGTGGGAAAAGAGTGAAAGGGGGGTGATAAATATGTTCAATAGGTTTAATACTACAAAGATATCGTGCATGAAGAAAAGGCAAAGAGCAACAAAGCACACATACTGACCCGCTTACAATTTTTAAGAAGTTTTTCAATTCTTATTTTGTACTCTATATTTAAAGTGGTGTTTTACCATTTTGCAGAACAAGGTTTTGCATGCACAACATTGATATGATCTTAGATGATGCATTGTGAGAGATGAATCCGGCCACAACTGACTACATGTGGTCTATGTGGAGTGCATTACATTGCAATACTTCCTGCAGGGTAACACACATTCTACTATTTCTTCAGCACTATTTCAGAACCTTTTTCTAAGCAATGTAGAAACTCTTCATTAGAAAACTCATACATTTAATATGATACTAAGTAAAGTAAGAACATTTACTGGATTTGACCTCACCTTTAGTTTGATTTATTTACTGTTGATTTCTTTATATTTTAAATACCTATGTTTATTTGTTGTCTAATTCTGTTGTTTTTTCCATTTTTAATGTGTATTTTTTCATTTGCTGTGACTCACACTGGATTATTTTCTTAAATATGCTGTATTGATTACATTTAAATTGTGCTCATTTTTATTATCAGAATGATAGTGTGTTACTGATGCATTCATGTGTGAGCAGAATTTATGCGTTGCAACACCAATAACAATCATCATATCTTATGAGTAGCTCCTACTATGTTTTGTGTGTAAAATATTAATCAGCAGGTTGATTTGCATCTATGACAGCTAGATAAATATAGTGGCAATATTTGTCACTGACCTATATGTAGCACAAGTATAAAGGAGCATAAAATCAAAATATTCAAGTATTAGTACCTCAAAATTACACGTTAAGTACTTAAACAAATGTATTTAATTATTATTAGTTTTTCCTTTTTAATTATTTTATTTTGTATTTAATCATGTTGAGGTTTGTACTGTTTGTTGGACAAAACAAACATTGTGTCACTTTGGGCTCTGGGTAATTATGACATATTTTTCCCCATTTTCTTTTTTAATTTTTACAAACCGAATGAACAATTGATTAATGGAGATTTTAATCTACAATTAAAATAATAATTTGTTGCACTCAAATTGTTCAAGATGAACTCTATATTCTATATTAATGCATGGGTAATATTCTAATTTTAGAATATATAAGATAAGATATACTTTATTGATCCCCCAGAGGGGAAATTAAAAAATCACAGCAGCACAAGACAGAACAAAAGACATTAAATAGAATAAGATAAAAGAGAAATATAAAATAAAATAATAGTAAATAAATAAAAGATAAAATTGCTTTTTAATTTTATTTATTATTACTATTTTATTTCATCTTATTTGCCTTGAGCACTTTCTCTTTCAATACTTAAACTACATTTTTAATACACACTTACATACTTTACTTACTCAGCATTTTCAATGTAGGACTTTACTTGTAACAAAGTGTTTTACAGTTCGGTATTATTACTTTTGCTTAAGTAAAGGATTTAATACTGTCTTATACAACTGATAATAGCGTTTAAAAAATATCTGTAACTTGACCCAGGACCTGTGTTTGCTCTCAGCGACAGGGGGAAGACTCTAGGTGGCTCTTTGGCTCGTCTGCAGCTCTGAGATCAGTTTTCTACGTCTACACATTTGCTGTAAATCCTCTCAGCAGACTCCAGATCAGCCCTACAAAGTCACCGCCTTATTTTTAACTCCAGCACAACTCGACGCGATGTGATTGGTCACCGCTATTGACGCAAAGCACTAATATCTTGCAGCGATTGGCTCAGACTCCTGTCAAAGCTTGTCAGTCAAAATGATGAGCCAATCAGAGCGCGCGTCTGACTCTTTGTTCCTCCCGTTTGGTGTGTGACGCAGAGGGTCATGTGTTGTTTGTGCTCTGGCCCGTAGAGATGTGTACAGGAGGAGAAGGGAACGGATTGCTAACCGAGCTAGCCGGATCCTCCCGATTATAGAAACACGGCAGAGCGTGGTCATGTTGCACACGGTAGGATTCATTTCGTGAAAAAAAGCTCGCTGTGGAATACACGCCTCGCCGCGTGAAAAGAGGCGAGGGGACTTGTTTTTTGACGGAATAACAAAGCCGGTGCGTGAGGATTGCAAATCTGAGCTGTGAGTCAACGTTAGCTGGCCTAGCCGGACTCGGGAGCTCGTCTCCCAAAACAAGAATGGGGTCTAGGTCCACTCGGATTAGCTTGCTAGTAAAGTGACCTTTGATTGTATTCACTGATGGCAAATTTCACGAATTACCAGGAAGGCAAGGCAGCGATGTTGATGGTGGAGACGCAGCAGAGGGACGTGGGGACGAAATCCGCGGCCGCCACCGCGAACGGAGACGGCTCGGTCGGGGAACCCCCTTCCCCGTTAATTAATATCGGCGGCGGCGGAGGAGGCGGCTCTCGCTTCCATCAACATTTACCGCCCTCCAACCATCACCACCTCAGCCTCCATAACCCGCCAAAGGAACAACAGCAGCAGCACCATCACTACCAGCTGGCCCCGCAGCAGCAGCATCTTTCCGGGGAAAGCACCGCAGAGTCCCCGGGCAGGAAAGCCTCCTCCTCCTCGTCCCTCAGCCAGGTACACACCGCCGAGGACCCCGCCGCTTCCTCCGCCGCTAGCAGCAGCAGCGGCCATGTATACGCCGCTGTGAACGTCGCCAACACCTCGGACGTTGTGGATGATATCCGAAAATGTGGCTATTTAAGAAAGCAAAAACACGGACACAAGAGGTTTTTTGTGCTCCGGGCTGCCAGCCACCTCGGGCCGAGCCGCCTGGAGTACTACGACAGCGAGAAGAAATTCAGGAACAGCCTGCGCTCTGCTGCCGCGGCCGCCGCCAGCGGTGGAGCGGTCGCCCCTTCTCCCCCGAAAAGGGTTATTTACCTCTACCAGTGCTTCACGGTAAACAAAAGGGCGGATTCCAAAAACAAGCACCTCATTGCCCTTTACACTAAGGACGAGTACTTTGCTATTGTGGCGGAGAACGAGCAGGAGCAAGAGGACTGGTACGTGGCTGTCAGTGAGTTGATGAGTGAGGGCAAAAAAGGGCACGTGGATTCAGATGAGTTGGATGATGGGTATGGTACGGTCACCCCTGGTACTGTGTTCAAAGAGGTGTGGCAGGTGAATGTGAAACCTAAAGGACTGGGTCAAACTAAAAACCTCACAGGTGTTTACCGGCTATGCCTCTCAACTAAAACCATTCACCTCGTAAAGTTGAACTCTGAAACCCCCTGTGTTAACCTTCAGTTGATGAATATCAGACGTTGCGGACATTCAGAAAGCTTCTTTTTCATCGAGGTGGGCCGCTCCTCCTCCATCGGGCCCGGGGAGATATGGATGCAGGTGGATGACTCTGTCGTGGCCCAAAACATGCACGAGACCATCTTGGAGACAATGAAAGCCCTGAAAGCTTTTGCAGAGTTTCGGCCCAGGAGCAAGAGCCAGTCGTCGGGCTCCAACCCTATGCCGTTTATCACAACACGGCGCCACCTGGGCAACCTGCCACCGAGCCAGACTGGACTGCAGCGGCGGTCGAGGACAGAGTCAGTGGTTGGCACGCCGCCGTCAAGTAAGAGCTCTGGGGCGAGTGGTTATCGCTTCCGAACATCCAGTGAAGGCGAGGGGACAATGAACCGGCCGTTCCGCTCAGCCACAGGAAGTCTGGTTCACCTGAACTCGGCACGCGCCCATCATGGTCGCCAGGAAGGGGGTGGCAGCAGCAGCAGCGGGAGTGGTGTCGCCACAGGAAACGCTGGCACGAGCACAGGCAGCGGGCGCTACGTCAGAGCAATCCCAGGGTCGACATCCACCTACCACGCCCGTTCCGCCTCGCTGCCAGTCTCCCACTTCCCATCCACCACCAGTCCAGTAAGCGTCTCCTCCAGCAGTGGCCATGGCTCCGTCTCCGACACGCTCACCCGCCCGTCGAGCGCCTCGATATGTGGCTCCCCATCTGACGGAGGCTTCAACTCTTCAGATGAGTATGGTTCCAGTCCTGGTGACTTCCGGTACTTCCGGGTGCGGAGTAACACGCCAGACTCCCTTGGCAACACCCCACCAATCAGAGAAGAGAACTGTCTAAATGATTACATGGCCATGGGCTGGAACCGGGAGGTCTTCGGCACCAGTGGAGGCTCTGGAAACAACAGCGGAGGTGACACGCCACGGGATGAGAGCACGTCGACAGAGGAGGACCGCTTTTCTTCGTCGTCACTGAGGAGAAGGACACACTCTTTCACCAGACCAACCGGTGGTGCAACTGGCGGTTCTGGAGTGGCAGTTTACCAGAAAATGACCCAGACCAACTTCTCATTGGACGAGGGGTCAGATGTCGTGTTACCATTTGGCAGCGGACTGCTCCGCGGTGGGCCATCCTCCTCCTCTTCCTCGCTGCGTTCTGACTACAGCTCCTGCTCCGAGCACAGCCAGCAGAGCCGTCCCTCCACGCTCTCCCGGACGGAGGCCAGCGGTGAGCGCCCGCCCCTCTCCTCCTCCTCTGCCAAGGAAGACAGCGGCTACATGCCTATGATGTGTGGCGTGGCTGCGTCGCCACGGGACACTCCTCCCGACTACATGCCTATGCAACCCAGCTCTTACTCACATCCCATTTCCCATTCCCCCCAGTTTCACAGTCCAGCTTTAGGTCCCCGTTCAGCCCACCACCCTCCACAGATCCAGTCCCAATCCTCCACAGACTCCCACGGTTACATGATGATGCTCCCAGGGGGCAGCGGCAGCTCCCCGTCTCCAGGTCAGGCCTCCCCCAGCCCTCACAGTAGCTCCAGCATGGCAGGTGCCAGTGGAAGTGACAGCATAGCGGAGAGACCTGAAAATGGAGAATATATGGACATGTCGTACTGCAGCGGTGGGGGGCGCAAGCTCTCAAATGAAGGGAGCGGTGCGTATTACACACCTGGCACACCTGAGAGCACCCCAAAGTCTTACAGCCCTTATTTCTCCCTCCCTCGTTCCTACAAGGCCCCCACCAGAGAGAGGGATGAGAAGGAGTATGGGGAGTATGTTCCTATGAGTTCTCCTGCCAAGCCAGTATATTCATCAGTTGCCACAGCTTCCATGTCAACACCAGAGAAGAAGGGTGGAGGAGGTAGTAGCACCTCCACCCCCTCTCACCCACCCCCGCCTTATGGAGCTCACCATACGACTGCAGCAATGGCTGACCGACGCGTCGTGAGGCCAAACCGCCTCCCTTTAGGCAGGAGAAGTTTCCATGGTCCACTGCGGGTTAGTGAGCCCTCCACAGCGTCTGCAGGCACCTCCACCTCAGTCTCCGCCACTGTCAGCTCATCTGAAAGGCCCTCCAGTCCCGGGGAGTATATTAACATCGAGTTTGGGGATCACTACCCCCACCAACAACAGTCCCCTGCTTATCCTCTCTCTGCCCAAGACGAAGCGCCTTCCCTGGGATCCAGTGACCACCGTCACTCCCCTCACCAGGACTACATGAGTGTGGAGGTAGCAGCTGACCAGCAGGACAGCGCTGAATGTCTGGGTAAAAACCAGTCACCCAGACCCAGTCTTGTTGCCCCCTGGAACCCACCCAGCTATATCCGACCCCTGGCTAGCAATCCCGGGGCGCTGGCCTCCCCTGGAGTCCCCGCCGGTGGTCACTGGAGGTCAATGGGGGATGACTACACAGACATGACATTTAACCTCAGCAGAGGTGAGAGGACGCAAACGAGCCCCACAGCCATGCTGCAGCATCTCTGTGTGATAGAGGGACATTACGGCCACGCTCCCTCCTCCTCCTCCTCATCCATTTCTCCCCCTCTCCCCCCGTCAAGCCCTGGAAGGGCGCCGTCACAGCAGGTGGAACCCAAAGTGGTTAGGGCCGATCCCCAAGGCAGAAGAAGACACAGCTCGGAGACGTTCTCCTCCACGTCCTCCTCTAATTCAACTCCCTCTGGAGGAGGACTAGCCCCATCATCCTCAGCCACCCACCCGACACTGGCCAGCTCCACAGCCCCCAACGGATCTTACCTAACGGAGGGTCAGGCTTCCAGATGGGCCAGCTCCGCATCTTTTGACAGCATGTGGGTGTCCATGGAGGGTCTAGGGGACTCACCGGCTCACCATGCTCCAATAAGAGCCATGGAAATGGGCGCAGCCTCCGGGACCTCAGCATCCTCCTCCTCGGGGGCTGGAGCCGGCAGAATGTGCAGGAACATGTCTGTGGGCTACCAGAATGGCCTGAACTACATTGCCTTGGAGCTGAGGGAGGATGGGAGTAACACGGGAGCCATGACGTCGGGAACCGGTAGCAGCAACGGGAGCTCGGTGGCGGCGGTGGCAGGGACGGTGCCTCTGCCGGAGAACGGAGCCTACGCCAGTATAGACTTCACCAAATCTGATGGAGTCACCACGACAACCAAGGGTGAGTAAACACAAGTGTGTTTTTTTTGTCAGGTGGGGGAACTGTCACTCACAGACAAATGGTGCTAAAATTTTGTTTGTCTCCTCTGACAGCCATTGTTTAAAGACTCTTCCTACTTTCACAATCATATTTGGCAGGAAGAACTTTCATTGGTTTTCTGGAGTCACAACAGCCAGCCAGTGTTTGGAAGAATATAGTTCCTTGCAGCGTGTGTGTGTGTGTGTGTGTGTGTGTGAGAGAGAATGAGCTTTTATGTGTGAGTAAAAGAGAGCAAGTGTTATGGATATTTTTTCCTCACTGAAAACCAAAATAACCCTAAGAGCTTCATGCTATTATTAGTCGCATTATATCAATTTGCAGCTCCTCTGGTGAATCTGTTTTGGATCAAGTCTCTGTGATCTTGACAAGGCTGCGTTCAGGCGCTTTGAGCAACCAGACAATGTCTTTGAAGGCATCTGTCCAGGGAGCTAAAGTCTAGGCTATAACAGTGCTGCTACAGGAAGTGGCACCAATATGCGGTTCATCTTGAGGTCTGTGTGTACGTT
Organism: Epinephelus lanceolatus; assembly: GCF_041903045.1. Lineage (NCBI taxonomy): Eukaryota > Metazoa > Chordata > Actinopteri > Perciformes > Serranidae > Epinephelus > Epinephelus lanceolatus. The sequence continues at coordinate 20,533,752 of NC_135755.1, forward strand.
GTGTGCAAGCAGACTGGTAGACAATTAGCTCGCTGAATGAACTGAGGTTTATCTGAGGTCAAGTGCAGACTGAATCATCCCAAAAAAAAAAGGGCCCTGACTTCCTGTCTTTGTAGCTGGTAGTGTCTCTCTGCCTGTCTGTGCACGTGCCGCTGTTTTCTTTGTGTCAGCATGTGTGCAGAGTGTTCTTAACGTGTGGGTGTTTGTGTGTTCACAGCCTTTTGTCTGCTGCGAAGCTGTCACTTGAGACACTTTTCTACATTTTTGAAAAAATATATTTATTTATACAGAAACAGGGATGAGTGCAGTGCCAGCAGGAGCGGTTAGTATGATGGCAAAACACATAAAACACCTAACGGTGCTCTAATTTAGTGAAGCTCCACAACGTTCACTTTCTGAGGTGTTTTATTGTATTGTATTAAATTCAGTAGTTAATTTTGAGGCCATAGTTTGTAGGGTTGCGACTAATTATTCTTTTTATCATTGATTAATCTGATGAAAATATTCACAGGTAATTGTTTAGTCCGTAACATGGCAAAAATAGTGAGAATAATGTGCACCACTTTTTCCACAGAAGCCAAGGGGACTTTTTCAAACAGTTCAAATGCCCCAAAATGTTAAATTTAATGTCATTTATGACAAAGAAAAGCCACAAAGCCTCATATTTGATTTGTTGGATGAACAATAAACTTCTTCCTACTGACTGTGAGCCTTTTGTTCAGTGTGTTCGAGCACAATTTGTAGGCTGTACTAAGGAGGCTGATACTCCTCTAACTTAAGTGTATTCTGGAGTAGGGATGTTCCTAACATCTAATTTCCCCTTACATTTAAACTGGAGTTTAAACTTGGACTTGTCGACTAGTCTAAAAGTAAGAAATAACTCAGAACAGTCAAATTAAGCACAATTTAATGTATAAGGGTAAAACATTTTATATTTTAATCAGATTTTGCACATTTGACATTGAACAAAATAAATCTTCAGGATGCCTTATTATTACAACAAGATTTTTATTGGGTGAATGCAGTCATATGTAATCAAAATTTAAAAAATAAGTTTAACCTACTAGTACTTCTCGAGCTGACTAGCAAGAGTATTTAATTGACAAGTCAACTAATCGAGAGGGGTATAAATCACGAGTTTCATCACTAAACCATAGTATATCAATTCTTTGAACAACAAGACCATATTTGCTATCACAAAGTCTACAGTGATACGATTTTGATTGATATGAGATGATATCATATGCCCATTCAACACAATCAGTTACAGAATAAGTGGCAATCTCTTTCTTTTTTTCTTTTGGCCATAAATGATAAAAACGGCACATAAATGCTTTCTGAAAGAAAACTCTTCATTTTATCCCAAACCATTATCTTTTTCCTAAAACTCCGGGGCTATCTAGCTTAAGCAAACTTCTCCCAACAGCCATAAAACATGGAATTAACAGCAAGATAATTTAACAAAAGTATAAAATTCAGCTCAATAAAAACTGTTTCAGTTCATAAGCAAAACAGTTGTTTTTTGCCAGTCACCCATTATTAGCTTAGGGCTTTTTCATTGCATAAATTAGCCCAGCAGCCGCAGTAGACTTTTTTCCTCTACTCATAGCCTTACAAATTACATGCAGCCTTGTTATTTTTCTTACTCATTGTTGATTTAAGTCAGTAATTTCAGTCTGCATGCACGTGTTGCTGTGAGGTTAGGAGTAGGCAGGTACATTGTGTTTTCGCCTGTGTATTTTATCCTAAAACGGCATTGTTTACATATGGCACATGCTTTGTCCGTTGACCCATACATTCTCCAAAATCTAAAATATTTCCAGACTAGCACATCCTTATTCCTGAGTCAACCCTTCGAACTGATTTTTGAACAAGCTTAATAAAGGACTAGTACCATGCTGACAGGATTATAACATATCCACTAGCACTAAGCACTACATCTTCCTTTGTTTTGTTTTCAGTGTCACTGTTATCTAATATAATTTCCAGTGGAATATAGATTATATTGGAACTAGCTGTGTAGTAGGTGTTCATGTTGCCTGGCACTCAGTTACAGCATGCAAAGTCCAGACATGGACGTGTGTGTCAATGACACTTAGTGCTGAGGTTAGGTCTACAGTCAGTGTGGTAGACGGCGTGCACAGATCAAGAGGACCAAAAGAGGATGTTTTGACTCAGTTTTCAGTCTCTCGCTTCCTCTTTGATCATCTCCTTTTCTCTTTCACCCACTCGTCCTCTCTCATACTCTCTCCTCCCGCGCTTCCCCCTCGCTTCCTCCCCGAATTTCACTGTCTCGCTTCATGTGTGTGTGTGCATGAGTCAGGATTCTCTGCAAACGCCGGCTGACTCATTTGTTTATCGTGACGCTGAGCGGAGATGAAAGAGCGTGTGTCTGTGTGCGTGTGTATATATGTGTGTGTGTGTGGTAAATCTACAGTGCTGAATGTGTGGAGATCAACTGACACTCAAAGCGCTCAAGCACATCCCATTGTGCATGTTTGTCTGTCTGTCTGTGTGTTTTTGTTTTCAGCCGCTGCCAGCGGGTTCATTAAGTGTGTGTATGTGTGTGTGTGTTGGTTCATGCAGTTCAAGGCAACGTTCAGAAATGTTAATCCTTGCCCACACACACACACACAATCAGTCTGTGTTATATTTGTGTGTTAGTCTGCATCTAGGTAGGTGTGTGTGTGTTTATACGCGCTGAGTCATGGCAGGCAGCCTTTGATGTGGCGTCGTAATTGCGGCGGCAGCGTGTCAAGGCACACAGCGGGGCCGGGAGGAAACGCATCATCATCACTCAGGAATGCACTTCCTCTCAGCTGCGGTGTTGAACTGATACAGGCACACCTGGATCCTTGACCCAGAGCAGGGAGGGGGAGGGAGAGACGAGCTTTCTGACCAGCTGTCAAGGAAATTTGGTGTGAACTTCTGAAACGTGGCTGTAAATATTAGATAAAACATGAATTCAGCTGATGTTAAAGGGATAGTTCAGACTTTCTGAAGTGGTTTTGTGTGGGGCACTTATCCATGGACAGTATATTCCTAACAGTTGATGTTAGTCAGCACATTCCAAGATTGGAGATACAGGCTGAAGTCTAATGTACAAGCTTAGCAATCTACTGTGCAGGGGTCCGCACCAAAACGTATTTTAGCCACCATGTTGAGAGTATTTTTACCGCCTTAACGTAATGTCAGAGAGTGATATCTGACGGGAAAAAGTAGTAGTTATATCGCTCTCTTCAAAGCCAGAATCCTTTGACATTTGCCATTGCAGCGCGAACACGTTCCTCAGTGCATGTTTTTCAAAGAGCAATGACTGAGCACTGAGATGAATAGAGTTTGACTTTTGGAATGTAGCAGCGTAGCAGCACGCACCTGTTGTCATGTGACGAGGGACAACCAATCACAGCCAACAGATATCTTTCCCGTCCTCTATAAATATCAGTCTGATATACTCAAACACTCAAACAAAACAACAACAACTAATCGTCAGCAATTTTGATAATCAATAATTTCAGGTATTTTTCTTGCAATTGTCCAGTTTTTTAGTTTAATAAATCAGGTATTTGCTGCAACAAAGACAGAGCTGTTAGGTGAGCTACAAGTGCTTGTTCCTTTTGATCAGGCAATTTATAAAAGGTATTGCAGAGGTTTTTACTTGTAAAGATTCTGGGTGAGAAACAGTTTGGATATTTTTACATAGATGCACATTTATGGAGTGTGTAACGTCTCTCTGCTGCCGGCTTTTCCTATCATGAAGACAGTGGCTAGTCAGTGACTCATAGGGTGATGTCTGCTCTGTGTATTTGTCTTCACAACAACACTTAAACTTGTGTTTACGTGTCGGTACCAGAGCACCTTAAACTGTCCTCACATATAAGAGATTCTTTATTAACACACCTCTGGTAAAAACTGTTGACCTGTGCAGTCAGTGGTCAAGTTTGTTGGGGTTTTTTTTGTTGCACCTGTAGCTCTGCACATTTTTTCTTGCCTTGCAAATGTATTTTAACTGTATCATAACTTTTTCCCTTTTTGTTTTACAGTCAAAACAAAAGGCACACATGCAGGAAGTTGCAATGACGAAGGGATTAGTCAATTGACAGAAAATTATTCGCAACAATTCAGGCTTCTCAGATGAGAAGATATGATGCTTTTTTTCTACATCAAAACAGTGTGAATTGAATATTTGGAGAGTTTTTGGTCAGACAAAATAAGCAGTTTGAAGACGTGAGTTTGTGCTAGAGTTGCAACGATTAGTCAACTAATTGATCAATCGAGTGAAAACTAATCGCCAGCTTTTGTCATAATCTATTGATTGTTTTGGTCATTTTTGAAGCCAAAATGTCAAATATTTGCTGCATCCAGCCTCTTTAAACACAAGAATTTGCTGCTTTTTTTTTGTCATTTATGATAGTTCATGAGGAGTTTAGGGATTTTTGGACTACTGGTTTGAGAAAAGATGCAGTTTGAATACGTCACTTTGGGCTCTGGGAAATTGTGATGAACATTTAATTGATTAGATGTTAAATAATAAGAAGATTAACTGATATTGAAAATAACTTGGTACTTTCAACAATTTTTCTGTCTTCTGACATTTTATAAACCAATCGAGAAAGAAAGAAAGTAATCACAAGATTAATCAATGGTGAATTTGAACATTTCTGTCAACCTTTTAATGATGAAACAAACCGTATAGCCAGCTCCATATCATGGTTAATATATCTTTCCTGTTAGTTAAACCCCTGTTACCACTCAAAAGGGTGTAAATGTAAGATTATCTTTGTCAGGCTCATTGATCAGAACCATAATCATGGTTTATTGGTAAGTAGATTTTCATGAACAAGGAATTTTCTGTGGTGTTTAGTTGAACAAGACTTAACATAGTAAGAGAAGCAGATAAAAAGGCAAGTACTGCAAAAGTCAAGAAAAATATGAAATAGGAAAATGTTATAAAAGTTGTGCAGGAATGTGCAAACTATTGACCTACAAGGAGAATACATGAAATACTCCTTTAATGCTTTGGTTATTGTGCTACAGCTCTGATGGATTAAAGGGTGAGGTGGATGATGGGAAAGAAGAGCAGGTGGATATAAGATGGCAAAAGGTTAAAGTCAGGTCAGGGCAGGAAGTTGAGGAGTTTTTCAGCTGTAAGTGACAGCGGTGGGAACCTGCCCTTTTCTCCCTCTCCCCCAAGTGGATATGAGGTGGTAAAGGGTTAGTCAGAGTGTGAGGCAGGGTTATCTCTCAGTGAGCGACCGGGGGGGGGGGGGGGGGTTAAGATGTGAGAGAAGATGGTACGAGGCTGCCCTTTCCTCTCTCGTTCCCACCTCCACAGCCATGCCCGTCTATATTTACAAGTCTATTTCCAGACCGACATGAATTTATGGGCCGGTCCGAGGCATGCTCGTAACAGGACCCCCCTTTTTGCTCAGTGTGTGTTGCAGGCAGAGATCTCTCTCCCTCTCTTAAATAGCCAGATATACATATATACCCACAGATGTTAGAATTATTAACTGTCACGTGTGCACATAAAGTGATTTAGATTTTAAGCAGCCATTCAGACTGTCACAGAAGAGTGTTTACGGCTCTCTGAAAGCCCCCCAGAGGTTGAAGTTTTTTCCCTGCGATGCCCATTTTAGCGTCCATTTAGCAAATAAATAATCTTAAAATAACTTGCACTGTTTGATGAGCACCTTAATTCAAAGCACTGACATGCTAGATGTGCTTTTAGCATGGGTGGCCCGCTCTGAGACGCATGGGAATCTATAAACCTGGCAGTGTTGGTGTCCATTGAGCTAAACAGGGAATTGATCCCCTAACCTCGGACGTGTTGGCGCCAGCAGGGTTCCCATTGGTCACTGAGTTCCTGGAGTATTACAGAAGGAGGTGTTTCCCAGAGGTTTAGGTTACAGGTTAGATCTGATCTGTGTGATTGAATTTCTGCCTTTGAAGGAAGTTTGGGACATTTGGTAACTTAGTCGTTGATAGACAATTAATCTGCAGCTATTTCGATGAGTTTGTGTAATTTTATTGTAGTTTTGTTGTTCAAGCTTCTAAATTTTGAAGACTTTGCTGCTTTTCTCATGATAATTAACATAATATCTTTTAGTTTTAGACTGTTTGTTGGACTAAATGAGTCATTTGAAGGCGCCATCTTGAGTTTTGTTTATCACTTTGACAAATTGATGCCGATATTGAAAAGAATTGTTATTTGCAATAACATATTGGAATATATCTCACATTTTACATGCATTTAGATGATTGTTACATACTGTTTTTCCCCGCCACAAAAAGGTTAGCGAGCCAGAAACCTGATTCATCTCTATGGAGCTTACTTACTGAAGTAGAGAAATGAAGATTTCAAGTCGTGCAAAACAAAGTCACAGGCAGTGATTGAGCTCTACAAGACCAAAGAGCTAAGTGTCTAACATCCTGCAGTGCTTACTCAAAGGGAAATGTTGTGTCTCATCAGTAATAAATGGCCCTAAACACTGTCAGCTATGTGGTCTCGAGTTCTCAGTTACTCTCTAAGTGTAGATTTCATAGGTGGTCCTGAGCATTACTCAATCACTGAACCTCCTGTTTCTCTCAAACATGCAGGAAGTTCCAGTTCTTCTTTATGTCCTTTCTTCCTTCGTGTTTTTCTTGGTTTCTTTGCCTCTCGTCTTTTTTTTAATGCTTATTGTCTCAGACATGATAACAACAAAGCAGAGCTTTACGAGAGTACCCCTTGCCTTGCAGGAATGTGACGTTAGATAACTTTATTAGGAAAACTCTAAATGTGTGTGCTCATGCATCTTTGAAAACAGCAACATACACCTTTGTTCATCTTTTTGATTGCGGCTTCTGTTGACCTTTTGACATGCACAGAACAAACTAGAATAAATCTAAAATATTTGCATGCTGCAGGAAATAAGAGGAAGAAGATATACTTTATTAATCCCCGAGGGGAAATTCAGTTTGTCATACACACACACGTACAAACAGGACCTATATATGCATTAAATGGAGAGATGTCGGAGCAAGGCAGCTGCCAATGGACAGGCAGTTGGAGTGCCTTGATCAAGACCCAGGAGGTGAACTGGCATCTCTCCAGCTGCCAGTCCACGCTCCATATTTGATCCGAACGGGAACTTGAACTGGCGACCCTTCGGTTTAAAGCAGGTTATCGGATGTATAAAACAAAACTGTGTCCCATTCCTCCCTGTTGTTGTGGATGTTTGTGTCCCACAGGTCACGCCACATTTTCTTCACTGCATCTTGGTCTCTCTCAGCTTTGAGCAATGTCAGAAAATGCTTGTTTGTTGTTTGCTCCCTCAGCTCTGTAGTCTACGAGCGTGATGCTAACGCATGCCGTAGTACGCCCATTTGTAATTAGACGTCAACGCAGAATATACCAGATCCAGCAATTTAAGTCAGTATCAGCACGATATCACTATCAGTTAGTGAATCCCTAGACAATTTATGGGTTTTATAACACAGGTAGAAAGGGTAAAAATGGTATAAAAGTACCAGATCTATTGCTTGAGGAAACTTGAACCCAGAATCTGTTAGATAATAAAGTTAGAAACTGTTAACAAACGCCGATCAAGATCAGGGAGGAGGAAAAAACGACCACTTTCATTTCTCGATCTGCACTTAAAAGGCCGTTGCCCTCAGCTGTCACGCCAGCCTGTGTCAGGTCAACACGTTACGCTGGCTGTTCACTCCCATGATGCCTTTCATCTGTTGTCCCAGCTGGCTGAATGGGATTTAAGGACAGAGAGACAGACAGAGAGCAAGAGAGACGGTCACGGCTCTGAACACCTGCCTGTGTTGCAATGACACAACAAGCTGTTAGCTAATGCAGGTGTTTGGAGAACAGTGTTTTTATAACCCGATTTTGTGGCGAGGGTGTCTGTGTGTTTGTGTGTGTGTATTCAGCGGAGGTCAGTTTAGGTCAGTCGGGCTCGTGTCCTAAGAGAGTTGTTTTGATCAAAGTCCACGACTGGACTGCAGAGAAACCCAGAGACCTCAGACTGCTCTGTCTCTCTCTCTGTCTGTTTCGGTCCGTCTGGTTCTCTCTGTCTGTCCATCTTTCTCCTGCTGTCTCTGTCTCTTTGTCTGTCTCTCACTCTGTCTCTCTCTTTTTCTCCGTCTCTGCTGTAATGTTATAACAAATACAGTTCATGTCCTGACACTGCTTTACAGTGAAATTCTACAAATGAATCAACAACAGAAAGATTTAATATGAGCACAATTGACAGGACGGTGCCTGTTGTATGTACATAATAAGAAACTATATATACCTAATATTTAAAATCAATCAAAATGGAAAAGAGGACAAGAAACTGATTGAAGCTTTCAGTTTCAGCCATGTGGTATATCAGCCTGTTCTCATCCCGAACTCATCAAATACTGCTGCTTTGTCACTGATCTGGGTGTTAAAGACCGACGCACAAAGGCGCCTTTTGCAGCGGTATAATACACACCGTGCAGTGGCAGTATTTGGCGCATTATTGAGCAAACCAGTGCCATCAAATATGTCCACCAAACCCCGGACTTTCACCTGTGAGCCCACTGTTCACTTCCCATGTGAATGATAAGTCAAACCATGATGGTTTTTTTACCAAACCTAACCACGATCTTTTGTTGCACAAGGAAATAAATGTTAATTCGAACATTTCCTGTGAAAATGGTGGTGTATTTTGAAGAAGCAATGCATGTAGCAAGTATCAATTGACACAGCGTCCCGAAACGCCAACAACAGGCAAAGGAGGATACCTAGCACCTCATATGTAGACGTGAACATCCACACACAAAGCAGCGATATTTGACGAGTGGGGTGGGAACGCTTTGGGTGTATTACCCCCAAAATATGGCCGTCGTATCATTCTTGGTATCATGTATCGTTTTAAAGAAAGAAAACCTTTCCAGTTGGTTACATCAGCATATGATTTGGTCAAACCCCTTTTCTATTATTAGTCGTTATTACTACTCTGTCTGCCGTCACCACTCTGTGGCCTTGCTTAATGTCCCAGCCGCAATCTGATTGGTTACACATCACAAGAAATAGCCTATCAACACTGAAGGCTGCAGTGCCACAGACTGGCCAACAGGCTGGAGCTGCCGTAGCCCGGAAGATATTCTTAAGTTTTAGTAAACATCACAATCCTCAACACTGAAGTTGCAAAAACTACCCAGTGCGTTCTGCTGTTAGTCATAGTAGTTGGCCTAACTTCAGTTTTATGAGTGCAAAAACTGCAAGGTAATTTGCAGGAGGGAGCAAGACGGAGTGTGGACACAACGAGAGATGCAACTAGATGATTGTAGTTTTATAAAAGAGATTTGCAGCAAACAAATCAGATTGTTAAAAAAAACAACTAAGTAGCTGTGCTGGTCGTCTCTCAGGCCTCAACATGTTTTGCAATGGCTGTTTTTCCCGAGTAAATATTGAACTTTTTTCGTCTCAGAGTGAGTCTGAACTTGTGTCTACAAGTGTATCAGTGTGGCAGAAAGTGTTGCTCTTCCTCCACCTCTTGTTGTTGGGTTGCCAGGTTGGTTTGTGTCACCCAGTTGTGGTCACTTGTCTCTGGCTATAATTTGGTCGGTGTTTAGGCTGTGCTGAGTCTGTGTACCGTCACTCCTCCTCTCTGTGTACTGTGTGCTCCCGTCTTTCTATCAGTCCGTCCGTTCATCCATCCCTCCATCCGTCCCCGTGGCTAACAAACAGAGGAGCGGCATTCCAGCAGTGCCCCCTGTCAAAGCATCTGTATTGTGGCGTGCTGCTCACATTGTTGTGTCAGACAAAGCCTCGCTCTCAGTGGAATAACCCAGCTGGATGGCGGCCATCGCCGGGGTCACTCGGAGCCACCAGGCCGCAACCAAAACAGCCAACCTGACAGCCCAGGCCCAGCCATGATAGCAGGGCAGGGAAAGAACTTTGTGTGTGTGCTGGCAGCGAGCTGAATCCAAAGTTCACTGGCCACGCTCACTTATTTACCAGGAAAACAGTTTTTTCTTTTTTATTACAGCAAATAGTTTGAGCCAAGTCGCCGCCTCGGTCAGAGACATCTTACATCTGTGCTGCTTCTTTTAAAAGCTTTGACGGTGAATGTCCGTTGGTAAAAACAAACTACTCTTGATTTTACTATGATTATAATATATGAGGCTCGTTTCCATAATCCTCCAAGAAATTAGTTTGGGGTTGTGTACATACCTGTAAACAAACACGTTCACCAGTGTGGCTGAAGAACTTTCATTTTTCTGGTTTTGCAAATTAAACAGTGGGCTTTAAAAACATTTCACAAAACCCCCCGGGGTCACGTATGGCCGCGTAACCCCTCAGAAAATCCCCCGAAAGTGGGAGAGGTGAGGTTTTGCTTCCCTGCAGTGCTGTTCGGAAGGCCGAGTCCAAAGCCAGACAGATCCCAGTCAAAATTAGTCAGCAGCACTTGGCTTCAAAATGTCCAAAACAACTAATATTACCAGTCCAAAACCACTGTCAGTGAACCGGCCACATTCCAGTTACTCTGTCTGTGTGTGTGTCCGTGTGAGTGTGTGGGGGGGGGGTCACAGCAGGCAAATAGAAAACAACAGTTTTTTCCACTGGATGCTTTTATGAATACTTTTTATGTTTATGGTTGCAACTTATTATTTTCAATATCGATTATTCTGTCTATTTTTAAGATCTTATGAGCATATGTAGATTGAATTATTCACCTCTTAAACTTTGAATTGTATATATAATATCAGCAGGCAATTATCACCTTTTATTAGCTTGTCCCAGATTAGGGTTGCAACAGTATAAGATTTTCACGGTACAATAACCTCAATCTCAGAAAATATTGCAGTTTCACAGTGTCACGGTGTTTCAGAATTTATGATATTAGCAGTCAAAATTACCCTTAAATGAATTAAATCACAAGGGTTACTGTTGGTTAAACAACCATTTTATTACTTTAACTTAAACTTGAAACCATTTTATTAATGGAAGTATGTGTAAAAAGCAGAGATGGGACCAAGTCACACATGTGACGTGTCTCAAGTAAGTCTCAAGTCTTAACCTTCAAGTCTCAAGTAAGTCCCAAGTCATTTTTTCTTGGGCACGTCAAGTCAAGTCACAGGTTATGTCAAGTCAAGTCCAAGTCAAGTCACCTTATTATTGTAATTTTACCTGCAGAATCTGATCTTAATAAAGTGAAAAGACAAGATATAAGTAACTGTCAGTAAACATTGACTTCATCGCTGCAATGATGAAGTCAATGATGAACCGGTCGGAATGTTCGCTCACGTTTTCTGGGATTAATGTTAGCAAATAAATTAAAAAACAAGTTCCACCAAACCGACACACCCCCCCACCCCACCCCCGTATCGTATCAAGCTAACGTTAGCTAACTACCGACTAACCAGATAATAATAGCTAATTGACAAGCACTAACTGGGCAGAATGGCTCTTCAAATGATGAGCAAAGTTTGAAGTTGTTGCCTGGCTGTCCGAGATGTTTATGCCGCATGTCTTGCACTGTGCTGTTCGTCTTTTGCCGTAATAATGGTAATTCTGAAAGCCGAAGAGCGCTTAGACACACAGAGCCAGATTGGCGAGTTGATCCGAGGCGCCCAATTTTCCACCTCGTAGGGTAGTCATATGGCGGAACCCTTTTACTTTAAACAGACCGAGGTGGCCTTCTGCAACGGGAGGGGCTGTTGAAGACTTGTGGGAGGAGCTGCTGATGACGCCACATGTGCGACCCACTGGCGGTGGATAAACAGGAAACAGCTGATAGCAGGAATTAGCGAGCAGCTAGTAGCAAGAGAGAAACACAAACCTAACAGACACTGTAAAGGTGAACAACTGGGGAGACAAGGAATTGCGCGCCCTCCTTGTCCTCGCAAACGAAGAGGCCATTAACCGTCAGATGACAGGAACGGTGAAGAACGGGCCGACTTACGAGAGAATCGCCGAAGGACTGACCAGCCGCGGCTTCCCTCCCACGTCACTGTTTACGTCACACGCTGAGCTACGCGTTTTGTTACTTGCTCACGACCCCCATTGCCCTGAAAAAGGCACATTCTGTATAAACAAAAGTAGGTAGGCGGCATTTTGCTGCACTCCCCAATTTTACTTTTATACTGCCAATGCTGAAAAAAGACTGATTGGGCTTTCCTGCAAATTTGCACAATTCCTGTTTAAAAAGGGCTTATGTTTAATATAATACTGGCATTTATTGTAACGAAGTGATGATCTTTTTTATATGTTCTGGAACTTCCTGCAAAAGCTGCATTTGATGTATATTTGGCATCATTGAGTGTTTTTGGTTTTGTTTGTTTTGCAAAGATGGAGACTAATGTTCTTTCATTTTATAGTCACGTTTACCTGCATCCTTTGACGTTAAGCTCTTAAGTGTCCTGCTTACATCACCAAATGTGAGAGATTATTATAAAAAGAATCATATGTACAGTGTTTCAGGAACATGACCTTTGCATAGACAGATGGAAAGGGGAAATAAGTGAAGACACAATGTGTTGCAAAAAGAACAGAAACTGTGGCTATTCATGTTAACAGTGCATGAGCTGACTCTTGTGACAGTTTCTGTATGAAATAGGGTTATCACAGGTCATTGAAATCCTTGAAAGTCTGTGAATATGAGGGAGAAAATCAAGACTTTGAAAGTTTTTTAAATCAAATGTAAAAAATTTTTACAAACTTGACATGTTTGTGAGTCACTTGTGGTTCATTCAGAATGGACCCAAAATCCACTTTTGGACCCTGATCCATCAGTTTGGAACCACTGTTTTAAACTATGGAGAGTTGGGTCTTTGAATTGGGAATTAGGCCTGGAAAGTCCTTGAATTTGATGTTTGAAGATGGATCTCTTACCTTTCTGTTTTCTCTTTCTGTCTCATTCTCTCCCTCAGACTGAGCAACGGGACGACAGAGGTTCCCCACCTTCCTCCTCCTCCTCATGTCTCTGCTCGGGGCACTTGACTCTGCCTGTGACCTTTGGCCTCCCCCTCCCATCCCGCCGGCGACCTCTGACCTCTTCACCCAGACTGAGAAGCCGCTCCCTTCTGGATGCAGAAAACAACAACAACATAACAACAGATGACAAAAACGCTTGCAGTTTTTTATAAGTGTATTTCATCTTTTAATTTTTTTTGTGTTTTATATGCATATCTTGTCCTGTTTTTTTTGTTTTCATTTCCCCCCCCTCTCTCACAATCGATGCTGCCAGTGTGCGCTGCTTTTTTTCAACAGACATCGGTCAGTGAACTTTGGTTGAGGGGGGTGTCGGCAGAACCCAAGGTAGTCTTATTATCAGATGGTTCTGCTTCTCCGTACGGTATTAAAAAGGGAGGCTGGAAATACTAAGCAAAGGCATTATGGTACAAACTTGGAAACTTTTATGTTGAATTTCAAACGTTAATTTTTATTTTTAATTATTTTTTTTACCCCATGCATAACCCTTCCTCAGTACGGTACCATACAGTTATTACATTGTGGACAAAGTCATAGTAGAGAATGTATTTTTTTTCCTAATGAATTACCCCTTAAATGGTACGAGCTCATGGCTGGATCCATTTTAGCCTCAGAGGCGACAAGTGGCATTGCACACGTACCGTGCTTGTTCCCGTGCTTTTACCAGTCGGGTGTGGCACAGTGTCAGCACCCTTTTTGGATCGCTATTTAAAAATTCAAACTGGGGAAACAGAGCTATGGTACAGTGCGAGTATGGGTTTATCAGAGTGTACTGATACAATGGGAAACCTTAAAAGCATTATTCACATATTACTATTTATTTGTTGCGATAGGTACACATATTCCAGTACATTTCTTTGTTTGCTTTCAAGACAGCAATGGTACTCAATAGGGCGGGGGATAAACACCAGTCACCAGTCCAGTGCTGGAAAGTTTAGTCTTTGTCTCCTCTCCAAGCTACTTTGCAGATAATTGATGTGTTTAAAGGGATAGTTCAACATTTTGGGAAATGCGATATTTCAGTTTTGCTGCCTTCACATGGACGGTACACGGCACAAGGACAGTACCTTCTTATGGAGACAGATTTGAGTCAATAGAAACACTACACAAATACAAAAAGATTTGGCAAAAAATATAAATATTTAAACTTAAAACGGCAATGCCGTCTACTGCTACTGTTGCCAATATTTTCAACCAGTCTCACCTAACTTTATCATCCTGCTATCCTCCAGTAAAATGATATCTTATGTGTGCCGTCTACTGTCTGCCTGATTTCATGTGAACGCACCACTGTCTGTTAAATATGAAGCATACTGTTTTATCTTTGCATAAAGACCATAAGCCAGGGTTAGCATGTTAATGTCCAAAACTCAAATGTACCGACCAGTACCTCTGAAGCTAATGGAATAGTATGATATATCCTGTTTGTTTAACCTGTTTAACCCAATGTAAAAATGATTATTTACTGTATTATGGGCAGGACTATTTCCTGAAGTCTTCCCTCTGTAAAACGGCAAATTACCGCTTTTACATTTGGGTTTGTGTGCAGGTTAAACAAACACGGTCTAACATGTTAATAAGTGAACTTCAGAGGTGCTGGGAGGTGGATTTTGTTACCTTTGCACAGAGTAAGGCTTTAAGTCTTTATGCTAAGCTAAGCCAACTGTCACTACATATTGAACGGTCTAATGTTAGAGTGATATCAATCTTCTCATGTGACGCCAAGCAAATAAGCATCATTCCCAAAATGTTGAAAAAGAAAACATTAGTAAGAAATCAAAGTAGCTTGTAGAGGTTTTGGAAACTCGGCCGCTGTGCCCGACGGATGGAAAAAGACGTTTTCCCGCCCTGCTGCTCGGTCGGCTTGTGTTATCCGAAATTGAAGCAACTGTTAGTATTTATTTATTTTTTTTATTTTTTTCAGTTTTACCTCATACAGTCCGTAGCACAGTTCAGGTTAGTGAGGGAGAGTGGCACCAACACACACACACACACACACACACACACACACACACACACACACACTCACACTCGCAACGCTGTGAAAGGTAAAAGCACAAAGTACAGACGTTGACACTGGGATGCAAACACTAGCCTAATGCACACACAAACGAAATCTCTGCAAGTGAACTCTATACTGTACGGCAGTGGCATGTATGCACACACACACACACACACACACACACACACACACACACACAGACATGTCTGTACGTCATGAAGACGCATGTCATGGTCATGTGGCATCTCCACTGCCTGCTCTCATAACACATACAGTAGTCATGCAGCCCTAGAAAGGCGAGGGTAACTCCTGTGTGCTCCCATTTCGGCTCTTTGTCAGCGGCTCTTGGTGACGCACATTAACACACACACATACATATATATATATATATATATATATGCATGCTGGAAGCTGGGGGGTTCGTCACTGGCTCTGAGTGACGTAAAGAGGTTTCGAGTAACCGGAGCTCCAGCCCCAGGTGCAGCGTGCTGGTCATACTTGCCCTGCTACAACCTCACACACACACACACACACACACACACACACACACACACACACACACACATTTATGCACACACATATTGGGACAGGCAGTGAACACCCACATCAATCAGTCTTAGCCGGAGCTTGCTGCCTCTTCTCTCTCACACTTCCAACAGACTGAGACGCCCATATTTAGCATTTCTACTCATGCTCCTCTCCCATGACTTTTACCCACACGGCTGTTTTCATAGAAAGAAAATGTGCTTAAATAAAAAACAAAGACTGACAGCTAGCAGAGCCCACTGAATTGCTTTTTTTCTGCTCAGTATTCACTCTTCTAATGCTATCTTCTCCCCGTTTCTGATTTTTTTTTTTCCCTTCAGCCCACTCTTTTTTTGTTGCTTTTAATTTGTTTGGACGGATGAAGGCCTGTCACTCTCGCTGCGCTCGTTGTGTGGGACGCATCACTGTCGTCCTTTTAGGGCCCCACACAGCGGGGATGCTGAGGGACTGAGCTGAGGTATCTTTAAATAATTGTTAATGTCTGGTTTTAGGGAGATTTTCGAGCAGAAGTTTGACTGACTGCAGGGAATGATTTCAAAGTGAAGGTCAGCCAGCCGTGATTGACAGCTTACTCGATGCCCTCTGAACTGCATAGATGCAGCGAACTCTGCACATACGATGCCAGGTGTTCATTGAAACAAAACAAGTGTAAACTTTTTGGACGTTTGACTCATTGGAAAATAAAGTAAAAAGTGTCTCAGATAGATAGCTGCGTGGTGCACATGCTAGGGTCATATACAGTGCAGCATTCTGTATAAATAAATTTTGACAACGAGAAAACAACTTCAAAGACCCTAAGTGTTTTTTAAATGACCTTAAGGTTCATAACTTGTAAAAACAGACTCAGTTTTGTTGCAACAAAAACTGTTTCTGCTCCAATCAGTGGAGGCCCTGAAGCTCTGAAACATATTTTGTTTTAATGAATTGTGCCCTCTGCACAATATCATTTTGTGCATATGAGAATCTTTAATGTTATGGGCACAAGATTAAAGAAATATTCTTGTGATTTTCTACTGCCAGAACTTCAGTCTTTGTTGCCGACTTTACAGATCTGTAAAGGCCAACACATTCTTACTCCAACCTCGTCACATGTCGACGTTTGGTCATGGGCTTTCCACGTCCACATACGATGTGAAAGGTACCCTGGGTGCATTGGTTAATGACGTTCTGGGACACCGTGTAAAGTTCTGCCTGTTGCCGTTTTCACAGGAAATGTAACACTTACAGTCTCTTTCAAAATAAATGCACTACATCGGTACAACATCGCAAATTGACGTTTCTTTTCCATCAACAACAAAAGCACGTGGTTAGGTTTAGGAAAAAAGAACAGGGTTTGGCTTTAGAATCTTACGGGACACAAACACCACTCTCTCGGGTGAAAGTCGGTGTTTGTTGGACCGGCCTGTCCCAGTCGGGACCTAACCTTTGTCCTTGTTCAGCTGCGTTTCCCTCTGATGGCGCCGTTAAACTATAAAGGCAACGGGCCATGTGCTGACGTTAAAAGACGCCTTTTTTCATTGGTTTCTGACACCATAAGTCACTGTCTAAGTGCCGGATTTCAATGACTTTGGCGTGAGACCAGCCTCGTGAAATGCAATCACTTAAGTAACTCTTATTGAATGCAAAAGTCGTAGCATGTGCACAAACGAAGCTTTCTAAAAGATAATTTTAAAACAGTGCATCAGTGTCCAAGAACCTAATGTGATTTCTGATATCTTGTCCCAAACCCAAAGATATTCAGTTAATGATATAAAACGTTAATTGTTTTGCTTCGTTTGAATCACCAGATAGGTGGAGTTTACTGCATTATGGCAATCCAGAGTGTGTCAGGCATTTCAGCAAATTCAAGACTGACTTTCTAGTATTCACCAAAATTTTCCATGTCATAGTCCAAGAACAAAATCCCACCTGTGAGGTACACCACTTAAACTGAATTTCTGAATATCTTCACCCCTTCCCTTCGTCCCATGTCCCTTTTTTCAAATGGCAGCAACAACAGAGCCAAAAATGTTAAAAAACAAACAAACTGTGAGGCTCAAAATGTGGTCAAAACAATCCACGTCGGTACAGAAACCGCAGAGCTTTTGAGCACTTTTACCCTTCGTCGCCCTCTGGAGGGTCGGGATAATTAAGCTAACCTTCCCCTTCTACAGATCCATGTTTTTAATGGTCTGGTTTCAAAGTGAAAACCCACAAAATGCTGTTTAAAGATTTTCAAGCCTGTGACATGTCTTATATGTACATTTTGAACAATTTGAGATATTGACCCTTCATCTCCCTTGAACAAACGAAGACTATTATAAGAATATTTAGGCTGCGGTGGCCCGAGACAAACGAGAACATTTTTTGTTTCTGTTTTGGAAAATGTTTTGTGTTCTTACGATGCTACAGCGACGTGTTGCTTTTGAGTTTTTTACCGCTATGGCAAAAAAAAAAAAATGTTAGAGCTAGATTCGGGGGGGATTTTTGGAAGAATCCCTCTTAATTTATTTGAAGCGTTATTCAAAAACAGATAAATGTCTTTCATGTCTGATTTGCCTTTATGTTGAATTTTACCCCCGTTTAACCCTGTAATGACTGAATGAATTTACACAGAATCTGTGTTTATCTTGGCAACAATTCAACCTCAAAACTGTCCTCAACGTTACCGATTCTGATGTTGAAAATCAGCTGTTATGATTTTTTTCTTGTTAGGGGTGTGAGAAATGAGAAGACCTACGTAATATATATAAATATATATATATAAAATTATATATAATCCTTGCAGAGAAGACTTAGGGTACTGCATCATTATGCAAACTTTTGTTTCCTTTTTCCTCTAATCTTGGTTCATTTTGTATTCTAGTTTACAGAGGGAAAATAATCATCTTATTTTTGGTTGTTTTGTTGTATCGGGGCGACCTTGTTTCTCTGAAAACAAAGTGACACAAGGGTAGTATTTTTTTTTAAGAGTACATAGGCATTTTGCAGTTATTTGTATAAAGAAATGGGTTACAACCTCTGCCTAATGTTTATTTTTTTGTAACTATATTACAGTTTATTTGCTGCTGTGTAGTACAGTTAACAGTTGGAAATGCTGTCGATGGCAACCATGACAATGAAGACGATGTTCATTGCCCTGCTATCAGGCGCGGGTTCCCTTCGAAACTTCGGAGGATTTCGGAGGAGGAGGGGGGGAGCAAATCCCACTCTACCCTGCTACCTGTGTTCTTAGTTTCCGAGTTGAATGCTGTTGTTTATTAGCTTTACAGGAAAGAGAAAGAGTTAAAAAAAAAATACTGTGGAGGTGTGTATCCTTCGTATGTGCATTATTTTTCAGCGACGTACGTCCTATATACGAAAAAGAAGAAAAAAAGAATTAAAAAAAGAGAAACCTGGTGGAAATGGAAATCCTCCTTCTGTAAATAAGGAAAAACTCAAGTTGTCGCTTTTTTCATGTTATAATCGGCGCCTCGGCAGGTGCCCCCCCTTTTTTTGTTTTTGTTTTACTTCCTTCTCTCTTTCTTTCTCTCTTGTTTTTCCTCGTGGAGGGAAAGGGGGGTAGGAGGGGTACTCAGAGGCGATTTGAGCATCGGCATAGTGTTTATATTTATCAAAACTTTTTTGCTTTCGATAGAGCTATTGCAATAAAAATGTGTTCATGTAACTGCTGTGGTCTCAGCTGTCTTTCTGTTGCATGTGTGATGCATCATCCTGGCGAGTACACAACCACAGGTGGAAAGTAACTAAGTACAGAGCGTAGCAACTTCAAAAGCAATTTAGCAGAGTGACTGACTATTCCTCACATTTATTTAATGTTTTAAGATCTAAAATGTGCAAATACATTTTTTGGCTCTTTCATATATCTTTCATATATTCATTCATATACTGTTTTTATTTATGCCATATACAAAAAATATATTTTGAAAAGCTGATTTTCTGTCCCATCAGTCAATATTAGCTGTCTGATTATTTTAGTTTGTAGCCAGCACAGGAAACCAAAGTGTGTCGTCCCTCCTTGGGGCAGTCGGGACAGTTACCCAGGTGTGGTTGGGGCAGTGTTGTTCATATTTCCTACTTTGTTACATATGTACAAAAGTAGACAAAAACAAGACAAAGACCCACTGTTAAGTCACTGAGTGAATGTTTACAGCATGAACTTCTCATTTTAAGCCTTGGGCATAATTTAAATGTGCAGAGTTCAACTATTGGACTTTTTTTTTTAACTTGGAAGCTGATGGTACTGATTTTTTCTCTCAAAATGAAACAAACTGAATAGCCCATATGAACCTATAACTGATATGTAGCCTGTGGTGTCCACATTGAGGCGAAAGGTGCCAGTCCGAGGACAAAGCCAACTACCATATCTTAGTAATATAGGAAAATATAATAATTCTACAATTGTTTTCCTTTTTGTCACTGAAATGAATATGAATAACTTACAGGGTAATCGAGGAATGGACACATAATTTGAGGTAGCCAACAACCCCGTTTTATACATCCAAAGAACTGGTATTACAAAAATGAACTGCTTGGCAACCAGACCAGGTGTCTAATTGAGACAGACCTTTATTTGTCAAAATGTGTAGCCACACTGGGCTAGCAAAAGGGACTGGGCTTTTAATTGGGATTAGGCTTTTAATTTAAGTTTTACAGTATATTGTTAGCAGACACCTGTATCTCTTCAGGGGTCAACTTAATTTCATTACAATTCTAGTAGTCTGTAGCCCCTTTTACACTGCCAGATTTTCTGTGAATGTTGGGCCGTTTTGCCGGCAAGTTGCGAGTGCTTAGACACACAGAAACGGATTGATGAGTTGATCCAGGGTGCCCAATTTTGCGCCTTGTAGGATAGTCATACTGGCGGAACCTTTTTGGTTTAAAAAGACTGAGGCAGCCTTCCGCCACGGAAGGGGCTGTTTAAGACTTGTGGGAGGAGCTGTTGATGATGCCGTACGTGCGACCCACTGGCGGTGGATAAACAGGAAACAGCTGATAGCAGGAATTAGCAAGCAGCTAGTAGCAAGAGGGAAATGCAAACCTGACAGACGCTGTAAAGATGAGCAACTGGGGAGACAAAGAATTGCGCGCCCTCCTTGTCCTCGCAAATGAAGAGGCCATTAACCGTCAGATGACGGGACGGGTGAAGAATGGGACAATTTACGAGAGAATTGCCGAAGGACTGACCAGCCGCGGCTTCCCTCCCACGTCACTGTTTATGTCACATGCTGAGCTACGCGTTTTGTTACTTGCTCACGCCCCCCATTGCCCCGAAAAAGACGCATTCTGTATAAACAAAAGTAGGTAGATGACATTTTGCTGCACTCCCCAGTTTTGTTTTTATACTGCCAATGCTGAAAGAAGACTGATTGGGCTTTCCTGAAATTTGAACAATTCCTGTTTTAAAAGGGCTTGTGAGTAATGGAAGCTTATTTCAGGTCGATACAAAAATGTCCCAACTGACCCTGCTCTCCCCTACAAATTTGAGTATGTCTATTTTATGCTTCTTTATACTTTACTGCTCCACATCTCAGAGGTAAATATTGTATTTTTTACTTTTCAGATTACAGTTTCTCATCGCCTTCTGATCCAGTGAAAACCAAGGATCTCTAAATGTTGATTCTGAATGTTTGTGATAAACTGAAGGATGAAGTGCTCCTTTATGTGTTGAGGAAATTCCCCTACTTCTTTGACTAAATAACGTTTTAAAAACCCTCTTGGATCAGCTGGAAAATGCATTGTCACAAAGCTGAAAACAGGGCTGCTTTTCTGACACCATGGAAAGTTGATTTTTTTGGAGATACTGGGTTCTCACGGGACAGTGAAACTGCAAACATATGATGATCTTACAGATTGTGATGCCTTGGTGTAGATTAAACCATCCAACTCCAAGCCTTAAACAGAGAAGTATTTTACTTAAGGATCTAAGTACTTCTTCTCCCACAGCACACAACTCTCTATTCGTCAAAACACTATTACAAAATACTCCAGCTTTTTTTCAAACATGAACAAGACTTCCAATCGAGAGCTTTGACGTCACTGAAAACAAAAAATCTGGTGTTAATGTACCAGAAATGTTAATCTTTGTGTGTGTTTGCTCAACACCGAATGTATTTTTTGACACAGTGTCTGTTTGAAATGTCCAACAAAGACACGCTTTGACTGAAGCAAAAACAGGTTACATCAGCACCTGGAGGAGCCGAGAAGGAAAACATTGCTTCTATCGTCTGAAAACATGTTTTCTTTAACGTGTTCACTCACAGAGGAGGACCACATGATTCGTCTACGGGTTGAGAAATATCCCTGATAAAACCCTCTCAAAACCCGCTGCAGTCAGGAATGTGACGTCAGCCAGTAGGTCTCATCTAACACTTTGGTCAGTCGCCATGAAATTTGCTTTGGATGTTTGTGTTACCCATGTGATAAATTCTAATGTCTTCAAGATAAGATAAGCCTTTATTGATCCCAGAGGGGAAATTTGGTTGTTGCAGCAGCACTAGGACGGTGATAAGAACAGATACATAAATAGTAAGAGGTACATAAAACTATAATAAGAATAGAACTAAAAATAGAAACTGTACAAGAACAAATAGAGACAAGATTACAAGACAATAGTGACGGTGGTGTGATGTGATTAGAAGCAGCACAATCAGCAACTCTAGTGTGTCAACTGTGTGTATAGGCCTATAACTAATTACTCATACATTACATATATAATGTATAAAGACACAGCATGACACCTTAACAATATAGTAAATATGATTCAATTTTATTATCATGTTGGATGTAAGATGGTGAAATGTCATAGTATAGTAGAGCATAACCTCCTGACCTCTCCTCCACAGCACCACAGTGAGGCCAAATTTTAGGATGTTTCCTCTTGTGTCCTCTAGATTTCCTTATGTCAGCTAGCTCTTAGTTAAACTGTAAATTGCTGTGAATCACAGTGTAATGCACCTAGGCGCTGCCACCCTCAAGACAAGGTTTACTTTTTGAGTGGGTGTGGATGTGGGTGTCCACTACTTGGCCAAACATGGAGGGACAACTTTTCTATTATGTGAAGTTTGTGGTACCAGATAAAATGCCATGTTGTTCATCTAAATAAAAGGTTTTAGTCTTCGTACGGTGGTCGTTTAAGGAAAACTCAGATTTAGATCTACAATTGCAAACTTTTTTTGAGACCTGAGTAGCAACCCCTACTCCTGTCATGCCAGTCTGTGCATGATATTAGAGGAGCAGCGACTTTGATGCTGGACTTATGTTGAATTTTCCCCCTCACATGACATCGACATATTAGCGATTTCTTGTATTTTGCTTGTAATAAAGACAAGGACCATAATACATTGAAATTACATTAAACTACCGTAAAACTTCAATTAAAAGCCCAGTCCCTTTTACTAGCCCAATGTGGCTACACATTTTCACAAATAAAGGCCTGTCTCAATTAGAGGCCTGCTCTGGTTGCCAGGCAGTTGATTTTTTTAATAGAAGTTCTTCAGGTGTATAAAACCAGGTTGTTGGGGCCCTCAAAATATGTGTCCATTCCTCAATTACTATGTAAGTTATTCATATTCCTTTAGTCTGTAAGGGTCCTCAGATCAAGAGAATCAAAAGGGTTTTTCATAAAAATGAATCCAAATTGTGAGTATTGTTTTAACAGGATAAAGTGGTGTGTCGGTGTGCCAGGCACTGCTATCCTTGAGTCCCATAACTCACTCTCTCTCTCTGATGCTGTCTGTCAGAGCTAGAGCAACTAAATGATTCATATTTGATATATTATCTGAAGCCTAATTTCCAAACAAGTAATATTCATAGTGGTTTAAATAAACAAGTTGATTGTATTTCCTGATCTTTGCTGAGCAACAGTTTTGTGTGAAAGGAATTAAAAGCCTGTCCCAAATACAGGCCTGATGATTTCAGTGATTTAAGCAAATAATAGCCCAGGCTACTAATTGAAGTTTTACAATAAGATAGCCCGATGGTTACCATAATTATTACGTCTTTATTAATTAACACAACGCATTTGTAGGTTTCTTTTGTTGCTTTTGCTGCCATCTTGCCAATGATTTCTCATAACACTTGTTTGAAGTGTGCCTCTGAAAAACCTCCATCTGGAGAGTCACGTCACCCTACCCCTCTATCCCAACAAGAATCGAGACACCCTAAACCCTAGATGTCAATGCACAAACATTTGCCAGTTTTGCCTCTCCTGGCAGTGCACCTAGCCTGCACCATTGAGAACATCCCAATAGGGAACATCACTGCCTGATTCGGAAACAGCATCACACAGGACCACAAGGCTCAGCACAAGGTGGTTGGTTCGGCTGAACATACTACCCTACCTCCAGGATATTGACAACAGGTGCCACAAGAATAAGGCTAGAAGAGTTAATCCCAAACACCCAGATAAATGCTTATTCTCCCTCTGGAGGTCGGGAAGAAGGTACACATTCTCTGATTGGAGTAAAGCGCCTTGATTCTTTCAGTTTATCTGTCCACTAGCAGTGGGTAGATTTTTGGTTTCCCCTTGCTTCCAGTCTGTGTGCTAAGCAATGCTAGTTGTCTAATTGCTGGGCGAGGCTTATTACTGGCCATCATATCATGCGCACTAGCACCAGAGGGAATTTAATTTCCAGCTTATGTGACAGTTGTTAAGAGTCCAAGAGTCAACATTCACATAAGGCCTAAATTAGTGTAAAAAAATAAAGGCTTATTTTAGACATTACATCATTCTTATCTATATTGTGTGCAGCCTTTGTTTGATTTCATTCAACGCTGACATGGGGGGAACTGGCTCAACAATAATGATTGTTTAAGTGCCCAGTTATAAACTCTGATTAAAGCCAGACATACAAACAAAAGGACTCGTCAAATAAGATCCTGATGCATCATGAATGAATGGGAAAACACATGGAGCCACATGACTGCAGATCTGTTGTCCTCAACTGACCTGATAATCATTCATGTGTTTTACTGGGTTTTGTGACCCTTTGGCCTCTGGAGCCTGTTAAAAACATGGGTGTCAACAACAAAACAAGCACTTACTTCCTCATTCCTGAAGCTCTTTTGGCAGGTTAGTGGTTTTCGGCCAATGACACAGTGTTTATCCAGCTCAGGTGACCGGCCCAGCATCTCAAAGTCCAACTGTCAAAACAACATCAAAGTTCACTTTGGTCATGAGAGGCCAGCTGAGAGGAGAGTTTTGATCCACAGTTGTGTTTTTTTCTGGTTTCTTCTTGTAAGTCAATAATCAAACAGCTTCCATTTAACAATACACAACCACTTTCATTGTCATTGAGCCAGTTCACTGTCTCTGTCCATCACTCTACAGCAGAAAACAACACTTCAAAATAAAGTGCGTTTCTTATCAATTTGACACATTTGCGAGTCACTTGCAGTCCTTTCAGAAGGGATCAGTAAGCCACTTTTGGACTGCGACCCACCAACAATTTTTGTAAAATTTTCCTGAATTCCAGAAAATGATTGAAAAATCTGTTTTGTCATCACAATGTTAAGTCTAAAGCTGAGTGGGAACGCATGAGCTGAGCCAGTGGGAGAAACTTTAGTGGGCCACTGTAACAGTAAAACCTAATAAAAAAATGGCAAGCAACTCCATGTTAATGAAAATGAACCATATTGCCATTCTCTATCTGGTTATCATGAAAATCTATGGAACAGACTTTAACAAAACAGCGGCAAAGAAACCCGAAACTTCCAGCGTACAGCGAGAGTTAGCATTAGCATAGTTAAAGTTTTGACAGCAAATAAGGAAGAATGTGCCGCTTTTGGATGTTAACCAGACACCTGCAGCTTCCTTCCACTATCTGTCAGAAAACCTTATTGTAGCAGATAATATTGTATGTTTCACAAACATTATTAAGGGTTCAGCCGCTGCCGGTAAGCCTACAAGCTAACAGGCTAACAAACAACAAAAATAAAAGATGCTAACTGCACTTACCATTCTGATACGTTAGCTAGTCAATTTTCCTCCAGACCTTTCCTCTAACGTTACTCATATGAAGCCAGGGACAACAGCACCATTTAACAAAGGTAACGTGACAAAGTTAAGCTCCATTACAACTCACAAGGTTCACTAACAAAGCAACTGTCTTATACTAAACACATTTTCCAAACAAATACAACATGCTAACGTTTTTAGCACAAGCCTATGGCATTTGACATTGTATAAATTAGCCAAGTAACTAGCCTAAATTTCCTCTGCTCATATGAAGCCAGGGTAAATCACACACAAGACTTAAACGCTATGTTTGTGGAGGCTTTATTGTCTTCACAGTTTATTGTTTCTTATCTGTGAAATTAAAGTAAATAAAAGCTGTTTCCACTGAGGGAAATGTCAGCTTACAAATTTGTTTAGTTACATTTCTGGGGAGGTTTACGTCAGGTTGTATAAATAATGGTTAGCTCTGTTGGCACTCTTGCCTTTGTTAGCACTGTTAGCCCTGTTAGTATCGCTGACTGATAATGTCATCAGGGAAGCAAAATGTCCTACTCTGCTTCTGATTGGCTTACCCTCAGTGGTGGGAAATTTTCCTTGAGGGCTTTCTACCAGAAAGGGATCTCTTTGTTAAGAGTTTGGGTTAAAATGAATAGCTTTCTGTCAGAAAGGGGTTTCTTGGAGAGGGCCTCCAAGGAACACTACTCCCATGTGCTACAGGGTATAGATTGGATCAGGGATGACATTTTTTTGTAGACCGACACGGAAGTAAGCTTCGCCCTGGTTCCCTCGACAAAAGGCCAATGGCATTTTTTTCCATTGAATTTTGGATTATTGCAGAAAGTAAGCTCTGCGGCAAATAAATGTTTATGATACTGACATGTTTCTATTTAGCAAGATAATCTTAGAGTAGATCTACTTCCATCCCCTTTTCAAAGTTTTTTTATCTATTATGTGGGAAATCCATGTTTAACAAAATGATATTAGCAAGCCTATAAAACATGTTCGGAAAGGGACTTTAAACATGCACTGTCCTCTCAAGTTATATTGGTCATCTGCCATTTTAATAAAGCTTTAAATTATTTTATGGACTACGTATGAAGAGAGAACAATGACTGATCGCTTAAGGTGCTTTGCTGCATTTTTGGTTGCAAAACATACTGCTTGTGATTTCTGTCTCCCAAGGACCTTCTACTTTGTTGCATGAGGAAAAGTACAACACTTCAAGCCCAGACTGGCTCTTTGTCAGGTGCAGAGGAATTGGACAAGGAAAGGGGAACATGGTTAACAGTGTCTGGAACCTTGGAAAGCCAAAACCTCAACTCCAAACCACAGTACATTAACTCACAAGCCACTCCTCTACATCACAGATTTCAATCAAAGTCAATCAGTTTTTTAATAGAGACACTTACTGTCAATCATCTCTAAATGTATTTGAAATGTTCCTGACAGATGTCTTAAAATAAATTTCACTGTTCCATAAAACAGATTTGGACTGTGAAGATTCACGCTGACACCACACCATAAAAACACTTCCAGATTCAGGGAAACAGTTTAGGAGCGACTTCTGGGTCTGTTTTTGGTTATTTTAAGGACGTGTTGCCAAACCACAGTGAATTACACTTTGAGTAAAAATAACAACTTAAATGTCGGGAATTCCCCCTTCATTAGCCTCAGGGTTTATGATGCTGACCACAAAAGTTATCAGCAATCAGATCATCAAATATAATTATATTTAACTAACATTTTGACCTTTTTGGGCTCCCTACTGAGCAGACACAGAAGTCAAATGGTGGCTTGGGTCTTTAAAGCTTTTTGTTTGAAATGCCACATCTGACGTCTGCAAATATTATCAGATATCTGTCATTTTAGTAAAACATGTTATCTTCTTGTTTCAAAAACCTTGATATATTACTCTCTTTGATCAACTGCCCTCTGATTGCACTGAGATAGAAATATGGAAACTTTCTCTGACGACATCTGGACCTCTGAACACGTCAGCGTTGGTGGTTTCAAGATACCATTTTCATTTTAGGTATTTATGGGACCCAAACCCAGAGTAAACCTAAAAGCCACAGCATTCAGATAAGAGATACAACAGATGTTGAAGTGAACCTAGAATATTTGTGTTATTAAACATGCTCTAGTAGCTGTTTGTCATGTGTCTGGGATATTAAACCCACTGCATGCTAACGTTACCTGCACCAAAGAGAAGACAAAATCAGCTGCTAGCTTAAGAATCAAATGTGCTTGTCAGGTACTGGAGTTGAAATGAGAGTGAATATTGGACTTACGTTCATCAGATGGACAGAGACATGATGCTAATGTTGATCCTTGTCTGCTGAAAGAACACCCTGGTCATATCTGCAGGTGTTGTCACTTAATTTGCTTGATTAGCTTCTCCTCTGTGTGGGCTCAATTTGAAATGAGTCTCTCTTAAAAGCCCGGTCACACCATATTTGTGTTGTACTCATAAATAACCCTCTAAATCACATATTTCTTTCACCTTTTACAATTGACTAGTATAACCTGTCAGGTAAATACAACATTTGCCAACATATATATTGTTCTTACTAGTGCTATACACCAAGTTTGCCTTTCCAAATGGTGAAAAATGTCTTTGCGACAGGTGCCAATGGATGGTGAAAGTCCGTTTGGCTTTTAACGTTGTGTGAAATAAGTGTAGGATCAACCAGCAGTAAGCGAAACAGTGTGTGGGAGTTTTTCACTTTTATTTTCCACTTTTAAAGTCTGCCAGTTACTATATAGGAGCTACTGGCTAACTGGGGGGTTGTTGCTGTGTTTTTGGTTGTGTTACCTCCTGGGGTTATTATCGACAATGCCGATCTGATCAACAGAAACAATAACGCCCACCTTCTTTCCCTCCCTTCCCCCAGCCCCTTAGGTCATCCTGGTAGGTATAAGCTTACCCCATTAGCATTGTTAGCTCTGTTGGCACTCTTGCCGTTGTTAGCACTGTTAGCTCTGTTAGTATCGCTGTCAGATAATGTCAACAGGAAAGCATAATGCCCTACTCTGCATCTGATTGGCATACCCTAAGTGGTGGGAAATTTTCCTTGAGGGTTTTCTACTAGAAAGGGATCTTTTGATAAGGTTAGGATCTATACTAAACACATGACTTTATTAGTAGCTATGGCTCTGCATACTTGCACAGCTTAGGTCCCCTAATATGGCCACTAGAGGATGAGTTACATCACCTAATTATACAAGGCTGATTCATTTCATTCAGAGAGTACGCAGGAAAAGGTTCAAGAGTTATTGGAGCAGGTTTGGCTGTGGCATGGGGCTGGAATTGTGACCTTGGGATGCTCTCTAACACAGCATCTAATCCTAGAGATGAAGTCCTTGATGTTTTTACCCAGTGACTCCTCTGCAGCCTGGGGGGGGGAGCAGCTACTGCTTCCCTGCTGACTGACCGACCTCCACAGTGAGGCCAGCAGAGATATGATGATGATTAAGTGTTAGTGTGAGTGTGTATGGAGGATGAGGGCCGGGCCAGTGGACCAAGCAGGGGGCATTTCAACACCAGCATGTGACCTGCTAGAGTTTCATTACTGATGGACGAACCAGTGGGCCCACTGGGGATGTAGACTGGTGCTAGAGTTTCAAAACAACACCCAGTGTGTGTTGCTGTGTGTGTGAGTGTGTATGAGTTTATGTGCACGATGTAGGTCAAGGCTCGAAGTCCAATGCTGTACGCAGCTTTTCAACTATTAGTGCTGCTATTAGCATCTTCGTCAGTGAGTGCATAAGAATCCCCCCACTAACCCTTCTCACACACACAAACACACTTGCAGATGGCTTCAGGATGCGTCAGAGTTTCACCTGACCGCATTTCATTTCCATGTCACCCAGCGGGAGGCCTGACCTCATTGACGTTCAACAACAGCATCTGTCTTCGGGAAAGACTCCATTGACGGGGGGACGCCTCCCTCTCACATCCTAGAAAGTTTCCTATTTAGGTAGCAAGTGAGAGGGCTTTCCAGGTATCCCCAGAGCAGATGGTGTGGACATCTTATAATTGGATATGTATTGGAAGCAAAAGAGCCTGCCCTACAAAATAATGGCTAATATTAAACTAACACTTGCGATGTAGAGAGGTCATGTCCAACATTCAAGTTGGATTTTGTTTCGCCAACATTCAGTTATCAGTATCCACTGCTGCTGCAGGGGTGGCTGTGGCTCAAGAGGTTGAGTGGGTCATCCACCAATTAGAAGATCAGCGGTCCTATCCCTGCCGCCAAAGCAACCTTAGGCAAGATACTGAACCCCAAATTGCTCAGGATGGTTGTTCCATCAGTGTATGAGAGTGTGTGTGTGAATGATTACTGAGTAGCAGGTGGCACCATGTATGGTAGCCTCAGCCACCAGTGTGTGAATGGGTGAATGTGGCTCGTAGTGTAAAAAGCGTTTAGAGTGGTTGGAAGTGCAGTGCAGTCCATTTACATTTACATTGAAGGGACACTAAAATAAGGGCCAATTGTCATTTTACCCAAAATAAAACATTATTACTTTGTTAGCCATTATTAGCCATGGGCTTGCCATCAGACCCGCATGAGAGCCGGTGAATGCTAACAAGATAATCACTGTTTCATCTGGGTTAAAGGAGGAAGTGTTGAAATTTTACGCTGAAATATTTAACTTATAATATGAGCAGAAAACCCATCTATCATATTTCAGCCCTTCAGCAAGCAGAGGTGTAAAATCAAGTCAGACTCAAGTCACAGATTTGATGACTTCAGATTCATCTTGACAAAATCAAAAAAGACTTGCAACTCGACTTGGACTTTTCTATTAATTCATGTCTTTGTCAATCCATACAGGGCAGTTTGCAGTTGAAATGTGACTTTCGCATATCCGTCTTATTACACACACTCGCTCATGCAATTACTGCCGAGAGGTATAGCAGGGCCAGCCATGATACAGCACCCCTGGAGCAGTTTAGGGATTCGGTGCCTTGCTCAAGGGCACTTTGGCAGTGCCCAGGGGGCAAACTGGAACCTCTCCAGCTACCAGCCCATACTTGGGTCTGTATGGGGACTTGACCGGTGACCTCTAGTTCCCAAGCCAAATCCCCACAGACACTACTCCTGCTGCCCCTACTTTAACACCAATGACTCATGACTTTACTTGGACTTGAGTCTTTTGACATAAAAATAGTCGATACCTTCCCCTAAGCCCAAAATTAAAAAGTTTGTTATTTAGAAAGTGTGCCACAAAGCAATTAATTTCCCTTCATTAACACTTTTCATTCCCAGGAACTTAGTCACTTACTCCTCTTTATCCCCTTTGGGACATAAGGCTTCAATGAGCTCTTTCCATTGCATTCAGTCCTTGGCAGCATCTAACACCTCTCTCCATGACAGGTTCATCTTGTCCAACTCTAGTGTCAAAGTTTTGCACCAGGTGGTTTTGGGCCTTCCAGGTTTTCCTTTGCCTGGTGGTGTCCATCTTAAGGCGACTTTCGTGATCCGGCCCTGTTATATTCTTAGCACATGGCCTAGCCATCTCAAAGGTCTGTGTGTGATTTCTCTACCTGTTTTCTTGTACAGTTGAAGGTTGGAGATTTTGTTTGGCCAGAACATGTGATGTTTTTGTGATGTTTTGTGATGTCTGTGATATGTCTGTGCCTGTGATATTTGTGATCGATCTCTGTAAATGTACAGTTAGTGGAAACGGATTTCCCTCTGGGACGAATAAAGTAAGTCTAAGAAGATCTGGCATGTTTGTCTAAGGCATCCATTGTGAAAGGGTTCCAATCTCATCATGTCTGTTTTGACCACTCGCCAACTCTCCAACACTTCCCAGCAAGTCAACACTTAATTCCCCAGATCCACTTTATAATCAATCCAACAACATTTAGTCAAGTTGCAGGACAGAACCATGAAAAACGTATGTTTTGTTACTGAACGCCAGTTGTAGATACCACAGATAATTTTGTTCACATAGAATAACTATGCAGTTGTCAACAAAGAGTTAATTGCAGTATAAAAAACATGTGAGTTAGGAAGTACAAACGGAGACGCAATAACGTTCAACCCATTGTTTAACAAATAAGTTTAGTTTATTTACTTTATTAATCCCCCTGAGGGGAAATTCAGTGTTTTCACTCTTGCTTGTCAATTACACACAGGTCCGAAAGACACACACATGCACAAACAGGACCTATACATGCACAAAGTGGAGAGATGTCAGAGTGAGGGGGCTGCCCTTGGTGAGGTGCCCCGAGCGGTTGGGAGGTTCGGTGCCTTGCTCAAGGGCACCTCGGCAGTGCCCAGGAGGTGAACTGGCACCTCTCCAGCCACCAGTCCACGCTCCATCTTTTGGTCCGGATGGGGACTCGATCAGGCGACCCTCCGGTTTCCAACCCAAGTCCCTATGGACTGAGCCACTGCCACCCCCAAATACTAATTTTAAAAAGTATATATTATTTTTGTAAATTCAATGCACCATCCTGTTCTTAAAATGGCATTATGTTTAGTAAAGAGTACATCATGACTTGTTTGGGACTCGAAACTCAAGTTTAGGGCTTGGGATTTGACTCGGAACTGGTCAATCGTGACCGTTTTTAATTTTTTGGTTGTTGCAAAAAACAATGTAGCATCCCCCCCACTGGGTGCCGCCTTGCTTAGGTTGCCTGTGGGAAGCGTGCTACTCTCAGGAACTTTAAACATCTTAAAGACATATTAAACCTCTGTGATACAACATTTGAATCTTGGGTGATTATTAGTGAGACTAAAACCCCTTTTCCACCACAATTAGCATGTGCAAAGGTTTTTTTCATACATGTTGCAACTCACTAAAAATAGGCTATAGATTCCTTTCCCATTGCAAGCAGACTGGAGCCATGTACACAGCTCTGCATCTGTGTCATGTTCAACTTCACGGACTGGCCAGACAACAGGTTAGTAAACAGTAGAAAGCAGCATGGAGGCCGCTGAAAATGTGGTGATGGTTACTCCTATACATCTCTTTTTTCAGTCTCTTTCAAACTCAGTCGATGTTTGAGTGCTGTTTGGGCAGAGAAAGACGGTATCTGGGGTGGCACGCCATTGCACCTTGCCGGCAAAGGGACTAAAATTGTGAATGCCGATTGTAACCTTTCCTATTACATACAAAAGCCCGATGTTAGCGGGTGTTAGTGGGGTTTTTTTGTGTAGTGGGAAAGGCGCTTTATTCTCATTGAGCAGGGATTCTGTCTTACTTAAGGACAATTTGGCAGGACACCTTGCATCCATGAGCGCAGGGAACACGTAATCCGTTTTTGGTAATTGGATGGGCATTCTTAACACCAAGGAACCTCACTGCTTCCACTAGCACCAGTTTAGTTCAAATTCATTATTATTATACGTGCAACAATTACAGAGATGCAGTCATTGGCAATGTAAATCTTAGGCCTCACGCTCCCCTCAACATGCTCTTTAAATATCTTTACAATATAATAAAAACTAAATCTGAATCTAAGACATAGAACAGTGCAAATTAAATTATAGGCCTGATATACAAATATAAATGAAATAGAAATACAGTAATTACATTTTTGAAGACAGTAATGCAAATAAAGGAACATAATATAAACAGGAAGGTATAAACAGTTTGGAGAATGGTAAGTGAAGTATATAAAGGTAAGGGGCAGTATTAATCAATTGTGTGATATCGTGTTTTGTTTTTTGTTGTGCTTCCCTGAACTTACCTTTGAGCAGTGAATGGCAGCCGGGGAAACACGCTCTGACAAAAGATCAGTATGTCTTTTCAGGAACCAGCAGGCAGCAGCAGCTCTAAACAGCTTAGAGAGCTGAGACAACACACACAGACCACCTCACCTCCGATCCTCTCTTGTCTCTATAGCTCAGCCAATACTAATCAGGAAGTAGATTAGTCAAGAGAGCCTGTAGCCTCAAACAGCTTAGAAGACCGAAACAATAGCTGCAGCTACCACACAGAGAAACAGGAAGGTGAGGGAAGAAGTCCTCCGATGCTTAGACTGTGTATGGATTTCATTTCTATAGTGATTTTATGCTCTTTATTTTGATTGCGCATTATTTATATAAAACAGGAGTATCTGTTTACCTGTGCAAAATGTGATCACCAGGTGTGCATTAGATAGGAAAATGCAGTGATGTCTATGATGT
Organism: Epinephelus lanceolatus; assembly: GCF_041903045.1. Lineage (NCBI taxonomy): Eukaryota > Metazoa > Chordata > Actinopteri > Perciformes > Serranidae > Epinephelus > Epinephelus lanceolatus. The sequence goes on from NC_135755.1 coordinate 20,567,345, forward strand.
CACCTAAAGAGGTTCTTTATGCATCTTTTTTTCTTGATTGAATTTCTATTTGTTCTGCTTCTTAAATATTTTTATTTAAAAAAAAATAATATTTTTGATCATTTCTTGGCCTCATAAACATTATTTTTACATCTGTCTTCAGTATTGATTAATCTAAATATTTGCCATATATTGTTCAACATCACACAGAAACAAATAGTTTCTGTAATAATTTTAAAAACAATCTAAATAAACCATTTGAAAGTTGAATAACCATCTCTAAAGGCAGGATAAACTGTTTGTATGTTAACCCTGAAAGGTTTTCCTGTTTATATATTTAGAATAAGTTTAATTTGCAGTTTTTATGTTTACTTTGTTCATCATTGTGGCCCTGTCATATCCCAGCCAGTATACAGTACACATGAAGTTTTATAATGTAATGTGTACAATTACACCAATATGTGAGCATTTTGTTCTACTCCTGCTGGATCCATCATATAATAAATATGACTGGATAATTTCAACTTTTTCATGTTGTGTGGTACTGTTCATGTTCTGGGTACTGTGACAGACTCTGTGCTGTATTGCTGCCATCTGCTGGTCAATAAGTGTATTGTGAGACCTCTGGAGCCCTTAAATAGTCCATACATTAAAAGTCAGTGGCACACACAACACCCTTAGATACACCTGTTTCTCAAACAAATTAACAATCAATTAAATCACCATTAAATATTTGACTTTTAGGGCTCCTGGTGGAAATTTTACTTCTTCATCAGATATAGACTTTACCTGGTGTTGGTCCACAGGCCCTACCATCAATTACATTATTATAATTTATTTGCTATATTTAATTGAGCTATTTCAACATTACAGTGTGTCTAGTGATGGCTGGTGGTGACATTGGGTGGGTGGGCTAACATTATATCCATCAGTGTATGCTGCAGTAACAGCAGCATCACATCTGGATTTAGACTTTTGCATAAGGAGACCTATGAAGAAAAACCACGGTCTGAATTTGTCAGATTAAAACTATTTTAATATTATATAACATTTTGCATCTATTTAAATTTTAAAATTTAAGTCATTTTTTATTCATCCTCCACTTCCCTCCTCTTCTATTTCTACTGTTCTTCTATTTCTCTGCTAGTTGGAGTAGGCTGATTTGAATGCACTGTTTACAATAAGTAGTACCTTTATGTGTTATTTCTAACAGCCATTTCTAACAACAACATCTGTCACTATGTATGTACCAATGTTCTCATATAAATAAAGGAACAATAAAAGTTATATTTCCTCTTCATTTGTGTTTTTGTGAAATCTTTGTGTATGTCTGTGTGCAGATCACGTAGTTTGGTGATAATAAATAAGTGACGAACAAACTTCTCAGCTCACCTTGTAGATCAGTGTCCTGTATGTCATCACACAGACAGCTGTCTCTGTCTCCCTCTAGAGGATAACACCAGTCACTGCACTCGAGCAGTATTAGATACCAAGTTACAGTAATATCACATGTTGGGGATTTTTAATCTCAGAGGCTTTTCCTGGTTATATTGATTTTCAAATTAAAAAAAGTAGGCTAAAAATGTAGGGTACCTTCACTGTCTATAATTGACAGTTAAGCCCAAAATCAAAAACACATATTTTTCCTCTTACCTGTAGCTCCATTTATAAAGTACTGGAGATATCGGCTGTCAAGATGTCTGCCTTCTCTGGAACAAGATGGTACTCAGCTTGCGGTGCTTAAAGCGCCAAAAATTACATTAAAAAAGTCAACAGTAATGTCTCTTTACAGAAATCATGACCTAGTCACTCAAAAATAATCCACAGACCTTGTTGTGAGCAGTTTCATGTAGGAACTATTTTCCCTCTACCGAACTACACCAACCAACCGTATCACTGCGCAGAAAGACGTGTGCATCTACTGCTAGCTTACTTAACACCACTGAGCTAGCTAACAATTTATGCCAACAATACCGGCCAGCTAAGGAGGACGCCATTAATGTGTAACATGGCCTTTGAAATAATTTAAAAATAAATTTGAGTATTTTTAAGTTCATGCTTATAGTGGTTGTAGAGTTGATGAGGTTACTTTGCCTCTTTATCTCTTTAATGTGCACTATTCTGTGTTTATGTGATAAAGACCTTCAGTATTTACACAGTTATGCTAAATATTCGACACATTTTATAGAAAATATTAGGAAGTACTTCATGAGGACAGAAACAGCAGCAACAGTGGTTGATTCAGATTTACTCCATTGTTGTTGCTCCTTAGGTAACAAGAGCTAACTACTGAAGCTATACTTGTTAGCATCTGTGAGCTACGCTTTGGCTTTCCAGTAGAAACACTGCAGTTGGTTACCATTCCAGTCTCAGCGTCTCTCTACTTGCATTTACAATCCAAACAACTGGAGAACTTTTAGGCAGCAAAAGACCTGATGATGAACTGGATGTGACTAATGTGAAAAAAAAAAATAGTTATTACAGTTGAAGCCTGATGACTGGTGACAATAAACAGAGCCATCAGGCCAACATTTCTATGCGGAGCCTAAGAGGGCTGTAAATGGGTTGAAAAATGGGCCCTGTTTGGAATTGTCCACTGGTTCTTCAATGGGATCATACCGATTTCCCACAAGGTTGATCTTACCCAAGTGGGCTCCAAATAAGATCCTCATGCTGGGCCCATACCCACTTGGTTGCCCTAACATAACCCATGCATGGCTCATTTGGGTGAACCCATCCATGTGGGCAATTGGCATGGGACCATTATTGAACCTGTAAACAATCCCATAGAGAGCCCATTTTCAGCCCATTTACTAACCACATGAGCCCCACATGCAGATGTTGTCTGGGTACATTCAGTTCTGATTAACACAGCAGTCAACATAACCAGTTCAAGCACTGATACGAGCAGTTTATTATTTTTCTCCACCTTAAAATAAAAAGAATTAACATCTCCTGTTCCTACAAAAACAGGCTGAGGGTAGAGAAGACAGTTAGAGGGGGCAGCACAAGGTGGCACCAAAGACAGTTACAGGATAATCACTACAACCATGATACACTCACCCACTCTCAAAGTGGCTACATCCAGCTAGCACTACACACCACTTCACTACGAACCATGGTGTTACACCACCACTTTAATTTCACTTAATCTGGGCAGATTATTATCCACAAACAATTCTAGTGGTCATGGTAACTGACCCTGGATCTCAGTGTGTACCTCAGACAAGAGGCAAAAAACATAGAGGCCTACAAATGGATAGCTTGGCCTTTTCTAACCTAAGCTCCTCCCACTGACAAGCCCTACTTCCTCATCTATCCTCCCCTAATCCACCCAAAGTCCTCAGTCCTAAAGTCCTCCTCACTACACCATGCTGAAGTTGTGTAGTGACGAATGAAGAATGCTACATCTTCAGCTCCCACAGTCAACATGAGGCGTCATAGCACATCACAGCAACAGACTCCGAGCCATGAACCCACAGTCCCGCATAGAGCGGCTCAGTGAACGTAGTCTGGTATCTGTGGAGGAGCGTCATGGTGTCAGAGACATCATAGAAGGACAGAATACCTGCCCTGTGATCCAGGTACACTCCCACTCTGGATGACAGAGTGTATGGCTTGGCAGCATAGATGTACACGTCTGACCTGATAACGACTGTCGAAACAATCGACAGCCCAAGACTTGTCATTGAACCCAATGACGCTCTCAGTTCCTTTTCTGCTGACGTCCTTGTATGAGACGCCAACGGAAATAGCTCCCCAGCTCCTCTCCACCTCGAAGTAGTGACATCCAGTCAGACTCTCATTACTCAGGACCAGAGACCCGTCCATGAATCTATCTGGATGACTGGGATATCCCTGATCCTCTGCCATTTTTGTTACTTTTCGATTCCCATCCGATAACAGCAGGTATCCATTCAGTGTGTTTGGATCCAGGGTTATTTCACATGAGTATTTGAGGAATTCAGCCCTGGTTTTGGGCTCGTCCACCTCAGCATCTGTTGGTGACAGCATGGTTTGATCCTCATTGATCCTTCCCTGTGGTGTATCTGACACAGTTACCATCTCATCTGCAGGTCCTGGAGCAGCTTGGAGTCCTGTCTTCTTCGGCTGCTCCACTGAATCTAACATGTTGGTTTCCTCCAGGACACGCCTCGGCATGAAGACCTGTCCGCACTGAGGACAGCTGTGGGTTTCCTCCTGATTCTCTTCATCGCAGTGGCTTTTAATACAGCTCATGCAGTAGCTGTGCCCACAGGGAATTGCCACCGGATCTCTGAGTAGATCAAAACACACTGAACAGTGTTTTTCCTGGTCAGAGTGAAGTCCTTGCTGCGCCATGACAGTAACAAACAGTTTCACTTCCTGATAAATGCTTGCCTCTGATTCGAAGTTAATTTCCCTCATATGCACTTGCTGATCTGCGTTGAATGTGGATTGTCAGCTCTCACACTTAACAGCATGCTGGTTAGACTCATCTGAAAACTTGTAGATCTATGGAGGCAGGACTCTTAGGCTGAATGGAATTGGCTGTGTTGTAGAGCAGAGGGAGGGGTTATCTGGGTTTCCTTCTTCCTGGAAGAGGACGGCGTGTGTTAATAGCTGCTGTTTACAAGAATGACTGAATAAGGTCTACCTATAACACCTTTCTCTAACAAAACAGAAAAGGAAAAAGTAACCACAGAATCTGTTCCATATGCCGTTTTATTAAGGAGGAGGAAATTGCTTGGAGAAATGCTGTTTCTCCTATCTCCTACATGCTGTTTTTTAGGAGTACAATAGAGTCTAATACGAATGACATCCAATCACACAAACTTTAAAGACTGAAATGAATACTACGTCCAAAGAAAGTCCTGTCTACTGAAAATGTACGATTACCACCAAGAGAGTTATATCCTATGCATCAACATAGACCATTAGGATTTACATGTGGGTCTACACTGGATTTTCTAGCAGGCTCATTTTAAGGTTTTTATTCCAACATTAAAGGCGCTGTATGTAACAATGTGGCCAAAACGGTTACTGCACTCAAATTCAAAATACTGCCGCGAGTCATGTCCGCCCCCCCTCCCCTACAGATTTGAGGTTGCTGGACAGCGGTACACTGGAGACTGATTTGTTTGCCCACTGGCGGCTGCCGTGGCGCCGCGTCCGTGATCTTCAGTTTTCCAGCGGACCGTTCGAGCAAGTCTGGCTTCTCTGCTGCTAACGCTGCTGCCGGGATACAGCTGAGGAGACTGCTAATGCTATGTACTGGGACACTGCTAATGCTGCTTGCCGTGCTGCTGTAGCTCAGTCGTAACTGTAACTGATGCTGAGACTCTACTGACTGCGTGACTGGTAGACAGCAGTGGGTGGTGCAACAGGCCAAAACACAAATTCAAAACATAAACATGATTTGCGGACCGTAAAATATTTAGATTTAGATTTCTTACATATAGCTCCTTTAATTCAAGTATAAATATTTTTGAGAAGTGTGAGTAACAGCCTTAGATTATCTTACTCTCAGTGCCAAAATGTGGGTGCTGCACCAGACTGTCAAGATGAAGAGAGAGCTGAGCCAGAAGGTCAGCTCTACGTCCATCTACATCCCAACCCTCACCTATGGTCATGAGCTCTGGGTAGTGACCGAAAGAATGAGGTTGTGGATACAAGTGGCTGAAATGAGTTTCCTTCATGGGGTGGCTGGGCTCAGCCTTAGAGATAGGGTAAAGAGCTTGGACATCTGGAGGGAGCTCGGAGTAGAGCCACTACTCCTTTGTGTCGAAAGGGGTCAGTTGAAGTGGTTCGGGCATCTGATCAGAATGCTCCATTGATGGCAGGATGCCTCCTGGGAGCCTCCCGTTAGAGGTTTTCCAGACACGTCCAACTGGTAGAAGGCCCTGGGGCAGACTCAGAACACGCTGGAGGGATTACATATCTCGTCTGGCCTGAGAATGCCTTGGGGTCCTCCAGGAGGAGCTGGGAAGCGTTGCTGCCGAGACCAGGACCCCGATAAGCAGATGAGATGGATGGATGGATGGATGGATGGATGCCAAAATCGTCCTCCTATAGCCAAGGTAACTTTGACTCTTTTCATTGTTAAAATAATCCAGCCATGCCTCAAAAGCTACACAATTGCATACAGCACAAAAAAAAGTATCAAAAGTTTGACATCTTAATAACTTGACAAAACGCATACCTGTAAATTTTAGGCGGTCTAAATCTAGATTTGATGTGATATTAGTCATTAACTAATCAGGACAATTACTGTGCAGCTCATTCTGCCAAACTCACAGAAGTGTGACTGCTGTATTATAGTATATTATTTGCTCTATTTTACATGAAATACAGTTAAACACATGCACATGCAATGCATAGGCTAGAAGACTTTGCACACTCTCTTCTGTGCCACACGTTGTAAAGATGTAAAACTGTTACAATGAAAAACTATTTCTGTTGCTTTTCCTGAGCTAATCCATTAATACACAAACCTTTATTTGTCAGAATATGAATTTTATATAAGTCAGATATAGTTTTTGTCAAATAAACTGTAATTTAAGAGAAGTGCTTCAGACATAAAAAAATGAAAAATACAGATTGTAGAATCTATCTTTATGTGATTCTAATGAGTCAGACATTCTAGAATCTATCTTTATGTGATTCTGTCGTAGATATTCTAGAATCTATCTTTGTGTGATTCTTAAGTGTCAGACATTCTAGAATCAATTGTTATGTGATTCTAAAGTGTCACAGACATTCTAGAATCTGTCTTTATGTGATTGTTATGTCATAGACATTCTAGAATCTATCTTTATGTGATTCTAATGTGTCATAGACATTCTAGAATCTATCTTTATGTGATTCTTATGTGACATAGACATTCTAGAATCAATCGTTACATGATTCTAATGTGACACAGAGATTCTAGTATCTGTCTTTATGTGATTCTAATGTCATAGACATTCTAGAATCTATCTTTATGTGATTCTTATGTCATAGACATTCTAGATTCTTTGTGATTCTAATGAGTCAGACATTTCAGAATCTATCATTGTGATTCTAATGAGTCAGAGATTCTAGAATTTATCTTTATGTGATTCTAACATGTCATAGACATTCTAGAATCTATCGTTATGTGATTCTTATGTGTCATAGACATTCTAGAATCAATCGTTACGTGATTCTAATGTGACACAGAGATTCTAGTATCTGTCTTTATGTGATTCTAACGTGTCATAGACATTCTAGAATCTATCTTTATGTGATTCTTATGTGTCATAGACATTATCGATTCTATCTTTATGTGATTCTTATGTGTCATAGACATTCTAGATTCTATCTTTGTGATTCTAATGAGTCAGATTCTAGAATCAATCTTTATGTGATTCTTATGTGTCATAGACATTCTAGATTCTATCTTTGTGATTCTAATGAGTCAGAGATTCTAGAATCAATCTTTATGTGATTCTAATGTGTCATAGACATTCTAGAATCTATGTTTATGTGATTCTTATGTGTCATAGACATTCTAGAATCAATCGTTACGTGATTCTAATGTGACACAGAGATTCTAGTATCTGTCTTTATGTGATTCTAACGTGTCATAGACATTCTAGAATCTATCTTTATGTGATTCTTATGTGTCATAGACATTATCGATTCTATCTTTATGTGATTCTTATGTGTCATAGACATTCTAGATTCTATCTTTGTGATTCTAATGAGTCAGAGATTCTAGAATCAATCTTTATGTGATTCTTATGTGTCATAGACATTCTAGATTCTATCTTTGTGATTCTAATGAGTCAGAGATTCTAGAATCAATCTTTATGTGATTCTAATGTGTCATAGACATTCTAGAATCTATCTTTATGTGATTCTTATGTGTCATAGACATTCTAGAATCAATCATTACGTGATTCTAATGTGACACAGAGATTCTAGTATCTGTCTTTATGTGATTCTAATGTCATAGACATTCTAGAATCTATCTTTATGTGATTCTTATGTCATAGACATTCTAGATTCTTTGTGATTCTAATGAGTCAGAGATTCTAGAATCTATCTTTATATGATTCTGTCATAGACATTCCAGAATCTATCTTTATGTGATTCTAATGAGTCACAGACATTCTAGAATCTATCTTTCTGTGATTCTAATGTGTCATAGACATTCTAGACTCTATCTTTATATAATTCTAATGTGTCACAGAGATTGTAGAATCTGTCTTTATGTGATTCTTATGTGTCATCGACATTCTAGAATCAATCTTTATGTGATTCTTGTGTCATAGACATTCTAGAATCAATCTTTATGTGATTCTAATGCGTCACATAGATTCTAGAATCTATCTTTATGTGATTCTTATGTGTCCTAGACATTATACAGTCATCTGTATGTGATTCATATGTGTCATAGACATTCTAGATTCTGTCTTTGTGATTCTAATGAGTCAGACATTTCAGAATCTATCGTTGTGATTCTAATGAGTCAGAGATTCCAGAATCTAACTTTATGTGATTCTAATGTGTCATAGACATTCTAGAATCAATCTTTATGTGATTCTAATATGTCATAGAGATTCTAGAAACTATCTTTGTGATTTTTGTGTCATAGACATTCTAGAATCTATCTTTATGTGATTCATATGTGCCAGACATTATAGAATCATCTCTATGTGATTCATATGTGTCATAGACATTCTAGATTCTGTCTTTGTGATTCTAATGAGTCAGACATTTCAGAATCTATCTTTGTGATTCTAATGAATCAGAGATTCCAGAATCTAACTTTATGTGATTCTAATGTGTCATAGACATTCTAGAATCTATCTTTATGTGATTCTTATGTGTCATAGACATTCTAGAATTAATCTTTATGTGATTCTAATGTGTCATAGACATTCTAGAATCTATCTTTATGTGATTCTAATGTGTCACAGACAATCTAGAATCAATCTTTATGTGATTCTAATGTGTCATAGACATTCTAGAATCTATCTTTATGTGATTCTTATGTGTCATAGACATTCTAGAATCTATATTTATGTGATTCTTATGTGTCATAGACATTCCAGAATCTATCTTTATGTGATTCTAATGTCATAGACATTCTAGATTTTATATTTATGTGATTCTAACGTGTCATAGACATTATAGAATCTATCTTTATGTGATTCTTATGTGTCATAGACATTCTAGAATTAATCTTTATGTGATTCTAATGTGTCATAGACATTCTAGAATCAATCTTTATGTGATTCTAATGTGTCATAGACAATCTAGAATCTATCTTTATGTGATTCTAATGTGTCATAGACATTCTAGAATCTATCTTTATGTGATTCTTATGTGTCATAGACATTCCAGAATGTATCTTTATGTGATTCTAATGTCATAGACATTCTAGATTTTATATGTATGTGATTCTTATGTGTCATAGACATTCTACAATCTATTTTGTGATTCTTATGTGTCATAGACATTTCAGAATCTATCTTTGTGATTTTAATGAGTCAGAGATTCTAGAATCTGTCTTATGTGATTCTTATGTGTCATACACATTCTAGAATTGATCTTTATGATTCTTGTGTGTTATAGATATTCCAGAATCAATCTTTTTGTGATTCTATTGTGTCACAGAGATTCTAGAATATGTGTTTTTGTGATTCTTATGTATCATAGACATTATAGAACCTATCTTTATGTGATTCTTATATGTCATAGACTTTATAGAATCATCTGTATGATTCGTATGTGTCATAGACATTCTAGATTCTATCTTTGTGATTCTGAGTCAGACATTTCAGAATCTAGCTTTGTGATTCTAATGAGTCAGAGATTCTAGAATCTATCTTTATGTGATTCTAATGAGTCATAGACATTCTCGAATCTATCTTTATGTGATTCTATGTGTCATAGACATTCTTGATTCTATCTTTATATGATTCTGTGTCATAGACATTCCAGAATCTATCTTTATGTGATTCTAATGTCATAGACATTCTTGAATCTATCTTTATGTGATTCTAATGTGTCATAGACATTCTAGAATCTATTTTTATTTGATTCTAATGTGTCATAGACATTCTAGAATCTGTCTTTATGTGATGCTAACATATCACAGACATTCTAGAATCTATCTTTATGTGCTTCTAATGTGTCATAGACATTCTAAATTTTATCTTTATGTTCTTTCAGACTTCAATCATCCAATCCACCAAACAACACCAAATAAGAGTCAACAGCAATAAAAAGCTGCTTGGCATTGGCAGAGAAGATTTGGCAGTTTTTTATGGGCACAACCCACATACTCAGCTCTGCTGCTCATCCCACAAATACATGTTCCTTACAAATGTGGCACCATTTAAAAGAGAAATAAACAGACTTTCCAATGGTATAAGATCTACCGCCAAGGATTGTCACAACAGAGAAATAATCTACCAAACACAAGTTACTTTTTGTGCCTAGTGTATGTGTCATTCTAACAGGTTGTAAGGTTTTCAGAATCTATATGCAAGTTAATGGGTTATAGAGATTTAAGAACCTTTCTATGTGTGATTCTAAAGTGTCATGGAGATTCTACAATCAATATGTAATTGTGACCAGTGATTGTGTCAGAGATTCTAGAATCTATCTAAATGGGATTTTTAGTGACGTACATACGAAGAGGAAGGCAGGATATGTTTGAAAAGATATGGGAACCGTGTAATGTGTTTGTTAAGAGTATTGATAGCAAATGACAACGAGGAGGAATAAGCATTCAGTTATGTAAACCTTATAACAGGGTTAATGAGTTCAAATACCTATAATTGTTATAGGTCATTAAATTGTGCACAAATGTTCATGGCTGAGAAGTTTGTGATGTGTATGTGTATTGTTTGTTTGTCATTTTTGTTTTTGTTTTGTTTTTGTTTACAACACTTGTACCACAGCAGGTGCCTTTATTAATGAGGCACGCACAGGTCTACACATTTGCTATAATTCTGTGAATATTTACAAGTGTATGTGTGTATATAAGAAAAATGTCAATAAATATATTGTTTAAAAAAATGGGATTTTTATGCATCATAGAAATTCTATGAACTATCTGATTTAAAGCGTCATAGAGATCCTAGAATCTATCTATATGCAATGCCAATGCATCACATACACACAGGCACACACACACATGCAATATCACATCTGAGTGGAACGTTGAGGAGATGACCTTCCTCACACAATTATGCAACAAACAGAACTGCCATATCACTCGCATTTTTCACATGGCTAACCATACATGAGCTTTTACTGTTATTCTGATCATGTCCTCCTCTTCTTTAATCAAAATTTCCTACGTTCTGTTGAATTTCAATGCTGCCTTTTCTGCATCAATTTAGGGTGAAATTGTCTTTAATTTCATCAAAATAAAAGTCCTCTGCCACTTTCATATTTTTATTGAGGGTAATAAATGCATGTGCCCTGTGTTTCTCCAGAAATCTAGCCTATGGTTGGAGTAACAACCTTAAGTATTTATTAGGATGCTTTTCCACAGTAGGATATTCAACTATTCTCTTGTGGTGATAATCATACATTTTCTGAAGACAGCACTTTGGACATAGTATTTATTTCAGTCTTAAAAGTTTATAACAACTTCTGGATAACATGACATGAAAAATAAAAAAAAAAAAAAAAAAAAAAAAAACAAATACACATTTTTTAATCGCACCCCAGGTTGACATAATTAGAATTCATAAAAGCAGTTTTGAAAAAATAAAAATAACAATAAAATCACAGGAAAAAAAAATCTCCCCCCCCCCTAAAACAGCTCTTGTAGACTTTCAGTACATCAGGAGTCTGTACACCCGACGTGAGAGAAGCGTCACATCAGGGACTGTTAACAACAAATGTACAGACACTTCAACCTGTGTTTCAACAGGGTCAAGTGTGAACACTTTTTACCAATTTTAGATACAAATTCAAGCCAGTCAAAGTGGATTTGAAGGTTTTGGGGTGCAAAGCTCCCAAAACCTCAGGCCATCTTTTTACGAGCAAAGCCCAGCACCTGGAAATGTTAAAGAACACAAAACAAATATCGAGGTTTTCTAATCAAGGAGCCAAGATTTAATTCAAATCCTTTTTGCACAAATATCTGTCACATTCCCCAATCATTAGACTACGTAAAAGCAAATCCCCTTTATCTCAGTTCAACATTTATCAATTCTACAACTTGAATACAAAAGGTTTAAGTGATTGGCATTGTTAATATCATACAAGACTGTTACGTTGAAGGGAAAATGGCTCTGTCTGTGCTCAGTAGTTGGCTTTATTTTTCAGTGAAATGCCTGAACTTTGTTAGCGTTTGAAAACAGCGAACAATCTCCCCACAGCCGAATAAAGTTTATATACCTTTTTATCCTCTTTTTTCAAATATATATTTATTATATATAAAATACTGTTTCATTCATAAAAGCCTTACTTTGTACAATATCTGAGTCGATGTGCGTCAGTAAGCATTGAAGTGAATGCATGAATGTGTGTGGGTGTATGTGTGTGTAATTGTGTGTGAGCGCGTGAGTGTGTGAGCTAAAAAGGAACCTGGAAAAAATTGTCGTATAACAAACAGCTGGTACCGATTCAGGACCTAATACACTAAAAACAAAAGGTGTTTTACACAATATACACATTTTATTACTTACAAAAAAAAAAGGTAAGAGGAAGAAGGTGTAGGCTGATGGTTAGAAGGTGGGCTACAGCAGGGTTAGTACCACCAAATGTAACGTTAAAACCACAGAAACATGACGGAGATAGAGAGAGAAAGAGTGTGTGAATGAAGAGCTAGTAATAAAAAAAAAAAAAAAAAAGGCAGTCTCGCTAAGGAAAGCTCATCGTCAGTGCATCTCTCATCTTGGATGTTCCGAAGTCAAAGTGCCGATTTGGTAACCGTGGAGACCATCCACTCCTCATCAATAAGGCCAAAAACAAAACAAAAAAAACAAACAAAAAAAAACAAAACAAAAAAAAAAGCGCACTTCTGTCTAGACAGGGATGTACAGTATCACATTTTTGTTGCACCAACGTCAAAAGTGACTTTTCTTTTTAAAAAAAAAAAAAAAACAAGAGAAAGGAAGATGTGATCCTTTTTTTGGGAAAGAAGGGAGAAGAATGAAAAATGCACTTTTGTTGTCACACATCCATCATGGCACCATTTAGTGGATATTTTTCTGCTTTCGTTTTGAGGTACTTCTTAAGAGAAACAAAGAATAAATGTAAGATTTATTTACGTCAGTTTTTTTCTTTTCTTTTTCTTTTTTTTTTAAGCTGTGTTGCACAGTAGCACCATTGTTTAAGTTGTAAGTTTGTTTTCCGGAAGACAATGCACCATTGGAATTCCACCTTGTCGTCAGGCGACGGCCTATCCGTCACTGTGACCACCGCCCCCACCCCTTACTTGTCTCCCATCATCCAATCATCTCGGTACTGATTTATGCGTCCCCGGCAACGGTGGGTTTGCTCGTTGCCGTGTGCCGTTACGTCCTCTTCATGCAGACCACGCAACGGCTGACGCGCGTCCGTAGGTTACCCGCCTTGAGAGTCTCCGACTGGGGCTTCCTGTAAGGGCCAAAGGGGGAAGGTGGTTACGACAGGGAGATGGACATATGTGCTTTATATCATTTTCAGATATCAATTCAATTTTCAGGCACGTTAACAGTGAAATTATTTGTTTTTCTGTTTTAAAATGAGCGTTTGACCATTTAAAAAACAGATTCTCTTTCTTCTCATCTGCGACCCCTCTCTGTCTTACATCTCTAAATCTCTTTTGTCTATATCACCCTTTTTTAATGCATCTTTCGTGCTTCAACTTTCACTCATGCAACAGCTTCTCCACTCATGAATCCGCACCTGAACATCTCAGAGGGTTCCACAGTGGCCAGCCAGAAGCTGTACGAGTTGCCGTAGTAGTTGCACGTCCCTCTGCCGTGGCACTCTATGAAGGGCGCGCTGCGGAACTCCTCCAGGCAGGAGCCGGGGGAGGCCAGGGCCTGACCGGAGCCCTCTGCACCTGCACTGGTGTGCTGAGGAGGAGAGGGAAGACTGGTTATGTAGTGGACTGCATGTGAACAACAATGTGAACAAGAGTGCTGAGTGCAAACATGTCCTACCATCATGAAGGAGTATCCTATCCACAGAGCTTCCCAATTCAAAGGGCAAGTGGGAATCTGGATGGTCTGACTGTGGACTGCGATCACCATGGCTGGAGCTTCACACACTGCACACCTACACACAGAAATATACAATTAAACATCTTGCATCATCCCTTCAGTCGTCCTCTCTTCCTTCTTCTTCTTCCCTCTGTCTCCACCCTACCTGCTGATGTACGGCTTGATGCCCTCTCCAGTGATGGGGGCCATGGACATGGGCATGGGCTCCGGCGTGGACAGCCAGTAGGAGTAGTCGTTGCGGGAGGCAAAGTTGCAGACGTTGTTGATGTTGCAGAACATGAAGGGCATGGTGCTGAACCTGCGCAGACAGCTGCCGGCCGTGCCTGGAGCAGAGGAAGAGGAAGGTCAAATATATGATGGTAAAATAAGATCAGGAGGGCTGAGTAAAGTTTAACTCCTTCGTACCAAGGTCCTGGCCGTGTGCCCTCTCGTTGCCCTGCACGTACAGCAGGGAGTAACCGTCGTAGATGAGGTTAGTTCCTTCGGGACAGTAGGGCACATCCTGACCTTGGCTGTGGCGAGTGATGAGGAAGCCGTGGGCTGCAGAGACTGAGCCCGGAGGACCGGGAAGACCCTGTGGACCGTCTGAACCAGGGGGACCAGGGTAGCCACGCTGACCTAAGATCAGAGGAAAGGCGTGTATCAGAAATTAAACTAAATCGCTCAACCACTAAGTCCCACTGTGTTTCTGGTTTTATAAATTATTCGCCCAGCTTCAGTCAAGATGGTATTTTTAACAACTACAACTGAGCTGTGATGGTTGGTATGTCTGGTTCCAGTGTCACTCACCAGGCTGACCAGCGGGTCCGTTGTCTCCCTTCCTGCCAGGTGGGCCGCTGAAGCCAGGAGGACCCTCTGGACCAGGATCCCCAGGATCACCAGGCAGACCTGAGAGCACGGAGACAGAGAAGAGTACTCATTGTTAGATTAGTGAACCGTCTCTGGTGCTAGAACTAGCAACTTATGCAACATGACCCTATATCGATATAAATGGTGTTGTCTAAATCTGTATCTTGTTTGAAAACATATCGATATATCGTACATAGCCGTTCTATCGCCCAGCCCTATGTTGACCTAATGAAAATGTCATTGTAATGATCAGACATGTTTCCGATAGTTTGACTGTCCTAAACAATATTATTTTTCTCTTCTCGTGACCTTCATCAGATCGCATCAAACAGTCCACAGTCACTCACCTGGAACTCCATCACGCCCAGAAGGACCAGGGAGTCCCCGACCACCGGGCAGGCCTTGAGGACCAGGGGGTCCTCGCTCTCCCTTCACCACAATGGGAGCTGCAGGTACACCGGGGTCACCAGGGGGGCCTGGAGGTCACAAAGGAGAATAATCAGTCATATTTTGTGTTGAAATAAACAGAAGTTCTTTTCTATTCCTGACACTATTCACTGTAACCGAAAATCCAAATGTGTTCACCTACCAACGGGTCCGATATCTCCAGGGTCTCCGGGAAGGCCGCTGCTGCCAGGAATTCCTGAGTCTCCCTTTGGTCCTGGCAAAAACACAATGATACAAATGTTTGGGTTTTGCTTGCGATGAAACCACAAGATAAAAGTACAGTTTTGGATAATAGGAAGATACAGGAAAAAGCTGTGGGAGTATGGTGGACTAACCAGGGAATCCAGGAACGCCAGGCAGGCCGATATCTCCCTTCAGACCAGGACTACCGGGAAGACCAGAGGGACCCTGGTAAGAAAGAGGTCCACAGTTACAACTCCACAAAAAAGTTTAACTTTGCTTTTCTTAGATCCAAATCTAGCAAATTTAAAGGTCCAGTGTGATGGATTTAGGGGGATTTATTGGCACACATTAGCAGGTGCTTGGCTAGCGGCATTTGCGACAAGCCAAGCAACACTGGATAAACACTGATTTGTAACGTTACACTGCTTTATTCAGCGTTTTTACCGGTTTAAATCCCCTGATCTGTTTGTTTTGGAGAGGAAGAGACCTCTGCAGTAAGGAATCCTAACCGGGAGTTCACACTTGGAACACAGGAGAAGTTTCATCTGGTTGCAATCTGCAATCCTCACCACTAGATGCCCCTAAATCCTACACACTGTGTCCTCAACCAAATAATCTTACCGGGAATCCAGGAGTGCCACTCTCTCCCTTCTGTCCGGGGAAGCCCGGCTGGCCAGGAGCTCCGGGAATACCTTTCTCTCCCTTAATGCCGCCACTTCCTGGAGGCCCACGGGGACCCTCTGGTCCGGGTCCACCTTCATACGCAGACGCCAAAAGTCAGGAACAGAATGATAGGGAAATGACACAATAACATACAAGTTTCTTCTCATTATAGTCTCACCAGAGATCAGTTTGGTTTCCATTTAGCAACTCAAAAGCAGGATTTTCTACTGTTAAAAAATCCTATTGAGAAGTTGTGTTGTCTAAATTTAGATTAACAACTGAAAAGATGAAGTAAACATAAACTTACTTCATATTTTAATCTGCATAAATGGAAACTGAACTGACCCAGACCTTTGTTTTTTTACAATGCAGCCAGTAAAATTAACAAATTGCTTGCTAGACGTCAACTTCCATTTCATCCACAAAAACCTTTGCAACACACAACAAAAGCGTATTTCTTACATTTTACATAACCGGCTAAGAAAACCTTCATATTGGTGATGTTGCTAACCATTTAGAGACGTTATTTTACATATAATTTCAGTCAATATTTCTCAGAGGCAGAGCTGAGGTCCGATCTTTGCTATTCAAATTTGCCAGTTTACAAACTAGCTTTAAATCCACCAGCTTTACCTCAGAGAAACTTGTCTGTCAGAGTTGAAAAAGACGAGGACGACAAGGAAGAAACGTAAAAACCAAAGCATATTGTTCATGCAGAATGTCGAGAAAACACAATAGGATTAAATGTGTTTGGGTGATTATGAGCCGTCCTGAGTGCCCAGTCTGTCCTGCGGGGTGAAGAAAGGGTAAAACACAACTGCCAACACCAACACTGATGTTCACTCAGTCTCACACACTCTCTCCAAATGTCGCTCCTAATCAAAACAGAACATGTTATGATACAGATCCCATTTAAGAGCATGTATCAAAACCATCAAACCACTGGAGTCTAACCTGGAGGACCTAGGGTTCCCAGAATTCCCATTCAAAGCGGAGCCGGGTTGACGGCGCAGGACAAAAAAAGAAGAGGAGGTTAAGACAGAAGCAAGCATCAGCACAGAAACAGTCAGACTAATAAATATTTGTCTTTTAGTAGCCAGGAGGTATTAACCAAAAAGGCTGCCTGGTGTTACTGTTAGCATGTAGAGACCTTTAAAGGCAAGCTAGGAGGCCATTTTGGGATTTGGGAGATACTGCTGGTTACTATAACAAAAACATTTAAGCTACTATGTTTAAATTAGTGCTTATATACAAACAATTAACTTTCAGGAAAATCCGACAGAGCTAAAATTACACTACGTAACACACACTTAACACAATGATTTAACATTTCAGGTGAGTTAGTGATATCATGGTGTGTTTTCGTGTACAAACTGTATGATGCTATTTGCATAACACACCTACATGTGATCCAGGTAACATGCTAACTGCCGGAAAACAACTACTGTGTGTTATATTTTTTATAACTCTTAGACAATTTGTTTTAAAAAAGGGTGCTTACTTGTTAAAGGTGCATCACATTACCATCAGTGTGCATAGAAAGTTAAAGGAGACAGTTATTAGAAGAAGTGAAGAAGAAGAAGTCAGACAGGAGAAGATGAAGTGATTTCCCAGAAGGCATTTGTTCCCTTTAGATCAGAGAGTGGGGTTAAACTCAGTGGTGCGGAGAGGAACGTGCAATAGACGTCTGGACGCCGTTGATCTGACCTGCTGGACCTGCGGCAGCCGGATGCACGTGTCATCACATGAGGAGGCGGGGCCACACCGCAGTGGGTGGGGCCAAGCCACGGGAAACACAGGGGGTAAAATGACATGGCTTCATTTTGTCACCCTCACACCCAGAGAAACACTTGTGTGTTTTTGACTAGCCTAACACAGTGCTGGAGTGTGGTCAGTGTTGACATTTACTTTAGAAAAGAAACAATTTTATGAATGAATAGAACAGCAAATGTGTTCAGGTTGTGGTTGTTTTACTGTAAATATGAATTCCAATCTGGGAGAAAATATGCATATCAGAGTTATATTATTCTATTTTAAATAAATATTTCACAGGCTTCAACAACTCATAACAGAAATCTAAAGATTTAAGTATAATAATTACCAAAAAAAAAAGTTACTGCTATCAAAATAAAATTTAAACTCTACATAAAGCGTGCTATACATGCTACAATTCTGCCTGCTCCCACGTGTGTTTAAATTTATTTTTATGGCTTAACATGTGAACGCTGCCAAGTTGTAGTGATGTGAACGCGGAGTAAATTCATAGACACATTTAACATGTTAACTCTTTGAAACCTGGAGCTACATCACTTTTCTTGTGCTGCTTTCATACACCTTCCACAAGTATTCAAATCTTTGAACCCTGAGCTACTTGATGTGATATCTTTCACAAAAAAAAAAAAAAAAAATTAAAATGAAGGGGAAAACTATATTTATATAATTACCATTGTTTTATATTTAAAATTATGGTACATATTTATTAGAATTTTTAAGCACTTTTTTTTTTTTTTTAACTTTTATTTCTGATTTCCTTGATTTTATTTTTTTTTAATTTTATTTCATTCGATTTATTCATTTTTTCGTTTTATTTTTGCTTTTTTTTTTTAAAAAAAAAACAAAACAACATTTTTTTTTTACTGAATTCAAAATTATGTTACATATTTATTAGAATTTAAAAGCTCTTTTTCCAGGTCATTTCCTTTTCTTTTTTTTTAACTTTTCTTTCTGATTTTCTTGATTTTAATTTTTTTCTTTTCTGTTATTATTTTATTTTATGCATTTATTTTTTATTGTTTTATTTTTGCTTTTTAAAATTTTTTATTTACTCGATTTAAAATTATGTTACATATTTATTAGATTTTTTAAGCTCTTTTTCCAGGTCATTTCTTTCTTTCTTTTTTTACTTTTCTTTCTAATTTTCTTGATTTTATTTTTTTTTCTTTTATTATTTTATTTTATTTGATTTATACATTTTTTATTGTTTTATTTTTGCTTTTAAATTTTTTTTTATTTACTAAATTCTTGCTAATTTCTTTGGGGTCATTTCGTAGGTCGTTGCTCATTGCCTTCTCCCCATGTTTTTGAAAGAACCAAAGCCAATGTGCTCAGGTTTCAAAGGGTTAAAAAAAGTGCCATAATTTATTGCAATTAATCTGATTCCAAAAATTGATGATTTGGAATTTATCAGACAGACTGAAGGATGAAGTTTTTTAGTTATGGATTGAGAAATGTCTCTTAATAAACTGTTTAAAAACCCATTGGATTAGGTGGAAAGTTGTTTCTCACAGGCTTATTTTTCTTAATCCATATTTTTGTAAAAGGCAAAATGATATTTACAGTAAATTCAAATTTTCTATTCACTCAAAACCATTGCACTGGGTGCCGTAAGCTGTGCATTATCTCCCCGAGGTGTGCGTCAGGTCTGTCCACTCTTTCCAGCATTGTGTTAGGCTTGTTCCCACTGTGTGTGTTTGTGTTGGGACAAACAGTGTCCATGCAGATGACTGATTGGTGGGACAGAACACAGGACAGCAGAGCCAGATGCAAACCCAAACACTCTCAACTAGACTCAAGGCTTATTGTTTTTGGTAATAATCCACTAGCCGTATCAGCGCCAGTATCAGTAGTATTTTTTCAGATGCAAGTTGAGAGTTCTGTTGAGCTTGTTTTGGCTCCACTGTTTCACACCAACACTTCTTCAAAAATGATTCAACACGACCACAAACACTGGACACACACTGGTTATGAGCAAACACATACATATACAGGACATCAGCGCTGTGGAGAGATGGATAGATTACAGCTTCCCCCACTGTGGGATTAGGAGAAGAGGGCAAGGGGGTGAGGAAGACACAAGGATGGATGGATTGGTGGATAAAAGAAAAAACTTGATGATGATGAAACAAAAAAAGTGCCATTAACACATGCTCTCTTTGGGGTTGAACCCTGGGGACAAACAGTGATCGGTGCGTGCGGAGCACCCCGACATTTCCTGGTGAAAAGATATTTTATCAGCCGTGCTCAGTGTTGATAATGACTGGACAGGTTGTGCTCAGACAGTGACATGGTTCCTACACTGGTGGTGGTGGCGATTGGTGCAACAACTTCCCATGCAAATCAGCTGACATGGAGATGAAAGCATTCACATTTAAAGTGCAGGTGTCTGCCATTTGCTGTCTGGATTTCGCTGGTTAGGTGAAGTGAATGACATCAGTTCCTCACTACCTTTTCTTAAGTTTGACTCAATAATGTTTTGTAATGTAAATTCAGAACTTTACCCACTAGATTACGCTGGTGGTTTGTGTGTTTTAGACCATTAACTACAAGCTTCCTTTTTCTGTGGTTGTTCCACAGGTTAGTTAATAACATGTTGGGCAGGAAATCCAAAGTGTGGGATCATTTTGAGAAGGTGAAGGACGAACCCAAGGTGATATGTAAACTCATCTTCATTGGTCGACTACAAACATGACGTATCATTTGAAACATGGAAGTAGCTACATGCCCATTAGCCACTTAGCACAATCATTACTGCTTTGCCGACAGCGTCATTAACAGGCGGCTCACTCAGTGTGCGACTCAGTGTAGAACTTGGTAAATTTCTGTTTGGAAATCTATAAGATTTTATATTAAACGACTGAGATTCAAGAGTTCTTTGAAAAGACCAAATTATCCTTTCCTATCCTGACCAATTGTTTTCTGCCCATGTTTCATATTAAACAGTCCAAGATCAGGACTGTGCTGCCATTTGGTGGCTGGATCTCAAAAATCTGCATCTCACTGGCACATTTAAGCACCAACAAAGAAGATTTAAACAGTTTCTGATTGCAAGCTGCAGGTAATTATAGCATGACTGACAAAAAAAAGCTCAGTTAGCGTCTTGTTCACTATGATCACAAGCAAGTTGTAAGTCTCTGACTTTCACACTTTTGCAATAAGAGATGCCAAGACCTGTCTGAAATAAGGTTGCTGTAGTAATGTGAAGTATCCATGATTTGTAGTTAATGAGTTAAAACACACAGACTACCAGATAAACAGGGTTTGTTGCATTAGCACCATTTGGACCCTAATAATGATTGGAATGTCCTACACATTACACCCCACCCACTTGTTACTGTAGGTGAGTAAAACAAACTACCACTTGATCGAGGTCTGACAGATCTGACAGAAAACCAGGCAGCAATTTCTGGCAGCACATGTGGTGACAATTTTTATATTCAAGTGCTTTACCTGCTCTTCCGGGTGGTCCAGGGGGTCCTTGGAGTCCTTTGGGGCCTTGAAGAGCCAGTCCTGGAGGCCCAGGAGGGCCAGCGTTGCCTGCTGGGCCGGGCGTACCGGGGAAACCAGCCTCTCCTTTAGTGCCAGGGAAACCAGGACTGCCAGATGGGCCGGGAAGACCTGGGTCTCCCTTTGCACCTTAAAACATAGTGAGAGATAAAGTAGAGGTTGTTACAGAAATGCAATAATCACAACAAATAAAAGGGTTATATATAGTGGGGGGGTTAATCACCTGGCAACCCTGGAAGCCCAGAAGGACCAGGACCACCATAACCAGGAAGTCCTGAAGTAGAAATAAATCAGACGTGAATCAAATCAAAACTAAATACACTACATATCAATTTAAAGTAATTTTCTTCCAGTCATGTTGACGAGCGACTTACCTGGCTCTCCTTTGACTCCAGCCGGTCCCGGGATCCCGTCCCGACCTGCCTGACCCTTCTCTCCTGGCAACCCTGGTCCTCCTGGTCGGCCAGACTCTCCTGGTCTACCAGGCGCGCCAGTGAGACCTGGGGCACCAGGCCCACCATCGAGACCCTTGGGACCAGGGACGCCGGGAGAACCTGACAAGAGACAATGCTTCATTCATTATTTTAGCCCCTACAGCCCCTTATCAGAATAACCAGACTCAGCATCATATATGTGCTTCACTGACGCCACCTGCTTGTGCCCTCTCAGGGGTCTTTCCTGAACCTGCTGTGGTCAAACATACCTTGGAATCCTGGGAGTCCAGGGTCGCCTTTGGAACCTGGTCCTCCTGGTAAACCTGGAAGACCGGGTGCTCCTGGACTTCCTTTAAGTCCTGGACTTCCTGGGAACCCTGGCTGGCCTGGTTCACCCTATGAGAAAGAAAATGAGGTGTGACCCTACATTTAAGAGGTTTTCTGTAGTAGGACATTTCAAAGGTTGAATCCTGTACCTTGGGTCCGGACTGCCCTGGTGGTCCAACTCCAGCAGAGCCTGGTTCACCTTTAGCTCCAGGGAAACCAGGTCCTCCTGGCTGTCCGGGGGATCCTGGCCTACCTGGCGTACCTGGCAGACCCTTCTGCCCTGACGGTCCTGTCACATCATCAAAATGTGATGTCAGCATTTATGACAAAGAAATCAAGTGTTGGAGAAATTTGGAAACATCTTTCAGTGAGTCACCAAGAACCAACTGTGACACTTTCAAACCCACCTGGAAATCCCATTTCTCCCATTCCACCCTTTGGTCCTGGACCTCCGGGAGCACCTGGGCCTCCTGGGATGCCAGGATCTCCCTTAGGACCTGCAGCACAATGTAAATAGCATGTTAGAAATATATTTGCATGTGTGCATTTATGTATGCATGTGTGTGTGTGTGTCTGTGTTGGGAGGTAAACCCATACCTGAAGGTCCGGGGAGTCCAGGGCGTCCATCTGATCCTGGCAGTCCGGGGTCACCGTTGAGACCAGGGATACCTTTCTGACCTGGAAGACCTGGGGCACCTGAAGAACACACACACATAACGTGTATTTAATAACACAGTAAATAGTCATTTCATTTGTTGACCTATTCTTAAAATGAGGTATATTTTGTGTGCAGTGAAGGCCGCTGTACCTGGTAGTCCAGGATCTCCTTTGGCTCCCTTTGTGGCCGCTGGTGGCGGGCTGGCTCCTGGGGGTCCCTGGACACCAGGGTCACCTCTCTCTCCTTTAACACCAGGACCGCCGGGTCCTCCGTCTCTACCCGGGAATCCAGGCTCACCTGGAGAGGAGAACAGGAGATAAGAGAAGTTCAGTGGTCATCAGCAAGGTCCTTTGGTTCTTTATTCTCTTTAAAAGCTTTCACAGAAAGTGGAAGTAACAAAACAGACATTTAATAAATGAGGATATCATGAAATATTCTATGGATTACAAACTCTGAACTCGTGTCAGCTTGTATTCCTTTAACACACTGTTTTCTTGTATTAAAAATAATACAAAGTGGTGACATAACTTTGAACATATCCTGTGTGATATATGTCTTTTAGGGCTGTATGCAAGAGTCATTACCTTTAAGTCCGGGAGCACCAGGCCCTCCTGGTCCTCCTGGCCCTCCGGAAGGTCCTGGAGGTCCCATAGGACCCATGTCTCCTTTCGAACCTTCAGCCAGTTAGAGAGGATGAGTTATTGAACAAAAAAATACATGAAATAATCAGTTACACAGTCCATCATTCGTAGAGCTATAGCAAGAAGGTCATATTTTAACATATTTTATTGGTAGCGCTAACGCATTATTCAAAGACAGTTATATGTTACCTGGCACTCCAGGCAGGCCGTCCCGTCCAGGTCCTCCAGGAGGTCCTGGGGTTCCAGCTGGTCCTGGGGAACCTGGGAAACCGGGGCTACCTCTGTCTCCTGGCAGACCTGGGATGTCTAGACCTGGAGGACCGGGGTCTCCCTTCTCTCCGTTTGATCCAGGGAATCCTGTAATGATGGTATTGAGACTTTACTGTCTGGTCAAAAGAAATATATTTCAACTCCAGGTTTCCAGTATAGAAATGATCTGAAGACAAATTAATCTTTTTACAGAGTGCTGTCTTCCCCTGGGGTGGGGAGTCCAAAATAAGACGTTACATCGAACTATTTTCTGGTCTTAATACACACAACGCAGAGGCAAAGCAGCAAATTAAAACACAATATATCCTCACAAAGCAATACTATGTGTTTAAAGTATATCATACATTTCCATGTGTGTTATGTGTCACCATTGACTGGCCAACAACCAGCACCAGTATTGGGTTACAATACCTTTCTCGCCTTGGCATCAGAGGGTCGCAGGTAAGGAAGGGGTGCGTTTCAAAGCGCAGAGGGTGGAGCGTTGGAATAAGCCGAAGATGAGATGAGGAGAACAAAGTATATAATGCATTAAATGCATTAAAACATCTATATGAAGCCGGCTTTCAAACACTCTGAATATGCAGCAACCAGTGCATGCTCAGAGTATTGAAAATGTTGCTGGACATGTGTTAGTTTGTGGGTTCTGTGTGCATTCGAAGGGAGAGTGATGTGAAATTCCATGAGGTTAGTTTCCGATCTGTGTGCTCGCGAAGAAACAGCGTTGAGTGTTGTTAAGTGCGGTGAGGCCTGACGTGTGTTGCTCTGAGATACAGAAGCTGTACAAAGACAAAGTGCAGAGTGGTGATGCAGTCAAGAAAGGGTGAAAGAGCTGTAACTCTTTTGGTGGCATCTTAAAATCAGAGGGGCGGTGCTCAAACGAAAGCAAAGACAAGATGAAGATGTGAGGAAAAGTTCCCCAGATCAAGGTACGGTTGCCATCCAGTGTAGTGGTGGTAACCATGCAGATGCATATTTATTCACCTTGATCACCAACACACCCAAATGGTGACCGTGTTCTTTCAAATCAACCACACAAACAATCAACACTCAGTCTGGTGCTCACATGGAAAGTGTGCAATATATAGTTTGAACCCCTGTACCAAAATTACATCCAGACACATGTACAAGCTCAAAACATGGACAAGTGGGTGGTCATGCAAAGTCCTGGGTGACTTTCCAAACAAATTAACAAATATTTCAATATTGTAAATATGTAAAAACATGCACACATACAGTACAAAATGACAAAGAACACATCAGATGTAGCAAGAAATAGACTACACACGTGTTTGTTCCAGTCAACACAATGAAAATTTTGAGACAAGCTTATGCAGGAAGAGACAACCTTATGTATCTCACCTGGTGGTCCCATTGGTCCAGGGGGTCCAGGGGGGCCTGGCTGCCCCAGGGAGCCAGTGGTGGCAGATCCAGGTGGGCCACGAGCTCCAGGTATACCAGGGCTACCGGGCTCACCTGCATGAAAACAGGAGAAAAGTCAGCTCAGTGTGCTGTTGGCTTTATTAGATTGTGGGTAGATGGTAGAGTTTGTAAGCAGAATATACATGGAAGTGCAAATGGAGGAGAAGTTTTACAAAACTAGCTAAAGCTAAAACTAGTAGCTATCCATCAGTGACTTGCTCTACAGCAGGAAACAGCACTTCAAAATAAAAGCTCTGTGCCAGGATTTCACTGTACCTCAAAATAAAGTGTGTTTTTTACAATCTTGACACGTTCGCGGGGCATTCAGAATGGGCCCGCAACCCACTTGTGGACCACAACCCACAAGCTGGGAACCACTGCCTTAAAACAAATCAAGTCAGTGACAGATCTGCTGATTACCTTTAGCTCCCGGTCCGCCATCAAATCCAGATCGTCCGGGTGAACCGGGGCTGCCAGGGAAACCAGGATCTCCTTTTGGTCCGGGGAAACCTTTAGATCCAGGTACTCCTGGCAAACCTGGGGGGCCAGGAAGGCCGAAGCCAGGCTCACCCTGTCACACAGAGGGTGGGGAATGGTTAATTCAATGTACAGTAAATGAGGCACCCTGTGATATACATTAACCCATGGCCAGAAAACAGGGCTGCGTTTACCTCAAAACAAGTGCACATTTCATAAAAAATTGTTCATCTGGGTGAAAATCTGAAATCAATCATACAATTTCCAGCGCAGCCACTATATGGTCTAAGTGTGTCTTGTTTTTAATTTGTAGAAAGGATTTCGCTCATGTGTGAATGCACCCTGAAACTGCAAATTTTAGACTGGCCTTTTATTGTGACCAGCCCAAGGCACATCTGTGTAGTAATGATGCCGTTGATATGTCACAGCTACCTACCTTTGGTCCAGGGAACCCAGGCTGGCCGGGGAGTCCATCCACTCCTGGTCTTCCTGGTCCTCCAGGAGATCCTGGCTGGCCGGGGATACCTGGGAAACCTGGAGGAGGAAAAAAGAGAGGAGTGAGGGGGAGGAGGAAGAACAGGTGGTAGGAAGAGAAATCCCAGTCATGATCCTTGTTGTCTTTACCTTTAACGCCTGGGGGTCCTGGAAGTCCGATGCCTGGGAGTCCAGGGTCACCCTTCGCTCCTGGTAAACCAGGGAAACCATTCTGTCCGGGCTGACCTGGGTTACCTGCCAGCCAATCAGACAACAGAGACACCTTGGTTACAGTTTACCTGGAGTGAGCACTGCAAGAAAAATATGATCTTTACTGTAAAGTAACAATTGCTCACCTGGCGATCCAGGCAGTCCTGGCTCTCCATCCAGTCCTCTGGGTCCTGGTAAGCCTTTCTCGGACACTGTGAGGCCTGGTTCACCTTTAGCACCTTTATGGTGTGAGAAAGCACAGGCGAAAGTGAGGTGACTTTACAGGATCTCTTGTTTTAAAGAGAGAGCGAAGGGCAAGATAAGAACTGCTGCATAATAGTAAAACATTGTCTGTCAAATGGATGACTTCAGTGAGCAGATAAAAGTGTGCTGGTACTTAATATAAAATTAGCAGAGTCTTTTTTAGTCGTTATAAAAAACCCTTTTCATTCTTTTCATCAGTGGACCCTTACAGACTAAAGGAATATGAATAACGTATCTGGCAATCAAGGAATGGATACATATTCTGACTTTATGACAGCTTCAGAGGAGGGGAGTCACACTAGGAACTCCTCAGTCTTCTCTGGTGCTTGTGGTTTCAGTACAATGAACTGAATGACTGAGTTGTGGAGAATCTAATTGGGCTAACTATGTGTAGCATCTACATATTGACAAAAGTTTAAACATTTATATTTGTATGCACGATCTAAACAGCTGACTAATGTTAGCTCAAGTAGGTAGCCAACAACCTGTCTTATACATTCAAAGAGCTTGTATAAAAATGAACAGCCTGGCAACCAGACCAGGCCTCTAATTGAGACAGGCCTTTATTTGTCAAATATAATGGCAGTTGGCATGAGACTGTTGTCTTTGATTTTAGATATTGGAATATAACGACACACTGTAGCTTGAATGTTGCCTTTAGAGTTGAAATGATTTGGTAGTAATTGATAGAAAATGTATTTTAGTCACTGGTAGAAATGCAACAATCCATTGGTATTGATTCATTTGAAATATTTTATTTGCTTAATATGTTCTCTAAGTTCAAAATATAAGCAGTTGCTCACAAAAACAGAAAAAGACTAGTAATGCATTCAAGTCTGGGTAAGGCAAAATCTGAGATTTACATCTAAACACGGTCTACCTGTTAGAAAACACTTGTTAAAAACATGTGAAAAGACCGGAAACTATACAGTACTGAATTGTGGCTTTAGACCATTTAGGTATGTAACAGGGTCAATTATACAGCAGTAATATGTGTAACAAAGTCAAATAAGTATTATAATTACACAAAATTTGTTTCAGTTGTTATTACCTATACTCAGTTTCTGTAACCCTACGAGGTAAGTGATATTGCTCCTGAGGTAATTTCCATGTTTTAGCCCTGTTACGCT
This sequence comes from Epinephelus lanceolatus, assembly GCF_041903045.1. NCBI lineage: Eukaryota > Metazoa > Chordata > Actinopteri > Perciformes > Serranidae > Epinephelus > Epinephelus lanceolatus. Next base: position 20,595,236 of record NC_135755.1, read on the forward strand.
ATATTTAAAAGTTCATTTTTCATCTTAAATTTATAACCTATAAACTATAATATGCTAACATATTCCTGATTCACTTTATTTGTGTAGGGGTTATAGTTATATGGTCGTAACTGTCGGAGGATTTCGTTTTTACCTCTTGCTGTCAGGTATGTTTTCTGTGTTTTATTGTACTGAATTGAAGGTAACATGGCTGCCCTTTTGCTGTTGTACTCCATGGGAGAGAGGCTCGAGTTACATGGCCGTAATCTATGAAGGATTTTGTTTTTACCTCTTGCTGTCAGAGTTGTCAGGTCTAAGATATCCACGGACTGGGCCTTTCCATATCAACACAACACTAGAGTCCACTGGCTACAGTTAGACTGTCACCATTTCTGTTATGTCCTCTTAATGTGTCTTGCAGCCTGAATTGTCTCTTCCTGGTCTTATTAATACAGTTTTCTTAATCACTATAAGCAGATATCTGCGTATGTATACGTTCTGGTTTCCGTTTATAGTCCAAGAAAGATTGACACATCACATTTGAATGGCAGGTAAGTGTTTAGAGGCAGAACACATTGGCTGAAATGCCATCTCAGAGCCCATCGACTGTGGTCTGATTACAATTTAGCTTCATATTAGCACTTTTTAAAAATCTGAAGATAAATGAGATTAGTTTAAATAACCGGCGCACAGCTAAGGGAGTGTTGGCTTAGATATCTGCTTGATACACCGGATCTCCCGAAATATTGGCTGTTGCGCCCAGAGGCTTTATCTTAATCAGACGATAGCCAATGGGTTTTGAAACGGCAGTTTTCTGAACTTGCAGCATCAGAACTTACAGTGTTCCTCCTAAATCGAATGCAGTGAATAAATATACTTCAGAAATACTACTTTTAGAAAGTAACCTAAAACTCAGTTCTTACCAGGTGCACCAGGTCCGCCAGGTCTTCCTGAGACGCCCTGGACACCTTTCTCTCCTGGAGGTCCCTGAGGTCCAAAGCCAGGGCTTCCTGGAGGACCTCTGTCTCCTGGGATACCTTGGGGACCTGGCTCACCAGGGATACCACGTTCTCCTTTCACCAGCAGAGAGCCCTGTATGACGCATTTTAGTTATGACATGGATCATGGATGGATATATCACAATGATGGACAGACCGAGTGAAAGCCACTTACAGGAGCTCCTTTGGGTCCAGGGGTTCCAGGCTGTCCGTCACGACCGGGGCGACCGTCCAGACCGGGCAGACCGGGTGGTCCAGGGAAGCCAGTGTCACCCTTATCTCCCCTCACACCACTGACTGTGATGGCATCGCCTGGGTCTCCCTTCTCTCCTGGGAATCCTGGAGCACCTTGAGGACCAGGGGAACCCTGGAAAGGAAAGAGAGCAAAGAGGAAAGTGTTGTTTAGCCTGGTTTATTTACTAGGTAATTCTAGCTTTATAGTATTCATTTCCCATATCCCCATATTACAACTTCCGTTGCATGAATATTTGTCTTAAGATGATATGTGCTGTTTACGTTTAAGGAGTACTTACAGCAGGTCCAATGCTACCAGGTGTTCCTGGGTATCCTCTGTCTCCTTTGATACCTGGGCTACCAGGAGAACCTGATGGAGGAGAGAAAAGGAATATAGTAACAATGATGTAATAGATTCCCACTGTTTATTGTGAATGATAATTAGACAGTGCATTAGAAACTAAGTCTAATGTCTCATGTGGGAATCTGTTTAGTAGAAAGTTAGGTTGTGTTACCGGGGAATCCGGGCTGTCCTGCTGGTCCTGGGGGTCCTGGGATGCCAGTGGTACCACCAAAGCAGTTCACACAGGTGTCTCCCTTCTCACCTGAAACAGTAGCAGATCCCTGAGGTCAGTGTTTTTGTGTAAACTCTGTAAATGTAATCCATTGGTACCAGCCAAGCAGGCAAATAGTGCTCCAAAGTAAATTTTGGCGAGGGAACAACTGGCATGGCCATGTTCAAAGGGGTCTCTTGAGCTCTCACCTCAATATATGGGAATGAAAATAAGCTCTATGGGTTCTCATGAGTCTCCTCTAAACTTGAGAAGCCTTGTTCCCCGTAAATGTTTTGCTCCTTACAATCAACACTCCTTCAAATTAAAGTGGTGTATTTGTCTTTTTAAGGAAAAGGACAACCAGCCTATCTGAGGAACAATGAATCGTCTAACATATAAATATAGATACCTAACATTAAAACAAGATTGTTTTGGAAATCATAATATTAACTATGACACTATAAGTCTGTGCACATCAGATAATTAGTAACACTGACTGTAAAATAAGAAACCAAAGTATAACAGTATGTTATTCCTTAACTCTCAACAGCATTATAGAATTCTTGAAATTCAATTATGACTTCACACAATCACATACACAAACAACAGAATCTCTCACCTTTCTGTCCTGCCTCTCCAGGGTAACCTCTCTCTCCCTGCACACCGGGACGCCCAGGCTCTCCAGCGACGCAGTTTTGTCCTGCCGTGGAAAAGCCCGGAGGTCCGGGAAGCCCTGGTGGACCCTGGGCACCAGGAGACCCTGAACGTCCAGGGGGACCTGGCAAAGACAGCCCTGGAGCGCCGATGTCTCCCTTCTGACCCCTCTCTCCTGGGAAGCCTGGAGGTCCAGGCTGACCACCACCACCGATAGCTGGAAGTCCTGGTGCTCCTGGAGGTCCTGTTAAACCTGAGGAAGACACAAGGGCAAAGTTCATATAAAAAAAGAAACTGAAACAATTAAAACACCTCAATGCAACTCAGTTATTTAAAGCTGCAACTAACAATTCATTTTTGATTAATCTGCCAATTATTTTTTAGACTATTAGCAACGGCAGCCTCATCCATGGTTCTTTAGCCAGCATCTTTAGCGTTATTAAAACAACCTGACTACAGATAAAATATTTGAATGTTTTGTGTTTGTATGAGTGGGTTTACCTTGTGGCCCTCTATCTCCTTTGACTCCAGGTGCTCCGGGGTATCCGGGCTCACCTTTAGGGCCAACCTGACCTCCTGCCTGTCCGCCAAGCACCTGGTGGCAAAATTAAATGAATAATTATTAATTATTACTACACTAGGTGTTATTAAAATCATTATTTTTAACAACAAATGGAATAAAGTAAAAAATGGAGGTGATCATTTTACAATATTAATTTTAATATATAGAAAACAATCTAATACAATCACAGTAAGACAGAGGAAGATCATGACACCACCTAGTGGTCAAATTAGTGAACTGAGCACTTCTTTTTTTTTTTTTAAATTGTATTCAACATTGTTTTTAGCTTGATTTCCAATAGCAAAGTAGAGTTTGATTGAATTAATAGCCTATATCCACCAGAGGAGATGCTAAAGGCTTTAAATAATATATTTTCTTCTTATTAATAAACAACATAATATATGGATAGACAGAAATGTCCCCATCTAGTGGTCAGAAAGATGTAGTGCACCAGGAGTCAACTTGGAGAATTAGGGCGCGTCAGCTCCAGATTAGATTACTTTTTTTTTTTTCTAACATTAGTGGAGCTTCCACCACAGCCACAGTCTTCTGTTGTAGTGGTTCCCAACTGGTGGGTCGCAGGCCAAAAGTGGGTCGCAGGTCCATGCTGAATGGACCGCAAGTGACTTGCAAACATGTAAAGTTTGTACAAAACACACTTTATTTTGAAGTACAGTGAATTTCTGGCAGAGCTTTTATTGTGACGTGCTGTTTCCTGCTGTAGATTGAGTGACTAACAGACAGCTACTTGACAGAGACAGCAGACTAGCTCGACAACACGGCCAGAGGAAGGTATGACGCTGAATATGTTTAACTGTGTGGACCTTGAACTAATGAGCAAGGAGAAATCTGGATCCTGTGGCTGGACCAGTTGGGAATCAGTGACTTAAACTATCTGGTGATGAAGACCTGCTGACAGCTCCAGAAAAAACTACTGAGCCTGTAAGTGGTTAGAGTTGAGATAATTTTGTTAAATAAGAGAACTATAGAATATACACACCACTCCCGGTGGGCCTGGGTATCCACGATCACCTTTTAAGCCCTTAATAAAAGAGAGATGGGTGAAGTTATTGAAACAATCAATTACATTGATGTATGAATTGTTGTTTATAGTTTGAGAATTGATTTAAAGAAAAAAGTTGGTCAAAAAACTTACTCTCTCTCCATCCCTGCCTGGAGGACCTGGCAGGCCTGGGTCTCCTTTGATTCCCTGATAGTGAATGAGGAAAAGAACATTATACTTTGTTCACTATAAATAAAGCTAAAAACATGTGAAGAAGAGATCAGAACTCACAGGGAAGCCTGGAGTTCCAGGGTCGCCATCTTTGCCTGATTTGCCCTGTAAATAGGAGACAACGGTGATCAGGGTTCAAAGTCAAGACATTTGTGACATTTATGTTCAGTTTCCTAAATATTAACTTACTTAAATGTACCTCTGTATTTCTAAGACCATACAAGTGACGATGTCTTTGGAAAGTGAGGACAAATTTTAAGGATTACGAGTTACTGTTAAGGCCTCAGTTTGCTTCAAATGAACGAGGAGAACCATTTGTATGAATATGTCTAAAAGTTCTGAATGGTCACGCCCAAAAAAGCCAACCATCAAAGCTTCTTCCTGGCTGCATCCCACTCGTTTTTCCCAAGAATTCAGAGTCTTTTAGTCTTCTATTAGGTGGGCATGATATTCAGATTTCTTCGGAAAGTTACAAAAAACAGTTGGACCAAACCCTCACCCCGAATTCTGATTCTAAAAAAGGACTCCAGGTGCTTTAGATGATTCAGTAATTACTCTGGAGTCCTTTAGAATTTTAGCTGTAGGAAAGGGTTAGGGCAATATGATGTGGATGAAGGTCTTCACAGCACAGAAGTACAGCTGTAAATCTGTTTTTTGTGAGAAGTTTACTTACTCTTTTGCCTGCTTCCCCTGGTTCTCCCTTTTCTCCTTTCTGTCCTCCAGATGGACCCTACAATGACAGCAAAACACACAACATGGCTGTTAGGAACAGGGCTTGTTTGTGCTTTTGACATTATGATGTTCACAGGTGGGAATAGATACTTACAGGAGGTCCTGGGTAGCCTGGATCACCTGGGGGGCCTGGAACTCCTGGATCACCCTACAGAGAAAGAGTTCAAACAATATTGGTGATTGAAAGTGCTCTCCAATGTAATAATTAATCAGGGATCTACAAAGCAGGGTCTAATTAGACAACTGCTCATGACATTACAGTAGAGCTGAGCGTCATGTAGAAAATCAAATATCACAGTTTCTTTTTTTCAAATACCTCAATATGTATACTGCAATGATATTGTAGGGTTGTAGAAAACGACATCACTTTACGTAAACCAGGAAAAGATAACACTTACGATATCTATATAATATCAATTTAGCGCCCAGCCCAGCTTTGCAGATTTATAAATTGAGTTATTAGAGTAATTGTATTGGCTACAAACTCTTTACCACAACATGAATAAACATGAACACAGGAATGCTCCAGATCCACAAAATAAACCCTTCCAAAAAAAACAATACTGTACAATCCATGCTGTAACTTATTCCTGCACCCTTATGATTTGACTAGTTGACAGTGTAACAGCTCTGTGAGGTAGTATACGGATCAACAGGTGCAGAAATTATCTGCTGCCATCATGTGGCTAAAGTGGGAGTTGCATCATGCAGCAGTTTATACAGGGTACGTAAAAAATAGATGCAAATATTGTTACAATCACATGTTAGGCTTATCTATTTATTTTTATTTATTTTTTCCTGAACTCTAAAGGAAACATTTCTTGCAAGTCACATTTACTCAATTTTTTCAAATAAATCAGGCTAGTTTGGGCTTCAGTTGAAACCTGTTTGATATCAGTTTTGTTGCCTTTTACGACTATTTAACGATTTTAACTTTTTGTCCTATTTACATTTTTTTTTGTCACCTGCAGCTTAGAGGGGCAGTGGCGTAAGAAAGTTATGGTGGGCCCCAGTGCACGCCATTGTGAATGTAGTGTCTTGACACAAATAGAGACTTGACATTGGATAACATCAACATATTTATTACCCAGGAATCAATCATCATTGCATATCTGACAAATATATCAAAGAAAATTAATCCTCTGATTAAACAGTTTTAATGATTTATTTAAAGATTTCATAGCTTATGCAGATAAAGCATATCATTTTGTTTTCGATTGCTACTGACAGGGCGTTTGTCCCTTCTTAAAATGTACATTTACTTGAGTTTTAGGTTCATTTAAACTGTCTTTCATTTCCTCAGTTTTAATATACAAAAGTGTTTTATCAGTTCTTTCAAAAGTTGTTGTTTTCATGTCTTGTCTGTTTTAATTATTGACACGTAAAGCACTTTATGAATAAAGATTATTATCAAAAAGATTATTTAAAAAAAGAAAAGTTACTCATGACGTAGATGGGTTTGCCTTTTTGAGGAAATATATAGCAAATGGCACCATTTTTAAATTAGGAATATTCTTTTTTTTTTTTAACCATTCCTCTTTAAACACAGGAATATATTCAAGGTGGCAATCTGAATCACTTGCAAGGGCCCGCTCTCTCTTTGGGCCCCTCCACCCCACGGGCCCTTGTGCAACTGCACTTCCTGCACTGTCTATATTTACATCTCTATGGCCAAAATCTTCTATCACGTTATGTAATCTTATATCACGGTAACTGTATTTATCACCATACAGTAATTGTTGTGTAAACTCAATTAAGTAAAAATGACGGTACTGCAGCACTTTGATTATTTTCTTCTTTTAGGAACCTCCATACAAACAAAAAATCAACAGCTTCACGTGACACAACACTTGAGTTAAACCCTATCATTCTATCAGCCAACCCTATTTGGTATAATCAACTGAATCACAGTTACAGACACTTTGTGTGTTCAATATAAAACTGGCATCACTCTCAGTGTCTTACCTTGTCTCCTCTCTGAATCTCCGTCTCAGGTGGCCTCTTCTGTTCTCCCACTTGCCCGGGAGGACCAGGAGGTCCTGGCAGACCTGGTTCACCCTGTGTTCACACACCAGAGGAGATTAAGGGTTAACTTTAAAGCTTTGTATTAAAGGTAGAAGGTGATGATCAAACTCTGACACTGTTAACGCGATAAATACCTTCTCTCCTTTGGGTCCTTGGAAGTTCAGTCCCATGTTTCCCTGTTGGACAGAGCAGGAAAACAACAAGCTCTCAGTTTGAGACAATGACAAAGAGGATTCATGTAGAGCAAACACATGAGAATGTCGTCATTGTAAAATCAGTTGTTCTATTAACACGTCGAACTCACCTTTGGTCCAGGAAGACCTGGAGGACCTGGACGACCCTGGAAAACAACCCCAGAAAACAATTCTGTTGGACTATGATTCACTTTAACAATAGTTCAGTCAACTGAAATGGAAAATACACATGATGTTTTGAAGAAGCAGTCTTCACCTCAAGACCTCTGGGTCCTGGAGGGCCGAGTGAACCCTGCAAACCTTGTGGTCCAGGAGATCCCTGTGAACATACACACAGAAAATGTTATACAAAGCCTTTAAAATATACTTAAAGAGTTACTTTATTGTGAAAATAAATATTTTAAGAGCACTTAAGACTATTATTATGAGTGTTTTAGTTTTTTATGGATACAAAAATTGCTCCAAAAGATGGAGGTGGTTTGTTCTAAACATTTTGCAATAGTAACAAGAGATGTTCCAATAGCTACCCTTTTTGTTTCTTTTCCTATACTGACACTACAATCTGAACTTGCGTACCGACTGATATGGAATACCGATCTGATCCATTAAGGAGCGAAATCCCACATTTTTGACGCCCGGCGGGTGGGTCAACCAGAACAATGAATCCAACACTTTTGTTAGTCATCTTTGTCACTTTTGTGGAACGGAGTTTCAGACATTTGCTTCTGCACTTAGTCCTGTTTTTTTCTTCTTTGCTTTGGTAAACTTGTCGTGCTCTCTGCGTGACGTGTCTTTAAATGCTTTATGAGACTGCTGGCGTTGAAATTGGCAACAATAGTGTCAGCCCTCAATACTCAAGCCTTGCATACTTTACTCGTAGGAGTTTCATGTGTAAAAAAAATTTGTTCACTGTTGACAGTGAACGTTAAATTATTTACTGGAAATCAATTCTTCTTGAAGAGCAGCAGAGAAAATTGCTCTTAATTCAGGTGTGAAAGTACTTAAAGGTTTATTAATAAATAACGTGGTGTCGTATCGATGCACAGCCTTGCGTACTTGCTGATACCAGATCCAGCATTTTAGCCAGAGACATTACCAATACTGGTTTCTGTATTGGTTTCCATACTGGTAAGGGAATATCTCTAAAAATAATGAATATATAGATGCTTCTCCCCTGTGAGTCAGGTCTTTATCTTATTTTTATTGTTCCTTGTATTTTCTAAAAAAAATTGCCTCATTTTATTTGCTTGAATCCTGAATTGTTTTAAATCAATGCAGGATTATTGAGCACATCTTTTAATATAAAGATAAATCAGATAAAAATAACTCTAGGTTTTTAATTGTGAAAATATAAGGCATTATCTGAAGTCTGAAGATATAACAATACATATTTTGGTCATTTTAGAGGAAAGAATAAAACTCTTTCTAATATTTCGGCATATAAATGATCAGATGCAAAGACAAGCCATCAGACTGTCCACATTAATAACCTCTTAACATACAGTATTCCCCCTAATGAAGCTTTAAGGTTATAATCTTCTTTTCTTTACACTGTCTGACAGCGTCATATACAATTCTGTATCAGTTTGTTTTTCACTGACATCATATGATGTTTACAGAGTCAAATATTCAAACTCAAGACTCTACCAGGGTCAGCCTGACATATTCGGTATCTTTGGAAACTTAAAACTTGAAAATTATTTTTTAAGAGGTTAAAATACACAGAAACTCACAGGAACTCCTGGCGGTCCGGGTAATCCCACTGCTCCTTTAACTCCAAAACGATTGGTGGAGATCACATCGCCTGGGTCACCCTGTAAAGGAGCAGAGTGAACAATATGTCAGAGGTTTGTCAACAAGAGGCAAACAAACATCCGCTGTTTCTTCCAGGTTTGTTATTTCAAAATATCAAGACGCTGTTGATCAGATTTCTGAACAAATTAAACAGCGCCATCTTGTGGCAAAAGCACAAAAATCCAACTGGACAGTTTTATATCACAGAAGAGCCTTGAAGTCAAATAAACTCCTGATAAAATCATTTAAAAACCTAATTAACTAAAGAACAGCTGATCAAACTGAGTGAGAAGAATTATTAAGAAATTTAGCTTTTTTTAAATTTACACTGCAGAAGAAAAAAGCAAAATAAAAATTTAATATATGAAGAATAATATAAAACAAGAATAAAATAAACACAAAAACAAAAGTCTATTTCTATTTATTTAGTATTTTTTTCGTAATGTGATGCACTTTTTTCTTAATTTAATTTTTACCCAGGAGCTCTGATTGGGCAAAACATTAAACTCTGTGTGTGTCTATCAATAAGAGTGATACACAGGTAAAATTAGTCCCATCTTAACGATACACTTACCTTTTGTCCTGGCAGACCAGGTGGACCCTAGAGAATAAATAAAGAGAAGAAGAAAATGTTAAAGAAGACCATTTTTAAATAATAGTCTGCCAACAAAAAAACGTTCTCTTCAATGCTGCAAACTCACCTGTCGTCCTGGCTGTCCAGGAATTCCTGAAGTTCCTGGGAATCCCCGTTCACCCTGGAGAGTAGAAATACACTTCACACACAGCCCACTGATAATATATAAAAGCCTGTATATTAAAAACATGCTCAGATAAAGCTGGTAAGTGGACCTTGAGTTAAGACTTTTTTGTCAAGACCCATAAAATGTTTATTTAATGGCATAATAGAGGGGGTGGGTTTTTCAACATGAGAATAATGAGAATCTGGCAAAAATCACTTAAAGGTCAAATTTCTGGACAAAAGACGACCAAATGTGAAAATATTCAATATCACTATTATCAGATATATATAAGAAGCATCTTAATTTTTAGGGTTTTTTTTCTTGTTTTGCAGAACTTCTGTCTAGTTTGTTTTTTATTTGTTTTCCAAAACACTTTTCATCAGATACCTTTGTTCCGTTGCATCCGGGCACTCCTCTCGGCCCTGGAGGTCCATCCTGCCCAGGCAGACCCTGAGGAAACACGGAGTAAATAAGAAGTTAGATCACATATGCTACTTGACTTTTTAGTAAGAGTAGTGTTAGGATAGTGTGGTAATTATTTCAGACAGGGGTGAAAGTAATGAATTAGAACAAAGATGATTTTTTTTGTGTACTTGTAGCTTACCGAAGTTCTTCTTTCTTTTTGTTTCAGTGAAATCAGCAATTTTAGTTGAGTAGTTTTTATCCCAAGTATTGTAATTCCGTTATGGAGTAAAAAACCAAAGTCACATAAAAAAGTTCTGATACTGTGTGAGAATGGAACAAAATAGTATAGACTGATATTTTAAAAAAAATAGCATTAGTATTATTGTAATTCAAAATAAATCAAAATGAATGTTGCATCTGCCTAAATTAATCACTGATTTAAAAAGTTGAGCCTGGAGCAGATTGAGGACTTCACAGTGCACAAGACAGGGGACTTCAATTAACAAACTTATTGTAATTGCTGTAACAGATTGTGGTAGATCTTTACCTACTGTACATACAATTTTTGTTTTTATTTCACGCTTGCTTTGGCAACATCAACGTAAGTTTTCATACCAATAAAGACCCTTTTAACTGAACTGAATTAAACCCCACCGTAGGCAGTGCACCTGCGTAACACAGAGTGTCCAAGGAACCACTGTGTCTGTTTAAATAAACATTTTGCTTTGCTTTTTAGGGACACAGCCATGGTAATGTGTTAATGTGTGTGGCTGCAGCTGCTGTGGAGTTTATATTGATTATACTCCGTGTTATCTGCTCAGGTGATGATTTACTCTGCTGTAAACTCTACAGGAAGCACCAAGTTATTTAATTTACATTTATTTATTTGTAGCTGAAGTTATTTTTATTTTAAGCCGCAATATTTTTACCTGAGTAAAATATTATAGTATTCTTTCCATCCCTGATTTTAGATAAGATAAAATAAGATGAGATGAGGTGACATGAGATAAACCTTTATTGATACCCAGAGGGGAAATTCAGGTGTTGCAGCAGCATAAGGACAGAAATGAGTACAAATAGAGTGGGAAGTAAAACAATAACTAATAAGACATATATGTAAGAATAGATGATAGGGAAACTCACTGGAAGTCCTGGCGTTCCTGGAAATCCTGGCAATCCAGGTGGCCCCTGTTAGGAGGAACAATTATAACACCAAAAATATCAGTAATTCAAAGTATAAAAGCTGCAGAATATGTTAAACACAGATGAACCTGCTTGTAGTTTCTACATAATCTCACTCAGTCTGGGTGAGATGCAGTGAAATGGGGACATCTGCTGGTTAGAGGAGACTCTTACAACCTGGGATCCTGATGTGTTTGTACTGTGTTGGTGAATCAGCAAGGAAAACTAAACCAAACTGAGATTAAACTGTTTTAACTAAAGCCTGGGATTAGTCTGAAGTGATGAGACTGACCCATACATTAAGGTAAACCTGGTGAGAGTGGTGTTTTTTTTTTCAATATGTCTCTAAAATGAAGTGTGACACTGCTTTTGACGAGAGAAGGGACAGCATAAATAAAAAAAAGAAGTAATGTACTCACTCTTATTCCTTTTGCACCAATAAGTCCTTGAGGTCCATCGCTACCCTGTGAAGAAGAACAGACATTAAACTGGATTAGATTAATAATCTTTAAACGAACTGTCAGTTGCACTGAGAATAAAAACTATTCTGCACTGAGAGTTTGCACCAAAACACTCATCACATTCTCCGTTTTGTTTACTATTCAAAGGCGAATACTTGTACACAGAGTAGCCTTAAAAACTGCACATATTCTTGCTAGAAATGCCTGAACCAAAGTGAAGTTTCTCCTCTAAACATTCCGACTCTTCAAATTGACCCCTGACCCACCTTCTCTCCTCTGGGTCCAATGGGTCCCTCAGGTCCTGGGAATCCTGGAACTCCTGGCTGTCCGGTGAGACCTGGGAAACCCCGCTCACCCTGCAAACAGTCACACAGATACAGTAAACAAATAAATCTACCAAGTTCTCCCATTAACATACTCTAAGTGGATGCTGGTGTATAAACACATAATACCTCGAACCTCAAACTCAGACTGCAAAGACCTGGCCAATAGCCAAGTCTTCCTATCACATTCAAATCTGCAAGCGTCTGGGGATATTTCCAAAACTATAATGATTTCACAATGTGGCTGTGCCTAGCTGAAGCCTCATCATTTCAGCTGTGCAGTTATTATGTACTACTTCTACTTGCAGTCAATTTTATGGCTTGTTCTCGTGAAGTGTAAAGGTCAAACATTTTCCTTTCACGTCTCTGCTGGAGTTTATTGCAGACAATTCGCATTTGGATGTGAGTAGGACTATAATTAGTTGCATGATATGTGTGTATTTATGTTTCCAAAGCCACACTTTAATTTGAGAAAACAGTGTTATAACAATTGCAGTTGTGTTCTACCATGAATCAGCTGCTTTCTGCATGAAGTTTAAGCAACTACATGTGTACAGTAGATGACGCCAGACGATTAGGCGTCATTCAAACTGCAGGCAAATCAGATACGTTTCTCAGATCAGGCCTTTAAGACAGACTGTTCACACTGTTATTTGCAAATGATCAAATCAGATTTGTGTGTCCAAACATTACTACCCTATCAGCATGTGTTGCTGTGGTAACAACGCAGGTGTCAGTAAATACACAGCTATGCCGGTGATGGGACTTTCCAGTGTGGAAGCATGAGAAATAGAGGTCTGTCATTTTGCCATCCACACAATCACACTGTCTAGTTTATTTCGGCATTGACTGTTGTTCTCCACCACGGCACTCTGCTAGCAGCAGCATGGATTCTGCTCAGCACTTTCGTCAACCTGGATTTGACGTCTTAGTTACGTGTCATGTTGCAAGTGATGTAAGGACACTTTACAATAAGATTTGAGCATCCAATCTGAGACACATCTGATTGGAAACGCATTTCAAACCACCTCCAAATTTGGTTTGGATCACACTGAATTGCATTTCATTTTGCTTTCTGTTGTTCAGACATTCTAAAATCAATCTGAATACAATCTGAATATGCCAAAGTAAGGATCTGGGCAGGCAGTCTGAACAAGGCCTCACTGGTACCCTTGAAAATGTACTGTGATATGGAGTATTTCCTCAGTTAGCTGTTTTGTCACCACTGAACTTAATTATCACTTACTGGATTTTAATACATATGGCCCTATCTTGCAATGTTAACAAAAGTGAAAAATAATTCATGTATCTGCCCTGTGATTTACATCCACTACAAAAATTCATGGGTTCCTCTTTGGCCCATGGTACACCCTTCCACCAAAGTTCTTGAAAATTGGGCCAGTAGTTTTTTCCATAATACTGCTGACAAACAAACAAAAAACTGAACCAAAAACATAACCTCCTTGGCCAAGGTAATATAAAGTATGTCTGTATAGGAGAAAATATAATTGTTGGCAACTACCGAACATTAAAAAGACACTTCAATCTGCTTATAACTACATTATAAAGCATTTATTGAACGTGTATTCTGTGCGTTGTGTCACTTTTTGCCTACCTTGCTTCCTTTCACTCCACTGCAGTCACATTTGGATCCCACACATCCATGGCAAGCCTGTTGGATGACAAGAAAAAGAAAGATGAGGATGCATGTTGGGGAAATGTCATTTATTTATATGACTTATATTTTCAGTATCATTAAAAACAATCTTACTTAAGATTCTTGTGGCCAAATATGGCAACAAAAACAAAAACATACAGACAAAATCATAGACAGATAACCTTAAGTATAGATCAGAAGTGAAGTATACAAAGATGTTGCTGCCGAAAATCAACATGTGGGCATTTTCCTTGGAAAACAGAAGTAAAAATGTTGAAAAGTCAGAATTTTTTTACCCAAGAAACTACTGCTGCATCCTGTACATTATGCTCTCTTTGCATGCATTTAGTCTGCACTTGTTTTGTTGATGAATTGTCTTTTATATTAGGCATTTCTATCAATGGAAGTGGATACTTTCATGCTGAAATCCACCAGCACCACTAGAGGGCGCTTCACTGTCACTCTACTGCATGCTACAGGCAGCATCTCTTCCCAAGACCCATGGATTTTTCTGCAGGGGTTCTTTGATAATAAGATGCAAGGTCAGCAAGGACCACAACAACAAGCTAACCTCAAATAAAAGTTTTTATCTGAAATAAAACAAATTTATCTCCCCAGAACTCTCAGCAGGAAGTGCTGTTCTGAAAGCGCAAAGAGTGAGAAAGTTGTGGAGAAGCGGGTTAAAGGAGAGCGGGAGGGAGTGGGAGTGCCAAGCAGTTGATTAACTTTTCCCATGCTTGTTGACACAGCGAATGCCAGACGGGCATCGATTGCACGCATGCCAGGCAGTCAGGTTGTGGGAAAGATGGGGAGGCAGTGAGCGCACGAGAGAGGACAAACGCGCAGACAAGTCAGCATTCTTCTGTGTCTGCAAAAACCTTTTGTGCGTCCATGTTGGTGTTGATGGCTCTGTTTTAATGGGCGGTGCAGACAGTAGGGGTGTGGCTAGATCTCAGTCTAAAAAATAGCAGAAAATTGTAAGAAATGAAGGTTATAATTTCCCCAAGGGGACGTCTTCAAATAATCTGTGCGACCAACAGTTAAAAACCCAAAGATATTCTGAAGATGAGGGATGAGTCTAAACAGATGATCCTGAACGCCTAGTACTGATTCATACCTGCCGTATAATAATACATAAGCCATAATTATGCATCAGTGATTGCTGTGGCATTATAAATTGAGTCAACAGCTTGTTGTGACTGAATTACATATTATAAAGTAATGGCACTGAAAAGAAACTGCACATGTGAATCAGGCACAGCTGGCAAATAGCTGCTCGAGTTGGTGCTGACAAATTGTTTCTGTTCTTCCATCGGTACTATCAGATCGGTGCTTTTACATGGATGGATGGATTGACAGATTTATAGATAATGACTGAATAGCCACAGAAGGAAACAATCAATCAAGCGAAACAATTTCATTACATCAATAAAATAAATTACAAACAATCCATGGTTGGCTTCTCAAATGCCATGTGAAGATACATTTGAGTTTTGGACTGTTGGTTGAACAATCCAGTTGGCTGCAATCTGCAACCTCACCACTAGATGCCACTAAAGCCAACATGCAGCTTATTTAAAGGAACACTTTACTGAATTTTCAACCAGTTCTGTGTCACTGCGGTGTGGGGAGTGTGTGCAGGTGAACGGTGTTAGGCTTCCATCAGTGCCACCAGCTCCTTGAGCCAAAATTTGATTTCTGCCAAACACTGGAGTGCACTTACTCCCCACACTGCGGTGACACAGACCTGGTTGAAAATTGGCAAAGTGTCCCTTTAATTGCAGTTAACGATATGGGAGTCAGCTTTGTAGCAGTGACAGAGGACAGTGGGAGGTAAAAACAGCTGTTCAAATTTGTACCAAACCATTTTCTACAGTGGAAATGTTTTAAGATAGTAGTACATCTTTCTGTTTTGCATCAGTCTAAAAAGATTTGACAAAGAAACCTCAGAGCCAGGACACACATGTGTATGTGTTTCTCTGTTAGGTTACCTCACATGACTGTATGTGTGTTTCAACACCTTGTAGATACACAATCAAGCCTCCGTGCAACTCTCACTGAGTAAACTGACTTAAGTATGAAAGTTTTTTTTTACTAGTTTTTGCCACAAACTTTAATAAACATTTAAAGAATATCAAACACATTTTAATATTCAAGGGTACCACAATCAAAAAGTCAATCGACAGAAAATGTATCGCCATTTAATGATAATTTAAGACAGTTACTAAGTAGAAATGCCAAATTCTGGCCGGTTTCAGGTACTCAAATGTGAGGATTCTATGCTTTTCTGTTTTACATCATTTTAAATGGAACATACATTTAGGTTTTGGGCTGTTTGTCGAACAAAACAAGCAATTCTGAGATTTTAAGACGTTATATTCGTCCTGTTTTCATTATTTCCACAGTGCAGATCTGTGCTCTGACGGACTGATAGCTTGATATAGTGGCGGCTTCCTGTACGGCTCAGAGGATAAAGCAAAGCACTCTTCACAGCCAGGGTTGAAGGTTTGATTCCCACTGATGTCTTCCATGCCAGGAAGCATGACCTTATCACACATCAGGAGATTTTTTTGGATTAAAAGATACACAGAATGTCACATGTTGGCAGTAAACACAAAACGTGTGCAAACTGTTATCTGGACTGGAAGGTAGAGCGGTTATCAACACATACATACATGCCTCAATACATCTGTACAGGGGTAGCCAAGTGTGTGTGTGTGTGTGTGTGTGGAGGTGTTTTTACAAGCCCTGAATCTCCAGATTAGTCTCTGGTCTGCTTCAGCTCAATGCAGTCTGCTCTCCCACGCCCAGGCCTGCAGCTCACTCTCTTTTCACCTCCATCTATCTCTCTCTCTTTTTCTCTTCATCCATCTGTTTTCCTGCCATCTCTACATTCAGTCCTCTCCCCCGCCCTTGACATGAGTTTATCCAGAGCTCTCTTGCTCTAATAAGGCTAGCATTCAAAGATGCTCACTCAAAACCCTTGAGATTTCCACTTAAACCAGCTGCAGCTCTGCTCCGTTAACCACTTGTCATTTAAGGAGGCAGGTGGTTTCTCATTCAGGGATTCAAACAGGCAACTTTATGGACACTCACTCACACACTTTTACCTCTTTGAGCTACGTTCGTGCCCTCAAATTTGCCATAAACTGAACTGCACACTGGCTAAGAGGCCTTGCCGTCCAACAGGACAAGAAGAAATACTTCGAGGGAAACAGTACCAACCACTTTACCGCTTGAACTGCTCAGGTGTGTCATAACAAGCTGCATCCATCAATGCAAAAACAAGTGAAAGGGAAAAAGAAAAGAGAAATATCTTAAACGTATCAAATATGGCTGATTTCAGAATATTTTGGTGAGTTAAAAGCATGAAGGCTTTAAAAAAATAACATGTCATTCCTAAGCAAACCTCTCGTTTGGCTGCCGCGCAAGCAGTTTATGGATCATTTGGATGAGGCAGCAGATAAACAACAAAATAGTAATAATGAATAATTGGTAGATATTTCTCTAAAATTGACCACAGATCCAAGTTTTACCCAAAAGTGGCACTAAAGTGATCATTTTTAACAAAAGTATCTAACTATAAAGCAGGGAGTCTCTGTCTGTCCTTGACATGTCTCGAAAACTATTCATCTGATCTATTTCACACTTGGCATGTGGATTGCTGGGAACCCAGGGATGTGCAGTGTTGTATTTGGTGCAATTTAGACATGGGACACATTCAATAAACAGCCGAATAGCGCCCTACAGATTCACACGTCTTCATCTCTCCATCGCTCGTTACAGTAGGCTACATTCAGCAACAGAAAGAAAAAGACCAGAAAGACCAGAGATTACATTGTGGAAACCTCAAACACTTGCACACAAGCATCAGCAATTGTAAATTCCTGAATTAATGCTTTTGTTCTTGGACCCAACAAAGCGCAGTGTTGAGTGTGAGGTCGTTTGGATGAGCAGTTCTTGAGAAAGCTGCAAGCTAACCTGGTCTGTGTGCATCCGGCTAGAGAGGAAAGGGAGAAACGCTATGGTGCTGCTGCTTTGACATAATTTACACTGAGCAGGAAGTCACAAAAAGAGTCTGAAAAGTCACTAAACCTTGATAGAAGGTTGGCAACACCTCAGTGTGTAGGATTGGTGGCATCTAGCATTGAGGGTGCAGAACTGATACTTCACCTATGTGCCAAGCATGTAGTCGACACAAAAACACAAATTACCCTATCTAGAGCCAGTGTCTGAATTCAAGACTTTTGCTTGTAAAAGAGTATTGTTACACTGTAGTATCACGACTAGGGATGCACGATAATCATGTCATCAGTATCGGCCGATATTGCCTTTAAAATGAACAATCAGAAACTGCCAACATGCTTTTTCTTAATTTGCACAATGAATGAATATTACATACGTTGAAAAGAATTGTATTCCATGTCTCCATCTGCTGGTGGGCCTTCACAATAAGAGTATGCATGCATAATAAGATGTTAATTCCACTATAGAAGAGACTTGATGATCACTTCAATTAGGCAAGGAAAAAAGTGGATATAATGATAGCGGTATTGGTTATCGGTCAAATGAGTTGTTTAGGGCTGCCTCCTAATAGCTGACCAAACCTTAGTCGCACAGAAAGGTCGTTAGTCGGCAAGATTTCATTGGTTGCTTAGTTGCCAAAAAAAACCCAACTTATTCCACAGGCTAGTTAATAACATGTCGGGCAGGAAATCCAAAGTGTGGGATCATTTTGAGAAGGTGAAGGATGAACCCAAGGTGATATGTAAACTCATCTTCATTGGTCGACTACAAACATGACGTATCATCTGAAACATGGAAGTAGCTACATGCCCATTAGCCACTTAGCACAATCATTACTGCTTTACCGACAGCGTCATTAACAAGCGGCTCGCTCAGTGTGTGACGTGCACTTGTAGATAAAATATAGGCCTATATTAATGAAGGTTCATTAGTACGGTTTGTATTTCTCTGTAATGTAGCACAGTGTTAACAATATTACT
The DNA here is from genome assembly GCF_041903045.1 of Epinephelus lanceolatus. NCBI lineage: Eukaryota > Metazoa > Chordata > Actinopteri > Perciformes > Serranidae > Epinephelus > Epinephelus lanceolatus. The sequence goes on from NC_135755.1 coordinate 20,613,970, forward strand.
GACATTATTCTTTCTCACACCTTCAACTCAAACCATTGTGTTGCCCCGCCCAAAATATATCATTTAATAATTAAATTAATATTGGTAGCATGCAGGCGACTAGTTGACTAATGGCCCTAAATGACGACTATTGGTCGACTAGGAAAATTCTTAGGCAGGGGCAGCACTAGAGATGTTACACGTTGGCTTATCGGATATCAGCAAAACATCCATATCATGCATCCCTACTTTGACTTCAGTAAAAGATCTGAGTAGTTCTTGCACGACTGCATTTAACACATAATAGGTGATGTAACATGCTAAATTATGGTATAACCTATATTATTACATCATTAATCTTTGATCTTATAACACATTTTATTTAGTATCATATTAGCTGCAGGCTGGGGTCATGCACAGAGCTGTTGCCTTTTGGGGTAAAATAATAGACTAAACTGAACTGAGCCTGAACACAGTGTTAAAAGCACTTCTCTCTCTCTGTGCTGCTCAGGCCCTCTCTCCACCCTCTCATTTACCCCCACAGCACTGATGGGGCATGTAATCCACTTAGAGAGGTCAGTGAGCTGCAGATATTTGCTCCACTCCCTCCGTCTGTATCTGTCTTTTAGCTCTCTCTATCATTTCCCTCACTCTCTCCTCACCTCCGTCCCACTTTTTTTTTTCCATCACGCCAACCCCAGCTATCAGGCCTGAGGGGAGGTAACTCTGACAAGCCCCGGCCGGCCCGCTCAGCACCACTGGAGGTCCGTACAGGACAGGTAATAGTCAGAGGCAAGATGGCGCAGGTACAGCTCTCACACTGAGGGTGAATGTTCAGCACTATCTGAGGTCAACATGACGCAGTTAATTAGCAAAAGTAGCTTAAATTTATATTTAGAAGTCTAAATGTCCTGCGTGTGTTGGCAAAAATGGTAAATAATATTCATAGCTGTGTTTTAATTAGTTTATAATCACCTGAAAAGACGAGTCGCCGTGTTCTCGTTACCCTAGAAAGAGCCGTTAATATCGGGGTTTAAACCGCAGCGGCTCATTAAGTCCGCCATGCTCTTCTACAGTAACCCAGAAGGGACAAACCAAACGCTAGCTCTAGAGAGGGCAATTTGCGGTTTCTCGTCTTTGCGTCGGCCACCGTAGTTCTCCTAAACACTTCGCAAAGGGGAGAAGATTCAGTTTTGGACTTAAGAAAGTATCGACTTTACTCAATTATTATTATCATTATTATTATTATTTATAACTTTATTGCTCCTAACAGCAATGGACAGACAATTAACACTGCAGAACAAAATTGTCTTGAGAGTGGGTTTTACCTGACATTAATGCACACGTGGATATGGATTCATCATCTTACAGCATAAGAAGAAACACAGCTACCCATGTGACACCCTCCATGGACATAATAGTACGCATCCATCCATACATATGCACATACATATCACACATTTACATACGTGTACATTCAAATATATACGTGTGACTCCACAAACAATGAACCTAGACTTCTCTCAATTCTTGTTTTGGATCTCAATGTTTTTGCTCTAGTTTGTCAAATTTTGTGTGTCTGGTGCTTTCAGTTATTGAATGAACTTTTATTTTGATTGATGTACAAAAACAAACTGCATTAAAAAGTGAGAAGGAGCTAGGTGTGAACAGAGCGATGGAGAGGTGAGCCAGGTGAGCTGAGGTGAGGTGAGGAGGGGGGAGGGAGCGGAAGGCATGTACCCTGGGATTAGACTGGCGAGACTGGAATTCCCCCGCTCATCAAAGACTGATGATTAGACACCTACGTATACACACTGCCCTGCCCTGGATAGCACACACACACACAAACACACGCTCATATGTATGCATTCATGCAGCATAGAAACACACACTGTAGATAGCCAAATACTTTGATAAATTATACACACAGCTGCGAGGACAGAGTGTACTACCATCATTAATGCACACAAACACTGAGTGTGTGAAACCCCCACCGTCTAACCACAACTAATAACTTCTGCTTTTCAACACTGATTGCAGATCAGCTGTCAGAAACCGCAATCTGGAACTGGAGCCAACATGTTCACACACACACACACACACACACACACACACACACACACACACACATGGATACAACATATTTCCAGTTACCTTGACTCGAAACAACATAACTTGTTCCAGGATGACTCTGTACTATTTTTGACTGCACACATTACAGGTATATTTGCATGTATAACTGAGGCCCTACTTACCCATGTCATTTAGTGTGTCTAATATCAGAATAGAGTCCAATTTAAACCTTTTTATTTACACTTTAAGGTAAAATAATCCCTTTATTAACAACATAGCGGGGATATTTGCATCATTACAGTAGCACAGGGGAGTGCAAAACATCAAACATCAGTTAAAAAACACAAAGCAATAAAATAAGTAATCAGTAGAAAAGAAGCAAAATATAATAAACAGACAGGCTGCATGACTGCCTTCATTATTGCATGTACAAAGTATAGATGTTGCAAAGTTTAGTGCAACTATATGCTGATATTGCACCTGAGTTACCTCAAATACTTTCAAATACGGTTCAGCTCTTTTCCTTTTAGAAACACATATACTTTATACTTACTACTTGGCAATAACTCTGGTTCTCATACATGCATCGCCATTAACAGGATATGAATCTGAGTCAGCCATAACACACATCATATTGCCAAAAAATGCCATGTTTTGTGCCTGAGGAGCAACAAAGATTATGTGTATGGCATGACATTTTGAGCATTGAAATCTTCAATGCTCCTTTCATTCATACGTTTTACTGTTAAATACCTCCCTGATCTTCCCCTAAAACATGTAGGGGCTAACTGAGCATATTAATGTGATGAAATATTTCAACTTGCATTAAAACATGGGCTTGTTCACTCCTGATTTTACTAATACGGCCACCCAACAACAGCATCAGAACAACCTAATTAGGTTTTCTTACTCTGTTTATTTGTAAGATCAATATAAAACAACTTGTCAAACAATAAAAGAGTGGCAGTCCTTGGGTCCTTACAGATATTTTACGTTTTATATTTGCATTCTTTCCTACTTCAAACTACTGCATGACTTTTAACTTCAGGATGAAAAGTTCTGTCTTATCTTGTATCTTATAGCTTTTCACTTTTGCTTTAAGTTTGGCTTTATACTTAAAATATGAAAAAAGTAATTGTAGTTTGGAGTTAGTTACTGCTGACAATTTGATGTATTGATATAGAAAAACTAGACGATCACGTTACTATAATGGTATAATTCCATGGCTCAGCATCTGTGTGTGTGTGTTCTGCAACACATGCTGAATATCTGTGTGTTGAAAGTGTGTGTGTGTTTATCCTTGTTCTGAAGTGTGGCACACCAGGCTCCGAGCTGCTGCCCTAAAACTGTTGATCCTTTCATCGCGGCTGGACTTCGACTACTTCAAGGTGCTGACACCCCGAGAGCGACGAACAAACCAAATATTTTCACTTGGCCAAAAAAAAGCCGACCATGTGTGTTTTGACTAACCAGCCCTTTGGAAGAGGAAGACCCCCGACAGTCCCACAAACACACACTCACACACACACGCCACAGTGCCGGTCCAGGAATTCCATTGATATTCCTGGGAATTCTCTTTCTTCTAAACGCAATTTTCTCTCCTCTCTTCTCTTTTCATTTGGTCTAATGAACGTTGACCCCGAGTGACCTCCCACTGAGAGATACACGCAGGGAAAGCGCTTACGGGTTTTGAGGCACCAGACCTGGTTCCTTTGGTAAGCAATTTAGTGTTAGTGGCAATTTCGTGTTCATCTTTGCTCCCTGGATCATGCAAATACTGCATTACCCATGAACACACTTTATAGGAAGTGTTTGGAATTCCTGTAACTTGACCATCCAGATGGAACTTTATCTAAACAGGCCCTGAGAGGGAGAGGTAAACACATACACACACAAGATGTGTTTGCATCACTAATGTTCTGCAAATGTATGGGAACAGAATCAGAGGTGTAAACAGCATCAGGTCCCATGCATCTTATCCTCCGCAGTGGTTTTCACACCACAGGGGTGCGTTAGTCCATCCTTAAGGAACAGAAACATGAAACAATGACTATAAACTACACTAAAGAGCTCTGAATTAACTGTCTGTGGTCGGGCTGCATTGTGGGTAATGTAGGCCAGCCCAGTCGTCACACGAAGATGTGTCTGATGTTCAGTGTGTTGTAAATCTATGGGTAAGGGGTCACTGTTCAAGTCTAAAACTGTTCAGAACGGTTAATTTCAAGGCCTGAACATGGCTGTGGAAAGGCAGATTGCAAATAATGCAACACATTTAAAAGCCTTGTGACTTGTTCATTTTGTAACTCTATGAATTTTCCAAGCTACGAACGTTGTTTTTTTGTCTGTCACACTTAATTTCCCCGTGTGAAATACTGCAGTATGCAACAATAAAGTCCAATTTCCTCAAATGAAACCCTATGAAAGTCCCACTATTGCTACAAATCAAGTGTAATTTGCTTTTTCTACCACTAGATGGCACAAAAAAGTGTCCACGAATGAGTACAACAGGTCTAAGTTAAACAAAACGGACACAGGGTCGGCAAGAGGTTAAAGCTGTGAGAAATTACAGCTTCGTTCTCAAAAATATAACTTAATATTAGCATTTTTAGTCACCATATAATCCAGAGTGTTGGTGCCTTTTCTGTCTTCACTGTGCTCTAAGATTCTTAAGTGCCTAATTAGTGCAATTCTTTGGTTTGCAAATCTAAAGAAAGAAGGCTGCAGACTATACATTGCTAATCTACCCATCTTTGTTCCAGAAAATGTCCTCACGTGGATCTTGTAAACAGGGGGAGGTTGAATTCCTTCCCCACGGGAGACATGACAACCCGCCCTAGCCCAGCCCTACCCATCCCATCCCTGCCCGGCCCTGCCTGACACAGGTTTAAACATGCCTCTCTACCATCTCTCTGCAATGCTCCACATACATCACCACTTGGCACGGTTCAACGTAGCTACGGGCAACAAGAAATTAGAGAGGGGAGCAGCGGCTTGCCAGGTGAATACCTGGATATGTGTAGCCTGGGGATAGACTGAGAGAGGGCAGGTAGGAGGAGGGAGGAGGGAAGGAGGTGACAAAGAAAGAAAGACAGATGAGAAGAGAAAGGGAGCGAGGAAAAAGGAAAAGCTCACCTCCTTTTCTTTCTAAATTAAAGCATTAAAATCGCACTGATAAGATCACGTCACATTTGGGTTCACAGTCAGAAACTGTTACTGAGAAAGAACAGACAAATTTGTGTGGTCCGAATTGTTGTCCTTCCTTTGGACTCAAACAGTCCAAAGCACAGGGGTGTGACCGGTCTGTTTCATACAACCATAAACCTTTTTAGGGGTTTCAGTCCAGCGGTCACGACATGAGCCGCTCCAGTGGAACAAAAGAATCTATGTTTAAACAAATCCCTTTATGTTTCTTTCAAGTTCGCTTCAACTGGGAAGTTTTGTCTCGGTCTGTGTCTCATCAGAACCTGTAAATATGTCCAGCTGTAACTGCATCCATACATGTGTCTACAACATCCTGCTGCTGTCTGCTCGAGGGATTTTTGCACCCTGAGCCAAAAAAAGAAAAACTCAGCTAGAAACATCAGTCCAAACAAATCACGACCCTGTTTACTTTTAAACATATCAGACTTTGACATGAAGGTCGTCAACATCTGTGTAAACCTTTGAGTAAGCTGCTCCACGCTTCCATAAACCAAGCAGGGAAACCTGCATACTGGAGGTGCATCCCTGTTTGGATAAGCTGCAGCCTAATCTTAATATTTACCCAGGAGCCTCTGCTGTAGCCAAAACAAGATGGTACATCCTGATACTTTATCTGCGAGATAGCGGGACAGAGAGGAGGACTTGAGTTTTTTAATGCTGGCTCACGTGCTGCAAGCTTCTGACTAAAGCTGAAGGGACTAATATTTGTGGAGAAAGGTGAAATAAATGTGTTAACACTTGAACTTTGGACCCATGTTTGATTGTTGAACATCACATTACCAAACTATTTTGGGCTTTTCCACCAACTTTTGGAGCCTGGCTGCACAGGCAGTGTTCAAGTTCATCCCAAAGGTCAGTCCAGTCCCCAGAAGTCATCTTTGAGACCCAGAAAAATGTTTGTATTGTACATTTCTGCAAACCAAAGGTGGCAAGACACCTGCCAGGCTGCAAACCACAGTTCAAGATGTAAGCAATTGCCATGATTCCAGCGGCTTTTTAGGCACCAGACTTGGCTTGACCTGTCACTGTTTTTCCAGCAGGGATGGCGCCGCAAAAAATGCCTCTTGCTTAGAGCCATTGGTGTTTTTCAGTGGGGATTGTGCCCCCAAAACTGGGTATTTCAAGCCAAACCATGATCTTTTTCTAAGCCTAACCAAGTGGTTTTTGGGGCTAAATATAACAACACCTCAACCACAGGGTTGTTGAAATGGAAATTTGAAAAGTATCCACTACATAATAACATGCAAATATAATGTTTCTGAGGTTTGCGGAAACATCGCCAACATCTTTTCTGGCGATTGGGTTGCAACATTGGATGTGGTTGAAATCAGGTCTCTGTGCAGGCCGGTCACGTTCCTGTACACCAAACTGGGAGAACCATTTTTTTTAATCTGGCATTGTGCATAGGGGTACTGTCATGTTGAAACAGGAAAAGGGCTTCCCCAAACTAACACTACACCAGAGATGATTCTCTCCCTGCAGCTGTCTTCTATTGTTAAATCTGAGCTGCATCAAAGACGTACCTTTCCTGGATTTGACTCTTTATGATACATTTTTGGCACTTAAGAGTACTTTTTGTTTTCAGCTTATGCTTTTTGCTTATGCACTGTGAAATCTTTTCTTGTATAGAGTTCCTCTTTTACATTAGTGGTGTTTTCTTTCACTATGAGCTTAGAAAGACAGAGTCCAGATGCTTGTCGTAATTGCAGTTAACTTAAATCAGCTATCTGAAATATCATCATATACTGTAGTACTGACAGTCCCCTGTATTAGAAATTTGGGCCCCAGTCCACAACACGACAAACACCCCCAAGTAAGCAGGGGTGTCCACATACCTCCCTGTACTTTAGCCATGCTTCTACCTGTCCACCTGCAGTTCCAGATCCTCGCCACATGAGGGCGGCAACAAAACTGGGAGGCACGCAGGTAAAAAGATGAGGAGCATCTCAGCCAAAATAAAACATTATTTAGACAATAATGACATAAAGGTTCATTAAAACAATTACTTAAATAACATAATGTATCCCAGATACAGTTAGAGTTGCTGACTGTGTCTTCTAGCGGTAGTTTGGTTCACATCGACACAGCTGCAACATGCTCTCTCTTGCTGCTCTATGTCCTCAGTGTCTGATCTGATCTCCTGAAGAGACAGGTCACAGCAGGTTCCTGCCCTGCCTACATTTCTCTTAAACATCCTCATTTTTGCCAGCATCTGATGTGAACAGGCACATCTGCAGTGCTGCAGCTGAAATGTTACAGGGAAGTTCAACTGTTCAGCTGTCTATTGGTTTTGCACTAAAAAATGAGAAAAAGTAAAACATTTGGAGGGGACACATTTATGACCTGAACCTGAAAACATCTGCTGTGACAGAGTGGCCTCTCCAGTGGCTGTTAGCGTTTAGCAAGGTTTAGAATGGTGGTTATTCAGTCATTTAGTAGCCTGTCTTTTACCATGCAATGGGGAAAAAGTGTACTTGAAAACTCTCCACACAAGATGAAGATCAGCCTTTTTTAAAGCTTTGTGGCAATGCACCTCTAAGATAATTTAGCTTTTCAAGACTTTTCTCAACCAATAAAGGAGCAGTTAATCCTCTTTTCTGCAGAATACATTTTAAAAATGAGTTAAAAGTCACCTTAACACATTTAGCAAAGTCAGTTTTTGACAATAAAATAGGACTAGTTAATCACTTCCTGCAACCCCCCCCCCCAAAAAAATCAAGTGACAGGAGGGGTCCACCTCTCCATCCATCCCTCCACCCCACCCTTCTTCTTCCTCTTGTCCTCTCTTTCTGTAGTGTGACAGATGTCTGATATTTCCCGTCGTTCTGATCAGCGGGGGTTTGTTTGTCTAGAGGAGATGAGGAATGCTGCATATTCAGTGTTGACATGCACAAACAAATGTGCACGAGTACACACATACACAACCACATACACACGCACCTACTTATATACAATCAAAAGCCAAAAAAAGGTATGTCACAACATCCTGTGCATTATTCTTCAATATCATGTTCACTTGTCAATGTAGTGCAATATAATTGTCTCAGCCGTGTGCAATACTACTTGTCATTGTGATATCATATTCAATATAACACTAATTATCAGGTGCAGTCTGTTTTTTCCACCATTTTAGTTCATTTTGAGTAACTCTTGTACTTATCGAACCCCTATTGTTACTCTATTAGGCACTGGTTTTGCTTCTGCACCTTGAAAACACTTCTTATCTTGTATATTCGTATATTTTGCCAGATATTTAATACTCTATTGTTTATAAAACTCAGCCCAGTGAGTGACCCTGACCCAGAAAACCCACTGGTTGCCAGGTTGGTACTGGTTGTGAATCATTAAAATTGTGGTAACTGTACTTAGTGTTAATTTAAAGCATTCTCTGGCACAAGAATTTCCTTCGGGATGAATTAAGTTCTGTTGAATTGAATGTCTTATATCTATATTTTAAATTTCGGTCTGTACTGGACTATATTGACAATGCAAAAGAGAGAGAAAGAGTCGGGAATTTTAAAGGCACCTTCTACCACCACTCAACCACATAGAAACAGGGGGCATATTAATGAAATATCGTGAATAAATTAGCAGAGAAACATATCAAACTATCATCCAAACACCAAATGAGGGAGCATCTCTTTAAACAATCACTCCAGTGAACTTCAGAGTCTTAAGAATCTATGACAAGGTGCACTCAAGCTATTTTTTTAAGCCTAATAAAAACACTTTGTGTTGTTTTTCCTCTAATGTGTACATCTAAATCAATAAACAGAAAGAAAACAGGCCACAAATTCATCAAAAATTGATAAACACACCAACAGCTACTTCAAATAGTGTACAAACATGAACGGAACACAATACTGTCACTAAACAGTGATTACAGGCCAAAGGACACAGAGAGAATAAAACACAAGAGAGAAGAATACAATAATAATAATAATAATAATTCTAAATAACTAACGCACATAAGAGTGGTGGCTCAGTTGCCTCGTGTCTCCCTCTGTGTCACTAAACAATGTGAAAAATGCCCCAACAGAGACCTCAACATGCACCTTCTCTGCTGCTGAACATTATCCTCTGACTGCATGCTAAAGGCTTAGCTGCATACCAGTCGGCACACTGACCTGGGATTAACTAAGACCAGGCTCCACCTGAGGGACACACACACCCACACACACACACGCAGCAGTGTGCAGCTTACTGTAGTGTAAAGTACAAACAGTATTTGTGACTACTGTATGTACAGTACAAGTTATTAGGATTTAACAGGATTCTGATCTGATGAAGAGGAAGAAAAGAGAGAAAAGAGAGATGGAGACGATGTGGAGACAGAAAAAAAGTCTTTCAGAGAGTTGACAGGAAAGATGAAAGTCCATAGAAACACAGAGAAGAGCATGATGAATGTTTGACAAGAAGCCGTTAGGGTCTAAGAATACATAAACTGTCTTAACTTGAAGGAAGAGGCGGAAATAATTCTCCAAACTACACCACAAAATATGTTGTTAATCTGCCCCCTTTGTGGATAAGATTTGATTTATAGCAGCATAAATTGATATTTTTATATAAACGATAAGCCAAAGACAGGGGACACAGATGAACCCTTTGAGAATTGTCACCAGACTGCAGCTTGATGGAGTGTTTTAGTATCTTTCAGCTCATTGTTTTGGTTTTAAGGCCCACAGATTTACTGTTTTGGTTCAGTTCCTCCATGAATTTTTTTTTAAAAACCAGCCATACACTAGCACCAATTGTTAGCAACTAGCAAAAGTTAGCAACATAGCGAAGCATTTTGCATTTAAAGAGCCAGATAATTGCATCAGGAGGTGGAGGGGACCAAAAACAGAGCTAAAATAGAGTGAACATTCGTCAGGTTGACACGAACACACCTCCAAATGAAAGCTGATGTCACCTCATAGCTCCTGGATGAAAGCTTTATGAGATAATATATCAGATGTTGTGTTTACATCGTGTTCTCTTGCCCCCATGTGGCAGAAAAAAGTTACTGCAGGTTAAATTCAAGCACTTAAACTACGTGGTTACATGACAGCGCTGCAACAACATCACACTACCTCCACTTTTACTCCTGAGAGACTGGGGTCATAATTCTTGCAGCCATGAGACGTCCTTGTCGGGCAAATGTAAACACAATTCTATTGTTTTAGGTGAAAGAACAGCCAAGGATATCAAATATGTTACTATAGCTTGTCCTTTGCTTTGAAATGACTCCGTCATATGTGGATATATGTAAAGAAACAGTAGCCACACTGACACACATTCACTCATACCATTTTTCCCATGTGGTTTTCGGGGAAGCCCTGTTTCCTCTTCAGTCGTGTGATTAGAGAAACAGGTGGACAAAATGGAGGAGAGAGCAGTAAAATTAGCGAGGGAACAAGAAAGGGAGCGAGGAGAGAAAAACAGAGAAGAAGAGAGAACCAGATGCCCTCCCACACTTAGGCTGATTCAACAGCAGTCAAAACAGCTTTCTGCCTCTCTGAAGGGACTCTGATGACTTCATTCATTCATCCACAGACTGCATGTTAAACACACTGAGCTGTGGGTCTCTGTTAAAGCACTGCGAGTGCGTGTGGCATGTTATCGCTCCTCGCCATCAGTCTCGCACCTAAGATGAACAGATAAAGGGCTAGTGGAAATATGGAGCCGGGAGATAAAGAAAAAGGACGATGGAATTCATGTCAGGTTATTCTTTGACAGATGTTAAAGGAACAGTTCACCCAAAAACAATATAAATTGTAGTATTCACCTCCTCTCCTCTCTATGGCCCCAAGTTCTCTTTCAAATGGTGAAAATGAAAGCATACCAGCGCAGACAGACTTCCACAGAGGACGAACACAAGACAGCAAAAAAAAAAGTTTAAAACGACTGAAAAACTTTCTGAAAATTCTTTAACAATTGTTAAACAATGCATTTTATAATCCAAGTAATCTCATTATTCGAGACTGCTCTGAACATCAAAAGTGCAGTGAAAATAGCTGTTTGGATTTCCATGAAACCATTAATGGATACAGGACACTTGGATAATGCAGCACAGGAATTTTCAGAAAGTTTTCCAGAAGGTTTATGACCTCTTTTGCTGTCTTTTGTTCCGGCTCCGTCAAAGTCTGTTTGCACTGCTGTGCTTTCATTTTCAGGCAATGATTCCATGAAAAACTTTTCTGGGACCATAAAGAGCCAAGGGAGGTGAGTACTATATGCAATTAATATTGTTTTTTGGTGAACTATTCCTTTAAATGAGGCTTATGGGCAAATAGGTGGACTGTGCTGTCAATAAACTCCTGTTCCTCATAGGTAAAATAAGTTATCATGCTTGATTGTAACCCTATCCTTGCATATTTTACGATAATTAAAGCAGCACATGTGCTCCTGAAGTACTGAAGTGATTGTTTTTTAATGTATTTATTTAAATGATTTTGTAAATAAATCACATTCTAGGTATTGTCACATTACTCCTATACATTTAGAGATATTTGTGACATGGCTTGACTTGAGTAGAAGTTGGATAATGTTGCGACCTTGTCATAGTTTATGACAGTTGCACCAAAAACTGCACACAGTTGATGGTCGGTTGCATGACTGTTTTGGAGTCAGCTATTAAATTTGACTGCCTCAGAATTCACATAAATTTTGTAGCTTGCCCTAACAGGAGTAAAGTATAAAGTGGTATAAAGAGTCCATGAGAGGACACTGGCTGGGGTGATGGATGGGTCAAACAAACACAGGACTTTCCCCAAGGAGACTGGTGATCATGTCCTGCCTGAAACCACGTGAACTTTGAGTTATTTTAAAATATGCTATCCCGTTGTCTCATTGTCACATTACCTTGAAGGTGAAGTGTGTAAGATTTAGGGGAATTTGGTGGCACCTAGTGTTTAAAATTGTAGGATGCAACTAGCTAAAAATGTGTGGTCACCTTTTTTCCTCTGAGAACTTACAATCCAGACCTTCAGGTTTTCACCAGAAGCCGAATTATCTGCAGAGGTCTCTTCATCTTCAAAATTAACAGACCCGGTGATTTAAACCAGTAAAAACATTAAATAAAGCAGTTTCACATTAAAAACTAGTGCTGCTCCAATGCTGCTCATTGCAGATGGGCTACTTATGATGCTGGCCGATGCAAAAATGCAAAAACACAAACCACGAATGGCCCCCTCTGGAATAGTGTTTGGTTTGTCCACTATGGGCTACTGTAGAAACATGGTGGAGCAACACAGTGATCTCCATAAACAAGGACCTGCTCCCTGTGTTGATATTAATTGCTCATTATGAGGTGACGAAAACACAGCAACTCTTATTTTCAGGTGATTATACACTAAAGGAAATATACTTACTATTTTCTGTGTTCTGTTTTCTATTTTATATCCCCCTAAATCCTACGCACTGGACCTTAAAGTACATAACTTTATGTTAAGCATACAAAATGTAGATCCCAAACCATGTTTCTTTTCCTAAATCTTCTACGTTACCTATCATTCGTAATTCTGACCGATATAGCTTAATGTTACGTACGTAACTTTACATTAACTAAGTAACACGATGATGCCCAATCATGTTCATTCATTCATCTAACGGCTTCATCCTCTTGAGGGTCGCAGGAGGCTGGAGCCTATCCCAGCTGACATCGGGCGAGGGCAGGGCTGACACATAGAGACAAACAACCATTTAGCTCACAGCCACACCTACGGACAATTTAGAGTTATCAATTAACCTAGTCCCCTGCATGTCTTTGGACTGTGGGAGGAAGCCGGAGTGCCCGGAGACACTGACACGGGGAGAACATGCAAACTCCGCACAGAAGGGCTCCCACACCCGGGATCGAACCGGCAACCCTCTTGCTGTGAGGCGACAGTGCTAACCACCACACCACCGTGCCGCCCCACCCAATCATGTTTCTTTTCCTAAATCTAACCTACTTAACTTTACCTGACTAAACCTAGCTTACACAACTTTATGTCATGTTATGTCATTTCAAACAATTATCTCTTGCTGCTTTTTAGAGATGCTAAAGTTGCATTGTGGCTGTATTCTTCTTTGTTGGGAACGACATTAATGAAAGTGGAAACGAGAAAAGAAAGAGTTAAAGCACACGACAGCTTGAAAACAAGGCGAGTTTGTGTTTTACATCCAGGTTCCAATTTTAAAAGAAGATAAAGATACAAGGCTGGTGGAGTAACAGGAGACTGGGGAGTGGATGCACTGCAGATAGTAATAAAAAGGTGTTGATCGATGTGAAGACGAGGCGAGTCAGCTTGGGTTGAACTGCATTCACAAATATTCTTAACAAGTACTTCAGGGGAAGCTGCATAAGCCACAGCCTGCAGTTTCAGCAGGTGAGAGGGAAAGGAGAGGAAGAAGTAGACATCTGTAAATCAAGGTCACCCGCTGATCTCAGACAGATTAAAACTCGCCCCCCCTTTTCCAAGAGGAAGAATGCAAAACAATAAATGCTGCTGCTTGGAGGAGAAATATGTGATTTGTTTCAACCTTATATACCTGCATCATCCTCTGTATTTATTTGCTCTTTTGATCCATTGTTTTCCTTTTGCATCCAATAACTCTCCTTCAGTTGAACTTTATTGTTTGTTTTCTTTGCTTCCCACCTGAAGCAATGAGTCTCTTTCTTCCTCCGTCTCATTTCGCTTTGTCCCTAAGCAGCTCTCTGCGCTTCCTCTGGGCTGCAAAATTTAATTTTTTCCTCATAAAAAAAGGGGGAGGCATGAAGAAAAGAAGGTCAGGGAAGCATGAGCAGAAAAGGACAGCATGTCTTGTGACTGTTCTGTGTAGGTGGACTTGTCAGGTAGCCCACTGGTTCGCAGCCACACACAAACACACACTGCAAAATTCACATAAAGTTGCTCATAGGAAAAAAATCTATCCTCTTGTAAGTCAAAAGCCGTTGTTTGACAACTTTACAATAAAAAAAAGGATGCAGAACTTCCAAAAAAAAGTAGAAAACACTCCATTTATGATAAATAATTCTTCTATGATCACAGCACCGCCTCCGCAATGCCTTCCGGTTTGGATCATCTGACAAACAGTACATGGATCAACGCTGTCTAAAGTTTAATATTGAATTCCCAGATGTCTGACTTTCCCATCAGCACATGAACACAACATAAAAGTTGGCTAAAAATGCAAGAAGAAAAAACAAAACACTAAAACACAAATTCCAGGTCTGGATCGTCACCAAACACTGATCCCAGAACCAAATCTAGCTAACAGACAAACAAATGTCTTAAGACCCAACGTTCTGTTCCCATATTGAGCTTCAATCACACATAAATATCTCCGGTGTTTCTGTTTGTCTTAAGACAGACACTCTCTGAATGTGAAAAGATTAAAGGAGGTCAGATAAGATGAATCAGATACAGACTCAGATATAAATGCCCTTATGGGTGCAAGCTTACATCAATCTAGGATATCTCACAAAGAGTTTATTTATTATTCACTCAAAGTACTTTACTAGATACCAACTGAGAAAATCAACATCAGCAGGACTTTCTACAAACGCCAAAGATCTGACTGATAAAAGCATTTAAGGTTATCCAACCACAGCCTGAAATGAGCTACTGTAAGCTGAAAAATTAGTCACACTGGTGCTATTTGGTCCACTTTAAACGAACCCTGGTCCGCTTCCACAGATAGTTCGGTTGGTTTGGAGTGGTGTGAACACTCATTCAAACTACTTTTTTTCTTCCTGGTCATTGGTCGTTTTGGGCAATACCGCCCCAGATGAGCAGCTGTTGTATCTGCGTGACGTTGCCTAGGTCAACTTTAAAAAGTGCATTGTGAAAGTGAACCGAACCAAATGAAGGTGTGAAATTTTTCGGGATTCCCCGCCTAATCGAACCAAGTCTAGACTCAAGACTATCCTGGTGTGAATGCGCCCTTAGACTTCAAACGTACATGTAACAAATAAACCAACTGGTTGTCGTCTTTGAAGTCTTTTCTCTTGTGAAACTGAAAAATACTATTACAAACCTCTTTCGATGAAGCATAATTCGCTAAAATCTTTCTTTGCTTCTGAGTGTGGCGTTTTCTTAGCCGAGCTGTACCATGCTCATTAGTGCCCCCCTGTGGCTGAAAAGCATAAAACACCCACAGTAACTAGCTACTGACGGTGCAGTTACAAAGTTGATGGAGCCACACAAAGGTGAGATTTATGCTTCGTTGGGAGTGTTTTCTAACGTTATGTTTTAGTTTTACAAGAGAGAAAACTTCAAGGGTGTGAGGGCGTGAAGATGTCAGGGCCAAGTCAGTGACAAACCAAAGATATACTCGAAGATTTCTTAGCATCTGGCAGATTATAGAAAAGGACTACACACTGATATGATGCATTATGGGTAGAAAACAGACAGGCATTTCTATTTAACGCCAACAACATGCCAAAATATGAAGTCCAACACACTGATCAACCACACTGGTTAACTGTTTTTCAACACATGAGTAGATTTCGGGAAGGTCACAAGGGACATGCCCCCCTCAATATTTCGAACATGTGCATTTGTCCCTCCAGTGAAAACATGAAAGTAGCAGAGGACTTTTACTTTGACAAAATTAAAGACATTTACACCCCAAGTATCGTATCATGGGCAGTAAGTAAGAAAAATGGGTTGTAAAGGTCGGTTTGTTACCATACATTCACTTTTTTAGCCTTAATCTGTGATCTAATTCAGCCTAAATCCACAAAGAGCTCCGCTTTAATCTGGATATCCTCACTTCTCTTCAAAGACAAGGTTCCCTCAAAACCCTTAAGCGGCCGCCGTTTAACCGTCCAGATCAGAAGATCACAGATTCCCGACTTTTCTGACCCCAAAGAGGTTTCAGAACTTTTAAGTCCCTCAAAGACCGGTTACAGCTCGTGTCACGTGGGAAGCCATGAATAACACTGCTATGAGCTGTTGTCTTCAGAGGGTCGTAACAACGTAAAAATAGGTTCAGACTGCATGGTGGTCTGGTTAGTGACGGGAGCAAAAATATAAGACAGAGACATTGAAAGATGGATAGATGGATGGAGAGATGAGGGGGGATGAAAAAAGACACAGCTGACCTTTAAAGCCTCAAACCAAACAGTGAGGGATGGAGTAAATAAAGAGGTCGCTAACAAACACACCATGTTTACCCTCCTCTTAACACTGGCAGGAGGAGGTGGAGGAGGGAGGCAGAGGAGGTGATGATGAGGTTTGAGACTAAGTGACGGAAAGAGATATCTTGTGCAAAGAGATTAAATGAGATTATGACCCCAGTGGGAGGGAAAATGAGGCAGAATGGGGATTAAAACATAAAACAGAAAGGGAAACTAAATATTTGATTTACTAATACCACTACTACCGCTGGCACTGTAGGTACTACTTCTACTGCTATTACTGCTGTCTCTGCTGCCACTACACTCCTACTTATTTAAACTCCAAATATACCTACGAATGCTTCGACAACTGGTACTACTACTACTACTGCTACAACTACTGTTATAACTAGCCTGCTGTTGCCACCAATACTACCAATGCTACTACGCAACAAGCAAGACTACTGCCATTAGCACTATTGCTGCTACACCATGTAATGAAACAACTACTACTTCCCAACTTAAATACTACTGCTGATATTGCTACTGCTGCAACTGCCAGACGACTACTACTACTGCTGGTATGCTAATGCTATTACTACTACAGCTGGTACTAGTACTTCCTCTACTACCACTACTGCTACTGATATAATACTGTTGCTGCAGGTAACCTACTTCTGCTGCTACTGAAGTACAATTCAGACTACTGCTGTTACTGCTAATGCTACTGCAACATGTTATGAAACAACGTCTTTTCGACTGAAACTAATACTACTACTACTACTGCTACTACTACTACTGCTGGTACTGCTACTGCTACTACTGTTGCTCGTATTACTACTAACTCTACAACTACTACCACTGCTATTGCCGCTGTTGCTGCTACTTCTACTGCTATTGTTACTACTACTATTGTAGCCACTGCTAGTCCTCCTCCTACAGTACTACCACTATTGCTACAATGTATGCTACTGTTGTAACTCATTCTACTACTGCAGCACCTACTTTTGTGACTTTAACTACTAATACTATTACAACTATGAATGCCGCTGCTACTACAATGTCTACAGGTACTACTACTGCCTCTGAAACGACTTATTCTCCTTCTACCACTACTACTGAAACTCTTGCTACTTCTGTTACTTTTTCTGCTGCTACAACTTCAATTCGGCATACGGCTTTGACTGCAGTTACTACTTGCTGCTATAGCAGTGTTAAAAAACAATGGTACTCCTGCAACTACAACAATTCCTATCACCACTACTACTACTTCTACAGGTGCTACTGCTGTTACTAGTAGTACTTCTACACTCCCTCCCACCCCTCCCATTACTACATCTTCTTTTATTATCACTATTATTACTGCTTCTGTTACTCATTCTGGTATTAGTACACATGCTATGCTATTGCTATTACTGGTAGCCTACTACTACTTCCGGCACTGCTAATGCTACTACTACTATTGCTCATGTTACTGCTAACTCTGTAACTACTACTACTGCTACTGAAACTACACTATTCCTACGACTACCACTGTTGCCAATGCTAGTCCTCCCTCTACAGTACTACCACTACTACTGCAACTTATGCAACTGTTGTAACTCATTCTGCTACTGCAGCACCTACTTTTGTGACCTTTACTACTACGACTACTACAAGTATTACTGCTGCTACTAGTACCACTACTATGTCTACAGGTACTACTACTGCCTTTGAAACTATCCTCCACCTACCACTACTACTGAAACTCTTGCTATTTCTGTTAGTTATTCTACTACAACTTCTAAACTTCTACTACAACCTCAATTTTGCATATAGGCTTTGATTGCAGTTACTATTGCTACTACATTAGTGTCAAAAATCAATAGTACTTCTGCAACTGCTACAATTCTTATCACTACTACTACCTCTACTTCTACAGCTGCTACCACTGTTACTACTAGTAGTGCCTCTACACTCACTCCCACCCCTCCCATTACTTCCCCTTCTTTTATTACCATTACTATTACTGCTTCTGTCACTCATTCTGGTATTATTACATCTTGTACTCTGGCTACTTCAACTTGTACTTCGAAATACTGCTTCTTCCAGCTGTAAAAAGAGAGACTGTGAATGAAGAGGAAGAGGGAGTGAAATAGTGGATAAAGGTAATTAGCTGTCTAAACATTTGGTGTTAGCTCTCATTGACTTCTGTCCACCTGTTAATCCTAATGGCATCTTCAGCTCATTGACACCACAGTGTGAATTCTGCCAGGAACACACACACACACACACACACACATGCACACACAAAGCAAGTACATATACCCTCCTATATAATGTGTAACTATATGAAGGAGGTAGATGCGATTGCTGCCCGCACTGTGCTTGTTTAAGGAGCCCTTCTCTCAGAGCAGGTGAGATAAAGATGGAATTTGCCATCAAGAACAGACACAAAGGGAAACCAGGGTGAGAGAGATGGGGGAGAGAAAGAGGGGAGGGAGACACAGTCAGAAACAGAGGAGGATAGAGGTTAGCTGAGATAAGTTTGAGAAAGAGAGCAAAGGAGCTTTGATGATTCAGTTCCGTCAGGATATCTCACGTTTATGAGGTCAAAATGACAAAATCTGCTGCAGTCTTTTTCCACAAAAAAAGTGCAAAAAATAAAGTTTTTCTTTAATTTAAATACAAATTTGCTATATAAATAAATTTGGCAGCTGTTAATAGCTGCAAGTCAGAAAGATAAATGCTCTTTCAGTGGCTTTTTCCCCCATGAATTTAGTTTATAAGGCAATTGCTGCACTATATACCATGAAATATAATGCTGCATGAGTAGGGCTGCAACTAATAACAATTTTTATTATTGATTTGGTCTAGAAAATGCTGGAAAATAGCGAAAAACAATTTCCTAAAGGCCCATTTGACATGTTTAATAGCTTGTTTTGTCCGACCAACCATTTAAACTCTCACATAAAACAAAAAAAGGCTGCAAATAAACACACATTTGATTATTTTTTGGTATAATCTCAGTGGCTCCCAAACTGGCAGGCATTTTTACAATTCAAACACTTTGTTGTGGGAAAAAACATTGCAGGGAATAGGTGAATATGTTACACCTTGCAAATTCAAGGAAGAACAAATTATTAACTCTCTGTTTTTTTTGTTTTTTTTACGCTCAGGAAGAAGCAGTGAGAAGAATAGATGGATGTAGGAGAAAGAAAAGACGAGTCAACGGCAGAAAAATGAGGAAAATCCAACAAACTAAGAGACAAACATGAGAGAGAACAGCTCAGATTCATCTCTGTGGTGTTAGTAAACATCGCGGATTCATCTCTGCAATCTGAGGATGTTATGGCTACCACACACACATACACAGACACACACAGCTCCACCTGGGATGTGGGTCACGGAAAAGGTGAGGCAACCTGTGTGTGTGCACATGCACAGCAGAGCATGCATCAAATTAAGTGTGTGTTTGTAGTTGTGCGGCATAACAGGTTCAAAGAAAACCTCCAGGTATACATTACCGCTGAACTCCCTCACCTGGCTGAATAGAGATTCATATCTGGGCGAGGATTAAAAGCGCGCACACACACACACACACACATGACCAAACAGCTATGAAACAGTGATGCATGAGACGCATGCTGAATGAGAATGAAAAGCTCTTTGCATATGTGTTTATTTTGAATGTTTGTGCTGATTCAGCCCTGTTAAGCTTTTTCTCCCCTTCCTGTTAAAAACCATGTATCTCCAAATGTCAGCTTTAAATGAACTATAAGACAAACGCCAACCCTTTACAGATGTAAAAATTCACTTTTTTGAAGTGGGTTTTAAAGGGTTTTACTTATCTAAGCATTACAACAGGTCTACACACAAGTGGAATAATGAGAATTTAATACTTCATGTATGCTTAAAACTTTACCAAGTTTGGAGATATGTGGTTTTGAGTGAACAGTGATGATGAAAGCAAGCTGAATTCCACAGGATTCACTTGGTGGTGTGCGTCTCATACACACAGCGTCCACTAGGGGGCCTCAGTGAGAGCACTGATGCAGCTCAGGAATATAGGGAAGAAGGGAAGTGTGAAAATGACTTTGCAACACCACATGCAGCATCCCTCAAACTGAATCGCTATCACTCACATCTTTCTTATCCTAATTATCTTCACTCAAGGTCCCCTTACTAGCTTTTTGCAGAGCCTATGTAAACCCCAATTACAGATGAAGCCTGTGAGATGAGTCTGAAAGCCAGTGAACCAATTTTGTTCCTGAAGTCACCATGTTTTGTCTTTTAAAAAAAACTCTATCCATCTATACCCTCTCCCCTCTGGACTTCCTCTTCCTCCTCATCCTCAACAAGAGGGTGGGGTCAGCCACATTCCTAGGTGCAAAGTGGACCCCCCCCTCCATCTCCATGGCAACTATAACAGCCACTCTGCAAGTCATGCCTACAAACACGCCTGTACTAGACACCCTGACCACTTTATTTTTTAGTTTACATACCACTTTTCTTTCACATGATTGTTCACACAATATTCTATTATTAGAACATCTTCAATCCTTATATAATTGTTTGCATTTTGTCATTGGGACATATTTGCCCCTAACAAATTTAGAAAACATTCTGCAGCATGTCAAATAATGTCACTGCCCTGTATTAACTTTTCTCGCTTTTATAAAATCAGCATATTGAGGATTTGATGTGTTTCATGTGGCAGCCGCTCCATCTGGAAAGCAGGGGGAAGCTCACCAAGTTCAGATGTATATTTAGTAGACAAGATGCATAAACTGAGAGGAGGAAGCCACCTGGGTTGTTATTTATTAAGCAGACTGTCCTCTTGAGGACTGTTCTGGACCTCACTCTAAACTTATTAGAAGTTCTGTTTGGTGTAATACAGCCAAAGAAACACATGATGCGAGACAGAGGTATGTAACAGCAGCCTATCCTTACATAGGAACATAAAAAGTCCTTACAGGCTCATGATGAACAGCAAGTGTGCAGGCCTGATTGGACACGCCTCGTGTGTGGGCGGGGCCATGTGCATCAGCATGCAACTAGCTCCATGAATTATTAATGACTAGTGAATATTCATTAGCCTATATAGATTACAGCCTGTTGGAATATTACATGAGAAGTGAGACTTATAGGCGCTTCCACTGATTGATGACTTTGATGGTGGGGTTGCGTCATGCAGGGACGTCAAAGTTGGAGGGCTGCAGCCGGGCTCAGGACACGCTAATTTAAACAAATGCAAGAGTGAAGAGGGGTAAAGAATGCGCAAACACAAACACACGCACACCCCTCCTGGATTTGTACTCCTAAAACATCTCAAGTGGAAGGGGAAAACTCAGCTTGATGCATATAAACTGGTGTTAAAGTCACCAGAAATGGTGCTTCTGCTGTTCCTGGCTGCACATAATTTACGTTTGCATGATGCTAGGAACAAAATCAAGCAATACAGATTGAGTTTATGGTCTATAATTCAATATCCGCCAGTGACAAGATGCTGTCAACATAAAACACACCTGCAGGGGAGATACAACTTCATAAACGCTGCTAAAAATCACAAGCCCTCTCTTCTGGGATGAAAATGGATGTCACCGAACTAAATTACGCACAGCCTATTTCAGCCAGGTGTTGAAGTTAACTTTAATATTTTAATTAGCAGACAAATGTGTGAAGGAGGAAGATTTTGCGCGCTGCACCACCGCGCTTCTCCACACACTTTATGTGTCGTTTGGTTGTTTGAAGTGATCACAAGCATAAAAGACAGATGCAGGCTGAGAAAAGTGCGCCGTGGTCGGCGTGTTGCTACAGGTTGCCTCCTGCTGCAGGGAGCAGGGGAGGAAGAAACGTGATGCGCAGGGGAGCAGGACAGAAACTCCGTCCGATTCTCCCATGAAACTACAAAGCAGAGCTCGTGAAGGTGCTCACGGGCCGCTCAAAAGTGTCGGTAAAGCCCAGCACCACAGGGGTGTAACTGGGTTAATTATTTTCATTGCAACAAAACGGAAACGGCCACGGGATTATTATTAGAGCAGGAGGATAAACACTTGTTATAAAGCAGCCACTCTATTTATAAACCATAGTTGGGCTTGCTGTGGGAGCCGGTGGTGTCCCAGCGCCGGCTGACTGAGAGCAGCAGGTCTCTCGGGTTCTTCATGAGGGTTATCTTGCGGGGCAAAAGCCACCAGATGGTTTTAAATCTCTGCAACAGAACCAAAACGGAAAGGCACTTACCGCAGAGTCGGATCGCTGCACCGCGACGCACAGGGCGAGGAAGAGCAGCGGCACGGCGAGCTGTCGCAGGCTCTTCAAGTCTTTATTCATCTTGGGGGAATAAAACAAGGATCCGCCTGCGTTAACACTCTCAACCTCTACGGCTCTCTACTCGCGTGTCATAGCCCTGCTTCCCCCCCTGCACACTTGCTTCTCAGTGAAATAGAAATAATAAGAAAAGGCACTTCTTCTCGGCGTGTAGGCTGTTGTTGCGCTTGCAGAGGCTCCCAGTGGTCCTGGCTCTGGCACCGTGCGCCTCTGCAGTCCCCCTCTCTAACTTTTTCTCTCCTCGACTTGCCTAGCCGGATCTACTTCCCACACGCAGGGCGCACTGATATTACACACTTGCACCTACACTATCACTCACAGTTCATCTAAAATAAAGTTTCAGGGTGACTTGCACCATAAGATTAGTCCATAAACATGTGCCATTCTATCCAAATACAGATTATTTTATGTTGTTCCACATCATTCTCCCACAATAAAGATCCCCCTAATGTTAGAACCTCGTATGCGCGGATGGATATGGTGCTTTCCTTCTGCGTGCCTCCCCAATCCTACCCAGCGCCTGAGGCTGCACAAAAAAAACTTTGACATTAAACCTTTATTTGACATTTTCTATACGCCTGGACATGTTGCATTCCAGTCAGATTATTAAAGGCCAAATTCTCACTTTTGACTCCTGACAGGAGGATGCTGTTGGCAGAATGGAAGAAAGTAAAAACTCTTCTTTAGAAAAGTAGTTCATCACCCTTTCCTTCTCATACTGCATTCTTTTAAGAAATTTGTGGGGCAGGAGGGAGAAGTCATATTCAACTGCTGGTACTGAATATAATATATAAAACTATATGGATAAAATCATCAAAATGTCCTTAAACACACATGAAGTTCCTATTTTCTTATGAAATATTTGTCCTGAAAGTATAAAACCATTTCAAATGCAGATGACATCCTTCAGGGTCTTCAAGTTATAGAGTAACCAGGAGTTAAGGATCATTGATCTGTTTGACAAGCTTCTCTCTCAGCTTATTTGTTTTAGCTCTTGTTCCTAGAAGGCTTAGGCTACACACTTTTCTCACTATATTAAGAGCCAGGTGCAGGCCAGAATTTTAAAAGGCACTGAGCATCTCAAACACCACTTTCACAGGGTTTGGGGACCTTATGCCCACCAAATAGAGCTAGGGCTGTTGACTTGTGCTTCCGAAGTTCGATACCATCGTAGCTATCTGTTCTTTTATGCTCTGAAGAGTTGGAATAAGATAATTTTGCATATTTAAATTCTAAGTAACCACAAATGTAAAAAGGTCAGTGTATGGTCTAAGGGAAATTTGTGGTGTAAGATCACTAGTTAAAATATAATAGGGGATGTTTGACTTGGAGTTTATTGGACATCAGAGACTGCAAGAAAAATAAGTTTTGTGTTATTGTCATTTTTGCAGTTGTGTGTAATTTGATGTCCTTATTCTCATAATGTCAAATAAATAGGCTACTACAGCTAGTTGCCAGCAACAACAGTCCCACAATAACCCTACCTTCCCAAAGCTTATAATGTTTGATTCATGTTTTGTAACTGTTTAACAATTTAACGGATAATTTTGAAGTTTGTGATGCTGTTGAATTGTGTTATACTGACAGGTGTTTCTATTAGTTTTTCCACCCACAATGAGGAACCACATTTACATTTGTCACCATATAACTGGTATAGACGGGATCTGGCATTGCTGCAAAGATGATCATGAATTCAAAATCCAATGGGCCAATTTTGGCTAACTTTGACGAAAGTTTCGAGCATCTAAGTTTCAGACTTTTTCTACTATAGGCAATGGACTTCAGGTTAAGGTTGCGTGTACAGTTCGGGTAAGTAATATTCTGATTCTAGGAGCAATGAAAAAAGATAATATACCTTCAAATTCCTACATCAGTGCGAAACTAATGAGGTCCCAGGCAGGATCCCTGTGGTACACCACAGCAAGAAAACAAGCTGTCAAGGAGAACAAAGTTGCATTTACTGTATATAAGAGCAATGATGTAATTTAAGCAAGAACATGTATGTAATTTCAACAAAACCTTTTAGTAGATAAATTAACATGTTGTGATAAACTGTTGAAGACTCACTCAAGTTAAACTAAAATAGAACATTTGCAACTGTTTGCAACTTGAGTAAATCAGTGTCTGCACCATATTTAGAGCTTTCAAGAACAGGACAGAGGTGTTAAAACAAAGTTTTCAACTTTATCTCATACTTCAGATAGATATGACAACACAGAGCTATGATAACCCTGCAGTATATGTGCAGCATCTTTGTTTTTGAAAAGTTAAAAGGAAAACTATGATATGCAAATTTATGATGGACAATAGAAATATAATGCAACCACATGGAGTTTATTGGACATCAGGGACTGCAAGAAAAATAAGTTTTGTGTTATTGTCATTTTTGCAGTTGTGTGTAATTTGATGTCCTTATTCTCATAATGTCAAATAAATAGGCTACTACAGCTAGTTGCCAGCAACAACAGTCCCACAGTAACCCTACCTTCCCAAAGGTTATAATGTTTGATTCATGTTTTGTAACTGTTTAACAATTTAACGGATAATTTTGGAGTCTGAAGTTTGTGATGCTGTTGAATTGTGTTATACTGACAGGTGTTTCTATTAGTTTTTCCACCCACAATGAGGAACCACATTTCCATTTGTCACCGTATAACTGGTATAGACAGCATCTGGCATTGCTGCAAAGATGATCATGAATTCAAAATCCAATGGGCCAATTTTAGCTAACTTTTAAGAAAGTTTCAAGCATCTAAGTTTTAAACTTTTTCTACTATAGCCAATGAACTTTAGGTTAGGGTTGCGTGTACAGTTCAGGTAAGTAATAGTCTGATTCTAGGAGCAATGACAATGAATAATATGCCTTCAAATTCCTACATCAGTGCGAAACTAAAGAGGTCCCAGGCAGGATCCCTGTGGTACACCACAGCTAAAAACAAGCTGTCAAGGAGAACAAAGTTGCATTTATCTAAAAGACATAATTAAATTTAAACAAGAACATGAGTGTAATTTCAACAAAACCTTTTGCTAGATAAACTGACATGTTGTGATAAACTGTTGAGGACACACTCAGGGAAGGTTGTCCAAAAATAGAACATTTGCAACTGTTTGCAGCTTGAGTAACTCAGTGTCTGCACCATGTTTAGAGCTTTCAAGATCAGGACAGAGGTGTTCAAACAAAATTTTTAATTTTATCTCATACTTAAGATATATATCACAACACAGAGCCATGAAAACACTGCAGTATCCTATATGTCAGCACCCTTGTTTTTGAAAAGTTTAAAGGAAAACTATGACATGCAAATTTATGATGGACAGCAGAAATATAATGCAACCACATGAGATTAAATGAAAGTTACTGTTTAGTACCAAACTTAATGTCCTTATAGAGACTGGCAGGACTATAGATTGTGGTGCTAATTTTTGCAATGTTTATAGAGAGACTAACTTTTTAGGTATATTATGGGGGGTACAGAAAAGAAAAAATGCAAAAATGTTCATTAATGTTTTTATAAAGCCATAATTAAGTATTATATGTGGAAGTCTTTTTATTATCTTTAATAATGAAATGTTTTCTGTAATTCGCTGCTTTTCTCGTGTTTTAAAACCAGATACAAATTTCTCCTGGACAGATGAGTCCTCTTTGCTGCTCCACACAAACTGACGAGGTTATGATCTGTGTGCGTGGGTAAAATCTCCTGTTGTAGCCAAACGTATGGAGGCATGAATGACATGTGTTGGCCCCTCCTCTCCCTGCTGCTGTGGTACGCTGCAGAGTTGAAGCGCAACAACCCGGAGAGCGCAGCAGCGACTTCGCCGCTGCAACTTTGGTGAGTTGGATAAGCTCTGATTTTATGAAAGAAATCACCCACAGAAAGAGGCAGCTTTCGTGCTGGTTGTGTTTTTACGCGTGAGGCTGTGTGTGTGTGTGTGTGTGTGAATGCGGGGTGTGTTTGGCGGTGGGACTACTTTATCTCTCTCTTTCTGTGTGTGTCTGTCTCCGGGTAGATGACAGGGGTTTTTTGGAGCCGTCGATGAGCGCGTTTGAAGTGCCTTGCTGGTGAAGACAAGGGGATCGAGTCTCGACCTGCGGTTCCCCCTCTGCCAGTCGGATCAAAATGAAATTCCTGTAAGTCGCCTTTCTCTTACAAATCACTCTCCACAGTGATTTCTTCAAAAGTTTTCGGCTTTGCAAACAGCCGCAGCTCTGGTCGCGGCTGCAGGCTACATTAGCCGAGCTCCGGCGCAGTCTACCTGCCAGATAATCACCGGGGGAAACTAACATTGAAATGTTTATTTCTCTGGCAGGATTTGTGTGGTAGCAGTCGCCTTGGCGGTGAGATCTGCGCACGGAGTAAGTCCCATTTGCTTATTATTACACCCCTTCAGGTGAAGTGGCTTCTCCACTCGGTTTATTTAGAGCGCAGATGCAACATATAAACGATGAAGATGAACGTCTTTCATGCATTCTGCCTGTAAAGTTGCCGGAGGAGATACTTTTCATGAATGTTTTACACATAAATGTCTCAGTTTATCCAATGTGACCACTCTACACTACTTAAACCCACTTTTAAATGTGTTTAAAATGACATTTTAACACAGTTTGTTGCATTAATTCAACGTTTAAATGTGTATAAAGTGATTTTCAGACATGTGTAGAGACGCGCACTCTGCACAGGTCTCCAAGATGCCTTTATGCCTCCATGCGTCACGTTGTGGGTGTCTTCAGTCTGTCGCATGAGGAGACACATCTCTGAATATTTTCTTCGTCACGACACAAAATTTTAAAGTGATTTGCATGACTTTTTTAAGTGTCATATTATTGAAATTTAATTTTCCAGTTACACCCAACGTTGCATCATTTGTGCTCTGTCTGAGCTATGGATGTTTTTTTAAGCTTTGGTGTGAAGTTTGCATATATAAGTAGCCCTAGGGACTGAAAAAGCAGTTCATATTTGAGTGGGCCCGCTCAGAGTAATTTGCAATTCAAACCCCGCCCTACTGTTGAATATTTAACATAAGGAGATTATTGGGGCGACGGGCCTTTTTCAAGCCACACCTATGCAAGACTAAGTACTGCTGTGGGACACATCTGCTGCTGCAAGAGTGCAAGCAAATAGGGAATACGACTTTCCTTTCACCACCCAAAAACACATCTAAACATTTAATAATTCATTTTTATTGGTAAATAAGTGCTGTTTACTATACTGTGAATCTGTTTTCCTTAGTTTGTCATTTTAATTTTACCCACTTTTCTCTTTTATTCCATTTTATCACACCTGAAGTCTTTTTGTCAAACCATGTATATCTACATTTCAAGTTCTAGCAACACTTTACTTGAACCCTTCCTATTCAGCATTCATAAGCACCATATAAATGTTTGATAAATGGTTTAAATGCACTTTACTGTAGTTGTAAGCAGATGAAAGAACAGTATGATATGACAGCATCTGTTTATACACAAACCTATGGGTGTCCACATGAAGAGTTAGTAGTTGACAAATACATTAATGACACTTTTATCTGCTTAAAACTACATTATGGAGTGTTATGATGATTTACGAAAGGCTTTTATTTTGCTTATAAATGCTAAAAATTAAAGGGAGTTAAAGTAAAGTGTTTTGATGTCATTTAGGCTGATAGGGGGCAACATGGCTTCGTTCTTGTTCATTGGGCAGGATTTGTGGTTGAAGACGATCAAAAGTATGAGCTATATGTGTAATATCTGTACAATATTTAGCTGATGTGAACAAGAAAACTTCCAAAAGTTTATTTTCTTTGAGCACTCCTTAAAGTGACAGCTTTAAGCTTGGTGACCTCTGAAAACTACATAAGATTTCATCCAGTGGTGACAAAATACCATTTAATCCAAAGCGTCTTATGGTATCTTATATCAGTTTGTAGTTAAATCTAGAGCAACGAATCATACTTTTATGTTTAAGTTGATCTTTATATGTAAAAGCATACAGAGGAACTACTTATTTAAGCAATGAAGTCAATGAAGTGGAGAAAAAAAGTTATATTTAGTTGCATAATACTTAAGTACAAGTACCTAAAATAGCACTTAAGTACATTTCATGGGTAAATGTACCCAGTTAAACCCCACAGCTGCTTATAATATCATAATTCTACACTATACAGCTATAGAGGGAACCAAACCCTCAACCGTAGCAGTGTCAGTGTCTTGCTCTACCAGCTGAGTGACAGGAAATGCTACTAAGATTGCCATCAGCTGTGACAGAGAAGCTGACAGGGAAACATTAAAGCGAATCAGCAGCAAAAAGCTTCCTGTGTCTCAATAGGGCTCATTTGATGAAGCTGCATTGACTTTGAATTGACTCCTCCACCCACTTCCCACCTCCTTGTTGTATTGTGTTGTAGCCTACATCTGTGTGTGTATGTGGGTGGCTGAGTGGATGAATATGTCTGTATGTGTGTTGAGTGACTGACAGATGAGTTCATTGGGTGGTCTGGGCTGACGTAACCTTGGTAACTGTGTCTTTGGGTATCGCCGTGGTGAGGCGGCGGTCCGGCCCAGAGTAATGTGTGCTTTTGGCTGAATTGTGAAAGTTTCAGTGCTGCTGATAGTATAAGACAGGTTTTTCTCAAGTGTTATCAGTGTCATCAGATAAGATTAAATGCATGCATCGATTGTGGCTATGGTTGTGGTAACACTAAAGATAGCACATATCAAGATTGCAACGTTTTAGAAACTTTTGAACTCAAACTGTATAAACATAAACTAATGTTTTTATGTTGGTTAATGGGTGGCTCTTGAATTTGGTTAAAGTGTAAACTAGGTGTATTTTGTATTTCAATTACTGTTCCAGATAAAGTTCATACTGCCTCTTGTTTTTCATGAGATTTGGTCCAGGGCTTGCACACATAAATTTTACCTTGCAACAACTCCATTAGCTTTTAGCTGCGGCCTCCATTGGAATAATACTGTAATATAACCTACTATATGTACTGCTGTACACCATAAAATGCTAATAGTTGCCACCAGTGGATTTTAGTTGATGTACTGTAGCAGAGTTTGGCATCAGAAATGGAAACTCACCATTTATTTCTTCTGTTCTGGACAAAAACAGTTGAATTTTGTGTTTATCTGGTTTGCTAGTTAGGAAGGAGCCTATATTTCTTAGAAGAAGTTTTGAAGGAGCTAGCTTTGGTAGTGGAAGGGTGTAGCGTGTTAGCATTGTTTAGCTTGCTGGTTAGCGAGTTAGCTAAAACCAACAATATGTTCAACTGAACTGACACCTGTCAAGCTACAAACAACAGTGTTACCAGGAGGTAAGAGCTAAACACACACACATTTATTAAGCAACACTAAGTCACATTAAATTCAGAAATATGTGTTTATTTGGTGTATTAGCACGTTAGCATTGTTTAGCTTGCTGGTTAGCGAGTTAGCTGGCTAGTAATGATGCTCGAACCAACATTTTGTTTAGGCTAACTGAGCTAACTCCTCTCAAGCTACAGACTGCAGTGCCAACTGGGAGGTAAGAGCTAAACACACAAACATTAATTAAGCCACAGTAAGTCACAGTGCATTTAGAAATATGTATATGTTTTGGAGTACTAGTGTGTTAGCATTGTTTAGCTTGGTGGTTAGTGAGTTAGCTGGCTAGTAAAGATGCTAAAACCAACAGTTTGTTCAGGCTATCTGAGCTGAGTCTTCTCAAGCTACAGGCCATAGTGCTAAGATCTTAACACGCAAACATTAATTGAGCTATATCAATTCAGTAAATTCAGAAATATGTGTATATTGTGGAGTAATAGTGTGTTAGCATTGTTTGGCTTGCTGGTTAGTGAGTTAACCAGCTAATTATGATGCTAAAACCAATAGTTTGTTCAGGCTAACTAAACTGAGTCTTCTCAAGCGTTAATTCAGTCACATTAACTTACAGTAAATATGTGTATGTTTTGAACTATTTTGCATTATTTTTATTATTAGTAATTAACTCCACACCACAACAGTTTTTTTAGGAGTTCACTACTTTTAGCCCGGTTGTTATATTTCTGGATTATTTCATTGCTAGCTGATTCAGGGGCAGATTTATGTTCCTCCAGGGGTCCTATTTTCCGAACTCAATATCATGTTCAAACGGTTTTAGGTTTGAAGCAATGTTTTTCCTTAGGTCATATGTTAAGTGTATGTTTCCCTGGGTCAGTACGTTGCAGCTTACAGCCGACTGGTGTTATACTCCTTACACCTTCATATTTGTGGCCAAGACAGTTTTCTTGACTTTAAACACTGATATCTCTGCAGTAGCTGAACAGATTTTACAACTCAAACTGCATTTGAAGTGTTCATCTCCCTTTGTTCTTTTGCATTTTGAACTGTGAAGCTGGCCCTTATAAATCTCATACAAGGTTAGTTATCAAGAGGCCTAAAACGATAGGGATGAAGGACTCTGGAAACATAAGGACAACTCAGTTTATTCTCCACTCAGACTTTTTTGGAAAATGATGTTTCAGTGAACATACAGAGAGAGCAAGACGTGTCTGTAAGGGCTGACACAGCTGTTGGCACAGGGAAAACATCACACTCGGGTGAGGAGGAATGGTGAGTAGAGGGGAGGAGGCATGATGGGAAGGACAGGAGGGAGTTAAGGGTCGAAGCAGACAATTCTGTACTACCTGGATGGCTAGGAAATGCACTCTTTACATTTTTTGGAATGCAAGATGGATGGGTTGTACACATTTGTACATATTGTTTAATCTCAGTGTGGTGACAAATTAGGGTTTTAAGAACAAGTTTGACACTTGTGGATTATGTTGTATGAGTGTATTTCAAGGCAGAAATTTAGATTTTTATCCTGTTTGAAATATCTTATGGCAGGTAGTGTTTTTGCAAGTTTAATCTCCAGAAAATACAAATCACATATAGGCTATGTTGTGTTTTTGCTGACATTTTTGATGCTCGCTATGCAGTTTTAGCTTTTTGGATGTCGTTTTCTTACTGTTCCGCACACCCATTGGTTTCCATTTATGTTTGTGTGATATGATAATCAGGTAGCAGACTCTTTAGACTTGCATGAGAAGTGATCAAGTTTGCTTTGTCAAAATTAGGTGTGGGAGTGACGTCTGAGCAAAACTATATGCTTCTCTCAGTTTTTGAATATTAAGTTTCTTAATAAGTTTTCGTTGTTGCACAGTCTGTAATTCTTGGAGATAAATTAATGTGATAAAGCTGTTAATACTGTAGATAATCTATAGAGGTGGCATTTAACGCAAAGGTTTTCGCAGGAAACGTAGGATCTTGAGAATTCAAGAGACACCAATAGAGATGCCAGCAGTGGTTTTGGTGCAAAAATGATGCTGAAAACTTGCACACTGACAACTGGTGCAGGGACATCCAGCTACTCCCCCTCTGCCTCCCTCCCTCCCCTTCCTTGAATTCCTCCAGAGCTTGGCAGGACTTGTCAGGCTGTCTCTCACTCCCTGCAGGTGCTATAGGCTGGAACATTCCAGAAACACTAAGTGAGGCGACTGATCACTGCTTGATTTGTGGTTGCTAGACCCTCCCCAGTTCAACTAAGTCCCCCACCTCCTCCTTCCTTTCCCTTCTGGACTCCTCCCCTCCCTCCCTAACCCGATCATTACCCCCTCACACCCCCTTTTCCTATCACTTTTTGCCCTCACTGCTTCCACAAGTCAGGCAAACCATTACCGGTTGATTTGTGGTTTGATTTGCGAGTGGTGGTCCCCCATAACCTCTTCACCTTCCTGTCTTTTAAGTATTTTTAAGTTCCTCTTTTGCAGAAATTAAAAACCTTTTATTACTGCTTTAAATACAGGAGCTCAAAATGCATTGCTTATAGACCTGAAACTATTTGCAACTATTTTGATATTCAATTCAGTAATTTTCAAGCAACATGGTTGAATGTTTGCTGGTTCCAGTTGCTCAAATCAAGTGTTCTTTGTCATATTTGATGGCAAACAGAATATTTTTTTAGGTTTTGGACAGTTGTTAAAATACAACAAGTAATTTGCAGATGCCACTGTGGGCTCTGGGACATTAAAATGTCTGTCACAATATTCTATTACTATTAATTATTTAATCAAGAAACTATTCAGATTAATTAAGAGTGGAAATAATGTTTAGTTGCAGCCCTATTATCTGCATGTTTGCCATGTGAAGCACTTTGGGCTGCATGTTTGTATGAAAGGTGTGATATAACTTAAGTTGAGTTGAGCTGAGTTAATATCGCTCTTTAAGTGCTTCTGATTCATTATGTGCGCTCACAGCATCAATTTAATGTTTCATTTTTGCTGTGTATGAGAAAAACAAGGTGACAAAAACACAGACCACATAATTGTAGTGCAGACAGACCTGTCAAACTTAATTAAACATAATTTATTACTTCACTCTTGGGTTAAAATATTTCAGGGTTTAAGTATGTGTTGGTTTAAATTATCAGTATGTCCCTGGATGTTTAGGAGTTGCTGTGCTGTAGTTTACATTCCCCAAGGGCTTTTTACTGAAACAAGAATGAACGCTGATAATTAGGGTCAGGATGAGATTAGTGAAGTTTATGAAAAAGTTCTGACGTTGTTTTGAAATGTGATAGGCAAAGAGCTGGGTGGTAAATCCGGAGAGTGTGTGTTTGATGTGACTGGGTCATGCTGCTCTGTCTCGGTTTGTGGTGCATGTCGTCGGTCGTGAAGAGTCAGGAGGTCTGTTTTCTCTGCATCATTTCATTCTTACTTTTTGTTTTTCTGTCTCTTTTCCTTCCCACATAATCCTAATTTCTTTGCATGGTTTAAAGCTGGAATAACCCTTCTATTTCCTCCCTTCAGTCTCACCCTACTATTCTCTCTGTAGTTTCGTCAGAGGAAAACACTTTGTCACTAAGTGCACAAGGAAACCTATAAACCACACATAGCAGGTTTAACGTACCATTGAAAAGCCCCTGCTATTCCTCTCCCACGCCCACAGTTAAGACTCTGCTGCCTGTGTGGTACTTACATGCATTTGTGCATGTTTCCTAGCCCCATAAATTGTATATGCCTCTGTGTCTGTGTGTGTGTTGTTAGTGCAGGTGGGATGAAGGCCCTTTTTTTCCACTGGGAAATACCCTCTTCAAAACTACACATTGGCTTTTCAGGTAGATAATGTCACACAGCAGTGGTGCACATGTAAAGATAATTTGAGTCAAGAGGAGATTAATGTGTGGAATAAATATCAAGTATGCAGAAAGAGAAGTTTAGGCTTAACTGTCACTGAATGCACTGTGGTTGTACACAGTTGCATGTTCTCTGGAAGATTTTTATATAGTGTAGTACACAGCAAATGGCAGAAATAGCACTTATGCTGCTTTTTTGCCTCCTAAAATTGCTGCAATTTAAAAATTACTGTCAGTGTTGACTAATATTGATATCCTTTTCTATTAATCAAGTGAAGAAATCTAGATTTGTACATTTGTGTTCAGTTTTGAAGGAGCAAATGTTTGATTAGCATTATTAGCTTTCCACCTGATGACAGTGACCTTTGTCATATTCATTTGGGATGCACTGAACCTTGCATGAGCCTGGTCTATGATACTGAACAATGTTGAGCAATCTCTGAGATGCTTAACGCCTAATAAGAATCTGTTAAAACATCCAAAAACAACAGCGCGAGAGAGGTGCGTTGGCTTAACTGTTGACAGATGCCGCCTTCTGCCCTCATATTCCCTCCTCTTCATTGGTGTGTTCGTCTTTTACTTGGTAACAGTGTTTGCGTTGCGCAATCCTCCAAAATCCCACCTGTCATGTGTTTGTATCCATCAATCTTTCCATGCATTCCCCAAAACGAAGGCTGTCTGTGTCATGTTTACAGGTATGGGTTAAAGGCATGAGTAGTTTGTTATCTTTGGTGCAGATGTGGACAGGTGTTTATAAATTATTAGTAAGGATGATGGAATCATTGTAATCAATCTGATAAAGTGACGAGGCTGTTGCTGCCCTTCAATAGCTCTTAAGATTATATTAGATTTTTTATTTCCGTCTTTTGCATTCCGACTTTATTTGTGTGTTTTAGCAGCTGATATGGCATCGAGGGTGTTGTTAGTTTTGGCAGCTGTGGTACATACTTGAATTTTGATGCCAAAGTCATTAAATTTATTGGTTTTCTGTTGAACCAATTTAAAGGTTGTGGCAACAAATGGCAGGACAGGACAAGGAGACATGTCATCACCATCATCCTCTGCCATCTGCAGAGTCCTTGGCAGCGCCACTTTCACATTTCGGACCCCCTCCGTCTCGCACACTGTCAGTTTGTCCCGCGATTGGTCACGGTGAACTCCAGGGGTCAGAGGTCGTTGGAGCACAAAGGCAGCAGGGGCTCTCGGCCGCGCCATCGGCTTAACATTCCAGCACTCTGCTCTCCAGATTTGTTTATTGCACTTTGTCTTTTGCTTTTCTGCCTCTCGTGAAAGGAAGACGAGCAAAAACACCTCAAATGGAGAGGGAGAGCAGGGGGAAGTCAGAGGGGAGGGAAGATGGGGGGTTACTCTATCTATGTTCAGGTCCCGGGGGTGTGTTTGTGAAGGTCTTTAGGCTTGTCAGAGAGGAGCTGAGGTGGGGCAGTGTTTGGCTGGCTGGATGCTCGGTGGGAGTGCTGTCTTAGCTTGTTCGACGTGCCCGGTCCCTTCTCCATAATGCCATCACTCCCCTTGGGGCTGTTTGCACTTCAGAAGGATTAGACCTCCAATCTGCTTCTCCTCACTTGTTGGGTTTTCTCTTCTGTCTGTCTGACTTTCATCCTTCCTGTTCTTGCTTCATTTTGTTTATCTTGTCCCTTTCTTTCCTTTCCATACAACACCACCACAATACCGCCCCTTTTTACTCCCAGAAGTCCCTCATCTCTTTATTAGATTTTGACAAATTTGGCAACTTGAAACTGTAATAATCAAAATGTTTGTATCAGCAATGGTTTGAATGACTATGGGCAGATAAGTATCACCTATCTCTGCACTTCCTGTCAGCTCTACAAAGCATTTAAGCAACTTTGAGCTCATTTTCATCCTTATTAACCCTGTTTGTAGCAGCAACAGGGAGCTGTTTTCAATATAAAAAGTCTGATAAACCCACTGTATGTAAACCCACTGTGCACTGCAGACGACAGACAGACAAAGTAAGCAACTAGCTGGTAAATGTAGTGGAGAATTTAGCAGCTTAAGAGCCAGATGTTTCCCTCAGTAGCTGGTGGAGACCAAAACAGAGCTAAAAAAGCAAATATGGGAGTTGATTTTTGCAGAACTGCACAAGTTGTAACTTGGTGTTATAAAAACCAAAAAATGCTATACTAACCTTATTAGCTTTCTACCTACAAAAAAGATCAGAACAAAACAGAGACCTTTTATCGCTAATGTCTATTTTAAAACAGAAACCATGGCAACTTAACCCCTGAGGTCTATCAGTTTGTTTTGAAGTCAGGGAGCCTGACAGGTTCAGTTCCCACTTTGCTTTGATGCTCCACTTTTTCCCTCCACAGCATCATTACTTTGGCATTAGACACCAACCCTCAGCCCTTTAAGTCAAACATTTTTCACTGCAATTATCATATGCGTGCCTGTGCAGAGGGAACACTTCTTCTGTTTGTCAGTTTACCGTGGTGGTGGTCTGAACAGCCGCCCCTGTAGGGACAAAGTGTCGGCGGGTGACTGTGTGGCTTTTGGAGTGGCTTTCTGATTACCATTAATGTTCTTTAATCGTTAATTGCACACTTGAGTCCACATTAATGTCATTGTTGTGTGTAGTGAATGTGCAGGTGCGGATATTTACCCGTTTTGTAATAGACTGACATGTGTGGCCGGCAGCTAATGTAAACCAAACCTAAACAAATGTGTGCACAGCACTGATATCCTGTTTGAGTTTACCTTTAGCACGGCAGTGTTAGCTTTAACTCTGTGTATTGTGAGGGAGAAGAGCTTCTAGTCCTGCAGAGAAACTGGAAAAAAAGCTTCAAGTTAATTAGTACAAGAATTACCATTGTGTCTTGATAGCTAGTAAGCATTGTGAGACATAATCAAATCCCTTTTTTGTAGTTTTGCAGTTGTCATATCAGAAAAAAAACACATGTGAATGATAACAGCTGTACGTCAGATCAAGTTTAAAGCAAAACAATTTTAGCTTCTGACGTGAGCACAGATTTTTTACCTCAGGAAGACAAATTGCGGCAGCCATGTTTGATCTTGTCTGTCTTCAAAAGCTATATTTTCGTATTTCAATTTAAATAACGTTTCACCTCACTTTAATTTTCCATAGTTGACATCAGGGCAAGTCCCCCCTACCCCCAGTCCTTGTATCCAAGGTTACCGTATCTGTGGTGAGGTAAACCCCGGCCACAGCCCACTAATGTCCCACTGTGATAGGAACACTATCATTGGCACATCAGATGTGTCAGTTATTGTGTGCTATTACTGCCTCACTGTGTCTCTGCCTGTCCCTGTAATTACAGATACCTCCGCTATGTTTTTTCCCCCCTCTTTGTCTCACACTCATCCTTTGCTCCCTCCTCTGTGCCAGCCAGGTAATCCAGGCAGCACACCTCATCCATACCTCCATCTACCGCCTCCCTCCTTTTTCCTCTCTGAGCTTCTAATAAATGACATAACTTTGGTACGTTGGGTACCTGCTTTATTGGATTTTTTCTTTTATATGCCCCTTGATGCCAGGTTGTCTGTGTTTGTTTCGCTTTTTCTTTTGTCATAACTTAACTGAAGTGTCTGCCAAAGTTAATGATGCCACTGCTTTGGGGAAAACACAGCCTCTGGCCATGGAAGTGCCACAACTTATTGTTGTATGAGCAGACAAATCGAGGCAATAACTTGTAGATTTAATGCCTTGAAACACATTTTTATAGAGCTGATGTCTTGTCTGACCAACAGATAGATGTTTGAGTATTCTCTTGATATCTTTGTTCCTGTTTAGTATGATTATTAGACGACTTACCTCATTGTTATACACCAATTGTCCTTTCTTGGTGTCTGAATTATGCTGTTTTTATAGTACCCTTTTTCAAGTTATTGCACTTTACGGGATGTAATACGGGATTTTCATATCAGATGTTGCATAAATATTTGTTCTCTGCGAGTTAAAGAGCATTGCGGTCTGGACACAGGTGTCTTTCTTCATTTCGAGTAGCGTTTGTCAATCAGCGCTGCCTTTCTAAAAGTCATACACAGTCATAAATCATAAAGACTTCCCAATTTGTCTTCTAGGTCTATCCAGAGGGGAAAATACCACGTCAGTCAGGTGTAATTTACCGTGCTTTGTCGCTCAGTGTGAAGCTACCACCCCCCACCCCACAGTTGAACCCCCAACAGCACTATTCATCATCCGTGGCAGGACTGATGAGCAGCAGTCAGTCTTTATAATTCTGACTTTTACATAAGGCTGTGATTGATTGACTGTCTCCTTATCACTTGGTGTTCTACTAACTTTTGTCCTCTGAGCTTCTGCTCTTTCAGTTAGGAGCCTCAAATTAGCCTCACAGCGTATGACTTGTATTTGCAATTTGTGAAAACCTCAAGAACATTCGTATCCCCCTCGAGACTGCTCAGGTATTTCTCACAGGCTCCACGAGAGGAACTCCCAGTGATACAGAATCTTGTTTATGAGGGAGTTGTGACTGCATTTAAAGGCCTTGGTGGGGATATTTTCAGGGACTGGGTCACTCCGTCCTCTGGCATACGCCCATAAAGCAGCCTTAGCTCGCTGCCTTGACCCACTGCTGGCAGGCCTCCATCCTCACTCGCAAACCCTGGCCCAGTTTTCTCCTGCGCTGTCTCGGACCTCATACCTGGCTGTGTGACTGCGAGCAAGTGTAAGACTACTTTTGGCAGGTGCAGCGCTTAATGTCACATGTAGCAAAGACTTCTTGTTGTTAGGTTTCTGTGCCTGGTCTCCTTTAAATCACTGTCAGATCAAACTGTTCAAAGAGCTTTGTAAAAGAATTTAACCTGACTTGACAAATAGCCTTGTCCACATCCAGTGTCCACGCCTTTAATATTTTTAGTCAAGGAACATTTTTATATTGCAGTTTTCAAACACAGAGGCAATTTAAAGTGTATGTGACTTTCATGATATCACTCCTGTGGTATGAGAACTCACATGTGTCATGCCCTAAAAACCAACTGTACCAAAATTTGAATTATTCATAGAAAAAATGTCTTGATGTCAACAAGAAAAGGGCAAAAATAGAACTTTGTCCTTAAAAAAAAAGTCCTTAATTTCATTAAAAAATACTCCCCAATTTAATTTTTTACTGTTAATAGCTGCACATGTTCCCTTCATTGTTTTATAACCTCAAAATCATCTGTTTAACCAGTTAATGAAGGTTGACCAGCATAGTGTTCATTGTAGCACCCTGACTGAAGTGCCTTGCAGCTTAGCACTACCTGGCACCGTTCCCTTCAACTTCACCCTGTGCCTCGTGCTCTTAGCTTTAACTCCATTCATTACAGAGCGAAGGGCCTCCGCTAGTCCTCTGGCTCTGTTCCCCATTGCCCACTGTGGCCCCAAATGGCCACTAATGAGGGGGGACAGATGATCATTGTGCCAACCCATGCTACAAAGCACAACCGCTTCCTGGGGGGGTGATTAAGTCTCACATTTGCTCTTTATCATCTTCATTTGCATTAGAAACAACTTCAAATATCTCACATTAATAGAAGCTAAGACTCCGTGCCGTGTGTTGGTGATTTTTTTTTTTTTTTTTTGCGCTGTAAGCCGACAGCGTGCTGTAACTGGGGTCAGTGTGTTTGTCAACAGAGTGCAGTTGCCCCTCATATTTATTTAGCTGGCTCCTCTTGTTCCTAAAATAGCCCACTTGCTCACGCACTGGCTGGCCAGAGAGCAGCTTCAGCTATGTTTGTGTGTGTGTGGAGCAAGTGCAAAGGGGTGAGGCGAGGTTTCGGTATTTCTGTGAATGGTCAGTGTGCTAGTGAGTGTGACAGAAGATGACACAAACATGCTCTTTAAAAAGGGAACTCCCACAAATCGACAGCACATAATTTATCTCTAGCATTAGTTAATTCTTTTACACACCTGTCCACACAGTGTGCATTAGACAGGATTTACTTTCAATTAAGTAGAATAATTTATGCTTTAATATATACTTAAATAAAAGATACTGATTTACTGGTATACTGACAACAACCAGGCTGCAACATGCAACATTCAAGGCTCTTTGGTTCAGGGCTGCAACTAATGATTATCTTAAGATTGTTTCGTCTATAAAATGTCAGAAAGTTGTCCAACAATCTGAAACCACAAGAAATTGAATTTACAACAGCATTAAACTAGAAAATATTCACATTACCAGCAGCTGGTACCAGCAGATTGTTGGCAGTTTTTCCACAAAAAGTGACTCAAGATCATCAACAAAAACAGTTTTAATTTTCAGCTAATTGTTTCAACAAACTGTCCTAAAAGTAAACCAGGAAGCAAAATGAATATACTAATTATTATCTTAACCATAATTTGTTTATGAGTCAGAGAGGATGAACTGAATCAATGAGAGAACAGTGAGAACAAACCAAGTGGCAACCTCAGATGCATAGGCTTCAAAAACTGCAGTTCCTCAAATGGCCACTTGAGGCTGGCTCCAAACTAGAGACAATCCCCATAGACCTTCAGGTTAAAATACTAAACTTTACAGCAGAAATAAACATGTTTACAACCTGGTACAAGAATCAGTTTTGGTCTCTATCGCTAATTTTAGTTAGGTAACAGATATTTTTTTGCCCTTTTCAAGAATGTTTGTCTTGTCAGCTGCAAAACACAACAAAACAAAACATGAAGAGCACTTTGCATACCTCCTCTACTGCCCTATATGAAGTCTGTCACATCTTCCATTACCTCATATGATTGAGTGCTTCACTAGAAAGAGCCTGTCACAAATCTTTTTAACCTTATTAGCTGTTTGACATCGCTTAAAGATTCATCGCTTAGGGGACTGTTTTTTGCAAGACAAAGGTCTTAAATGTCTCTTAAGCACCGAGGTACACACACACACACACACACACACACACACACACACACACACACTCCATAACCCTGAGTTACTGTTCTTACTGCAGGGTAGAAGATGAACTGATACAAAGCTTTGACTGGCAGAGTGTTAGAGTAATTTTGGGGCCTGCAAGAGCATGATATACAGAGTTTAGACAGAAAATGGTGGACTAATTTGCTAACATCTTTCATTGCTTCTTCTCAAAGGTCAGCTAAGAAAGTAGTTTTATGTAGCACATATTGCAAAAATTTAGAAAAGCACCTTACGTTAACATTCACTCTTTTAGTTAACCTTATTTGGTAAATTCGAGGTTTACAAATCCATTTTAGCTCAACTCTTTGCCTTCATATTTGTCTTTGTTATGACTGAAACTCTTTAAGCAGTGACGTCAGTAAGGAGAGATAACTTCTACATACAGTACATATACCCTCACTGCCTCATGTAATGGAATGAGCATGTATTTTGGAAACAGTATAAGCGTATTAAGGGCATATTTCGAAAATATTATCTGCTCCTACACTGTAAGAAAATCTCTTCAAGGTCACAGATTTCTTTAACTTAATTAGAAATGAGGTGTACCACATATGAGTCTTTTAAATCGGCAACTATTTTGATAATTAATTAACGTTTCATGTCATTTTTTCAAGCATAAAGGTTTCTCAAATGGGAGAATTGGCAGCTTTTTCTTGTGTTACATGATGGTAAATTAAATATGATTGGTTTTGGAGTGTTGCATGGACCAAGTGATTAATGGATAACTGAGAAAATGATGTACAAATTGAACAGTAATGAGAATAATCATTAGTAGCAGCACTGGAGTTTTTAAAATTTGATTAGAATCTGTGAAAAATCCCATTCAGACTTGTTCAGCTCCTCCAGGCATGACATATTTCTGAAATTACAACATTCCTCAGGTCAGTTTTTTGACCTGAAAAGAAGGTTTTATGAAGTGTAACTGAGAAGCTGTTGTCATGCTGCTTGACATTTCAGCACCTCGAGGACCTTTTTTCCTAGAGCGTCACATTCAAACCCCTGGCGTGTTGCGGTGTCAACCTGCAGGCGAGTGTCGCACCTTTTCCTTCAAGAATGTTCAGTCATTCCCGATCCCACCACTGGCATTCCAGAATCCGTGACAGACAGTGGGGGGACAGGTCTGGGCTTAGCATCCATCAGCCTGTGAGGGCTAATAACTAATGAACCGTTGCCAGGGGCGACGTGAGCATTCCATGTCATCGCCATAGCTACTACAACACCCCCCCCCCACCCTCGACCCGCCACCTCCTACCCCTGCTGCCCTCAAGCTCCTTGAAGAGGTCGCACACCTGTCTGCACCTCTTCTTTCCTTTCCTCGCCTTTACCTTCCCCCTCCTTCCCTCCTTCTCTTTCCCTCTTTTTACCCTTCCCCCTCGCCCTCTTATTGTCATTTGAACTCAGTGACTCCATTGATTCTTTTCTCGTTATTAAGTGTTTAAACACCAAGAATGCACAATATCATCTGTAAAGCAAAGGAAACGTTCCATGATCTTGGGCTTGTCACCATTTTCAAACAATTCACAGACCAAACGATTAATTGCGTAATTTAAGAAATAATCTGCAGATCAATTGATAATAAAATAAATGTTAGTTTTACCCTTTATATACATATATCCTACCTTCATGAGGGATATAATTCTCAGTTTTTGCTGAAGCTGTTTTATTGAGGTGTTGATTGAACTTCATGATCATTTCGGAGGATGTAGTTTGTTTGCTCCTGAAC
Source organism: Epinephelus lanceolatus (assembly GCF_041903045.1). Lineage (NCBI taxonomy): Eukaryota > Metazoa > Chordata > Actinopteri > Perciformes > Serranidae > Epinephelus > Epinephelus lanceolatus. Next base: position 20,656,381 of record NC_135755.1, read on the forward strand.
TGTATTGCTTCATACATAGAGAAGTTTCTAGTTAGTTTTTACTTAGCATACCCTCATTCACATTATTGTTTGTTATGTAAGTCTTAGAAAGACCAATGTCGACTGTAGATCCCCTCAGATATGTAAACCTTGTCATGTCTGTAATGGCTTAATACCAAAGGTTACCAAAGGGACAGAAGAGGCACCATTTCTAGAATTGGTGAGTTTTAGTTGTTGCTGTCTGGATTCAACATTTTCTTGAGGATTGAATTGTAAGCCAGAATTAGATTCAGGCAGCAAACATGCTAATTTAGCAAGGATTGGGTTCTTGCATCTGTCCATTGGTGATTTAGGTTGAGCATAAAATTGTCCTTTGAAGCTTCGCTCTCAGTCTAGAACTGAGTCAGAGGTCACTGGACTCGCTGTTTAGTCTTGAAGATGTTTTGTCTCAAAGACTAAACTGAAAACACACATGTATGCCGACATGAGTCACAGAACATCTTTGGGACTCCACACTGCAGCTGTTTTAGACTTACCGCTCGATATCCAATAACCTGGATAACTGAGACCCCTCGCAGACATTCCTCAGTGTCTCTTTCACTCTGCATGTCTTTCCCTTTCTCCTCATATTGCCTCTCCACCTGTATCCCAAAGCAGATGGTTTCACAGATGAGTTCTCCCTTGTAGCATTAGAAAAAAAAACACCCATCCATATTTTTAAACGACTACAATACCCATAAATCCATTTGTGTGGGAACCTAATCTCTGGGTCAGTGAGAATAGCTGTGAGAGGTCAGAGTGAGAGCTGGGGGTCAGAGGTGACTGAATGCCAGCAGGTAGGCTGTGAGGTTTGTAACTAACGGTGCACAGGGGTCACTGTTAATTACTTAATGTTACATGTTACCTTCGGGAATTTGAGAAGAGAGACAAGAGCACACATGTATTTTAAGGATTTGAATTGTGCGCACAGCATGCCATAAAGGTAAATAGCCGGTTATGACCTTCACTGACCTCAGCAGAGGTCAGAGTTTTATCTTTATTGAGTTTGGAAATGTTTTCTTTTGGGATTATGGCTGATAAGAGGAGAGATGATTGATGGACATGCAGTTGCTGCAGAGTTTATTGGAGCGCAATAGGAAGTGACCGGGGAGCCGCCTGTTTACTGGACCGATAAGCGAGGCAGTAAATCTCGCAGTGGTTAGATTAAAACAATTTTTTTGCAGTTTTCTTTTGAAATGAATCCCAAAATGTGCACATTGACCGTTGTTGAAAGTGACAGTCCCTGGCTGTTTCAGGGGTTATCATTTTGTCAACAAAAGCTTTAGCACTGTGATTGTCTGCTGTCAGTCAAACTTTTTAAGGTTCACTTTGGTTGAACTCTTAAAAGAAGGGGTTCGTGTCCAGGCTTGATTTTCAGCCATGGACTAAGAAAGGTTAAAGCAGTAAACAAAAATGGAAAAGCAAAAGTAATAATTGCTTCTAATGGTTTAAGTGGCCATGGATGACCTCTAGGTATAGAGGTAAAACTGAGGCCAAGGCACATCGCTGCTTTCAGGAGCTGTTTAATGTCAAACACCTGGAGGAAGATGTCTCCTCCAACTTTTAGGAATGGTCACTGACTGACCTTTTGCTGGAGAGATAGCATCAGCTGACAGTGGCAATAATGAGTCTTTGAAAATGATTTAAGGTATTATAACTCAGAGGCGGACCCTCAAGGTGCAGAAAAATGAATCATCACAGTGAAACGGAGCAGCTGCTTTGCATAAACTGAGCAAATGGCTTTGGATGTGTGATGTCATTTGGAAGAAGCTGTTGGTGGGTCGTCAGTGTATTTCGCCTGGAGCCAAGCCTCTTGTGAAATACCTCGCACTCATTGAAAAAGGCCAATTACAAGACACAGGCCCATGGCCTAAATTTTTGTGAGCCAGTGTTTCATAAAATGCTGCTTTAAGGTAAACAGGGTTATTTCAGTGTCTATCCATCTCAGTCCTCCAAAACTGAGAAACATACAAGATGTTCCTTCAGGCAAAGATGGACTGAGCAAAACAGGGACTTTGGAAGGAGTTACAGGTTAAAGGGAAGTCAGGGAGAAAGACTTTGAGAGGAAAATAACCAAATATTGCAATAAAATAGTGAAGACATGCCCTAGATGCTGTTTAACACCATAACTTTGTCTATAGAGTGAACACAAAAAGAAAGCAAAATGGAGTCCTGGGCCTCTTCCCCATAACTCAGCCCCTGTTTACGACCAAATTAAACTGATGCTCTGCCTTCCCTCTCTTTAACAGACTTTCCCATGACGCTCTTTCACACCATAAGGTCATTGTTTAAGCTTCAACACTCGCTGCAAGCATCCAAGATGGACAACATTCCTGCTTCCTGTTCTTGAAGTAAATCATTGCTCCAGGGTTGAACGTTTTACCCTCGATTTAGCCTGTCAGTTTCCGTGCAAATGGCTCGGTTTTACCCCACAGCTTTTAATACTGAATGTTTGGAACTTAAACTGCTGTGTTTGTTATTGAGTGTAAACTCAGTTTGAGAAAGTTGATGCAATTTCTGCCCGTCAGCTAACGGTCATTTAGGAGATTAAAGGACAGAGGATGCAGTGTAGGTGGCCTCAAAGAGTTAATGATCAGCAGAAAGAGTTGGTTTTATGTTAGAGAAAACCAAGAGGAAAGCAAGAAAGAATGTAAGTCCCCACGTCACAGTACAGTGGTTGTTCAGGTTAGTTTTTTGTTTTAATCCTGAATTTAAACGATATGTTTATTAAGTCTGTCTTTAAACAAAAGTCAAGCACCTTTCCTAATTTGTGCTTTCAGTGGAAGGGATGGGGAACAAAATCCTCTTAAGTGCCAAAATGCTGTAAATAAAATTTATCTGACGCTTATATGAGGTTTCAGCAGATAGATTAATCAAATTAAGTAGGTATCTTCTAACTTCATTGATCCTTATCCTTCTGCTGCAGCTCAGCAAGTCCCAAATAAGTTTTTACGATATAGACAAGTGACCAAATGAAGTATGCTCAAGCTAAATACAGCTGATGTTGAAGTGTGCACCAAGGAAATAGGAGGAAATATTATAAATAAACTGTGGGCGGTGGTGAAACAGTTCCAAAAAATCTTGACGACAAACAGAAGCAGCAAATGTAAGTATTCAATCCCAGGAAAAACATTTCGATGCGTCTATGTGAGGTTAATTTAACATCTGAAGTCACACACAGAGGTATCACTCCCTGCTAGTTTATTACTAAATGAAATAAGTATGATGTATGGATTTGGGACTGGATTTTTGTTTTAGACGGACATAAAAAGACGTAAAACCAGGTTAATGTGGAGCCACAGTTGTACATTTACTTCCCTCTCTGTCTCCATGTACTGACCTAATGTCGGCCAGCCACTGAGCATTCCTTTCCCTCCACTTGTCTCAACCTCTCCACAGATAAAGTCAAAGGTCACCCAGAAGAAGAGAGGTGAATAAGGGAGGAGGGTGGCGGTTGTTGGCAGGGAGTGTCCTTTATTTTCCCTCAGTGTTGTGTTAGTTAGCAGGTTCCTCTGTACGTCCTCCTGTTAGTTTTGTCTTCAAAGTCATTTTTCACATAGCGGAGGAGGGAGAAAGTTAGAGGGAGAGAGGGAGAAGAAGGGAGACGGATGTTTGTCTTTTTCTGAACTGCCCGGGCATGTGGGTGCACTGACATGCGATGCTTCATGGGTAATTAACCCGAGCAGGTGGATGCGTCACTGATTGGCATCAAGAGTTCATTGGAAGCACAGTGTTATTGGATAACCAAGTTTAATGAGCCTTTTAGCCTCAGCTTTAGTTCCTGATCCCCCTTTTTTAGTATAAAATCTGAAGAAAAAACTTTTTGTCATCTGCAGTATTTCCTGTACAGATGTAGTTTCATTTGCGCTCACATCTTAAATTTTCTGTTAATCATTTTAGAGTAATTAATGGGCAAGGCGTGCATCATTATCTGGCTCGTAGCCCTTTTCAACCTAGACGCTTATGAGCCCCAGGAACTTAAATCAAGAACTAAAAGTTCTCTTTGCATTCCTGTTACTTTTGACTTGATGTTGTAAAGGAGGCACCCAGACCTAGAAATACTGAAATTCACCCTATGTCCGAATATTGGTACCACTGGCACCCAGTACATGTTTAGTGTGTGTCTTGAGGGTTGTGGCTGACCAATCGATGACTGTCAGGATAGCAAACTCCATCCTGGACCATTAGAAAGCAGTTCCTTTGGCGCAGGGACATCTTTGGGGCCAGGAGCTGAATTTTCTTAAGGTCTAAATACAGGAACAGGTTCCTGGATTCTTTATAAAAGTTCCTGCAGTGGAAAAGGCCTATTTGCCAGTGATTTTAGACATGTGTTGACCATAAGTTGCAAACCCTGAACTCACATCACCCAAGTAGAAAGAAGCTAAGTATCAAAATGTTTGATCCTCACATTGACTCCCACTGACTGTGTGCAGATCAGGATCAAACTGCTTTCTATATCTCCACCTTGACCCTCGCCTCTGATGTATGTGTAGCACTTAACCCTCCATGCAGAGTTTAAACAGTCATCCTATGTTATTTCAATATGGTTGAACTCAAAATGGCTTCCATCTGGATGTCAAACGCGCCTCCTTTCTCCTCTGATCAGTGAACTTATCTGCTGCATCACTATAATGGCTTCTCAATGGGGCTTGGCCTGAAAATATTATCTCAGTTATACACAATATTGTTCCAGTGTCTATACGTCTATTCGTCATCTTTGAGTCCATCTGTACCTCGCTGTGATGATGGGTGAGCTGTAATGGCTCCGCAGCGGGACACTTAACCCCGGTCTGTCTGTATTATTTCAGTGAGGTTTGATCCAAAATGGCTCCCCCTATGGGATTTGCCACTTCTGAGTGCCCCCCGCCTCCTCGTGCTCCGCAGCAGAGTGGTGGTTTCCTGTGGTGGAGAGGGAGTCGAGGGGCTGACAGCAGGCGGCTTGTCCAGGCAGGACTCCCGCGGTGTGTGAAACCGTGACGCCTGCCAGCTGTGTAAAGCTCGGCTAAGTCCATGCATTTCTTTGGAAAACAAAAAACATGTCATTGCACAATGCAAAAGATGTCCGTCATCTGCACATCTCCTTCTGTTTTCACTACGGTTTCACTTGTTTCGAGAATGTTGTCAAAACGAGTGACAATGTCTTGTTTGAAAAGCAGATTCCTTCACACATCTGTAGGGAGTGATGCGATCTTCTAGTGCACGTCTTTGAGTTTGTTTGCATTGCATTGAACTCAGTATGGTATATAGTATGTAGGAACATGAAGAGACAGTGGGGTGTAGGCTCCCCAAACAGCTGCACAGTATGTGTTTACAGTCACATTTTAATTGACTCTCTTTATATCTAGGTTGACTGCCAGCACAGTTTGGGTTATTCCTTATCCACTACCTGTTATGATACATGTATGGTGCCGAATCACAGACATGGCAACACAAAGTAGGTGGGCTTGCTATGCCAGGCTTTTATCACTGTAGTTACAGTCATGCTAAAGTGGCTAGCAGCTAGTGGAGTGTGTCACCCAGACCACACATCGTCTATTAAGATGGTGAAATGTGTGTCACGTGAATGTAAAATGCACCAGTGGTCTGATATTTTTGTTTATAAAAGTTGTTTTTGAATTACTTTTCATGCATCAGGCTTCTTCCCAACACTACCTCCCATTACCAAACTGAAATACAGTACAGGCCAAAAGTTTGGACACACCTTCTCATTCAGTGCGTTTTCTTTATTTTCATGACTATTTACATTGTAGATTCTCACTGAAGGCATCAAAACTATGAATGAACACGTGGAGTTATGTACTTAACAAAAAAAGGTGAAATAACTCAAAACATGTTTTATATTCTAGTTTCTTCAAAATAGCCACCCTTTGCTCTGATTACTGCTTTGCACACTCTTGGCATTCTCTCGATGAGCTTCAAGAGGTAGTCACCTGAAATGGTTTCCACTTCACAGGTGTGCCTTATCAGGGTTAATTAGTGGAATTTCTTGCTTTATCAATGGGGTTGGGACCATCAGTTGTGTTGTGCAGAAGTCAGGTTAATACACAGCCGACAGCCCTATTGGACAACTGTTAAAATTCATATTATGGCAAGAACCAATCAGCTAACTAAAGAAAAACGAGTGGCCATCATTACTTTAAGAAATGAAGGTCAGTCAGTCCGGAAAATTGCAAAAACTTTAAATGTGTCCCCAAGTGGAGTCGCAAAAACCATCAAGAGCTACAACGAAACTGGCACACATGAGGACCGACCCAGGAAAGGAAGACCAAGAGTCACCTCTGCTTCTGAGGATAAGTTCATCCGAGTCACCAGCCTCAGAAATCGCAAGTTAACAGCAGCTCAGATCAGAGACCAGATGAATGCCACACAGAGTTCTAGCAGCAGACCCATCTCTAGAACAACTGTTAAGAGGAGACTACGCGAATCAGGCCTTCATGGTCAAATAGCTGCTAGGAAACCACTGCTAAGGAGAGGCAACAAGCAGAAGAGATTTGTTTGGGCCAAGAAACACAAGGAATGGACATTAGACCAGTGGAAATCTGTGCTTTGGTCTGATGAGTCCAAATTTGAGATCTTTGGTTCCAACCGCCGTGTCTTTGTGAGACGCAGAAAAGGTGAACAGATGGATTCCACATGCCTGGTTCCCACTGTGAAGCATGGAGGAGGAGGTGTGATGGTGTGGGGGTGTTTTGCTGGTGACACTGTTGGGGATTTATTCAAAATTGAAGGCACACTGAACCAGCATGGCTACCACAGCATCCTGCAGCAACATGCCATCCACAGTCACCGGACCTGAACCCAATCGAGATGGTTTGGGGTGAGCTGGACCGCAGAGTGAAGGCAAAGGGGCCAACAAGTGCTAAACACCTCTGGGAACTCCTTCAAGACTGTTGGAAAACCATTTCAGGTGACTACCTCTTGAAGCTCATCGAGAGAATGCCAAGAGTGTGCAAAGCAGTAATCAGAGCAAAGGGTGGCTATTTTGAAGAAACTAGAATATAAAACATGTTTTGAGTTATTTCACCTTTTTTTGTTAAGTACATAACTCCACGTGTTCATTCATAGTTTTGATGCCTTCAGTGAGAATCTACAATGTAAATAGTCATGAAAATAAAGAAAACGCATTGAATGAGAAGGTGTGTCCAAACTTTTGGCCTGTACTGTATGTCCACCACGCTCTTACATCAGCTTCTGTCTCTGATATTTACAGTCCGTCCTCCCATCCCTTCAAACAGTGGGTTTACATACCATTAAGCTGTGACTATATGTCTTTAGAATATACACACTGTCACATCCTACATCTGTGATTCCTTTTAAACGCCATAGTTTCATAACTCTGCTGCTGCTGTGTACATGCACATGTTTATTAAACACCACTGCCCATAATGCAGTGCAGATGCAGGTCAGGCATACTTTCAGAGGTCCCCATAGGGGACACAGACATGTTGTCCAGGTAGCAAAAAGATCCCAGGTTTGATTCTGGAGCGAGGTGAAGTATCTTCCAGCCCTGAGGTTGCTGGTGTGCGGCTGACCCTGACCTCTCTCCAGTGGGTGGGAAGAAGACTAATTAAGCCCTTTAGGGAGTGAAAGGAGAAAGGCTTTTAAAGTGCTCTTTAAATCTTCTGGTTGTCAAAATTCTTTCTGTAGAGGTGTCAGAGTCAGTGGACGAAAATTACTTCCAAATATCCCCCAGAATAACGTCATACACAATGTGATCATCATCCTGTTCAGTTTTCCAGTGCCTCATATCTCATATTTGAGTGAAACAGTTGAATTGAGATTGATGTACGATGCACAGTCGGTGTTGACTTAACCTCCTGGATTACCTCCATATCAGTATTGAAAGGTGAATCACTCATCACCTCTTTTCAACACCTCACCTGACATTAAATATGACGGTACCAAATAGTCCCATAATCTCATCTCACCTGCCACATATTACAGCTCCTCCATCATCATCATTGGTGGGCGTGCAGATCAGTTCTTATCGTTAATTTTCAACACGTGTGTGCAGTTGTACGTGTCTAAATATTCGTGGCAGTGGATTGTAATGCTGGCGCTTAAAGGAAGTAGATTGTACTTGTTAAAGTGTTATTTACACCGTCTCTCTCTGCACTACAGGGATGCATATAATGAGTAGTTCCATTAATGATTAAGCTTTTCGTTATTGTCTTAATTAATAATTGACTTAACTTTTAATCAACCAATCAAACAATCTCAACTCAAGGTCCTCTTTCTCGCTTGTTTAGGGGCTTTTGACGGTATCACATGGTCTTCAGCAGCTGATGTAGATGTTGTACCATTGTACACTTGCCACTCTTGAGCCTTTTTTGGCCAAAAAATTGAGCTTGATAGTTCTTGAGCTTCAAAACAGCTGTTGACAAAGCAGCTCGAGGTCGACTTACTTGTCCCGGAGCTTTTGATAAGAAAGAATCTAATATTCACTGCTCAGATTTGCTAGATTTCTTTGAGTAATGGAAGCAACAATCTGTCAGTTGCATTACTTTATAGCTTCATATTTAGCCTGTCTTGTATTTAATCATGTCCTGTATAATTCCTTCCCCTGCCTCTTGTTTCACGTAAGCATGATGTCTCTACTGGCAGCTGCGACATGTCATAAATTACACAGTGGTCTGTGTCTAACTCGCTGAGACAAATGAGAAATATCTCTGTGGATTAAAGGGATCATAGCACAGGGCGCTTACTATTTGTGTGTGTGTGTGACAAAAGAGTATCTGCTCCCGTATCGTCTGTCTGACCGTCTGATTCTCTGTCTGTCTCTCTACCTTGTCCTGTTTATTACCTGTTGCTCCTGGACTAAGGCCTGTTCCGCATACCTGCATGATGGCTTCTTGGCACAATGTGTGTGTGTGAGTGTGAGCACCCCAGAGGACTAAAAATGGACTGTGTGTATCTTGTTTTAGAGGACAGGTTTGAACAAAAAGGGATTTGTTTGTTGAGTACATTATTATGAGGGGAAAAATCATGTATTTTGCAACAGCTGTTGAAATTAGAGCTCCTGCAACGACATATATCACACTCTTTTGTGTTATTGCTGTATCGACAGTGATTGAGAGTTATAAGTCTTCTGTTTATTTTTTCAAGTGAACAAATAACCGCTCGGTCTTCAAAATGACCATAAATACTGAAAAATGTAAATCACAGTTACCTAAAGCCGAAAGTGACGTCTTTAAATGTTTTTTGTTTGTTCAATAAACAGTCCAAAACCCAACTATATTCAGTTTAATATCACATAATAAGTATAAAATGACACAAAGCTTCAGATCTGAGAACCTGCAACCAGGTTATGTTAGTCATTTTTGCTTGAAAACAGAGTTAAAAGAATCATTAATTCATCAATTTTGGCTAGCTAGTTTGATTAAGAGACAAAATAATAATACATTTTAATAATTCTGGCCTTCAGATCATCAGCTTTTTTTAGACGTGTGTCAGGACATAAAGTGGAAATCTTGCCTCTAATGTACGATCTGTAATAAACAGTGAACTGTCCCTTTATTTTAACTTCATTCATCATTCGTCTGCTGAGTCACCGGGACAAACTCAGCTCCTGGGTTTCACTTTTTTCTAAATTTGACTTCTCTCCGAGGCCTTCCTGTTAGCCAAGCATCGCCTCTGCTCTGTGTACATGGTTGCTATGCCAACCGCTGCCCATCACGAGGTGAACAAGCAGAGCTGACGTTTGAGAGATTCCCACCAGCTGTCCAGCGCACACACACACTTACACACACACACACACACATGCATGCATTCCCTGAAGAACACCTACTCTACCGAGTGTCTCTCTGTCACTCGGTGGTCCTCTTCCTTGACAGGCTGCTGTGACATTGCTGTGGCTTTTCATGTCCAACCTTCGCACCGACCAGCCAACTTCCACAGCACATAGTTCAGCCACTCTGTATGTATGTGTGTGTGTGTGTCACATAGTAAACTGCTCAAAGATTCATGGGGAGTAACTGGCTGCTATTTTAATCCTGCCCAAGGTGCAAAGTTTTCACTTTTAGCAATGACGCAAAACAGTTACACTTCCTTGAAAAAATGCTATTTTGACAGTATAGAAACAGACAGGGCTGTAAGGAACAGAGAGATTTGTGTGACACAATACAGTATGCATCTACTAAAAAGGGCACATTTGAAGATGAAACAACTGTTAAACAAATTTACTCAAGACAAACTGACAAAATATGCATTCCTTTCTATCCAGTATGGCATTTGTGTCCCAGCTTGCTGCTCCTATTAATTAATTTCTCAGTCTTTATGTTTGACTGGAGGCAACGGTTTCTTGTTCACAGTTGGAAGCAGGAGCAGAAGCAGCTCCAGCTACCTCATCATGTCTTCACCTTATCAACACGCCCAACATAGCCAACTGTCAAGATCTTTTTTTTTCCCCAGTGATGTGTTGGCGTCCCTCTTCTGTTTTCCTTCATTTAAGTCCAAAAAGACGTGGTTAAAAACCATATTCTTGATCAGTCAAACTACAGCATCTCCTAGTTCCAGCTACTCAACTGTGATGTGTCGTTTTTATTAATTTCATGATGTTAAACTGTATTTTTGGTTACTGGGCTGTTGATGAAACAAAAAAAGACACTTCAAGACATCACTTTTCAGTAATTAAAAAACTCTTCACCCTCTGTACTGCAGTAAAACAAAAATAGTGCATAACTATGTTCAAGTATAAACACAGACATACATTAGTCTTGTCAGCTGATTTACTGGTAGCGGCTGATGTTGGTGGTCCAGCCTTCAGTTTGTACGTATTCCCTTTATGTCGCTGTTCTGTTGGAGTTTTCCAGGACAGCCAGTTAAAGATTACACAAACCAGAGAGACGGAGAGAGAGGGGAGGATGGATAGAGAGAGGCAGGGGGTGTGAAGGAGTTTGTATATACTGTAAGTTTACCTGAGGTTTGCTGTGTTGTGAAGCTTTAGGTCTGTGGAATGCTGTTAAGTATATGGTGACAGATGGCTGTGTAAACAGAGGTATAGGCTACAAATAAGGTTGGATTGGAGCCAGTTGGTGGGCCGAGGGAGGGGCACGGAGTCACTTTGCTACAGCCAAGTGTTTTGCTGCAGCATTGATTTCATTTGTGAAGATTTAAAAGGTAGAAATCCTTTAAAGGGCAGGGTTCAATGTTAAGGTTTTTCTTTTTTTTTTTACCTACCTGTTGAGTCAATTGCCCAAATTCAGTTCTCGCTTGCCCCTATACAAATAGTTTTATTTATTTGCTGTTATCACATAGCAAAGAAGACTGAAGGTAATTGTCATGTTTAATAGTTAAGTAAATGTGTCAGAAATGAAATGTGAGGGGTTCAGTGAAAGTCCAGGCTATAGCAGACGCTTCACATGCTTTATAAACTATTATCCTTTTATCTTGAGATTGTCATTTATAGGGTTATTTGCATAAAAACACACAATTAAAATGTTTAGGACATAAATTACTGCATTTTTATTTTTAATATTTGCTTGGATAGAATAAAAATCTTGGCAGTAGTAGTTTTAATTATGTATTACACCGACTGTTAGGAAATTAAGTAGTCGAACATCAACAAATTTCTCCAACAAACAACTATTTCTTGTTTCCTGACAAATACTAAATTTGAACTTGAACACATATCATTATAATTTACCTTAGCCCGTACTCATTTTGAATAAAGAGAACTTGAACGCATCATAATGTAACACTCAATGCAACCTCCGTTAGCTGTTAGCACCGTTACTTAGCCAATCAGGACTGTGCTGCCCACCAGCTGCTAACAGATGACAGCTAATGCTAGCTCACTCTTCTCATGCCAATTTCAACACTAATGTGTTGCTCACATGGCAGCATTCAGGTAAAAACGTAAAACATATTACGCTTAACGTTGCTTTTTGTCCGGAAGGCATCCCCAGGGAAGATCTCGGATTGTCCTAAACACTCTTTAGTCTCTTGGGTCTTAAACTTAAATTGTTTTTTACCACCTGCCTGATCAGGTAGGTGAGTTGCCAGATCAACTAGCCCCATGTGACATTTTAGTTGGCCTGGACAATCAGGCCAGCCTAATTTATGCCTTGCAGGGGGTCAGTTTTTAAATGGAAATTGGTAGATTTCTACATTTTTTGGGGGGCAAAACTGCTATTTCATATCATTCATATCAGGCATGAAATAACAAAAGCCTTCATATGGACATTTTGCCATTATATGAAGATCTCATAGAACATATTTTAGAAATTCCTTGAATAGGAATAGGTTGTATTTTCCTTACTCTTTATTGTCCTGTGTGTGTCATATATTTTCCCCATTTTCCAGCATTCAGTTGTGTGTTTTTGCTAAATTTTCCTGAATAAAAAAAGTGTTAAATGAATATGTTTACTAAGTAAACAAGTGAATTAATTTTCTTAAAAGTGGATTTCAAAGCAAATTCACCAAAACATTCCATCAGAGAGAACGCAAAACCATTTCATATCCTCTAGATCATCTTTAGTACAGATGGCGTTTTCTGTGACATCACCAAAAAGGTGTAGGCCACCAAATTTCTCATCCAGCTCCAAATATCACTACTTTATCTCTGTTATTTATGGCCGCTATAAATACGCCAACCACTAAAATCAGCGCTGCCATACTTGTGCCTTGCAGGAAAAATCTGATGCTCGCGCAGACACGTTCAGTCATGTGGCATTTCATTTATAACTTTGCATATCAATGAACAGAAGATATGTTGTAAAGGTTGTACCGTCTGGTTCATCAGGCGGGGTTATTGGGTTTGTAGCAGCAGTTTTAAATAGTGCCCTGGATTGTGTTTCTCTCTCACACTGAGGTCGACGCTTACTTCATCTGTAGAGTATAAATGTATGGATCGAGGTGGAGGGAGATTTGGTGTTTTCATCCCTGTCCTCGCCTCGGGGGAGCGAACTAACAGCTGTACCCGGTTCATGATGGGAGGAATGTGAGGAGGACAAAAGAAGGAGGGCCTTAGGAAGAGAAGGGGGAGGAAGAAGGGAGGGAAGGGGTTCAGGTAGAGAAAGGGAGTAAATGCATCTTCTTATGTTCCTTCGTTGTTATTCCTCCATCTCTGTCTCTAAATGTTGGTGCATCCCACACTTTCCATCATCATCTCTCGTCTTTTCTCTCCTGATTTCTGTCCTTTCCATCCTTCGACTCCTCCCTCCGTCCTTCCCAGCTTGTCATTTTTATCCAGTCAAGTCCACATGTTGGGTGGACTGACATGCCCTATAGACTACAAACACACTGGTTGCATTCCTCAGCATTCGCACACACGCACACACACATGTCTGCTCCTCTGTGCCCTAACCTGGCAATTGTCAGCGTACGCTCCCTCAAGCGTAGCCGTGCCTTTTTACTGTCAACAAAAGATGTTTAATGAATTTCACCCCTTCTTTTCGGAGGTAAAAACGCTGCTTTTACAGTTCCTTGTAACTGCAGTCAAAAGGCTGCAAATGACCCGGGAGAGGAATTCCTCAGGAGAAGCATGGTGTGAAGGAGGAGGAGGAGGAGGGAGGTTGGAAAAGATGGGCAAGGAAGAAGGAGTGAATGAAGAGACGTAGGAGTGAAAGGATGACAATGAGGAGGTGAAAATGAGGGGGAGTTTGGAGTGGAACGTGGAGGAAAGGAAGCAGGGAGAAAAGGAGGAGAAGGATAGGGATGGAAACCACAAATATGTTACTATCATATGAATCAGATCGTTTCTAAAATGATGTAATGTGTAAGCGGACTTTGTCATGCGGCAGATGAGGAGCAGGTGGGATGGCGTGACTCTTAGTTGAGACGCCTGCCAAGCTGCGGACCACTGCAGACAACTGTTCCAGACCAACAAACAACAAAAGCGGTTGTGTTTTAGCGAGTCATTGCTGTTTTCCACAGGGATAGTGCCACGAAAAGCGGGTGTTTTTTTCACCAAGACACTGCTGCGTTACCTCTACGTTATTTAAAACGGCACACATACTCAGCTAACAGTAAAGGAGCAGAGTAGGGACACTGCCACTTTGACCTTTGACTCCTGTCTGATTTTGGAACTGGGACACTTCTTTATGGACACAAACACACCCATGGAGGGGGACTTGCACCACACAGACTCACACAGAGTGTCTCTGGCTTAAACACAAAATCCTGTTTTTTTAACAGACATATGAGGCTACTGTTTCACTGTTTTCTCATAGCAAATGAGCAAACCCAAAACGAGAGAAGCTAGCCTGTCTTCTTGGCTGCAACCCAGACTCATTAAAAGATATTTTGATAATCTTGTCATCTAGGATCTCGGGCAGCAGTAGCCTCATGACTCTGCTCCTCGTGCCAAGCTGTAGTTTAAGAAACAGACCTGTGAACACTCAAAAATGGTTGATATGGAAGTATATTTCTTCCTGCTGCAAGTCAACATGAGACAGATTCGTCCTAAAATTAGAAAACAGGTAATCTGCAGTCGATGCTGCAGCCGTGCCACCTTCTGTTGAGATAAATATATTCCTCAAAGCTATATTTTAGTCCCCTCACCCCTCCTCAACCGTGCCTCGGCCTCTGGATGACTCAGACAGATAGGCAGAGAATCCGACCCTCCTCTCTCTCTGGAGCCTCCCATCACTCCATCTTAGTTATTTTAAACTAAGAGCAGCAATTACAGCGAGCCGGGGTCGTCACTGTCGTTAAAATAGTGCTTCCTCGAGTGTGTGTATGTATGTTTATCGCATTTATGTAATCTGCACTCCTGCGCCTATCAGCGCCTGTCACTTCATGTCCCCCCACTCCACCCTGCAGGCTGGCATTTGACTCTAAGGATCAGGACCTGTTCTTAAATTCTGGTTTAACAAATCCAGACTTACCTGATGTTATGACGTTAAAATGACCCTGTCCTCTGATCCAGCTAACTTGGTCCTTTGAATGCAGTTATGGGATTGATTGATCAACCACTTATGATTAGAAATATGGCTTTTGAAAGCACTTTTTTTATTGCAGCTGCATAGCAGCTATTTCAAAGCTGAGAAACCACCTCAAACAAATGCAGTTAAAACCTTTCAAACTCTCGAGAAATCTGATTTAGGATTAAGACATTAAGTCATTTTGCTGGTGAACCTTGTGAGTTGTAATGGAGCTACATTTAGTAGCAATGCCTTTATTAAATGTTGCTGTTGTCCCTGGCTTCATATGAGTAGAGGAAAACTTTGCTAACTGCTAGGCTAATTTATACAATGTAAAATGCCACAGGCTTGTGCTAATAACATTAGCACGTATTTGTGCCGAAAATGCGTCCAGCAAAAGACAAGTGCTTTGTTTGTGAACCTTATGAGTTATAATGAAGCTGATTTGTGTACTTCTGTTTTATGTTGTTGCTATTAAGCCATGTTTTATGTGTGGTTTAGATATGTTTTGAATCAATCAAACTTTACAGCACTTCACAGAAACCCCACTGCCTACTAGTGCTTTGGAGGGGTAACTACAGAGTGACACAGACACACCACCACACAAGTAAATGCTCACAATGGTTTAAGCCACATGTGTAGGCTATGGCGTAGGGTCTGTGCTAATAACCAGACTTTTCTTTATCAGAAGTAAAGTTTTAGGAGCCTCTGAGTATTTTAAACCAGTGTGTAGCAGGAGAGATAAAGATGAATAGCATTCATCACATCAACTCCTTAGCAGATCCATAGAAATAAGAAGATTGAGTGGCTAAAGGGGCCAGTTATGATATTGAAAGGGACACACACACACACACACACACACACACACACACACTGAGCGTCCGTATACATCAGGCCTTTATGTGAGTGTATAGACTAAGGAGTTAATTTGATAATTGCCTGCGCAGCATGCCTGTGCAGTGTCGAGCATAGCTCTCTGTTGGTATCTCTCTCTCTCTCACACGCACACACACACACACACACACTCCTGGTAATTTCACCAAAGTTGTGCCTTTAAGCTTCACTGGAAATCTGCATTTTTTTTTCATACCTTAGTATAAAAAACCTCTTGTATGAAATCAATATTTTGTATGCAGTAAATTCAAAGTATTTACGTAACTAAGCATTTCAAAAAGGCATATTCATGGATGCTGAGTGTGGCAGTAATTGAAGCTATGCATTTATTTGAGATCTGTCAAGTTGTTGCAAAAGTAGTCAGTGTAGAAACTCAGTGACTGAAGATGCACGTTGTTCTCCATCATATTGGGATTTCCATATCAAGAAATAACTTCCACCTCAACATATTTACTTCCCCATGTATGATGGAGGTGCACAGGAGGTGCATTCAAAGTTAGTCAGTGATTTGGAGTTGAGTTTTTACTCTGTGAATTAACAGATGTGCCAAGGTTTGTGGATATCAATTTGGACTAATATTAGCTTAGTTACGGGCGACCAATTTAGAGTTATAAACAGGTTTTACCCTTACAGTGTCCATCTGACCATTTGGCTGCTCACAGCCCTGGAAAAAATACATCCAAACTTTTGCAGGGGCTGCATTCTTTTTAAAGTCATGGTTAATCACATGACCCCTCATGTTCACTGTCTTCAAAGCTGTTGTTACATTCTACACCCTCCTGTCACCCACATGTAGTGAAGGAAGTTTAGGTTTGAAATACAGTATTTGGTTTCTCTGTCCTCCTGTTACACTTGACATACAACCACAGGAACTTAGTGTGCGGTTGAAAGTCCACGGACAGTATGCTTGCATGTGCATGTGTATGACCGTGTTTGCCTGTGTCTCCGTGTGTGTTTTACTCAGCGTGTTTGTGTCTCAGCTTGTCTCCCTTGGCCAGCTGTAGAGATTACATTACTGTGTGTTTGGAAAAGCACTGGAGGGTTTCTGTAGTTCACATGCCTGATGAAAGAAAAAAAAAGAAGAAGAGAAACAACCTCTCCATCTTCGTCCCTTTGGGAAAAAAGTGTCACTTGTATTTGCTGTATTGTCTTCTGTTTGTGGTGAAATAGAGGGGACACAGAATACACATCCTTCTGTTAGTATGGGATCTAAAAGGCAGAAAATTAAGGGTTTTGTCCTAAATATAACACATATGTTTTCTATTATCTATTATTCTCAGCTTAATTCAGCCACTTTAACATCTCAGATTCAACCTTCAAAGGGTATTTTTAGTACTAAAAAGATTCTTTAATCAACTTGATTTGTTTGAGGATCTGCTGCTATTTTTTTTAGGTTTGTAGGACCAGTAATTGGTCAAAAGCTCCTGAGCTATGACTATCAAATACAGATGGCATGCAACAAAACAGTTACTTGTCTCAGATCAGTTATCATGTATCACTCCTACTGTCCTCAATCTAGCTACTGCTTTGAGGAATGCTTGTGTCAGATGATAATGCACTGATCTCCATTCAGAGCTGCCACTCGTCAATCAGTGATTGTTTAAATACCTACAATCCCCCTCCAGGGCTGCTATCAACCCCCTCCAAGCCGGTTTGATAGATCGTGATTGACAGGTTGAACTTATTACCTGTGATTGTTTGTGAAGCTCCGGACAACCAACACGCTGAGGCGGGATGGTTCCATGAATGGAGTGACACAGTATGGAGGAGGGGGTACTGTACTGTCAAAACAAGCAGCTGCTGTGACGATGGAGGCTGGTCAACATATGTCTGTCACACTATCCATCCATCTTCCATCTGCCTCCATTATTCTGTCACTCTCCTCTTTTAACAACACTACCCCCCTCTGTCTCTTTCTTTCTCCCACTAAGTCTTGTCCTTGACCCAGCCCCACAAAAAAAGCCTCACATTCGAAGATGTCACCTGAAGTTCTAGGAAATTTCTCACAATTTTTCTCATGTTTGTAGATGAAAAACATTTAAAATATAATGGGCATATGAATGGTTAATGACAACAATCATTGCAGCCCTGCTATCCAAAGTCAAACAAGGAAGATAAAAGAATATTTATGGTTTATTACAATTTGGATCTTATTTTCATAGTTTTAGCCATAATTTCTATTGGTTATGATAACAATGTCTTCACCAAAGTAGTTTCTTAGGCTAGGAACATAGAAGTTTTGTCGAAACCTTTCTAAAAATACACACTTCCCCTAGAAATACCCACTTGCACTTGGTTGTGTGCGTTCACGTTTAGGCTAGTGGTGTCCCAAAACAGAATTGAGGTAGCGGAAGTGGTTTCCAACACTTAAAATCCGCCCTAGATTCCAAGGGAGCCCCGACCCACACTTTCAGCGAAGTGGAAGATGAAATTTCCCAGAACACCTTGCAAAGTCAGCAACTTCGGCAAGTTTTGGAAAACAATTTGTTACTGTACGATCGTAATGTAGGCTATACAAACAACAGATGGTTAGACTAGCGTAAACTCCTCAGCAACTCGGTTGAACACAGCATCAAAATAGGACTTACCTGAACAAAATTGATCAGAACGAGAAGAAGTCGTAGGCGCCTCCTGTTTTCAGCATGTCTTCTCCATTCATTCACCGGACGGAGAAGAATAAACATAGCACATGCCACAACACAAGTGCTGGAGCCGGCATTTTCAAATCTGAATGACTACCGGTATCTTGCATCACTACTACGCGTGACATATGCCTGCACGTTGGCCATGCTGATTTGTATTAAGTCGTGCCTCTTTTCTCACATCCCTCATCAAGGGTTATCTCGCAAACAGGGGCACTCAATACCAAGTGGAAGATTTAAGGGGTAGAATTCGGACAGGCCCCAAATGTAAGCACACCTCAGATAACACAAGATAACATTATGCGCACAAAAGTACTGTAGTTGCGGTGGGTTTAAGCTGAATCAAGAAGTCAGTCCATAAACTGTGATGGATGTTTACATCGGACAGATTGGGAAATAATTTACCACCACCTTCATTTTGTCTTCCAAAAAAAGTTAGGCTATAACCTGGAGGTTTAAAACCCTGAAAGAGCATCTGACTGCCTGGGTTTCTTCCCCTGTCAGACCTCCTTTTAGCAAAGAAGCCAAAACTACAAAGGTGTCAGACCAAAGATGTGAAAGAAAAACACTACCTGAAACCCACAAGGGAAGCTACATGTTGAAATTCATCCTCTCTCCATTTCCACCTCTCATTTTTTCTCCCCTTTTTTCCCTCCTTATCCTCTTCATTCCTAGAAACCCCTGATTTGTGATGATAAGCTCCTTCGGCTCTATTTTGAAGAGGATTAGCCTCCAGATACATAATGACCAGCCTCGGCAGGAATTTCTGTATATACTGTAGCTGCTCACCACACTTTGACATGTGTAGCCAACACACACACACATGCACACATACATAGGGGTTTTACTTGTCAATATGTCTTATCCAACAGGGCCCCATGTGCTGTTAACCACGGGTTTATACAAGCCCTATGACAACCGCAGAGATAGGTAAAGAGAGATTAAGATCCACGTCTCTGTCTTTGCCTCTTTACATTCCTTTGTCTTCCCCACATGTTTCCTCACTTTCGCTGCTGTTTTGTCGCACGTTACTGTGATTGTTCCAAGCCCATAATGTTTCCTGCCGTGTTTTATTGCTAGTTTTGACGTCAGCGGCTTTGATTTACAACAGATCGAGCATGCAGCAGAGCCTCATTAGGTACAATGTATGATTTAGGAACATGTTAGAAAAAATCGAGCAGGTAACGTGCTGCGGCAGGTCTCTGTATGCATGTATGTGTGTGTGCATTGAAACATACATGGTTGAGTGTGAGTTCCCCCATAAATGCACTGTTATGTTTAATATAAAGACGGAAATCAAGCACTTTTTTTGCACTGACGCTCAAACATATTTCACACTCTCTACACTGTTTGCACTTCACACTGTGTTGGAAAACATGTCCTGGTTTGGTTTTGGGGAATTTCTGTTTTCCATCCATCACTGGCAAGCAACAGCTCTTGTTGCAACTCGTCACAGCAGACTTTGTTAAACCTCTGCATCCTTGTTTTTGGATTTTGCATTGATGCAGTAGTTTTGCAGTTATGAGGCACTGAAAATTTAATACAAAAACAAAATAGTGATTTTCTTGTGGCTTCATTTAAACACCAAATTTAGTTGATGAAATGTTGAAAACAGTGAAAATGCCGATCAGAATTTCCCAGTGGACACTGTCAAGTCTTTAAGAAGCTGCAACCAGCTAACGATCCATCATTTTTCAGTGAGATTTGTTTGGTTGTGAAATACTGTATGTGTTTGTCTCTCTAAGACAGCAGGAGGAGCAGTGTTTCTTTATGAGAAGACGTATTTCACCAGCATCTGACATTTTTTGCCAAGTCTTCCATTGCAACACACTGTAGATGCCGTGCATGGTTGGGCAAATTCAGTTATCATTCAGCCTGTGACAGGTGCTCCGGTAGGCTTATATTTCAGAAGATGCATGATTTTTTTTCGCTGCAGTGTTGAGGTGTCTGATTTATGAAAGTAGCCCACAATCTGTTTTGGATGACCCATCTAGTGTGGTTGGCACTTCTCGCACACTGTCGAGGAAAGCTGTGAGAAAACACTGTCTGTGTGTGTGTGTGTGTGTGTGTGTTAAAAAAGACCTTATCAGTGTTTTGTGAGAGAATAACCTTTAGTTACACATTAGCCTTAGTTTTTACTTAACTGAAACTTCTCACACCCTGCTTTGTGAAATATATAATTATCTCAGAACGGGCAAAAATACATACTGCAAATTTTACCTGTCAAGCAGAAACCTGACTTTTTGTAATTAAGCCAGCAGGGAGGAATATTTGCCTGGCAGAGCTAAAAAACACCCAGCTGATTTATTGCTTATTTAACTAGAGGTGTTTACGTGGCACAGGCCTTGGTAACGATTTAAACAACATTTCTCAATATTAGCCACACTTAATGATAGGATAGACCTACTTCATCTTTGGAATTTGAAATACAGCCACTAACAGTCAGGCAGATGTTAAAACACAACCTTTTTCCTAGTTGGGAAAGTAGCAGAATCATTTTAAACATCTGTATTGGTACACAATGCAGCCGTGAATTATCATGCTAGAGCGACCCATCAGTATGCGACTGGTGATGGCTTGTCTTCGTGCAGCAGAAAAAATTGCTGCAGAGCACACAAATCATTTTCATCTGGATTTAATTAGAGGCAATAGAAGATTGGTATGCTTTCCAAAAGGCATCCAAATAGTGGGATGGGGCTCATATTTGACTCCAATACAGCAACCTGTTTGCATGCCTTTTCCTGAAGTGCTGCTGTCTCTTTCTGTTCAAGCCACGCCAGCATGAGAAAACCAAATTGTTTGACAGATAAACCAAAGTACTGGACAACTGGACAAAATGAGAAGAAAAAAAAAAAGAAAAAAAGAGAGAGGATCAGGTGCATGGCTAATTCCAACAGCACGTGATGAAACTATTGTACATCCTTTCTCCGCCATCACCACCCCTTTCTCTCTGTCACTGTGTCCCAGATCTGGGATGTCCGCTTGTGACCTCTCTACCCCCATTCACGCAGACAGAGGGGGTCCCAAGCATGTTCGCATAAACATGCAAACACACACAGAAAGACTTCTTTCTCACATGCAACAACCCCCCATTGGAACACAGCATTAGCCCACTATCCCCACACTTCTGACCCCTTATAATGGCCAACTCAAAACACGAGTTGTGAGTTTTTCCATCTCGGATCGGTTCATTTGAAGGATGCTTTAGAGGCCCAATGAGTTAGTACAATTTCTTTTTTTTCTTTTTTTTAAAGATATTTTTTGGGCATTTTAAGCCTTTAATTGATAGGGCAGATGAGTGTGAAGGGGGGAGAGAGAGAGGGAGTGACATGCAGCAAAGGGCCACAGGCTGGAGTCGAACCCGGGCTGCTGCGCCAACAGCCTTGTACGTGGGGCGCCTGCTCTACTACTAAGCCACCGACGCCCCAATGAGTTAGTACAATTTCAAAGGAAAAATAAGGATAAAAGTAACATATACATGTGTATTTTATACCTTTAAGAATCCGGTGACCCCTTAGATTCAGGTTGTGGATGATAGGTTGTAAACCACTGGCGTACAGCACGGGCAAATAACTGAGAATGAGACTTCTATGACTTGTTTTGTAATGTGGCGTCATGCTTGACCTTTACACCATTTCTTTAAAGGACTACATACTTTATTGTTGGCTTTAAAGGTGGCTCTGAATAGTTCAAAGCTTGCTCCTTCGCAGACGATGGCGACTTGTTTAGAATAAATTCCTGTATTGAAGAACAGGTCAAAGAAAAAGTCAGAACATAGAAAGTTCTCAGATCCCTCTTGCACCATATTAGCTTCATTGCTGTTTATCTCTATGTTAAGTTTGTTTCAAGGCCTCGCAGTTTTTCCACAACATATTGACTTGTGCCATTGCGTTCTTGTTCAAAAACCCAGCTGAACGTGTAGTGTATCAAGGGATTTATTGGTGTAGCAATTATTGTTTGATATCCAAAAGAAGTTTCCTTGAAATGTAGATGTTTTGGAATGAATGGGTAAAAGTTAATTGTATGGTTTGTCTGATTAACAGTCAAATGGCCACTATGGTCCAATTAGATGTCCTGTCTCACCCAAACCTGAACGAATCAGGGTAGCGAGATGATGAGGGAGCAGGCAGTGGCTCATAGCCCAGGGACAACTGCACGATTACGGCTGTAGAAACGTAGATCTTGTGGATCCTCTCTGGAAGTCTGCAGCTGACAGATGTTTGTGGTTTGCGTTTACATTTCAGGCAAAGCTGAGTGCTGTTTGGCAGACATTTATTCAAATTTTTATGTGTTGTAAAAGGAAATATTTGATGCATTCAAGGTGTGTTCGTGTGTGTATGTTTGTGTAGAGGTCAGGTGGGGTTGCACATGTTTAGGCAAGACAAATGTTCTGGGGACTTTTTGATGAGATAGTAGGAAACATGTTGTACGATTGTCAATGATAGGGTTTCACACCACTTTGAGAAGTGATATATAGATAATTTCCCATCCGACATGCATTCAGTCCTCTCACACTCAGTATCTGGCAGCCGTCCACTGTCTTCATGGGTGGCCTCGGTGTATACACCGACAGCAGGGAGGTTAGTTGTTAGTGCATCAAACGTCCACACACATGCACAACCTCAGATGCACACCTTAGCTTGTAAATCACTCAAACTACCAGTTTATTTTATCCCTGATGTGGGTTATGTTCCTCAGATACTCTGAACCGCAACCAAATGAGCATAAGCAGATCCCGCTAACGAAAACATTACACTTATCTTTGCAGTGTGGTCAAAGGCTTTTAAGTTGTTGAGCGATTTGGTGTTTTAGTAAGGGTGCTAAATAACTTAACACCTTACAATTAATTTTAAAATGTGGTCTTACCTTTGGACTGGGATGGGAATGCAACCCAGTGACCAATTTACTACTGCATGTTCCTCTCACAAAGCTCTTTAAGTGGAGTTCAGATTTAAAAAATGTAAAGATTTAAAGCAACCTGACGCCTGGGTCACAGGTAGCACACTGTGATAAAAGGAACCAATTAACTCTTTTCTGCCTCATTCACTAGGGCCCTCACAATGCCCCAAGCCTCTTTTATATCTACAATACCACCATTCACGCAGCCCTCGAGTAAAGCTAACTTATACCTGTAACCCAACCTGTGCGGCTAATGCTAAAGCAGCGTAGCTACTGATCTGTTAAGCTAGGCTGTCAGAAGCAAAGACAATATTCACCTGCAATCTGATCTCAGTCGGCGTTTGACTGAAGATTTGGGATAGAAAAGAACAGAAACATGAGTTGGAAGCTCAGTTTAGAGAATCTTAGTTTGTCCTAACTTGGCTATGGTAGGAAGAGCAAACTCCCCTTTCCTGTAGGATTGGGCAATGACACGAATTGTGCTTGGTTTCTTGTTTTACTAGTTACACCTAGTCCTGCAATAAATCCTTCTGTCATGGAGGTTTTCATGTTCAGTTTTTTAATTGAAACTAGAACCAGTTTTGGAGACTGTAGTTTGTAGTGCTGTTGATTTGTATTGTATCATATTAAGAAGTGTTTCTAATATACTGTGAACCCCATTTACATCAGACTGTACCACCGATTTAGCATTACACTACTAAAACATGCTGTTCTCACGATGGACACTATTACAACTCTGTGCAGCAGTACCAGAGATATCAGCTTTTTATTCCATGCATTCTTCTTCCTTCTACCTTCTACCTAACTATATTACCCACAATGCAACTCAACTTTTGACAGTCCAGTTGGAGATTCAGGTGTTGTACCGGCTAATGTAGCTTTGAGCTTCTGAGAGGTCTTTCTATCTCGACACCTCCCGATTTTTTATTTTCGAACTTGGCGTCACGGTGGTGCAGTGGTTAGCATTGTCGCCTCAAAGCAAGAAGGTTCCTAATCTTCTTCTTCTTCTTCTTCATCTTCGTCTTCAAGTTCTGCATAGGTTTGTTAGCTTGCCAGACTTATGCAACATATCTGATTGACTCTTGTCTCTTCCCCCTTAGTTACTGGAAATCTGGTATCTTCTTGCAACATCTGAAAATAACCAACAGGCCAAAAAGGTTCATCTACTCCTTCTCCTCTTCATTCTCTCATTCTGCTATCTTTTTTTCTCAATCTTGCAGTTTATGAAGTTAAGAAGAGAAGATGCCTGTCGTGTTTTTCATGTCACTATCATACCATCACCTGAACATTTCTGCTCTACCTTGATGTTAGTCCCCTGATGTATGTGTCGATTTACCTCTGCCAAGGAGGTTATATTTTCGGTGTTCTTTGTGTGTTTCTTTGTCTGTTTGTCAGCAGGATTCGGGACAAACTACAGGCCAGTGGATTCACAGGGTGGATACAAAAAGTATTTTTTTTTTACTTTTGATAGCATTGCAGGATATCCCTGTGTTTTTGGTTTTTAGTGTCTTAAAGGAAGCATTGGTTTTATAAGTGGAGTAGTGCCCTCGCTCTCCAGCCACCAGCAGGTCTCTGACCTACAAAGTCACCAGATTTTAACAGTTCCCCAGGGGCCCCTTAAGCCCCTCACATGGAGCAAAGTGGTGTCTGGGGACTGCTCTGTGTAAAACCTCAAAGGCTACTACCGTGTGTGTGTGTGTGCGTGTGTGTGTGTGTGTGTGTGTGTGTGTGTGTGTGAAAGACAATGTGTTTGGTGTGTGTGTGGCCTCTGGTCCAGTAATAATCTGCAACAGGTTACAATCCATCTCACTTGGTTCGTGTCGACATGCAGCTCCTCTTAAAGCTAGAAGCCCATCCGTGCTTTTGTGTGTGTGTGTGTGTGTGTGTGGGTGGGTGGGTGTGTGAGTGACCTCCTGTAGAGTGGACTGCGGTGAAGAAGATGAGCAGCGCATTGTGATGTGGTGTTTTTACCGTAGCTAAGGAGAGAATAGCATTACCATTCAAAAGGGCTGCTGTCGCGGTGGGAGGGGGTTTAACAGGGTCTCCTGCTCCTCTGCTATGAGCTGATTCTCAGCTGCTTTAACACACCACGGTGTGTGTTGCTTAATATATCTTTTGAATATCTTTCTCTGCTAAATGGCAGTAGTGTATAAAACTTAAAATTTTACTTGTTATTGAGTCAACTTTAACTTTATTTTAAGTGCAGCATCACCCAATGGGCCTCTGCATACACAAAAAACATCATATCATCGCTGTAATGTCAGTATGATACCATGTGCCAAAACCAGAATGATGTTTTAAGAAGCTTTAACAGATTTTTCTGCAATTCTTTATAAAAGTTTTAACAAATTTTTCTGTAATTGTTCATTTTTTTTTATGTAACAAAAGAAGCCGAATGTTAAACCTGTCTGAAAACATGGAGCCATGCAAGAACATTGTCTAAATGAAGTGAATAAAGTCTAAAATTGGCAAAATTATTATTTAAATCAGAAGCTAATTGAATAGAAAACACTTGCCCTAGTTTTTTGATATTCAGTGCCATGGTCACATTTCAACTGGTAGTAAAAATGGCTTGAGGTTTAATTCCCTTTGCGTATTGGTGTCAGATGGAAAGTTAGCTCCAAGATGTCAGCCTGCTTTTTGAATATAATGCATTTTAAGTTAATCATAAAAGAATTTGGAGACCAAAAAATTTAAATTCCTCAACACTTAAAAGAGCAACGAATCGAGTTATGAGTTAAAAGACAATAAATTATTAATTTGAGATGTCCACAATATTTGTAGAAAGAGACACTGTGTATCTGTGAACTTGTGCATCTCTTTCACTCGTGGATGGAGAATTGTCCAGAGCACAGCTGTCCACTGGGGGTCAAAGGTCACCTTGAACCCCTGCAAAGGCCTTCATGCAGTGACCTGGTATTGTGTGTCTCCCTTTCTCTCTGTTTCACACATACACAGAAGAAAACTCTGTCACTTAAATCAAAGGGTCATCGCTGTCCTGTCAACTTAATTAGAGCATGAAAAGTAGCGATAAGAAATTAAGCGAGGAGAAATAAATGATAACAGAAATGGAGAAACAAAAAGGCAAAAAGGACGTAGACTGAAACGACTGGAGAGTCAGGAGTAAGAAGAGTGACCGAGAGATGGACAGGAGTTCTTGTGGGGACAGACAGAACAAAGATATAAAGAGACAGTCGTATATCTGTCAGCGTTGTGTCAAGGGGCTGTTCAGTGTCTTTATTTGCAAAGGTCACGGGCTGATTCACACTCACGTACACACAGGGAGCTGACCTCAGTGTGCTGAGTAACTATTTCATTAGTCTTCAAAAAGGCTGCTGAACTCGCCTCTACAAATTTTTATTTTGTTTGTGTGTGTGTGTGTGTGTGTGTGTGTGTGTGTGTTTGTGTAAGTGTGTGTGTGTGTATGTGTGTGTGCATGTGCGCGCCTGTGTTAATGGGGGAGTGAGTCAATAGCCTCACATCAACTCAATTTATAGACTTTTTTGCATCACTATGAAAAGCCGTAAATTACCGGGGCGATCCCAATCAGCTGCCCTCCCTCTTTCTTCTCTTTCTTACTCCCCCTCCTCCCCTTCCCTTCTCCCACTGTCTGTCTGTCTTTCTTTTCTGTCTCTCTTTCTTTCCTCATCTGTCTGTGTCGAGGCTCATTCAGAGGGCACTGGGGCAGAGGGCTCATGACAGGAGGATGAAAGGGTCAAAATTAAAAAGAGGAACAAGTTGAGGGGAGGAGGCAGAGGACGAGGCAGTGAAGGAATTTCACATCACAGAACGTGACAGGACTGAGAGGTAGTATATTTGACTAAATGTAAATTTACAGGTGTTCTTCCAAAATTATTTCTGTGCTGATGTTTTGGACAGCTGTTGTCGATCAACAGTAGATTGATTGGCAACTTTTAAACCATACAGACTCATTTTGCACCTGCAGTTTCCATAAACTGGTGCTACAAAAACAAGGTAATATCCAATTTTGGAATCAGTTATGCTGACAATGATGTTGAATTCAACAATATAGCATATCATATAGTTTGATTCCTCTCTCTTAGACAGTGGTGGAAGGAGTACTCAGATGTTTTACTTGAATTAAAGTAGCAATACAACTGTGTAGTAAAAGTTTCAGCATGAAGATAGCACGAAAAGTAAAAGTACTCATAATGTGGAATGGCCCTTTTCAGAATAATATAGATTAGATTATAATTATTGTCCAAAATCCAGATTAGATTGTAATCATTGATGCATTCATGTGTTGGTAAAGATGGAGCCAATTTTTACTATATTGGATAGGTGGCTTGTCAATTTCATGTGATGCATTAAGTTTTACTTTAACCTTTAAAAATAGGTACAAGAAACTCAAAATGGTGCTGAAGTAGAGCACTTGAGTAAATGTATTTAGTTACTTTCCACAACTGCTCCAAGAAAAGTGTAGCTCTAGTTATAGCAGCCATCAATGCTGTCGGTTTATTGGCTTAAATTACAACTGAAGACGCCTGTACCTGAACAGTACAGTAGCCTCCTCAGTCCAGCTTTATAGAAACGGACCATGATGCAGATGCTGCAGAATAATAATGTTAACTAACTTCTTCAAATCAGTTTCACCCTTCCAACTCACACTAGCCTTTTCCATTACCCTATACAGATAACTAGCAGTCTTTCATCTTCTTACTACTTTTTTTTCTCCCCTTACCTTACCTCACCTCACTTCACCTCATATCTCCTCTCTGTGTACTTTCGACCTCCACCCCTCTATCTCTCTCCTTCTCCCCTCAACTTTCTGCCTCCCTGAATCCGACACATGCAGGCTGTGCAGATGTACCGATTTAACACCCTTCATCTAAAAACACTAAACTGATCTGATCTGGTCACGATGCTCTCAGTGTGTACGTGTTTGTGTGTGCGTGTGTGTGTTCACAGACCGACAGATCACCTCTCACCTGCTCCAGGTAATTAAAATAATTTCAACAGATGTCCCCCATTGGAGTGAGAGAGCGTAATTATACAGATATTTAGAGAGGCTATTTAGAGAAACTCACAAGGCTTGACTGATTGATAGTGGCTGAGTTGACAGTCAGAACTGTTGTTCATGTTAATTCCTGTGGGAGTTACTACAAAGCACTGTCCTGCTTACATAAGAGGCCAACACCAAACACACACACACACAATTTCAGGTATACACACACTTACACACTCTCTAAATACCTCAGTAATTACACGCTCTCATTACAGTGATGGATATTTGTTGATGCACATGTTTGCAGCTGAGCTTAACGATCTACATAATGTCCAATTATTCATTAAAATGTACTCTAGTTTTTAAAAAAAAGTATTTAAATGACGTAAACTTTTAAAATAGACAAACAACATTGCACCATTTTTTAAAATTTCGTGGCAATTCTATGAAAAATAAGTGATTTTTTTTTTTCTTTAGCTCTGTAGTTTTTAATCTTTTTATCTCATACAGATGTAGATGTATGGATGTAAAGGTTTAGATCATGAATGAATTTCCCTGACAAGAAGCTATATAATGTTAGCGGCTAACGCTACACAATGTCCTTGTGTTTTCTGTTGCTTCAATGAGTTTGTTGTGATTTTTTTGCATGTTGCATCCAACATTTTTCTCAAATTTTGTAATGTCTGCAGGTCTACTTCTTCAATTTTTATACCCAATTCCGGTTCCTTTTTAATGACATCTTGTTTTAATTCATTAATATGTCTCTCGTCATTGCAGATCTGGCAGTAAAATGGTGATTATTAATCTGCTTTTGTTGTCGTAGTCCTTCATGTGTTGTGATGACACATTTGACGGTTGTGGTTGACCTCTTCAACATGCATTTTCACTCCAGCAACGTGTGCAGAGAAACATTCAGATAAAAACAACCTGTGATGATTGCTACATGCTACATTACATTTTGTTGCAAAGGTTTGCACATGTCCTCGACATATTGTCGTAACTATGTGCATGTGTCTGGGACTTGTGTCTGTTTCTCAGATCAGCATATTGCAGAAAATATACTGAACTGTAAACAGAGCAACACGGAAGGTTAAAAGTATGCAAAGATAACAAAACATCAACAAGAACATGTTGATACACTTTCCGAAATACACACACATTCTGGTCCAAGTCTAAATGCGTGCGAGTCACAGTATTGTACTACAAATGGGAAGATGTGAAGGAGTTAGAGGTGCACACAGCCAGCTGCTTGGCTGAATGCAGGCTTGTCCATGCCACACTCTTTCAGTGATGCTTAGAGATGCTTATGAAGTACATTGAAATCCCGGTGCCGAACACTATCTGCAAATATGTAACTTGTTTAAACCTGCCTGAGGTTCCAGATGGTCACACTTAAGTGTGCCACTAAAGACTGAGTTATCAATCATGAAAAAGCACACCGGAGTGAAATTTCTGTGATTGTGTGATTGTTTCTGTGGCGCCAGCGTAAAGTAAAACAAACCATAAAAAGTATTTGTGGAGGCCGTCTGACCCAGGGCTGGCATGTGTGCATGTAAGCCATCATGGACCGATGCTCATATACACAAAAGCTACAAGTAAACATCCACGTGAGAGGTTTCAACAGACAGGAAATTTTAAAGACAAGTGCATTACATTCCTGCTTTGATAGAGGAATGAAACACACAGGCACAGACAGGAAATTTACTGTGTGCATCCTGAATTCCCATTTTTTATAGGTACAAGGCTAAAACAAACACACAGATACACCTGCGTTAAGAAACGTCCAGGTGAACATCCAGACAGGATATGACCCTCCGTCTGTCCACTCCCCAACTCTGTGCTATACAGTGCACTATGTTGTTGTTGGATCATGGTAACTTTCACAGAAATCTATTGTCTATTGGTTGGGGAAAAGGTCACATGGTGCTTTATGTTCATGGTCACGTCAGGGACAATAAACTCAATAAGTGACTTTCTGAAAATATACAACAAGTGGTCAATCCACCACTTTAATCCAGATTGAAATATCTTGTTAAGTATTTGAGTGATTGCCATTAAATTTGGGACAGATGTTCATGATGCCTGTGTCCATTTTCTTTGAAGAAAAGTTATCTCAGCAAAAAATATTAATTTGGCAAAACCATTTTTAAGTAGTTTTTCTGTAGGTTTTTGGTGTATCCTTGAGATCTAGTAGATTTCGTGAATGCAGTGCCTTTCTTATAAAACAAGCTGTTGTACAGTAAGGACGCAATCACTCCAGGATAGTCCAGTTTGATTGAGCGGGAAATGCAGAAAAATTTTACACCTCTATTTGGGTCGGTTCACTTTCACACTGCACTTTTTAAAGTGGACCAAACCACCTGGACAACATCACACAGTTACAACAGCTGCTTGTTTGGGGGCGGTATTGCCCAAAACAACTGCTGACCAGGAAGAAGAATACCCGGATCACCAATTGGCCCGGACCAAAATCGGAAATCCATCCCTTTCAGTCCAGACCTTAATATACTGCTGTTGAGTTTTTTTGTTTTACCTTGATGCGATACTGATATCCTCTCTGTGATTAGTCCGTTTGCATTTCCCACTGTGAGTGAACCACACTAGGGTGCACTTTCCAGTGAACCGAGACCCCCAGTTTTCAAGCGGACCAGGGTTCACTTGTTTGGTCCGCACCAGAGTTGGAATGAGTGTTCACACCACTCCAAATGAACCGAACTATCCGTGGAAGTGGACCAGGGTTCGTTTAAAGCAGACCAAATAACGGCAGTGTGAATGCGTCCTTAGTCTTTATCAACAAAAAGCAAAATAACTTTAGCAGTTTAGAAAGTAATAGAAAGAAACTCGGTCATAATCCCTCCAAACATCAAGAACGAAGACCTTTTTCGATCTAGTGCAAACAAGATAACTTTTTATGATCTTCTGCACACAAGTTAAAAAAATCTTTGGGTGATATAGGCCTTAATGTTTGATTGACAGTTGATTTTTAGCTGAGCAGTGCAACAAGTGAGTCAGAACAATGATGGTGATGTAAAAACAAGACCGTTTTTGAAGGAGAACTCTTGATTCATGTTGATATCTCTACATTTGATTAATCATTACATTGACTTTGAGCCAGTAGTCCTCACTTCAACATATGACATCTGTCAAACAGCAGCATCCCAAGAATTCTTGGATCTCCCAAGCCTTTCTCCAGATAAGTAAAATTATCCATCTCAGACAACAGACCCTCCTTCACTGTCCCTTTGAATTCCTAAAATTCCCAGATTTGGAGCTAAGTTCTCATATGAGGTCTCTGCAGACCATTAAACCCGGTGATCCTGACCCCCTGCAGCCGACAACATGACATTCCTGACCTCCACAGCTCACTCTGATCCACTCCACTAGAAACCCACTTCTCCCTGCTTTCATTACTCCTGTGTCTCTTGTCCTGCTTCCCTCTCTCTGGAGGTCCTTCCTCTGTTTCAGGGTCAGAGAGGCAGCAGAAGGGATGAAAGGTGAGGGAGAGGGAGGGAGAGAAGAGGAGGAGGATAAAGACAGAGGAGGGTTGTGTTAGGACGACGCCAGAATTTTTTAGCTGTTTTTAAAAAACATTAAGGGGACTGGGATTTAGTTCAAGGTCTGATGGACTGTTGATCAGTTTTGAAAGTTTTCTGGTGTTTGTCTTGGTTTTATTTCGGAAAACCTTTTCTGGCAAACTGTTAAGGACTTTCAAGGGTAGTTTAAACCCTGGAATGATGAACAAAGCAAAACAATGGATAGATGGAGTGAAAGATGGAAAAGAGAGTGACCATCTAGTTTGTGGGTCTGGAAAAGCAGCTGTGTGTTTAGGACGAGATGCTTCCTTGCTGACACATTCAGGACAGCACACACTCAGTCCATACACTTGCATAGTGGTGAGGGACAGCTATGTATGTCTCTTGTCTTGTCATGTAACTCTTGAAGAGACAGAAAAGACATGCAAGATAGAGGAATGTGTGTCACACACACGAACACACACACACTTGACAGCAGATGAGGTGATGAGTGACTATATCGCTTTGGGTTTGAGGGCATGAATGGCTGGTTTGCTATATGACACCAGTTTATATATTAGGCAGTGTAGCAGAGCCATTTAACAGGATATTAATCACATTTGGAGCTGACAGCTATACATTTTCCTGGGGTTTCCCAAAGTTGTATTTTATAGGGACACACCTTTCTTTCTCAACTCCCTCCTGCTGTTGTATAAGCATTTTTATTATGCCTTTGCACCGGTATAATATGCCTGTGGCCGGACACATTATGTTTTCGGTTTTTCCGCCCCATTCTTGTAAATGGAATATCTCAAAAACACCTTGAGGGAATTACTTCAAATTTGGCACAAACATCCACTTGTACCTGGACTGTTGTTGGCCACAACTCAAGAATTCATATGCAACTTTTAACATGGCGTCTTTGCAGAAATATCCATATTTAAACCATTGACAACTGTCATAGCTACATATGAGTCTGGACAGACATGGATGTAAACTGTAACTGCAACTTGGCTGGTTCATGGAGGCACACAACAGCGAGGCAGTAGTTCTAGTTTGCTGTAAATTACTAAAAACGTCTCTCACTGTTCAGATATTTTAATGTTGGGCTAAGAGACACAATGGCTGACAGAACAGCAGAAAGACAAATGTGTCTGGGCACTCACAGTTCAACCATAAGTCATTTTAAACACAGTGTAGGACAAGCGGAGTACCTGAGGGGTACAGGCTTACACACCTGGTTTGGAGCTGTCCTCCACTTCTGGGTCCCGTCATACATTTGTCTCCGTCT
Organism: Epinephelus lanceolatus; assembly: GCF_041903045.1. Taxonomy (NCBI): domain Eukaryota; kingdom Metazoa; phylum Chordata; class Actinopteri; order Perciformes; family Serranidae; genus Epinephelus; species Epinephelus lanceolatus. The sequence continues at coordinate 20,689,467 of NC_135755.1, forward strand.
ATATGGGCACCTTCACTCCCCTCACCTTTGGCCTCATCAGAGGAGGGAACATCTGGAGACGCATCGTTTCGCTTCCGTGTGATTGATATTGGCTGGTTAGTTACCCGACTATGACAGCACCTTGTTAGCTTGTCGTCACTGTCTGGTTGTTGATCTGATTTGTTCTGACGATGCAGCATCTAAACATATTTCAAGACAGCAGAGACAGACAAAACTAATTGGCTTAAAACTGATTTATTAAGACTTTTGCATGTTTCCTGTTGTGAATTTAGAGCAATTCTGCTGCTAGTACTGCTCCCTTTCATCAGTTTCTTGTTATTTGGAAGAAGTGGCAACTGAATGACTTGAAGGCGCAGTGTAGCTATTCCAGTTCAACACAATTGACGTCAAATTCAGCGTATATCTCGTCATGGTCCGCCAACTGTCCTTTCTGTTTGTGTGCTAAAAGAAAATCCAGTGTTGATACACAGCCCTTGCTTTTTAAATGGAAAAACACAAAGTGGCATTGGACCAAACCACACAACACTATTGTGCCGTGCGCATGAAAAGGAAAGGGGAAAGGTCATATGTGTATAAAGACAAATGCAGTGGGAGAAAGAGAGACAGTAAAATTAAGCTCTTGAAAGGAGTGTAATTGTTTGGAAGTTGAATTTTAATATCGAGTGTTTCTCTGGAATACCTGACTCCTCCTTCAAGTAGACTCACCCAGCTAAAGGTGTTATACGTTTACCTGGTTATTTAAACACATTGTCCCTGGGTGGACTTGAACCACCATCCTTTCAGCTAGCAGTCCAGTGCACTAACCAATCACACCATAGAGACTGCATTAAAATGTTACCATACCAGAATTAACCCAGCCATCCACAAATTAGAGATGTTGGCAGCAATTTAAAGGTCTAAAAAAGAGCTTGAGTTTGTTTAGCAAAGCTCTTATTTTTGCTCATTGTAGCTCTAAGACAATGGAGATTACAGAGTCTGATTTAACAGTTGTTCTAGCGTGCAAGCCAAAAAGATCGAAATAAGACCACTTTTGAGCTTTTAGTTTGTCTCTTTTGGTGAATTTGAAGCCCAGACTATAGTATGTTGCCATTTTGCCACTCCATTTCCACATTGGTGCCATTTGTGACAAAACTATGAAGCCCTTTTTCGATCAAAATATGCTGTTAGTATCGAGGTAAATGCAGGGAAAACGTCCTACGTGTGATAACTACTTGTCTAAAACAATCAGTCATGTAGAGTGTATTAAAACTCGACCTCTGTGAAGGCTACATCTGCACATATTCCGTGTTCCCTCAACATTACTTAAGGACTTTCCCACACTGCTGAACAGGTGCTTTGTGTGACTTCATCTTGGCTGATCTTCATCCAGACTCAACAAATGTAAGATATCATCAGTCACAGTTAGGAGATACTTTGTGCAGTAGTTCATTCACATGGATTATAATGTTGTTGTTTTCCCCAAATCTGTCCTAACCCAGCATTTATACAGGTTAATATTGATCTGTATAAATATTTCTTTAGAAGATAAACAAAACATTTTTTTGGAAGGCATGTGGATGATAGTGATAATATAACAGATATCATATCACACATCAGTTAAAGAGATTTTTTGTGCGAGTAAGGGTGGAGTAACTTGATCTAAGACACATAAAAAAACAGCTGAGGGACACTTCTAGCTGGAGATTTGGCACTGTGTGACACTGACACTGTGTGATTCTAAAGTGATGTTTAGACCCAATTTACTTCATAAATCAGCATGTTTCTCTGCTTAAACTCCATATTTAGACTAAATATATGATGGTACAGTTTCAGACTGTAATGCCTCAGGCTTGTTTTTGATTGAAATTTGATCTTTTACAAAATCTTCTGCATTTAGATTAGGGGAATGAGCATGATTTAGTACAGATATTCAGCCACTTCTTTGGTGAATATGGGTGGAATTTTATCAATCCCAAAGGAAATATGAAATGAAACAAGTGACATAACCCAAAAAACCCTGTAAGCTCCCCCTCAGGTTTTAATAAATACATCTATGGTACTATTGAGTCCGGCCTTTAACTGCATCTCAGCCCTTTTTTAAATTTCCTCGAGATCTGATCCACATTCTCACATCCAAAACTGGCTCCTAACCTTTATTAAGCAGCTTAAATAAAATATGTGACAGCCAAAATCAGATTGGATTGTCCCAAAAGAGCATGTATCAGCATGGTAAAAACAGATTGCCCAGTCATGTGCGCCCCCGTTGTCATGTCAGATATGTGTTGTTTGTCTGGTTGTCGGGGTAACTTGTCTTGTTGCCAGGTTTGTCTGGTAACATCCTCCTCCTGCTCGTCTTACATTCCAGATCAGTCTGGACCAAGTTAATGCGACAGATGGGTATTTGTGGAAGATGATTTCATAACAAGTTACTAATGACTAGTAGCACAAACACACACGGACATGCAGTAATGATGGCCGTAAATATACACATACTACAGATGGTAGTTTCGTACTTCAGTATACAGGCCAGTGTCTCTGAGGACTTTGATGCTGCTAACACTGCTTCCCACTTTTATTTGTTCAACAGTTTATTTTCTTGTTATTTTGAGACAGTTTAATCTGACTTTGCAAATTTGATTATGGTTTGTCCCACATTTGCTCCTGATCACAGAAAAAGTTACTTTTCATTAACATGTTACCTGGTTGTTGAAATATGAAACTCTGCGTCCCTGGGTGGGCTCGAACCACCATCCTTTCGGTTAACAGCCGAACGCGCTGACCGATTGCGCCACAGAGACTGCATTTACTACTAAAAAAAAAAAAAAAGAGAGATCACTCTGCACCTAGAAGCTAGAGTTACCATTAACACTGGCATGACTTTTCTGATGCTATTGAGCTCATTTGTTTAGCAGTTTATTTCGTTGTTATTTAGAGAAAGTTGAATCCGACTTAGGTAGACTGACGGAAGCCACAGTCGCAAATTTGAACCTGACCTTTAGCCCTGATTAAAGATGCCAGGTTACTTATTTACATAATGTGACCTGGTTGTTGAAATATGAAATGCTACGTCCCTGGGTGGGCTTGAACCACCATCCTTTCAGTTAACAGCCGAACGCGCTGACCGATTGCGCCACAGAGACTGCTCTTGCAGTTAAAAAACAGAGAGATCACTCTGCAATTCGAAACTTGAGTTAGCATGCTAGCATTAGCCCAAACCTTTAACACTGGCCTGACTTTGCTGATGGTATTTTTCATGAATGTAGCTATTGAGCTCATTTGGTTATCAGTTTGTTTTGTTGTTATTTGGAGAAAGTGGAATGTGGCTTGAGCAGATTTGCAGAAGCCACAGTCACAAATTTGATTCTGGTTCATCTCACTTTTACCTCTGAAACAAAGTTATTTTTCATTTATATGTTGTTACCTGTTTGTTCAAATATGAAATGTTACATCCCTGGGTGGGCTCGAACCACCATCCTTTCGGTTAACAGCCGAACGCGCTGACCGATTGCGCCACAGAGACTGCATTTACTACTAAAAAAAAAAAAAAGAGAGATCACTCTGCACCTAGAAGCTAGAGTTACCATTAACACTGGCATGACTTTTCTGATGCTATTGAGCTCATTTGTTTAGCAGTTTATTTCGTTGTTATTTAGAGAAAGTTGAATGCGACTTAGGTAGACTGACGGAAGCCACAGTCGCAAATTTGAACCTGACCTTTAGCCCTGATTAAAGATGCCAGGTTACTTATTTACATAATGTGACCTGGTTGTTGAAATATGAAATGCTACGTCCCTGGGTGGGCTTGAACCACCATCCTTTCAGTTAACAGCCAAACGCGCTGACCGATTGCGCCACAGAGACTGCTTTTGCAGTTAAAAAAAAGAGAGATCACTCTGCAATTCGAAACTTGAGTTAGCATGCTAGCATTAGCCCAAACCATCAAACAAAGTTATTTTTCAATTACATGTTGTTACCTGGTTGTTGAAATATGTAATGCTACATCCCTGGGTGGGCTCGAACCACCATCCTTTCGGTTAACAGCTGAAAGCATTAACCGATTGCACCACAGAGACTTGTTTTAGTAGTAAAAAAAAACCCCAGAGAGATCACTCTGCAATTTGAAACTTGAGTTAGCATGCTAGCTTTAGCCCAAACCATTAAACAAATTTATTTTTCACTTACATGTTGTTACCTGGTTGTTGAAATATCTACTGCTACGTCCCTGGGTGGGCTCGAACCACCATCCTTTCGGTTAACAGCCGAACGCGCTGACCGATTGCGCCACAGAGACTGCGCTTACAATTTAAAAAATTATATCACGCTGCAGCAGGGAGCTGGTGTTAGCATGCTAGCATTGGTTCTAACAGTTTAGCATGTAAAATGTAACTTAAGCAAAAATTTTAATTAAAAAAAAAGTAACATAACTAAAAAAAGTTTTTTTCAACAAAATCAACATAAAAATATTAAACTATAACTAAAAAAAAAAACTTTAACTGTTAACTGTATTATTAGATCATTATTAATGGTGCATGATGGTTAACAATGTTGTACTTTGTCAATTATAACTTTATTTTTGGGTAGTTTAATCCATGAGAGCAAATTATACTTTAGAAATTGATCCTATGTGTCTGAATTTTAATCTAAAAAGTAACTGTACTCAAATACAATAGAGGAATAAATGTACTATGGATATGTTTATATTTATAATTTTAAAAAAATACAAAAATTGTAATAAAGATAGTAATTAACTGACAACGGCAGCTGATCTTGTTGTCTGCTTTTGCTTGATCTTATCTTTCATCAGTAAAGCCACATAAATCCCAACCAAAACCCAATCTCTCTAATTATAATAATTACATCAATACATCTGTTAACAACATCAAATTACAGCTCTAGGAAACATTTAACTTGTGTACCATTTTGTACAATGTTAAGGTGGGTCACATTTTAATATCGAGCTCTTTTTTCTAGACATACATGATTTTTAATGTGACTTAAGAAGATAATCTGAAGATAATATACCCGGGGATTCACAGCCTTAAGTTGATTCAAACGTCACGTGTATGGAGCTCATTTGGTATCCAAGTGCAATGCAATGTTTCCCGACTTCTGCCGAGTATCCTAAATATCCCTTAGCAGATGCCTGTGCTTCTCACATGGATACTGCAGACAGAGACGCGGTATGTGGCAGGATGCTCGGTGCGATATATGGCTTCCCCGGGCTCCATGCACTCATTACAGAGGCTGTTCAATTACACATGGTACATGTGAAAGAAATACTTGGATGCTAGAAGCAATGCAGTGCACCTAGATACCAAAAGGGGACGATGGTAAATCCTGGTCATATAAAGGAAAGCTTGACAGCTGAAAAATCACTTTGTTGAAGCACATTTATTTATCAAGTCAATGTACAGTGGGAACCTTTTCTTTACCCATACGTTGGCATTAGTGGGCACATATTTTCACCCAGAGGAAAAGTGTAGGAATTCGTTCTTGTGCAGAGAGACATTGATTTGTAGACGTAAATGCTAGAATGCACACATTGTATTGGAGTCTCATAACTTGATGGAAGTGAATTGACGTACTGAGTCACAAAAATAACCTCTATTAACCTCAAATGTTTTGTGTTCACATTGCGTGCAAGCATACATCGTTTCTGTCTGCCTGTACGAGTAGATATTGTCAAACCCTCCTTTTTGCTTCAACATGCCAAACCTCCTAACCTTTTCCAGATCAAAAAAATACCAGCCCCCAAGTTCAAAACTCTGCTCCCATTATTGTGAACATCACTGCAGGCGAGGCGTTGTCGTGGTATCCAGATTGATGTTTTTTTAATAATAAAAGTATGTCAACACAGTCTAGCCTCCAGGTACCAGAGACATTTCCCTCCTGTCTGTGTCGGAGGCTGCTGAGGTTGCTCCTGCTCTGTTGTAGCATGCTAAAATATGCATGCAAACTGTGGTGTGCATTTATTTCTTTCCTTTTTGCATCACTGGGATTAAAAGTATGTGTTGCAAAGTAATTGTTGAGTTTATTCAAACTAGAAGAATGAGCCTTTTGAGTGACATTTCTTCCTGTAAGTCATATGAACCCCAACCAGCAGCTCCAACATCAAAAGGCTGTATTCATAACGTGGAGATACATCAAATGATTCATTCCTTTTGTTATAAGTAACTCCAGTCTGCCATGTCTGTGCTGTTTAAAGACAATATAAAAGTTATTGAGCTTGGATGGGAAAGAAGATTTTTCCCTAAACAAAACGCCTAAAGAGTTTCATTCCAAAACAAATTATGCAAAAAAAAGTTTCAAGTACAAAGAATTTCCATGCACCGTAATATGCACAAAGCTGTTTTGTACCCAGATACAGCTGTATCTCTGTATTGTGATAGTTTAAGTGAAGTGCTAGGAAAATTATCATTTTATTAATTGTTATCAATTAATACATTTACGCAATATTATGCTAAATCCCTATCAGAATGGCAGCTACTGTACCTAGCATACATTTTTTACATTAGCTAGTGTACAGCCAATACATTCGAGGCATATTCCACTCATTAGCTTTGCATAAAGTTAGGATCCATTACTGATTATATCAGCTGTTGATGGGAAACATATAATTTTAAAACTATTAGGGCTGCAACTAACGATTAATTTCATTGTCAACTAATCTGTCGATTATTTCTTCGATTAGTCGACTAATCATTTCATCAAAAAATGTGTTAAAATGTTGAAAAATGTCGGCCTGTCTCTCCCAAACCCCAAAATTTTGTCATCTAATGTCTTGTTTCATACTCACGCAAAAGGATTTTAGTTCACCATTACAGGAGAGTGTGTAAAGCTGCCAATATCTGAACATAAGAAGCTGCAATAAGAGTATTTTGGGGCACTTTTATAGTACATTTCTATGGAAAATGACTCAAACCGATTAGTCGACTAAAATAGTCACTATTTTAATAGTCGATTAGTCATTGATTAGTCGACTCTTCGTTGCAGCCCTAAACACTATAACAGTAACAACACCTTACCTCAGTCAAGACATGCGTGAAAGGATAACGTTAACGTCAATACAGCATTTTGTGCTGGAACTGCACTTGTGGAAATAAAAAGTGTCTGTAATTGCATGAAGTGGCATGGTTGTTGAAGACAGGTCAGTTTGCAAGTGCTTATCAATCTACCACAGGGTTGGAAATTAACTTTTTCGTCCATCTGCTACAGTGTCCGATGGAATAGACAGATACATGTATGCATTGTTTTTTTGGCTGGTGAGTGAAGGACATCCAGCAGCCACTTGCATGTTTCACCAGCATTATGGCTGGTAATTTCCACCCCTGATCTGCCATCGCTAATGTTAGCCATCATAGCTAAGTTACCAGAAGTTAATTAGCCATACTTTCTCACAGTGACCAACAATGGTGCTCGCGGGCATGCTCAACTAACCTTAATGTCTTTAGTCAGTTACATTTGTCTGGTAGCCAATGTAAAGTAGCTTTCATTTATTGTATCCTATTGTATAGTGTACTGTATAATATAGCTGTATGATTATGATACATACAAAGCTCCATTTCAAAATAAGACTTGCAAAGAAAAGTTTCATTATGAAAACAATTTGTCCAGAGTTTAGAGTTTTGCTCTAAAAAAAAGGTCACAAAAAAAGACATGCGCCGAAGTTTCACTTCAGAATCTAACTTACGAAAAAAGGTTCCTTCCAACACAGTATGGACAAGACAGTTTCAAAATAAGATGCGCTAAAGAAGAGTAAATAAGACACAAGAAGAGTTTTGTACCAAAATACATTTTAATCCAAGATATGACACAGGAAGTAGAGGTTAGGTAAAGAAGCTTATAGCATCATGAGTGAATAGATTAGCAGTATATCTGGCCCCAATCTATTAACCCTCCACTAGCTTTATTCATTGAGCAGTAAACCCAAGATGACAGATCTTCAGGCATAAAGATTGCAGTGTTTGTTTAAGGTGGCCTTTCTTTGCGTTAGTTCTTTAATCTGTGACTTCCTCTCCCATCAGCAGTCCCACCACCTTAAAGTGAAGCCACAGGAAGGAGCTGCACCAAGCGTTTAAATCACCTTAAACGATGTCACCTACAGTGCTTTACTTTCATCAGTGTTAACCACAACCGCAGTTTCCGTTGACATTTATCCCGAGAGCTGTTTCTTCACACATGTTGTCTCACTCGAACATATACACACAAATACACACATCGCCCGAGGACCCCCGAGACTAAAGAAAGGCATTTTGGGATGCCTCTCTTTCATTATATTATGTCTACATGTGTGTGTGTGCGTGTGTGTGCGTCTTTACTTCAGACAGTTTCTCAGGTGGGAGCACCTTTATGATTTATAGAGGCTTTTATTTCTAGCTCCTTCTTCACTCCTCTGCTCCTCCTCTGACTGTCCATCATGTAATAAGATCTGTTACTGCTTTCTTTCTCAGTTTATTGTCTGAGATCTCCAGTTCTCATTTTCTTTTCTTTTGAGATACAACCTAAGGGCAAACTTTACAGTGTATCCGCACTGTACGAACTAAATCGTTTCCACGTGACAAACAGTGATCAGAAGAAAATAAAGGAGTTTATGTCTCCTCTCTTCCACTCCATCATGTGCGATCATCGACGAATAATTGAGTTCCCTCTCTTTCTGGCTTGTCCTTGAGCTAAGAATGAGATTTTTGTCCCCTCCCTCCTCACACTCCTTTCTGTCCGTCCCATTCACAGCTTCAGGCTGTATTTTACTGGTTCCCATCAAAGTCTAATGGTCTGTAGGTAACTCTGTTGTTCTCTTACCAGCCCTGGCCTCTCCTCTGTCTCTCTGTCCTCTCTCCCACATGCAAAAATACATGCCTGACTTGTGTGTTTAGGAGGAAGAGAAAGAGGTGGATCGGATCACAAAAGAAGGAGCGTCAGGGTGATATTTTAACCTCACCATGCTGCTTTAAGAGCTGCTGAAAAGCTGATTGACTAGAGAGGGGCGGAGGAGAGGGGGGTGTCTATAGCATAGCATAGCTGGGAGTTTTTTCCTGCCTGCAGGCTACTAATATGTGGATGTGCTTGAAACTTCGTTACACTGTGTGTTTGTTTCTCTACAGATTTCCAGACACACCTTGTTCTTTAGTGGATGAAAAACATTTTAAACCTCTGAGGCACAGAAACACTTTCTGAGTGTCCCGTTGTTTGGTTCTATTTTGTTGTTTATAATTTTACATTTAAAATTAAATGGGACAATCAGGACTCTTTGGCCTAACTGTCGTGTTTCTGAGACTCAAGCATAATTACTTAAAATAAGAAACGCTGCCACCAGTAAAGAAGAGACAAACACATTCAATAAAAAGAGCATAAACCTGCCGTATAGTTTATGACCAACCTCAAGGTCTTTCTCAACGTTCCTGTTGGAGCGCTGGCCAAACTGAAGCTGCAGCTAAGCAGCTTATTTCAAGACTTCACCCCAAGTTTTGGGAACCCTTACCTTTTATGGACATGTCAGTGCGCGCTAAGACACTCTTGAAACGCGTGACTGAGAGGAGTGACACACTGCTACAATTTTAACATATTTAATTTGTTTAAGGCATTTTGTAGGATGTAAAAAGTACTTTAAAAAGTGTATACAAGGTGTCGCACTCACTTCAAATGTCTTTTCCATTTAAGGACATCACACCGTGCTCCAAGTCTGCTAACATTACAGCTCGCATCATATCTGAGGATTCACTGGACCCTGCACAGGAGAGTTTATGGGTCCAAATTTAAAGAAAAAGATGGATGAAATGCTCAGAATCAATTAGAAAGTGGCTGCTTGTTCCTCATTTTAGTGTGTTCCTGCAGATGAACACATAGAGCATGACGTTTCAGACTTTTGAGCAATGAAATTCCACCTTTTAGTAACTGTGCACGGTGAACTGGGTGTTCAAAGAGTTTTACCTTCAGATTCAAACCAGTTGTTGGTATGCCGTGCCATGCTGCTGAAGTGTCTTTGAGCAAGAAATTAAATCTCTGCCAGCTCCAGGGTGCTGCTCTGAATCTGACCCTGACCTCTGACCTCCCTGCAGAGGGTGAAAGACACACACACACACACACACACACACACACACACACAAAAACTGTTGATCAATCAGATTTTTTGACTGACATCCTCTATGATGTGCTCCAGACTGTCTGATCCTCCAAGCAGGTTAAAACAAACACCAACGATTATTTAAATGTGACCCAGACTTCAACAAACTCTCCTACACTGCAGCCAAGTTAGTCATCACAACAAGTGAGATTTAATAGACTGAAGCTGCTGCCGTCAGTTAGTCAGGAGGGTAAAAGTGAAATTTAATGGAGTGAACAATTCCTGTGGTCTCATTACACCGCTGCAGGCTCTCCCAGGTGTGTGTTGCCGTGTGTGTTTGGGGGTCAGTGAGTGGAATTTCCCCTCTGTTTGTGATCAGACGACTGAGGCAAGCGATGCACTTGTCGGCCTGTCTCCTTCCCCACATCGCCCCCTGTGGCCAAAAGGGGGAACTGAAAGGTTGGGGTCAGATGCTGGAGTTGGCAGGGATTCAACACACCTCTTTATTTCGGAAAGGAAAACACACACCCAGTGATGAATCAGAGCTCCTTTTTAACCTTTGTGGTTTTGATATGTCTGGCTGGCTGCACAGTAGCCACACCAGCAGACTGTGGTGACAGTGAAATTCACGTGCTATTATGTTTTCGGGCTGAAATGTTTGCACAGGCAATTCAACTTCAATCAGCAAAAGCCAGACAACACAAGACATACAGTAGATGCAGCTGATGGAGAGTGACTCAGTCGACTGGAAATTTTTCTCTGTCTCATAAATCCCCAAAAATTCACTGATCAAATAGGTTTAAAGGCAGGAAAGGAATTTTTGATGATGGTTAGGAACGTGTCTGGAAGGATGGGTGAGCTTTAGCCACAACTGAAGGTTACTTAGGCTTGTGGTTTGTACTGTTTTATTGGGAGATGACTCACTGAAGAATCAGAGACGCTGAGGTCAGAGGAAAGCAGGGATAAATGGAAGGATGAGATGTAAAGATACAGAGGGAGAGATAGATTTGTTTTTTTATCAGAAAACTTATACGCTTAGCTTTTTGTATGGATTAAACAATCAGGATGTGTTACTAGTTTTAGAGGTGCTGGTATAGGTGGATTTTGTTACCTTTGGACAAAGCCAGGCTAGCTGTTTCCCTTTGTTTCCATTCTTTGTGCTAAGCTAAGCTAACTGTCACCTGGCTTCACATTCAACAGATTTTCTTGTCATGGAACTGCAAGATGTTTGTTGAACTATTCCTCCAAACTCTACAATCATAGTCGAGTAAAACGTTTCCTTCTGACCTAAAAATGTCAAAAGAGTCAGGACTTCTCTGGGGTTTTAAAAACTGGACTTAAAATAGTGATTAGACTACAGAAGGAGGGGCAAAAGAGAGACACAGTGATTGATGATAAAAAGAAAAAATAGAGGCAGAACATGTGTCTGTGGCTCCAGCTGTGTTTCTTGTTCAGCCTGCAGGTGTGTAATTCAGCAGTACACACACTCAATACACGAATATACACCATAAACTACAGCAGTCTATCCACAGACACATACCTGCTATTTGAGTGCACACACACACACACATTCACACACACTCACACACACTCAAGTGAAATCTTTGTCAAGATTACCACCAACACTCTATTCACACCACCTCGACAAGGGGAGAAAAAAAAGCGAAGGGGAGAAGTTGCTGCTCTGTTAGTGACACTTCCGTTGCTAAAAATAGGTCCCGGTTGGCAGCGGTGGTTGGCAATGCGAGGCGTTGTTTGGCAGGGCGGCAGGATACGGTGAGGTAACTTGAGGTGCACGCTGGCTCAGGGAGTCTGTGGCTTTTGAAAGAGGTTACATTTGTTTGCAGAGTCACTGATATTTAAAAAAAAATCAGGAGTTTTGTCTGTTATAAGGTCAGGTGGTTTCTTTTGGATCAGTGGTTCGTTGTAACCATGACGATGTGGGAATTTAAAGGAAAAATCCAAACTTTTAGCAAATTTAAAACAGCTATTGCAGCAGTTCTAAAGTGTAAGAATAAAAGACTAGAGAAATAGAAATCTGAAATTTGTTGCTGCTACCTTTGCCCTCTTAATCTGCCAATCCAAGATGATGCGATGCGATAGTGGAGAAGATTTAAAGGGATAATAGCTTGACATTTTTGGGAAATGCTTTTATAGCTTTCTTGCTGAGACTTAGATGAGAAGATCAATACCACTCATATCTGTTGAATAAAACACGAAGCTAGGGGATGCTTAGCTTAGCTTAGCATAAAGGCTAATATCATATAAACCCAATAATATGTGTTGGATATTGTTCGATCTACCTCTTGCTTCTACGTTTCCGCGCTTAAAGTAAGTGTTTCCGATAACTTCAGACCTTTTTCTTACTCTTCACTTCATGATGTTTCCATCTGAGGTGTTAAATTACTGATACGGTCGCATATTTAAGAGTTCAAAGAGTAGATAATCTGCCCTATGGGCCCAAACTAACATTATCAAAGTGGAGACTGTGGTGGACTTGAGGATCATCATCCTGACACTGCCTGTGGCGACACATTGGAAGACACAAATATACATACATCAGTAGACACACATATACACACACATGGCAACGTTAGGGAGCATTTATCCTTTCACGTAGATCCATGGAGACCCACCGATCGGTTTACACTTGTTGTTCAGACGAAACCTTAAACTACACTGGTGAAGGCATTTCTGTGTGTGTCTGTGGGCCTCTAGGTAAGGACATAGCTATGTGACAAGTTTCTTTGCTCTTCTGAGGCACATTAGCTCTCAGATTTCCCTCTAATATACGAGCTGTAATTGCCGTTCCATTGTGATTATAGACAAAACACACACACATCTTCTCCACATATGTTCACTCTTCCCCTCCTCATTCATCCCAGCACACACATGCCGCTCCAAGGTACAAAACAGAAATCGCACAGGTGAAACCAGATCTTGTTTCACTCCTCCTTCTCCATCTTTCCCTTCACCTCTCTGCAGGATTATTTCCACACCATCAGCCCCATGTGTCCACCATTACACCCTCTTTTTGTCCCAGCTTTGCCTTCATGTCTACCTGTTGGAAGCCATTACGTTTTTCACTACTTCCCTCTGTTGTTTATCCGTGTACTCCTCTATTATCTACCTCTCCAGCCCTCCATTTGCCTCCCCTTTCCTCTTCAAAAGCCCCTCGTCCCCCTCCAGGCGAGGGGTGTTTAGTGTGCTTCAAAGGGGGTGATTATCATAGCACTTATCAACAGGGTGGGCACTGTCACTTTGTGTGTGTGTGTGTGTGTGTGTGTGTCTTTTGTGTAGATGTGTCTCAGCGTGTGCTTGTGTCTTGAAATTATTTATATTTTTTTTGACTTCACAGATTTAGAGTTGTTTTTTTGGGAAAGTTAATATCAAACAGAGTGTGTTTACTTCATGATTTACCAGAGAAAGTGTTGCTCATGTAAAAATAATTTGAGTGCTGGAAAATCAGATCAGGTTTTCTTAACATTTACTGCCCTGCGACTTGGCATTTAGGCCCCCTCAACTGTCATGATACAAGAAACTAGAGAGCTGTTAAGTTATAAAAAGAGTCAAATACAAAAAGGGCACAACAGTACACCAGTTATGTGCAGACGTAAGCCCTTTTTCCACCTAAATTAGCACATATATGTGCCAAAACATTCTACAGTTAAGGGATATATAACCAGGTTAGTAAACAATAGAAAGCAGCAAGGAAGCCAGTGAAAACGATTCAATGGTTACGGCTTTTTCCATCTGTGGCTTATTTAGTCTCTTTCAAAATCAGCGCTGACTAATTTGGCATGATGTTCGTATGCTGCTGGGATGGATGTCAACAGAATTTGTGGTTAAGATGGCAAAGACAGACGGGAGTTACCTGCTGTTGCACCGGAAAACGGGCGAAAATTAGCGTGTCCATTCAGGTGTCATGTCTCCATCACTGCTGGGGCTGATAAATACCTGTGACTACTGATGAGTCATTTGTCCCGGGAATCAAGTCCAATTGCAACCTTTGCCATTAAAGATAGAAGCCAGATGTTAGTGGGTGTTGGCGAGTTTTTTTGTCCAGTGGGAAAGGAGATTTTTAGATTTTTAAAGGAGCAGATTATACTTAGTGTTCGGAAGTAAGATGAGGTTACACTGAGTGACTTTGTCCTAATTTGTCCTCTCTTGACATTGCTGATTTATAGTACCCACTGGATGTTCCTATGTAAACTTATGTCCTCGACTACAGACATGTTTGGTTTAAATGAGATTACAGCAGCTTGTATGAGAGTTAATGGACCATTTATAAAAAGTGCTGGCTGTATGCATATACCAGCAGAAGCCTTATAGATACTGTTTCAATTAGTTGTAGGTAGAAAGTAGAGGAAAGTCATGAGAAGCATCAACTTTGACAATGTTTGCAAGAATGACAGAGGAAACAAAGCATCTTTATCGCCCTTTGACTTGAAAACTGCTCTGTCCAGCCTGTTTGGAGTATTTGACAGGTTAATTCCATGTTTACTACACTGCAGTTTGTCTCCTGTAGCCCTCAGCTCTGCTCATACTCAACCAGCATGTGTTAACATCATGCTACACTAATGGATCCTCTAGTAATACAATCTGAATGTGTAATGTAAATATTATCTTTAGCATCAGATGTCTTGTTGGCTCTTCTTTGCTAATTGAAATCAAATCATAAATACTTCTTTGTGGATGGTCTATTATTATTTCAGTCTACCATAAATACTCCTCTCTGTCTCGAGCTGGGTAATCTGTCAAACTCTGTCTAAACAGTTTTCCTGTGGTCAGATATAAAGTTTTTATTCTGTCAACACTTGAAAGTGGAAGCCATTTGTCAGGGTAATAATCCCCTCATGTTGCACAATGAGAGGAGTTTCAGGACGAAATCAAACCCAGATGCTCGAACAGAAATGGGATGTTTACTTGCAGAACCTCAGATCCACCTGCTCACAGTGAAGTGGTCCAGTAGTTCATTGTCTATGTGTTGACTGCCAAGACAAAATGAGATGATAAAAAAGATTACAAAAAGATTAACAGTTGCTGCCTCTGTTGTAGAGATCCCTTACAAACATCTTTTTTTACATCCTCTATTCAAAAGAGCATTGCAGAGAAATCCTTTTTCCTTATTTTTCTCTTTTAACTTTTACTACATAATAAATACCGATCAGCCAAACCATTAAAACCACTGGCTACTGAAGTGAATACCATTCATTGTCTTGTCCAATGCAATGTTCTGTTGAAAAACCTCGGGTCCTGACATTCCTGTGGATGCCACTTGACGCACTCTACCCACACAAATACGTTGCAAACAAAGTAGCCCCTGCCTTGGCAACGGCACTCCCTGATGGCATTGCCCCTCCCTCTCAGCAGGAAAATGCACCTGCCACCCCATAAAAACTACTCAGGACTGGTCCAAGGAACGTGAAAAATAGCTCAAGGCATCAACCTGTCCTCCAAACTCACCAGATCCCAATCTCGTCAAGCATTTGTGGGACATGCCGGTACCCTGGAGGTACCCCCATCCACAGTGGGGCCTCCTTAGATCAAACTTGGCTGTGACCTGTCAAGACGTCAACACAGGACCTCTGGGGGTGTCCTATGGTGTTTAACTCCAGTGCATTGGCGGCAGGTCCTTTGAGTCCCATGGGGTGTGAGGTGGGGTACCAGCACATCCCACAGAAGCTTGATCAGATTGGAATCTGGGGAAGTTGGAGGCCAGGTCATCGCCTTGAGCTCTTTGCCACATTCCTCTTGAGCGGTTTTTATGGTGTGGTATGGTGCATTGTCCTGTTGGGGGGCCACTTCCATCAGGGATTTGCTGTTGTCATGGGGGGTGTGCTTGGTCTTTAGTGCTGTTTGGATGGGTGGAGGGTGTCAGGTAGCATCCACATGAATGCTAGGACCAAGGGTTTACCAGCAGAACATTGCATTGTGATGAAATGATCAATGATAGCAGTGATCATTTCACTTTACCAGCCAGTGGTTTTAATGTTCTGACTGAAGTGTGTATTCTGTGAGACAATATTAAGTTGTAAACCAGAGCTACAACTCACCAGTATTTTCATTATCAGTTAATCTGCCCATAAGCTTCTAGATCAGTCGATTATTACCCGACCAACAGTCCAAAAATCTAAAGCCAGACAAAATACATTATTAAAGTCTCACATTTAAGAATCATAAAACCCAAAAAAAGTTTGTCTGTTTTGCTTAGAAATATCAAAGTAGTCGCCAATTAACTTGCCGTCAATCAACCAAATGAATAATCTTCCAATTGTTGCAGCATAATAGTCAACCGTCAAGAACTTTTGATTTGTCAGGTATACAAGAAATTACTTTCTAAGTGTCATCCCAAACATACATTATGGCAGGATATACTTAAGAATAAATCACATATAGTAGGTGAGGACGTCATCCATGTACTCTGGGGCAGTTGTATCTCTCAGGACTTTCAAAGCCAGTAGTACCAAAAATTCAGCCTGGTATCTCTAGGAAATACTCCCATATTGGACAATTCAGCACCTCAAAATTTACACTGAATGTTAATGTTCACTGCTAATGAGGGATGTAGCATAGCTTTGATGTGGCTGTAGGTGGATGACATGTAGTGTTTTGGACTTTCAAGAGACCAGGATCACCTTTCTAGTAACTGTATCCATGATCCTTCTTTTGAAGAGTCCCAGACTATTTCCAAACTGTTATCTATCAGAACATGTGGTATGAAAGTGTACTGTCAGCATAAATTCTCATCTTAAATGCTAACAAACACATATAAATCACTGACGACTGAACAAGTAGCCTGTGGTTGTTCTTCATCACACTTTAAACCTTTCAGGAACAAAGTTAGAGCAGCTTTGTTTTCAGTTTAATTACAAAAAATTCTTTCCACCACGTCTAATTTCACAAGTCAGAACATAACAGTCGGCAAAAAATTGTGGTGACAACTGCTCTTTCCTCATCATTCCTGTGTGCCAATCCTTTCTTTCCCATCTGTTCTGTTGTTGGCTTGCCAGTGTGTAATTTATGACTGATTTACACCTAAACATACATTTCATGTGCTCCATTGATCACACTGCGTTCTTCCCCCTCTTTGTCTGCGCTCTTGTCCGGACAGCGGCTTGCAGTTTGTTTTGGCTCCAACCTGAGTCTCTTCCTTTGTCTCCGTCTGTGTCGACTGCAGATTTTTTGCTGCATAAAACGTCTCGGAGCACTTTTTTTTTTTTTATTGTTGTCAGATGACATAATTGAGCTGGCGTGAAGCAGCCTGTTCCTGGTTGTTTGTGCCAGTTTTGCTAGTGGGCAGCCGGCCGCCTTTATTGGCACGCCAAAGAGTTAAGGAGGTTCATTCCAAGTGTGACTGTGTCTGTGCTGAAAGGTGGAGGATATACAGATAAATTTAGACTTTGACTTTCAACAGGTTGTAAAAAATGATGATTAATCATTTCCACTGTCGATGGAAGAAGTGATTGAAACAATGGAAACAACTTTGCAACCTAGGGGAATCCCAATTTTATTGTTGCACTGAAAGAATTACGAGATTGTCTCCATGTTTCCATACCTGAGGTATGTTTTGGATTTTTGTTTCTTTCTTTTGAGGTTTATCAGATCGTTGAGGTTTAAAAGCGATACTTTATCTGCTCTTTCTATTTAATATAAGCTCCAAAAAAAGTCTTTCTTCTAATATTAAACAGACCACCAGTGATTGTTGACCTTGCACGCACTTTAAAAGTGACACACTGTTCTATACTTGGTGGTTTGGGTTTATTTTCATGTCAGCGTTCTTCACTCAGAGTGGATTTATAGCTTGAGAGAAACCAAACCCCTACCGGAAGCTCATATTCCGACGATGTGGACTGCCGGACGGCATCCTGGCTGCAGGACTGAATACCCGTAGTGGGGGTTGTGATGGGGGTCTGAACTTTAATAAAAGTAGATGGAGATCATGTGACTTCCCTCACATTGGTGTTGGTTGTCAGGACAACAGAGTTCCTGTCCACATAGGAGGTGAAGTCATTTGATTAGATTGTGCTGTTATTTGGGGATCCAGCTCTTTGTTTCTAAGTGGAGAGAGAAGACGTGGAACACAAAAACACTGTGAACCCCAGATTTAGCCCCTAGAGGCAAGGTGGGGCATGGTTAAGAATCGTTATCATGAAAGCATCTAAAGTGTTTCAGATCATTCAAGTGTAACTGATCAATCCATCTTTTGCTGATAACATCAACTGTTATACACACACTGAAGGACCTGGGCAGGGCTGAAATACCAGGCGCACGACCTGAGGATATACTACATAAACCCTTACCAGTGGTATTAGTAGAAACATGTTACTTAGCTCCTGTTCGGTGTGCGTGCCCGTTCTCGCCCTGGTTCATTTTGTTCTCTTAAAAAAAACTTGATAAAATTAAGTTGCCCCTCTTAAGTCTCTAATTATGTTCATGAAGGAAAAAAGAGAGCTAGAGAGAGAGACAACAAGGCGAGGCAGGTAGAGTCCTAATCCTGTCTAATAGCAGTGTTTCTGTTCTATCATGACTGCACAATCCTGAGCCAGGGGAAAGAGAGTGTGTGTGTGTGTGTGTGTGTGTGCCCCCCTTAGGGCTTGACGATATATTGATATATCGATATCATGATGTAATTTTCTTTGATTACTGTAAAAGCTGCAGTAAAATGATGTAATTTTCTGAACTTAGCAGCTGTTCTATTGTTTGCCTTTACCTACTTAGTCATTATAGCCACATTGCTGATGCTTATTTATCAAAAATCTGTTTGTGTAAATCATTGGTGAAACCCCATGATATTGTCGCAATGTCGATATTGATAAAAAATATTGTAATAATTAATTTCTTCCATGTCGCCCAGCTTTAGTGGGCCTAGATGTGTGTGTGTGTGTGTGTGTGTGTGTGTGTGTGCAGCAGCAAATAGAAGTTCTTGCATGTGTGCAAGCAAGTACAACTGATGATCTTCAAAAGTACACTATTCAACAGTATAGTAAAAATAGTAAACGTAAAATTAGCTCCACCTGCTGGAAGTTTAGCTTCCATCTAGCTTAACATGGAAAAATAAAAATAGAATGCAGACTACTCGATTCTATGTCACATAATTGGATTCTAATTATTAGGGATGCACAGTAATACCTTGACGTCATCATTTTAGGCTGATACTGGCTTTAAAATGAAATATTAGAACAGGCCAACATGCTTTTTTTCTTTATAAAATAATATAAAGTATTGTATTTCATGTGTCCATCTGCTGGTGGGCCATCACGATAAGGGTATGCATGCATAATATGATGGAAATTCCACTACAGAAGAGACTTGATGTTCACTATTATCGGTATCGGTTATCGGTCAAATGAGTTGTT
Organism: Epinephelus lanceolatus; assembly: GCF_041903045.1. Classification (NCBI taxonomy): domain Eukaryota; kingdom Metazoa; phylum Chordata; class Actinopteri; order Perciformes; family Serranidae; genus Epinephelus; species Epinephelus lanceolatus. The sequence continues at coordinate 20,708,865 of NC_135755.1, forward strand.
ACATATGGGCATGTCGGATATCGGCAAAAGCTCCAATATCGTGCATCCCTAATAATTATTGATGCGTTAATTTGTACATCACTTTAATGCTGCAGCTGGTAAAGATGGGGCTTATTGAGATTACTTTGTATTCATCATTTGTTGATTGTATTTTGTGTTATTTATCAGAATCTGCAAAACAAATTGAATTAGAGGAGTAAAAGGTAAATTTCCCTCTTAAACGTTGTGGCGTTAAAATAGATTGTAACATAAAATTGAAGTGCAAGAACATCAAGATTGTAGAAGGACAGTACTTGGGTAAATGCACTTCTATCCACCACTGTTGCTATGTCTATGTGTTATTCATCTGAAAATAGTGAAAAAACTCATCACAATGAACCACAAGTAGACGTCTTCAAATTACTCTTTACGCTGATATAAAACATCTTTTTCCTGGATTTTGTATCGCTGCAGCAACATGTCAAAGTATCAGTTAAAATATTATGTTAGCGTTAGACAGCTTCTTTTGACACACACACACACCTACACACACTGTACACACAAACTCTACATCTTAAATTACTTTTATATCACAATCTCAGCTGTCAGTAAGCCAGCTATTATAGTTTACATTCTTGCTTCATGTGGTATCAGAAGTGTTATGGAGCGATATCTGCCATTTTTCTGGAGAATGCAGTGATCTCATTGACTGGGGAGAATTTGCAAATTATAATTGAGCAAGTCTGGACTGTGATAAAAGATAACTAGATATTTCTTCTTTTTTTTTTGTTGGAAAGTTTTCAAACACGTAGACAGAAACATGAGGACAAAGGTCACAAAATGTACATCTGCACGTGTGTGTGTGTGTGTGTGTGTGTGTGTGTGTGTGCACTTCATTTTATGTGCTGACACATTAGCTGTTAGATTTAAAGTGATTGATGATAGATATTATAATATATTGGAAGGTTTAAAGGAGTCAAGTGTTTGTGTATGATTGTGTCAAATTTATCCCTTTCGTATAAGTATACATCAGTCAGTTAAACTCCAGAGGGTGTTGTGTGTTATGAAACCCCACAGGCATCACATTTTTTATAGCTTATTAATTCACACATGAGATTCTTTCATCACTTGCACAACCATTTTATGTTTTCCAGTCAATTTAGTCGGATAAAAGTTATCACCTGGTCTGATGGGATTTTCTCGCTGTTTTTGTTATTCCCTCTGCCCTCTTTGTCAGGGGAGATATGGCGTTTGGAAGAAGCTTAGTTTAGCTTAGCTGAACTAATCTCAGTTTACTTGACTCTGCCAGGAAAGCCACATTATGCAGCTCATTTGGACTTTGTAACATTAAAGCGTTTCACAACATTAAACAGTCTTAACTGGATTAGAGATTGGGAAATGCAGAGGGGCTGCTTACGTTAAGTCCCACAGTGCATCTGGATTTAAAGTTCATAATATTGACTGATCATTTAATGACAAGATTGTAACAAATCACCTAGAGTTGTATTTTCAAATTTATTTTCCTACTTTTTAGACATCCATTGGCTTCCACTAATTGAGATGCAGATTGAGACATTATTCCTGCATGAATACATTTTTATGCTCAGTGATTTCTTTGCTCCACAAATCCCCCAAAATAATAAGGTGACTCTGACAAAAATAAATGCTGATTTAATGTAAAATGTGATGGATTAAGCCTCACAAATCTGCTTATTGAATTTCATAGCACATAGATGTGAATGGAAGTCAATGGCGGTATGGATGATGAGAAAAATACATCAAATGGTTTGCAAAAGTTTTAAAACTTTTACATTACTTTTAGAAAAAAGATTTAAATCTTTTATCTTAAGCAACACATTATAAATCCGAACTTGTCACATATCGCTGCTTGGTCAGTGGACTTTCACTTCTACATATTATGTGCTGAGTATCCTGGGTGCGTCTGTTGTTGACTTTCTGGGATGTGGTGTCCGTTTACACCTGTTACACGCATTGTGTCTTTTGCAAAATAAACTTACAGCAATGATGAAACACCTCATATTTACATTGATTTCATTGTGCAACAAACACAGGTGGTTAGGTCTAAAAAACCCTTCATCTTTTACATTCACATGGGAAGCAAACACCAGTCTCCTGGGTGCAAGTCCAGTGCTGTTGAACCCACCCACCACCCCTCCCACCCACCTTATAGGGACTTTCCAGGTTCTTAAATGAATAAACGTATTTTTTTATTGACTTTTAAATTTTGTACTATTTTTGTAGTTTCAAAAAGTGAATGTAAAAGTGAGGTCCCCCTCCTGATGCATATGCGTTTTGTCTGCATTCAACAGTGGTTTACTTGATTGACATTTACAGCCGCTGGTCGTGTCAGCCTGCAATGTGCAACATCCTGTTTGGGCCGGTGTTAGCGCCACAAATTTCCGCTGTCTGGCCAAGTTATAGATGACCTGACTCCAGCTGGGTGGCCTGCACGGTTGAGGGATAACACATCACAGAAGACGCACGTGAGCTTGTGTACAAGTACACAAAGCGCGCACGTGGGTACACGTACAGTCCATACCGCTCACACACACGTAGACACAAACACAGCATGGAATAAACAGAAGTAAACGAGGAAAGCTGGAGGCCCAAACACAGCTGGTTAGTCTCCTGTGGTGGATGTCAGGGTCACAGATGGAGACTGGAGAGGAAGAAGAGAGGGAGAGGTAAGGGGAGGAAGAGGAGAGAGGGAGGATGGGAGGACAGGCAGGGAGAAGAAAGGAAACATGGGGACGAAGGGAAGACAAAACAGAGAATGCGATGATAAATATAAAGAGAAGGACATAACAGGGAGGAAAGAGACTCTTTTCCTTCTCTTATCTCCACATTTTCTTTCATGCCCTTTGCCTTTCTTTATTTGCACAAGCAGTCACAGCCTCCCATTCCTCTTGTGTTTTCCCTCTAAGTCATTCCTCATCGTCAGGTTCAGGTGAAGGTGAAATTTGAAGAGGGGCAAATGGTATTTTCATATCCATTTTCCTTGAAAATTGACAGCGGTTCCTCCTTTGCGTAATCAGTGTGTTCATTGGTTTGTATGGAGCAATGTCATTTTGACTGGCAAGTGTTAAAGTAAACCCTGCACTCCCATTGGTTGTTACTATGTGATGACATGCTGATTGGCAGTCTGTGGATTAAACTCATTCCTGTGCAAGTGTGAAGGGTCAGTTTTAAGAAATCAAGATGGTTGGTACTTTTTAAAATTGCTTTTTTCTTTACTTCCTTTGGCGTCTTTTTCCTTTTGACAACCTTTGTTGCTGATGGAGATCGTTTCTTTCTGATTTTTGTAACCTTCTAAGATGGCTGTCATTGCTCCAACATCTGTTTCCTTCTTTTGCTCTTTTTATCCAATTAAATCGGACACTCAACGACTTCCTCTGTGGCAAGAGAATTTCCCACTTTGCAGCTCTGTACATAAATTGCACAAAGAGCAAATTAGAACTGAAACAAGTAGTCATTTAATTAGTCAGTCTAAAGTAAGTTGAGTTAGAACTAATTCGGACCCTTCACTTTCACGCTGCTCTTTACAGGCAGCTGCGTACACGGAGGCAGCTGGAGGAGGAGAGTCTTTTCCCTGTAAAGCTCCGAAATGGAGTTATTTTCTGCCTTCTGCTTGGAAATGGTGAATTTACAGCTCACAGCATTTTAATACGATACAGTCTCTGGCTTTTGTTTGGTATCTAGTGTCGGCAAAGACTGTTGTTGCACATTTCCGATCTGTTGTTAACAGAGTTAGCTTGTTAACATTATTACGTGAATGGCAATGTCACTCTGAATGCCCCCCTGAACCCCGTTCATGCTCTTTATCGAAAACACGGAGCGAACAGTCGAATATTGCCAATTCTGATTTGACTGACATCATTCTGTGTTGCGTACAGCCCTAATGTACATTATTTTACATCAAAGTGCCACATTTTTTGTTTAACTACATAATAGCTGCACTGCCATCTGCTCATACATAATGAAAGGAATTCTGGGGATCACACATTCCTTCAATATCTGACCTTTAAACCACCACCATCATGATTATAGTAAAGAATTCTGTGACATACGAAGCATGCAGGGCTTCAGCTCACTTTTTTTTTTTAAAACAAACTGATTGTCCTGTCACATCATGCTCTGTTGTCTCAGTCGTGTACCTCAGGAGACGCCAGTTTACACCATATTTCTGGGTAACCCTAGACTCAACCTTCGTGCGGATAACATCAGCAGACCCTATAGGAATGAACAGGGCAAGTCCAGACGTCAGCCGCTACCCATGAGCTGCCACTCTCCAGTGTATGAACAGCAGGAGGTTTAAGCAGAGGGCTTTTAGAAAAGTCTCAGTTAGTACATGAAAGTGTTTGGACAGTAAAGTATGAGCAAACAAGCAGAGATTGATTGAGGAACATTAGCTAGAGCCTAAAGATGCATAGCTGCGTAATGCCGGGATGACAGAGTGGAGGGAAGAATGAGCGCACTGTTGTGTTCATGCAGACAATCGGGAACGTGCCTGTTCCATCACGTTATGTCAGTGAATGTATGCAAATTGTGCTTTTGTCTGGAGTGCTGTAACCTTATCTGTACATGTTGAACTCTGCAGATTTACATTCCTTTAACTTTACCTCCATGGCCCTTACCTTAGCAGTAAAGGATCAGCGCAACAGAATGTAAAATACGTCTTCTCATGTACCGTGTCGGGCAGTAACACATCAGTTAGAGCCATGTGACTGCTTTTTTGAATAGAGGACATGAAGCTGGGCATACGTTGTACAATTTTAGAAATGTTTTTTTCAGTACAACTCAAAGTGAATTGTCTGCGATGTAAAGCCAAAGCTCCAATCATCAATCCACGACCTGAGTGCTCACACTGTACTTGTACAATAGACGATAAAACGGCCCTTGCAGAACGTTTTGACCACTGACAGTGTTCGATGAATATACGTATGAAAGCTCCAGGGCTGCAGGCAGGTAAATGTTTGCTAGCGAAGGTATGGTTCAACATAATGAAGAGACACATGTCCCAAAAAGAACTTTAAAGTCATTTTCTGCAAACATAGGTCGGTCCAAGTTTTGATTCCTGCTCCCGCTTCTTGGTCTTCCTTTCTTTCTTTCTCTGTCACACACACACATACACACAAGTTAGCATGTTAGCAGCACCGACATACTAGCTGAGTATACACTGTAAGATGGTTGAGTGAGGGAAAAAAGGCACTCAATTTGGGAAACAGACTCATAGCTCCGCTTTAACTCTGTCTGTTGATGGCCGACCAGAATTTCTAATGTGTCAGAGATTGATTGGGGTGTGCGATGGTGAGTCGAGAGCAGTTGAACGAGCCATGATCGGTCCATGCTCCTCCCTGCACACTCCACGGCAAACAACACCCAGGGTAAGGCTTTTTTTTTTTTTTTTTTAATCAAGGCCAGTCCAAGAGCACACACACTCTCAGACACACACTCACAAACACACACAGGTTGTGTTTCAGTGGGTGAAAGATAATGAGATGATCAAGCAGCTTTCATTTGTTAAACCAGGTTATCAGCTCATTGTCCTCATATGTCTTTGATGGTAGAATGCGACCCTAAATGCCTATGTGTGCCTGTGTGTGCTTGCCTGTGCGCTTGTACTTGTATCTTTGTAAGGACTAGTTTTAGTGAAGTGAGTGTGACTTTTTAAAGTTCCATTTTAGGGTTTAGACTTCAGGTTTTAAGGTCTAATCTTAGCATTAACTTAAGGGAGTGGCTTTTGTCCCCACAACTATAGATTGTGTCTACTCATGCAGCATGACCGGCATCTACATGTCCAAATGCACTCAGGTGTCCTGCTCTGTGAGCGTTTATTTACCTCTAATAATTCTTTACTGCGTGCATGTGTGCATGTTTTCCTCCTCTGTATTTGAGGGTTGAGTGCTCCCCCTCGGGCGCTGGCTTAGCATCTGTTTGCCCATATCATCCTTCACTTTTAACTCTGGGTGTGGACAGAGCGAACCCAAAGAGCATCAGTGGCTGAGTGCATCTCCGCCTTACTCAGGTAGACGCTGGATTATTTCCCAGAACAATGCATCTACAGGGCACATAACAATCTGAGGCAGCTCGCTGTGATTGGATAACACCTGAGGAGGTATTCATGCCTTAACAAAAGGAGGATAATAGAGCTAAATAATAAGAGTAACATGATATAGAGATGGGAGCTAAGAGCACTTACAGCATCATCTTTTGTCAGTCTCTGTGTCTTTTACCTAACTTTTAAACCATGTATTTGCTTGAAGTTCCCTTAAATTTAAAAGTTTTCACTCTGTTTGCTTGTTTTACTATGCTGTTCTTTTTTGGTCTTAATTCGGAATACAATTAGCACCACAAATCATTTGCTCTGCATCTATTTTTAGCTTCTTCTTCTTTAGCCACTTTGCCAAAAGCTTCATTTGAGCCGCCCTCTCTTGTTTGGCCTCCCTCCATTTCCTTTAACCGCTCTCTTTTCCCCTTTCTTGCTCCCTCCATTAGCCCAAATTTCACTGTTTCCCTGCTCACTTTCTCCCTCTCTTGCCCTCCTTCTGTCATTGTGATTAGAGGAGCTGAGGAGATCAGAGGGAAGAAAGCAGGACCAGCACCACTGACCTTTCCCCTCCTTCTCTCTTTCTCCCTCCCTCTCTCCTCGCTCTGCTTTGGGCCAAGCTCACTTTCTCCTTGTTGATTGTTTTCCTCTTTTTCTCTTCCTTCCGCACCATGTTCACGCCATGTTTTACGTCCAGTAGTAGTTGTAGTAGTAGAAGTAGTGGCCTAGTTGGCAGCAGTGGTGGAAATAAAGGTCCCACATTCAATACTTAAGTTCAAGTATAAAGGTATTATCAGCAAAATGTACTTCAGGTATGAAAAGTAAAAGTTGTTGTGCAGTAAAATGTTTCCTGTCAGTGTTATATATGATTTTTTGGGCTGGGATTATCCACATATTGCATTATACTGTTGTAGATGTTTAGGGTTGTTCATTTTAAATCCTTTACAGGGTAGTTTGATCTACAGCGATGCATCATTTTCTGTGTTCACTAGCTTTCTTGCCAGCTATTGGAGCTATTAGTTAAACAGATCACAAATTTACCACATATAAATAAGTATATATATATAATATATATGAGTATATAGAATAGTAATGCAGTCTCACTCAATATTGTGCAAGGTTGTTCTATCAATCATCATCTTATTGACCCTCTTTAGCTGAATATTTCTCTGGCACTTTCACACCAGTGTTTCCCAGGCTGGTATTATATTAGACTGCGACCCAGACTAGACCAGCTGATGAGTATTTACAGGGGTCCTGGAGGGTCCTTGACCTTGATTATTGTGGGTATGAGCACTCGCAGACTGTGGTCATATGAACTAATACACCCTGCACTTTCTCCTCATCCACCCCTGTCCTCTGAACCTCCATCACACCCAGTTAACACCCTTTTGTCCCCTCCTCCCTCCTGTCCCCTTCTCCTCTGTGTCTCTCCACCCCGCCAGCATCCTTTCATCCACTAATCACATTGAAATGCCAGCCATGACCCCAGAGTTTGACCCCGAAGAGACCCCCGAACTATGGACTCATATGACACATTTGCTCCCATAATCATAAGGAGTTCATTCATTATTTATTTACATATATGCGCCATAGCGCAGGTTAAGTTTCACACACAGTATTTAGCACAAACAAACACAGAGATATGTAGAAGAGAAATAAGACAACATATTTCTCTGCTCACCATGTGGTCCATAAGTGAATAGAGGACATTTTAAAGTTTTAAGAGCCTCATATATATGAGCTTATGCCACTCATACGTCAGCTTATAACCTCTAAAAGCACTGCGTGATGTTTGGTAGATATCTCAGGAATGCCACCCTGAACACAGAAAGGTTAATCTGCAGTTCACTCAGAGTTTATGAGCTAAAAATGATGTTTGTTTGCTGTGAGTAAGAGGGGATATAGAAGGATATAAAATTAGCAAAAATGGAAGGAGACTGGACATTTTTCTGCAGAATGTAAAGTTGTTTTTTTTTTTGTTAATAATAATTGAGCAAACTCCGTCCACTTGGGAAGATCAATTTGTGGCAATATTGTAATTTCCTTACCTTATTACAATTGTTAAAGGGATCTTAAGTACATCTTTCAATTATAATGCTGGTGCAGGCTTGGATAGAGGAAAAAGTACAAATGTTTTGAGGAAAAAATTCTTAAGTTAAGGTCCACTTACTAAGCTACATATCTCCATGACAACTGAGCAAACTCAGTCAGCTGAGGAAGACTTTAAGATATGGTTGAAAGCTCCAGAAAAAGCCAATAAGTTTAAGTTTAGATGAGATTTTTTTGTATGATCAAACTGCCGTTTCAAAGGCTGACAATCTGCAGTAAATTTGAATTTAAAATACTGAATGCCTTATGTCAAATTTGTTGAACTAAAGGCCCAAAAATTTAAATTAACACAATCACATGCAGTGTCTAAGTAAGAGTTTATAATATAAATCATGAAAAGCGCCTGTACTAGTGTAATGTTTGCAAGTGTTATTTAATTGTGCTTTTAATTTCCTTTTTTTTTGAGCAATTAAAGGATTTCTTGTTAGTTTGGCTTCAAAGTTGAGTTTTAAAGTTCATTCTTGACCTTGGAAACAACAATTTTCAGTTAATTATCTGGCATTCTAGTGGTTGTAATTAAATAAAATCGCTTGTTTCTGCACTTCAAATCACAGAAGTCACTCGTCAGTCATACAGTTTGAGGCGGACCTTTTCGTCTCTTACCTTTGGATAACCTTTTTCATTAACAGACATTGTATTTTTTAAAATTTTCTGAACCTTCTGAGGTGGCCATCACCGCTCATCGCTGCTATCTCCCTTTTTTTTTTTTTTTTTGTCAAATTAAATCACTTTCACCATCATGTCCTATGTGCCATTTATTTGATCCACTCAATTTGAGCCTCATGTACCGAAGCCTTTCAGTCCTGGTCAGCCTGGCTGAGAAAACAAACGTCCCCCGGGTCACCACAGTAACATTATGAAAGGAGTCATGTAGAGTCCTAGAGGGCTTCCCTGGGGCTGCTGCTGCTGCTGCTATCACTGGCTCCATTCTTTGGTTAGAGGCTTGACTCTGGTTGTGTTTAAGGACTGGTTTGTGTCTCTGTTACTAATCAAATGGAGGAGCTGAAGGGATCAGATCTCGGTTACACACCGAGTCGGAAAACCCAAAAAAGAAAGGCACGAGGAGAGACAAATGAAGGCTGTAAACACAAAGGGAAACCTGATAGTACATGTTGTGTTTAATACAAAATTAGATCTGACCTTTAAAGGAACACTTTTTCAATCAGCACCGACTGGATCTGGATACTAAATCCTGTTTAAGTCCCCGTAAATCTGCCATCTTCTCACTGATGCAACTAGTCCTTATACCCACATGACTCATGGAGTTGTTACCTGAGTCTGTACGTGCTCTTCTGCCTCTGTTTTCTACTTGTTTGTATGATTTGTTTTTAGTTATGAAGGGATTTGAAAAAGAAAAGACTCTTGCTATTTGGCAATTTGTTGCAATTAGGTGGTGAAACGGCTCAAATGAAAAGAAAGCGTGACGTCCGTACACCAAAATACCTGGTCTTGTTTGTAATGTGAGTCTCTTTTCTTTCTGCAGGGTGTGGGGAAGTCTGACGAGCCGTGTGGTGGCCAGGACTGTAGCAGAGGATGCAGGTGCAACCCAGAGAAAGGCAGCAGGGTGAGTCATGTCTCATCTGTATCGAGCTGTCTTGGTTCCTGTGCAGTAAAATCCATCTTTATGTTTCCAACAGCCCAATAACAGCCTCCAGCACATTATCATCAATACACAAAAAGTTTCCACTGTCAGTTACCATTTTATGGCGTCTTCACAAAGAACACTGTTTTAGCTCCTGATCCACGAAGACATACAGAGGTGTTCAATTCCTTTCAATAATGATGACACCCACAAAATGACTGTTTGTATATCAAGTATTCACAGCATGTTTAATCATGTAGAAAATCTGCCCCCACGGTGAACGGAGAATCCAAAAAAGGCAAATATTCTTACAAGGGAAGGACATTTAACAGCAGCAAAACTATATCAAAACAACTCCTGCAGTATAATCCACGTCTCATTTGTCCAGTCTATGCCCAGTACTTCTCAGACACATAAGTTAGGCCAAAACATTCTGATTTAAAACACTTCTGTACAAACAGTCTCATGCAAATAGAGTACTTGAGTATGCATGTGAATTTGAACTCAGCTCAAACAGAGCTCATAAGCACACTCAGGCACTCTCAGGGCACTTTACCTGGAAATGGAAGTGTTTCAGTAACACTTTGCATGAAGGTATCTACATAAGAGTGGCATGACACTGTCATAACTTTTGACATGGCACAGTCATGAACCTGTCATGAACATTATGTACATGTCATAGACGTTTATGACTGCTGTCATTAAGTGTCATTTGGTTTTTGTAATGACAAGTTGGTATTGTTCAGGTTGTCTTGATTATGACAACTTGACATTAATTAAAGTGACATTACCAGAAGATGTCTTTGTCATAACAACTTGACATTAACAAGAAATACACCTCTTTTTGTGTTTATGACAAGTTGACATAATGATTATACATCTTCTGGTAATGTCATCCTGGTTAATGTCAAGTTGTCATAATAAGGACATCCCAAATCAATTTAATGTCAACTTGTCATGACAAAGACAACTTCTGGTAATGTCACTTTGATTAATGTCAAGTTGTCATAATCAAGGCAACCCAAACAAAGCCAACTTGTCATTACAATAACTGAATGGCACTTAATGACAGCAGTCATAAATGGTTATGACATGCACATGATGTTTATGACAGGTTCATGACAGTGTCATGTCATGGTTATGACAGTGTCATGTCACCCTTATGTAGATACCTTCAAGTAAAGTGTTACCAGTGTTTTGAATAGTAAGGTTTTAGTGAAAATGCATATGTCTGAGAAGTACTGAGCACACCACTGGATAAATAAGACTTGGATTATACTGCACGAGGTGTGTGAGTGTTTGTAAAGAGATGTTTGGATATAGCTTTGCTGTTGTTAAATGTAGTTTCCATTTACTTCAATTCATGGAGAATGTTTGCCTTTTTTTGGATTCTCCACTCACTGGGGAGGCATATGAGAAAAACAAAGTTTTTATAACAAATTTAAGGTAACATGCTGTCAGCAATCAATATACAAATGGTATTCTTTTAAATATCTTTATATGTAGAGTTGATCCCCTGTACTTATAGAAGTGACAGTGGAGGGGGGAGTTTTTCCTTCAACCCAACTTTCTCATAAAACTACAGTGATATTAAATTGTTCTGTGATCAGTAACTCCTCGTTATACAAAAAAACAACTTTCTCCATTGCTTATGATTAAAGATGCAAAACGGATTTCACAGAACACATTTTTCAGTTGACAATAAACTTTGGTTTATTATTCATGATAGCAGATTTCTTGTTTGTCCCAAATGTTTGGTTCATATTTATTGCCCTATACATATTGCAGAGGTTAGTGGTTCTGTATTTGGCAGCTACACACACCACAAACAGTTATTAGTTTGTGAGAGGAGCATTTATTTCAGTTGAGGAGGGGAGGTTATCAGCGGAGGTTATCAATTTTTATCTCTTTCCATCTCGCAGCTACACACATCAACACCCACAGACACATCACTACAGGACATATATCAAAGCGAGCGTTGTGTCAGTCAATGTTATACATGTTTCAACAGTCCTTATCTATATAGACTATTGTGATTTCTCCAGGCAAGGAATAAGAAAGACGGGGGGGGGGGGAAATAACATCAGCTGTTTGTTACTTATGACATCCCAGCGAGGTGTTGACAGTGCGAGGTGATTGGCTCATAGATAAAGGACTGCACATATTTTTAAGTTTAAATACAGGCTTTTTTCAGTATTTAGAGACTCACTTTCCACCTGTCAGCTGTTTACACTTTGGTAACGACAAACAAGGAGCTCTACCTCAGGATTTATGACTTTGAGTGACAGTGAAGAGGAAAGTTTTGCAGCCGTTTTACACGTCAGTATAAACCTGCTGGCTTCATATGAATTCCTACACATTAACAAGCCCCTAAAAGTGCTTCAGAATCACCAGGTTAGAGGGGTTGACACTGTAAATATAGATGTGGGAGGTTTTGGGATTTTTTGAAACATACATAAATTTTTTGAAAAATATATAAAAAAGAGTATATAAAAGCTGTTGATTTTGGTCATTCATTTAGGTATCAATACGGTGTAATATCATTTATTTACATACATTTTAATTGAGCAAATAACACAAGAAATGAGTGACAAAAAAATTCAAAATGTGGTCTTAACATGTGTGTACTTAAACTAAAAATCACATTGTGTTTCACTGATAGAGAGACGCGATGAGATAATGCTGTATTCACATGTTAACGTACCACCTGTGGTCTTCCACTTCCTTCTTTGGCTTTATTCTGATGTAAAACAAAACGTAACCATACATTAGTACTGATAACATGACAGAAAGCCTACGTATATGTAAATTATTTCTATAAAAAAAAAACCCTCCAAAAAAACAAACCTCATCTGAGACCTCTGTGTGTGTTCACATCTGACTAAAACCAGACTAACTGTAAGCTTCACGCTGTAGCTCGGTCTCTTTCAGCCCGTATCCAAACAACAATTACTGTCTGACACAGAAGCCTGCACTTACTGCCTGCCTACAGTACGCCAGTTTAGGTAAATAACATAGTGACGGCCTCCGCATTACACCCAGGTACCTGTAGCTAAATGATATAGCTCAGGTAATACCACCTACCCCCCGTACAGGCCTCCTGCTAGGCCTAAATGACATGGCCGCCGCCGTATTACCTTCTTCAACTGAGACGTTTAAGCCGTAAGGTGCTTATTTGTCTCTTTTCAGTTTTACTTTTGTACTTACAGGTCATTGAGGTCAAGTGTTCACGATCATAGGTGTTAACAGCCCTGAAGTTTACAGGTGGAAAGTAGTTTGTGCAGATGCAGGGTTTGAGGATTAAAATATCTTCTTTTTCATTAGTTGTGGTTCTTAGTTTCAGAGTAGTATAAACATTAAATTACTCTACATTAAAAAATGGCTGGTAATTTTCCAAGAAAGTGGGAGTCAGTGGTACGTTTGTGGTCGTGTGTGGAGAGTGATGGGAAGCACTCTGTTGGGCAGAAACATTCATTATTCAAAACATATATTTTGTTATCAGTCTGTAATGCCAATTATTGCTTTGATAAACTAACTTTGACTCATCATCAAGTCTGAAAATGTTGAAAAATAGGAAAAAATGGTACACCACAAGTTCTTTGAGCCCAAGAAGATGTCCAAAGAATGTGATAAAACCCTAAAATTTTCAATTAGTAGTGAAATAAAATGGAAAAAAGCAGTAAATACTCATATTTTAAAAGTTAGAACAAGAAAATGCCTAAAACAGATCAACATTTTTGTCAATCCACTCATCAAGTAGTTCCCAAACTGGGGACAAGGACCCCTCCAATGTGTCACAAGATGATTAATATGATGGAAAACAAGATGGAAAATTTACTCAGGGTATCTGCAAATCATGAAAAGCACTGAATACAGTTTCCTCAGAAAAGGCCTTAAAATGTATTTGAAAAGTTTGAAATTGGCAAATGTAAAAATGTAAATTAACTAATTAGTTAATCTATTTTATGCAACTTATCTGGATCTAGTGTTAATTTAATTTAGTATATGTCTAGGAATTATTGCTGAGAAGTACTGAAAATATGATGTAATAATAAATGTATCATCTCTACTGGTTTTCTGTCACACTTTCATATGTTTGCAGGTATGATCATTAAACAACAGATATTATATTATGTTCTATGTGGTATTAAAAGTGTTACATTTAACCCCACAGAAATCTTTGTACTCTAATATTTGCTTTTTTTGTGAAATACTTCTAGAACGAGTTTAATAGAAACAATCTTAGATGTTTAAAAAGGAACATTCAAGTGGTGGGGAGCACAAGATGCATTGCGAGTACGGCTTAGTTTTAACCTTTATAACTGCTGAAATGTAGTAAAATTTGCAATAATGTCAAAACTAGCAGTCGTCCAAAAGACATTTGACATTTCAAAGTGAGTGAAAGTTCAGCTAATTTGCATCTGCATCTGTGTCCCCTTAAATTATCCACAGCCACGCCTCTTCTGAGATACAAGATACAAAATACAAAATATCAGAGGAGGCACTTCCTTCAGTGAGCCAAATATTATCCTGTCATCATCTCATCATATATTTAGTTTGCTTTGGACCAGAAACAATACGTTGTCCTAGCTTCTCGTATATGACTCCAGAAGATGTTCATTATCAAAGTTCACATCGGCATAAATTTTGTTTGTTATATAATGTGGGAGCTGTGCCAGCGAGAAACTTTGGCACCTTATACCATAAAAATAACAACACCAGTAATGAGATCAATCAGAGCCAGCTGAGGACTGACTGACTGACAGTACAAATGTTGTCACGTATGATTCTGAGGATGCTCTGTTGATCCCCGAGGGTGAATTTTCGTCAGTCGTGAACCAGAACAAATGATAGGGTTTATCAGAAGTTCATCTCAAAAAGGAATCAATCACAGCCACAGGGAGAGTACGGCATGTGCTATGCAGGTATAATTACTGGTTATGTACAGATATTGCACACTTATAATGTTAAGATTGATGCCACTCTCATATTAGTCCCTTTAATATGTAGCTGTGGGCAGCAGCCATGACGCTCAGCTGAGCATGAGGACTGGAAACAGAAAACTTGTATGTAACAAAATCTGCCTGCCAGCACCTCCAAAGCTCACTAATTAATACTTTACATTTTGCTATTGTTATAAAAACTGAAGTGTCAAACAACAATTAGCAGGTTTACCCCGCAGCAGTCACTTCCTGCTGTTTTTGCAGTTTCCTGTCTTTATGCTAAGCTAAGATAACCAGCTGCTGGCTGTAGGTTTCATGTTTACAGTAAACACATGAGATTGGTGTCAATCCCCTTATCTAAGTCTGAGCAAGAAAGCTAATGAGAGCATTTCCCCAAAATGTTGAACTATTACTTCAAAGGGCCACAAACATGGAGATTGTTTTACTGTAATTAAAGGTTTTGCATTTGACATTCAGAGCATTAGCACAGCAGCTAACCACTGTTTGCCATGTGAAGATATAGCGCAATAATGGCGTCCTGAGCTCAGAGTGAAGTCACACTACCTCTGTGTGTGTTGTTGACTAGCTTAGCAGCAATGCTTTGCACCGGACTCATGCAGCAGTTAGCGCTAGCATAGCACCCACCCTCCACTTCCCCCTTTGTTAATACTGATAGCTCTGTTTGCAGTGTGTATGAAGTTAGCACCGTTAGCCGCTAGCCACCAGTTCAGCCACCTCTATGCTGAGAACCATGTCCATAAACTCTAAATTTCCCATAGAGCTCCTTTGAGGGAAAAGTTAGGGAATAAAAACACATTGAAAACTTTTTTTGCTGGCACTCTGTGACGAACTGTGAGACACAATTACCAGTGTACTTACCTCATGTAACAAACCTATAACATTGTATGTATTTATTATAGTGCATTCTCATCACCCTAATTATAGACACTCACATTCATTTAATGTGCAAATTGTCACTGAAGCTTTGCAGACGAAAAAAGTTTTCATGTTTCCATTGTTGCAGCTCATATGTACCAACAACTGTGCCAACTGCTCTGGAGGGCATTGCACACATTGGAACATTATTATTACTTATGAAGGTGGAGGAGGAGGGCAGGACTGACATGCTAAGACATAAAGATACTAACTGGAGATGTTTTCTCTGGCTAATAAATGTGGCATTAAAACACACATCCGGTAGTAATGGCAGGAACAAACACACCTCTTGTCAACTGTGTGTGCTCTTTAAAAGAATATAAAATGTTTAATGACTGTATCAGATAGATAGTTGCTTACTTTGCTGAGCTGTAGCTCTTAAATCATTGCTACCGCCTGAGTAAGACCCTGCTCCCCTTGGGTGATATAACATCGGATCCCAACTCATACACAGAAGAGACACAGTCCAGGCGGTGTGTGTGTGTGAGTTGGTTTTCATTATTAATAGCCAGAGGGCTTTAGTTTTGCTTCGACTTAAAGTCCTGAGACTGAGTAAATACAGAGCACAAGTGTTTAATAGCTTGTGTGTGTGAAGTTGGACTTTCCTGGCTTTAATATCTGTGTCATACTGGATCCATTAGGTCCAATAACATCCGCTCCCATTGGGTAAACCCCCTCGGGTCAAAGGGCAGTGTTGGGGATGACAGGATGGTGTGTGTGTGTGTGTGTGTGTGTGTGTGCGTGTGTGTTTGGTCAACACACAATTGAAGTTGCAAAGCAGTCAGGAAGTATGTGCTTTATTTAATTTTGCCAGACCTCCATCTGTGTCAATCAGAACCAGGGAGACTTCCTAATTTTGTCAAGCTGCCAGCGGGGTCAGCTCAACATTCTGTGTGTCACGCTGGATTTAAATTCTTCATCCCATCTGAGTGTTTCTGCAGCAAGAACGTATTCAGTCAGTGACTAAATAATGTTTAATTAAATGACCACAACCAGCAGTCCAAATCCCAAAACATTCACTTTACAAGAATATAAAGCAAAGAAAAGCAGCAAATCCTCACGTGAGAAGCTGAAAATAGAAAATGATTGGCTTTGCGGACTGATGAATGACTAAACAACGATAAATCAATTAATCATGTATGATAACGGAACAAACGCTGTGATTAGCTGGAAGAGGTGTTGGCTTCCGCAAATGATAAAGTGTTGACATGAAGCCATTAGCAAAGGAAGTACAGTATGTACGTGTGTGACAGAGACAGAGTATCTCTCACACACCCAAACAACAAAGGGAGATAGGAATAAAGGATGAATAGAGGGTAAAAGAGAGAGTGCAGCAGCCGCCCCTTTTAAAATACTATGAGGGTAAAGTGATAGTGGATATGTGTCCCGCTGGGATGGGAAGATAAGAAAACAAGGGATGAAACCCCTCTGCTGGGGCCTCTCGCTGAAAGACCGCATCTCTCCGTCCCTGAATTCCTTTACTTCAATCCTGAAGCAGGTAGAGAGGAAGAAAGACAGAGAGACAGGTTGGCAGAATTCCTTTTATGTCAAACCAGAAGAGAAGAAGAGAAAGATGGTTAGAGTGACCACAATTTTCAACAAACAATACAGCCAAGGGCAGTGGCGAGAATTAAATGTTGGCATTGTATGTTTCTGCAAATCACGGATACGTTACATTTGTATATTTCATACGTATCATATCAACATTTCTAAGTGACATAGTAGACAAAGTGGCTGCTAAGCAGCAGACAGAAGCAGACCACTGTTTGAGACTAACAACGCTGAGTATATTTTAATGACAGATCGGGCATTTACAGCCGTGTCTGTAGTGACCAAACTTTTTTTTACAGGAGTTCAGGACATCTCCAGCCATGTTTTGTAGCAACAATAGCGGGTAATTTTCAACGACAGTTTGGGACATTTTCAGCCTTATTTGTAATGAGAGACGTGTGTGTTTTTTAACAAGAAGTTGGGACAAAAGCTTGTATATTTTTGCAAGATGTTGGGACATTTCCAGCCATGTTTGTAGCAACAAAAGCGGATGATTTTTAAAAAGAGTTTGGGACGTTTCCAGCCTTGTGTGTAGTGAGAAAAGTGGGTATTTGTTAAAAGGAGTTGGGGACATTTTCAGCCATGTTTGTGGTGACAAAAGACTGCATGTTTTTGCAAGATGTCAGGACATTTCCAGCCATGTTTGTAGCGACAAGAGTGGGTATTTTTTTTAACAAAAGTTTGGGAGATTTTCAGCCTTATTTGTTATGACAGAAGCATGTGTTTTTTACCAAGACGTCGGGACATTTCCAACCGTGTTTGTAGTGACCAAATCAGGTATTTTTAAATATGATTTTAGGACGTTTTCAGCCAAGCAGCAGACAACAGCAGACCACTGTTTTAGACCAACAAAAGTGGGTGATTTTTAAAGAGAGTTCTGGACATTTCCAGCCATGTTTGTAGTGACCAACGGGGTAATTTGAGCCAAAACATGATACCCTAACCCTAACCAAGTGGTTTGTGTGCTGTATCATAACCACATGTCATACACAGCGCTATCACAACATAAAATTGAAAACTAAAATGTAAAAAAAGTTTCAACATATCTGCTACTTTTCTTTTTTTTTATTCACCATAAAAGACAGAGGGAAGTAGAAGGGAAAGCAATGAGATAAAAGATTATCTATATTTTGTCACACACACGGACAAAGGCTCAGATTGCACACAGATAATCAGCGCTGGCAGTAGCATGACCCTGAGACAAGCATGAATGATGACTTTGATGTCTCTTTTCCTTATCTTTTAATGTATCTCCAACCTCTCTCTCCCTCCCTCCCTCTCCTCCTCTCTCTGTCTCTTTCCATCTCTCTCTCCATGCGTTCTCTAATGTGTTGTGTTTGTAATTATATGAAGCTCGCGCAGGTTTTGCTGAGCAAGCGCTTGTAATGTGCGATGTACCTACAGAGCAGACTAAAGTACAGGACAGTCATATCTCTCACACACACACACACGCGCACACACACACACACACACACACACACACACACACTCCTGGGCCCCTGGATGGCATTTTATCAGTCTCTCCCTCCTTTTAAGGCAGGAGGCTAAAAATGGTGGTGGTCTTTGTTTAGGCTTCATCGTAAAAGACACACACACACACACACACACACACAGAAGAGTATAAAATGGCGGTAGAGCGGCCATCTTTGCCTCCCCCATGACCCAAAATGTCTCGACAAACAATACCATCTCCTTGTCTTTCAACGTAAAATGATGGAAAGGATCCAATTTACCTTTGAACTTTTTTCTCAAACACACACACACACACACACATACACACACACAGACACACACCTGACATTCATAGGGGGGCTCGTCCCCTCGCTAGTTTAATCTAGGAAATGTCAAAGGTCACAGCCAACACAAAAGACAGGGTAGAGCAGAAGGTCAGGGGCACCAAGATCACAGAGGCAGAGATAGACAGCCTGAAGTGTGTGTGTGTGAGTGTGTGTGTATGTGTGTGTGTGTCAGTGTGTGTTGAATAGTCTCCAAGGTGCTTTAAGATGCTGTCTTTATCCTTTTCTCCCCGTCTCTCCTTTCTTATCACTCCTAACTTCTTTTTGATGGCTTTGAATCCCATGTGAAGTTAAAATAACCTAAGATAAAAAAGTACAGAAGAAGAAAAGGCACAAACACTTAAGTGTATTGCTCGGGTTGTTTCCTGTTTAGTGTGAAAGTTAAAGAAAACCAGAACAAAACAGACAACAGCAGAAAAAGAAACTCATATCAAAGTTAGACCTTCAGTATCTGAGACCTGTTGCTGCATCATCTCAGCTTACAGTGTGCACTACTGCCCTCACATGGCTGCTTTAGGAACTGCTACGAACCTGCTCCAAAGCACAAGGTGCATCTTAGACAGGTGTTTTCTCACAAAGTTTAAGACTATAGCATAGAAATATGTGATACTGTTTAATGTGGAAAACATCGTTTGGTTAAATTTGGTCATTTAATGTAACTTTCAATGAGGTAAGGTGTGAAATTATTTGGAAACAGCAGATTGATTTAACTCAAGGTCCACTTACTAGCTTTCCATTACAACTGAGGAAACTCCATCTCCTGAGAAAGCAATGGCAGAATGGCACAGAAAAAGCTGGTGCGTGGACCTTAAGTTAATTATTTAGGCAATGACTTTAAGCTGGTTAATGACAGTTCACAGCTTTTACGGCTCAAACCCTGCTGCTACTTAAGCGGTGACCAAATATTATCACATTTTTTTAGAGATGCTTTTCTCATGGGAAAATGTATCTACAGACAGACACAAGTTTATCTTTAATTCTTTTTACTTGTGTAATAATCTATATACCATTAAAAGATTAACACAGATAACTACAGTCTATTTTAAAAACTGCTTTTAAAAACTAGTTTACAACACTGAGATGTTGTTAGTATAGATATGAGGAGTAATAACACAGTGCTATATAGTGCAGTTTAAATGCACACATACATGTTTGATGTCAAGAGGATCAACATGGAGTGGCTTCTTAATACAAAACTATGATTATAATACTTTGAACATGTTTTGGAACTAAAGATACAGATTTAAATGTTGTAATAAATCTTGAAGGTACATTTTTGCTCTGTTTTGGGCATTAAGGTGATGTTTTTACTCATTTAATTGCAGTTTTTTCCACACAGGTAGAACAAAATGAAAGCATGAGAGTGTAGATTAAACGTAAATGAAAAATGCCAGAGGGAGAGGTGTCACTGGGTTCCCCTCCTCTGCTGTCTTTTATGCACAGAGCAGGAATTAGACACCTTCTGGGTGATCTAATGTCTGCACACATGCACACACACACACTTATACAAAGGGCAGGAATGTACAAAACTGGTTATTACTGATTTTATAGGCTCTTGTGATTTGATGCGATGATGATGGCAGAGTTATTTATGACATTTCCACTCACACACATACACACACATCCAAACTATCATTTATGACATTTTTGCTTTTCAGCAGTCACCCCACCCTGCTCGTTACTGAAGGTTAAAGTAAAACGCTGTTAAACATGTGGGAGCTCATCACCTTCAAACAGGACAAAAATACTTTAGGATGTGCAATTATGTTTCTGCATGCGGTTTGGATTAAACCTCATATATGCAGGTTTACTTAAACATAAACACAATTAAAAGTGAGTATAATAGGACGCTTTTGATCTTGACCCTCAGTGTGTCATCGGAGGGGCCTCACCTGCAGGTTGGGTGAGCGTCAGATTGTATCAGGAGGGAGTACAGCTGTCTCTGTCTGCTGTATTTTCTGTCTTGTTTTGAAGCAGCAGAGAGAGAAGATAAAGTAGAGGCGAAGAGTCCCACACACACACACACACACACACACACACACTGATACAGAAAATATGCACATCAGTATTAACAAACTTTGCAGGAATCTCAAATCTCTACCTAACTAAACACAGCTGGATCGAGCTCGTCTTCACACACTTCGGCTCTTTTGTCGTGCAGAGAACGTGACCGTGTCTCTTTCCCTCTGTTATAAACAAAGAGAGGTGAAGCTGACAGAAAAGCAGGAGGTTCACTCACCACATATTTTTACATCCTTGATGAATCAGATCTGTAGTATGATTTTGTCATTTATATTTGTCATCTTCCACATTCTTAGCTGTCTCCGCTGTCAGCAGATTTCAGAGTTGTTTGTAGATGAGGATTTTGACAGCTGATGTTTGCAGGTTGACGTTAATCAGCAGCCTGGATTTTGTCCTGATCATCACAGCTTTGAAAATGTTGCATTTCTATGCCGAGACTTTACTAAGAAAGGTTCTGAAACTTGTTTTAGAGCATTAAGAAAAGACGAAACTCAGTGTGTTCGATCTAGGTAATTTGACTTGAGCTAAAGTCATTCATTGTTTAATCACAGTTTGACTGACGCTCTTTAAATTAGTCTTAATTGCGCCAAACTCCTGATATCTATCCAACAAATTTGCACCCTCATCAGTTAGGTTAGGTGTAGGAAAATAAGCATGCTTGGGCATCTTTACGCTACATACTTAACGTAAAGTTATGTAGGCTGGGTTTAGAGAAAAAAAACATGGTGAAGGCCATGACAGCGTACCTTAAAATAACTCAAGCTAACTTGGTTTTCCACGACACACGAACACCTGTCTGCTAGGGGAAAGTTGTGTGTTCGTTTGACCTATCCACCAACCCAACCGCTCTCCTTACATGGACTCTTCATACTACTTTCTTTTTACCCCCATCAGTGCATTAGTCACATGATCATTCCCTCACGATAACATGCATTATATACAAATTACTGGTTCATGATTAGGTGGGATATATACGAATTCTGGCGCATTACTTTTCATAGGTATAAATTCACACAGTGTATGAGAACAAAATGCATATTCACATACCGGTAGTGGATGGAAACACATTAATATTGATTTTCTTTTGACAGTTTTTTAGAAATTTGGATGGAAACTTGGCTACAGACTGCACAAACACTCAAGCAGTTAATTTCATGTCAATAATATGTAGCAAAAGTTGGCTTTGCATGCTGGAATGTAAGGTTACCTGCACCTAAACACATCATAAAACAGGCCGTAATCTAGCAGTAATAACAAAAAGCAGAATATAAAGAAGAGGAATGAAAATTTACCTGAACTAGAAGGGCAAAATTTTGCAGGTGACTTTCAGGTTTGTAACTATTCGAAGAGCAGCCAGTTAATTACATTTAATGACAAGGTCTGTACGGGCAGATCATCAGGCAGAGTGGCTAATAGTATCAGTTGTAAATTAGTTTATACCTAAAAATACACAGATATCTTCTTATATTTCCCAGTGACTCAACATCACATGCTGATTTTTTCTTCTTAATAATATCATCACTTGCAGTTTTCCTCCCGTCACCTCTTTGCTCATTGTGCTCCATATGGGATGCCTCTTTCACCGCTCCATATCTCTGAACTCCCCCTACTGCGCTCCCTCTTTTTAGAGGGATGAAGGGATTAACTGATGAAGAGTCTGCTTTGGGAGGACCGTTTTTATCCTAATTTAACTTTAGTTTATTACTCTGAGCTGCTGTCCAGTAGAGATGTTGCAGCATCACCAAGAAACATTACTTTTTTAAAATTCAAATTGAACATTGAAACGTTAATTTTCCCTGTATTCATCTTCAGTTTACCTCAGTGTAATCCCCCTTGAGAGCCAAACAAATCATATTATTGCGTAGAAATTATTTTTCGAGCCGTTGCCAGACATCTATATCTGCATTACCTCAACAGTCACATCTGTACATCGGTTTTTAAGGTCTAAACGAGCCAAACATGCCAATTACATCTGCTGTTTGCGCCTCAGTCACCTCAGGCTAATTTTTCGTTCCAGTCCCAAGCACACCAATTAGTTCCAGTTTTTAAGACTGTGAAGTAAAACCCCTCTGTATTATATTTATGGCTTTTTTAACAGCTCGTCCTGAGTGTGGCCTCGTGGGAAATTGTGGTTATTTGATGGAGAAAGAAACATTTTGTCTCACTTGTTAAGGCTCATAATGTTTTGCCTTCAAATGACAAAAAGAACAACAAACCAAAAAGTATCATAGCTGTTTTTTACCCTTCCTCCTTGTACTGGAGCTCACTTCCTGTCCCGACAGCTGAGAAAACACCACAACTTTATGACATCATCAGCGTGGGACAGCTCGGCCTGCTGACCGTTAATGGGGTTTTTATTGGAGGGGAAAGCACCTGGATGAAAAGAGAGAACAGGTTGTTTGTTTAACAGCGGCCATCACTACAAACATCTGAGTCAGAAGTGCAGAGGAGGGGTGGGAATCAGTCTGAGAGAGAAACAAAGAAGCCAAAACTGCTGGGATGCCCAACATGTGAACAAAGTGACTCTTTCTCTTCTAATTGATTTACATTTAATGGTAGTTTAACAGGACATTGGCTAAAGCAACCAACGCCAAGTAGTAGTGTTGGTTCCCAAGTTTTTAATTAGAGTCTCCTTATCCTTTTCGAACAAACAATATATAAAGGGTTTTATTGCTCATTTACTGGAGTTTGGATGATGACCTCAGCCACAAGGATGTGTAGAACAATATCATCACTAGCATATGTTAGTGTTTATGTTGATGTAAAGGAAATCATTTAAAGGAATACCTCGTAAAACTTAAATAGAACCAAAATCCATAGTCATAAAAAGCTTATATCACATTTCCTTCGTTCCATCTGTTTCCATTAACACAGTAAAAAACACATATACAAAAGTCTACATGGTTGACCGTGATGGGAGTAAATGCTCTAAACACTGAGCCACCCAGGAAGTGGAGAGCAACCCTGAAATAGTTCCGATTTTTTGGAGTGGAACATCTGGAGTGTTAACTGTTTTTGGTATTTGTACAAGTTAAATTGATGAATGACATACTGGACATTTCAGCTGTCTGGAGTCCAGGAAAAGATAGAAAAACACAAGGTTTGATGGGTATAAGGAGACCAGTCTGAATCTAAAGGACAGAAAGTAAATCTAGCAGAAGAAAGTAAAGCAATAACCACCTTAAAAATGCAGATGCCAAAAGTCTTGCAGAATCACGGACCACCAAAACTGTCCAGTAAACAAGCTTTTCGTGGCTTTTAAACAACCAAAATGCAACAGTTACACAAATTATAATGCAGGTGTGATGGCATCCTTAGCACCCAGCTGCTCCCACTTTGTTGTTGTTTCTAACCCTTCCACATATCTGAGAAAATCTATCATAAATGCCTCTATGCAGAGATAATGAGGCCATCTCTCTGTCTGTGTCGGCCCTGTCTTTGGTTGCTGTATCATCACTTATCCTGAGCAGGACAAACATGTCTGAGATAGATGAAGGTGTTTGGGTTCGCCGTCTGATCGCTGGAGGGGATAGGAGAAAAAAAGACAACACAACCTAAACATTCCCATCTAGAGAGGATTTCCCTCTATCTTTTGTCTCTATGTGCGTGTGCAGATGAGTGTGGGAGCTGCTGACTTTTTAGTTAGTGTGTTCAGCTGTTTCATCTTTAACAGCATCAAAAGTCCCGTCCTTTGAGCATAGTTTTGTAGCCATCGCTTCGCCGTTTTTGTTAAAAGGCCGTTTGAGGTTCTGCCGATTCATGTGGCTCAAACTGTAATTAGGTTATCAGACTGCCCCCGCTGATTAAACTTGCACCCAGAGACCCAACGTTTGCCAGCCCCCCCTCCACGTTGCTCCCATCACCGTCCCCCAGTGAGCATGCGGTGTGACAGCTAAAATCTTCCCCCCTAGCACACTCGGTGCTCGAAACAATGCGTCCTGATAAATCCTCAGAGGGCCCGAGGGTGTGTGTTCGTGTTTCGGCGCGCGTGCGTTGGTGGCCAATGCACACACACACTGGTTTTCACACGCATGGCGGCTAGAATCTGTCTGTCCAAGCACTCTCCTCTATCAGGAAGTGAGGTAGGCCCGATGGGAGCAGTAAGTCCAGAGAGCTTAGTGGCCCAGAATAGGTTCCATTGTGCCCTTTGTGCTGGAGGGGATTTGGGCCTACAAACTGACCAGTCTGCTGGAAGGTGATGAGGATGGAAAGTCTGGAAGAGCCGGGCGGAGACCCGACAGGCTGGCATGAAAACAGACGGGGATGCCAACTGGCAAGGGTGTGTGTGTGTGGTGAGATGTGTCAGTAGATGCTGGCACAGGGGTAGACTGATCTCAGATAAAATTTGTCTCCATGTGTATAAAAAGCAAAGTACATTATTTGTATAATGTGTGCAAACCAGTTGTGAACCTTGTGGACTACAGAGACGAAGTAGGACCGTAACCAAAATAATAAATCCGTTGTAACCTTAACAAAGAAGGAGTGATAATAAATATTTAGGGTCTTTAAGTTCCACTTTTGTCAAATGAGGAGGTGTTATAAGAAAAGGGTTGCTCTTAGTGACAATCCCACAGAGAATTATCACCTAATTCTGCAGCTCTGCGGAGCTTTTAAGCCTCTTTTAGCACATTGTTTTGGTTCTGCTGCACATTCAAGCTGTGGTTTACCTTCTTAGAGGTCTTGTCTTCAAAGAGCAGCAGCAGATTAAAGCTCTGACAAACACACTGTAGTCCATCTGCCCAGTAACAGTTAATTTAGTGACTAGCTAGTAGAGAAAGTTAACCTTCTAGCTTCTTTAAGGTGTCTTCAGACTGCGAAATGAAAATGCCTCTTTTGGTCCTTAGTTTGGAAGCAAGAACCTTGAATAAAATGCTAAGTTAGCATTAAGCTAGCTATAAAGTGTTAAAAAAGTGTCGCTTCAGGTTAGTCAAAGGGTACTTCTCGTGAATTATGTCTTCATGTATAGTAACAAAAGTGAATGTATAAGGTGGATTGTTGCTACGTTTGGCCTCATATTTATTCACTAAAGTATTGTGTATAGCAGGGTTCAATTAACCGTCATGTTAGTGGGTTTGTCTTGTTTTGTTGGTGTCTTTTTCTTTTCCTTTGTTTTCCTTTCTTTCTCATCTTTAATTTCTTTAAACAACTTTATAGGGTGAGAATAAGTCAGAGATGCATCTCTGTCAGATTGTTTTGGTGTTTTTCTGCCTCCTAGTGGCCAAAATAATATAGAAGCAGCTTTAAGTCATTAGACCAAAAGAAGAGTCATTGCATTGATACAAAAAAAGGGATGCTTTTGTGTGTGGAAATCTAATCTAAAAATGTCACAAGGTAAGGGTTGCAGCAGAAAGTATTTCCTCCTCAGTTTTTGAACTGCTGCTCTGGTGGCTCTGACTTAGTTTCATATACAGAGGTTACTGAGGGGTGGTGATCTGTGTGGGATGGTAGATCGCCACCTAGTGGGCATTTTCAGAGCAGCCTCATGCTGATCTGAATCATCTGAGGAGATTTAACAGTGCTCTTTTTTGTCTTTATTGGTTTCCTTTTTTGTTCCCTTTCATCCCCTCCCTTTTATCTCCACTCTCCACTTTGTGATCTCCTTCCTCTGCAGACTGCATTTTTTAATTCCATGCCATGTTAGGGAATAAACAGAGGTGGTTTAAACCTTTAGAAACTCGCCTCACCTTCTCCTTCAAACACTCAAAGACACTCGCTTCCAGCTGACCTTGAAAGAGATTCTCTGAAGATTAGATTTTAGTAGCTTTTTCTTACATCTGTTAGCTTTTCACAAGTCAGAAAAGTACCTTTATATCCATGCATGGTTAAGTATGACTAAGATCTTATAAGAGCCACAAAAGCAGTATTTAGCACACGCTGGATACTGAGACCAAACGGTCTATTCACCTTAACTCACACCTCACCTTTCACCTTTAAATAACACCAGACAGCCAGCCAAGTCTTTAAATATGCCCCTGTGACCTGAAAATAGATACTAGAAAGACGCCAGCGCCCTTTTACAAGTTGACCCCAAAACCCTCTGTTGTAAAACATGTCTATTTCAGATAGACACAAAGAGGTTACCGTAGAAGCTGGTTGGCACTTTAAGTGTGCTTGCAGCTGGGGTGAAGACAGGTTAGAGGCCGACAGAAGGAAGTGGGCAGAATGACAGGACGACAGATGACAAGTCCGGCAAAGAAACAAGATGAAAGTACCAAACTAGAGATGATGAGGTTGACAAGAAAGAGTGATGGAGGATGGGATGGAAGGAAGGCGAGGCGTGAGAGAAAGTGGCTCCCTGTGGGACCCCTGCATATTTTCTGCGGGTGAAACCAGGTGTGAGTGCGAGCTGAGAGTCAGACAGCTCTGGCAGGCTGCCTTTACCTGGCACAGCCCTGTCATTACTGTTACCTGCCTGCCCCTGAGGCCACGTGGGCTGGAAGCAGAGCTGCAGCCCCAAATACAGACTATGGTCAAGGGTCATTGACACTGTAAAGAAGCTCTATACAATATTCAGAACATTAACATAGCAGTAAACAACTATTTGTGATGTGAAGATATAGTGGAGACATGGCATCGTGAGCAAGGAATGAAGTCATGCTCCATCTGTGTGTTATAATCTGATCTTCTCTGTTTTTTGTTGTGGTAGACAGTCCAGCCACACATGCATGTGCATATACACTGCATATAGGTCCCCTGTGTGTATCCCACTGGCTAGCTAATCACCGCCGCTCTGCACTGCGCTCATACAGTAGTTCCAGCTAATGTCAGGAGGCAGTCGTCGCAGAAGCTTAAGCCACCTTACGATTCCCCCCAGTTAACACCAATACCTCTGTCAGCACTGTTGCTGTTGTTCGCACTGTTCATGCTGTTAGCAACTTTAGCTGCTAGCATCCAGCTGAGCCACTTCCATGTTGAGAGCCGTGTGCAGACAACCTCTGATTCTTAGATACGATCTGAATATTGTGTCAAGCTCCTTTAAAAACCAAAGTGCAGTGACAGGAAATATGTCTCGGTGACATCACTACAGTGCTGTTCTTGCCGTCAAACCTGTTACATAGGCTTTTTTTGATATGTCAAGTTTATGTGTTCAAAAAATTAGGTATATATTGGTTTATCTCAGATAGGCTTTACAGTCTGTGTTACAATCTATCTTAGAGGTTATTTATTCTTTCTCAAACTGAGACTCCATTTTCAAAATAGAAGCCCCATACAGTGAAGGTTCTGTAAAAGGTTCCCTCTCTCTTTGCCTGCCTTTATTTTTTAAATGGTTGATTGTAAACGTCAAAAATACAATATATTTCAAGTTTCTTTTGATACTTAAACATTTTGGGAAATATACTAAATTGCTTTTTTGCCGAGAGTGAGCTGAGAAGATCGATACTACCTTAGTGTTTGTCCTTTAAATATGAAGCAACTGCCAGCGGACGGTTAGCTTAGCTTAGCATAAAGACTGGACATCGGGGGAAACAGCTAGCTTAGCTTTAGAGCACATCTAAAGCACACTGATGAACAACTGGCTTCTCTAACCCTAACAAAAAGAGAAGGGTAAAGCTGACTTGTGGTTTACTGGAGGAGTATTACTCAACCATTGTCACTGTGAGGCGCTAAGCTAAGCTAACCTGCAGCTGACTGTACCTTTAAATTTACAGACATTAGAGTGATATTGTCACCAAGACATCAAAAAAGAAGTGTTCCCAAAACGTTACACTTCTCATTTCTTGATTTCTTCCTTGACTTGTCTTCAGCGCCAAGATTCCACCAGTGTCATATGTAATGCCTTATAGTGCTACATACAGTAACTAGTTTTTACCAGGGTCATTTAATTAAAACAAATGACCTGGTTGAATGATCTCATGCTTCATAAGTGACCCGTGCTTTGCCATACAGAATAAAACATAAAGTTTAGACAGTCAGAAGAAGGTTTCTATGCTTCTGTGTGATTGTCAGTCTTTATCTAAGTGGTCCGGATGCTATAAACTCCACCCGTCTGGTTCTCCCTGCAGGTTAAAACAAATACTAAAGATGTTTATAACTGGTATTTGACCTTTGTGTCATGATGTCCCCAATGTTAGATTTGTTATTTCAGAGTCTGTGTCTGCAGGCAGGGCAGTTATATATGAATAGGACCAGGTGTGGAGTGGAGAATTACCTTCCCTTTTGTATCGTGTGTGTGTGTGGAAGTAATAGAGGGGTGTGTGAACCTTTACCTTGTGTGTAATGAAGGGTGTGCAACCTCTGTGCATTTACATTAACAGTATATGTGTGCTATAGACTACTGTGTGTGAATGTAATATGCATGCATACATTTTTTAACCTAACTTCTTTATATTGTAATTGTGATTTAAGTGCGTAGCTAAATTAGGCAAAGTTGAGGAACATGCAGTCACACACGTGCATGCATGCCAGCATTTACATGCATCTTAGCTCCATAAATGTGTCTATAAATGTCTCATAAATGTTAAATGTACATCTGCAGCACTGGTTTACTTCCCCCAGTAACCTTAATTGCCTGACATCTTTATGAATAAATTTATGAGCACATAGTATTGTGATGTGGTAACGAAACAAAATTGCTTATATTCAAATTTTCTATATGATGTACATTGACGCAAAAGTAAAACAAGTTCCCCGTTGGCATGTTGTAGCTTTGAATATCAAGACCTGTAATTTAGCTCTCTGTGAAAACAATAATAAACCAGGTTTCAGCATGAGTCACTTCAAAATCAAATCCTCTGACTTTCCTTTGACCCAGACATCTGTCCGTCTCTCCGCCCTCTCCACCCTCGATCTGTCGCCTTTCTCTCCACTCTGTCATACTGCCTAAAATATGAGCTAATGGCAGGTTGAGTAGTCGAAGCTGTAGTGTGAACATGTGTCTTAAACTCTGCCATTCAAGAGAGGGATTCCTTTGGTCTGTTTGTTCGTCCACCTGTTAATGTTGTTTCGTTGTTTTTCTACTGCCATCATGTGGTAGAAAGTGGTAGTGCAGCCTGTCACCTGCAGCACATTCAAAACAAGATTAAGGCGTCACAGCTGACTTCTTTCCTAAATACATACAAAGTTTATCCCTAAAATGTTATCATAGGTTCTATTCAATAACTGCCTTTTCAATGTGACTTTTAAACCAAATATGAATCCACTGTAGCAGTTTTTCCTTCAGACCACCATCCAAGACCGCGTGCCGCTGCATGCCCACATAAAGCACTTCACCATCCCTCTCAGATTCAGGATTATGAGCCACTCTCACGTCTTAACATCCCTCCCTGAGTTTAAAAAAAAAAAAAAAAAAAAAACCCACAGCTGTGTTTTCCGCCCTGACTTGTTCCATCTCATGTAAACACACCCAAATCCACAACACAGAGACAAAATGGCTTCCCTGGCAATTTGTTTTGCAAGTGTTTCTTGAAAAACTCAATCGTCAGGTGGATGATGGTGTGTGATTGAGGATGTTGGCGATAAGGCTGGAAATAGATGAAGACACTGTGTTTACCGTGATGTCAGATGAAGATGATGATGGGACAAACAAGAGGTTCATATATGTGTCATATGCAGATCACTTACGTACTTGCTTTGAATCACGTACCAGTCTTTAAAAAGCACTTATGAGCTAATCAAAGACATAAAACTTAGAACTTCAAATTGACCTTCTAGGGGATTAGATGATCCGTTATCAAGGCATCATGCAGTCACACATTAATTAATATAATTTTTCTGTTTGGGATTGCAATATTACGTATTATTATTTGTAGTACTAATACCATTCAGGAAGAATGTTGCACACAAGCTAATATTGATATTATGGATATCTTTCCAAAGGCAGTATTTTACTCAGCCTGCCATATTGATTATCTATGAGCAGTAATTAAACATATAATAAATAATTTATAACAGATTTTAATGCCATATAAGGAGATATAAGGACATTTGTCAGTGCATATTAATTAACAATTACACAAAAAACATCTCCTATGAACACATATTTTACACAAAATTACAACTGTGTCATACTATAAAACCATCAATTCTATTTTCATATACCAGCATCAACTTATGGACCCTTCACAAGAGATTAAAGCAGTTTAATATTTGGTAACAACTACATTATGGTGTGTTATCACCATTTATTGGGTATAAATGTTGAATAAAAGGGGTTTCAAATAAGTAAGTTTTCCTTATCAGAATCAAGGCTATAAGAACAGAGGTTGTTTAATGATGTACAGTCACAAATGTAATATTTTTGACTGTTTAATTTAAAGTGACTTATTACAGTTTTCTTTAGACACGCTTAACTTGACTTAATACTAATAATAGGAATAAAAATGGAGCCTTCGCTTCTGTTTTTAGGTTCACTGTTCTTCCTGTTTGACTTGAAAAGTAACCGTGTCTTCTGTCTTCGCTCAGGGTCGTCCAGGGCCTCTCGGTGAGGTTGGTCAGAGCGGACCAGAGGGGCCACGTGGGGGCCCGGGGCCTACAGGGCCTAAAGGAGAGAAGGGCCACATTGGACTAAAGGGACCATCTGGCCCCAAAGGAGACAAGGTGGGTGTTATAGATCATAACAGGATTCATATATTATTTTTACGACAAAATATTGTTCTGTGAAAGAATAACCTGTCTCTTATATGGCTTTATACCAAATATATTAATTATCTAAGCTAAAATATTGATTTAATTGTGTTTCATGACTAAAACTAAATGTACCAAACATCATTAAAGCAGTATTAAACACAACTCTGCAACAAACAAGCAGTGACATGTTTTCGCCACCAGGTGTCACTATTGAAGATGATTAAATATTAACACAATGGATTACTTGCTTTAACAGGGACCTATGGGAGTGCCAGGATTCCAAGGAAGTGATGGAGTACCTGTGAGTAAACCAGAAACAAATACTCACACATGTGGTCATGCACTTGAATAAAATTTAGAAATATCTTTCATCATCCTGTTGTTATAGTCATAGGTTTTCTAATGTTGTAAAGCTAACATTCCTATCTGAAGCAGGCTAAAGTTACAATGGGCAGATATTATTTCTGTGATGAAAACAAAGATACATTATTCACACTATGAGAAAAGGATAATCCCGCAGTGCCGTCGTTAGTGCTTGTTCTTGAAGAATACACCCTTCCCCTCTGTCTCTCTGCAGGGTCACCCGGGTCAGGAGGGTGGCAGAGGCCCACCAGGAGTGGACGGTTGTAACGGGACCAGAGGAGAGCCTGGAGCACCGGGCTATGGGACAGGAGGACCTGGATATCCTGGACCTGCTGTGAGGACAAACTTCAGTTCCTCTTCGTAGTCTTTATACTATTAATGCCATGATTAAGAGACTGTAGCGTTTATTGTCACTGCCTGTGATAGGTAGATTAATACTGATGGTGTCCTCTCCTCCAACAGGGGCCTAATGGGCTAAAGGGTCAGAAAGGAGAGCCTAGATACATCTCAGATGACGGTGTCTCGGTAAGGTCTCATACTTTCCTCCGCTTCTGTCTTTCTTCCTGCTCACTAAAGAACTTTAGATCATCTTTGTTGTGTCCACTATAGCGCCTTCCGTAGCTCAAGAGCTCAAACTGGCTGAAGAGAGGATGGGAGTTATCTGCTAAGATACACCTCGCTTTCTTCTTCATCCTCTCTGTAAAGAGTTGAGTCAAGGGCTTTAGTTTCTCGCCAACTACTGTACTTGCTATTGTCACAATCCTGGAGAGTTTATTTTAGGATATTGAATCTGGTGAAAAGTCACTAGTTTTTGGTGTGCATTTGGTCTGGGATTCAAGGATTTCAAGAACCCAAGAGATTTTGAATAATCTGCACCACATTTCTTTCGTAAAATATTTTGATGAACTCCACTGGTGTAGTGGTAGTTAATGAGGTGGGTGTACTACGAGGTAGATACCTAGGTTAGCATGGAGGAGTCAGGTATACACTCCTATATATTCCATTGGCCCTTTGGCTAATAGATGGGTATACTGTTAACAGCCAGAAAAGGAGGTGGGTATATCCTGTATGCTTGTGTAAACCCCCCACTACACCGCTAGGATAAACCCAGAAAAATATTTAGAATAGGTTTTGAACATACATATTATATTTGTGATTTGTTGTATTTTATAGAAAGTCACTGCACAACTTCAACCAAATTAATTCGTAACATAAATCTATCAGGCCTGAGCCAGCCTGCAAAGTTTGATGTGGCCACTAGGTGGTGCCACAGTAAAATTGAATTAAAATAACATAGTGGTCATGAAACTTTCCATAAATCTCATTTGTGTACAGATACCCCCAAACAAGAGAGATTTTCTCCATCAACCAGTCAGCATAACTGTCTGTATTCTGTAATGAAGATAAAACATGTATTCATGTTCTGTTTTATTATAAAAGAAATGTGCCACATGTTTATTAATTCATGTTTTTCTTTTCCCCCATATTTAGAGTATACCAGGTTTACCAGGAATTGACGGTCAGCCGGTAGGATTCTTACTTTTCTCCTCTACGTTGTGATAAATTTTCTTTAATACAAAATAACACACCTGTTGTACTTCTTTGAACGCATCGTTGTGACGTGGTTGTGTTTTATTCTCTGCAGGGTATCATAGGTCCTGATGGTCCGCCTGGTTATTCTGGTCCAAGAGGGCCTGAGGGATATCCTGTATGTAAACTGATTCACCTCAGACTGCTCCCTGCATATTGACATTATGTTCAGTTACATATTTGTGTTTCATACATCAAATTCTCTGAGGTGCTGTGTGTTATATATCTGATGGTGGTATGTGGCAGCTGATGGTGTAAGGAAAAATGCTATAAAACCAGTTTAATATACAGGAAATAATTTATTATTACATAATCTATTGTTAATTAATCCATAAGATGATGTTGTAATATGTATTAAAATTCAGGAGTTTAGCCAGTCATAAATTTGACACAAATCTTTCCACCTGTCTAAGAATACTTATTTTAAATTTTCTTTCGATCAAAGTATTTGTGAATATTATTTCTGATTTTGTTGCTGACTTTATCTACCGTCTGTATCCAGGGCCCACCTGGTCCTCCCGGTCTCCCAGGGCCAATGGTAAGTCAAACAACAGAGTACAATCATGTATCATATTCTGTGATAAGGCAGTCCACAGCTGTCAAAGAATGTGGAAAGTTATTGTTCTTGTTCCTCCAAGTGCGTTCTGTTAACCCTTGTTGTTTTTAGGGGAGCCGTAGTGACGGATATGAAGGAGAGAAAGGAGACAAGGTATGCTTTGTTAACTGAAGAGCGCATGTAGACTCATTTGTCTGTAGAGATTGATGCAGATACACACGTAATGGCCTGTTGAGTGAGTGCAGCTAGCTGAACAGTAACATCTGCACGTCTTTTTTAAACTCTTGAACGCACTCTTTGTTCTTGTCTCGTTCAGTTTCAGTTTTTCCATCACTTACACAATGAACAGTCGTAGTTCAGCTCCTCAGACTTAAAGACACTATAATACCAGTGAAAGCCATTTGGACAGTGTGTAAATGGTTTACATGCCATTTATCAAAGGATTTGATTTTTTAGTTGGTGTTAATTCCCACCTCAGAATGTACACAGTGACATACAGATGTTATATACCAAGACACAAGCTGTTTGCATGTTGCCTGTGAGTGACATTGAGGATACTTTATCTCCATGATAGCATCTCAGGCGATAGTTTGAGATGGATGCCGGAGCCAAAGTATAAAATCCACAACATTTAACTTATTAGAAATAAACTTTAAAGGTCCAACATTTGTGGCGTAAAATTGATTGTCATCTAGGCTAAAATAAGTCTGATGATTTCATTTTTGTCGACCCAGGTGTGCATTAGCCTAGCTTAGCGCAAAATCAGGCAGCAGGAAGACCAGGTAGCCTTGCTGATTTAAAAAAAATTGGGGGTTTTTTGGACACAATTTGGAATGTATAGCCAGTTCCTGATAACTTTAGGGATGTTTTTATAGCTTGTTGTTTAGCTAGTTAGCAAGGAAGTATTTTTTGCCACCTAGCAGCCTTCATGCAAAGCTAAAGTTGGCTAACATGCCCCAGCCATGTCACTAGACTGCGTGATGAAGTTTGCTTGGTTTAAATCATTGTTTTAAACCCTTATGCCTTACTAAATAAAGGCCTGAGAATTTCCTAAAGAACATTTCTTTACTGTGACCAAATGGTGAAGAGACTTAGCATTAAATTAATCATGGTTTTACAGTACGTTGTGGTTTCTACACTTTCGCTCCCGTTAATGTCAGCTACAGACACCAAAACAGCAGGCTTAGAGTGCTCTAGCTGGGTCCTAGCTGTGTGAGTGTGTATGCATTTATGTGTGTGTGTGTGTGTGTGTGTGTGTGTGTGTGTGTGTGTGTAATGAATTGGTTGGACATAATACTGTGCATGTTAAAATCTGACTGGTGGTGGCTTGGCAACCTGCACTTCTTCCGTCCAACACGCATTAATTCACCCACCATCTATCCTTCCCCCCTCTAACCCCACCCATCCCTGCACCCCTCCATCCTCCTCCTCCTCCTCCTTTCTCCATCCTCAGATTGACCACTGAACTGTTTGTTGCATCCGTTTCCTGTTTGATAAAAAGATCACATGAACCTCTACTTGATTCAGTCTGGTTTGTTCTTTCGAATGATCTGTGGTGCCACTGAGACAAGTCGCAGACTCCCTCAGATGTGTTTTAAGTCAGATCTGGATTCACTGTTTCATTTTGAATTTTCAGTCAAATCCCAAAATCTACTTGAAGTGTAGTTTGTGTGTTGACCAGTGGCATTACACACTTGTTTCCCTCACCGTTGAGTGATGGCTCAGAGATTTTACATGATGAAGTTTTTCTCCAAAATTAGAAAAATGAAGCAAATGCTGAAGTAAAATTTATCCAATCTTGACCTGACTGTCCAGCATTAAATATCAATTCTGCTTCAATCAGGAAAAGTACACAAATACTAAAAAAATAAAACTTCATTATTCAAATGTCTGAGCTGTCACTGTGGAGGCCGATCTGTGGACTGTAACTGGGTGCTGGAATCACTTGCTCCTACTTCCCACGTCACACTTTATCCTCCCTTTAATCATGTTTGGGCATCTGGTGGTGGTGAACCCTGGGATTTGTAGTCCATCTGCCTGCTCTTTGACTCCTCAACCTCCATCCAACCACCCACCCATCTCATTTTGAAACAATCACACAAAGAGTACTAACAAGTCATCTTCCTCACACATTGCATGCATGTTATGCTCCACCAAAACACTGAACTCAGACAGATTCAGGGTTGAACTGAATGTGGAAACAGCTGGATTTACTGTTGAGCCTGTTTAGATAGGTTTCTTTAGGATGGTGTTTTTCTCTTTTAGCCATGGGGGAAAATGGGAACTTGAGATATCTTAAAATTGATCAACAAGTAACTCAAGATAAAGTATCCCTGAGCTCTCTTCTCCTTCTCTCTCTTTGTCTTTCTTTCTCTCTTTATCACTCCTTTTATTGTTTTTCTTTGTGTCTTCAAGTCTCTCCTCTTTGCATTCATATATTGTTCTGTTCTTTTTTGTTTTTCATCTACCTAGCAAGCTACCCAACTACCTAACCATCTACCTACTTACCCTCGTAGTTACCTACCCGCCTACCTATCCACCCACCTACCCACCTACCTATCTACCCACCTACCTACCCACCTACCTATCTACCCACCTACCTACCTACCTACCTACCCACCTACCTATCCACCCACCTACCTACCCACCTACCTACCTATCTACCCACCTACCTATCTACCAACCTACCTACCCACCTACCTATCCACCCACCTACCCACCTACCTATCTACCCACCTACCTACCTACCCACCTACCTATCCACCCACCTACCTACCCACCTACCTACCTACCTACCCACCTACCTACCCACCTACCTATCCACCCACCTACCTACCCACCTACCTATCCACCCACCTACCTCCCTAGCTATCTACCTTCCCACCAACCTAGCTTCTTACCTACCTACCCACATAGCTACCTAACTTCCCACTTACCTACCCACCTACCTACCCACGTAGCGACCGACCGACCGACCTACCTACCTACCTACCTACCTACCCACCCACCTACCTCCCTAGCTATCTACCTACCCACCCACCCACGTAGCTACCTAACTTCCCACATACCTACCTACCAACCTACCCACGTAGCGACCTACCTAACCACCCACCTGCCTATCTACTCATCTACCTACCTACCTCCTTCCCTACCTGCCCACCTATCTACCTCCCTCCCTCCCTGCCTACCCACCTATCTATCTACTCACCCACCTACCTTCCTAGCTATCTACCTACCCACCCACCCACTTACCTCCCTCCCTACCCACCTTCATCCCTACTACCCACCTACCTTCCCTAAATACCCACCTACCTCCCTACCTACCCACCCACCTACCTCCCTCCCTACACACCTTCATTCCTACCTGCCCACCTACCTTCCCTAAATACCCACCTACCTCCCTCCCTACACACCTTCATTCCTACCTACCCACCTACCTACCTAACTACCCACTTACCCACCTACCCACTCACCTACCTACCTACTCACCTACCTACCTACTCACCCACCTACCTACAAACCTACCTACCCACTCACCTACCTATCTATCTACATCTAACTTTGTAAGAGAGCAAAGCTGACCAGGGCCGTGTTTGTTCCTGTCACTATTATACATTATCTATCTCTGCACACTATATGGCCAAAAGTACGTGGACAGATGTGTTTTATGTGCAGTTGTGGTCTAGAAAATTTTAATCCTGCAGCACACAAGGTCGTTTTCGACATTATTAATGGTACACTGTTGCTTGTAAACAGTATCACCAGCAGAGGTGAAAGCCAATCCCAGATTCATATTTGCATTTTGCGGCTGTATCCATGATTTCCTCAGTTTCTTCTTGGAGGTACGTTGTTCACAGTCTGGTGCCTGTTCACTACCCTCTTTCAAGTTCTGCCCTCACTGAGTGTTGTGCCCAGGAACGTCCCAAACACAGCAGATTAACAAGAAATAAGAACATACAGGCAAAGGGGCAGAGTCTCTGCAGATAAATATGCTGCCAAACACTTTTAGTGGGTCATAAGTGATGACTGAGAGGGATTACTTTTGTTTGAGTAGATACGTTGTTTTTAAGGACAAACTCTGCAAAGTGTACCTTTATGTAAGCAAGTAACTTTGTTTATGTAGCACTTTTCATAAGAAGACATAACAAAGTGCTTCATAAATAAAAACAAGGCAACAGACAGAAGAGTTAAAATAAATACAATTTAAAACAAACAAAGGATCAACATGAACCAGAGATGTTGTCTTTTTTATTCCTCGCCTTCCTCTTCCTTGTCTAAACATACCGCCTACATTGCCCACAATGCAACTTGGCATTTCAGGCGTGTCATGCTAGCAAACATCAAACTTGTAGTCTTCAGCCCCAAGTGATGCTGACTCAAGTGACATAATTTGAGGCAATTTTTTTTTTTTAAATTTCACACAGCTCCCTCTAGACTCGAGCCACAAAAAGCTTTATACATCTACTTTAGCTCCATGTGTAATGATCAGGTGTCCACATACTTTTGGCCATATAGTTTTATTATCTATCTTTCTATCATCTCTGCTTGTTTTTTCTTTTCTTCATCTTTTCTGCCCCTTCTCTCTTTTTATATCTACATCTTTTCC
The DNA here is from genome assembly GCF_041903045.1 of Epinephelus lanceolatus. NCBI lineage: Eukaryota > Metazoa > Chordata > Actinopteri > Perciformes > Serranidae > Epinephelus > Epinephelus lanceolatus. Next base: position 20,747,534 of record NC_135755.1, read on the forward strand.
TCTCACCTCCCATCTTGACCTCTTTCCTCTTCCTGTTTCTGCTCCACTACTCTGCCCCTCCTGATTGGCTAACGGTGTGTTGTGTGTATTTCGGACTCCAGGGCGACGTGGGTCTTCCCGGACCCAGTGGTACTCCCGGCGACGGGTCGCTAACAAGCGAACAAACTCTCACTATCTACAAAGGATCTAAGGTAACACAGCAAGGGAAGGCTAGGAGCAGAGGTCGTAGCGCTTCCACAATGTTCGCACACACACACACACACACACACACACATACACACATACACACTCGGATGTGGTGGGGTTTCATTATAAAAGTGGCAACAAGAAGGTCAATAACACAGCAGGCAGCAGGCTGTTTGTTGTTAGAAACTAAAGGTGAAAAGAGGAAGAGGAGCAGTGATTGCAGCAAACTTTAAAGCCATGGAGGGGAAGACAAATGAGGAGCCAAAGGAGGAGGAGACTTGGGGGGGAGGAGGAGGAAAGGTTGGTCCAGTGGATCATCACCCCAGCATCTTTGTTGTGATACTTTGTCGCATAACACTTTCTACAAGCACAGCTGCTCTGGAGGCAATATTTGGATGCAATTCAGTTTAGCTTTCCCATTACTTGACATTAGACTGAAACCAGTTGAAGTAGGAACAGAGGAATCTATCTGTAGGAAGTTAACATAGCTGGTGTTTTAAGTTCAAATTATTGAGCTCAAAGGTCCAATCTTGACCTAAAAAAAGCAATTTGTCAAAGCAAGGTCAACTGACTTGGTGTTTCTGTAGCTTTCGTCCATATCTCATGACCTTCCTTGCCAGATGGAGTAACTCAGCTGTCAGCGAATGACCTACGTACAGAATTTAGGCTAAAAGATGTGGCTGAAAGTTTTGGAAACACCTAGTAATTGGATCTATTTTGAGAATTGTTCATCAGAAAATCAACTTTCTTTGTGCAGATAGTCAGATTGTCCTCTGACCTACCAAAATAAAGGCTTTCATTATCAGGAATGCATAAAAATAATGCAAATTGCTATTAAATTTTGTAGCTAAAACCAAAACTATAGACCCTGGCTCCTTCCATTAAGGTGTAGCTCAACCAATCCGATCCTTTCTGCCTCCAGAGATTCTTTGACCCTGATAAAAGTTTGTTGACTAAAGCAATGACCTTCATACTAAGACCACCCTCTCTTCATTACCCTAATGTTTCCTCACTCCTGCACTCGCTCTGTCACAGCAGCCCCTTCAGTGGCTTCATCCACAGTCAAACACAGCCCGTCATCCAGTCAACGGTCCCTCATCTCTCCCCCGTCTTCCCAAAACTCATCCGCCCCCTTTCCCCTCCTTGCCCTGCCATCTCACCGTCGCAACGGTGATCAGTATAAACAGTTCTCCTCTTCCTTGGTTACGATATCCAGGGCGACGTGGGCTTGCCCGGTGACCCCGGCCAGCCAATGATCAATGGCGTTGTGGAGTTTGTGGGTTTTCCCAAAGGAGACAAAGGAATGCAGGTTTGTTGGAAAAACGCAAGTCTTCTCATAGTCGACATTTGGAATGGCGAGCAGGATGAGCTGTGTCAAAGACGGACAAATATAGCCATGTGTCCCTCAACCTCCCACCTAATCAATACAATTTTCTCTTGGTGATTAAGTCATAAGTTTGTCGAACAATATGTATGGTTTTGCAAGTTTTTAACCCCAAAACTGTCATCTTTCATACATGGCATTACTCATCGACAGTTGTACAAAGCTGCCTTACCTTCCTAATAGCCATTGGTGTAATCTTGTTTTATGTAGTACAGAAATTAAAGGAATACTTCAACCCAGAAATGATCATTTCTGTATCAGTTACACAACCCACGTTACCTTGAATTTGTGAAGAAAACTTCATGTTTCTCTCATGCCTTCATGGTGAACAAAGAATCCAAAATGTAGAAAATTCTTGATGAATCGAAGTCAGGGATCCGCTTTTAACGACGGCAAAACTACAACAAAATATCTCTTTACAAACTCTAAGACAACTCATATAGCATATTCCAACTCTCATTTATCCAGTCAAATTCTCTTCAAAGCCAGACTGTTGACAAAAACTGTCATTTTACCTCACTGAACACAGGAGCTGCCGATCTACCACTGCCTCAATCGGTAGCTTCTTTGTAGCATTGTGCAACTTTGGTGTTTTAGAAGGTTATTCATCAAAGTGAACTGATGGAGGCAGTGGTAGACTTACACTTAGTCCCTCTTTACTCTAATTCACCAAGATTTTTCTCAGTTTTTGGATTCTTCGTCCACCATGGGGGCATGCAAGAAAACCAAACTTTTCTTCAAGTCCAATGTAACATGGGGTGAGTAACTGATATAGAAATGATCATTTGGGGGTGAAGTATTCCTTTAACTTGCAGAGACTTGAAACTAACCAGCAAAAGAAACTCCATTACAGTATTGATTTCACAACCTTTAGTGTTTTCATTTTATTTTAGGTAATAATTACTTTCTATCATCACGTGGTAAGGTTGGTTACAGTAGGTCAGTTTTGAAAAGCTGTTGCATTGAAGGACTCTTCAACATCCACAACCTTTTTATCCTTTTGATAACATGATGTTTACATTTTCTTAAAAAAAGTATAATCTAATGCTTTTTTTCCAGCATTTATAAACATCAAAGCGTACTTGAATGCACCAACAGAGGAGAGTTTTAAAACACTCACAGTTACATTTTCAGTACCACACAATGATGATGAACCTTTGACAAAACGCTACGGACATCAAAAGGTCACTGTGATGATAAAAGTTGACTGTATAAACTGAAAAAAAAAAAATCCAGTGGCTGCCAGGAAAAGTCGAGCTCACATAAAGACCACATCGAGACCAAAGGTAACTGAAGCCACTACAGTTATCAGAGTGGAAAAGCCCACTGTGAACATTAGAGGTAGCACTTTATCCCCTTGTTGCTAACCATAGAGACGGAAATAATCTGAATCATCCACCCTGGATTCTTTAGTGTTCCAAGCCCAACACAGTGCATCCTCTCAGGGGTTTGAAGAGCACTGCAGCTGGGCTGGGAACCACAGTCTGTCTACTTGATCCAAATATTATTCCCATCATCCTCAAGGCCACTATGAAAGTATTGATTCAAATATTAGGACAGGTTTAAATTGTTCTCGTCTGTCTCTCGTGTGAGATTTCACTGTTTGTACTGGCTGTCAAAGGTAAGTTTAAACACAAAGTATGTGCAAGACTCTAAATGTTGCTCATAGTTCATTTAATGCAAAATGATGCCGTTCTCATGTTGTTAAGTTTGTTCTGTCTGTCTTTCTCAAAGGGTGAACCTGGTCGAAAGGGAATCAGAGGATACCCTGGCAATCCTGGCCGACCTGTAAGTGTTTTTTTTCCTGAAATAAACATTTTCAAAGACATTTCTGCAGAACAAATGTGTTAAGTAGGAAGACACCGAAGCTTAAAAAGCTTTGTTGACACAGCTGAGAGATCAATGAGAGACGTTTTACTTTAAGAAACACTTAACGATCTTTCACTTAATTCCAGGGACCTTTCGGCTATCGTGGTGAATACGGAGAGAAGGGCATTCCTGGATACCCCGGTGCAAGAGTAAGAGCTGTAGCACTGTGTTATTGCGTACAGTAAAGAAGAGGTACAAAGAAGTAGACAAATGCCCTTTTGTGGTATAAATCCTTCCCTAACCTCAGCATACTGGAGATTCCTTATGTTCTTCTTCCATGGTGAAATATGCTATTTGTCTTTTTCTGTGGTGTCACCTTTCCTTTCCCTCTTCCTCTGTGGTTGATGTCGCTTTTGATTCCACCAAACAGGGTCCTCCCGGGTTTAACGGGCCTCCTGGATCTCCAGGACAACAGGTGGGCATCTGTCAAAACTGTTCCTCTAGAACATTCAATAACTCATAAGTTGATATTATGAGACATTATACTGTGGCATGGACATAGAAAATACACAGACATACTTATTTCTGATTGGCCTACAGGTGTCATTTAACAGGACACATCGAACATATTTCTCATTAACAGTTTTATCATTGTGCTAGGTATATTAAACTGCCGGTTACCATGGCAACAGTGCTTATTGTATTTGCCACAGGACCACTTAATTCGCAGATGAAACTCATTTCATTCAGGGTTAACCCAGACTACAATTTTTTTTAAACATTGTGTTAGTAGTAGTTTTATATGACTTTTTTATACATATTTTGCATATAATCGCAAAACTGACTAGTAACTATGAAGCTGTCTGTTAAATATAATGATGTAAAATCATGATATTTGCAAGTACAAGCATAAAGTTGCAGAAAAATGGTAATAATTATGTGCAATAAAGTACAAGTACTTTTAGATTGTACTTCAGTGCCTCCTTTATCTGTACAGTAAATTCAAATTACTTAATTTTTTCCTGACACAGGGACTCAGAGGTGTTCCAGGTTACCCCGGGCAAGAAGGATACATAGGGCCCAAGGTAAAATGAGTGTGTGTTTGTGTACACTGGCTGTTGACATATTTTGTTGTGTCCCATTTTAATTCTACATACGAACTGCATACAGTATTTAAAATTCTTTGCTTAATAGTCGACTGTTTCTGCAGTTAGTGTACAAGAAATCACTGTTTTATACTAACAGGAAATTATTTATTTAATACTTGCAGATGTTAATCCAAATGCAACTTTAAAATGTCACTTCCAATTCAACCTAACAAGCACAAAGCAAACTGTCTTGCCGTTTCACCAACAGTTATCATTACTTACATTTTTTCCAGCACTGAGAAGCTTCTCTATTTAAATTATTATTATTTTTGTCACTTTTACAGTGGAAACACACTCAGTTATTTACTTAAAACTCAGAATTAACACTCTATGTAGGGTTATGCGTTTTCTTTGCAATACCCTCATTTCACCAGCAGATGGCGCCAGTGTTTCTTCAATGAATTTACCAAGGCTGGTTTAATATGCAGATGAAGAAACTTTTCTTTCAAGCATTGTGCAAGATATTCCTGTCATTTACCCAGTCAACTGGTAAATAGTTAATTTATTATTTATTTGTAAATATTTTTAAAGGAATTTATTTGTAAATATTTTACAGGAATCGTTTAAAATTGTGGTTAACAAGAGCTTATTCGCTTTCTAGACAAGAATTAACCTAACGTTAAATCATAAAAAACCGGATATAACAGTTGGCTAAATAGAAGCAGCCAGTTAGCTTAACTTAGGTTAACAGTAACATCCCAATAAAACAACTATATGTCGCTTTTTTCTTTATTTTTGGGGAGATATGGCGTTTTGATTTGGAAGCTCTAGACAACGTTAGGCTAGCTGTTTCTCCCTGTTTCCAGTCCCTCTGCTAAACTAATGTAAGGCTAACGTTAAGCTAACGTTAGCTAGCTCCTGACGCTAGCCTCTGCAGCATATATACAGTAGATGGTGTCAATATTCTTGCATCGCAAACAAATACATTAGAGTATTCCTCTAAGGTTGATTAGTGTAGACATTAGCAGTTTATTCTAAACAACATTTATTTTAAACCAATTAGGAGTCCTTTAGCTTGGCAAAAGTTTGTCCCAAGTCAAGCTAAAATAATGTCAGGGGTGTCAAAGTCATTTTAGTTTATGAGTCACATACAGCCCAATTTGATCTCAAGTTGGCCAGACCAGTAAAAGAACAAAACAACTCCTCCAAATGTTTTCCTTTACATTCTGAAAATGTTTATCCATTTACAAGAGGGATGATGATGTGCATTTTTCCCCAAATATTCCCACTCCTGTGTAGTATTGCTGGCATCACCACAGCAAATTTAAGTGAAAGCTATTGAGAAAGCAGGTGAAGTTATCCCCCTGCCTTACAAACCATCTCAAGTTTGAAGAACTATAGTGTGGTCAGGGTGGAAAGCCTCCGAATCAGCACTTTACATCTAGTAGGCTACTCACTGTTAAACCTTGCACCTTTTAGCCTTCACAAGTGCATCGATATTGGGTATGCAAAGTCATCCAGTGGGCCAGATGGGACTCTTAGGTAGACCTGTTTTGTATTTTGTTCTGAACTGGTGGTGTGTTTTTAATAGGGAGATCAGGGAGACCCCGGACCACCAGGACCACCTGCATACGTTTCTGGACAAGGCACTTCTGTTCAAGGTAACACAAAAATCCACCTCAACAATAAGACATTAATAGATCAATCCCAGGTGGCTGAGTTTTTGTTTAATATGTGCAAGTTTCTTATGTTGACCACCTTTTCTCTGATTGGCTGAAGGACCAACAGGTGACCCAGGTTTCAGTGGCCTGCCTGGTGCCCCTGGTGACCAGGGACCTCCAGGATTCCCAGGACCACCAGGCCCACCAGGAATCGGTGGAGTTGGTCCAGGTAATATACACAGACGCACAAATGCAATATTATACAGAATATATCACATAACTGTTTTTACATTAAAATGTCAATTTCCTTCATATGCAGGTGGTCGTGGATCCCCAGGTTTTCCTGGGACCCCAGGCCCAAAGGGAGAGAAAGGTAACCCAGGCATACCAGCTTATGGCTTCGAAGGAAGCCCTGGCTCCCCTGGACTCCCCGGCCCTCCTGGCCCTCCTGGACTTCAGGGCCCAGCTAGTACGTTCACACAGAATTGACTGACAGAAGCTCTTTCTTCACAGGTGGTTGTCATAAAGATTGATGTGGCTTATTTGAGAGATGAGAAGTTAGAAATCCATTGCAGTCGATAAAAGGCTCTTAATTGTAAATAAGAAAACAAACTGAACATTAGTAGTTTGTACTTCCTCTCTTGTCTTTTAGACATTTTAAATCGCTTGTTTATGTTCACTGCTATTTATTTTTCTGTGACAAAGCTGGATTCCCTGTATAAAAGGAGCTAAAATAGTAAAAAATGTTTTTTTTTTTATGAATAAAAACTTCTAGGGGAGGATACAGTATCTTTATTGTTCTGACATAGAGCTAAAGTTGGCATAATAAAATGGATTTTGTATTTTTACCAGCCATAAAAGCTAATTTCTCTCTTAAAGTATAAGACAAGACAGAATCAGACTTTAAACGTCATGGCTGACTGATTTAACTGTCCTCCAAGGCTTTTCCATTGAACCCTGCGTCATCTATCCTGAGCCCAGGCCCGAAGGCAGGTATCCTAAACAAGGCCATATTGCCATAAACGCCATGGCAATATTCAGCTCGCCAAAGTATAATTCAAAACAACAAACTTTCAGCAGACATTATCTAACTGCCAAAATGCTTTTTTTAACGCTATTCTCTGTGGAGGGTGCGGTGGTAAGTATAGATAAGACAAGCGCAGGAGGCTATTCTTCAGACTTGGATGGGAGGGTTTCTCTACTCCAAGCTTCTTTTCTCATCTTTGCCAGGAGGTGTCGCCTGTGGTGAACATAATTCACTGATTTTACATGGACTTAAATGCATGGCAGCAGTGTTGTTTGCAAACAGGGACATTTTTTTTTGTTTGTTTGTTTGTTTTCTCGGCACAAACACATTGAACGAAGGAAGACATAAGAATAGAGACACAAGCTGAAAGAAAATCACAGTAATAACAATTATAATAACAATGCACTTTTTTTTCTTTCAGTTTGTCAGAAACACATTTGAAATAATTAAACAGTGTTTTGCAGTATAAGCATTCTTGCAGCCTCACAAATTCCTTTCAGAGCTTCACTGAAACTCCTTCCTTCATCGGATACATGTGTTTGGTGATGAGAATGTTAGCGCAGAGCTCTACTTATAAATGATTTGTCATCCTTGAACCAAGACAGGTTCACAGAATTAAGACTGAAGGCCCAAATGCACTGAAATCATCTGACACATACGCTTTGATGCCCATCAAACTGCTTTGACGTGCCAAATCTGACCTTGTTTTGGTTTTGGAGCATCAAATGAGAACCCAGTGACCAAAGTCTGAGGCAGAAAGGAGACATGGCAAGACAGAGAGGCAGGCCTGCAGCGAGAGTGCACAACAGTTTCGGGCAACAGCTGACATTAGCTCTGTTAGCTTAGCTTTAAACTGTATGAACAGTTCTACAATTGTAATTCTGTAATGCTACACAAAAACAACTACCACTGCCAACAGCTTTGATACTATATGAGCCATAGGAGCATCCATTCACATGTCTGTAATGAGGCAGGTCAGTTATCTCTTTCAGTGTGTTTCAGCCTTCAGATTCTCTTCGCCATAAAAGTCTAGAATGAACATCTCTTCATAGATGACACATTTTTACCCTTTACAAAATTATAGTATAAATTTGTATCGTTAGCCATTTGTTTTCTTTTGTTTGTGTAGGTGCCAAACCGCAATGCGCTATGCATGCTGCTTGTGGCAAGTAGCTCTCAGCCATTATAGTCAATGTAAAGTCACTGAATTAGTTCAAGCACAACGCTGTTTTATATTTTAATATGATATAAACAAGTCATGCTTTCATTTATTTATTTTTGATAAGCTTCTGTCATCTTGCAAAAGCAGCTGAACTCTTTTCATATTACCTGCAGACCAAAGAGACTAATCCTGATTTCACACTGTGACACCAAGCTGCACTTGCACTGTGCTGGTTTAAATTATTCTTATTTACCTTCTGAAATATTAAGGCGTGCTTGAGAGCATGTAAAAAAGAAGTTCCTCCACAATAGGAACTTTACAGATATCCCTTTTTTTGACATCTTACATCAGTCAGTGCAGTGCAGCTTCAGTTCAAACAGAGTGAAATCTACTTTGTCACTATAATTCAGTCTTTAACTGATCGAACCTTTTCTGGTGTGTGCCTTCAGGTATTCCCTCTACCAGCACCCCGGGAGAGCCTGGGCCACCTGGCCCCAGAGGACCGCCGGGTGAAAGAGGATTCAATGGCTTCAGAGGTACACGAACATATGCGAACTGGAATTGAATTAATAACAGACAAAACCTGTGCGTGTCTGCAAGACATTACTTAAACAAAAATGTATTGTTCAGTCAACAGAAGGTAAGTGTTAGTTACCTGTACATGTTTAAATTTGTGTGCTGGAGTCAACATGTCCTGCACGTTTTTTAACATGTATGAATTTTGGGTGATCCTTTCATCACAAATAAAAGAAAGACAGATTCAGAGTGTCTGTTTGCACTCGGGTGAGAGTATTTACACTGCAGCTATTCCACTATTTACACCCATCCCTACAAGGTGTTATTATGGATCCCATTGCGTGCCGTTATCAGCTGGTATTCAATACATCAAGGTCGGAGGCGGTTAGGATGAGGGAAAAGAGATCATGTCAGGGCTAGTACTGGCCATTTTTGGATATTCTCTGATATTAAAGTGGTAAATTTACCATAAAAATCACAAATTAACTGCCAATAAGTCAGATGACATATTCTACAGAGCAGCAGTGGGCCAATGATGTCATCGATAAATGGCTCAAGCACAGGACTTTCACACAGGACTGAGGTTTGAGTCCTGTGTAAGTCAACATTGGCTTATTAATTTTATTTTTTTAGGATGTGTAAAGCTGCTGAATGCAAATTGTGTACATTAGCTTTAGCAGAATAGCTGAATAAACCCGTTTGTGTTAGCGTCATATTTCGATGTTGCTAGGACGCCCAGGAATATTCACCCACACCTACATAGCCACATTAGCTATTTACACGTGGGTGCAAAGAGCGATATTGGCCATGAACACCTGGGTGCTAATAGCATCTGCCCACAAGATTGATTTTTGAGAACAGGCTCCATAAATTTCTTCATCAGTATCTTCCCTTTATAATCACCATCTATCTCTGTTTTCCCTCATCCCTCCCTTGATCCTTGTTCCACTCTTTTATTCATCATCTTTCTGTCATCCTTTTTCTCTGTTTGTCCCATTTCCTCTGTCCTACAGGCGATCCCGGCGACTGTGCCTGTCTAGGTGGAGGCACCTCTGGGTTGCCTGGGTTACCCGGAAGTCCTGGAGCTAACGGCAGCCCCGGCTTCCCTGGACAAAAGGGTGAGCCAGGTGATCGCGGTTCACCTGGCTTTAATGGTGTTCAGGGACCTCCTGTGAGTAGAATTTTGAGTATTTTTGTTGTTGTTGACAGTTTCGTAACACTCTTAAGTGCTGTAGCAGAGAAATATGTATGTTATGAATTGAAACTGTGTGTGTGTGTGTGTGTGCAAGTTTCACAGAAATCCATCATGTCTGTCCCCCTACAGGGTCGTGCTGGTAGCCCTGGTTTCTTTGGTCGTAAGGGAGAGAAGGGCGCATCTTATTACCCCAACCTGGGTATCGGGGTGAAAGGAGAGCTCGGAGCAACTGGACCCAGAGGACCAACAGGTGAAACTGGAAAACCTGGCAGGGATGGACTCCCTGGCTTCCCTGGAGCCCCTGGACCCCCAGTGAGTGCTTAGACAAACAAAATATATACATATATGTGTGTGTGTCGGTGTGCGTATAATGTTACAGTGTCGGATGTTCATGTTAAACATGGCCAATGAGGTAAACGAATGTAAATACCCAACTTTTTTTGCTACTCGAGACAAGCTGACATCAGCCTGTGATGGATTCTTTATATGGTCATCTGCTCCAGGCTGACTACTGCAAGTGTTTCCATTACGGAGCTGCAGATGTCAGGGAAATGTAGTCCCGGGTGTCGATATTGTGAATTGAAGTATTTATTGGTGATTTTTCACCGTACAAAGTGCCGTTATTCTCTTGGCTGTAATGATGGTGTAGATATGCCGAGACCTGGTAACGCTAACCAATCAGAGCAGACTGGGCTTTTTTGGGAGGTAGGGCTTAAAGAGACAGTCGCTAAAAGGAGCAACCTGAAAATTAGCATAATAGGTTCCCTTAAAAGAAGAATTACAGAAAAGAATTTTAAAACAAACCTTACCTCTCCCCTCCAGGGCGACGCTGGTTATGGCACAGTTGGAGAGAAAGGTTTCCCAGGGTTCCCGGGGCCTAAGGGTCGTGCTGGCGGCCCTGGCGAGCCTGGTATCGGTTATAGCGGAACACCCGGCTTTCGGGGAGAGCCTGGAGACCCCGGTATATCTGGGCTGCCAGGGGCACCAGGTTTACCTGGACCTAAAGGTAAGTGATGCCGCGGAGGAACAGAGGAGGCGAAACATGGAAAGGAGGTGGTGTGTGTGTGTGTGTGTGTGTGTGTGTGTGTGTGTGTCTGTGTGTGTGTGTGTGTGTGTGTGTGTGTGCGCGTGTGTGCACTCCCCACAGGGTGAAACCCAGACCATCCGTTCATCCCATCCAATCTCTGTCCATCCTCTACAAACTGTAGTCACCATAGCAACTTCATGCTAACACCCTAAACCATTAGAGGACATTTTCTAGGGGAAAAACAGTTCCCAGGTCGTCTGCCTGACTGAAGCAGCCAAACTCTCCGGGACCTGGAGGGACAACGTGGCTCCTGTTAGATATTTTCTCTACCAAAGCAGCTTCCTGCCCCTCATGCCTCAACTGCTGCAGTTAACTACATGATTAATGGTCTCCATTAATGTGCTTAAACACTTCTTCTGCAGCCAATAATCGAAAAATCCATAAGCTGCTTCATTAGTTGACTCATTGGCGCACAATGATGTGATTTTAATGCTGATTGCGCAACAGCTACTGTGCTTCTTTAGTCTCAGAGGAAGTGAGAAGATTTCATTTGGTCAGTCAAAATTATGGATATGAATCAGTTAATTATTCACTAAGAAGTATTTTATTGTTCTGTTTAAGGAAAATACTAGTAATATCCTGCATCTAACATGACTGGGAGAAATGTAAACTACACCTAGAATGAAGTACATAAGTATATGACACCAGTGGCCTCCTTTAGACGTCCATTATTCTGTCTTCTTCTCTGAGACTAAATGACACAAAGTCCCCAGCAGCAGCTGGGCCACTCATCTTCAGTATGAATGTGTGCTCTCATACATCTCATGATGCTAATGCTAAACAACTGATTCATTTTGCTCTTAATATGAAGGTTATTGTCACTCATATGACCTGAGAGGACATTAAGAGGAACAACAAGTTTAACTTTAAGTCACAATATGACAGTGTTTTGTTACACCTGTCACTGTCTCTCTTCTCATTGAGTGGAATAACCTATTTTGAAGCACTTTTACATTGAAGCAAACATGATATTATGCTTTTGCCTTAACTGAATGAGCCTTTGATTAATTGAATGAAACTGATTTGCTGATATCTGTCTTGTAAAAAAGACAATTTAATTGCTTTATTTGGCGCATGCAAATGACCCTGACTGGCTTTGTATGCTGCCATCTTCTACCTCTCTCTCTACTCTCTCTATCCATCCATCCCTCCATCTCTCTGACCTTCCTTGTGCATGTGTATCTGTCCAGGTGAAAACAGCTGCGAAGGGGTTAATGACGCCGGAGAGGGAACGGGTGGGTAACTAACTTTTTCATCCACCAGCCAGAGTAACGAGCCTGGGACAAAGTCTGTAGCTGTTTTAGTGTCAGGCAGCCCAGCCACTGGTGGATTCATCAGATATCCCTTGTGTTCACATGCTGGCCAGAGCTAATCTGCCCAACAGGAAATGGCGTTAAAGACATCATTAGATCAGGAGAATAAACAGTGCTACTCAGGAGTTTAAGCCAACTTAAGTGAGGTATTGCCACATACTGCCTTTACTGTGTTCACATTGCAAGCAGCTTGGTTGACAGGTCACTGTATTCTGACTAAATGATTGAATCTGTGTGATAAACGTGCAGGTGTGAAGACAAACTCTCATTTTCTCTGACAACAGACCTTTTTCACAGCAGACATTTTGACTTGTCATATTAGAAAAAGCACATTCCAGTGAGCCAGCATGCACAATATTAAGGCATCCCTATTTAGATATCATTCAATAGACAGAATCACCATGAGGAAGCTAACCAGTGTAGCCTGATGGCAAGGCAAAGCTTTGAAAATATTCTAAATATATCGTATACTTAAACTAATACTTTTTTTTTGGGTACCAAAAAACTAAACAATTTGAGGCAGTGCCGGCTCAGCGCTGTTTCATTTTATGAAAGTGATGTGTAGGGTAATGTAAACCACTCAGTCTATACACCTGTGCTTTTCCTACTGTGACGTCAAAATGGCTGCCGTGAAAAAGATCTATATTGCTTTTGATTATGTTAAACTGAAAAGCAAAGCACTTCAAGACTTTGTTTCAAATCTTAAGTATTTATTTGACATTATCTGTCACTAATTAAATGCTTAAAGAAAAGAAAAATAAATAACTTAAAGACTCAAAAATTAAGTAGCCGACATCTTCTGGGGCCATGTTTTTAGCCCTGCAACATGTTTGTTAAGCCTTGAAGCACCTGCCAGGTAAATGCACTTCCATTGACAAATTGATCCATTGTTTGCAGTGTGAACACGTCGTTAGTATCTCTGACTGATGGAAAAATAAAGATTAGTGTTCTGTTTTTGTAGACAAATAGTTAAAACAAAATCAAGTAGTGAATCTAGAGCAGTAGAGAAACGTAGTCTTTGGGATTCTCACTGTCAATCATTTGTTCATGACGGCACCGATGGAAGCCTCTTGCTCCCTGCGTCTCAGGGATTCCACTCTGGCAGAGTCAGTCGATAATTGACAGTCGAGTTTCAGGTTTTATTTGAATATATATCCCTTCAGAGATACACCACTATTTTGAAACATGCGACATATGCCGCAGACACTCTCCTCTTCCTCCAATCAAAGCTGCTGAAACCTGGCGCATGTTTCCAAGCCCTGCCTCTGCTAAGTGCTTTTAACCAGTGAGGGTTTAGGAGGGAGGGGAGGGATTTATATATATATGTATGGAAATTATAGAAATGATCCCAAGTACAAAATTCAGTTTATAACTTTAATTTTTTCTAATATTTTAGTCTTCATCCTATGAGTTTTTTGACCTGCCCTTCATTGTGATGAATTTTGCTACTAACATTCAACCCACAAAAATAATTCTCATGATTAAACTCAGATTAACTGTAATGGAAATCTTATTTTTGGCATGAATGGAGGCGACAGACAATCAACACTGCGAATGACATTCACAGGCTGTTTATAAAGTTATGATACAAGTCAAAGCAATGGTGTAGTATAGTATTGTTAATTGTCAATTGTTATTGTCATACAAATGTTTAGAAATGTTATTTGAGCCACATCTGTAGGATTTAGTCAGAGAAGCGTGTAGTTACTCCTTTATGGATGGAATAAGTAGCTATTGTGGTTTACTCTATATGTCTGTTAAAGTATTTAAAGTGTGTTTGCTAACTATATGTGACTGCTACCAGGCCAAGTGCTGCCATGCTCCATACCTGGCGAGCAAGGAGACCCCGGCTTCCCCGGTGTACCAGGACAACCAGGTAGGATTTAACAAACAGGGATTTTTATTTTTTGACTCTGACTCTGGCTGTTGTCTCATCTCATGTTGAAATATTTTTTGCTAAAGTAAAACTTTTTTTTTCTGCGGTGGAGCACATTATGTAGCATCTTTTTTCCCCGTTTTCTTTATTTGTTTGTCAAAATGCAAGATCTTTTTGGGAATGAGAAGGGATTGAAGGGCAGTCGCATTGGCCAATGGATGAATGTGATTTTGTTCAAAATGTAATTGACAACACAATGCTGGAGAATGGATTAATTTCACTGTATGCTACTTGAAACATTGTATATGGACAATAATGAAAGGATTTGATTTATGATTTGCTTTCTAATGATAAAAATGTATTTTCTATAGATGTCACTTTTCAAACAGGAAACTCACCAATTCAAGAGGATATTTTGAGCAACAAAAATGTATTCAGATAAAATTGAAGTGCCATAAAAATGCCATTTTAACACAGTGAATGATGCTAATAATTGGAGTCACACCTGTGTGCACCTCCCAGGTTCTAAAGGTGAGCCAGGACAGCCAGGAGGCCGTGGACGTCCAGGGTTTGATGGTGCCAAAGGAGAGAGAGGAGACCCCGGTTTTGGAGGCCAACCTGGACCACAAGGTAAACCTGCGTGGTCTCACATACTATGTATTGTAAATACTGATTTTTTTCTCTGACGTACTAAATAGTATGGTAGTGTGGGTATTTGAAGACACAGTTAGTATTTGTTATCCAGAGCAGAATCAGAGCCAATACTGAAGATTTGAAGCAATGATAATAAGTAATAAGTTACCATTTTGTGTCTGCAGAAGACTCATGTCAGATACTTGTACGCAGCTAACATGACAGGTGGAAGCCATGATAACAAGTGAAAGCAGTAAATTGTGTTTTTGCTGAATTACTTCCAACTTAGAAATGTACATTTTCACTGTACTTGTCAATAAAGTGAGTTTGGTTAATCACCATTAATCACCTCTACTGTTTCCTCCCATGCAGGTTTCCCTGGACCCAGAGGAGATCCTGGAGTTCCAGGTATTCCAGGACAGAGTTTTGACGGAGGCAGGGGGAAGGATGGTGCCCCAGGGCGTCCTGGAGCCAAGGGCCAGCCTGGAGAGGTACTGGGAGCTACACCTGGTTCCCCAGGACAGAATGGTTTACCAGGACTCCCTGGAGACAAGGGCCAGCCCGGGACGCCAGGAGGACCTGGATTACCTGGTGGGTCTGAGACAGAGAGACTCACACTGTTACATTTTTTATGTTTTGTAGTGGTAGCAGCAGTAGCTCAGCAGCAGCAGTAATATCTGTTACTGTTGTTTCTTCCTTCTTCAGGTGGTGATGGACGTAGTGGTGTTCCTGGACTGAAGGGAGAGCGTGGAGTTGATGGTTATCCTGGTAGTCCCGGCCTTCCTGGTCTTCCAGGTGAGCCAACCTTTGGCATTCCCGGTCTGCCTGGATCTCCTGGCGCCAAGGGACTGAGCGGATCACCAGGTGAGAGAAAGATTCAGCAGCCCTGTCCATGTTTCACCAGACTTCTGTTTAATTGTAGACATTTTAGACTTGAATGTGTATGTCTAAATAGTTTTAGATTTATAGTAAAAGAAGAAAATTTTATTTAGTTTCTTGTCCTTCACTCTTCATCCCTGTTGGTTCATTTCTCTTTTTTCCTTGTATTTCTTTCACAATCTTCCATTTTACAAATCAGACACCACAGTTTTGTTCCTGTTGTTTATTCAAACTTTGCATCACCCAAAAGAATGTCTTCTTCTCCTGTTTTGTATTTTTTCCTTCTTTCTTCTCTCCTTCCTACACACCACCACCATTATCTCCATCCATTCTCTCATCCCTCCATCCTTTTCTTGGTGTTGGGTCATTCGCTATAGGCTGCCAAGGTGAGACACTCTCTTCACCATTCATCCATCCATCCATCCACCATCCTTTGCTTCCATCCCTCTATCTTCCTGCTATTCATGCATTAGACCAAACGCTTTAACTGCAGTGTTCCTCAAAGTGTCTGCCTGCCTTACATTTCTCATCCACAGCAAAAAATGTCCATCTCCAAAGTGTGATTGATTTTGCAGTCAGTTAGTCTTGTATCGCACAGCTGATTAAACAAAAATAAAATTTTGCAACTCCATTAATGGTCAGAACAGTGAGTTAAGATGGACATTTTAGCTGCAGGAGATTCAGAAACAGGATGTTCTCAAGAAATGTGACCCCTTTTGTTTGGGTTTTATTTTTGCCAGCCAGTACTAACCCTCATATTTCAATTACATCTTCAAGTGTAGTTCATACTAGATGTGTTTATTGCATTAATTGCAATAGGTTTGAACGTTTTTGGCGCAAATGCTGTTTAACAATGTTGCTGCATCAACGACCGTAGAGGCATTTCCTCCACTCTTAAAAAAAGGACTTTTAATTTTCAACTCATCTCTGCTATGCCCCCAATTTGTAGCAAGTCTGACTAACATTTCATATTTAGTAGCATGGATGTGTTGAAGATGGGTTCTCATTTTAAGAAAGTGAACAGTAGTAGTAGTTTGCTATCCTGTAGGACAAACAAACTTTGGTAACACTTTACTTGAAGGTATCTACATAAGGGTGGCTTGACACTGTCATAACCATGACATGACACTGTCATGAACTTGTCATAAACATTATGTACATGTCATAAATGTTTATGACTGCTGTCATTTGGTTTTTGTAATGACAAGTTGACATTGTTTGGGTAGTCTTGATTATGACAACTTGACATTAATTAAAGTGACATTACCAGAAGTTGTCTTTGTCATGACAAGTTGACATTAAATTTGTTTGGGATGTCCTGGGATGTCCTTAACATGACAACTTGACATTAACACAAAGACATCTTCTGGTAATGTCATCCTGGTTAACCCTATGGGCCCTAGGCGTTTTTGGGGTATTTTTTACATTTCATGTCCTTCTATGTGCCTGTATTTTATATTAATTTTCATATCAATGAAAAAAAAAACAAATCCGTGTTACTAAATTCTTACATTTTTACATGTACCTCACCATAGCAAGTTGGAAAATTACATATTCTGCCATATCTGAAGAGGGGAGACTCTCTGGAATAAGAACCATGATGCTGGGACATTCTGTCACTTCACAGTTGTCCAAAACATGTGGTTTGTTCCAGGCGGACATGATTGCCAGTATTTTTTCATTATTGCAAGAAATTCCATTGACTCATTCACAAGTCAAAAATGTGTTTTATCTGAAAGAAACATGTAATATTTACATCTAAGATAATAGAAAAATAGTCAACCAAGTGCAATGATGTCCTCCAAGATAATATTTGCCACTTTCTTTGCAGTAAACAAAGTTTGTTGTTGTTTTTCAGTTTCAGTTATATATTGGGGGGGGGCATTTTGGGCATTGGGGGGGGACACATGTCCCCCTCAATGTAAATGGTGACTTGCATGCATGCATAATTAGGCTACAGTTGTCTGGGTGCGCAAAGGTGAAGTGGCTGGTCTTGTCATACAAAGTTTGATGGAGTGTCAACTGGACAATATGGAGATGTTTGCATCTTGAAAGCCGGACTACAAATGTGGATAGACAGGGAGAAACACACGCAAGCCTAAGACGTGGTAAGATACGATATTCCTCACTATATGAAGTGACTGATAACAAGATCTGTATAATGGGTTGTAAAGAAATTTGTCAAGTTTTTATTTTGTAGACAATTAATCTGGATTTATAGCATGATGGGATGACAGCACAATGATATGTGTGGTATCACTGGAAAGCTCTGCTCCTGCGCTTTCATGTGATATGCGTGGCATTTCTGTGCGACCCTGCATTCGCGAGTAATCCATCCAAGAGTAATGTGTGTGCAAAGCTGTGTGAAAGCTTTGTTATACATAATTTTTGTGTAACTTTATCATTCTTTTTCACTGTGAAAACATTGGACTACCGACAGTGGTCTTGTCGGAAAGCTACAACTCTGCTGTTTCACGTGATATGTGTGGCTTCTCGCTATGACACACGGTCACGGAGAAAATCAATAGAGAAGAACAGGTGTGAATTTGGATGCACTATGTGTTGTTCGGGCCCATAGGGTTAATGTCAAGTTGTCATTATAAGGACATCCCAAACAAATTCAATGTCAACTTGTCATGACAAAGACAACTTCTGGTAATGTCACTTTGATTAATGTCAACTTGTCACAATCAAGACAACCCAAACAATGTCAACTTGTCATTACAAAAACTGAATGACACTTAATGACAGCAGTCATAAATGTTTATGACATGTACATAATGTCCATGACAGGTTATCAGTTATGGTAGTGTCATGTCACTCTTATGTAGATACTTTAAAGTAAAGTGTTACCCAAACTTTAGACGGTTGAACCTTGCTAATTCAGTTTGGAATTGCACTTGAGGTTTTGTACCTATTTGAATGAAATAGCTCAGTATAATTACAGCTTTGATCTATTTTAAATCCGTGTATACAGTCAGGTCCATAATTATTTGGACAATGATACAGTTGTCATCATTTTGGCTCTGTACACCACCACAATGGGTTTTAAATGAAACAATGAATACGTGCTTAAAGTGCAGACTCTCAGCTTTCATTTAAGGCTTTTTTCAAAAATGTAGTATGAACCGTGTAGGAATTACAACCATTTCTTCACACAGTCCCCCAACTTTAAGGGCTCATAAGTATTTGGACAAACTAACATAATCATCAATTAAACAGTCAGCTTTAATACTTGGTTGCAAATCCTTTACAGTCAATGACTGCCTGAAGTGTTGGACACATAGGCATCATCAGATGCTGGGTTTCTTCCCTGGTGATGCTCTGCCAGCC
Source organism: Epinephelus lanceolatus (assembly GCF_041903045.1). Taxonomy (NCBI): domain Eukaryota; kingdom Metazoa; phylum Chordata; class Actinopteri; order Perciformes; family Serranidae; genus Epinephelus; species Epinephelus lanceolatus. The sequence goes on from NC_135755.1 coordinate 20,766,683, forward strand.
CTTTACTGTAGCCGTCTGCACTTCCTGCTTGTGTTTTGGGTGTTTTGCCCTCAGTTTTGGCTTCAGCAAGAGAAACGCATGCTCAGTTGGATTCAGGTCAGATGATATGACTTGACCATTGCAGAACATTCCACTTCTTTGCCTTAAAAATGTCTTTGGTTGCTTTTGCAATATGCTTCAGGTCATTGTCCAACTGCACTGTGAAGCATCGTCCAATGAGTTTTGAAACATTTAGTTGAATCTGAGCAGATAATGTAGCCCCAAACACTTCAGCTTTCATCCTGCTGCTCTTGTAAGCAAGACAAGACTTCACTAGAATAAATACAGAGGGTTTATCACAAGATGCAAACCATTGGTTAGCCTTAAAAATGGAAGGCCAGATTAGAGTTTGTCAAAAACCATGTAAAAAGCCTGTACAGTTGTGGAACAGCATACTATGGACAGATAAAACAAAGATCAACTACCAGAATGATGGGAAGACAAGAGAAGGAAGAAGGGAAGGAACTGCTCATGATCCAAAGCACACCACCTCATCAGTGAAGCATGGTGGAGGTACTGTTATGTCATGGCCATGTATGGCTGCCAGTGGAACTGGTTCTCTTGTATTTATTGATGATGTGACTGCTGACAAGAGCAGCAGGATGAAAGCTGAAGTGTTTGGGGCTACATTATCTGCTCAGATTCAACTAAATGTTTCAAAACTCATTGGACGATGCTTCACAGTGCAGTTGGACAATGACCTGAAGCATATTGCAAAAGCAACCAAAGACATTTTTAAGGCAAAGAAGTGGAATGTTCTGCAATGGTCAAGTCATATCATCTGACCTGAATCCAACTGAGCATGCGTTTCTCTTGCTGAAGCCAAAACTGAGGGCAAAACACCCAAAACACAAGCAGGAAGTGCAGACGGCTACAGTAAAGGGCTGGCAGAGCATCACCAGGGAAGAAACCCAGCATCTGGTGATGTCTATGTGTCCAACACTTCAGGCAGTCATTGACTGTAAAGGATTTGCAACCAAGTATTAAAACTGACTGTTTAATTGATGATTATGTTAGTTTGTCCAAATACTTATGGGCCCTTAAAGTTGGGGGACTGTGTGAAGAAATGGTTGTAATTCCTACACGGTTCATACTACATTTTTGAAAAAAGCTTTAAATGAAAGCTGAGAGTCTGCACTTTAAGCAGGTATTCATTGTTTCATTTAAAACCCATTGTGGTGGTGTACAGAGCCAAAATGATGACAACTGTATCATTGTCCAAATAATTATGGACCTGACTGTATGTCTCTGAAATGAGCCAATACATGCTTGTATCTGTAATAACAGTCTAAGTGCAATTGCAGCCTAACCAAGGCAATGAAACAATGTAATGGAACGTGTGTTTACATTGTTGCCTACTTTTTTGCCAAATTGTGTGTGTGTATTCAGAATATAAATGAATTAATAAATTAATTGCTATACTTATTAATAAACTATTCATAGTATTTGTGTCAGAGGTAAGTTTATTTATTCTGAAATGAAAGGTAAGTTTATATTGCCTTATAGTGTTTTTTCTTTCACCTAATAAGTTGTGTGTCTGAATAAGTAAAATCTATACTCACATTATGATATTTTTATATCAGTTCTGTGTTTTAGATCTGGATATAAAGATATCTCCACTTAAAATGTAGATTATGACTTGTGTCTGGCTAAATATCTCACCGTCTTTCTTTCGCCCTGTTTTGCCATCCATCATCGTTCCACCACCAGGTTTCCCCGGTCGAAAAGGAGACAGAGGAGACCCAGGTTTCCCAGGACCTGCTGGAATGAAGGGAACTCCAGGACTGCCAGGCACCCCTGGATCACCAGGGCCCAGGGGACCCCCTGGACCCCCAGGACCAGGAACTGTAGAGGGAATTCCAGGAATACCAGGAAGGAAGGGTAGGCTGGAGCTCACAGTTGATTTTCTTACTTGTAACATCTCCTTACAGTGACAACATTTTGATTCTCTGTGTCTTCCCACAGGCGAGAGAGGTTTCCCAGGAGTGATGGGTTTCCCTGGACTACCAGGTCGTCCTGGAAGCCCAGGGTTTTCTGGAGGGAAAGGATTGCCTGGAGGGCCAGGAAGAGATGGACTACCTGGCGGTCCCGGATACCCCGGACAGAAAGGTAGAGCGCCCAGAACAGGAATTAGGACGATGACAACAGGGCTGCGATTACAGGATGGCAGTGTCACAACAGGCCAATTGAAGTGGAGTAGGGTGATCTACAGCCATAAGTGCTAACATCCATGTGTGTCTACTCCTGTAGGTGAGAGAGGATATCCTGGCCCCCGCGGCTTGCCCGGTGTCCCTTTCCGATCAGAGTTTGTGGAGAGAGGAGAACCTGGAACCCCTGGCAGTAGCGGCCTTCCTGGCTTCCCTGGACCCAGAGGTAACACGACTTCTTCTTGACACGGACTGTAAATGTAAAACATGATATTGTGTTCAAGGAAGCCCGACAATAAACTAAAATTACTCATGATCAATTATTCCATCAGAGTATCACTTGTGTGATCAAATCTGTCATTTTCTGCCGAGCTGATGAGGATGTTTTCTCCGTGTTGCACCTGTAACCCCTCAACTCTGTGCCTGCTTTCAGGTGACAAGGGTCTGCCAGGTACACCTGGTCGTCAAGGTCTGCCTGGACTTCCTGGTTTCGCTGAGCAGAGTAAAGGACAGCCGGGACAGCCTGGGTTCCCCGGGCAACCAGGAACTCCAGGCTTCCCCGGACCAAAGGGAGAAGCTGGCATCATGGGATTCCCTGGCATGTCTGGACCAAGGGTAAAGAAACACACACACACACACCCCTACATACGCAAACATGCAGAGCAAGTTCAGCCAGTGAGACTCACGTTCTGACGGCTTTCTTTAGGGTGATGATGGTGCTCCTGGTTTACCTGGCAATCCTGGAGAGTTCGGTCGGCCTGGTGGCAAAGGTGAGTGTGAATATCAATTATCCTTCAGCTCATCTTCTATCAAATCTAGGCATTCAACCTCACATCTGTATTTGAATACTTAAATACATATATCAGGTCTTTGTCTCACATGTTTTGTTCCTCAGGTGCACCCGGAGAGAGTTATGGTTATCCTGGAGCGCCAGGACCTAAAGGCCAGCCAGGAAACCCAGGCATCCCAGGTAAGACCCATCATGGTTGGTTTTAATAAAACCAGTTGCCCCTTGTCTTAATATAATCAAGCGTTCTCTGGATATTCCAAAAGAAGCTTCTTTAAGCTGCTTTTAACTTGAGAAAAGACTCCACAGTTCACCACTTACATATTCACATTGTTTTATTCTCACTTGGGCAGCTCCCACACTGTTAAAATGGGTTTGGCTTTTATTGCAACTTTTTGCCTCTGTTCAGCCTACAATGAAAAGTTAAAACTTTAACCTATTAAATTGATTGTCTCTCTTCAGGTGGACGTAGCAATGATGGCGCACCTGGTGAAAACGGTTTTCCAGGAAGTCCAGGTTTCCCTGGAGCGAAGGGAGCTCCTGGTGAAGCAGGACGGCCTGGAATAATGGGTGAGAGAGACCGCTACCATGACAAACACATAACCAGCTGCTATATTTCTTTTGAGACACCAGACAGTCAGAGGAAACCACGTTCAGACAGTAACACATTTGCCTCGGCTCCTGTACAGGCTCCCCTGGTTTCCCCGGGCCAAAGGGCCAGGCTGGCTACCCAGGAAGAAGAGGAGCAGATGGGCCTCCTGGTCTGCCTGCAGGTCCTGGAGGTCCTGGAGCCAAAGGTGAGAGAAATATTGCTAAAGCACGTTTATATTGTGTTTCCAAATGAGATGAGAGAGCACAGCAGGTAAAGATGTAAGCTGAGGCTGTGGACAAACACTCTGTTGTGTTTCTACAGGTGTGCCTGGACCCCCTGGTTTGGATGGACTTAATGGCCTAGGTGGACCTAAAGGCCTCCCTGGAACCCCAGGCAAGTACTTCTATAAACACACCAGAATTATGCTAGGAATTCCATGGGCCCCATTTCCACCAAGCAGTACGGTACAGTTCAGCTCAGTTCAGTACCGTTTCCACTGTGAAAAGTTGTGGATGGTACCAATGGAACCATTCTGTACCGTCCCCATTTTTGGTCCCCCCTCTGTTGGGGTACCTAGCACACAGATCTGGTACTAAAAGGTGGTGCTGTGAACACTACAGTCTGTTGATTGGTCAGTAGAGGACAGTCACTCTGCTCAGGGCTGAGCTGTGGCTGGTTTTGAGGCTCATGTAACCACTGTTCATACCATGGAGAGTTTTACATATATTAGTACACTATAAAATAAAATGGATGATGAAAGAGGGGCAGACTGGAAACGCTAAATGGATCTAGGGTCTAGCTACCGTGTCTGAAGGGTTACTTTTGGTTCCAAAGGGACCATACCGGATGTGTTTGATGGAAACTGCGCTTATGTGGAGCATCAAATGACTTTTAAAGGAGTCTGAAGAGACTTAAACCAATTCAATGCAATTCAGATCACAGATCATAGTTTGCCTCAGAGGGCTTTACAACATAAGATATAGATTAACAGCTGTTTTGTTGTATTTGAATCCAGGTGGGAGTGTAGGAGGTCGCCCAGGAGCTCCTGGTATTCCAGGGTTAAAGGGAGAGAGAGGCGTCTCCTACCCAGGAGGTCCAGGCTACCCTGGACTAAAGGGAGAGAGAGGAGAGTCAGGTAAGTTAGACGTCAAAGAAATTTTAAAATGCCAATTAAATTATGAATGAAATATTATTATATCAAACTAATTGTTTGTTTTTGTGGATGCCAGGTGGTCCTGGACGCCCAGGGTTCCCTGGTCGGCCCGGACCTCCTGGTCCTACTGTGGGGTCGGATATCCCCGGACCTTTGGGAGACCCTGGCCTTCCTGGACTGGATGGAGAGTATGGTAAATATGTTTTCTCAATTAAATTATCTCCCATTTCCTATTACCTTTCATTTCCTTTCCTTCCCTTTTTCTCCTTTCACTCAATTTGCTTATTTTTCCTTTCTCTCATCTCCCCTCTTCTCTCCTCTTCTCTACTTTGCTTTCTATCCTTTCCTTCCATGTCCTTTCCTTCCCTTTGTTCCCTCTTCTCCCCTTTCCTTTTCTTCCCTTCCCTTTGTCTCCTTTTTTTTATTTCCCTTCTCTCCTTTCCTTTCCTTTACTTCCCTGTCCTTTCTTTTCCTTTCCTCTCCCCTATTCTTTCCTGTTATGTTCTCTACTTTCCTTTCCTTTCCTTTCCTTTCCTACTCTCCTCTCATCTCTTCTCATTTCCTCTTCTTTAATTTCCTTTCTTGTCTCTCTTTGCCTTCTCTTTCCTTCCCTTCCCTTTTTCTCCATTTTGTTCTTTCCCTTCCCTTCTCTCCTTCCCTTCTCTCCTCCCCTTTCCTTCCCTCTCCTTTGATTTCCTTTCTCTCCTTTCCTCTACTCTCATCTCTTCTCCTTTCCTGTCCTTTCTTTTTCTTCCCTTTCTCTCCTTTCCTCTCCTTTGGTTTCCTTTCCTCTCATCTCTTCTCCCCCTCTCTCCTTCTAACCCTCTCCTCTCCTCTCTCCTCCAGGATTCCAAGGTCCTCCAGGTCCTCCCGGGCCTCCTGGTCCAGGCACAGCCCAGGGAGACAGAGGTGACTCTGGGCTCCCAGGCTTCCCTGGCTCCCCTGGCAGGAAAGGAGACTCAGGCATCCCTGGAGGCCCCGGACTTCCAGGCAGCTCTGGTTTCAAAGGTGAAGTGAAGCTCCAAGCAGTCCATAAACAAAAATACAATAATACGAAGATATTAAACTCATAATAATTGTAATAATAATTGAGTTTCTAAAAATGTAAAACCTTGTATTTTTGCTTTTTAGGAGGACGAGGTGAGACTGGCTTCAGTGGAGGTCCTGGTCTCAAGGGTTTCCCCGGTGATCCTGGTTTCTATGGAAGCAAAGGACCAAAGGGATTTCGAGGTAGGAGGACTTTTATCTTCCCACAGGTAGAATTCCATAAGTGGGTTGTGATGGTACCAGAAAAGAATGAAAACTTTTCTCTCTCTCGCACCTCACCTCCTTCACCCGTTCTTCCACCAATATTCCCTCTTTTTCCCTCTCACACATTCACCCTGTATTTTACCTCCACCCATCACCTGTCCTCCCTCCCTCTGTCTGTCCATCACCTCCTCTCCAGGGCGTACTGGTCGTAAGGGTCTCCCCGGTGTCACGCTGCCCATGGTGCCACGAGATTACGAGCGACCCTACGGAGAAATGGGTTATCCCGGTGCAGGCGGGGGCAATGGTGCCCCTGGAGAATCTGGTCAGCCTGGAATACCTGGACGTCCAGGTGAGTGGTGAATCAGTGCAGCTTTTTACAGATGATGTTTGCAGTGTTGAAGTTGTTGAGAATGATCTCTTTCTTGTGTGGCTGTTCTCTGTTAATCACATTAGCTTTACCTCTAGGAAACAGCGTGTTTTAGACAGCTGTTGTCACTATTTAAAGGAGAATATTTAGTGAAGTTAATCCAGTGTGCTTTACAGTGCAGGGAAACAGAAACGTAATAAAGTGGAATATAAAAATAAAAACAAATGGCTGTCTGACCCCTTGTTCACTCTCCTTCCGCAGGTCCTAAAGGTCGTCCTGGTTCTGTGGGCAAACTTGGCAGGACTGGATCTCCTGGTCTGCCAGGATCCATCGGTGATGGCGGACCCCCTGGTTTCCCTGGACCTACTGGAGAACAAGGTCAGTAGTCTGTCTCTCTTTGTGTCTCAGATCCTGAAGCAACTGATAACAAATATAACACAGCTTTACTCCAAAGTTGGTAGAAAACATTAAAATAACAGATTGTATTGTATTTGATGCCACAACTTATTTTGTCTGCAGTTCTTGCAGTCTGTGACCATTCAAGCTGAGACGTTGAAATGCTGTTTATCACCATAAAAATACATAAATGATAGTGCCGGCTAAAAAGCTCCTTTAACCCATACATGCCTCCACACCAATCCCTGGACTATCACTGTATCAACATGAGAAACAAAATACTACCATCCCCACTGACAGCAGTTCCAACATCTGTCTAAATATCCTCTCATTTCCTCTTCTTCAGGTCCCCCTGGTGCAGCTGGACGTCCCGGCCCCCCTGGTGGTGTCGGCCGCAGTTACAGCATCGGATACACGCTGGTGAAGCACAGCCAGAACTCCCAGGTCCCCATGTGTCCTCAGGGCATGGCCAAGCTGTGGGACGGATACAGTCTGCTGTACGTGGAGGGACAGGAGAAGGCACACAACCAGGACCTCGGTATGGAAACACTTTTACTCACCCAGCCAAAAACACGATGGCAGTTGTTTCAGTCGTGGACCCAACTGCACATAAAATAGTTACAGTCCACTAGACTCTTGTGCGCTTTCATCAGCTCGGCATTTAATGAGGTCTGGAGCATACGTTATAACAAACATCATGTCACCAGGGAAATCGGTCAAATTTTGGAAAAATCACTTTCCTTTGTTTTGTATGGATCACATCCAACATGAGTTTCAGTTTTCTGACGATACCTGCTGTCTACAGGTTCATCCAACACTTATGCATTCACATTTCTCTATTTCCAGTTCACGCAATAGAGTAATTTTTCACTTCCTGCCCTCCATGCAAACAAGCTCTAACTGCTTTACCCCTCTTTCTCTCTTTCTTTGTGTCTGCAGGTCAGCCAGGGTCGTGCCTCCCCAGGTTCAGCACCATCCCCTTCCTGTACTGCTCCCCCAATGAGGTCTGCTACTACGCCAGCCGCAACGACAAATCCTACTGGCTCTCCACGACCGCACCCATACCCATGATGCCTGTGGCCGAGGAGCAGATTCAACCTTACATCAGCAGGTGCTGCACACTGCTTTGACTCTGTGTTACTGTGACTGTTAAATCAAACTGCACCCTTTACGTTACAAACGTACCATACATGTGCACCCTAACCCTTTTTATTTATTTATCTCCTCTTGTACAAACACTCCAGGTGTTCTGTGTGTGAGGCTCCGTCTCAGGCTGTGGCTGTCCACAGTCAGGACATGACCATCCCCACCTGTCCTCCTGGCTGGAGGAGTCTCTGGATAGGATACTCCTTCCTCATGGTAAACTATTTATAACCATTTCTTTATAATAAAGGCATACAAATAAAATCAATCATCATCCTCTCCTGCAGCAGCAACAGCAGTTTGTGTCAGATAGATACTGAATCAACTTCTCTCCTGTGCAGCACACAGCAGCCGGCGCCGAGGGCGGCGGTCAGTCCCTGGTGTCTCCCGGCTCCTGTCTGGAGGATTTCCGCGCAACGCCGTTCATCGAGTGCAACGGGGCCAAGGGCACCTGCCACTACTTTGCCAACAAGTACAGCTTCTGGCTCACCACGGTGGAGCCCAGCCAGGAGTTTGTCTATTTGCCATCACAGGAGACCCTGAAGGGAGGCCAGGAGCGCTCCAAAGTCAGCCGCTGCCAAGTCTGCAGCAAGCTCTTGTAGTAGGAGGAGGAGCGGAGGGATGGAGGTGATATATCAACACCTCAAAGGAAAAAAAAGAGAGAGGTGTTGATGATGGAGGATGAGATGATTTATACAGAAATCTATAAAAGAACACGTGACTGACTGTACATGAGCCCCTCTCCTGAATCCAGTCGAACAACATCGACTCCGTTTTTAGAGTTTTTGATCCCTTTTAGGAATGAATGGCTTATTATATAAAAAAGAAGAGTTGGAGGGAGGAAACAGAAAGAGAAGGGCTTCAGTGTGATGGCTCTTGTCTAGATTATCACTGACAATGGTGCTATTGTTTATGTTCTTTGTGTTTTATTTTTTTGTGTCTGTTTTCTCGTTACGGTTTTGGCGAGAATCGTTCTCGGCTACCTCGGAGAGTGCCACCCCTTTGGATAGCACTGCACCGCTTACACATCAGGGCGGGACGTCTGCTCCAGGTGCATCGGTTCAGACTGTTTGGCAGTCTGTTGTATCTTAACTTTAGTGAGCTGATGTAACTGAAGCAGAGTCACCTGATCACGGTTCAGACACACATTTTTAGGGAAATGGCCGCCATCGATTTTCGCCTCTTTTGTATTATCTGCCGGCTACAACCACTTCAACTACAGTGATGTTACAGATTGTGTTACGTTAAAGCTGCACCAGCTCAAAACTTACTGGTGGTTTTGCACGAATGACTCCATTGGTCATCACTCATTTCAGAACAGTATGGAAATCAAATTGTTGAGATTTGAGACTTGTTAGTGCGCCGTGTTGTTCAGTGTTTCCCCCACGTTAGCTGCTTTAGCCCTTATGCTAACAAAACTAAGCACTCATTCCACCACCTACTGCAACACCAAATTCTGCTCTCAAATTTACCACTTAGAAGTTTCTTTAGATTTTAAACATGTAGCCCACTCTTCAGAATATTTATCAATTAGTTTTCGCCAAATCCATATGAACCACTCTCCACATCAGCTTGAATTTGATCCATGTTAGCGATTCTGACCCTGTTATCTTAACCTCACCTGTTCAGCTGACTTTGGCGGTTTACATAACGGACACTCAACCTTCCTTCTGTTATTACAGACATGTGAACTCATTACAGACACTTGAGTCGTTCATGGACTCATAGTGATGCACCGCTGCAGTTCAGGTAGTGCACATTTCTTTTGGGCTGTCAGGGTTCCCACTGCCAGGCCTTTACATTTAAAGGGGGAACACTGTTGTTTTTAGGAAGTTGCAGTATTGTAGTTGTATGTTTCTTGGAAAATGACATCTTTGTGCAGTTAAGGAAATGTATTTAAAAGCATCTGAGCCACTAAAGTCACCAACTTTTCTGAAGATACTGTACAGTATTTTCATCATTGTTGTGTGTGCAATATCAGATGCACAAAACACACTTGGGAAAAAATATAAAAGAATAAAATGTATTTCAAAAACAGGAGAAAAGTAGCAAAATGTTAAAAAAAAAAAAACTGAGGAAAAGTGAGAGAAAAGGGCAAAAATTGATAAATACAAAAGCAAATTGCTGCCGGTACACAACATTTTAAATCAGATTCTGGACCAACAGCAACTTTTTAAGGCAAAAAAAAACAACAGATTTCTCAGTCCTTTTTTAATTTACATTTTTGCTCATGTGAGTGGATTTTCTAACAAAGCAAGCAACATTTTCAGGTGTAAACTATCAGATTACAGAAATCATTTCAAACCCACGATAGCCTTGACATCATCAAATCTTCCTAAACGTGTTAAGTATGATGAAAGCGAAAGCTCCAGTTTGTAGTTATCGTGCAAAACGACCAGTGCAGTCCTTTAACTTTCAACATTTGTCACATTTCATACGCCTGTGATCTCTGTACGTGTCACAGTACGACTCTATGGTGCTACAAAATACCCTGACAGTTGACTTGAACTCGGCAACACTTAAAATATTAACCTGCATGCAATAAAAAAGGAAGAAAGAGTTTCTGAAACAAAACCTCTTCACCAGCTGACTGTAACGAACAACTTGAATGAGGCCACCCATTCATATGTATTGCACTGATGTGAGCTCACATGGGTTAGAACAAGAAACAAGTCAGAACATATTTCCTCTCCACCTTCACAGGCTTTCATCTTTACATTGTGACCAAACTAGTGTTTTTTAAATCACCCTTTACTCACTAAATTAGCAACGGAAAACCAAACACACACACACACTCTCTGATTGTTAATTATTGCTGTACATAGTGCTTCCTGTATTTCCCACCAAAGTATGTCGGAGCAAAAGTCTATAAAGCTATTAGCTCTTTATTTTATTTTTATTTTTTTCCAGTCCTTGTGTGTTTTCTCTGTCCCTGGATAAGAAAGAGGAAGAATTTACTCATTTTGTGTCTATAAATGTAGATTTTGGAGCCAGATTTATGACAGAACGTCTCATTTTTTTACATTAACTTTGGTTTGCAATGTAAATTAAAGGTCTTAATTAATAAAACTGGTTAATATCAGACTCTTGTGACCTTATCCTCGGACAGTGGAAGCTGCTTGGTGACTTGTAACCACTATGACCACTGTTTCTAGCACATAGCTCTGTCTCTCTGCTGGTAGCCCTGATTTTATTACTATGTCGCATTTTACTTCCTTTTTTGTTTTATTTTATTTTATTTTTCTCTTTTTTGTTTTGTCAGCCTTTGTGGTTTTGTAATCTAGATTGTAATTATTTTACATAAATCATGATACTATCCCCTGGTTTTATTTACTGAGATGGGAGGGAATGGGATGATAATGATGTGTACATTAAATTTTATGGAGAAAAAAAATGCCTTTCGGATTATGTTTTATATGGAGAATATATTCACCTCTGATGATATAACAGACGCAGCAACTGTCTTTATTGTCTGTTCGGTTGTTATCCCGTTTTCAAAGCAAGGAGTTGAACTGTTTTATGCCTGGAGTGACAGAAAAGAAATGCAGTTTTCCTCAAAGAGGATCTATAACAAAAAAAAATGGTAATAACATGTCTGTTACTGTAATGTTTATTTCTGTGCTCACACACTTTGAAATAAAGTCTCTAAACTAAGAATCTCTGATGCTGAATTATTATTCGTAAAGCAATTTTGTGTTTCAGTAATTTTATGAAAGCAGGTGTTTTTTCTTTCATGTTTGATAAAATAGAATTTAAAATTTGATAAAATAAATAAACATTGACGCAGGATAAAAGTTAATGTAGAAAGAAAATTTAAATAATAGTGTTGGAAAGTCAGTAAGTACTTAAGTACAATTTTGAGGTACTTGTACCCCTCTTGAGTATTTCTATTTTATGTTACCCTCTGCTTTTACTCTATTAATTATTAATCAAATAATAAATTATGATATATTATTAAAGGTTAAGCCAACCAGGGGTATATAAAGTAATCTAAATTATCTAAATTATATTTTTACTTTTGGTACTTTAAGGATATTTTGATGCTGATGTTTTTGTACTTTTATTTAGCTAGAGTTTGAATGCAGGACTTTTGCCTGTGAGGGACTGTTCACTATGAGATGGGACAGGGTGGTGCAAAACAGGGGTGTCACTTTAAATATATTTTTAAGCACTGGGGAGGGAGTTTTGTTATTTGATTTGCTTAGGGAAGTTACATTTTACTTTAAATGGTTGTATTTTGTATTTTTGTATTTTAAATACTCTCAGAACCCCAAAACCCATACAGTTGCAATCAAATTTATTCAACCCCCATTGCATATTAGGCTTATTGGCAAAAAATAAAATTTCTCAGCTGTTTGCAATAAACAAAGTAGACAAGAACTGTTTAAGTAGTTCAATGAAACTAATATTACAGGGTTTTGATCCAAATTCAACACAAAATGCTACTTTTAATGACTACTGCAGTCTCAAAATTATTCAACCCCTTCATGACAACCATCTTCAGTACTTGGTAGAGCACCCTTTTGCTGTTATGACCTGCTGCAAACGTGATGCATAGCCAGACACCAGCTTCAGACAGCGTTCCTGAGGAATCTCAGCCCATTCCTCATGGGCAATGGCCTCCAGTTCAGTAATATTCTTGGGTGTGCGTTTTGCAGCCGCCTTCTTCAAATCCCACCAGAGATTTTCTATGGGGTTCAAGTCAGGCGACTGTGACGGCCACTCTAGAATCTTCCATTTCTTCTTCTGAAACCAAGCCTTGGTGGACTTTGAGGTATGCTTGGGATCATTATCCTGTTGGAAGGTCCAATGACGCCCAAGCTTCAGCTTCCTCACAGACAGCATGACATTTTCACCTAAGATTTCCTGATACTTGACTGAATCCATCATGCCCTCCACACGCTGCAGGTTTCCAGTGCCAGAGGCAGCAAAGCAGCCCCAGAGCATCACTGAGCCACCGCCATGCTTCACTGTAGGCAGGGTGTTCTTTTCAGCATATGCTTCATTCTTCTTCCTCCAGACATACCGCTGTTCCATAGGCCCGAAGAGTTCCAGTTTTGTTTCATCACTCCACAGAACAGAATTCCAAAACTTCTGTGGCTTATTTATATGGTTTTGAGCATAATGGAGCCGACTTTTCTTGTGCTTTTGGGTCAGTAGTGGTGTACGTCTTGGAGTCCGGGCATGGAGCCCTTCGGTGTTTAGTATGCGCCTTATTGTACAAACTGAAACCTCAGTGCCTGCTGCCACCAAGTCTTGCTGCAGGTGTTTTGCAGTCACTTGAGGGTTTTTGACCACTTGACTTCTCAGGAATCTGGTGGCAGCTGCTGACAGTTTCCTCTTTCTGCCACGTCCAGGTAGTGTAGCCACTGTTCCTTTGACTTTGAACTTGCGAACTATGCTTCCAACTGTATCTCTAGGAACATTCAGAGCTTTTTCTATCTTTTTGTGTCCTTTTCCTTGTTTGTGCAAGGCAATGATTTCTTCTCTGAACTTTTTGGACAATTCTTTTGACTTTTGACTTCTTTTGCCATATTTCTAACATGCAATCAAACGTCACTCTCAACAAACCCCTAGCCAGTCCAGGTATTTATGTGTTCTGTCTCAAGCACACCTGAACTAATGAAGCCCTTGATTAGTTGCACCAGGTGTGCTTGAAACAGGGGGTTGAATAATTTTGAGACTGCAGTAGTGGTTAAAAGTAACATTTTGTGTTGAATTTGGATAAAAACCATGGTAATATTAGTTTTATTAAACTATTTCAACTGTTCTTGTCTACTTTGTTTATTGCAAACAGCTGAAAAATTGTACATTTTGCCAATAAGCCTAATATGCAATGGGGGTTGAATAATTTTGATTGCTACTGTAAGTGCGGTTTAAAGGCATGCTTGCTTCAGCCCTTCATGGTCAAGGGTATAATTGACCGTTTTTGACTACTGTTTAATTGTACCTTTAAATTTCACCTTTCAGCACAACCTCAGCTGTGTGACTTTACAGTTATTTTTTCATTTTGACACTGTATTAACACATTGGACCTAAAGTCACACTAAAAACACCACCAGCAGGAAAGGGGGCGTCATGTTTTTGTTTTTTTTTTGGCTTGTGAGCACTTTCATTAGAATAGCCCGTTTTTACCGTTTGTTCCTGCACCAAACACGTACTAAAACAAGACGACAATATTCAGGAAAAAGCATGGTGTAAATTATATATCATAAGTCTGGTTTTACTTGGCCTATCAACACAATTTGAAACTGGTATATAGTTTCAAATTCGCACTTCCGACACAAGTTGAAACAGTGACTCAGCGAGGCTGCGTCTTGCTGCTACGTCATCTTAAATCGGTCACGTGATTTGGACACACCAGAGGGTTAAAAGTCTTCATATGACACCATTTATCATAGCAAGAAACTGTCAAATATGGTTATCCGTGGTGACAGGAGGGTCATGCATTTTCCCCTAGTCACTCAGGGAGGCTCAAGGAAACATATTTGTAGCTCCGGAAAGGAACATGATATCAGGCATTCCCCTGCTCTGATAAATTAAGTACAGTCCCTAACAGATTATTTTCATTGCCACTTTCACTTATGTAAAAGATGTGAAAACTTCTTCCACCACTGCAAAACACAACGAGATATGAATCAAATGTGATAAAAATAGTCAAGTAGATTTATTCAATAGTTTTTTAAATCATTAAAATTAAATTAATACATTAAATTATTACAGACCAATGGGAATAGGTAGAGTTCGTGGCCGCTATGACACCTCCCTGACGGTAGGGGGCGACAGAAGCCTCACTGTCAGCACTACAACAGAAGAAGCCTAGCATCACAACAACACAGCTACCAACGCTAGCTCGTAGGAAAGCGAACTGTATTTTTTTCTGCTAATTTGGAACATATTAACAGGTGAGTAACACAGTTTACAGCCTAAAGAGCATCTAAATTACATGTTAAGTTCATGTGAATGTCGCTACAGTCGTTAAATCACATATTAGTGTGTGTCAGCGGTGTGTAAAGGTTAGCTTGCAGGCTAACATTAGCCCCGCTAGCTTCTTGTGCTGTCATAATCTAACGTTTAATTCTGGTTCAAACTGCGAAGTCGCTGCATGCAAACAGTCTGGTGTGTCATAAAGATAAATGCGTAGCTACAATTTGATGTTGCTGCCATCTTTATCGCTGCAACATGGGCTGGGTAATGCCACAGTTGGCTAGATATTATACTGCAACCTGTTATTTTACAACACAAACATACAACATTACACTAACATTGGCTCAAAGTGATTTCTTGTGTCTTCTCCTGAACATAAAGGGCATTTTGGTGTGTGGTATGCAGGGTTTATACGTTTGCAGGTAATGTGTGCTGATGCTTATGTCTACACAATGATTTAAAGGGTTGTAGAGATCATTTGCAGTTTAAGAAGAAAGAAATAAGAAAGAATAATTAGACGATATGAAGTTGACATGTAGAAGCTGTCCCCTTGTTGAAGGTAACATTGTGTATGGCTCTGAATTAGATATTGTAAGTATTGGTTGGTAACTGTAACTGACAGACCATCTATGTCTTCTAATAACTTGTGTTTTGAGAGAGGGGCAGGTAAAGTGAGACTGTTTTCTTTTTTGTGCATAGACATGAGTGGAAAATGATTAAACTAAATTAATGTGTGTTCAGGTGAAAAGGTGTACTGGTAACCAATGTACAGTAGGGCTGCCAGGATTAGTCGCCTAATCGATGACTAATGGACTATTAAAATAATCTGTAACTATTTTAGTAGTTGACTAATTGGTTTGAGTCATTTTTCATAGAAAAGTACTATAAAAGTACCCCAAAATACTCTTACTGCAGCTTCTTACGTTCAAATATTGGCAGCTTTACACACTCTCCTATGACGGTGAAGTAAAACTCTTTGATGTGAGTACGAAACAAGACATTAGATGACATAATTTTGGAGTTTGGGAGAGACAGACCGACATTTTTCAACAATTCAACACATTTTTCGATAAAATTAGATTAGTCGACAATGAAAATAATCATTAGTTGCAGCCCTGATGTACAGAAGTACTACAAGTGAAGGTCTACAGCATTTTATTTCCATTTACAAGCTAATTAATGGCAGTAAAATGCACATATACATGTTACATTTTAAATGTTGAATAATAGCTTCCCAGTGCAGAAAGGGTGACTTATGTGTGGTACACATTTCTATGTAAAAAAAAAAAAAAAAAAAAATGCCAACATGTGTTATAACCAGAGTCTTGATTTGTCATCTTAAAAGTATTCTTAAACCACAATTTTAAGAATACTTTTTCACACTTAATTTGAGGGGTACACATTGGTTTGTCATAACACTTTAATCACCAAACTAACATTATATAAAATCCTCCTAGAGGAAATTACTCAGACTTTGCCATTAAGCAAAGGTCAAAGGTCAGGATTCATCCAAACAACAGCAGACCGAAATGAGATCTTAATCCTCGAATAGATGGAGCCCACACGCCTGGGCCAGACTGAACCTGCATCTCTTTCCTAAATGAGACTGTTGAGCCTCACAGAGACTGAAACTAATGTTGTGCTCAAAAGGCTCTTGCTCTCTTGTGAAATCAGTTTTATGACTGTTTGTTTATTATATGTTTATGACCAGGAAGCTGCTCTCAAGGTGTAGTTTACAGCACAGTTTATGAAGAAGAACAAATGCATTGTGGGCAACTGTTGGAAAGTGTAACAGGCTACACTGAATATAATGTATGCTCACATTTATGACACAGGAACAAGGGAATATTGAAGTGGCTGTAATTTATATTTTCATAATACTGGAGCAGATGATGTGAACATAGTGTGACATTGTGTCAAAGTTGTTGCTCATAGTGATGATCTACGGAGAATGATCACCTGACACTGCAGCTCTCCTGCTTTATTGAGCTTTATGGTGTTGTTCAGCTGTCCTGCTGTTTTGGTTCACTCTCGCTGCTTTTATTGTAATGAAATTCCAGTAACTATCACATGTGGGTGTCCACATACATTTGGCTATGTACTGTGTATCCAACATTCTGCGATTAACAACACCTATTACTAGAACTACTTAGATGTATTGCCCAGTATCCCTAAAAGCCTGTGAATGCACTTTCTATGGTTAAACTTTACTGACAAACCCCTCAGATTATTATCACTAATAAAACATATGTCGTGTTTTTCCTCTCTGATCCTCATTGCAGGTACGCTGGAATTTTCTGATACCCACTCGGACATGTCCTATGTCTTCATCAACGACTCGTCGCAGACCAATGTGCCTCTGCTGCAGGCCTGCATCGATGGAGACCTGCCGTTCGCCAAGAGGCTCCTGGAGACCGGATGCGACCCCAACATCCGTGACAACCGGGGCCGCACTGGCCTGCACCTAGCTGCCGCCCGGGGGAATGTGGACATATGCCGCCTCCTACATAAGTTTGGGGCTGATCTGTTGGCGACTGATTATCAAGGAAACACGGCGCTGCATCTGTGCGGTCATGTGGATACAATACAGTTCCTGGTTTCCAACGGGCTGAAGATAGATATCTGGTAAGAATACAATTTTATAATATTTTTATTTTAAATATTTTACTTATCATATTTTTACGCATAGTTTTATTGAAGTGCAACACACTTTTATGTTAATTAAAAATAAATTAAAATACACATTAATAAAAAGGTAGGTGAAATTACAGTTTTGATCTGGTTTCCCTTGTATTTCCTCTGTCGGTTGTCCTGCTTGATAGTAACCACAACGGCTCCACCCCTCTGGTGCTGGCGAAGAGACGCGGCGTCAACAAGGACGCCATTCGTCTGCTGGAGGGACTGGAAGAGCAGGAGGTGAAGGGCTTCAACAGAGGACCCCACTCCAAGCTGGAGACCATGCAGATGGCCGATAGTGAGAGGTAAACACGTGGGGAATGTGGGGATGATTCAGTGATTGAGACTAAGTCACAGCACTGAGCTGAACTCTTGGGACACATTCAGCCTACATATGTGTAACTGTGATTTCCTTTGTCTGTCCCAGTGCGATGGAGAGCCACTCCTTACTCAACCCCAACCTGCAGAGCAGCGAGGGCGTCCTGTCCAGCTTCAGGACCACCTGGCAGGAGTTTGTGGAGGATCTGGGCTTCTGGAGGGTGCTGCTGCTGCTGGTGGTCATCGCCCTACTCTCCCTGGGCATCGCCTACTACGTCAGCGGGGTGCTGCCGTTCTCCACCAGCCAGCTGGAGCTAGTGCACTGAGGGAGGTGTGGGATGAGGTGAGGTAAAGAAGAAGCATGAGGTAGAGAGGTAGCAAACTAAACAAGTGAAGTTCTGCTTTCGGCTGTGTTCATACCAGAACAGAAATCCAGATTTTTGTTTATCCTCAGCCCAGATCTTGTGTTTTTCTCCGTTATATAAACAGAGAAACATCATAATGTATTGTTAGTATAAAAAAGTATTTCTAAAAAGCAGTGATTCAAAGAACAAAACTCACTCGATTGAAAACTTGAACAAACTTGCAAGCTTGTGTGTGGTGATTAACAGAAGGGCCCAGGAAGTGTGTCACGTGTCGGTCCTGTTTAATTATTGTGTAACATATCCCCTTTAAAACGAGTTCACAGTTAAAGCTGCTTTTGAAAAAGTGTGTGAGTGAGACAACATGATGCTCTTGTTTTGTTTTAACGCAGTTATACAAAGACATTTCCTCGTATAACGCCTCTTCATTTCATTCATACTGTATGTTCTGTTACAAGCTGTATATTGCCAATGTTTTGTACCTTTTATTTTCTTATTTGTTTGATCTTTCAGTTGTGTTATTTATCAAATATCTGAATCTGCATTAATTTTCCTGCATACTGTACGTTTTGTTAATACACTGCACCCTTGCTGTCTGTACCCTTCCGTTTTTTGACCCGTCATTGAATCAGTATCTACTCCGACTGGACGCAGTTAAGCTGTGATGACTGAAAGTTGATCCCTCATGTCGTGTCGTCTGCTCACGTACAGATTAGAGAAGCACCTTGACTGTGTGCCTTTGTGAGAGAAAGCTTCACGTTTCACGACCGCTCATTGAGACATTCCTGCCAAAAGCATGTGGCTTTATTGCATTAAATCTACCCTGTTGTTGTAAACACCATATATAGGCACAATGCTCAAACTGTAGGATTATGGCGGCAGATTAACGGTCATTACTTTTGTTTGTTTTTTTGTTGTATATTCATTTTATCTTAATGTCCTTGTAAACCAAGTTGATTTTATTTGTTGTAGGTTTTCCACCTGTTGATTTTCTATGTACAAGTAAATCCTAATTTAATGTGGAAAGAGAATAAAATCATGTGTATGTATGATTCTAATCAACAAGGCGACTGCCCGTGTTGTTTGATTTCTGAATTCTCTGCTGAGCGGTGCATTCATTCACAAGGTATTGTGGTTACAGAGGTTGAAGTGAACACGGGGAACTGAAAATCACAGTTTAGAAATATGTATAAAACATAATGTGTCTTTAATCCACCAAGAATGCTTCTGTAGGGATTCTTGTACATGGTTGTATTTTTTCCAGCATGTTATCTTGATGTGAGGTGGTAAAACAGCCATTTTTATTTGACCCTTCCTTGATACGTTACATTCTGCTTTCTGAAAATGGTGTTTTCACTCCAAAATGCAACATTATAACCCTTTAATCTTTTATTTGATTAATCCAGAGTGTCTGCAGGTCATTTAAAATGAGTTAAGCTGTTGTGTGTGAAAGTCCACGCTTCTGATGTTACAAGTCTTTAAACCTACCACTGAACATAATACTTTTTACGTCATGTTTGTGCTGCCTGTTGGCAAAAATGTAGTTTAACCTAACTCACTCTAATAACCACATTCCTACATAAACCTAGTTACTTGCTTTTATACTGACCTGCAATGCTTGAACAAAAAAAAAAGAGGATTTGTCTAAAAATATGTCTTAATTATCTTAAAAATGATCTTGAAAGGGTTTAAAAAAGCATTACATTTAAGATACCTGTAGACACCCTGTAATCAGAAACAGGTCTTCAGGTATTACAACTTATAAAAGTAAAAAAAATATGTAAGAATGGCAGGGTATATGGGTCAAAAACATTTTTTTAAGGCAACCATATGCAGTAAAGGTTAATAAATCAGGCTCAGAACCAATGATAACACATCCGATCGACCATTTAAAAGCAACTAAAAACAACCATACAGTTCCTGGAAAAATATGACGTATGTAAAGGAACAGTGGCCTTGCATAGTATTACAGTTTTTCTTGATATCTGGACATGTTAAATGAAGGTTGGATTCACTTGATCTTCATCATCACCTTAGTGCAGCAGAAGTCTTCTTGTGCAAATGTGTTAACACTTTTACATTGGTTTCACACCCTTTTTTAAACATAGATCTCATAGAAAGACCCCAAAACTCTATTGGAATAACTGTATAACAAAAGGAAAACACCTCTTGACAGCTGTTGGACATTATTTGCATAATTATGACTCTAGTCCAGCTGTGTGAAACTCTTGCACAACTCTTCAGTCAGCAATCAGTCCTCATCTATCTATAAAATATGACACCTCTGTGTTTCTATTTACAAGCATGGACCAAAGAGGCCAAAAGCATGTAAAAATTAATAATGAAGGATATCAAATGAATGTTGAAAACATACTTAGAAAATGCTTCTGTCTCAGTTTCTCAGTATTTCAAAAGGGCATCTCAAAAAAGTGTAAACCACCGGCCTCAACAGGGGGTCCATGACCCCTAGGTGGTACTCTGAGTTACTGCAGGAGCGCCAAATTATTTTATAGTTTATAGTTTTATAGTTTTTTTCCCCCCAGAATATTTGAAACATGTCTGAAAATGCACTTTTATATTTATCTCCTTTTCATAAAAAAACAGCCCATTTCATTTACAGTACACAACATTAATGACAGGCTACGTGTTGCTCATGAATCCTCCTGCAACCATGAAAGTGAGCTAACTCACACTATTATTTTAATACCTTAGTGTTGTATGCACCAGAAAATGGTATGTTTGTAGAAGAAGGAGATATACTTTATTAATCCCTGAGGGGAAATTCAGTGTTTTCACTCTGTTGTCATATACACACAGGCTCAAAATACACACACATGCACAAACAGGACCTATACATGCATTAAACAGAGCGCCCCAAGTAGTCCACAGTCCATATTGAGTCTGGATAGGGACTTGAACCTGCAACCCTAATTTTCTATAAAAGTGAACTGCTTGGCAACCAGACCAGGCATCTTATTGAGTTTTTATTTGTCAAATTGTGTGGCTTCTCTGGGCTAGTAAAAGGGTCTGGGCATTTAATTGGGACTAGGCTTTTAAATTTAGTTTTATAGTATGCACAGACTCAGTGATCACAGCCTGGGCATGGATACTAGCAGACACAGCAGACCTGGCTGCTTAGAGGAGACAGGCTGTGTCAGCACTGTCCACAGAAACAGACAACATCAGGACAAATTAAACGTTAAGTCCAAGATTTCGTACACTCACTGACTAAAATGCATCATCTATTTGGAGAAAATAGTGTAGCCATAGATGCAGCACAATATGTCAGTGCAAGTCTCAGGCTAAGAGTCAACATTAATTTCCTCATAGATCACGCTCTGCCTTTTATTTACCCCCCCCCTAATGAGGTTATGTTTTTAAGTTTATGATTATGTATTAATACATCCTTGTTAAGTGTGCCTTTAATATATTCCATTGCAGTTAACTGAATTCACTGTCTTCAATTGTAATTGTGTTTTTGGTAACACATGAAATGTCGTGACAATAAAGCTTGAATTGAATAATGTGAGGGTAAGCCAATCAGAGGCAGAGTAAGGTGCAGTAAGCCAATCAGAGGCAGAGTAAGGCAGAGAAGGGCGGGACATACTGTCAACATCCGGGAGTGTATTTACATTAGTGACACGGATGTCCACTCGGTGTCGCTGTAATACCGCATTTTAACCTATGATTTTAACCCAGAGGCTGACTTTGTTCAACACTTTACATAAACACTTTATGACATATCTATGTAAGGTTTTTGCTAATTAACTTTGAGAGTAATTATAAGCTGTGTAAAGACGAAGGCCGAGTAAACGGAAGTGAATGCTAATTAGCTTCTCAATTAGCTTAACAGGTGAGTCAGTCAAAATGGCGGCCCTCCCGAAGGTAATCACCACTAACAGCTTTAAAATCGAGACCTACAGTTACATCAACTAGCTAAGTCTACATTTGCACTCCAGAAATGAAAATATTTGTCCATATTGTGTGTGGGTATGTTCCAAGTGAAATGCAAAAGCTTAATTTTTAATTATAGCCTCATTCAAACAGTGATGTAGTGTATTTGTTTCAGTGCGGTGTTTCTCCTCGCCTCACCTCACTGTGTCAGCAGTCCAGTGCCAACAGGTAAGACCAGTTTAATAAAACTGTGCTAAAATACCTGCGTCATGATATCAACAAGAAATATGTCAGGACCAGCGAGCTCTGGGGGGTCCTTCAGGGGACTCCTGGGGGCTGGTTATTACTTCAGCCTTGCTAATAAAATGCTTTTCTTTAAATTTAATATACTACCTTCCTATATGCAGTTTTATATGTCAGGGGAAATACTTTTATCACTGTTACAGAGCTCCTGTCTGAAATTATATACAGGATAAGATTTACAATACAGTGTTGCATAGTGCAGTGTGGAATGGCTACATACTGTAATTTTATTGCCTCCCTCAACATTACATTGTCTAATAACATACGTTTTCCTTTACCACATACACATACTGTATAGGGAAAGGAGGAATTGCTACAGTAATATTATTTTTATGATATCAGTGGCTTTATAATGTGGGAAATTGTGCTAAATTATACATAAAGTAATCAAATGTACAGTATGTTCAAAGCAGTGTGCCTCACTGCTATGCGTCATATCACCACCAAGCCAGTAAATTTAAAACAAAGAAAATTAGATTAATTAATCATGACACAGTTCCACCTAAAGTCGCTATACAATAATATAAAATGTTTGCCTCGCCCTCCTGTACGTATTTTTCAGTGCAATGAAGAAGGCCCAGGGTACGCTGAAACATCTGAATTAACTAATCTAAGTTTAATGCATTTTGGTGCCATTCTGAATATTTTCAGAAACATTTCAGACCAAATGTCTTGATCGTCACTTCTGGCTTTCTGTCAAGTCCAGCTTCATTGGCCGGGTGATTCGTTTTGACTTTGAAGGTATGTCTCTTTATCCTCCTGAAGCCTGTTTTCCTCCAACATGGTATTGGTTCAGTTCCAAATCCGCACGTAATTTTGTACCGCTCGGAGCATTTTGACCAAAAATTAACTACAGTACAGTTGGCTCTCAGTTGGAACCAAAAAATAGTAAGTTTATCTTGACCTGATGTGCAAACCTTGACAACATCAGCGAGCATGTTTACAGTTAACTTCTGTTGAGCAACGTCCTTCATTAATGACACATCCTTGATTACAATGGTTCTGCGTAAAAATACTGAAAAACACAAGCTTGTTCGCTCGATAGCACCAAGGTTCCACAAATCCTGAATGGAACTGCTTCAAGAACCAGAGCTAATTTGGTGGGCAAGGGGTGCTTGAGAAAAATAGGAACCAGAGAGGGTCTTTGTTGATGGAATTGTTTGGATTCTGCTTAGGTATCCATACATGTAAATGACCTTTTGATGTAAACCACCAGACCAATATGGACTCCACTTCCTGTCTGATCACGAGGCCACGCTCTGTGGTTACACTGTCCTAATCAATGACGTTGGAGACCTGGTGTTTCGTGCCTCCTTCCTGGCCTGTCACGTCCACAGTGAGGTAGATTTTTCTACATTTTTATACTTTGATATGTGGCAGGATTCCATTCTTAACAACCTACCACTCGTGTATCTCTCCTCTGCAGAGAGGCACAGACTATCACCTGCGTCTTTGGTTTGTGAACCTGCAGGCGGATGGGAAAGCAGCAGCGTATCCCTTTCAGCTCAGCTGCTCTCTCCAGGGGCGCTGGAGCACCAGAGAGATCGTGTGTGAGGAAAACTATATGGAGGTGAATTACTAACCTGTGTAGTTATGTCATCACATCCACACTTTTTATGGTGGTGGAAGAGATTTGACGATATACTGTGTTTAAGAGAAAGAGATTTGTGTTTAATTTTAAAGGTTTTTTTTTTCCAAAACATATGCAAGGGCCAAGAGAAGATTCAGGCCATTTATGAAAGGATACAGAGCCTTATTTTTTTCCTCTCTAGGTGTCTGTGCAGCAACCTATCCTGCCCATTACATCCAAAAAGAAGTTGAAGGTTAGTAAATGGCAAGACAAGAGGATTTAAAATAAATTGCATCCTGTGTGCAGGATGAATGTGCGGTTTTAAATGAGGTTTTGCTCTATGGCTTCATAAACAAGTTGATTAGACACATCTTTGTCACTGAGCAGGGAGCTGACGAGGCAGCAATGGCTGTGATGTTCCACACAGATGACCAGTCACCAGAGGAAGTGAGGGTGTTCTCCCCGATAGAGGCTGCTGCTCTTGGCTACCACATCTCACTGCATGGCTCTCACCTCACCCTCCGCTGCCCCTACTCCTCCCGTTTCTCATACTTTGTCAAGGTATTCAGAGACGATATTCTTTGCAGGGGTCTCAGTGCAATGTTTTGTTATTTTTCTGGATGCGGTGTGTGGGTGTTTTTCCCAGGAGAGTGGAGTGGATTTAGAGATTGTCAGAGCAATCATCCTGTACCAACTCCTGGCTGTTGAAATCACTGCTGCCTGCACACTGAGTTAGTACAGTTTATCAGTATTGCACTATTGTACAGTTGCAAAATATCAGAGTGACATGTCCCCTCGCTCTCCCCTTTCTCACCCCCAGGTGAGGCTACAGCTGATGGGTCTGACCTGCTGTGGACTGTCCCTTATATTCTCTCTCCGTTAGTCCACGGTCGGTTCAGAGACAGAGGCGTTAGGGTCAGAGTAAACGGCCGGGCTCTGAGTGAGTCTGAAAGTAAAAAGAGGGGATACAAGATGGGCCTGCAGGAGGGGAGAGTGGAGGTCAGGATTCCTGTTGGAGCCCATGGTGGACACATTAAGGTATACAAGATGTACTATAGGACAGTGTCACTGTCTCCCACTTTGTTATTTTGTGACAGATAATAAGATGATTTATAGGATGAGGAAGAAAAATTATATTTGTGTTGAAGAAAATTGTGAATTTTTTTTTTTTTTTTTGTGAATGGCTCTAAAGAAATCAGTTGTACAGAATGTTCTGTCGTGAGTTTTGTCTGCTGTAATTCTTCCAGAGTGGTGTTGTGAGGGGACAGTACAGCCAGTCCATGCCCACAGATCTGTTCTTCATGAGTCAGTGGGAGGATGAGCGCTGGCCTTTCACGCAGCATCGCTCCTTCAGGCTCCTCAAGACTCCTCTCATCCCACAAATCCCAGTCCTCACCAACAGTAAGGCTTTCCTAAGCCACAATAATACTAATATTAACTAATATTTAGTAATATTTGGCTAATAAAAAAGAACAAAAGAGGTAGAAATACAGATTATGTGTACTTCCAATGTGGTAAACACACTGCCATCACTGATCTCTCTCTCTCTCTCTCTCTCTCCACAGATACAGGCCTATCTGACGGATCGTTCTCCGCCATATTAGGCGTCTTTGCACCTGATGTTTCCCTCCAGAGAGTGACAGTAGATGGTGGTGGTGGTGACTTTTTAACCTGGACCCAGAGTGACACAGACGACCTCAGTGTGTCCAGGATCTCCCACGCCAACGGGAGCCACTCCTACCAGCTTCGTTTCCCGTTGTCACACCCAAAAATAATCCCAGAGGTCAGACTGACACTGAGCCACTTTTATTTTGTTTAGAAGACCAAAAATATCTGAAACAACCTCCTGTTTGATCCCAGTATATAGGTGGTGGCTATGAGACGTACAGGCTCTCCTTCTCCTTTACTTTTAACATCTTACCCAGCGGAAAGGTGTTTTACCATCGAGCTACTATAGAGCAGAGTGTCGAATACACAGGTGAGAAATTCAGTCATCATCATAGATTTAGAGCAGTTTGTGTGGTTTAAATCAGTATACTTATGATTCCCCTTCTAACCTGGTGCAGCTCCACGTTCCCCCAAGCTGGAGGGGAAGTGCACAGAGAGCAGCCTGCTGGTGCTGCTGCGCCACGGGACCAAGACCGAGCTGCAGTGGGAGCTGTTCCTCAGAGCTCACAAGCTGGACTGGGACCTGGTGGAGATGGGTGGGTTTGTGGTGGAGGCGGAGGAGGACTACTTGTCTGTGGAGATCCCCTTTGACAGCCCTGGGATGAACTATGAGGTAACCAATCATAGTCAAGAGGTCCAGTATTGAGTGAGACCACTGTAGCCAGCAACAGCGAAACAGGCTGCAGTCTAACCTCTCAGGGCATTGAAACACTGCCAATTTACGTCCCCTAAAAGTGCTTGTTTTGGCACTGATGGGCTCAGGTTTTTATTCTAAGTGTCTGACAACATTTTGGAAGGGATCCTTACAGATATAAGCCGGTTTTTAAAAGTATAAGATGCTTTTTCCTTGAAACAGAAAGACCCTGAAAATTGCTATCGCCAAAACCACCAGATTCCATTCAAAAAAACACTAATTTTATCATTGTAAAGTGCACTTAATTCAAAGTCAGTAGAAGCAAATTAAAACTCATAAAATAACCTCCTAATTCACCTAGTTAGATGTGATAATATGTTGACTCCATACACTCTAAAATGACTATTTATTTAAATGGAGTCTGGTGAGTTTGGTGCTCTGCTGTAATAAAGCACGTTTGCTCCTTTTCTTCTCCCACACAGGAACTGACATTGCAGGGTCTTGTCGCAGGAGTGGAAGTGTCTGTTGTGGATGCAGCGTCTCTGAAAGTGGAGGACAGTCTCGTCCATAAATGCACTTTTCCAGCGAGAGAGCTGCTAGGTACACACCACAAGCTCAAACTGAAGCATATTTGTGTGTTAGTTTATAATGATCTTCACACTCGCAGTGTTTCTCTGACAGTATGTTTGCCAGAAGGGAGGATGGTGGCAGTGGTCGACACCACCCACACCATCCCACCCACTCATCCCAACCGAACCACGCTATTGGACCCCAGTTGTGTTCCCATGGAGACGGACAGTGCTAGAGCTCTGTTCAGCTTCAGCCTGGATTCCTGTGGGACAACTGTAACTGTGAGATAATTTAATTAACTTGGATTAACAAAGAAAGTACTCGCTCTGGCCTCTGTTCTGATCCTCTCATGTTTCCTCAGACTGAGGGAAGTCTCCTTGTTTATGAAAACCAGATCAGTTACCCTCAAGATTTTCTGCCTTTGGGTGATCCTCTCATACACAGAGATTCTCCATACAGGTTGGAAGCATACACACTGAACTCAGTCTGTCTTTTAACCACATGATGGTGTTGATGTAAGTCTTGTCTGTTCTAGGCTGACAATTCAGTGTCGCTACCCAGCAAACGATAGCCGTACTGTGGCTATGCAACACCCTTTGCACTCCTCTCTGGACCTTTCACCCACGCCAGTCAAAGGCACACAGAGGGAAGCTGCAAGCACAGGTGTGTGTTTGTAAAACTCAAATGTCAGAACATCAGACCAGTCCATCTGCAACTCATATTTAGTATTTGTAATGTAAATGTGTGAATGTTTTTCAGCACAATCAGGCCAAAGAAAATCAAGAGTGAATTTGGAAGGAAAGCAAAACCTTCATCAAGGTAGTGAAACTTTATTTAAACTGTATTCGAATCATTGTGCTAAATGTTTTGTAAATCTGCTTTGTATTGAAACTGAACTTGGGGGGATCATATTACGAAAATGAATTATGTGTTATAAAATTAACATACATCAATATAAATTGATGTAGGGAAGGAACATGATGTTTAACCTTTTGTTTCCTCATTTCTGGAGTTTCAGTCGGGATCAAATGGACGCTTGTCTTCATTCTGCTGTTGCTGATGCTCTGCACATGGGTGTGTGCATACGTAACCTGTAAATTAAATAAATGAATGCTGTTTTATTTTACCTTTTTATTAGGTCTTTGTTGTAAGTTATTGAAGTGAATTCTCTTTAGTGTCTATCCTGACAAGATATGAGAAATAAAAAAAAGGTTGGGTTTTTTTGTGAACTTGTAATTCAGTCTGTGAGTTTCTTAAATTATTCATTTTTTATTTATTTATTACTCATTACTGCTGGCATTGTCTACATCAGTGGTTCCAAACTGGTGCAGCCAGGGGGTCCAGATTGCTCCTTAGTCATTAGTTCAAGGTCCACACACTTTAATATATTGGTATTCACTGGCTCTACAGCAGTAAACGGCAGTTCAAAATAAAAGCCCTGTGCTGGAAGTTAACTGTAAGAATAAAGTGCATTTTTTACAAAGTTGACATGTTCGCAAGTCACTTATGGTCCATCCAGAATGGACCCACGAACCACTTTTGGACCACGACCCGTCACTTGGGAACCACTGATCTACATCAAGTATCTTCAAATAAAAAAAAAAATAAAATAAAAAAAAAAACCTCTAACCAGAGAGAAACACTTGCATGGAAATGAGCCATCATTAATGTCATTTGTCACACCTGTGCTTTTCCTGCTGTGAGACACGGTCCAGTGATTGAAAGACAGCTTGATTGCTGATGAGTTACACATGTGGCTTTAACACTGAGGGCCTCTGATTGGTCAGTGAATAAACTGACTTATAAAAGCTGGTGTAGCAGACAGCAACACATGGTGCCAGTTTGATCAGGATATACACCAAGCAAGTGTTCACTTCAGCTTGTGTTGGTTAGCAGGTGTAGTTTGCTAGCAGTTAGGCTAGCTTTAGACACTGCCAGCACATCAGTGGCTATGGCTTTTGGGTTTTACCTTGGGTAAGGTGCTTTCATTGCAGTTTGTGAGCTGTTAGTTGACATCAGTCCACCTGTATGTTTGCAACTTATATCTGCTTTTGTCTTACAGTGGGGTTTTGCTCCTGTCTGTGTGGGCAACTGCAAAATGTGATCCTATTCCTGATGGTAAGATTTCAGCTGTTTGCCTACAGGCATTTAATTATAACTTAAAGGACAACTTCAGTATTTTTCAACCTGGGCCCTATTTCCCCATGTGTATGTGTGCATATGATTCATGGGTACCACTTGTTCTAAAATTGGTTCAGTATTGAGCCGCGAAACGAGCTAAAACGGTAATGGGGGCAAATGCGTCCCGTGTAAAAGTGCTTTTTTGGCCACTGACCGGTTCATATCGCCAGTGCTATCTCTGTAGATAGCATATTGTAGCGGCCCTGGGGCAGTGGTGAGTGTGAATGAGTGGAGTCAGCTGTCAGTCAGTGTTGGAGCAGAGAAGGGGAGGGCGTCCCCGCTTGGTAATGTAAGTGAGTATGTGTGTGTGTGAAGTGTTTTT
This sequence comes from Epinephelus lanceolatus, assembly GCF_041903045.1. Classification (NCBI taxonomy): domain Eukaryota; kingdom Metazoa; phylum Chordata; class Actinopteri; order Perciformes; family Serranidae; genus Epinephelus; species Epinephelus lanceolatus. Next base: position 20,795,983 of record NC_135755.1, read on the forward strand.
TCGCCACTGACCTGTTCAGATCGCCAGTGCTATCTCTGTAAATAGCATACTAACTTAGCCTTTCCCTTACCTCTGGGCTGTGTGATGTCACGAGCTTTGCTCCACTGTGTCTATAGGTTTCTGTACTCGGACAGCCGTTTTCTTGAGGAAGAGGTGTTCCGGGATTGGAAGTCTTCTCTTCTTCGGCTGGCAATAGTCATCTTGGGAGAAGTGAGCACTGCAGACCCGATGGTCTGCAAGGCGCAGTGTCTGGAGAGGAGTGTTAGCATCCATTTGTAGCACAACTAGCCACAACTTCAGCATCTCGCCGTCCGACAAAGGCAGGCTGTGAAAGCTGTACGGGGTGTTGCGCGACATCCTGTTCTTGCGTTCGGGGAAAAAGGCCCGTTTATTTGAGTACTCCAAAAACTCCGGTAACACTCCAGAGGGTAGCACGTAAAAGACTCAGTCCTCTGACTCTTCTAGCGTAACACACATACTCATTTACAGTACCCAGCGGGGCCGCCCTCCCCCTCTCTGCTCCAACATTGACTGACAGCTGACTCCACTCATTCACACTCACCACTGCCCCAGGACCGCTACAATATGCTATCTACAGAGATAACACTGGCGATCTGAACCAGTCAGTGGCGAAAAAAAGCACTTTTATATGGGACGCATTTGCCCCCATTACCGTTTTAGCTCGTTTTGCGCTTCAATACTGAACGAGTGGTACCCATGAATCATACGCACACATACACATTGGGAAATAGAGCCCAGGTTGAAAAAAAACCAAAGTTGTCCTTTAACACACCTTGTTTTGTTCATGCAGAAGTTCTTCACATGGAGTGTCATTATCGCTTCTTCATGATAGCTGTTGATCTCTCATTCACTGGGAATGAACCTCACTTTGAGGCCTTTGGTAAGTCCCGGGCAGCTTGGCCACAAATTAAAATGAAGCTGATTGGATGTGCAGGGGCGTGTTGGGTCTAATAATGTTTGTCTTCCAGATGGGACAGGCGTGCACGCCATCACTGAGCAGTATGCAGCTCAGTGTGGCTACACTGTCAGTGTTCTCCCTCTAGCCGGCCATGTGGAGCTCCGAGCCTCTTACTTCAGCTGTCACACTGACAACACAGTGTGTATAAGTTGCATATAAAACAGTGTTTGACTCTTACTGTACAGGTTAGGTGTGGCATCCTATAATTTTCTACTTGGTCTTTCAGAATGACGAAGAGTTCACTTTTAACTTCAACCTGATTGCGACTCATGAAGGAAAGGAGGTCACCTATCCCATGAACAAGACCTGTTCTCCAACTCTTCCCTGGTCTCCCAGAGAGGTTACCTGTGAGACCAACTACATGGAAGTAAGCTAGATAGATGTAATATTATTGTGGAAGTTGTTAATGTTTACTAATCCTGGCTTCTCTGTAGGTGTCTGTGAGGAGTGTAGTGACCTGTCCATCTGACAGAAAGAAATATGACTGGAATGCTGCTCTACAACCTGTATGTCTCAACTTGTTTTCTTGAATATTTGATTCTTGTCGCCTATGTATCTGGATTAATAATATAGTAAGCGGAGGTGTCTGTCTCCCCTGTAGGCCTACTCATCAGCTACTTCAGACTGGCAGGTGATGTTTCACAGAGATGGGGAGCAGATGATGCCTATGAAGCTCTCTGAGGCTCATGAGCTGGGTTATGCATTTGACTTGACTGATGGAAGGCTGGTATTTCGTGCTCCGTATGGACAACCTGACTCATTCAGCACTGAGGTAAACAACTGATGCTTAATGTCAGTCTTGTAAAGCATGTAGTCCAAAGCAGGTTTTGATTTGGAGTCTCTTTCCAGGTGAATGGTGTTCCAGTAGAGGTGGTCCATGCAACTCTTGTTTCCAGACAAAGCTGGGTGGTCCTCATGGTCGACCTGGAGGCTGCTTGCTCCACAGGTCATTGCTACAATCTCACATTTTCCATAGTTTCTCTTTTTCCATGACGGTTAACAAGCAAAGCTGTAATGTTGTGTAATCTTCAGATGAAGGATCATATGATGACAGTGGCTACATGATGTGGGCAACTCCTGAGGTGCTGCACTCGCTGGTGTCCGGTCTACACAAGACACAGCTCAACATTGGAGTCAATGGTGAACTTGTGGAGCAGCCAGTTGCAGAGAAGAGGGGCTACATTGTGGAGAAGCACAATACTATAGTCCAGATCAGCATCCCCTATAATGCTGATGGAGGATACAGGAAGGTCAGGAAGCACGGTCGTGACCCTAATGTAGTTTATGTCAGCTAGAAGGATCAGGTTTATTGCATATTGAAAAACTTCTTCACAGGAAAGATGTGATGAGATACTTGGTTTTTGCAGAGCTTGGTGTCTGGCGACCTCTACGAGTTCTACATCTTTCACCTCTACTTGGAGCAAATCTCAGTGGAAGAGGACCAAGTTGACACCAGAATTCGTTTCCACAGGACGCTGGCGACGCCTATGCTGCCACGCCCTGTTTTTACTGAAAACAGTAGGTCTGATTACAAACCCATTCATCAAGTTGATGCAGCAATAATCTGATTGCCTTTTTCATTTCAGGAACAGTTCTTGAGGAGCGCATATTCACTGTCTACCTTGGAGACGTCCCTGAGGACGTTGAGTTGGCTTCTGTTAATTTGAATGGACAAGAATTTACGGTTCCACTTACAAACACAAGCAGCCACACCATCACAAAGGTTGTTCATCCCAACAACACTTATGGCTACACTCTGAGGGTGCCTTTTGATGACCCTGTTGTCATGCAGCAGGTAAAAGGTCTTTAATTTTGACCAGATGTGTGTTCAGATTAATGCTGGTTTTATACATGGAAACAGCCTGCTTGACTCAGCCAGAATTCTGTCTCCTAGTTCTCTAAAGAAGATGCAGCCATGCAGCACACACTGGACATCAACTACACACTGACCGTCTTGCCTGAGAACGAGCCTTTTCACCAGCTGGTGTCAGTCATGGCCTTATCTGATGCCTGTAAGTCCTTTTACTTTTTAGCTTTGGTCAATCCTACTCGTACATTAAGTGGTTAACCCTTTGTCTTGTCTTTAACAGCTCCTCCAGCTTTTGACGCTGTCTGTTCTGAGTCCGGCATCAGCTTCAGACTGGACCACCGGCCTTTTGACTACCTGTGGGTGATCAGTATCGACTCAGACCCGCTGACATCAGAGCTGGCAGCCCAGCATGGCTACATCATGAGCAACGACAGCCAGAGTCTGCTGCTCGACGTGCCGCTCTTCACTCATGGCTACGAGTACAAGGTGAGATGAGGAATGACTTGACGGCAATCATTTAGTTCTGAATATGGAGGTCAGTGACTAAGATGCACATGTTTTATAGGACATTACTTTGAATGGCTTCACTGGCACCTTCGAGATCCTCATGCGGGATCCTGAAACATCAGAGGTTCAGAGTTCAACTGTCAAGACTTGCCCGTTCTCCAATACTGAATTCATTAGTAAGAACATCAGTCTTTTTTCTTGTTCACTGTAAGGGCAGTTGGGCCTCCATATGGTTGGCATATGTGCTTAAACATGTCTGTCTTTAGTGTGTTCAACTGACGGGAAGATGACTGTGGCAGCTGACTTGTCTCTGGCCATCCCAAGTGGAGGAGTTCCTGCTAGAACCAACCTCCGAGACAAATACTGTGGACCCAAAGAGACGGACAGCACCAGGGCTCTCTTCTCTTTTCCACTCAACAGCTGTGGATCCATCGTCAAGGTACAAATTTCTGATGTAAAGGGTTGCATTTAATTCAACAAAACGACACTTGCATCTGGCGCTTGCACCAACATGTTATGCTTTTCTTTCTCCAGCTCGGCAAGGAGTATGTGACCTATGAAAACGAGATTTTCTTCAGCAAGAAGCTGCGTGCTCTGAAAAATCCAGCAGACTCCAGCTACGATATTGACAGGTATATCTTCAACCCAACCTCTCTGCCTTATGGCTACAAGAGGTGTAAATAAACAAACTATTTATCCCCCTTGTCTGGCAGAGTGACGATGCAGTGCACATATCCTCTGGCTGGACTGTTCCGCCTCTTCTCAGTGTACAGGTTTGAGTCTGACACAGTTGGTGTGGGCCGCATCGTGCATTCTGCGTACTCCACCGAAGGTAAGCAGTTCATATGAATAAACTACAACACTTTACATGATCGCCTGCTGACAATCTGACCTTGCACTCTAGGTCTAGAGAGTCCCACCATCAAGCCCACTACAGTACCTACTACCAGGCGCACCAGAAGACCTGTCTCATTTAGACCTGGTTACCAGCCTCCTGCTCAGTACATCAAAGTATCAAGCTTTCTAAACAGAAGGAAAGGTAGGTTGGTTGCTTGGTTATTTGAAATTTGGTTAAATGTAAGCATTTGTTCATCTTGAATTCTCTTCACAGGATCTAGAGGACCATCTCAAGCTAAAGTGACTCTATATTCTGGATTGTAATTGCATGGATTTTAAATATAAAGTTCAATAAATGTTTGTCTTAAATGCTCTTGTATTGTCATTGAGACTTTAACTTCCTGAACATGTAAGGACAAACCTTGGTAACTTGGCTGAGTAGCAGCAGTAACAAACCAAAAGCTTAGTGCAGGTTCATATCTGTACATGAGTCTGTTTCCTAGATACAGAGCATGATGCTTGAGCTGCTTGGTTGAACCATGAGTTTTAAGTGTAGTGTGACTTTCAAAGTCTGTTTATGGGTTTTGGAGTATAACTGCTTCTGTTAAGTGTGTAAAACCTTTCAAAATCTGAGTGCCTTAAATTCCTGTCATTATCAGTTGGAGCTCAAGACTAAAAGTACAGTACAGGTTTAAAAATAAGAACCTTTTGGCTGGGAAGAAGTGAGCTTATTAGATTTGTGGCACATTATCATTTCTGCTTGAGCTACAACCAAAGACGCCACCACGTTTCTTTCACACTGATCATCTTCTGTCTGGGACATCCCAAAATTGCACAGTATATACCAGGCTTTAGCTGGGACTGGCATAGCACACCCAAATCTTATGAGCGGTCTGTAGTACTTGTGGGTTATGCAAGCACCAGATTTTGACACAGAAGACTGACTTAAAAGTGTGTTTTGCTCCATCAGTTTGATAGTCTAGCTGTCCATTGATTTAGCATTGCGCTCTGAACATTATTCAAGCACAAGTCTCCTTATTGCCTGAATCAGTGACTAAAATGAGTAAGAAATGTAATGTTCTTAAAGTAAAATTAAGTGTAGTCACTGCATGACTCCTAGATATCCATGCATGCACAAGTAAAATGAGGAGCCCATGTGAAGGTCTTCCTGTGGCCTAACATTTCTGATACCCAACAGACTTGTCAGCTCCTAATGTTCAGTTTCCAGTCTGACATTGCATCCACTCTGATTGCTGTGGGAGCCGGGGATTCAGTTTTCCCAAACCATCACTAGAAACCCACGCCTGAATCTAACATTTGATGTCTATGTCGATGAGTAGCCATGCTGACGTACTTGTTTTGCCGGGGTTTTAAGAGTGCAGCGAAGTAAAACAAAGTGATGTGAGGCAGTATTGAGAAGACATGTTGATTTACAGCCTCAATAGCGTCCATCTTGTCCATAGATCGTTTCATTGCTATTCTGGTGCTAAAACGCCTTTGATCCCTGTTTACTTCCTGTCAGATTCTGCATCAACAAACCTAACAGGAAATACAGAGGAAACCACTTAGAATATTTATGTATGTTTGAAACAGTCTGTAGTGCTCATCATTGTTTTTGTTGTACCTCTTGACAACAGCTTCACAACAGTATTAGTCCCACCCATGGCGCTGATAGGCGAATTGTTAGTCCCTTCCTGCGCTCATTGGTTGTTTCTTATTTCAGCAGGGAAACTGTTGTTTCATGTTACAGTACCAAACAAATCAGTCAAGTCGGTGGAGTGGTCGGATTCCAAGGTCATGCACATTCATAAAACCAACAAGTGTTTGTGGAAAACAGACATATTTGATATCATGTGACATTAGCCCTTGAAAAGGTGATGTGAGGCCCAGGTACTGTGTGAGATGTGTCAACTGAGGGGCCTTCCTTTCCAGGTGACCAATGAGGAAGACGTTATTGGCATTTAAAGATTCCTGAGCACAGGAGGCCCCTTCACATTTCCATTCAGTCTTGGTGTGGACACATTTTTTTTTGAGACCCCCACAATAAGGACATGGAAATTAAATCTTGCCCTCATGTCTTGAGGACTGTCACCGAGCACAGTGGCTCTGACAATTCCTCTGTCTCCAGTCTCAGATCTGGAGGATTGAATACTGCCAAACTAATCATTCCACCTCCTGATCCATCGATGTATTGTGCCAGATATTTGTGTGGCTCATTGATGAGGCTTTGAGTTCACCAACCTATGGAAACAGACATAGGAAGCCAATTTTAAAGTCCACGATTGGACTTCTTCAATAAAGGGTTTTTAACTTTTGACGTCCTCTCAGGGAACACATCAGATAGTGACACCATTGTCTGGGAATCTACTCGCAAATGCCATGCCAAACTATCAAAGTCTCCACTTTTATTTACCATCCAGCAACGACTGAACTGCAGTGTTATGGCATTCTCGGAAGCCAACGGCTGAATTCGATGTCTGACTTCCGGCAGACAGCGATACAGCCTTTGGGGGCAGATCCCCGATTTTTGGGAATTCCGGTTTGAGTAGGCGAATTTCCGTTTCTGTCTTCCGTTTATATATAAGTAAATATGCTGAACCATTGCGATGGATTCAGAGTTTGCAGTGACAGTGCAAGCTATTAAGATCACAAGTTGATTATTTCATTAGACATGACAGCTCGTTTTCTCCTAACAGGTTGTCAGTTTTAGAAAACAAACAGCCGATTTCTCAAGAATTTCTCCTGAGATCACAGAATAATTACAGACAACTTAATGAGTCTGGTTAATTTAATCACACCCAATTTCAGCCTCCAAGATCACTGTCAGGAAAGAGTCATAACTGAACATTATCAAAGCATAAATGTGTAGTTTGTTTAGTGCAGGTATGTCATTAAAGCAGACATTTATAGTACCTGATGAGGTTGACCAGCTCCCATCTGTCTGCTTCAGTCAGCAGCTGCTCAAAGCCTGTCAAGTTGCAGCCGAGCCAATCTTTATCTTCAATGACAAGGACTGATCTAAATGCACGTCTTACAGAATGGCACAGCACAAGTTCTGCCAGTCTTATACTTGTAGTACGATCTGTTAAAATGGTCAATACTTGATCCGACATTCAGCTTAAGTCTGTTGCCACAGTTGTCAAGACACCAGCCGTGCATGCTGGCATGGCACTTCGTCTGAAACTTGCAATAGCGACTCGTTTCATGATAGCTGGTTGATTCTCTTTGACATAAAGCTCATTTTCAAGTTAATGTTATCAACTCATGATCAAGATAATAGCATTGAAAGAGAAATACATTTCTAAGCACAGCTGTTCTGTTTCCCAACTTAAGTCTAGATGTGACTAATTTTTTGCCATCTCCACTGAGCACTGGACTAACAGCTAGATGTTGCATGTTTTAGTCACATGGCAAGACAGATTAGTGTTTGTTGGGTCAAGTGGTGACGCTCAATCAGGCTACATTTTTGTACATGAGAAACTACCAATTTGTATACATAAACCAGGCTTAATATCTCAGAGCTGGGCCCCATTTCAGAAAGTGGGATTAGGGAAAATTCTGAGAAGGTTTAGTCTAAAGATGAGGGAAACTGAATTTTGTTTCACAAAGCTAGTTCAGCTAACCCTGAGTCAGTTACTTGGCAACCTGCTGAACATAAATGCATTTAAAAAAAAGCAGACTGTCATTGGAGACTTCAACCAACACCACTATACTTTTTTTTTTTAAAGAAATTTTATTGAGATTTACAGTTAAAAATACATCAAAACCATCCTCAAACTATGTTGGCATGTACTTTAGATTGAGAAGATCCTCTGGCTCCTGTGAAGAGAATATAGTATTTAGTAAGTTATCTGCAGATCATGAAATTTAGACAGGTTTTAAAATCAAGTACTGACCTTTCTTTGGCAGATTCCTCAGAAAGCTTGATACTTTGACATACTGAGCAGGTTGGTAGCCAGGTCGTATTGAGACAGGTCTTCTGTTGCGTCTGGTAGTTGACACTGGAGTTTGAAGCACTATAGTAGGCTTCATGGTGGGACTCTGTAGACCTAGAGCAAAAGACAAAACAGATTCAGCATGCAATAAATTGGGGATGGGGTTTATTCAGGTGAACCACTTACTTTCAGTGGAGTGCGCAGAATGCACGATGCGGCCCACCCCAACGGTGTCAGACTCAAACCTGTACATTGAGAAGAGGCGGAACAGTCCAGCCAGAGGATATGTGCACTGCATCGTCACTCTGCCAGACAAGGGGGATACATAGTTTGCCTTATGGGTACAAGAGGCATAAATAGCCAGATAGGTTGGATTGAAGATATACCTGTCAATATCATAGCTGGAGTCTGCTGGATTTTTCAGAGCATGCAGCTTCTTGCTGAAGAAAATCTCGTTTTCATAGGTCACATACTCCTTGCCAAGCTGGAGAAACACATAGGCACACTCACTGCCAGATGCATGTTTTAAAGGAATTAAGGCAACGGTTTGCATCAGAAATTTGTACCTTGACGATGGATCCACAGCTGTTGAGTGGAAAAGAGAAGAGAGCCCTGGTGCTGTCCGTCTCTTTGGGTCCACAGTATTTGTCTCGGAGGTTGGTTCTAGCAGGAACTCCTCCACTTGGGATGGCCAGAGACAAGTCAGCTGCCACAGTCATCTTCCCGTCAGTTGAACACACTAAAGACAGACATGTTTAAGCACATATGCCAACCATATGGAGGCCCAACTGCCCTTACAGTGAACAAGAAAAAAGACTGATGTTCTTACTAATGAATTCATTATTGGAGAACGGGCAAGTCTTGACAGTTGAACTCTGAACCTCTGATGTTTCAGGATCCCGCATGAGGATCTCGAAGGTGCCAGTGAAGCCATTCAAAGTAATGTCCTGTAAAACATGTGCATCTTAGATTGATGTTGAGAACTAGAGAATTGCTGTCAAGTCATTCCTCATCTCACCTTGTACTCGTAGCCATGAGTGAAGAGCGGCACGTCGAGCAGCAGACTCTGGCTGTCGTTGCTCATGATGTAGCCATGCTGGGCTGCCAGCTCTGATGTCAGCGGGTCTGAGTCGATACTGATCACCCACAGGTAGTCAAAAGGCCGGTGGTCCAGTCTGAAGCTGATGCCGGACTCAGAACAGACAGCGTCAAAAGCTGGAGGAGCTGTTAAAGACAAGACAAAGGGTTAACCACTTAATGTACGAGTAGGATTGACCAAAGCTAAAAAGTAAAAGGACTTACAGGCATCAGATAAGGCCATGACTGACACCAGCTGGTGAAAAGGCTCGTTCTCAGGCAAGACGGTCAGTGTGTAGTTGATGTCCAGTGTGTGCTGCATGGCTGCATCTTCTTTAGAGAACTAGGAGACAGAATTCTGGCTGAGTCAAGCAGGCTGTTTCCATGTATAAAACCAGCATTAATCTGAACACACATCTGGTCAAAATTACAGACCTTTTACCTGCTGCATGACAACAGGGTCATCAAAAGGCACCCTCAGAGTGTAGCCATAAGTGTTGTTGGGATGAACAACCTTTGTGATGGTGTGGCTGCTTGTGTTTGTAAGTGGAACCGTAAATTCTTGTCCATTCAAATTAACAGAAGCCAACTCAACGTCCTCAGGGACGACTCCAAGGTAGACAGTGAATATGCGCTCCTCAAGAACTGTTCCTGAAATGAAAAAGGCAATCAGATTATTGCTGCATCAACTTGATGAATGGGTTTGTAATCAGACCTACTGTTTTCAGTAAAAACAGGGCGTGGCAGCATAGGCGTCGCCAGCGTCCTGTGGAAACGAATTCTGGTGTCAACTTGGTCCTCTTCCACTGAGATTTGCTCCAAGTAGAGGTGAAAGATGTAGAACTCGTAGAGGTCGCCAGACACCAAGCTCTGCAAAAATACAATTTCAGGGAAGAATGTCAAGTAGTGGTAAGAGATCAAAAAGTCCCCCATACAAAAATATATAATTCCTAATTTACATACGAGGAGCCTGAATGTGTCTATACTGCAGAGTGATTGCAACTTATCAGAGTTTCCTGACCTTCCTGTATCCTCCATCAGCATTATAGGGGATGCTGATCTGGACTGTAGTGTTGTGCTTCTCCACGATGTAGCCTCTCTCCTCTGCAACTGGCTGCTCCACAAGTTCACCATTGACTCCAATGTTGACCTGAGTCCCATGTAGACCAGACAACAGCGGGTGCAGCACCTCAGGAGTTGCCCACATCATATAGCCACTGTCGTACAAACCTTCTTCTAGAGTACACCAATATTACAGTTTTATTGCTGTCCCGTCAAGAAGAAGGAGAAGCCACAGCATAAAAATATAATACTGACCCGTGGAGCAAGCAGCCTCCAGGTCAACCATGAGGACCACCCAGCTTTGTCTGGAGAACAGAGTTGCATGGACCACCTCTACTGGAACACCATTCACCTGGAGAGACTCCAAATCAAAACCTGCTTTGGACTACATGCTTTACAAGACTGACATTAAGCATCAGTTGTTTACCTCAGTGGTGAATGAATCAGGTTGTCCATACGGAGCACGAAATACCAGCCTTCCATCAGTCAAGTCAAATGCATAACCCAGCTCATGAGCTTTAGCCAGGCTCATGGGCGTCAGCTCCTGGTCCATCCTCTGGAACATCACCTGCCAGTCTGAGGCAGCTGAGGTGTAAGCCTTAAAAGCAAATGCAGATTTAACAGCTGTTAAATAATGTTATTGTATTCCAGCTGTAGGTGAGAAATTGCACCCATTTCCCAGACTGCTATGCTGAACATACCGTTTGGACAACAGCATTCCAGTCATCCTCCTTTGTCCCAGATGGACAGGCTACATCACTCCTCACAGACACCTACAGAGAACTCAAGGTTAGCAAGCTTCTGAATTACACTAGCAAAATGTTATGATTAAATTAACCTTACTTCCATGTAGTTGGTTTCACAGGTAACCTCTCTGGGAGACCAGGGGAGAGAGGGAGAACAGGTCTTGTTCATGGGATAGGTGACCTCCTTTCCTTCATGAGTCGCAATCAGGTTGAAGTTGAATGTGAACACGTCGTCATCCTGAAAGTAGAAAATGACAATGTCACACCTGTTCTGTACAGTAAGAGTCAACACCTGTATTACAGACTATTTATACGCACTGTGTTGTTAGTGTGACAGCTGAAGTAAGAGGCTCGGAGCTCCACATGGCCGGCTAGAGGGAGAACACTGACAGTGTAGCCACACTGAGCTGCATACTGCTCAGTGATGGCGTGCACGCCTGTCCCATCTGGAAGACAAACATTGTTAGACCCAACACGCCCCCGTACATCAACTAACCAGCTTCATTTTCAGGCCACACTGGAGTGATGGAAAAGATACTCGTTTTCAGGGGGGCTAATTTGTGGCGAAGCTGCCTGGGACTTACCAACAGCCTCAAAGTGAGGTTCATTCCCAGTGAATGAGAGATCAACAGCTATCATGAAGAAGCGATCACGACACTCCATAAGAAGAACTTCTGCATGAACAGACAAGTTCATATCTGAATACATGACCTGACGACTACAAGCCTCTGTTTTCAGACATTTCAAAGCTTACCATTGGGAATAGGATCACATTTTGCAGTTGCCCATACAGACAGGAGCAAGGTCACACTGCAAGACAGAAGCAGATATAATCTGCAAGCATACTGGCACACTAATGTTATGTCACAGTTTATAAATTGCATGAAATTAAAGCACCTCACCCCAGGCAAAACCCAAAAGCCATAGCCACTGATGTGCTGGCAGTGTCTAAAGCTAGCCTAGCTGCTAGCAAACTACACCTGCTAACCAACACAAGCTGAAGTGAACACTTGCTTGGTGTGTATCCTGATCAAACTGGCACCATGTCCTGCTCTCTGCTACACCAGCTTTTATAAGTCATTTTATTCACTGACCAATCAGAGGCCCTCAGTGTTAAAGCCACATGTGTAGCTCATCAGCAATCAAGCTGTCTTTCAATCAGCTGCAGCTGATGAGCTTAGAGTTGCCTTTCAACCTCATGGGTGAAAAAATGGACCATAAAATGTGGTGTAGCAGGACATGGTGCTAGTTTTGCCAGGATACACACCAAGCAAGTGTTCACTTTAGCTTGTGTTGGTTAGCAAGTGTAGTTTGCTAGCAGCTAGGCTAGCTTTAGACACTGCCAGCACATCAGTGGCTATGGCTTTTGAGATTTGCCTTGGGTGAGTTGTTTTAGAGACCTACAGGTTATTGAGTTTTATATGTGTTGACATTTTTGCATGTAAGAGACATATGCTTTTGTCCTACAGTGTTGCTTTACTCCTGTCTGTGTGGTCAGCTGCAACATGTGCTGGCATTCCTGATGGTAACTAAAATATTGGCTCACTGACCTACAATAATTAATAGGATGTCCATATTTGAACTCTAACTTGTTTGTGCACACAGGAGTCATTCATATAGAGTGTCATGATCGCCACTTCATGGCAGCTGTTGATCTCTCCTTCACTGGAGAGGAACCTCGCTTTGAGGCTGTTGGTAAGTGCCAGGCAGCTTTGTCATGCTCAGCCATCACTACCTAAAACAGGGCTAGGCAAACATGTTTGCCATCTTGATTTAAAGGGATATAAGAAAATGTTTCTTTAAAAATATATTCAGTTGTACAAAATGCTTGAGATTTAGGCCATTTCTGTCTGTTAAAACAACCGAAGAGCCCTTTTAAAAATGGCCAAACACCAGGGAAAAGAAACTATGAAAAACTCTCAAAAAGAAACAAAACAGTATAGACAGAATTCAAATAAAATATCAGGAACTCATCTCTTGTGTAATATTTACAAGAAATAATCAGCTCAAAATTAATTCAAATCGCTCATTTTACACAATTTTCCTGCAGTTATTGTGTTCACTATTTAGTTAAGTGTACAGTTTATCAGTAGTTCTCTGCTGTTATGCATTGAATAGAATATGAAATATCCTTAAAAGATATGTCATGTAGTCAGGGGTATTACGCAATGATAGACAAGGGATCCCTTAAGGAAAAGACTGGGAACCACTGCACAAATCAATGAGATCTCTTATCTACTTTTCAATAACAGGATTGGAGTGAATGGTGAGCTGCATTACTGATCTAACATTTCTCTTCCAGATGGGACAGGCGTGCACGCCATCACTGAGCAGTATGCAGCTCAGTGTGGCTACACTGTCAGTGTTCTCCCTCTAGCCGGCCATGTGGAGCTCCGAGCCTCTTACTTCAGCTGTCACACTGACAACACAGTGTGTATAAGTTGCATATAAAACAGTGTTTGACTCTTACTGTACAGGTTAGGTGTGGCATCCTATAATTTTCTACTTGGTCTTTCAGAATGACGAAGAGTTCACTTTTAACTTCAACCTGATTGCGACTCATGAAGGAAAGGAGGTCCCCTATTCCATGAACAAGACCTGTTCTCCCTCTCTCCCCTGGTCTCCCAGAGAGGTTAACTGTGAGACCAATTACATGGACGTAAGCTGGTTTACATCTCAGATTTTTCTTGGGATTTCTGGAGTAGTTTCAGATGTTGACTGTTTTGTTTTTCTCCCAGGTGTCTGTGAGGAGTGAACTCACCTGTTCCTCTGGAACAAAGAAAGATGACTGGAATGCCCTCAAACCTGTATGTTTAAATTTTTTTTTTTTTTTTTTTTAGAATTTCTCAGTCAAGTGCCACTTCAACACCTTAAATCTCTTTCAAGGCACATAGCTCCACCACTTCAGACTGGCAGGTGATGTTTCAGAGAAATGAGGAGCAGCTGCCGCCCATGAACATCTCTGACGCTAGAAAGCAGGGTTATGCATTTGACTTGACTGATGGAAGGCTGGTATTTCGTGCACCATATGGACAACCTGACTCATTCAGCACTGAGGTAAACCACCGATGCTAAACATATGTTTTGCAAAGCACCTAGTCCAAGGCAGATTTTAACTGAGTCTCTCTCCAGGTGAATGGTGTTCCAGTAGAGGTGGTCCATGCAACGCTGTTCTCCAGACAAAGCTGGATCGTCCTCATGGTCGACCTGGAGGCTGCTTGCTCCATGCGTCAGTATTTTTCCTTACTCTGTGGCTTATCTTTTTCCCTTTTTTTTTTTTTTTTTTGAAAGACCCTAGTTAAAGCTATAAGACTGTTGTAATGTCCACAGATGAAGGGTCATATGATGACAGAGGCTACATGATGTGGGAAACTCCAGATGTGCCGTCCGCGACTCCAGGCGCCACACAGCTCAACCTTGGCCTCAATGGTGAACTTGTGGGGCAGCCAGTTGCAGAGGAGAGAGGCTACATTGTGGAGAAGCACAATGCCACAGTCCAGATCAGCATCCCCTATAATGCTGATGGAGGATACAGGAAGGTGAGCAAGCACAAACTTAAAGTAGATTCACACGGGGCTTGGTAGCCTAAATCACAAAATTGCTCATCAGAGCATGCAATAGAAGAAACTAACTCTTAATATCTGAATTAGTGTTTTACTTGTAGTTTGAAGGAATACTTGCATGCATCTGTTGCAGAGCTTGGTGTCTGGCGACCTCTACGAATTCTACATCTATCATCTCAACTTGGAGCAAATCTCAGTGGATGAGGATCAAGTAGAGACCAGGCTCCGATTTCACAGGACGCTGGCTACTCCTCTGCTACCACGCCCTGTTTTCACTGAAAACAGTAAGTCTAATGACAAACTCAATCATCAGTTTGATGCAGCAATCATCTGAATATCCTCTTGTTCCAGGAACAGTTCTTGAGGAGCACACCTTCGTGGTCTACCTTGGAGATGTCCCTGAAGATGTTGAGTTGGCTTCTGTTAATTTGAATGGACAAGAATTCACAGTTCCACTTACAAACACAAGCAGCCACACCATCACAAAGGTTGTTCATCCCAACAGCACTCATGGCTACACTCTGAAGGTGCCTTTTGATGACCCTGTCGTTGAAGAGAAGGTAAATGGTCTTTTCAAAGTAGGTTGACTTCTGAGCCTTGCAACTGTCTGATCTCAGTCATGTTTTTGTCTCCTAGTTCTCTAGAGAAGATGCAGTTCTTCAGTATAAGCTGGACATCAACTACACGCTGACAGTTCTGCCTGACAACGAGTCTTACTACCACCCGACATCTATCGTGGCATTGTTCGCCAACATCTGTAAGTCTACTAAATTTGATAAAGTTAGATAGTTGTCATTGCTGTTGTATTGTAACCCTTTGTCTTGTCTTTAACAGCTCCTCCAGCTTTTGACGCTGTCTGTTCTGAGTCTGGCATCAGCTTCAGACTGGACCACCGGCCTTTCGACTACCTGTGGGTGATCAGTATCGACTCAGACCCGCTGACATCAGAGCTGGCAGCCCAGCATGGCTACATCATGAGCAACGACAGCCAGAGTCTGCTGCTCGACGTGCCGCTCTTCACTCATGGCTACGAGTACAAGGTGAGATGAGGAATGACTTGGTGGAAGCATCGACTCTTGTGTTGAGTTTTGAACATGATGATCAATGGCTGAGCTGCATGTGTTTTTATAGGACATGAGTTTGAAGGGTTTCTCCGGCACCTTCGAGATCCTCATGCGGGATCATGAAACATCAGAGGTTCAGGGTTCAACTGTCAAGACTTGCCCGTTCTCCAATACTGAATTCATTAGTAAGAACATCCTATCCTAACTCTAAGAAGTTGTGATTTCTGTATAAAGCTGACGCAATTAAACGCATCTTTCTTTAGTGTGTTCGACTGACGGGAAGATGACTGTGGCGGCTGACTTGTCTCTGGCCATCCCAAGTGGAGGAGTTCCTGCGAGAGCCAACCTCCGAGACAAATACTGTGGACCCAAAGAGACGGACGGCACCAGGGCTCTCTTCTCTTTTCCACTCAACGGCTGTGGATCCATCGTCATGGTACTGCTGCTACAAATCTAAAAACTATCCAATCTGAATGTCACGAATATTCACTATTTGCATGTTTCACGTACAGCTCAACAAGGAAAATGTGACCTATCATAACGAGATTGTCTACAGCAGGAAATCCCTCAATATGAACAAGGGAGCTTCTGATAATGCCACTGAGAGGTATGTTAAATGCTAAATTGTCAAAGAGATGCTGTTTAGCATGAGATAGCTGAGGTAGCGGCAAATAACCTGTCCTCTTGTTTTACAGGGTGATAATACAGTGCACATATCCTCTGGCTGGCCTCCATCGCCTCTTCTCAGTGTACAGGTTTGAGTCTGACACAGATGGTGTTGGCAGCATCATCCACACTACAAAGCCCACAGCAGGTAGAGTAGTTTCATCGCCTGCTGGAGATGACCGGTTATTGCTCACTCGTATCACAATTTGAGCATTTCTCCTCTTTCTGCACTGCAGGGCTGCTGATTCCCGCCATCAGGCCCTCTGCACCACTGAAAACTACACCTTCTACTACCAGCAGGCCAGCTAGACTACCTGCCATCCACCCCCCTGCCCGCTACATCAAAGTTTCTAGGTTCAGAAATCTCTTCAGTAGCATGAGAAAAGGTGAGACTGACATTTGAAAATCAAATTAAGAGCTAAAGTGACACTAAATGTTCTGAACTCTCTTCACAGGAGCCAAAGGATCCTCACAGACTAAAGCAAATTCTAGCCAAATTTGAAGGAAGTCTAATATTTTAAATGGAAAATTTGGAATTTAATAAAGTTGTTGTTCTTAGAGTGCTGTATTTGTGTTTTTATACAAACTTGTCGAACACCTACTACAGACAAATGATGCAGACACAGGAAGTTTTAACACTTTGAGACAAACTGTCTGCTAGGGTTGGATGTGGGTGAAAGCAACTTAAGATTTGTACATATTAAAGGTGGTAATGAGGATAGACCTGTTACCGCACCAAAACTGCAGTTTTCACCAGTAAACCTGTACTTTTATGTAACTCTAGTACCCATACTCTGCTATATTTCAGAGGAAAAAGTACCTTAGTATCACGCAGCTATAGTACCCAATTACCTCACAGGCAAGATTTTAAACGACACAACAGTGTTAAGTAGTTCTAAGGTTTATTTGCACAAAAGCAACAGAACTATACAAGTTGTGCAGGTAAGATGAGAAACCTCTTGGGTATAAGGAATGTCACTTTAATAAGCAAATGCAGTAGTCCTATAATCAAGAGAATTAAACGCGACAAAGGGTCGATATGCAAACAAAAGCAACATCAGGCAAAAACAATTTAAAACTGGCTCCACCTACCAATTGCAGCATTTGAGGAAAAGGCCTTTTTTTCATAGCAAGAATTTTGACTTCACAGGATAAGCACAGGTATTGCTGATGACACAAACAGTGGCTCATCTCAAGTGTTTCAGTGAGTGATAGTGAGCCAACAGGCACAACACCAGGAACCAGACATCAAAGCGGTTAAATGAAATTCAACCATCATTAATTAGTGTAAGTAATATTTACACCTGTGATTTTTCTACTGTGACAAGTCAAAATGTATTCCATGGAAAAACCCCCATTGGTCATACAACCTCACAAGTCGTTTACAATGACTAACTGCTGTTAGGGCACAACCTTGGTGAGGGCAACGAGTGTGCAGATGGACTGTTTCTGACTATTTGTTCAGAAAATCTAAGTTGCACAAATAATTGTTGCATCAGCTGTTTAGATGACCGGTGTCAGACAATCTTGCAGGCAAAGATGCTGGATGTGGAGGTCCTGGGCTGATGTGGTTACACTGGGTCTGCTGCTGTGAGGCTGGTTGGATGTACTACCAAATTAATGGAAACAACATTAGAGACGACTTATGGTAGTTCATGGGCAAGAGCTTTGGTAGACATTCCTGCAGTCAGCAATGCCAATGGCACGCTCTTTCGAAACTTGGGACATCTGTGGCATTATGATTGATCAAACTACTTTAATTGTGACCAGCCCAAGGCACACCTGTGTAGTAATGATGCTGTTCAATCAGCATCTTGATATGCTACACCTGCCAGGTGGATGGGTTGTCTTGGAAAACAAGTGCTAACAAGGATTTTAACAAACTTGCGACCAAATTTTTAAAGAGACAAAAATTTAGATTTTGAGAATAAATTCAAATCTATGGGAATAAAGTTGTAAAACTGAGAATAAAGTCTTAAATCTACAAGATTAAAGTCGTAAGTCTACAAGAATTTAAGTAATAGATCTACAAGATTAAAGTAGTTAATCTACAAGATTAAAATAGGCTAGTTAATCTACAAGATTAAAGTAGTTAATCTACAGGATTAAAGTCGTAAATCTACAAGAATTAAGTAATAGATCTACAAGATTAAAGTAGTTAATCTACAGGATTAAAGTCGTAAATCTACAAGAATTAAGTAATAGATCTACAAGATTAAAGTAGTTAATCTACGGGATTAAAGTAGTTAATCTACGGGATTAAAGTCGGAAATCTACAAGAATTAAGTAATAGATCTACAAGATTAAAGTAGTTAATCTACGGGATTAAAGTCGTGAATCTACGGAATCAAAGTTGTAAATCTATGGGATTAAAGTTGTAAATCTACAGGAATAAAGTCGTAAATCTATGAGAATAAAGTTGAAATATAAGATTAAATTTGTAATCTTTGGAGGAAAAAGGCCACAGATTATCACTGGAAAGTCGGGTAACATTGTCTAAAAATTGACGAAGGGTGAACAGTGTTGCGGGTGACAGTAATATAGTTTTAGCAGGACCAAAATAATACTGAAAACTGCCAACAGGATTTCAAGTCATACAATTACAGTTACAATGTCACATAAGGTGTTACCACCCGGAAACTGTTTATTGTATTCATTAATTTCTGCCAGTGGGTCACCAGAAAAATTATCCCCTGGAGGTTGTTGTGTCTAAGATTTTTTGTTCTTTGACATGGCCCTAATCCTTTTTGTAGATTGTATCTGCTGAGTGAGTTAAAAATCTTAGCTCTCTAACTTAAACCTGTGAGAAACAAACAAACAAACTTTTGTGTAAGGGAAAAATTCAAATATCTTTATTAGTTTGATAATGGTGAACAGGTAGATAAACGGGGTCTCTTAATCCAACCAGCAGGGGGCGCTAGCTGCTACCAGTTAGCTGCTAATGGACGTGACAGTTTATTCTGGACTTTCTCCTGACAACATCTGAGGTCGCTACTTTGCCAGTTAGTTGACTCTCCTCAAGCTGCTTAATTAAACACGTCAACCATGAGCTACAGTGAAGGACAATGCGCCGTGAGTTTTCTGTGTAATTCGTCTCAAATTTTCTGTCTAATTCAGCCCAAAATTTACTGTGACGACACAAACATGGCCCCGTGTTTCTCCTCCAGCAGAGGTCCAGGCAGCCCACCCTGCCTCCTTACTCCAACAGGACCCTGCACCACCCCTCCTTCATGCCTCAGTACATGGCTGCAGCCTTTGCACACCATCACACGGATTTTACGAACCAAACAGGTGAGTCAGTTTTTACCCACATGTCTGTTTTTAAAGTTTCAGCTGAGCGCCCATCCTCTCCTCTCTTCCCCAGTCCATCCCAACATCCCAGCAGAGTTCTTCTACACTGATCCCACCATGGTCTCTGGGATCAGGATCCCCAACATAGTCAGTGAGCTGAGGGTAAGTGAACTGTTGCCATGGATACCCTCATTCATACCTTCAATAACCTTGGGAGTTAGTTCTTAAAGACAGCATAAACACACACATTCATAAAGCTGAGTGTTGTAGAGATAGATAATGTGATACAGTTTTGAAAATACAATAGTTAAATGACATTTTCAGCACCATGCATCCAAAGGGAATCAAGACTGGATGAACTACAGTACTAATGACTAACTAATGCAAAAATTAGGAATACAGGTGAAAAGGTCCAGAACCCAGTTGTTCTGAAGTAATGTGATCAGATTGGATCAGATCTTTACAGTAAAAAAGGATTCTGAAATCGGATTACATCATGTAATCCAGTTTTGGTTTTGATCTGGATCAAATATTCAGCATGTGTTGTTAAAAGTTTTCCGTAGGATTGGAACACCTTTGATCTGACTTGTAGAGAAAACCCTCTGCACACTGTCCAACTTGCAAAAATAATGATTTTAATGCTGCAGTGTTTCCGTGACTACACCTTCATCAGGCACAGTTTTGTAACAAAGAGAAGCCATACCCTCGTGCAGTGGAAAGGCGTAAATATCAAACATCAATTTGTGTTACAATCACCAATATTATACACAGAGATAGAGGAAAAAAGAAGTAAAAATTACTTCTTGCATCTTGCATACCTTTGATCCAAAAATGGGGATTACTCTGATCCCAGCAGAAAAGGGTGGATTCAGGGTGGATTTCAAGGACAAAATGCAATTAAGCTTTTAAAATTGTTAAATATACATATACTAGGTGTGGGGGGAAAATCAATACAGTGTTTTTGTGTGGCAATATGAGGCACAGATGCCAAGTATCGATTTTTTTATGACATAAATTATTAATTTCCATACACAAATTGAATATGAAGGATATAAATTAGCAAATGAGGAAAAAGTAATAAATCACAATACATTGCAATATATTTTATCCCAATACTCAGCATATTCCAACACATTTAAAATCCCAATAATATTGTATCATGCCATAAGTATCATGTTAATATCATATGGTGGGGCCTCTTCGCCAAAACATTAAAACCACTTACAGATGAAGTGAATACATCGATTATTTTTGTTCCATTGCACTGTTCTGCTGGGAAACCTTTGGCCCTGGCATTCATGTAGATGCCGCTTGATGCGCTCCACCCACCCGAACACTGTTGCAGACCAAGTATCCCTCCTCATGGCAATGACACTCTCTGATGGCGATGGCCCCCCAGCAGGACAATGCACCGTGCCACACCCCAAAAACTGTTCAGGAATGACCCAAGGAATGTGACAAAGAGCTCAAGGTGTTGAACTGGCCTCCAAATTGCCCAGACTCAAAGGATTCTCTGCCAACGCCCTGATGCCAGACACCACAGGACACCCCCCAGAGGTCCTGTGTCCATGTCTCGACAAGTCAGAGCCAAGTCTGAACCAAGGAGTTCAGGCCTGAGGCCAGGTCGATGTCTTGAGCTCTTTGTCACGTTCCTTGGGTCATTCCTGAACAGCTTTCGTAGTGAGGCATTGGGCATTGTCCTGCTGTGGAGGGGGCCACTGCCATTGTGGAGTGCCGTTGCTCGGGGGTGTCCTTGGTCTGAGTGGAGCGTGTCAAGTGGCATCCACATGAATGCCAGGACCAAAGGTTTCTCAGCAGAACATTGCATTGTTACCTTAAGACTTTCAGTACTGTTGGAGCCATATGTTTGATTTGTGTTAAATGTAATATCCCCCCAAGCCACTAGGTGGCTCATGTCACTGGCTGAGGTAGGTCATGGTATTTAATGATGAAACCATGACTGGACTGATGCACTGCACTCCTACTAACTGCAACAGTGGCTACAGCACACTGTAATCAGATGTGATATAAAATACAATAGCATGTGGTGCTCTCTGTGCAGTGAGAGTGAACATCATTTTATGGTAAGGGATACTGTAATTTTTTTTAATCAAACATTTATTTAGACTGTGAGAATGTATTGTGCTCAGGTTGAGGTGACGAGGGGGGTCCTGATGTTGTCCTCTGTGACCTTTGGGTGGTGGTGGTGGTGGTGTGTGTAGAGGGTAGAGCTTATAGAGGGGCTCAGACAGAAGAGGACATTTAATAAGATCGGCTCAGTGCTGTCAGACAGAGCTAAGACCCTGACCAGGGGGCTGGAAGGAAATTGAGACCAGGGGGCTGGAAGGAAATTGAGACCAAAGGCAAAAAAAGGGGCAATGTGTTCTGACAGTGAGACATAGAATCAGCTTTATAGCCTTTAAATTTCAGGGCAAACTATCAAAGACCTGAGATGTTTGTATATTGTAAAGGGATTCACAAAATAATTGGAGAGCAGCACAGAAAAGGAAAGAGCATAAAACAGATGGCGAGGATGGCAAGAAAACAAAAAATGTATTTCTGTAAAAGTAAATATTGCAAACTAGAGTTGTTTGAATGTATGTCATGTTAGTTGTTTAGAAATTAACAGATGTGTAACGCTGCACAAGTCCATACTATTAGCCTAAATCACATACTGGGGTCACAACCGAGCCCCTATAGATCAGATCCCATAGACTGCCAGTGTTTTCTATGGATGTACATGATCAGTTGACTTGTTGATTAAACACTGCTACCCTTGCTAATCAGCATCAGAAACATTAGTCGGTTAAAAACTTTAATCATTTAGTAAATATGTATTTTCCTAAGAACATTGCTATACACCACCACACACTTCTAGTGGTCACAAGAGATGATGGAGATATATCGCTTTTGTTGTATTTCTCCAGTAAAACTTCTCCACCCTCATTTTTCTCCACTAGGCTTTCGACTGTTTCCAGCTCAACACTCCTCCACCGGTTATGTCCGCCTGCCTGGCTCCACCAACCCGTCCTGACCCATTCAGATCTGCACCACACCCCACTAGGGATCTGGGCAGCCTCACCTTGAAAATAAACACCCTCCACCCTCAAGTGCAGCCAAACCAAGTGATCGTCCAGCTCACCCAGGAGGAGGACCAGGCCGTCACTAACCTACTGACACTGCACCACCAACAGCCGATACAGAGTGAGGACACCCTTACTGGTCCGCAAATGGACTTTTCCATCTCGTTCCTTCACCCTGAACTTATGGACTCAACGTCAGCTGAAGGAGACTATAACTGTAGTCATGTGCAGTATCTGAAGGAGGCCAGTTTGCAAAGTGAGTTACAGCAGGGAAGATGTTGGTCGGACACAGAGCTTGAGGCAGCCAACACCCTCTTGAGTTGCTTCAGCGTGATGGAGAAGGACAAAATCTGGGCGCAGAACTGCAATACATTGGCGGTAACACTTCCTGATCCTGTGTCATACCAGCGTCATGAGGATGCATCAGTGAGCACTGGAACCCAACAAGGATCTGAGACTTTACCTCCATTAATAACTAATGATTGTACCCAAAACAGCGTTGGCTACGTCAGCTTCAGTTGTGCCAGGGAAGATGGAGAAAAAGGCTGGGGGGATTTGGGGTTTGTGGAGGGAAGGGATGCTGATGTCCATCTGCCAGTTGGCGAGTCGTCACCGTCCTCAGACTCTAAGGTAAAGAGCAGTTTGAGTGCCGCTGGAGGTTATTTCAAAGTAAAGGATTGGACGCTCTTAGAGTCTGAGGACGATGCTGTGCATGTACTCTTGAGCCTCGGAGAGACAGGAGCATTGTCTTAAACTTGAGGGTCTTCTCGTCCCAGGGTGAGTTTTTAAGGGACTTTTTCACTACCTCATTCTCATAATGGAAACGACCACTTGAGGGTTTTTTGCAGTGGTTTAATCTTTAATGTCTTTGACCCAGTATACCCTTAAATATTGTTTCCCAGTCTACATTTGAGTATTGGTTATTTACTGTATCAGTGTTAGATAAAAATAAACAGTTGAGCCTCAAGCTAAAAAGACACACATTTTTATTAAAAGCACTTCTACTGTTTTTGAAGGAGAGAACCCCCCACTTATTATTTACAACATATCGTACATTTACAGTCTATCCACAGACGACAACAAGCTGCAGGGAGAGCTACAGTATTATACAACGGCTACTGACACAAGCTAACAAGCTAACGTCATAATGGCAGTACAGCTCAGCCCACATTGACATGCATTTTCAAAGCTGTTGTGCTTGATCCTGATAGAAGTCCCGGTGTGTAGTCCTGCGTTCTGAGTTTATTCAAAGGCACTTCCTGATTAGATTTCTTTTAACAGTAACGGTTTGTTGCGTGGTGAGATAAATTCCTGTTGAGTTTCAGTGAAGATGATTCATTTACAGCATTCTTTTATCATAAAAACATGTCATATCTTGTATTCTTGGCCACCATGGTGACACCAGGTTGTTGTGCATGTCAGGAATGAGAGGATCTAACTTGTTTGTGCATGTGACAAGTAGGACACAAGAGGCGTTCACAGGAACACCCAACTCTTTTCTTCGCAGCAGGTCTGACATGTGCACAATCAGGTCTGGCAGTGGCCAGAATGATTGGCATTTCAAATGTGCAGTTTCAGTTTGTGCAGAGCAGAGGTTAACGCAGGGCTACATGCTCACAAGAGGAGGTACGCTCAAGATGCTGATATCTGTTATATAATGCATGCATGTTCACATAGTTTCTGTCAGTGCCAGTAGTAGTAAATGATCTACCTCGAGCTCCCAGCTGCTTAAGTGCACACTCACGTACTTGATGACTGCAGGTCTGTTATGACGTCTCATGATCGTCACCCTTCTCCTTTTGTCTTTCATTTCCCGGTTATTAGAAACCGACACTTTAACTATAAAGTCCCTGAATAGTCTTTGTACAGAGTTAACTCCTGAAGAGTTTGTATCCATGACAACAACTCAATGTAAACATCCTCCATCCATCGATCAATGAGTGGTGTTGGCCTTGCTGTTGGCGACCAAGCTCGCAGCCTGCATGACTCTGTAGCGCTCTCGGAGGTTTCGCCGCCTCACGTGCTCGTTGGTGATCTCTATGACGTTTCCTACAGGGAACCAGCCCTTCTGACCGTCGGACAGGCGGATGCCTTCATAAAAGCCTAGGAGGAAGTAGGAGGAGAGGAGGGGGGGGGTGGGAGGAGAACAAACAAGGGAAGATTGGAGGTTTCTGTATCGTTCATGCAGAGAAAGTGAAAACAAATCAATAAACTGCTAAGGTGAGAGGGTTGGAGGATTGAGGCAGTTACGAGGATCGGGTTGTATAAACAAGCAGAGTCAAAGGAAGGGGCATAATGATACAAAGTCATGTCAGTACGTTCGACTTCCACTGTCTGTTCCACATTTTAAACCTTCGTAATCTGTTTAGATCCACAGACACTGATAATGCCAAATGTAGAGAAGTGGAAAAATTAATTTGACGCAAGAACAGATTCATATCACTTCAGTTTCAGCTGCAGTTTTGTTCTGTAAAAGAGGAAATGTTTATAATCCTTTTATGATCTTTTTTTACATGTAACGGCCAGCTTGTTTCCATGACAGTCTGAAAAACAAATTAAAAGACAGCTCTTTGGTCCAGGTTTCCCTTCATGTTCTTACCCTCATTGGCTTTGCGGATGACGTTGATGATCTCAGTGGGCTCCAATGTGAGCTCGTCTGACTGCTGGGCAATGTACTGCTCCACGCACTGCACCTGAGGACAATCTGACACACACACACACACACACACACACACATAACTGTAAGAAACTTCGGATACGACACACAACCAACCACAAACTGTAGTTTCACTTTGTGTGCATTGCGTGTGCGTGTCCTCACCCCAGTCCTCGTAAATCACTTCATTGTCGTCTGTGTCTGGGTTGGTGGGGTTGGGGAAAGCTGCCATCCACCTGTGCATGTCTGACCTGTTGACAGAACCAGCTTATGAAATAACAATCAAACAGATTTGCATCACTTTTGTTGCAACATGAAGGTTGTATTTTGGTGAAATGCAAATGGAAAATCGTGTATCAACAATGTCTCATACTGTATTTAAAGCTCCTTTGTGGACATTTTTCATGTGACTGCTGTAGGAATTTGTATTTTATAGTGTATGTAGAGCGTAAGAATAGATTTACTATTCTTAGGTTCTTAGAGCTACTCACTGGGTGGGAGCTTTGAGCAGCCTCTCCATCATGCGTCCCTGGTGGTTTTCCAGCAGCGTGAGGTTGAAGCAGTTCTCGTATGGGCCGCAGCTGCCCCCACTTTCATCTATAGACTGCACCTGCACCAGAGAGCGATGGGCGTGATCCAGTATCACAAAACGCTCCGCACTGTTTCAAGACAAAGAAGGGTGAGTTGGTTTTTTTGTTTTTGTTTTTGTGGATAAAGCAGGAACATATTTGTGATAGTGATAAACAGTGATAAATACTGAAGGTTTATGTATTGAGGTTTATTTTATATGTTCTGTGTCATTGTTTCTTTTCCTATCTGCTATCTACGTTGCATCAACAGCAGTGTTTGAAATCTACTCTTCTCTTCCTCTCACTTCTCTTTAAGCACTACTTCCCAATACATTTGAGGAAGTTTGGAGTCATTTTGCTAGTGATAACACTCTGTTTAAGAGTCATGATTGCTTTTGCGGTCAGTGGTCACATTGTCCATGGTTAAGGTGGCATTATGAAAGCAGGTGGAGAACTTTCCTCTGCATAGCTTCCAAGAGGACTGGCTGCATTCTTATACAGCCCAAATGTGAAGCACCGTACTGAACAGTGAGATAAGTGGCATTACTTTATATCTATTATTTTCCAGAAGCAGCTTGAGCAAGGCTTACTAGCTTTTTACTGGCAGTAGTTGACCATTGGGTGCTGATTCAGCTCTGCCTCATGAATTATAGGCAAAGATGCTTAATATTGCAGGGCACAGCGTGCTGGGGCTGATGTTTGACACACATTGTTTTATGTAGGTCATTGTAACGTGAGGAAGTGTTCGGCACAACTTGACTTCTGCAGAAGTTTAAGAGGAACGTGGCTGAAATAAATTTCCCCAGATGAAGACACCTTATGAAGAATTCAGCCTGACAGCAAACATTTGGAGCAGCTTCACAAGTACAGACAAGATTCTATTGTTAGATTAAAATCATGAGAGCTTTATCTCGATTGGTGCACCTCTGTGATTTGGATGGTTTGTTGTAACGTGGTCATAAAACTCAATCCGAGCTGTCTTAAATCAGTCTTTCTCTCATCCTCACATTACAACAAAATCAAACATATTTAATACTATTGTTACTATTAAGTTTTAACCATGGCTCAAGCAAAAAAAGAATTTCAATGATGTGAACATTGTCAACACACAACTGTGCTCTCTTCAGCACTAAACAAGAAGCAGCAAACCCAGTGGACAGTAAACATGTAGAGGCAGAGGTGAGGCACAACAATGTGTCTCTTGTACTGTGAAAAAGTAGGAGAAACTGGTGGAGTTATGGATAGAACAAGAGTCGGTGTATTATTCGGCGTCTATCAAATCCACCAGCCAGCACTTATTTTAGTGAGAAATCTTAATTTTGAATTGGTTTACCCCTGATTCCCACGGTCTCCTTCTACTATTATAACACAGCAAACCAACGGAAGCTAGTAGCAAGTTTAGGCGACAAAATCCAACATGTAAAGTTTGTAGGCAAACACAGTTTATCTTCATTACTTGATGTCGAATTCACAAAAAATACTGTCAGCATATGATGCCTTTAATCTTGTGTTTCTAGAGTTATGTGTGAGTGTGTGACTAAAAGCTCACATTGTCTTAAGATGTGAGAGGGTTTCTTTTCAAAGTCGTCTAGTGTATGGTAGGCATAAGAGTCTACAGCCATGCTATGTTAAACTAGTTATACTAGCTCTAAACAGAAAGTACAGCTGAGTCTGATGGAAATGTCATTTGGTTTGCAGGTATTTGGTCTTAAGCCAAAGGTTGGACGACTTGAAAATGTAGCCTGATGCCTCTAGGGGAAACGTCGGAGGATCACAAAGTCACCAAGTGGTGGACCTAGCAGCCTACCCCAGACAAACACATTGCCCTCCCTAGAGCCACGCCACTAGCGTGTCTCTAACTGGTGTTGAACATCAGTCAGTTCTGCCTCACCCTTTCTTGGCAGCGATGATGAGCAGATCATTGAAGAGGAAGAGGTAGACCGGGATGAACTTTGCCCTCATGTTGAAGAGAGTTCCTCCTTTGGACATTTCCTGCAGCTCTCCCTTCTTCTCCAAGTATCGTGTCTGGGAGATGATCGGGATAGCCTGGAGAGGAAGACACAAGCAAAGGAAGGACCGTTTAGCTCCTTTACAAAATAAATGTGCAAGTAGCTCAAGTCCAACTAAAATTCTAACAAATAATGCAAATAATGTGTGTAACTTCACCCTGAGCTTGTCAAATTCCAGTGTGTGAGAGACCTGAATCAGCTCTTCCATCTGTCTCATCTTTCCCACCTGCGTGTTACACTCATCGATGATCTGCGTGAGATTATTGGAGAGGAAAAAAGAGAAAGAGAAGAGTTGAAACTTGCAACTACCTGCAATGCAGCGGTCTGCAATTATCTGAAAACCTGCCAGTTTACACTAATGCGACTAGAGGAGACAGTGTATTGTCTCCATAGCAACAACTGTACTTCCATTGTAACTTCGAGCCATTTTTCAACCTGGCTCCTGTTTCCCCATGTTTTTGTGTCTAAGTGACAAATGGGAACAACAATATCCAGTATTGAGAGAGAGGGCAAGTGTATGACAACATTACTGAAAGATCCCTAGAGATAAACCTTTTTGTTAAAGAGTAAGATCCTTTAGTTTAACCAGAAAGGGCCCCACAATTGCTATCGGCAAAGCCACCAGACTCCATTGAAATAAACAGTGATTTCATCATGTATAGAGTCAGAATATTTTCACATCTAACTGGGAGAATTAAGGTTTTATTTCAGTCACACCAGAGCTGGTGATTGTTCAGTCAGTGTAAAGACAAGTTGTTTGTTTCATTTTGCTTCTGTTGACTTTGAATGAAGTTTGTTTTACCATGATAAAATTACCGTTTATTTAAATGGAATCTGGTGGCTTTGACGATGGCGATTTCGGGGCAGTTTCTGGTGAAACAAAAAAGATCTTACTCCCTGAGAAAGGTCTGTCTCAATGGGGTTCTTTTGCATGATGTCGTCAGACACACAAAAACAATCTGAGCCTGTCAGTGGATGTACACTGCTTGTACATTGCAGCACTCTCGCTCAATACTGGACCAGTTTCAAAAATTGTTTTCAACATTAGTCATTGAAACACACAAACATGGTAAAAGAGGGTCCAGGTTGAAAAACACAGGAGTTACCCTTGAATCTACAGATTATTTTTCTCTCCACACTTACAAACCTCACATTGCCTTCAGCTGTCGTTACATAAAACTGGCTGCTCCTCATTGGGAGCATCAGGTTCGTTCCTTTCACAAATGTCTCCCTGTTTGAGAAAACTCACACTCTCTTTGTCCTTAGTGACACGTATGACTCACTGTCACTGCGGAGCTCATTCAATAGGAAATCCTTCACTCAGACAATGGCTGACGTCAAATATCCAGAGGCATGCGAAGCACTCGGGAGTCAAACGATATGGATTTGTAGGCAGACAAGAGGGTGAAGAGTGAGGGGCGTTTACCTTCGACACCCAAGTCAAAGCCTTGGAGGCTGTCTGCTCCTCATTCGTCCTCTCCTTTGTTCTCTTCAGGATGTTCTGAAACAACAAACAACTTCTTTTCTATTTCTGCAACGGACAAACAGCATCGACAGGATACATTTTTTCCATCTACATGCAAATAAGGTCATGAGGTTGAGCCAAGGTGTGCCCATATGTTTGCTCGTAGGTCAAGAGGCAGTGACGGGGATCAGGGGAAAATTACGCTGAAATGTTGACATTCCACGAAGCAACACACCGTGATGAAGTCAGGCTATTGGCTTTCAATGGCGTGTAGCACGAAAAGAGAAGGTTCAGTTGTACAGAATGTACTGTGGCAATCCGTTCAGACACGAGGAAATAATTAAAAGGTTGCAAAGACTAACTGCATTGTGGTCACATACCAGTGACATAACTGTGACACAGACCTCTTGAGCTTCTTCCTTAAAGGAGAGGAAGAACACCTGCACACTGACTCAAAACCACAATCTGATCAGTCATTACTACCCTACAAAGATCAAAGATAGCGTGCAGGAATGACTTTTCTACAGATGCTGTTTTCTAGCCAAGCCTTGCATGCACACATGATGTGTATAATTATGTTGTTACTTTTCTACTTCAAAAGATTAACCAACATTTTGGGAAATATCCTCGTTTGGGAGTCAGATGAGAGGACTGGCTACAACTCATATGCCTCTATGTTAGGTATTGAGCTTAACCTAGGAGGCAATTAGCTTAGCTTAACTTAGCATAAAGACTGGAAACAGGGTACCAAAGCTAGCTACTCTGGCTCTATCCAAAGTTTAAAAAAAAATCGATATAAGCCTCTAGCTCAGTGATTAAAATGTTGTGTCTCTGTTGTTTAATCTGTAGAAATTGAAATATAAAAATGCTCAATTGTGGTTTAGCTGGGTGCTTATGACCTGTAGCTATATTTTGGCTAACAGCAGTCAAACACAGAGCCAGGCTACGATACTTGGCAAATTGCTAGATTCATTGAACTATGTCTTAGCTATTAAAGTCAGGCTTCTCACACAGTTCTACTAATGAATTTTCCAAAACTTTTCCTTAGATTTTACCCCATTTCCATGACTTTATCGAAGTACTTTAACATGGGTTGGCCTATATAGCAATACAGCTATACATTATTAAACATGCACTTTACCGTTAAATGTATAGATGTTCAGACCATGACACCTATTGATTCATTCAAGTATGTATATTTGATGAAATCACCAGGTGATGTTAGGCTAAGTGTTGTCTATGTCTATAAATAACCCACCTGTAAATAGCCAGCTGTTTGATCTACAGGCTGAGATTTCGTTGGAGACGACAGCTCAACTGTATGACTGTACTGCAGCAGCCCCCCACTCAAGCTAACGTTAGCTATGCATCAGTAGTAACCAGCACCATTTCAAGATTCACCAAACTGACAGTGAATATTAACGTATCTTATGTGCTTCAAATTTCAGTGTAAAAAGCCTTGGTTAACCTGCAAAAACACAACAGCTTTTCGGAATTTTCATGTTTATTTACTGATTTGACAAAGAGGATACAGCCTTGGCGATGATGCGATGCCGGGCTGGGCAATGTGTATCATGTAATACTGGGGACGTTTTAACGGTCACACAACACAACACTAGATTTTAAATTAGTAATACAAGGAACGTATTTTGCAAAACCTTAACACGTGTTTTGGACAATCCATCCATCCATTTTCATCCACTTATCCGGGGCCGGGTTGCGGGAGCAGCAGGCCAAGCAAAGCATCACAGACATCCCTCTCCCCAGCAATGCTTTCCAGCTCCTCCTGGGGGACCCCGAGGTGTTCCCAGGCCAGATGAGATATGTATCCCTCCAGCGTGCTCTGGGTCTGCCCCGGGGGATCCTACCAGTGGGACGTGCCCGAACCACCTCTAACGGGAGGTGCCCAGGAGGCATCCTGATCAGATCCCCGTATCACCTCAACTGACCCCTTTCGACATGAAGGAGCAGCTCCTTCCACATGTCCGAGCTCCTTACCCTATCTCTAAGGCTGAGTCCAGCTACCCCACAGAGGAAGCTCATTTCAGTTGCTTGTATCCCCAACCTCATTCTTTCGGTCACTACCCAGAGCTCATGATTATAGGTGAGGATTAGGATGTAGATGCTTCGCTTTCGATTTACTGATCCAAAAGCTGTTTTGGACAATGTCTATTCAAAACGTTTCCGAAACATTTTGCTTACTCGAAGCCATTTCCAGGCCAAAAAGCAGTTTTTCTAATTTGGTTCCATGGGAATCCTGTAAACGGGAAACAGACATCTTTTTAGTCCCCCACCACAGTTTCCCAGTGGTATTATTGTTGGCACCACTGTCGCAAAGACAACCAGTTCGCTTTCCGTTGTCCTCACAGCCTAGCAGCTACCAACGACAGAGGACACATTGCTTTTGTTTTCCGCAGTTGTTCCACTGTCTGCCTTTTCCGCCACTAGTGATAGTAACTGCAAAGAACTCACACTTTGGTAACTGTGGATAGCTACGAGAGCTGTCCTCTTGCTGTTTTGATTTTGTAATGGTTGATGCATTCTCTTTGTCATGTAAGTCAGGACTTCATTTTCCTAGGTGACCGTACCTGGTTGCAGTCATTATTCTACAGCCATTACATTGTGTGAACAACATTTACTTAATGATGATAAAGCAAAAAAACATTACCATTGTTCCACTATAAAAACATTTCTACAGCAAGATTTAATCAGTGTTCCTGTGATGTTTCTCACCTCAATGAGCATTTTGATGCGTGTTATTCGCTGGAAGGGCAGCAGCAAGAAGGACATGAAAGGCAGCCGCTGGCATTGAGGCGACTCTTGGAGACGAGTGATGACCGAAGCAAACTGAGAGTTGTTCTTCCTGTAGACACACATATATGGTATGTAATGCAGCTGTAAGATTCATATGTTTCTAAAACAGATAAAGGAGAGAGCACGGTGGTTTCAGACGATACAACATCTGACAATGAACTCCTGCTTTAGCATATAGTTTTCTTGGCATATACAAAATGCTGTCGATAGATACAACGGAGAGAAGGATTTTCCCCAAATTCCCTGAAATCTTAAACTAGTATAATTACAACAACTTTAGAAAATTCCTTACATGAGTGAAGTGTAGATCTTCTCCTGGTAGATCTGGTTGCGGACGTAGTCGATGTAGGCAGGGAAGTTGTGCTGGGCGTGGTAGTGGATAATGTCACAGATGTCAGGGAAGACCAGGTCCTTGAATATGCGGTCCTCCAGGTCCTTCAAGAACCTGTAGTCAGACAGCAAAGGGTTCATCAGACACATAAAACCTTGTTGAACCATGAAGACAAAGACTTACAATGCCTTAACTGACCGTGGCCCGGCCTCAGTTCAGGAAATGACTCATTGCATTTTTCCTTTTCCGTCCTATCTCTTGGTCATGAGTGACCTCATGCTAGATCAAGTCATAAATCACCTTCCTATTTCCCTTTTCCTTTATCTCCCTCCATCCTGCCATTTCTCACCTCTCGCTGACCTCTCGGACCCTCAGGATGTTGGAGAAGAGGGTTTTCTTGTCTCTGATGATCATCGTCTCCTCCAGCTCCCGGCTGTCCAGGAAGTGTTCGGTCAGGACTCGCAGGGATCGAAGGTAAGAGGCCTCAGATGTCAAAACCTCGAACATACTCTGCCAGGGAAAAAATATTAACTTTAGGCTTAAAATTATACTGTGGTGCAGCCTATTCTGCACAGACAGAGCAGGGCTTCTTTGTATCTGTGGTTTCCTGTATAAAACATTTGCAACAGTTTCCTACTTGGATGAGCAAAAATTCAGGGTTCTTTCTAACACCAGCATTTAAAATATTCCTTGTAAATGCATCACTAATCTGTCACTTCCTGTTCTTAGAGGGATTTTTCCACTTGAAAAGTCCTGCCTGATGTTGGAAAGTCGGAGCAGTGACTGTAAAAGCTTTCATGAACTCGGGATAGGAGAGTGAATCGATATTATATTACAGGAGTGAGTGATACCGTGAGGCCAAGTGGACCTTGATTTAAATAAAAATATCACATTATTACTTTAAGATGTGATTTAAAACCTGATACTGCAACTCTCCCCATCTCTCATCATTGATCTCTCCTCAGTACATTAGCCTCCCCCTCCTCTCCTCACATCAGTCCCTCACCTCCTGGTACTTGCACTGCTCAGGGGTGAGTTGCTCCAGCACCCCTGCCTCCCGAACACCTGGGAGGTCCTGCCACAGGGTGCTCTGGCCCGGCGTTGGAACAGGGCTACTCTTGGGTGCTCCATTACCAGTTGCAGTTCCAGTCCCTGACTGACGGGCTGTCCAGTCCATGGCGTAGTCCGCACTGGTTTTACTGATGTTGCGACAAACTGTCTGCCGTCGGATCTCCTTGGTGATGACGGTGGCGCGGTACGTCTGGTACAGAGGCTCTAAGGGGACACAGGTCACAGATATTCACAATTGTAGACCCCACAATATAATGGTGATGGCTAACATGACAACATACTGACAATGTGTTTCAGTGGCCTGATTCATCTTTGTCTTTTTATGTTTTGTTTGTTACAGGTGTCAGCCTTACCATCCTGCAGCCGGGACTCCCAGTTGAATGAGGACTCCCTCCTGAGGGAGCGGCTCTTGACTGGACGCCTGAAACAAAATAGTGAATGACAAAGTTAATGACTTCTCCGTACACACAACAACACCAGTCTTCACTTACAGGATATGACCGATTCTATATTTTTCTTCTTGTCAACATATCCCATAAAAAGCCAAAACCAACAAGGTGTCAACTGCATCTCTTAATACTTCCCAACGTCTGTACTCTGACTGTGGCTCTCAGCCCATTTCTTCCAAATTGAGACTTGAAGGGAAACATAGCAACTTTTTGTGTCTAAGTGACGAATGGAAACAGTTTTTGAAATTACCCCAATATCGAGAGAGAGCGCTGCAGCTGTAGCAGTGAAACAGGCTGCACTGTTCTTCCAATGGGCAAGTGTGCATACTCAATTTAAGTCCACTAAAAGTTCTTGTTTTGCCACTGACAGGCTCAGATTGTGTCTGACAACATAATGGAAAGGACCCTACAGAGAAATTACAGTTTTTCTGTACCTTTCATTGGTCTGTTTGTCATTGTGACCAAGACTCGCTCAAGGAGAAGTCTCATGAGAGGTGACTTGTTGCGGGAAAAACAACAATGGAAACATTAGTGAGGGTTGGAGACAGGACTACTGGGAAGGGTTTGTTGTGTTGGAGAACAGAAAGTGAAGCTAAGTGTTATCGTAAGAATTTCAAAGTCATGGCTGAAAAGTTGGCTGATATTTACAATGTGGAAATGTCAGCAAGATTTCAGAACAAGATTTCTCCTTGAGTGAGACTTGGTTGCACACATCAACAAACAGACAGGATGAGGAAAAGGGTCTTTTCCATTATGTTGTCCGGCACTTAGAATAACAATCTCAGTCTGCCAGTGGCAAAAACAAGCTCCTTCAGTGGACGTAAATATACAGTGCACACTTGCCCGCAGGGATTACATTGCCGCCTGTTTCTCTACTACGGCTGCAGCAGTCTATCTTAATACTGGACCAGTTTAAAAAATTGTTGTTTCTAGTAGTCACTTAGACACTAAAACATGGGAAAATATGATCCAGATTACAAAAAAAGTAGGGCTGCCCCCTATTAGTCGACCAAACGTTAGTCCGTGCTCTTGAAAGCTAGCACAAAAAAGCCACGAGAGTAGCATCCAGCGCCTGACTTCACATCTTCCAGGCGGTTAAAGACACGGCATGTGTACGGCCCCTAATTTCCAGGGCTGGTACCTGCAGTTATTCCACAGGCTAGTTAACAACATGTCGGGCAGGAAATCCAAAGTGTGGGATCATTTTGAGAAGGTGAAGGACGAACCCAAGGTGATATGTAAACTCATCTTCATTGGTCGACTACAAACATGACGTATCATCTGAAACATGGAAGTAGCTACATGCCCATTAGCCACTTAGCTTGATTAAAATAAGCTACGGTGCCCATGTTCATGGCATTAAAGAAGCATGTCATCTAGTGCAACAGTGCGGCTCATTGGTGTGTGTTTGGACAATAATGGATTTCTATGACTCGGAGGATTAAGCTACATCAGGCAGACAATACCTGTTAAAAGGATCAGTTCATTGATGGTTTTGGTCTTTTCATGGGATTTTTTTTTACAAATAGAAAAACATAAAACATCCTCAGCCTTATCCTTTTAAACAATTGAACTCACGGTTCTTCAGCTGTGTCCTCTCTCTCTCCTTCATTCCCTCCATTCTCCTCTCCTTCTAAAAAGACGAATCCATGTCATCATTGCTTTTGATTACACAGAAAATTAGCACTTTGTAAATCATTCATGTCTCATCAGGCAAAAGTAATAACGTTTGTTCACTACAAACCTTTTTTCGGTGTAAGGGATTGCAGTGAGGCACTGCTGAGCCTCCTGGGGTCTGTCTTTGGCGGTGGAGGTGGGGGTCTGTGAGGGCTGAGTGGGGGTGGAGTGATGGCCCGCTGGGGGCTCTGCCCGCTGGTAGTAGAGCCGCTGGGGGACGAGGGCCGCAGGGTGCGCCACTCCTCCAGTGTGGGCTGGGGGAGAGGAATGCCGCCACGGTGCACCGGTGTGAGGCTGCGGCTGTCCTGAGCCACAGGCATCCTTGGCGGGATGGCAGGCGGCACGTCCTCTGGGCTGGAGATGGGTTCTATGTTCATCTGAAACTCAGATGTTGGGTCTGAGGTGCTGTAGGAGAGTTTAGACCGACGGGCTGGTTTGCGCACTTTGATTTGAGGAATTTCCAGGTGTGTAATATCCACTGTGGTCTTTTTAGAAGTGGGGTCAACCACTGGCACCGGAAGTGTGGCCTCATAAATGTTTTCTTCTTCGTTTTGGGTGGGTATGTTGTGGATATGTGGTGACTGAGCTCGTTTTGGGGGAACAGGGGGGGACTGAGAGCGAGTGACAGCGAGAGAAGTGAGAATAGAGTGAGGGCCCGGGTCCGAACGTCTCCTGTGACCGTCGGCGATCAAAATATCCAAACACTGGTGGAACTTTGCCTTTTCTTGTTTCAACACTTCACCCTCATCAACCACTGACGTCCTGTCCACCTCATCCCCTGCCTCGCTGTCCCCTTCCCCTCCCCTCACTTCCACATCAACCTCCTCCCAATCCTCCACATCCTCATCCCTCTCCTCTTCCTCATCAGTCTCAACCTCCTGTCCGCCTCCATCCTCCTTCTCCCTGCCTTCATCCGTGTCCACAGGCACCCATATTAGTTTCATGCCAGGCCACTGGAGGTGGCACACACAGCTGCAGCTTGGGTCGCAGCATGGACTGAGAGGCGTGTTTGGACTGTGCTCCGCCTCCACTTCACCTCCCCCAGTTAGCTGAATCTCCACCTCTTTCCCATCAGGCTCTGCATCGAAAAGAATCAACAAAGATTAACAGATTTGAAATGTTAATGATATTTTAGTCCTACCTAATGTTACTGTTGAAGGAAACACTGAGATGCCTATTTTCCTTCAGGCTAAGCTAACGGGTGTGAATGACCCGTTTCCTGCACACTTCTTTCCTACATGTGTATCCCCAGATAGGGCAGCTCACTTTCATTAAGAGCTTTTTTTTTCCAGCTACACATGGCACACACTGGACTGTCTAGTCAGCAGTTCATCACTATGCAAATACAGCCCGTCTGCAAGTGGTGTCTTCAAATATTCATGGAAAGTTTGGAGCATTTCATGGGGGGGAAAAAATCCAATATTGACAAAAGGAAATGGAAGAGGTGGAAGAAAGAGAAAGGAGAGAGAGGATGAAGGTTGAAGGGGTCAGTGCGCGAAGACATTAAAGAAGAAAGTCAGTGAGAGATAATGACGGGGTGTTTTGAGGTCAAACTGAATCTTACTATAAACCAACACAGATGTCTTTTTAGAATATATATATTTAAATAAAGATGGATAGAAGATTGAACTTTTTACACTTTTATTTTTTAATGCAACTGCATTAATTCAATAAGAACCTGTGATACTTTCTTTTGTTACTAATGTAGGAGTTGCATTAAAGCTTAATTCCATCTCTGATATAGCTTCAATATCACCAGTAGGGATAAAACCATTAGTCGATTAACTGATCAGTTGATATACAGAAAATAAATTAAAGTGTTTTGACTGGTTTTTACTGGATTAATCGTTGAAGCAATTTTTCGGCGACCCACTGGCGGTGGATAAACAGGAAACAGCTGATAGCAGGAATTAGCGAGTAGCTAGTAGCAAGAGGGGAAACGCAAACCTGAAAGACACTGTAAAAATGAGCAACTGGGGAGACAAGGAATTGCGTGCCCTGCTTGTCCTCACAAACGAAGAGGCAGCAGGAGACCAGCAGGTGCCGTGTTTAGCAATGTTAAATCACTGGTCTGAGTCTGGCTTTGAAGAGAACGATACAATGGCTTTATTTTCCCATTGGAAATCACTCTCTGACATAAAGGTAAAGCAGTGAAAATACTCTTAAAATAGCATTCACTTCAACTAATATTGATTTTTTTTGTTAAGTGGGAATTTACTCAACAGCAGTACATTGCTTTGCTTCCGTGTCGGACTCCAGCCTGCATCTCCAAACTGGGGATGTGCTGACTGACATCTACTGTTTGATAAGTACCTTAGACATCCCCACTTCAAAAAATGTGAACTATCCCTTTAAAGGCTTCTTGTTGTTCACAGAGAACCAAAACAAAGAAGTGAAAGCACAGTGTATATATATATATATATATATATACCTTGGGAGGGGACACACAAATCTCTATTTAATCAGGCGGCCAATAAAATGTCTTTGGCTTCCTCTTTTGGTGAGTCAGCAAAGGACGTCCCCGTGTCAGTGAGCTACAGTTTAAAATGCAAGGGAAGTTTCAATGTGCTCTATTATACGACCATGTAATCACAAACACCATCACGAGGACAAGGAGATAACAGATATAAATACTTCTGTGTTATTCTCTTTTACTGTAAGTAAGCACAGTGGGCATCACTTCCTGCTTTCACATTACTCAGGAGCATGCACACACACATATACTCCCTCTTGCCAACACACAGAGACGTGATCAGCTGACTGACGGAACCTGTTTACTGCTGTTGGTGCAGCTTAGCCAGCGGCACCACACCTGTCTGTTTTAGAGCTCACGGCCAGAACAATAACCTGACTGCACTGTAGATTAAAATCAATGAATGTACGCACGCACACTCATATGCAAAACCCTGTACTTACACACTTTCTGAATCGTTTATTAAATGTAGTCATGCAAAATTCTCTAAAACTACAATCAGTGCAGTGTCTGTGAAACCGGCCCTGACTTTAGCTACACTGCAGGTTGTGAGACTCAGAGGATACAAGGAGTAAAATGCGGTTTATAGCTTTATCTGATCTTTGTCCCGCAGACTGCAGACTAAGAGCTGCGATAAGTGTCTGCAATTGTGTGACACATTTTAATTTCGTTTTCAAGAAGTCACATGACTAGATGTTTACCATATCAAGCTGAACGAGCTGGAGGAGAACTGCTACCTGCAATTGTTTTAGTGCTACCCTCGCCTTAATGTGTGCATATTTTAAAGATTTGCGGTGAAAATTTGGACATCAAGCATTAAACGTACAGAGCACAGGAAAGTACTGGTGACAGTTATATATAGTGAAAAACATATATACAAAAAAAAATACTAAATAAAAAATGAAAAAAGCAGCAGACAGAAACATCAAGACCCAAGTAAAACCCACCGTACCTGATCGACCTCCTGCCGCACTGATGCCATCCTCCTGCTCTCCTCCCTCCATCTCTTTCTGCTTCTGCAGGATACGACTCCTCTTCAAAGGCAGCGGAGGCGCCTTCTCTCCCTCATTCCCAAGCTGAAGCTGCAGACTGGCACGGCCCGGTTTGGGCTTCACCGTCGGCGGCCTTTTGGACCGTTTAATTGCTTTTACCTCTGC
This sequence comes from Epinephelus lanceolatus, assembly GCF_041903045.1. Lineage (NCBI taxonomy): Eukaryota > Metazoa > Chordata > Actinopteri > Perciformes > Serranidae > Epinephelus > Epinephelus lanceolatus. The sequence continues at coordinate 20,835,274 of NC_135755.1, forward strand.
AGTACCATTGGTGGATTTCTCTCCTTGTTCATTCGACTCCTTCTGGCTAAACTTGTTCACAATCCTTTTGACCTTCCCTCCAGGAAGGCTCGCGCTGCTGCTCCTGTCTCCCAGAGGAGGGGAGCTAGTTTGTGATGATGGTTTTGGGGGGATCTCCGGTCTCGGTTTGGCGTCAGTTTTGAGGGGTACGGGCGACGGGGGCCGCTGGGATGCTTCCTGGACGGACATGGCAGCTGGAGTGTTCTCTTGTATCGGTGTGTTTAACTCCCAGTTCTGACCAATGTGTGGTCAGGCTTTGAGGGCGTAGGTCAATGTTATTGTGTCATCATCACCTGATGGGTGAAGAAAGAGGAAAAGAAAGATTAAAACCAGTTGCATTTGATGCCTTTATTAGACAGTAGAGAGCTAAAAGGGAATGAAGGTAGAAAGAGAGAAAGGTCTAGGAAAGAATAGATAACGCAGTGAACGCCTTAAACCTCAAGGTCAGTGGTTCTAAACCTTCTCGTCTTGTGACTCCCTTAAAAGGCACAACTCACTTTAATCACAGTCATTTTCTGTAGCCGAACTAAACATTTACACGTGCAATAAACACAACATAATTCAGTATTTCCATTACAGTATAATCCCACAACCAGACTTTGAACTCTGCATTACAATCCCCCACTGTAAGGCCTTATAGGAGACTGAACTTTGCACTGTAAGGAGCCCACTCATTGAGTGAGCACACGTCCCCGCAAAGAAAACAAGAGATAATGCAGAATCAGAGTAGCTGAAGCTGACAGGTCTGTTTACTGCACCACAAAAAGACGCAGTGGAGAGGTATCCAGCCATGACTAGAGAGAATTGATTTTTCCCTCATGTCTGTACAACTCCTTCAGTTGTTGTCTATTAATGACTCACAGTTGAAAGGCATGATGTTATTTATTCATTTACTGCCTGGGATGCCGATCAAACACAAGGTTTCGATTTCAGAGAAGGTAGCTGTCAGTGAGAGTCAGCCTATGGAAGCTATTTTCAAATGTAATATTAATACAGCTGGAACGTCTCTGTAAAAGGAAATCAGCAAACATAAATGTCAGTTCTTCTTCGGTCTGCTGTTAATCCATGCGTCATACGTGAACAGAAGCTGATGTTTTAACAGTATCATATGATTCATGACATACTGTTGTAATTCAATTAATAGTTAACCACTGTTTCAATAACTATCTACATCAATAATCACTCCACCCTGTCCACTGGTGCACGAACAGGTTGAATAGCTTCAAGCTCCTCGTAACCTTTCACCTTACAAGCGCTCTGAAAATGTTTGTACGCCCCTTCAATATTTCTTGTGCAGCAACATTGTCTGAGGTCTTTGCATTCTGTAGACGCCCATGTTTTAAAAATATGACCCCTTAGTGTGTGCTGCTATGCCTTACACACAATCAGAACTGATCCATTCCTCCAACATTGACGATTTCCTTATTCAGAGCACTCTAGTCATTCAAATGAAGCAGTCAAATGAGATGCTGCTTTCAGCCAGAAAGCGTCTATAAAAAGAAACGTGATGACAATAAGGTGAAATTTCCATTCTGGGCGACCAAGTGGTCATGCTGCACATTCTTCTGACCATATTTTTTTTTGATACGTGTGCAACAGCTGATGCAATACCAAACCAAACCGGAGTTACTCATCGTCTGAGTCATGCACAGACCGAGCAGAGATCCAGAGGGAAACGTGACGGTACTGCTCTGTGTGAATCTTTGATTTAAACTCTTTGCACGCAGCTGCTTTCATTTAGGATTACTCACACATCATTGGAAGACTGACAAACAATTAACTGATGATTAAAGTAGTGATTATAGTTTGGTTTCACTGGTAAGTGTGTAAAATAAAGACAGATGCCTGTCACAGAGACCAGTAAGCAGCTGTTAGTCATATGAACCTCATGTATTTATATTTCAGCCACACTAGCAGCATTTCTCTATGGATGTAAACCTTAATGTTCACCTCTTAATATCTCAACAGTTATTTACAAATGCTGAACCAATCACTCAGATCATCAGTCAGTTGATGACAGATATTAAACCAAAAATTATTCTGATGATTGACACTCACTGGTCGCAGCTTCTCAAATGTGAGAATTGCCAGCTTTTCTTGGCTACGCATCGCTAACAATGTGGACTTTGGAAAAAAAACAATCCTTCTTAACACATCATCCTTGGCTCAGAGAAAATGTGATGAGCATTTTTAACCAAGAGATTAATTGATAGTTAAAATAATTACAAGTAGCAATTCCATTTAGCGCTGCTGATAAAGAATATAAATAAGAATTTGCAGCCTACAGAGTGCTTCAGAGGTGACGTTTTTCTGTCGGCCAAAGCGAAAGTTAGTGTCACCCTGGGATTTTTCCATTGGATTTTGGGTTACTGCCGAAAATAAGCTCTGTGGCAAACAAAGTTTTGTTCGGCAAAATAAGAGGAACTCCACTTTTATGATTTTTGAAGCCTAAATGCAGTCGCCATTAGTAAAAAGCTAACGCTAGGCTAGAAGCAAACTGCACTTCGGTTTCATGACTGTAACGTCACCACCATGACAAAGCTGTCAAGCCATGTTTGGCGGGAGGACTCACTGTAGTCTCATTTAGCTTCTTGTTAGCAACCACCTTTTTAAAGACATATAGCCCCTTTTCCACCAACATTTCCTGGAACTTTCATTTCCAGGTAAAAGAATTCCTGGTAATCTGTGTGGTTTGCGTTTCAACTGTATCTGAAAGTTACAGAAAATTTAATCAAATCATAGGCTTAAGTTTCTTCAACTTTTCACAAATTTGTTTTTCGGCGTGTACCCTATATTTAGCTCCACCAGTTTGTCGGCCATTCTTCCATAGACTTGGTTGTTTTGAGGCGCCGATCCGAAGTCCTGCTGAGCCTGGACCTCGTCGTCCGTCCACTTCTCGTAGCTTCTCTTCTTTTGCTCCATTTTCCAAATGATCAAAACACAAATGAACTGAAGCTTGTAGAAATAAAATAAAGGTTGCCGCCACACCGGCACGGAAGTGCGGAACGCTGCAAGTGTGAATTCCACCAATTTGCGTTCTTCATCAAGAATTCTGGGGAATCTGAAAAGTCCTACCCCGCCATTAGGTACTTTTTTCAGGGAAAGTTTTGGATTGAGGGGACATTTTTTCCCCAGCTAATTTTGGTGGAAACACACCGAGGTTTTTCAAAATCCCGGGTAAATGATAAAAGTTTTATTTAGTTTTTATTTACGACGTATTTTATGTCATATGACAAAACATTAAAGTCTCTTCAGCTTGTATTAACCACAGACCTTTTTTCAGGCATCTAACCAAAAAAACATGTTCTCCATGAGCACTCTATAATCAATTAATGCTCTTATTACTGAGTTGCTTTATGGGAAACGTAGGAGTATATGTTTCTGGCTGACATCCCAGCCTCTGCTGCATCAATTCTGACCTTTATTTTTTAAATCTCTCTTCCGTAAGTCATCCAACTTTATGCAAGAGCAATACAGTAAAGTGCCCCTTTAATGGAGCATTCACAGAGTGTTCAATGCTTTGTGAAAGATTAAAAGCTGCTCATTTTTCATAAGAAGTCGTGACCGTACCACACAACATTTTAAATAAATTAATCAAAAGTAGTGCCTAATACCAGCAGGTGAACAAAAGCACCACAGACAGCAGCTACCTTTTTTGGGGATGTCTACAGAGTTTTTTCCACAGAAGTAACTTGAGTCAATAACACACGGCCAGTACTTGTTTGTCATTGAGAAAGTGCACCAGCTCGTCGGACCAGTTTGGAAGGGATGTGCACGCTGCGCAGTCAGTGAGCTTATAATAAAAAGACAGACAGGGCTTCATGTTTCAGTCTGACGAGAAGATATTTCTGCGCTGACAAATAGTGCGTATTAGGTAATTACAAAATGACAGAGCAGGAACGCATGGCATGAAAACTTCAGGAACTAATTAAAAAACGTTGCTCCTTTATAACCGTGCTGCACCAATCTTCATTTTCTAACACAGTTTCTTGATTGTGAGTGCTCAACTTGTTTTATAATCTCAGGCACTGGGAAACATGACATCACCACAGCGATGTGCGTGTGTGTGTGTGTGTGTGTAATGTAAGTCTTTCCAGGTTTCTGTTTGGGCCCTCTGGTTATTATCATTGTCCACAGGGTGACATATAAACCTCGAACGGGAGGGTGTGTGTGCACCCACAAAGCACTCATACACACAGTGGGGATAACTCATTTTGATGGTGTGTTAATGGACTTGCAGAAGTTAAAGAATAGACTCGAGGTTACAATTCCCCATTCACTTTCTTTCAGTCGGCCCCCACCAGACTTCTCTTTTGTCTCCCTTTGCTCTATTGACCTGGTTAGTTCAATGGCTACGTCCTCCAGTCTGCTGGACCCTACACACACTCAGTCTGGGTCAGTGGGCCAGTCATTCATTTCAGTAAGTGTGTTTGTCCGGGGAAATCCAATAAATATCAGATATGGTGTGATCCCTTAAATCAGAGCAGCTTGAGAACAATCCTTAAGTGCTTAAAGGGGGCGTCCATTAACACAATGCTCACTCTCTCCGTGTGTGTGTGTGTGTGTGTGTGTGTGTGTGTGTGTGTGTGTGTGTGTACAGTATACCATCTGCTCTGGACACTAATGGGTCAATCTGTGTACAAAATGGGTAGGGGGACTTTAAGAGAGAGCTACCATTACAGTACATGTGGTGTGTATGGAAGCTCCACGTTGGACAGGAAGAGGGGACGGAAAAGGTGTGTCAGAAAGGAAAACACACACACATACTCACTCATACACACACATACAAGAGTTGGGAATACAGGAAAAAGGAATAAGAATAGATCTGGTTTAGTGACATAAGGTGGGACAAGAAAACCCTACCTATACATATGCAAATGTGGACATAAGGCTGTGAAGCTGCCAACTATTGTATATTAATTATAATAAAAATCGTTTCCCAGCATTGAATTCATAAAGACGAATTAATTGTCAAGGTCAGACTGTCTATAATATGGTCAAAATAAAAGTTTCCCTGCTACTGTCTTATTTGAATTCCTAAAATCGCCTTATATATAAGGTAGTCCTGTGCTGTTACCTACCTACATTAACAAAATATTAAAATATGTCAATATATTCAACTCCATATATTCAATAATAATACCACAGGGGTTTAAATAAATACTTTTCAGTAGGATAATGTCAGTACAAAGCTATAAACCTTTTGGCATGTATTACAATGGTTTCTCAAGGGAACAGGTGCCTCCAGTCTCAACCATCAACCAAACCGCACCTGCTAAATCACAATTTATAAACTAATCTCATTTAAAATATGATTTATATGAAAGAAAACTCACCGATGTTAATGAGACATGTCTGACTCCTTCTCCTCAGTAATTCAGCTCTACTGTTGGCAGTCCAACATGGTTAGCTTTGGCAAGAAAAGACGTTGTAGGTTAAAATGGATCCAGGCGCAGGTCGCGCTACTGTAACGTTACTTTAAACTTAACTCGGTAGTTAAATATAGTGTTATTGAAATTATCCGCAGCGTAGAAGAAGCGAACCGGCTCAGTTTCTTATTGTTTCTGTGACAGGCTTGTTGTGTGAGAACCCATCATCCCCCTGTTGTTGTCTCCTTTGTTACCAGCAGCATGTATGAGAGGAGAGGACGGGCGGTAGGAGTGCAACAACCCCCTGAGGGCTCCAACCGACAAGGCACACACGGTAGTCTCTATAGCTTCCGGTTAGGCTTTCAAAATAAAACAATGTAAACTGGGAATAAATGCTTAACAGCTGTATAATTATCCTCTGTCTATGGAGGCTATAGTTGTTAAGAATACATGCATGTAGCTATGTATCTATTTTAGAAATTCAATTCAATGTATTTATTGTTACTTAAAACTCATGCAGGAAATTACCTCAGAGCAATTATTTCATAGAGTCAAACAGTTAAATGCTGTTAAAACTGTTTAACTGTTGTGTATTTTAACCAGTGTTTTAAAACAGTGTCATTTGCTATATTTGCCCTTGAAAAAGGTAAACCTAACTCTTTTTGTGAAATAGTCAGTAGTATCTATAACAAAAATATATTATTATTATTCCAAATAAACTGTAGTAAACCATTAAAATAGTTCAGTTAAGTTAATAATTCATCACTCTCTTTGGTCATTTTTGTGATATATATGCAATGATGATTGCTGGGTTATATGTATGTTAATGTTATCCAATGTCAAGTCTGTGTTCATGTGATGAGACGATATCTTCATGAAAGTGTACACTATCGGGCCCTTCATAACAGCATGCACTTGAGCCTATCTTTTCAAAAGCATTTTCAAAACAGACATGTCAACAGACTATTTTAAAAGCAAAAAAATTAAATATAAATTAAATAAGTGACTAAAAAAAAATCTACATGTCAGACGGGACTTGGATTTCCAGTGCTACAGTGTTGGTAACTACAGAGGTAAATACAAATGAAGAGATTTATTCACACATTATTTCACACAAGAATAGAATTATGAATTCTATCTTTGTATTTTTTGCATGAGATTCACTACCTACTGTTAATTTAATATCGCTGTATAAAAGTTGTGCTGCATAAAATAAACGCAAAAATATCCTCAACTCCAACCTATTAATCTATCTCTCATTTTTTTTCTCTTGCATGCTTTACCCTTTTACTCTTGTATGGTAAATTTTTTGTATCCTATATTCTTAACCACAAATCTTGCTTTGATGATTAGGCTTTGTTTCATTTTAGCACTCTTATTTTGAAAGCCAAAATGTCACACTTCCGGCACTTTCTATATGTTTGTTGTGAACTTCACACATCTTTCTTTCTTTCTGTCTAACACCCCAGAAACTATAATAAACCTCTGAATATTTTTCTTTTATGGCTGGTATTGCAAAAGCAGGCCTATTATACTTTAACCTGTTCTTTACAGTAAAGTCTCTGCTTGTTTCAGTAATAAACACTGAACACACTGCTGTCACAATAATTATTCTGTTAGACCTACTTTTTACAAGCACATAATGACACAGGTCTGATATTGTGCTATGGTAACTGCAGCCTGTAAATATATATCACATGATACAATAACCATAGCTTAACAGGTGCACAGGAGGAGGTGTTTGGCTGCTGAGACGTCCCTCCCTTCACTCACCTCTCTGTACGTTACTTTTGTGTCCTACCGCCACCTAGTGCCTGACTTTGGAACAGACATGAAGTGTCCTGTAGATTAGAGAAACTGAATTCTTCACAGATTATATTTTATTTGAGATGTTTATTGTTTCCACTGCTGTATGTGAAGTCCAAAAGTATTTTTGGGCTGTAAATGGTAAGGTTTTAATGCAAATCAATATGTTATGGAAGCCTGGGAATAGAAAAATAAAAAGAAGAGAGATGTGATAAACATAAAAATACTCACGGTGAGACAATTTTTTTGACTTATCACTTTAACTTTAGGTTTACTATTTCCACAATTTTGGTCACAATACATTTTAAACTTAGTAATCCAAACTTTTAACTTATTATCTCATCATTTTTGACTAATCTTCTTTTTTTTTAAAGTATTATCTCATATTTTGGGCTTCATAAGTCAAAATCTTGACTTACTGTCTTTTAACTCTACTTAGTAATCAGACACTTGACTTGGATAGTTAAATGTTATTATCAATGATTTAAATTTAGTAACCCAAGACATAACTTTATATCTCATTATTTTGGCCTATCATGATTTTTTTTACAATTTGTATTTCACAACTGAAGATATTTTTTTAATTTTATTTCATTTCATTAATTTATTTTCTATTTTTTTTTTTTTTTCCACAATTATGACTTGTTTGTTGAATTACTATCTCCAGTGTTGGTTACTTTTGAAATGTAATAGGTTACAATATTAAGGCCTACTAGTTACCCTGTTAAAATGTAATAAATGTAAATGTAAATATTTTAATTACTTTACCAAAGTAATGTAACTTATCACATTTAATTATTTTTGATTTAATTATTACTTTTCTAACAAATGTTTTAAACTGGGCAATAAAGCTGAAAAGTGTCCGAAAGAAAGAAGATATTCCAGTATGGTGAAAAGATGCATAGCAAAGAATGAAAGTTATATTATATATATAAAGTTTTAAATGTAAAGAATATATTCAGATTTAGACCCTAAAATTTTGAAAAACTAAAATTTTGATTAGTAGCTTTTAATAAATTACATATTTTTTCTCAGTAACTGTAACTGATTACATATGAGGTTATTTTGCAATTTAATTACATGGGACTAACTCTCATAATTTATATTTACCATAAGTATTTTTTTATTTTTAACTCTCTGAGCTGCATAACCTGGGAGAAAGTACGATGCTCTGACTCCTGTAGAGCACACAGGCCATTATGAATGGTAAGTAGACCCGGTCAGTTTGGTGGACGTGAGACGTTGCAGAGGGCTGAAAACTTTTAATATCATTTCATTTATTGATGACCATTCAGGACACCACGTCTAGCTCTTTAACATCTGAATATAACAGCAGAGTGGTTATAGAGAGACTAAAATCACCTGGATCTACTTAACTTGGATGCTCCTGTTGCGCAAAGATACTGCGGCATTTCCTTTATACTCAGTGAGTCGCAGTGCATGCCGGTATCGCTCCGCCGGCAGAGGAAATGCTCCTAGACCAATCACATCTGTGTTTACACCATCACCTGTCAGACACACACCCTCTGCTATATTTTCTCTCTGAAAGGTAGGAATTCTCTCTTTATTTCATCTTCTCTTTTTACCTAAATATGAAGTGTGTACAAGTCTACATATAGTAGCGAGACAGCCGGTGCGACTGTGACAAGAAGCAGCCGGGGTTAGCAAGGTTAGCGCCCCCGGGGCTAGAGAGCTGGAACTGGTTATCTGTCCGCCTGGCTTGTTTTTTAGCCGATTATCAGAAAGCCCTTGCGCCTAATCATCCCCCCCGGCTGAGGTCGGAGCACAGCGGTGTGTGTGCTAGCTTAGCGAAGCCGGCTAGCTACTGTTTGAAACCCAATTGTTCGCCTACGTTTGCAGAGGTTACCACAGTCGTTAAGCTAACGGGACCAGCCATGCAGTGCATCCTCAAGCTAGCAATAAAGTCGTCGGCTCGAGAGAGATGCGTTTAGCGGGGCTGTTAGCTAGCACGGTGCATGGCTGGATTAATTTCACCGTCTTTATGTCTTATTTATCAATTGAGAGCTAGCAGCAATGGTATTAATAGTCCCAGCCGCTGCTAAACGTAGTGTTAAACTGTGTTGCAGTAAGCCAAGTGCCCTTTGTTTATTTAATATTGTTTTAGTTTCCTCGCTCATCGCTTTTCAATATAACGGTTAGCTATCAAAGTGTTAGCAGGTGCTGCTGAGCCACGATAGGAGACATGCAGCAGTAGTTACTCATTTAACCCCCTTTACAAATGGTGGAAGAAGTATCGTGATCAATCACTTAAGTAAAAGCAGAAATACTACAATTAAAGTCCTCCATTCAGAGCTATTATTTGTTGTGTAATTGTGTATGAAGTAGTTGTAAATATACCCACATATTAACAGCACAATATACATTAAGTTTAACAAGTAAAAGCACTCATGTCTCAGTCACTTCATTACATTATAATTACACTAATTAGTATTGCTGCATTCATGTGTAAGCAGCCATTTACTGTTGAATTTGGTTTAGGTGGAGCCAATTCAAGCTACTCTATTTGTTATTGAGTTGTTTAATAATAATATAAATGTGTTTGTATGCACAGTTTTATTTCTGCAAAGAAGCTATTGCTGTTGAATAACTGGAGATGGGGATGTAGATGGAGTAAGATAGTTGCATCTGTAATGTAGTGCAGTAGAAGTGGCTTACAATTTAAATGCATGTTCAGTACTTGTGTGAATGTACTAAGTTGCATGCCATCATTTCCCTTAACATACAGTTATCCTCCTTGTTTCGACATAAGTAGCATCTTTCTTACTGTTTATTTTAACAATGCCCAACTGAACTTCCTTATTTCCATGAACTATATAATACAAACATAGGTAGGAAGTTACAGGAATTAGTCTATGTTGCAGGTAAATCACAGGTTACAGGAGTTCAAGTTCAGGAAACTAATGACAGAAGAATCAGGTCCAAGATAATTCAGATACGGCAGCCAGACTTTGTTAAACATTTGTAAGATATTCTGCTCAAAAATAACTTTACACCAGCCCTTGACAAAAGGGCCCTTATCACTAGTCCACTGTAACAGCATATTTTTTCCTTGCAGCACAAGTAAGAATATTGCATAACCTTTTGCTAGTTGCAGCAGTTATATTTCTACTTGGGAGGCCCTGAATAAAAGACACTGGATCCATTTCTAAGTCCTTGACAAATATTTTATCTTCTTCACTCTTGTTGGCATCATATATAATATGTATCAGCTCGTTATGCTTCTTTACTGAAGCTTTATGGTGTTTTTACTTAGTGAAATATTTAAACCCAACACTGTGTATTTTTTTGGCTGCACCATATCCAAAACTTTAGCCTGGCATTTTTGGTATCTTTGGAAACTTTCAGATCTCCACTAGAATCTTAACAAAGTTGAGCAATCCTTGGCTGCACAGCATGAGTTTGTTATTCTGATCAACTGGCTGCTGTGCGTTTACCCCCCGTAATCTCAACATAACACACCAAAGGCTGAACCTAAAAACTAGTGAGAGGCATCATGTTTTTGTAAATTGGCTGTAAATTGATCAGTGTGCTCCAGTCCTTTGTTTCTCCTGCAACACAGGTTATATTTGCTCTCAGATTTCCTCGGCTGTTGAATTTGTAAAACTACAAAGGAGGGACGATGGGCAGAGAGATGTGGAGAGGGGAGGGGAGGAGAAGGGAGGAGAGTGAATCAGATCCAGACAGTGTAAGGTGCAGTGCAGTGTGGGTGTTCACAGTATTAACCCAGCCTCCGTGCTCTATAGCTTTTTGATTTACAGTCTTCACTTTCAGCCTTTTTTTCCCATCCTGTGCACCCAGGAGCTGAAACACACACTCACACTGAAGCGCCTACGGTAGCCGCTAACTGGACGGACTCTCTGGCAATTGACCTTTTGCAGGTAAGCCTGGGCTCACTTTGTACAGTACAGTAAAGCTACTTCTGTTTTATCTGCCACAGCTTTGACTCAGTGTTACTGTATCCTGCTATATTTCCCCAGACTTGCTTGTTTCCTCACTGAGATGCATCTTCTACTTTTGTTAGTGTAGTTACATTTTTGTCTTATTATAGAGGGGCTTAGGCAGAGTGTTTGCCAGCAGGCGCAGATCTCACATGGCAGCAATGACTTGAATACACATAGGGAGTACACAGTAACATTTCAGGAGAAACAGCCCTACTGGAGCATGTCACAGATATTAGATAATAACACAAAGTCGCTGTTGTGCTCAGCCAGAAGCATCGCACAGTAAGGGAATGGATTTGCATGGCTGTTTATGTAGTGAGAAAAATATCTTGGTTGTCAAAGATATTAAAGACTTCATCTTAAAGGCACAACCCAGGAGTACAAGTAAGGGATGTAAGAGAGGAGTCCTCATTTCCTTCATCATCTGTTAATTAGAGAACAATTTTTATGAGGGTCTCGTAAAAGTGCGTTTTTTTTTACATTTTAATGATTTTTTTATTTTATTGCTGCACCAGCAGTTAGTCGCCATAAAAATGCAAAATCCTCCCTAAATCATGAGACTGTTTCTGTGTTCATAAAGATGGTCTAACATTCACAGCCAGGGAATCAGCAGCTTAATGATTTGCAGTCTTTTGATTTTCAAAATGCTCAGAGAGGACCCACTGTTGACAAGATCCTGTGATTCTGAATCACAAGGAATGTCCGCAGTAGTTGTTTTTAGACTAAGACAGCTCTTGGCGTATGACTTGTGATAACCCTGTCCCCGAGGCTTTTTTGGCAATGTGTGTTTGTCTGAGGCTTGTAAAGTGTTAATTGGAGCATCTCAGGTGTAACGTGCAGCACCGGTGCAGTGTAGCAATGCCACAGAGGCAGTCTCAATCTTCTGGGGCTTGTGAAAAGAATCCTAGAGGGAGGGAAGAAGAACAATGACAGAGACACAGTTTGAAACGAGCTTCTGTATTTCTGATGGCGTCTTGCTGTTGAATTGTCCAGTTAGTGCTTGAGGAATATAACATTTCCTGCACGTACAGCAGCTAATGTCTTCCTCAGAGATGGCACCATTTGTTCTTATTATCTTGCACTCCATCTCTCAACACCTCTCTGCTGTAGTGGAATAGCGGAATAAGTCTTGAACCATGAGCTCAGTGGCAGTGTTGACCCCGGAGAGCTTTGCGGAGCACCGCAGTGGCCTCAAGGACCAGGAGATTACAGGTAACGTCTTGCCTGCCATTCACTTAACCTGTTTTTACTTTTGACTGAAGGCTTTCACCTCAGTCGCCCAAGCTAGTCACAGTTATTGGCCCAAGAAATCAGGTCTTCTACGTGTCTTTGCTTTGTATTCTCAGTTTTCTTGTACCATACATGATTATACTTTATGAATGTTTTTTTTTTTTTTCTGAGGCTGGTATAATTTTTGAGTTATGGTGTTTTGCGTCTCAACTCTTCTTAACTTTAATGATCCTCCTCTCTCCATACACACATGCGGTCTGTTTTCTGCCTCCATCTTTGCCTTATTTATCTTTGTCTCTCCGGGCCAGGCTGTGTCCCGGAGGATGAGGCCTACATCCCCACCTACCTGGAGGCCTTCCCTCCGCTGCCGGAGAAGGGGGCACCAGGGGAAAAGGCCGGGGAGCCGGCTTCAGCGTGGGGGAGCAAGATCAGGCCCATCAAAGCCTCTGTCATCACCCAGGTCAGGCAGCTGCTGACTCTGTACACAAGTATACATGTGATGAGTTACTGTAGACACCCACTTTCTAATTTGCAAACTGCTTTGAATGTAATAATGACTATCATTCATACCAAGAATTACATGCATCAATACTACAAAGATATTAAAGTAAAACATCCTCTGCTCTTTACATTTTTCTTTGACAGTAACTAAATTCTGCCACAAGCCACATTAGTGGTCAATAACATGCACCACTTATGGGAGATAACGCAAGTGAGACATGCTGCCTGAAATTTGAGCCTCCTCTCTGCTCACCCCCTCTGTGTGTAGGTGTTCCACGTGCCCCTGGAGGAGCGTCGCTACAAGGACAACAGCCAGTTCGGGGAGGGTGAGGAGGCCAAAGTGTGCTTGGACATCATGCAGCGGACGGGGGCCCACATTGAGCTGTCCCTGGCCAAAGACCAGGGTCTGTCCATCATGGTCACCGGCAAACTGGACTCTGTCATGAAGGCTCGCAAGGAAATCGTAGCTCGCCTGCAGACGCAGGTAAATTCACCGCAGTTGTTTGTGCTTATAGTTTGTCATCACTGTTGGATTGTGGGAGACTGAGTGTGTGGTAGGATTGTTTTGTTGACTAGATCTGTTTAAAAATGCCATCTTTCCTTTGCTAAATAACAGCAAATTGATTTTCCAAATCAAAATGGATAGAAGTTGTTGCTTCTGCATGCCATTGTGAGCTTTGTCACACAGTGGTAGACAGTCGTGAGATTATCACCTTCAGTAAAATTAATGTCACTCTGCCAATTTAAAAATGCCTCTTGTTACCTATTTATCTTGGTACATTGTGTGACAGTGTATTGGTCTAAGCACGTTGGGTGCTGCTGTTGAACAATTTGTTTTTTAGGGATTATGCATTGCTGTATGTTGGAACCTCACACAGCAGTGAGCGAAATATGAAAAAGGGGGTTTTGTCTTGATGGTGAATACCATTGGGAAAAATACCAGCGGGTAACAGATGTTTCTTTGAGGAATAACAAAGAGTCACATCACCACCTAAAGTGAAGTGATCAGAGAGGTTTTAATGTGACAATCTGTTACTTTTAGTGGTATTTGCTCCTTTTACGCCCTCACTGAATCGTATAGTATATTTCGTTCTAGCTGCAGCTTGAAGAATCCTATCTGTGCAGGCAGGCCGCTTTAGGACAAAAAGTTGAGCTGAAAAATGACCGTCAGCTCCCGTGGGCGGCCTTTCTGGGCTTCAGCAGTAAACATGCTGATTTCCACTTCAATTGGTGCACTGAGGTTCACCTGTTTAGCTGAGCTGCAGTTATTGATACAATAGTGCAGAAAAACACTCTGTCCTCTTCGCAAGGTCGAATGCTTTTGTTTTTGTTTACCTACTGAAAACTCACATATTCCATTTATACAGTTAAGTTTCATCCAACTGCTGTCCTTGGTGAACTAGGAATGTGATGAACTAGAAAACTAATACTCTCGCCTCTAATATCATAAATGTTGACACTGAAGCTGCTACATCTACAAATGTAGATTTTTATGGATATGTCTGAACGTTAACTCCAAAGAGAGATTCATATAATGCAAATGAAATCAGTTCAGGCAAGATAATGAGCCCAGATTCACTGATCTACCGCAGTTTCACAATGTGTAACAATGCAAATCTAACTCCCTTTGTCCCGCTACCCCCCAGGCCTCAGCTACGGTCACCATCCCCAAGGAGCACCATCGTTTCGTCATCGGTAAGAACGGTGAGAAGCTGCAAGAGCTGGAGCTTAAGACCGCCACCAAGATCGCTATTCCACGTCCTGACGACCCCAGCGCCAACATCCGCATCACTGGCACCAAGGAGGGCATCGAGAAGGCTCGACATGAAATACTTCTGATCTCTGCTGAACAGGTGAGCTGCAGGGTTCAGTCTGTGATGTGATTTTTTTTAAAGTAGGCCTGAAACCAGACTGAGTTGAGGCTTGATACATTCATCAAGTATTAATTTTGGGTGTGACTCGGCCATTACTGCTGAATTCTCTTTTTAGATTCTACTTTATTGCCTCTCCAAACATTGCAGTTACTGTTTACATATTCTGTTGCCTGATTGACTCTTCTGTTTGCCAACTCCTCGTCACACTCACCCGCTCACCAGGACAAGCGTGCAGTGGAGCGTCTGTCCCTGGAGAAGGCCTTCCACCCCTTCATCGCTGGCGCCCACAACCGCCTGGTGCAGGAGCTGAGCCAGGAGACGGGCGCTCGCATCAGCATCCCCCCACCCAGCCTGCCCAAGGACGAGATTGTCATCACCGGGGAGAAGGAGGCCGTCGCCTTGGCGCTGAACCGCATCCGAGCCATCTACGACGACAAGGTGTGTTCGCTCAGAAGAAGCGGTTTCCTGAGCCCTTAGTAGCCTCATAGTATCACTCCACTCTAACTCACGCTGGCTCCTGATTGAGTTTAGAATTGATTTGTAATGTTTAATTGATTCTTTTCAAAGTCATTAGTGGCTCAGCAACAGCTTAAACAACAGAGCTTTTATCTCCATTTGTGCAAAGCAGTCTTTAATCTAACTGCGATCTATCTTAGTGTCCTGGTGGAGTAATGATAAAGACGTGTACCATGTGACTGTAGCATTCACGCTCCAGCTGGGGACCTTTATTTCACGGCCTACACCTCTGTCTACTCCCTTGTTTGCTGTCTCTGTTTTTACTAGGGGTGTAACAGTGAACAAAAGTCATGGTCTAGTTCATACCCCAGATTATAAATCACAGTTCAGTGGGAGTTCAGTACAGCTGAAAAAAACAGCATAAGGATACACTTGTTTTAAAGTATTTTGAATGGACAGTAGTTCAAGCATCAGACAGACAAACTCCTCCTGCTGGGGACTGATGTAGCATTTTGCCCGCTTACAACTTGTCAATTATTTTCATTATAAATAGATATTTCAAACACTTGTGGGTTAAACTGCACGGACACTGTACAAACACTTTCCAAAAAGGCAACAGGTCACAAGCATCTCATACATTTAAACGTTTAAAGCGCCCAGACATTCATCATCCCTGTAATCGGCACATCTGGGTGAGTGTCGAACGTTGTTGAATGTGTGTTAGCATGTTGGACGTGTTTCCATTCACATACTCTGCAGTGATAGACCAACACCGTCCTCATCTTATACACAGCTCTCTCTGCTGCTGTTGTAGCTGACTGGGAATCCATAGGTTGGTCTTCCACCTCCGGCGTGTCGCTGAATGTTAACTTCAGCGTATGTTCCTTACAGGATACAGCTAAAAATTCCTGGGCTTAACTCCCCTTTGAACTTTGGTTCCATGTTATGCGCATTAATTGACATACTGTGTATTGTTGGTGCGGCTGCATACACCAGACCATGAACCCTGTACTGTAACGGGGTAACTGTAACTGTGCTGATTGTCTAGATCTTCTGTAATGCCGTGTTGAAGATGGGTGTGAATTTTCTTTTACATCTTTGCAGCAACATTAATATTTGAAGCGTTGTCTACTGTCAAACCACATCTGGGTAGACATGGATACACGCTGTTACTTGCAACTTGACTAGTTTGTGAAGGCATGCAACCACAAGGCGGTACTTCTAGTTCATCTACATATTTGTTTGATTAGGTGCTGCAGATATTTTCATTCTATCACTTCTAGTATCCTCAACCATATCAATGTAAGCATTGTAGTTTAGACGGAGAAGCAAACAAGGAACCAAACAAAGCATGAAATTGGATTAGTGACAGTGAAAGTGGGTCAAGCACTTGAGACAAGTCTCAATTGTTTGTTTACATCCCTACCTGCTGTTGTTCTTGGATCATTCAGACATTTAGTTCAGTAATTAATGCCAGCCTTTGATCTGTGCTCGACTTACGTGGAACGACTTGCTGTGAGGGAGCAGATTGGGGTTTAGTTTTGGCTTCATGGCTCGACACGTGATGGCAGATGCGGATTTTATTGCTCTGTCTTCACCACAGTCTCACTTTAGTTGTTCACTCTGCCGCCTGGATCTTAAACCTCATTTGTAATAATAATGTTTAGTGCAGCTAGATAAACTGTGTGTTTTCAGAATAAGGAGGTTTTTATCTATCACACAAAAGAAACTCTGAAAGATAGATGGATAAAACGTGGAGAGGAAGCGTGTGTTTGTTTGTGTATACCAGATGAGTGCTGGTGATAGGCAGGCCGGAGATAGTGTGGAGAGAAAATTGGATTTCACCAGAGAACAACAGAATGGGAATGCTAATGTCATTTAGTGCATATGCATGAGAGGCAAAAACAAATATTTTCTCCATTGCCCTTTTGCTTTCAATCACTCTTCTTTATCGCTCTGCTCACCTCTTGCCTTCTTATTTCCTCTTCTCCTTCCGTCAATCAGTCCTCCTTTTTCCGCCTACTCATGCCAACTTTCATCCATTCTATCCCTCCTGTTTCCTGTCTGTCATTCTTCTTTCTGTCGCCTGTTGTGTTCCCATTCATCCCTCACTGCTCTCCTCAATTTGCTCACTTCCTCCTGCCGTCCTTCCTTTCACCGCTGTCATCTTTTCAATGCTGCTCGCTCATCATTTCTAATCTTCTCCCCATCCGCCCTGCAGAAGAGGAAGACCACCACCATCTCCGTGGAGGTGAAGAAGTCTCAGCACAAGTACATCATCGGTCCAAAGGGCAACACCCTGCAGGAGATCCTGGAGACCACGGGGGTGTCTGTGGAGATGCCCCCTCTGGACTCTGGCTCAGAGACCATCATCCTCAGGGGGGAGCCCGATAAGCTGGGACCGGCGCTCACACAGGTGTATGCGAAGGTGAGGAGGAGAGGGGAGGCTGAGAGTACATGATAATTACCTGTGGGTTCGCCACTGTGAGCGACCCCTCTCGCATTACATCTAGTCATTTGATCCAATGTTACGGGGGACCTGTTATGCACATTTTCAGGTTCATGTTTTTATTTTGGGTTGATTCTACAACATGTTTACATTCAAGGGTCAATTAACAGTTTATTTTCCTCAGACTGTCGGTGCTGGAACACCAGTATTTACCCTCTGTCTGAAACGCTCCATTGTAGCACCTGTCTCTTTAAGCCTGAGGTTTTTGCTCACAGGGATCACTTTTACATACGTTTACCTCATTATTTGGAACTTAAGCCACGTTAATACGACCATTTGACATTGTAACATTTGGTTTGACAAAAGTAAGAAGACGTATCATAGGTCTTCTTTTATACGGAAATACGTTAATGCAATTTCAGTTTCCAGACAGTGGTGGAAATTAGGTGAATCAGTCTGTAACTATATAAGTGATTACTTCTTCCGACATTTCAGTGAGGTGGTGTGAATACAAATAGGATTCTTACTCGTAAGTCTTTTGTCCCTGTGCAGGCGAAGAGTGTGATGGTGGTGGAGGTGACTGCTCCGGCCTGGCTGCATCGCTTCATCATCGGCAAGAAAGGACAGAACATCGGGCGGATCACACAGCAGCTACCACGGGTAAGGGGGGATGAAGAGAGGAGGGGGTGTACTTTGAACAGTGCATGTTATATCGGAGGTCACGGATAATTTAGAAGTGACAGTTGTAGCGTGAACTGAGATTTGTTTTGTTGACTCTGAAGCAAGGAGGAATCAACACAATGCGGGGCACAAGACAATGCACTGGTTTATCTTTATTCGTGCGTGTTTGTGTAGGTTCACATAGAGTTTACGGACGGTGAGGAGCGAATCAGTCTGGAGGGGCCAACGGAGGAGGTGGAACAGGCTCAGACCCAGATACAAGAGATCATTAAGGACTTGGTGAGTACTCACACACACAAGCACACACTACAGAGTCATCTGTCATAGAAATATTTTCTAATTGTTGAAATTTTATGCAATCTATCGTAAAACACAGGGTTCAGAATTTTTTTTTAAAAGCACAGAATTTAGGAAAAAATAAAATGGAACTTGGAAAAACATAAATTGATTTTGTAGGGCCCTGCATCTGTAATTAACCCAAATTTAATTTATGGGATTAGAGCTAAAACGATTAGTCAACTATTGGATTGGTCAGTTGATTAGTTAATTGTCCAGAGTCATTTTTCAAGTAGAAATGGCCCCAGCTGTCCAAATGTGAGGATTTGCTGCTTTTCTTTGTTTCATATCATGGTAAACTTCATATTTTTGACTTAATATTGTTTTGAACTTTTGGTCAGATACAACCAGCACTTTGAAAGTGTCATATTGGGCTTCACGAGATTGTGATTGGCATTTTTCACCATGTTTTGACATTTTATAGATTAAACCTTGAGTCAGATAAGCAGGAAAATCATTAGCAGATGAGGTGATTACGAAAACAACTGTTAGTTGCAGCCTTAGATGGGATATTTCTTATGATAAGAGGATCAATTTTGATGACTAACTGCTTTAGTAAAAAAGCTCATAACACAGTCAAATGCTCCTGATATTATTTCCCACAGAATTCATTTCAAGGTAGTTGTAACATCCCAAAATAAGATGGGGCATTGTTGTCGAGAGTTAACTCCTAGTCACTTGTTGGAAGAAGCGAATTTCCTCAAATTTGGCACAAACATCCACTTGGACTTGATAAGGAATTGATTTGATTTTGGTGGTCAAAGGTCAAGGTCACTGTGACCTTGCAGACATCTTATTCTCGTGAATGTGATATCTCAAGAACACCTTGAGGGAATTTCTTCAAATTTGGCACAAACGTCCACTTGGAATCAACGATGCACTGATTAGAATTTGGTGGTCAAAGTTCAAGGTCATTGTGTTCTAACTAAACACGTTTTGGGCCGTAACTCAAGAATTCATTTGCAGAGTATGGCAAAAATTTCACCCAAATATTTAATTGAATAAAAAGATGATATTTTATATCCAAAAGATCGAAAAGTCAGCTGCACTGTGACATAATAGTATTCTGCAGAACCACTTTTCTGATGATTATTTAGCGCCACAACTCAGGAACAGAAGGGGAGACATTTGGTCTGATACTGCAATGGGGACTCTAATTTTGGGTGGCCATCTTGAAACTGAGCTGATTTTATAACTCTTCTGTGTTGCCGAATTGGAGACGTGTGTGAAGCATCCACGTTTTGCTCACTTGCAACATCCATATTTAAACCATCGTCAACTGTCATGGCTACATACAGTACAGTATGAGTCTGGACAGACATGGATGTAAACTGTAACCTGCCTGGTTCACAGTGGCATTCATCCGCGAGTCTGTAATTCTAGTTTTATATTTGTTATTGTTAAACTTTGTGTTATCTTAAAAGAAAAATGTAGCAGAGATGATGAAATGTTTGGAAAGCTGAGAGATAGAGAGAAAGAGACAAAATAGATACAGATTTGATGAGGTTCAGTACTGCAGCTCAAGGAACAGTGTCATTGACAAATCTTGCTGCTCTCTGTGTTCAGCTGGTGAGGATGGACTACACCGAAGTCATCATAGACCAGCGTTTCCACAGACACCTTATCGGGAAGAACGGAGCCAACAGTAAGTACACTTCGGTTCTGCTGATCTCAACAGAAAAAAATCTGGGACATCGACACTGCTGAGGTTTAGAGTTCAGATGTCAGTGGGAGCAGGCGTTTCTTTTTCTGTTTTTTTTTTTTTTTTCTTAAAGCCACTGACTCAGTAAGTTTTTATGCCGCTGAGTAAAGACACCCAGTGAAGAGACCCTGCGTCAAATTCTTGGTTCCACCATACACGATGATATCTTTTGTGGCATCCTCACATTGTGTGTCTGTTGTAATGATCATACCATGACACAGTCTGAAAATAGAGTTGGCTGTTATTATGTGCGTCTTGACAGGCAATCTGGCACGCCCCAAAACCTTAAGGGATACTTTGCAGATTTTTAGCCAGCTTTGTGTCATAGCAGTGTGAGTGGTATGTGTTAATGAACTGTGGGAAACTTCACTCCGCCTTACCAGCTCCCAGATCTTCCTGTTCATCTCTCAGTTAAAAATCCGTTCTGAGTTTTGCTTCGTCCTGTGGATTTTCGCTGTCTCAAGACACACATTACAAAGCTACACACAGTAGCACATCACAAATGTATGCCTGTTAAATAAAAGCAAATCATGAAGACCATAAAATGAAAATCAAGGTCAGTGAGCACAGAGCAGAGCAGAGCAGCTTTTAACAGATTTTTTAAGTTGATTTTGAGAGTGCTGATAGAGCTGCAGCTCCTCACATCGTCAGGCAAGGTGTTCCACTGATTTGTGGCTTTCACAGAAACGCTGATGCAGTGCGGTATAATGGTATATGGTACAGTCTCAGTTTCAGTTTCAGCCGTCCTGGAGCACAGTGGCTGTGGCCGGCCTGAATTAATGTGACTTACAGTGGACTTTGTTAGAGACTAGTTTTTAGAGTGGAAAGCAGAGAATCAATCAATCAGTCAATCAATTTTATTTATAAAGCCCAATATCACAAATCACAATTTGCCTCACAGGGCTTTACAGCATACAACATCCCTCTGTCCTTATGACCCTCGCAGCGGATAAGGAAAAACTCCCCAAAAAAAAAACCTTTAACGGGGAAAAAAAACGGTAGAAAGAAGAAGTGGATTATGATGACGGAGGGCTGTGGCAAGTTTGTGTGAACAGTTTGACGCACCATAAACATTCAAGCTGAGCACAGCTAATGTGCTCCATGACAGACAGAGCTACATCCTCTTCACAGAAACCTTTCCTGCAGAGGATTAATGTTTTATCCTCAAAAGATTTGGCTTAAAATCTTCTGGCACATCTTTGAAAATGCAGCCCCCTAATTTTAACTCTTCTTTCACACCTTCCATCCCCCTTATGACAGTCAACCGGATCAAGGAGCAGTACAAAGTGTCGGTACGTATCCCCCAGGACTCTGAACGAAGTGGCCTGGTGCGGATCGAGGGAGACCCTAAAGGAGTCCAGCTGGCACGCAGAGAGCTCATTGAGATGGTCCAGAGAATGGTGAGAATGGGGTCAAAGTTTAGGTTGGTTCATTCATTCATTCTGCTGGCCAATAAAAAGCTCCGTACACAGAATCCAAAGTCGCCTGCTCACACTTGTCTTTCCTGATTTCCAGGAAAACGAGCGCACCAAAGACCTGATCGTGGAGCAGAAGTTCCATCGGACAATCATCGGCCAGAAGGGAGAAAAGATCAAAGAAGTCCGAGACAAGTTCCCTGAGGTGATCGTCTCCGACCCTGCCTGCACTTTATCTCGTCCATTCATCATTGTGCGATAATTTGTTTTTCTCCAGTTCTAATTTAATTCGACAACCAGTATCTCATCTGCTTCCAGGTCATTATCAATTTCCCAGACCCATCACAGAAGAGTGACATTGTCCAGCTGAGAGGGCCGAAGAATGAGGTGGAGAAATGTGCAAAGTTCCTACAGAAAATCATCGCCGACCTGGTACGACCCACCATTCTCCACTCCCGTCTCTTTATCTGCCTCTGTCTGCCTACACTTGACCTCACAGCAGTTTTCTTTCTCTTTCAGATTGAGAACAGCTTCTCGCTCTCTGTTCCCATCTTTAAGCAGTTTCACAAAAACATAATTGGTAAGGGCGGTGCCAACATCAAAAAGGTGAGAAGTGCATTTTGAAAATGTGAAAATGATCACTTAAATTTAAGCATTCATTTTAGTTTAAGATTTCTAGTTTTTAAGCCGTATAATGAAATGAACCAATATTGAAAATATGCATAATGGCTGAAACCTTTATTTAAAATGTCACCAGATCCGTGAAGAGACCAACACTAAGATCGACCTGCCGACAGAGAACAGTAACTCTGAGATGATCGTCATCACGGGCAAGAAGAGCAACTGCGAGGCAGCCAGAGATCGAATCCTTTCCATCCAGAGAGAACTGGTGAGAGACGTCAGACTCTTTCTGTCATTTGTTGTAGCTAATAGATCTTTCTTCTTTTGCAGTTTCCTTCTTTCATGGTCCCCACAAAAAGTTACTTGACATTTGACATGAGATGGATGCATGATTTAGATTACGTTTTGATAATAAAAACTTTCAACCAGTTCTGTGTCACCACCGTTTGGGGAGTGTGTGCAGATAAACAGTGTTAAGACACCCCCATGCTCAATTAAATAAGTTTAAATCAAATATAACCAAAATTGCAACCCAACAAATTTAGATTAATTAAAGAAGAATTTAAGTTTATCTGAATATTGTCTGAATATTAGTTGTAATATTCCTTTATATATATATATGAAGGCAGGATGAGGTGAAAGACAAATACTGCAGTTGCAGCTGTATCCCAACATCTCCCTGACTCTCATTTCTCTTGTCACCCCTTCAGGCCAACATCAAGGAGACAGAGGTCGCCATCCCTGCCAAGCTGCACAACTCTCTGATTGGTTCCAAGGGCTGCCTCGTCCGCTCCATCATGGAAGACTGCGGCGGTGTCCACATCCATTTTCCCTCCGAGGGCTCCGGCTCAGACAAGGTCACCATCAGAGGGCCCGCCGGTGAAGTGGAGAAGGCCAAGAAACAGCTGCTGCAGCTGGCTGAAGAGAAGGTGAGTGGGGACAGAAACGTTACAAGAGATGGAAACAAAGAGTGAATGAACAGATGAGGTGACTCAGAATGACTGAGAAGTGAGTTACTATGGAGATGAGGCGAAGAGACGCCAAATACTTACATCCCTTTTTCTGTACTCTGTCCTCCTTTCTGTACTTCTTGCCGTTTTTAGCAAGTCAACAACTTCACAGCTGAGCTTCAGGCCAAACCAGAGTACCATAAATTCCTGATTGGCCGTGGTGGGGCCAATATTCGCCGTGTACGGGACAAGACGGGGGCTCGCATCATCTTCCCTTCGCCGGATGACACAGAGCAGGAACTGATCACCATCGTAGGGAAGGAAGAAGCCGTCCGTCAGGCCCAAAAGGAGCTGGAAAGTCTGGTTAAAAACCTGGTAATTACTACACTGCATTTGATGTTGAAATTATTCATTCATCTTATGTTCATTTTAAAAGTCTCTTTTTATCTGCCTAGATTTTTCATGCATTTTATTTTTTAACCATCTGCCCTATTTATTGTCTTCCTTTCCAGGACGACGTGGTGGAGGACAGCATGGTAGTAGATGTTCGCCACCACCGGCACTTTGTGTGTCGGAGAGGCCAGGTGCTGCGGGAGCTGGCGGAGGAGTACGGTGGAGTAGCCGTGAGCTTCCCTCGCACGGGAGCCAACAGTCAGAGGGTCACTCTGAAGGGAGCCAAGGACTGCGTGGAGGCCGCCAAGAAACGCATCCAGGAGATCATTGAGGACCTGGTAAGAGTGTTTGGGGAAATTAAGAAACGATACAGGGTGAAATTCAGGTCATCACTAAACAATTTTTTCCTGTACTTTCCTGCACAGGTGAATATTGCTGTTTAGGTCAAAGCTAAATCAAAGTAGTTGCATCCAAGTATTGAAATTTTGCCAGTAGTAGCTGCATTTTAAATATTAGAAAGGTTCAAGAGGTAAAATCTGAGCGCAGCGAACATGTCCTGTTGTGCTCAATGATCTCACATCCAGAAGTGATGGAAGTAATCCTCCTAAACCCATGATATGTGTTTGTTGTTGTTACCCAGCTGTCTGCTCTCTCCTTCCCCTCTCTCTCGAGCAGGAGTCCCAGGTGAGTGTGGAGGTGGCCATCCCTCAGCGCTACCACCGAGCCATCATGGGGCCTAAAGGCTGCCGTATCCAGCACATCACCCGGGAGCAAGAGGTCCAAATCAAGTTCCCAGAGAGAGACGACAGCGCTTCAGGTTAGAAACACAACACACAAGACAAGTGTACCTGCAGATATCATGCTAATGCTGTTGTTAATATGCTGCCACCTCAAAGAGAGCAGAAAAGAGCACAGAAATTATATCTAGTGACACATTATGAACATATAACTAAAAAAAAAAGGCAGATCATTGTAAATTAGTCGAGATTAGAAATTACCACCTTTGAGAAAGGTTAACATGTGATATTTTAATCCACAATATGGCAGCCAGTGGAGAAAACTACTGTATTTGCAGTAAAGGAAATTGCAAAGTCGTATTATGTTTACACAGGAAACAGGCATAAACTGGCTTTTAATCCATCATCTGTGGTAAACTTCCAGGTCCGGATGCTCCACCACAAGAAAACGGTGAGGTCAGCCCAGAAGTGGAGTTCGTGCCCCGCAAGTGTGACATCATCACGATTGCTGGGCGTGCAGAGAAGTGTGAACTGGCTAAAGCCGCCCTCCTTGTAAGCACCATTGTAATCTAATTCCAGGAATGATGCTGTCTGTTCTTCATCATCCATTTCCTCAGTAATAATCCTGTCAATGCCTCTTCCTTCAGGCGCTGGTGCCCATAACGG
Organism: Epinephelus lanceolatus; assembly: GCF_041903045.1. Classification (NCBI taxonomy): domain Eukaryota; kingdom Metazoa; phylum Chordata; class Actinopteri; order Perciformes; family Serranidae; genus Epinephelus; species Epinephelus lanceolatus. The sequence goes on from NC_135755.1 coordinate 20,860,461, forward strand.
AGGACGTGGAAGTGTCTTACGAGCTGCATCGCTACATCATCGGCCAGAAGGGCAGTGGGATCAGGAAGATGATGGAGGAATACGAGGTGAGTTTACACGCTCTGGTGCCACCTTCTGGCCATGAGACCTTTCACACTGCTGGTCAGAAGGTCTGCGTCAGTGATGTAATGAGAGAAGCTGTTTTAAAAATGCTTAGTTATTGCGATCGTTTCATCGACCGTATTGATTTGGAAAAAAGTTGGAGTGTAATTAAAGGAGACTTCCAAACAACACAAGTCATCTCTAATTGATTGTTTGCATGTTGTCTGTGTGGTTTTGCATGTGCAGGTGAACATCTGGGTGCCGCAGCCAGAAAAGCAGCTGGACGTGATCAAGGTCACAGGCCTGGTATCCAACGTGGAGCGGGCCAAACAGGGTCTGCTCGAGAGGGTCAAAGAATTGCAGGCTGAGCAGGAGGACAGGGTACACACACACAAGTCTTCAACATAGTTCTGTTATCATCACATTGTAACGATTCTTGAATGTCTGAGGTCTTTGCTGCCCCGTCTCTTTCTCAGGCCCTGCGCAGTTTCAAGGTAACCATGTCCGTAGATCCAAAGTTTCACCCCAAGATCATCGGCCGCAAAGGAGCGGTCATCTCCCAGATCAGGAAAGACCACGACGTTAGCATCCAGTTCCCCGACAAAGGAGACGAGCAGCAGGTGTGTGTTTGTGTCATGCTGATAATGATGTAGTTTTCATACCTCTGTGCCAGCAACAGCCGTGGCCGGAGGCATTATGTGTTCATGTTCTCCACCCAAACATCCGCTGGTATGTAGTTTTTAAAATCATATACACCCACATTTTTTTACCTGCACCCTTTGGTGTATTTGTCCTTCTTTCCAGATTGCATTTTCCTTTTCAAAACTGGCTTTATTTTGAGCTTAAATACACGCTTCTTATTCCCTCTTTGTCCAGTTCACATTGTTTCCTTCTGTCTCACCCTCTGTTACATGTACCTATCCGTTTCATCTTAATTAATGACGCATGTTTTCCCCGGTTGTGTTTTCTTCTGTCCTGGGCTTCCCCTCCCAGGATCTGATCGTGATCTCGGGGTACGAGCGTAACGTGGAGGAAGCACGTCAAGCCATCCAGCAGCTGGTGGCCGAGCTGCAGGAAATGGTGAGCCAGGATGTTCACCTGGACCCGAGGACCCACGCTCGCATCATCGGAGCTCGTGGCAAAGCCATCCGCAAGCTGATGGAGGAGTTCAAGGTTAGATGTTTGTTCGGGAGTGTTACACGCGTGGGAGAAAAGTAAAAGTTCTGATTCTGTTTCTGTGTTATTGTATCTTGTTTGATTTTCATCTGTTGTCCCATTGTTCCTCCCGCTCTTGTGTTAAGGTGGATATCCGGTTCCCTCAGCCAGGCTCCGACGAGCCCGACAAAGTGACAGTGACAGGCCTTCCTGAGACTGTCGACAACGCCATCGACCACCTGCTCAACCTGGAGGAGGAATATGTGAGACTGTAGTAGTTGCACACAATATAGAATTCAGTGTTTTTCACTCCTGGCACTAAAGATAAAAAGTGCAAAAGAAGTTTATTGTTCGTCCTTTCTCCACCTCTCTCAGATGCTCAGCGTGACGGAGACGGAGACCTTGGCAGCTTACATGAAGCCTCCGTCTCGCTATGGAGGAGGAGGTGGAGCAGGAGGAGGTGATGATAGCAGCGGGGGTCCAGCGAAGGGCTTTGTGGTGCGGGACGCTCCCTGGAACGCAGCAGGGAACAAGGTTAGTTTTTAGCTTACGCTCATTTATGACTGTAGTATTAGGGTATTATGTAGTATTAGGGATAATGATCCTAGGGAAGTGAAATGATCCTTTGTTTATCTCTCTAACTGAATCTTAATCAGATGAATTATTTTGAAGTATTTAGGGCCGCTGATAGTACCATGATTTGCACATCATTTGCAGCCACTAACCACCCCGGTGAGAATTACACAGTTTCTTTTTGTTTGGCTTATTTGTGCAGGTTTAGGGGCTGTAAAAGCTGCCAAATCCTTTTGTGAATTAGCCCCTGAGAGTCTTGTATTACATCCAGTTTTTTAGTGCAGCATATCAAAGACTTTGTATCTGTTCCAGGCTCCTGACATGAGCAGTGCGGAGGATTTCCCTACGTTTGGGACAGGTGTGGCTCCGAAGCAAGCATCCGCCTGGGGTCCCAAGAAGTTCTGAAGTTGCTCATGTGGAGGAAAACAAAAAAAAACTTCTGTAAAGTAGATGATGAGAGACAAAGTCTCTGATCAAATTGCTGCTCGCCTTCCCTCCTCCTCCTCCTCTTCTCTTTAGTGACCTCCCTTTGTCTCTCTTTCTCTGTAAACCCCTTGTACTGTCCTCCCACAACCAGCCACAATGAATTCTGGGAGAACTATCCCTTCTTTTTTTCCTCATCTGTCTTTCCTCTTAGTACCTCCACCTCCTCCTTCCCCTTGAGAGAAAAAAAAGAACATTGAGTGCTCTCTTCATAGTTTTGCTGTCCAGCTCTGTCTCTCGGTTGCACCACCCCTGCCGGTCTCGCTGAAATATGTCAAAGACTGTCCCCTCTTTTTCACCCCTGACTGCCAAACTCCTCCACAAAATCTATCACCTGAGTCCAGCACATTAGAAATGTTTAAACTCTTCACAGTCTGCTGAATCAGAGGAGTGGGGTCAGAGAGCACTGGGGAGGTGGTGGTCGTGCATCCAAGTAACAATTGCTAAATCTTGGATTTTTAAGCTAAAAAAGAAAAGAGGGGAGTCTGTGTTTTACTGTGCAAAAAGAGTTTGTAAGCAATGACATCTTCTTTTCCTGTGGTTTTCACAAGGAGGTTTCTTGTTGGCTCATTTTACCAGTCACTAATGTGGTGCAGCAGGTGAGGCAATGAGCCGTGTGTGTGTGCGTGTGTGTGTGTGTGTGTGTGCGTGTGTCGGTGGGTTCAGGAGAGGTTTTTCACCCACAAGTGTTTGTAGATCCCCCTTTTTATTTATGTTTGGGCGGGGAGCAAAAACAGCTGCTGTAGTCGACTTTCTGGAGCTTTTTCTTTTTAAACGACGATGAATCAAAAGATGAGGAAGTCCTGCGCCGGGTGTTTGTACTGAAGGTCATTTTGTCACTGTTTATTTATTCAAAAGGAGCCATTTTATTTGAACTACTGTGATCATGCGTTTTTATAAAAGCACTCACTGTAGCTTGATGCTTACAACCTTATGTTTGGGAGTGAATGTGAGGGTTTGGGAACATGTTAACAGTTGTTATGTGTAAGTGTACAAAGAACTTTTCGCTATTTTTTTAAAACTGTGTGGGACTTTTTTGTTGTTGTTGGTTTCTGGCATATTTGGAAGACTGTATGTATGTATGTATGTGAGCGCGCGTGGAAGTTAAGATGTATATTTGAATGAAGCTGAACCAAACTTTTACATCGTCTTTGTCCGTTTGTCTATCTTTGCATTTAGAGGTTTTTACTCTCTCAACTTGTCATAAACACTTGATTTTTTTTTCTGTCAACATGCATATAAAGCTGCTTAAAATCTGACCTCCCCTCCCACAAAACAAACTCAGTATCAACAGCTGCACTTTGGTTTTCCCTCATGCAAGTGCTTCACATGTATTTAGTGATATTTTGTAGCAGAAACCTTGTTGCCCCTTATTCCTTTATCAAGATCTGAGAGCGATGTGTCCTGTTGCTAAACCATTCAGTTGGTCCAGATTTCAGTCAGTTAAATCAACGCTTCCTTGTGCCTGGAAGTCTTAAAGGGATAGTTTTACAGTTTTGCAAATACACTTGCTTTCTTTCTGAAAATGAAAGGCTCTGTATGCAACATTCAGAGCATTAATATAGCAGCAAGCCACTGTTTGCTATGTAAAGACATAGTGGAGTAATGGTGAACAGAGAATGACATCACACTACTTTTAAGTGTGTTGTAATCTGAGCTTCTCTGTACTTTGTTATCAGAAGCCGGTCCGGCCATGCAAGCATGTTAGTGCATGTGTATATCCCACTGGCTAGCTGACCGCCGCCACTTTGCTCTGTGCTCATACAGCGGGAGCAGCTTAAATCGGGAAGGCGTCATCGCAGAGGCATAGTGCCCATCCTCCGGTTCTACCCTGGTTAGCACTGTTAGCTCAGTCAGCACTGTTAGCTGCTGGATCAGCCCCCTCCATGTTAGGAACTGAGTCCAGGCAACTCATATGCTCCGAATTTCCTATATTAAAAGAAGATTGTTATCACTCTCAAGTCTGTACAATTGGTACGAAGCTGGGATCAAGAGGTGATTAGCTTAGCGTAGCATAAAGAACTTGTTTACTTGTTTTCCAGCAACGGATTGTACTTTAAAGTAGAAATATTGGATTTAAATGTTGTTTATGTCTCCAGCAAACATGTTATCATTGTGGGCAGATAACAAGCATCTGTATCAGGATACCAGGTCAAGTTAATATTTTACTGTTATGTAGTGCTGAGGTTACAGATGCTACCTGTTTTCAGTTGATTCCTGTAGAGATGCTAAACTATGCTAAGCTAGGCTAGGCTAAGCTAAGCTAACCACATCCTGATTCCAGCTCCGTACTAATAGCACAGATATGAGATTAATCTCAATCTAATAATCTACCATCTTTCGGAAAGAAAGCAAACTTCTGAAAATGTAAAACTATCTGACAGGGCCAGGAAGAGCTCAGGACCAGATTGGCAGCTCTACGTTAGACTTTAGAACAAAAACAGAAAACTCAGGGTCCAAGCTAAAAAAGCAAAGCTGGCGCAGAAATGACTCTTTAAAGCTGGCGACAGATTAGTAAACCAAACCGACTATGCAACCCAACAGGATCATACGGCAGATCACTGTCCGTCAGTGGTACTTTACTGTACTTTGCTACAATTACGGCGTCATTATAGTTGTATGTTTTTTGGGACAGCGAACTAGTAATTTGTTTATTTTTAGTTGTTGAACTCATGGCTGAGTCTCTGCATTTTTAAATCACTTCGTGTGTGTCTGTTCTTAAATGGCAGGACAGAGCTGCCCCCTGAAGCAGCCACTATTTCTGTAAAAAGCTATGAAAAAACCCACTATTGGCCTTAATGAGTAATTAGTACAGCATTTTGGAAAAGGTGTGATTGAGAACGTATGCAACACTGCAATAACATGTCAGTGATCAGACTTTTTTTCCTACTCTAAATAAAATTAAATAAAAAAAAGAACCAAAAGCACCAGTAGGTTGTCTTTCTTCATGGCATCTTTTTGTTTTACAGTCTCTACCCAAAAAAAAACACTACAACTTTAACCATCCTTCTGTGCATACTGTCTGTCAGTTTATTTTTCCTTTAATAAATCAGGAAGATATGATTTGTTATGTAACAGCCTGTACAACGCAACATACAGAAAACAATGCAAACTAAATTGTACGTAAGTGTATTGTATTGTAAGTGTCGGGGTTTCATGTTCTGTAGCAGGTTCATCAAATTGGCAACAGGACTGACAACAGTGGGAAAAAAACAATACTTTGGAAAGCTGTTCACATACAATCAATCATTAGGTGGATGTTTGGGATTAGATGAAAATCCTTGTAAAAACATTTGACAAATGTAAATCCATGATGTTAGCTGACGTAAAAGAACTGCAGAGCCCTAATGAATAACATTCACATGTAAACACCAGCAAAGGTCGTTGGATGCAGACGACTTGACGGCCTGCTGATCTAGAAACTACACCTTTTTGGCTCTGGACGTTCTGCCAGGTAAACACAGTCAGTCACGACTGACGCAGAGATCACAGTGGAGGTGTGAGTGGATCTAGAGTAAACGATGAGGGGGAAGTGACACAGTCGGAGTGATGTGGAAAACCACTTAAACCTTTTGGCTTCAGCCCATTTACCTGCCTTTTAGTTTATTTTTTAAAGTATGACATTGTGGGTTTTTACAACATTTCACTTTCTTGCCAAGAGCTTGCTTCTTGACAACATACTATACTATGACTTTTTTTCATCGTTTTTCACAACATACATGATTTTGGACGACATACTATATACTGTGACTATTTTTAGAAGACATACTACACTATGACTTTTTTTCATGATTTTGGACGACATACTATATTATGACCTTTTTTTTCAAAGTTTTTTTGACGACATACTATACTATGAGCGGTGGCCCGGTGGTGTGGTGGTTAGCACTGTCGCCTCACAGCCAGAGAGTTCCCGGTTCGATCCTCTGTGCGGAGCCTGCATGCTCCCCTCGTGTCAGCATGTGCTCTCTCTGGGCACTCCGGCTTCCTCCCACAGTCCGAAGACATGCAGATTGGGGATTAGGTTAATTGATAACTCTAAATTGTCCGTAGGTGTGAATGTGAGCGTAAGTGTCAGCCCTGTGATAGTCTGGTCACCATAGTCTGGTGACCTGTCCAGGGTGTACCCTGCCTCTCGCCTGATGTCAGCTGGGATAGGCTCCGCGACCCTCAGGAGGATGAAGCGGTTAGAAGATGAATGAATGAACTACACTATGACTTAGTTTCATGATTTCTGATGACATATGATGTTTTTTCGACGTTTTTGAGGACGTACTATACCATGTATATTTTTCATGATTTTGGACAACATACTATACTATGACTTTTTTCATGATTTTGGACGACATATTGTACTATGACATTTTTTCATGATTTTGGACGACATATGATGTTTTTTCGACGTTTTTGAGGACGTACTATACCATGTATATTTTTCATGATTTTGGACAACATACTATGCTATGACTTTTTTTTCATGATTTTGGACGACATACTATACTATGACTTTTTTCATGATTTTGGACGACATATTGTACTATGACATTTTTTCATGATTTTGGACGACATACTATACTATGACATTTTTTCATGATTTTGGACAACATGCTACATCATGATGTTATTTTTCAGCGTTTTTGACGACATACTATACTATGGCTTTTTTCATGATTTTGGACAACATACTATACCATGACTTTTTTTCATCGTTTTTGGATGACATACTATATAATGTGACTATCTTTGGACGACATACTATATACTATGACTCTTTTTCATGATTTTGGACGACACACTATACTATGATGTTTTTTCATCGTTTTTGGATGACATACTATATAATGTGACTATCTTTGGACGACATACTAAAGTATGACTTTTTTTCATGATTTTGAACGACATACTATACTATGACCTTTTTTCATGATTTTGGACGACATACTATACTATGACTTTTCATGATTTTGGATGACATACTATAGTATGACTTTGTTTTTCATCGTTTTTGACGACACATCATTTTTAAATCACTTCGTGTGTGTCTGTTCTTAAATGGCAGGACAGAGCTGCCCCCTGAAGCAGCCATTATTTCTGTAAAAAGCTATGAAAAAACCCACTATTGGCCTTAATGAGTAATTAGTACAGCATTTTGGAAAAGGTGTGATTGAGAACGTATGCAACACTGCAATAACATGTCAGTGATCAGACTTTTTTTTCTACTCTAAATAAAATTTACAAAAGAAAAAAAAACACAACTTTAACCATCCTTCTGTGCATACTGTCTGTCAGTTTATTTTTCTTTTTTATAAATCAGGAAGATATGATTTGTTATGTAACAGCCTGTACAACGCAACATACAGAAAACAAATGAAGAAAACAATACAAACTAAATTGTACAAAGCAGCACTGGGCTGTAAATAACCCATATAGTAATAGTTTTCACATTTTTTGATTGGAAGTTTCTCCTTCTGCCAAACCCCATAGACCTTCTATCAGTCAGATCACAGCTGCTCTTAGAAGGTGACTGAGCTTCTTCAATTATGATTTTTGAGTTTGACTCAACAAAACTGTGCCTTGAAAAGTGTCAGGGTTTCATGTTCTGTAGCAGGTTTATCAAATTGGCAACAGGACTGACAACAGTGAAAAAAAACAATACTTTGGAAAGCTGTTCACATACAATCAATCATTAGGTGGATGTTTGGGATTAAATGAAAATCCTTGTAAAAACATTTGACAAATGTAAATCCATGATGTTAGCTGACGTAAAAGAACTGCAGAGCCCTAATGAATAACATTCACATGTAAACACCAGCAAAGGTCGTTGGATGCAGACGACTTGACGGCGTGCTGATCTAGAAACTACACCTTTTTGGCTCTGGACGTTCTGCCAGGTAAACACAGTCAGTCACGACTGACGCAGAGATCAGAGTGGAGGTGTGAGTGGATCTAGAGTAAACGATGAGGGGGAAGTGACACAGTCGGAGTGATGTGGAAAACCACTTAAACCTTTTGGCTTCAGCCCATTTACCTGCCTTTTAGTTTATTTTTTAAAGTACGACATTGTGGGTAATTCACTTTCTTGCCAAGAGCTTGCTTTTTGAGAGAACTGATAGCACTCACTTGTTTGTGTATTGAGGTGAAGCTACAGCCAGGAGACAGTGAGGTTTGGGGTCAAAGGTAGCAGCTCACTAGCATGTTGTTGTTTCCTGTAATTTGTTTTATCTGTAAAAAACCAAAGTGATACAAGGACAATTCATCTTTTACGAGGGGTTTTGTGCCAAACAATTTCTTGGTTGCAAGACAACCAACTGAGTCTCCGCTGGTTGCCTGGCAACTGTTCTTTGCCAAGAAAGACTGTGGCACGTAACACTTTATAAAATGGCAAAGTGGTGTTCTTACACTTTGGTTTTTGTATCGATAAAACAAACAAAAGACGTGTGAGCTTTGGAGGTGCTAACAGGTGGACTTTGCTACCTTTAGGACAGAGCTATGCTAGCTGTGTCTCCTTGTTTCAAGTCTATATGCTAAACTAAGTTAGCAGACTGCTAGCTGGAGCTTCATAGTTCCCATTAGAACATGAGAGTGGCATCAGTCTTCTTATGTTGCTCTACAACAAAGTATCGAACTTTGACTTTTTCCCCTTTTTCTGTATCAAGCCTGCCAAGTCTAGAAGTAAATGTATATTTTTTAATTTCACCACAATCCTCTCAATATGAACATATAAGCTGTCAGGCTGGAACATCATTTGCAATTCATAATCTCCAAAAGTCTGTTTTTATGTCAAACCTTCCAGTTTTCTCCACAGTTTAAATCCTGTGAATGTTTTCCATTTGACAAGACAAGTCAGACATGATGCCGGGCCACAACAGAAACGCAAACAGGACTGATAAAGTAGCCGAACTGCTAACGTGGAGACATGACGAGGACAGCGACATACAGTTGTACATGTGTAAACATTTTTTTTTCTTCCTCCAGTTTTAAAATCCCCCCCCCCCCTAAAGAAGTCACAATCACAAGACACTCTCAGGTTCATTCTCAGATTCAAGTGTCTTTCTGTTTTTTTATGAAAACATTGTCACTCTTTTTTTTTTCTTTTTGACCCACGTTTCAGTCTTTTTAGGTGACAGTCCTTTAACGTGCAGGTTGGCAGGGGACAGCTCCTCCCAAATCAAAAACACTGATCAGAGCAGAGGTGATGAGTGTTAAAATAAGTGCCAAAATTTAAAGGAAAAAAAACAGCTGTTTGTGAGTGTGGAAGAAAATATACTGGGAAGGATGAGAACAAAAAACGTGGCAAAGAGAACTAACTGTAGCGAATGAACAAACGTGTCGTGTCGATGAGAAGTTAGTTTAAAAATCGCCCACGAGTGTCCAAAACATAAAGTGCAGGCAGTGTCTGTTCTTCTTTGAAACCGCCGTAGCCCCCGGCCATTAAAAGAGTCCAAGAGCAAACAACCAAAAACTGACAAAATAAACAAAACAAATCAATAATGCTGAATTGTCAACAATCCACAGTAGGAACAGCTGGATTCCAGAGGAGTCTCTCGCTCAAGGCAGGGGTTGGATTTGGTTGTCAGTTTATTAAAAGTACGAGAAGCGCCGCACGGACCCTCCCCACTTCCACCCGAATGCCTCCCTTGTCGCAACATTCACTCGACCCGGATGAGCAGTCCGTAGAGGAGTGTGCCGCCCTGCTCTTTTGTAATCCACTCAATCTCTGAGTTGCTGAAGCGAGGGTCCAGGGACTCGCTGTGGCCAAGTGTCTGGGGTCCCACCTTGTAGGAGCCTGGACGCACACACACCTGGAATCCCACCTGAGCATGGTGACTGCGGTGAGAACGCGGGTCCCGAAATCTGCATGAGGAGAGAGGAAACTATCAGTAAGTGCTCTTTGTCCCGTTGTTTCCTGTTCGCTCTCCACTGTAAACGGGTAGGTGCAAACAAATCACATGTATCAGTGATGTTCTGAAGCAGGAGGACTTACTGCACTTTAGGGGCAAAGATCTCCATGCCGGAGTAGCGCATAGTGGGGGAGAGGCGCACTCTGGGAACCTCCCTGCCTGGGGCACTGTTCTCCTCTGGCTCAGTGTAGCCATTAGGCCCCTCCGCCTTCACCGGAGACACCGAGAAGATGGATGATGTTCCTGCAACAACAAAATTACATTTATCATGAAGGTCAAGTTTGGCCCGCTGGCCAATGACGGCCCTCAGAAAAATTTTATACAGTCCCTGAACTTCACATTGAATGCATGCTTTGTATTTCAATCAATCAATCAATCAATTTTATTTATAAAGCCCAATATCACAAATCACAATTTGCCTCACAGGGCTTTACAGCATACGACATCCCTCTGTCCTCGCAGCGGATAAGGAAAACTCCCCAAAAAAACCCCTTTAACGGGGAAAAAAAACGGTAGAAACCTCAGGAGGAGCAACTGAGGAGGGATCCCTCTTCCAGGACGGACAGACGACATATTTTACTATGACATTTTTTCATCGTTTTTGACGACATACTATATCATGACTTTTTTTTTTTTCATCGTTTTTGACATACTATAGTATGACTTTTTTCAAGATTTTTGACGACATACTAAACTATGACTTTTTTTCAAGATTTTTGACGACATACTAAACTATGACTATTTTTCATGATTTTGGACGACATACTAAACTATGACTATTTTTCATGATTTTGGACGACATACTATACTATGACTTTTTTTCAAGATTTTTGGCGACATACTATGACTTTTTTCATGATTTTGGACGACATACTATACTATGACTTTTTTTTCATTATTTTGGACGACATACTATACTATGACTTTTTTTCAAGATTTTTGGCGACATACTATGACTTTTTTCATGATTTTGGACGACATACTATACTATGACTTTTTTTTCATTATTTTGGACGACATACTGTACTATGACTTTTTTTTTCATTATTTTGGACAACATACTATACTATGACTTTTTTTTTTCAAGATTTTTGACGACATACTATACTATGACTTTTTTTTCATTATTTTGGACGACATACTATACTATGGCTTTTTTTCAAGATTTTTGGCGACATACTATGACTTTTTTCATGATTTTGGATGACATACTTTGACTTTTTTCATGATTTTGGACGACATACTATGATTTTTTTTTTCATGATTTTTGATGACATACTATACTATGACTTTTTTTCAAGATTTTTGGCGACATACTATACTATGACTTTTTTCATGATTTTTGACGACATACTATACTATGACTTTTTTTTTCAAGATTTTTGACGACATACTAAACTATGAATTTTTTCATGATTTTGGACGACATACTATGACTTTTTTTCATGATTTTTGACGACATACTATTCTATGACTTTTTTTTTTCAAGATTTTTGGACGACATATTTTACTATGACTATTTTTTCATGATTTTGAACGACATACTATACCATGACTTTTTTCATGATTTTGGACGACATACTATACTATGACTTTTTTTCAAGATTTTTGACAACACACTATACTATGACTTTTTTTTTCATGATTTTTGACGACATACTAAACTATGACTTTTTTTCATGATTTTGGATGACATGCTATACTATGACTTTTTTTTTCATGATTTTTGACGACATACTAAACTATGACTTTTTTTCATAATTTTGGACAACATACTAAACTATGACTTTTTTTTCATCGTTTTTCACAACATACTATACTATGACTTTTTTCATGATTTTTGACGACATGCTATACTATGACTTTTTTTTCACGATTTTGGACGACATACTATACTATGATGTTTTTTTTTCATGATTTTGGACGACATACTATACTATGACTTTTTTTCATGATTTTTGACGACATATTATACTATGATGTTTTTTTCATGATTTTGGACAAGATTCTATACTATAATATTGTTTTTTGACGACATGCTATACTATGACTTTTTTTTCATGACATACATTTTTCACATTTTTATGGCACTCTATACTATACTATACTATACTCTATACTGTGACTTTTTTGACATACTATACAATGACTTTTTAAATCACATCCTTACAGTGTGACATTTTGAGTACATATTTGACATATTATTCTATGACTTTGATGACGTACTATATGATAACCTTTTTTTCATTAATTTTTTGCATACTCTACTATGACTTTTTAAATCACCTTTAAAATTACATGCTATAATGTGAAGGAAAAAAGTCATAGTTTAGTAAGGTATAAGAATGTGATAAAAATGTGCTGGTATAGTAGGTCATAAAAATGTCATATGTAGCATGGCAATAAAATGTCATGAAAAGGTAATAATATATTAAGTCATAAAAATATCGTTGAAAAGTCACAACATTTAGTCAAGGTTTTAGTTTCAGGGACATTTCTTTCAGTCAGTTGTTGAAACCTCTTCTCAAAGTCACAGAGTTTGCGTCTTTATAAAAAGGAACCAACAATTTTCATACCAGGCAGCAGCTGGCTGTGGTCCAGCGTACGTCGCAGGGCTCCTACACTGGTGCCGTGGTATGCGATGTGCCACTTCTTCAGTGCATTAGAAACCTCACAGTGGGGCTTGATCCTAAACAAAGAAGATACATGCACTTATATAGACACACATTCAGCATTGACAGGGCTCTGCTGATGTCAATAACAGACCGACAGACATCATGTGATTTTTACTTTATGTCCATTTAATTTCATGTTATTTGTAGTAGTAGTAGTAGTAGAACTACTAAGTAGAATAGCGTTACATACTGGCAAGGAAAATTAAACAGGAACACAGCCATTTACAAACTTTCACCCTGTTATCTCAGTGCTCTATCATGTATGTGACCCATGAGATTGTCCTCCCACCTGAGGGCGAAGCGGCACCATCCAAAGGGCAAGGCGTAGTCCCGAGGCGGCTCTCCTCTCTTGTAATAAGCCTCGTCACCCCGAAGCTTGTGGCAGGACTCACAGTAGCACAGGTTGTATTTTGCGTCTTCATTAAAATAGCCATCTTACGGGTGGTGGTAGAGAGGAAAAAGATTGGGTTGTTACATGACTTTAGATCTGAGGCAGAGATCATGGCAGAAAGGCTTGGGATAAGACTCACCTGGTAATGTGAGCAGGTCCTTAAAGCGTGAGCAGAGTGCCTGGTACTCGCAGGTCTTGTTGGGGTTGACCTCTGGAGGGGGCGTCCAGCACACACTCTCTTTGATTCCTGTATATAAAAACAAAACAGATAAAATACAAGACTGAACAGAAACATTTTCCTTTTGAAAATTCCACACTTTTCCTGACTTTCCTGTAGACTTTTTAGACTGTATTTGACAAATAGCTTGATGTTTATTATGTTAATAAATGGTTTGAAAATCCAGCTGTTACCATGTATGTTATATTCTGACTCTATTCTATAGTATTTTTAGAAACTGTGGATTTTATATTATAAAAAGAGATAATGGGCAATACTCCAGAAATACAAGTATTTTTTCTACACTTATCCAAACCTGGAAATTACAAAAATTAAAATAAAATTAAAAATCCATATTTTTCCAAACTGTGCAGGACCCCTGAATAAATGAAAAGATAATCTGACAGTAAAACACAAACTTCTTACCGTCAACCATGTCTGCCTTCTCCATGTCACCCTGACAACGGGTCTCACCACTCTCTCCGCCCACAGCTGGCACGTTATTTGTTACTATAGTAACCTGCCATGACGACACAACATTCATTAGGATATCACCTTGGGATTTAGATCGTAGTAATGTACTCCTGAAATACTACTGATTAGTCAGTCGTCAGAACATCAATTGCCAACAACTATTTGTCTTTAGATAACTGTTTATGGAAGCTCATTTCCGCCAATATGGAGTTAGTATCTGCAAATAATTTTAAGAAAGGCACAAACAGGCTTCCATAATTGATCAATCATTTATGTAAATTGTCAAGAAAAAGCGTCAAACACCAAACTGACACGGCTGTTTCAGTGTGTTTATGTGTCTGTAGTGCCGACCTGTTCACACTGGCCGTAGAGGTCGATGAAGGGGTAGCAGGGCGAAGGAATGTCCTGCGCAGCCACACCCTGGTCCATGCCATTGACATAGAGGTGGAGACAGCTGTTGGCGTCCACCAGCAGACCCAACACCGTCCCCTCTGGACAGGTGTCCAAATTAGGACCATAATTCTCACATATCTGTTGAGAGAAGGAAAAATGGAAGAAAAGGAGAGACATTAGCGAGTGAGAGAAAAATGACAAGAGAATCAATCAAACAATCGATGAGGCTGATGTCAGAGAACACACTCCATTTGTCATGTGGGACAAAAATCAATAGAGCAGTCCAACATGACAGACAGATTCTGTGTGTTTAAGAGTGTGGGTGTACCTTTAGGGAGTTGTGGAAGACGGAGTCTCTCTGCAGCAGCCAGGCGGAGCGTTTCAGACAACACGCTGTGGAGGGGAAGTTGAGCCGGTCGGGGGAGTGACCTATCACCCCTAATGACAGCGATGATGTCCATGACGGGTTCAGACGGTCGATTTGAAACTGGTGAGGAAAGAGAAGCTGTTGACACACTGGAACAATCGCCGCCTAAACACCTTGCCATCGCATTCTATATATATTCTACTTGTAAGTACTCTACACTAGTGTTGTCACGGTACCAAAATTGGGACCCATGGTACGATACCAGTGAAAGTATCATGGTTCTGAGTAGTATCACGATACCAAAGCAAAAATTAGGGAGATGTGCCTTTTGTCAAATATAAAAAGATAAATCACTTTTCTATTATACATCAATGATATTTAAATGGAATAAATTACTACTGTTTGACTCCCTGACGAAGGCTTGTATGCCGAAACGCGTCAGAGTTTTTAAAGGTTTAAGATGACCAAGCCATAACAATAAAGGCTTTTTAATTTTTCCAAAGAGAGTGCCTTGAAGTTTCCTGAGTTTTGGAATAAATTACTTGACTTATTCATACTTCAAAAACAGCATCAATGAGTGATTAACATAGGGGGGATCAAAATAAAATAAATAAATGAAATAAAAATCAACCAGCCACCCTCCTCCTCTGATAAGTTAAGAACAGACCCTAAAGTGCGATGAGGTTTGTGGACCGTTACCTGCCACAAAGAGAGAAATGTGAACGGCTCGTTTCTCCTCTGACACGCTACATACCTGTGTGCTGCCACGGTTCGGTTGTCCAGGTACTACTGGGCAGTCATGACACCAACAAAGAGGAAATTATTGGACCTGGAGCCGGGCTTCTCGGTTGCCGGTAAGCCGTTATCTTGAGGTGGCCATAGTGCTCTGCCGTATTCCTGTCTGTGACCCCTGTTCAACCCACAACCGACAGGATTCGTCTTTCGTTTCTGCTGCTGGTTGAAATCTGTACTCGCACAGCGTGCTCCTGAATGATTTCTTTTGCTCGCGCAAAAATATTTTTAGTCGCAAATGCGAGTAAAATGCTCGCACCGTAGAGCGCTGTGGAAAGCAAATTACTGCCTACAAGTAAGAAATAAATAATGACTTTCACTGCTCAAAGATACTCAATAGCTCAGCTAATACCTGAAATGTCACTGGAAAACAAACCAGTGCAGCAGCATATTGAGTGTCAGGTGGCCAGCGTGCCGTTATTGGCCAGCGCGCGCCGTTATTGGACGGCTCATGGACACTCACCCTCTTGCCATTGGACTTTGAACTTATCCCACAGTAGTGGTACCGTGAGGTACCGTAGTACTACGGTACTCCAACATTATGGTATCATATGTACCGTGGAGTTTTAGTACCATGGTCTACCGTTGGTACCAGTATACCGTGCAACACTACTCTACACTATGTAAATACTGAAATTACAAACTCAGTTATTAAAAGTAAGACAAAGAAGCTGAAACATAGCCACACAGGTACGTTACCTGGAACAGCTGCTGGCGAGCTAGCGGCTGGGCGGTGACCAGCAGGCCCTGGTTGTAGCTGGATACTCTGGCTGCTGTCAGGTTCTGGTTGGACAGCTGGATGTTTTTGCCGTGGTTTTCCAGGAATGCCATAACAGTGGGCACTAGTACACATGGCTCAGTCTCAACCTGGAGGCGACATGAAGAGTTTCTCTCAGGAAATTCAACGATGCAGTGAGCAACATGTTTTGTTAACAGACAGACTGGTGCTCCTACCTCTCTGACAGGGGTGCTGTCTTCTTCTCCTTCGCTGCAGCTGTCAGAGGAGAGCGAGGGCGCCTTGACGCTTTCCATGTCTTCCATCAACGAAGAGCTCACAATGGACACCGCCGTTATCCGCCCATACAGGTCCAAAACTGCATACACATTCTGTGAGGAGACAGAGAGAGGGGCTGAATGACAGCGTGGGGCCGAGTAGCTGTGTACTGAAAATGTGTGTGAGTGTGTGTGTGTGTGTGTGTGTGTGTACCTTGGCTACTGCAGTGGCTGCAGGTCCCATGTCTTCACCATCGATGAAGATGTGCATGGTGTCATCGCTGCACCTCTTCACACCAACACGGTTCCCAACCTGAGGAACAATCATGTTCAGTGAAGAATTAAAAACAGTTTAGAGATTTTTTTAATTTAAAGAAGAGCACAATATCTTCTGACAAGGTGAGTATAACAAGCACTGAGTGTAGCGTGGGTTCCTTATTCACTCTGAGGATCCAAGGACAGAGGGTGTCGTATGTTGTAAAGCCCTCTGAGGTCAGCTGTGATTTGTGATATTGGGCTTTAGAAATCAGAATTAGAGAACTTTGACTTTTTAAATGACTTAAACCAATTGATTATCAAATTAGTTGTTGACTAATTTAATCATTGACAACTACTGTAACTAATTAATCGTTGTAGCTCTAACAGAAAATAATCAAGATTCAAATGACTGAACTTGAAGATTGATTTTAAAATAAATCGCAACATAATTTATAGCCTGTGTTACCTTGAGTCAACATTAAATGATGCTTTTTGTGTTGCTGAATGGCCACATTTCTCCCTGTGACATGTTAAATACTAAAGCATTGCTCAGCCTGAACTGTGAGTGATGCTGCTGTGGCTGTTAGTGCTTCTCCTTATCTGCATAGCAGTTTTTAAAAAGCACATTTTAGTAAGTGCTTTGGCAATAATCTTAAATGCTAACAGAATAAAAAAGAGAGAAGAAATGGTTATTGTGGTCGATGAGTAACATAAGATTCAATTTCAGTTATAAGATGTAATACTGATGTCACACTGTGAAAATCTCAAAGCTCTGATAACATCTTTATCTCAGTCAATGGATTTGAGACAGACGAAGAGATCCCTGAGGGTTTAAAGGTCTTTGATGTGACCTCTAATCTAACTGTGCTCACAGTGCAGGGAGCTGCAGCTTACCGTCAGCCGGTCCAGTGAGCAGCCGTAGTTCTGGCGCTGCAGCACGCCGTTGCGACGGACCTCAGAGCCGCAGAGCAGCCAGGTGACCTTGGTGCGAAGCTGAGGGAGGGAGGGGGAGAGACCTGACAGCGGGCAGGACGGCAGCTCCGGCGGTGCCAGAGTGGTCAGACCGATATGCAGCGAACCGCACCACTGCTCATCCACCTCATCAATCCTCACCTGCAGTGGAGAGAGAGAGAGAGAGAGAGAGAGAGAGAGAGAGAGAGAGAGAGAGAGAGATCAGGAAAGAGAATAAAACAGCAGCAGCTAGAAAAGGATGACAAACATTTATAGCATACGCAGATAAGCATGCAAATTACTTAAAAGCATGACAAGGTAGAACGTTCTAGGCTCAAGCCTTCGTTTACCTCAAACAGCTCGTCTGTTTTGAGCTCCTTCGCACTGAACACGATGCCGTGAGCGTAACCTCCGACTCTGACGCCCTGGCAGCCGTCGCCGAGCAGCACTACATTCTTACCGTGTTTACTGTGGAGCCGATGGGCTACGCCTGCTACTGCACACACACAGAGAGGAAGAAATATGGAGATGAGGCTTTGAGGACAACTGATATATCTTCTACTAAAATAGAGTTTCATACTAGAGCTGAAAAGATTAGTCGACTAATCAACAGAAAAATAATCGCCTACTATACTGATAGCTGACAAATGCTGTTTTCAGCCTTGCAAATATGGAGATTTCCTGCGTTTCTCTGTTTTATATCATATTATACTGAATATTTTGGGGTTTTAAGGCTTTGCAGACCTGAGCAGGGAGCCTGATGTCTACCTGGTGAGTGGATGGGGAAGCTCTTCTCAGTGATGTTGCTGGTACAGAGGCTGTTGTCCAGTGGGCCTGAGGAGCTGGTGATGGACACCTGAACACACTGACCATACAGGTCGATGACAGCATACACCTCTGAGAGACACAGAGAGACGTGGGTGATCATCTACACTCCCAACTCAACACAGCAGTATTTCATTCCTATCTGGCTGCAGAGTGCTGGTTTCACATTTCTGGCTTCCTCTGATTAATCTTTACCTGGGGGCAGACCAGTGCAGGCGACTCCTTGATCCACGCCGTTGATGTAATAATGGAGGTCGCCGCTGGCTGAGCGCATCATGCCGATCCGTGAGCCCGTGGTCAGGGAGTCCAGGTCGCAGCCGTAGTTGTTGCGCATCGTGTTGCCATCCTGCATGATGGCTGTTCCACTGTGGGAAAAGAAGGAAGACAATTTTATAGATATGATCTGAACTTTTATAAACGTATTATGTTTCTAGGTTTCATGTAGCTCCACATTTTTGAGTTTGAATTTCTTCATCTAAGGGGTTCAAGGAAAAAAAAACTTTGGGAACATGATTAAACCAAATACAGGCACTAACATTTAGCACATGGATGAAGTACATATTCCAGTTTACATTCAATTTAATCATTTGCAAATTTATTTGTGTCATATTTTATCCCTATATTTAACTTGCACTATTCTATGTCTTAGATCCTCTCTCTTTTTTCCTTGTGTGATTTTCTGTGTTCCTTCCTTTCCTTTTTTAAATACATATTTAATTAGCATTGTCAGAGGGAGCCTGAGATCCCAGATTTTTGTTACCAGTAACTGTTTCTCCATGACAGTTGTGTATTTGATAATAACGAAGAACTCAGAAATAACAGCTAAGTGTGTGTTTAAGAGCCTAATAAACAGCAAAATAAACAAATTTATGGTAATACAGTCCCTTCGGAGGACTGGGGAGCAGCATGTGCCAAAGCAGACACACAAACTGTCAAAACTGGGTTCAAATTTTTGCAATAAAATTGGCTGATGAGGTCATACGTGACACCAGACAAGCTAAACAAGTATCCTGCACCTGTGTATTAGGTGTGGACAGGAGAAAAGGACCTTTTTCCATTGTGATTTACGAATGCAATGAAGTGAAAGAGTTCTGGACGGAGATGAAACAAGCTCTGGGGAATAAATTAGGCATTCACTAATATATGATCTAATTTTTTCATCCTAGATTTACACCATGATAAACATCATGCACCCAAGGACGACACTGCTGCCTTAGATCTTTTATTACTAACTGCAAAATGAGTTCTCTAAATCTCTTTAGGACAGGCAGACCAAAGACTATGACCTCTGGAAAAGATCATTTATATTATTGAGTAAACAATCGCTCTTTGAAAACATTTGGGGTCCTTTCATACAATATATGGAGATGTTGATCTAAGTAATGTGATGAATGTAGCAGGCAAGGTATAAATATAAGTGATCCACTGCAGCTGCCTCAACTATCTGAACTCCTTTTAACAGTTTACTGGTGTGTTCCATGTGAACTACGTCTCAGAGTTCAACACAATGTACGACATGAATATAACAATATGGGAACTCTTTTGAAAAACAGACTTTTTTATTTTAAATTAATTCTTTTATCAGTGCATTTTGTTATCTTTCAGATGTCTGACATGTAAGGAAAGCCCTCATAACAACTATGTGCTCTTGGTATTCTTTGTAACAAGAACAAGAACACATTTGCTTCTTTGTTATTGGAAGTTATTTGAAAGGATGAATAAAGATATTGCTGGAAAAAACAGATTTTGAGTCTTCATGTTCTCATAGTGTTCTACCTGAGCATCCAAGTGTCATAGTCGATATCAGTCATAGTGTTAGGAAACTCGAGCTCATCCGGCCTGATGGCTGTCACTCCTGGACACAGAGAAGGTAAGAAGAAATCTGTAGTGATTACATATTAAACACATTTATAGGGAATTATTCCAATGCTGTCATAGAGATAAATGTGAAGCAACACACAGTAGCTTTTATTGTCATTTTTGTTGGCTGACTAAAAAGAAGGACAGAAAGGCAGAGTGGACACATTAGAAACACCTCACCTGCTTCTATTGAACCCGACCAGCGGTCCACCATCTTCTGAATAATGATTTCAAACAGCTCTCCATCTCGAAGGCACCTACAAGGAGGAAAAATATCAATATCAATATTTGATACCACAGGGAGAAACTGACATTGAGAGCAAAAAAATTAGAATATATATTAAAAGATAAATAGAAGAAGGCAAGAGAATGATAGCGACTATTTTTCTGGGTTAGTAGAAGAGAATAGCAGAGTGACAGGTACTGTTGAAACAATTTCAAATATTCAGAATCAATATCAATTATGATGAATCGATATTTTTGAGTTAACGCATGGGAGAAAGCACTGGGAAAATGGGAAAGATATGATGTGCTAAAAGTTATCTGTCATGTGTTTCATTACCTGTTGGAAATGACAATAGCGTCGTTGAACTCGCTGCGGCAGTTCTGACGCAGGGCGGTGCGCCCCCCATTGGTGATGACAGCGTTAGTGCCATGCAGGTGGTGAAAACGCAGGTCGTTGATCGTGCTGGCTCCTCCTACCGAGCAGGGGCTCCCAGGGGACATGGCTGTGGGGCCGTCTGAGCTGTCCTCTGGGAGAGGCGGGAGGTCCACTAGCAAAATATAATTGGGAAAAGATATAAGCTCACATCTTCTAAAGAGGGGTCTCAGTAATTTTAGCATCTCAGCTGCTCCTCAGTCACTCACCCATGTCGTCCATGATGGTGGCCTGAGCAGCCTGGCCGTACAGGTCGACCACGGCATAGACACTGGGAGGGACGTTCCAGGCTGCCGGGCCCTGAGCCACACCGTTCACAAAGAAGTGGAGGCTGCCGTCTTCTTTCCTCACGACACCAACTGTGTCACCTGCCTGCAGGAGGGAAGAAAGGGTTAATAAAAACATACAAAGGGAAATGTCAGGAAGGATGTGAGAGGAGAAGAGAGGGGGATGGATGAAAAGGCAGAAAGTGACAGTCAGCTGAGGAATAAAGAACAAACATCACTCACCTTGAGCCGGTCCAGGTTGTGTCCGTACTCATCCAGTATTGTTGTTCCGTTGTGCATTACGCCATTCCCCGTCATCATCCACGTCCCTGGAAAACACACACAGCAAAACATTTGGTTAATGTTGTAATGAGATTCACACTTGCAGAGAAATGTAGCAGCAATTCCACATGTACCGCACATGTCATTTACCTGAGCGCAGGTTGGTCATGGTGGAGGGCAGCTGCAGGTAAGCAGGGTTGTGCGTTGTGACACCGATTTCGATGGAACCCGCCCACTTGTCCACCATCTTGTCGATGCGAACCTGGAACACCTCATTGGAGCGCAGCGGCCGGCTGCTCAGGACCACGCCGTGGTTGAAGTCGTCAGTCGCACTGTGAAAGAAGAAGAAGACTGCTTGTAGAGGATTTCTGCATATCGCCCATTGCATACTTTGGTATTTTTCATATAGGAAAAATATTAAAAGCAGTATCAACTCTAAACCTGGAGATTTTTTAAAATATTTCCAAAACCCTTTGAACTTTTTGAGTACAATCACATTTATTTAAGACTTTCCACTAATAGAAATTTTAGTCAGACAACTAAAGTAGACTTTTACACTCAGCTTAGTAAAACTCTTGCTGAGTCATGATGTACCTGATTTAACAAATATTTGACACAGAAGATGCCATATATCCAGAAAAAACCCTACTGTCAGAGGTATAGTATGTAGTTTACTGTTCATAAACATGCTCACCAGCAAAAGTGAAAGCCAAGCCCAAATTTACCCTCATTTAGCATTTCACTTTGCTATGGTATTTTTTTTAGGCACTGTGTCTCATAGTCTGGCACCTGGTCACTGCCTTTTTATAAAGCCCTGACCTTGTGGGGGTGCACGCCCATAGGGGTCCCCGAACACAGAAAATAAAAGGAAACTAAGAAAATACAGGCAGAGGGCAGAGTCTCTGCAGAAATATACACCACCACACACTTCTAATGGGTTGTAATTAATGATTAAGAGGGATTACTCCCATATGAGTCTATACCTTATTTTTTTAGAAAAATCTTGCATAGTATATCTTCAGTGACTGTATTTAAATGTCCTTTAATATCAACTTGCCTTGTTGTCCAAGTCCTAGTTTCCTATTATTTTGAGTCACTGACCAGGCATCGCAGGAACCTTTAATTAAAGGCAGGTGTGCTAAAATGAGGTTAAAGTCTTTGACCGCTGCCTATTTGGTTAATCTTAGTGTTTTATTGTTTGATGGAGTTGTTTAATACCCCACTGATTTGAACTTTGTTTGTGTACAGGCCTATTTATTTGGGGGAATGTCTGTTTGGGGATTTTTGTTTTCATTTGTTTTAAATGCGACAGTCAAGACAAAGATTTCATAGCCTCATCCTGCAACTCTCAATACATCCAGTAGGTTCATCATATCTCCCATTATGGCATCTGTGGGTGGCTGTTTTTGAACTTATTTGGAAGCCACAACAGTGCTTCTTTTGCACTTTGTATGTAACACACTGTGATTTGCCCTGCTGCTGAAATGTACATTTAAATAAACTTGCCTTGCCTTATTGTTACAAGGTTCAGGGGATTCCATCTGTGTTCAGCTGGACCACAAATTCCGAAACTGGCCTTTGCTGTTGATGTGTTTTTATAGCAGAAAATAAATCAATGACACCAGCCTACACAAAACATATTGGATGCTACAACCTAACATGCCACAAGCAAAAATAAACTGCAGCAGTGTGTTACATAATACGCTTTACGTTGCTGGTTGTGTATCAATCATTTAATGGCTTTGGACCTAAATACATTTCTAACCTACTTCTTCCTTATGAAGCCTACAGGCTTCGTCTGTCATCAGGAACAGGTCGGCTAACTGTTCCCAGAGTTCAAAAAACATGGGGAAGCTGCTTTGTTTACCTTAATTTTGCTCTAACTAACACCAGCTTTTTGCACCTATTGTTATTTTAGTCTTTTGGCACTCACTGTGGCCGCAGCGCCGTCCTGCCATCACTAATGATGGCGGCCTTCTGGCCACAGTTGGGGTGAAAGAGCAGTCGGTCGGGCCCCTCTGCGTCTGGAGTGAGAGACAGAGCTGGCCTGGGCCGGCCCACGTCGGGCGATAAAGCCCTCATGATGGCATTGTTGCGTCTGAGGCGGTCACTGTGGTTGTGGTTGTGGACTATGGTGACTTTGACGGCCATGCCGTAGAGGTCGACCACACCGTAGACCACGCCGGGGGTCTGAGCTGCTGCAACACCTGGGAAAGACAACAGAGTGGTAATCACACTTGCTCCACAGACAACAGTCTCAGTTACAGTATATATTGTCCAACTTATTATGTAAAGCATCATAGAATCACAGGAAAACAAAAATCTAAAAAACAAATCTATATTTTAGCCCCATCTTTCTGTTCAGAGCTGACTGGTTGGGTGTTTCTCTATCACTCATTTATAACCATCACCATCATATCATCGCGACCACCCACTCTCCAGCAGTGGGTTTTCTTTCCCCTCACGAAGCGTCTCGATGCGCCTCACCTTGGTCGATGCCATTGATGTAGAAGTGGAGCGCTCCACTGGCTTTGCGCATCAGCCCTATGTGATCTCCCTCCTAAACATGGATCAGAGGAGTTAACAGACACACTTGCATGATAGGTGGCAGAATGAAATGTGCGTGTGCATGTGCCATCACCAACCTGAAGTTCATCGAGGCTAAATTCACAGTATTCCCGACGGGTTCCTTTCCCGTTGGTCAGTATCCCGCAGCCACTCATCATGATTGTACCTACAGACAGAACAATGTCAGTAACTTCACAGTGAGCAACAGCTGCTGTCTTTGACATAGTGTCTGTGCGTCTTGGTGTGTGTGTGTGTCACCTGAGCGCAGATTGGTCATAGTTGCAGGATAGTCCAGGTTGTTGGGATTGTGTGTGGTCACACCGATCTCTATTGAGCCCGACCACTTGTCCACCAGCTTATCAATGCGGATCTGAAAATGTAACAGGAATACATTTAAACTTTTCTGGTGCTGACAATTTTCTTCACATTATTCATGAGCTAAAATGAAGAGATCTCTGTTCTGCCTTGAGCTCAGAGTGATGAATGGCACCAGACCTCCAAGCATGAGGTGAACATCTGAAGTTTATGCGACTGCAATGACAAAATACCCTGTTCACTGTAAGTGACTCTGTATCTTTCAGCACAGACTAGAAACACCTTTATCAATAAAATAATATCCTGATATTTCTGACTGTCCTGAGGCAAAAGCACTGAAACACTGTCTTGAATTATAGTACAATTTCTATGAACATTTTGATTATTTCACTTTGCTTGGTCATCGTTTTGACATTACTAGACACTCTCAAAGACTCATTTTCATACTCATACTCTTGTAATTGTCTTCTAGTGGTGTTTCAGTTTGTCAATGGATGAAAATTAATACAATTTTGACATTTAAGTATGGCTACGTGATATGGAGAAAATCTAATTTTACAATGTTTTTGACCAAGTACCTCAATACCCGGCCATCCTATGACATTAAGAGGGGTGGGACAAGTACACAAAGACAGTCACCGTCACATCTTACAAGTACATATGCTGAACAACAACATTAATGGAGGAGAAATCTCCATGGTCCGAGGAACAAGACAAAGAGCTCAAGGAGTCGATCTGGCCTCCGAATTCCTTGGATCCAGATCTGATGAAACATCTGTAAGATGTGCTGGTACCCCACCTCACAACTCACGGGACTCAAAAGATCTGAAAGTAACGCCCCGATGCCAGGCACCAGAGGACATCCTCCAGAGGTCCTGTGTTCATGTCTTGACAGCTCAGAGCCAAGTCTGGTCCAAGGAGGACCCACCATGGATCAGGGGTACCTCTGGGGTAACAGCACATTCCTCAGATGTTCGATCACATTGGGATCTGGGGTATTTGGAGGCCAAGTCAATGCCTTGAGCTCTTTGTCCCCTTCCTGGGGTCATTCCTGAGCAGTTAACATGGTGTGGCATGGTGCATTGTCCTGCTGGGGAGGGGGCACTGCCATTGACAAGTGCCGTTGCCGTAAGGGGGTTCACTTGGTCTGCAATGGTGTTTGGGTGGGTGGAGCGTGTCACGTAGCATCCACATGAATGCCATGACCCAAGGTTTCCCAACAGAACATTGCACTGTCGCAAGATGATCAATGTTATTCACTTCACCCGCCAGTGGTTTTAATGTTGTGGCTGATCGGTGTAATATATGTTTTCTGTAATGAACCCACACAGACCGGCAAGTCCATCCTTTCTCCCTGCATGCTTCTGCCTTCCCCTCATCCAAAGCAAGTACTCTACCTTGCCTCGACATTTTTACTTCCACAGATTTCCCATATCATAGCAACCAGATGCAATCAAAGCATTTCAGCTGAAAAACAGAACACATAGTGCCTCCATAGTGCTCTCACACGCTCCCAGCTGGGCATCTGAAGAGGAGCGTCTGGTGTTTTCAGCTGGGAAAAATGCTTTGGTGGATACAGGTCCTGAGTGGCTAAAGGCAAATAATAGAACAGCTACAACAGTCTGGTAAGTTTAGGACATTACATCACTTTACTGTAATGCAGCCTTTAAAACCAGGGAACAACGTTTATAATATCTAAAATCTAAAACGATATCTGGTCTCATTCATGTAAGCACAAAGCACTGAGTCGTGTGATTGTAAACACCTCAAACATCTCGTTGTGTCGGAGCGGCCGGTTGGTCATCACCACGCCGTTATTGAACTCGTCCAGTGGTCTCCTCCGCTCCGCCGTCTTGTTGTTGTTGCTCAGTTTGATCAGTGTGCCACATTTTTCATGGAACAGCAGCGCGTCGTTGGTGGTCATCGCACCCGTCACAGCCGCCAGCCCGACCCCTCCGTTACCAGCAGGGCTGTTGTTAGCATTCCCACCTTCTCCTGCAGAGCCACCACTTCCTCCACTTCCTCCACTACTTCCTCCTGATGTCCCTGTTCCACTGTCACTGTTGACTGTACCTCCCCCACTGCTGCTCCCCCTGTCATTTCTGGAAGAGGAGTCAGATCCTGAATTTCCTCCTCCTCCTCCACTACTGCCGCCGCCTCCTGCTCCCCCTCCACCTCCGCCATCCTCCCCTCCGCCCTCATCCTCAGAGCGATAAAAAGATACTATTGCGTTGTTGAACACGTCAAAGAGCTGGTGCTCCGTTAGAACTGAGGAGACAGAGAGGAAGAGGAGGTTGTCAATACAGGTCATGTTGCACGACGTCTATCAACTGATCTGAGGAGGATATTCTTACCCGTGTCCGGCTCCAGGTTGTTTGGGAACTTGTCTGGTCTGCTGTGACTGCAGCTAAGCTCAGGCACTGACAGGGAGGAGAGAGGAACATACAATAGGTGAACACAATGAAACCCAGAATATGAAAAATGAACTACAGTGATAAAAAGGCACCCTACCTTCATCTCCATTCATCATTCCATTCATTGCTGCCACATTCATCAGTGCCGTGATCCCCGCATCCTCCCGACCCCCACGCACCACCACCTCTTCCTCCTCCTCCTCCTCTTCCTCATCATCATCCACTTCCTCGTCCCGCTCTATTGTCTCTTTCTCCGCAGAGGGTGGCGGCGGCTCACAGCTCACCACCGTCACTTGAGTGCACTTGCCGTACAGGTCCACCACTGCCCAGAGCTTGGGCGGCAAGCCGCTCGCTGCCGCACCACAGTCCTGCCCGTTTACCCAGAGGTGGAGCTCACCGCGTGAGCTGCGCTGAATGCCCACCCGGTCCCCCTCGGCTAGCTGGTCGAGGTCGCGGCCGTACTCTTCCAGGACGGAGCGGCCGTCACGTAGCACCGAACAGCCCGAAACGATCCAGGAGCCGCCCTTAAGGCCTGTGGCGCTGCTGGGGAAGTCCAGCGCGGCGGGGTCCAGTGCCGTCACGCCAATCTCAATGGAACCGCTCCAAGAGTTCACCTGGGGGGATACAGAGGAAAGGAATGTAATATGATTCAAATAATGCCATGTCATGACCTTCACAAGTTACCAAAACATGACATTTTTTACTGATATATCCTAGAATGAGTCCTATAGAGATATGAATTTTGGAGATAGTAGCAGCTACAATAAGTTGTAACAAAACCCTTGTCAGCAGCTGTTGACTCTGATCACAAAAACACCCAGAGTGGCAGCATCTGAGCTGTGATGTTGAAAGACTGAAGCGCTGTGCTAAAAACTGCAGGTAGATATCTATGGAAAACAAAGAGCGCCTTGTTGTATGATCCATCTTGTTATTTTTAGTCCTTCTGTCAGTGAAGAGCATCGCTCAGGGAGCGCTGCTTTGAAAATAAAGCAGAACAGTGCGAACACACGGTGACACAACAGAAACAAACGCTTGATGAAAACTGAGCTACGTGATGGCAGCATGCAGTGGCAATGGTTGCATGTCTAGTACCAGGCGCTTAAAACGTGAATCCAGGGTCAAACTAATTCATTAACTCATCTCTCAGTGCACCTGCATCCAACTTCCAAAATTAGATGTTCATACATTTTCATACTTAAAGTTGTAGTAGAGTGCACATGCTGTACTATATATAGATCAGGTGCAGGAGACCAGATTAAAGAGCTATAAATAGAGCATGCAGTGCTGGCACCTCATACTGTAAGTGTTGCACTTCTTTGTTTATTCAGTTGACCATGAAATCAGACGACTGTAATCAGTGTTTGCGTGTACACATGATCCTTTGTCATGTTGGACATTTGCCTGACAAAGACCCGAAAGGTCAAGCCATTTTCTTTTTTGTTCCAATAAAAAGAATAAATAAAGAGTTGCCATATGACAGTCCCAGCTCCCATCTCCTTTATCATGTTATCTTCTGTCCACTAAAACAATGACAAGAGGTTTGACTACCAGTGCTTTCATAAAAACACAGATAAAAAGCAAACACTGTCTAAGCAAGCAAGCTTCACCTCCATGATCTCGCCTTCCATGGAGGATTCAAGACATGAAAACACCAAACAAATGTTTCACTGCAAAACTCCTCTCGCCTTCGCATTACACTGGAATCCTATCACATGACACGCAGCTGAAGATATCCATGTCTTCCCAGAAATACGAAGCTCAACATCAGCTCGCAATAACGTGATACTTTATTGATCTCCTGGGGTCATTTCTGAGTTTCATGTGTTTTGCCTCCATTATGTGGACGACAGGATGCAGAGTCAGCGATACTGCAGAGCAGAGTCAGTGCAGCTGGTGGGGATTCAGAGTCCTGCTCAGAGACACTTCAGCCCAGCAGATGCTCGCCGACAAAGGGGCACGAACCCACATCATCCTGCTGAGGAGTGATTGCCTGGCTCGCTGCACTCCTCTCGCCGCCCCTCCGGATAAACACGCCCAGCAAAAAGCCATGCAGTTTGCTCCTCAAGATAAAGAATTCAGTCATAAGTCATCGGAAAGATTAATCTCCAGCTACTCTCCTTTTCTTTTCCCCCCCGATACTCCACGGGACTCCAGTTAAAGTTGGCAGAAATCCACCCTGATGACGTGACCTTGAGTATAACATTGAAGCCTGACCAGCCCCTGAGGTGTTTTTCTGCAGCTCACATCCGTGCCAAGAAAACAAAAAAAGATTTCCTCCGTGAAAAACATCATTGTTTTTACAACACTGCCTTTTACATTGCCTCCTCTCCTTCGTCTGCTCTCGTTGTGTCCTCCTCAGCTCTGTGGCAGGTGCTATGTAAGGCAGTGTGCTACGAAAGCCCGGGTATCTGGGTTAACAGATTTAGTAGTAACTCAGCCTGACCGGGTCGCTGTGTGGAGGAGACAGACATCTCCTTCTCTTGCTCATTCACTTATGTAACGGCAGCCTGTGGGTGTCTGCCTCTCAGTCTCTCTCTCTCTCTTGCTCTCTCTCTCTCTCTCTGTTCAAAAGACCAATAACTACAGGATACATGCGGAGTATGACCACTGGACAGCTTTTTGAAGAGAATGAAAAATTAATTGCATCAAAAGCAGAGCCTGGGAAGCACTGAAAGGACTTCAGAGCAGAGAAGGCTTCTCATCCAACAGACCATATAAACACAGAGAGACAAAATGTAACAGCTGAACTCTGTAGAGGGAATTATTAAAATTTTAACAGCCAGGTTTTACTGCCGTATAAAATATTAACATGGTTTTGACAGAGAAAGTATATATTTTTAATACAGATTTTTTTTTATTACAAAACACTTAATGTGCTGATACTTTCATTTATGGCTGGGTGACATGGAGAAAATCAATCATCACAACATTTTTGACCAAATACCTAATGTGATGATATTTTAGGGTTGAAAATTGGTGCTTTTACAACATATTTACACAAGATTTCTGATAAATAATCCTCAGTAATGCGGACACAATGACTAAGTAGCTAAACGGAAATAATAAAACTAGAATGGAAGAGTGTGGTACGTTCAGAAAATGACATCACTTTACTGTAACACAACCTTTAAGACCAGGAAAAGACAACACTTGTGATATAACACTGTCCAAAAGCTAAGACGCTATCTAGTTTCAACTCATAATATCGATTTTTTATCAATATGCTGCCAGCCCTTCTTTAATTCTTTTGATAACCTCATAATTTTATTAGTCTAAGCCTTATATTCCTAGAATATACTGTGTTAAAGATCCTAATAATGCTATTTCAACAGTAAAGCTGCAAAAATTTATCAAATAATTGATCAGTTGTCAACTATTAAATTAATTTCCAACTAATTTGATAATCGATTAATCGGTTTGAGTTATTTTCTGAGGGAAAAAAGTCAAAATTTTCTGATTCCAGCTTCTTCAATTTGAATATTTTCGATTTCTTTAGTCTTTTGTGACAGTAAACTTAATATCTTTGGGTTGTGGACAAAGCAAAATGTTTAAGAATGTCATCTTGGGCTTTGGGAAACACTTATCAACATATTTCACCACTTTCCGACATTTTAAAAACCAAGCAACTTACTGATTAATCGACAGAATATTTGACAGATTAAGCAACAATGAAACTAATAACAGAACAAGATGATATTAAGGTTGCATGATAAATCTAATATTGGCTACAGTGATGCAATCAACAGTTATTTTCACTACCAATCATCTGCAAAAAGCAGTTTAGACTCTAAAATAGTCACAAATCCATGCAAACACAAGGTGACATGTAGCAAATAGCTTGTTTTGTCCGATCACCAGTACAAAACTACAAAAAATCTCCAGTTTCATATGATACAAGATTAATAATCAGCAAATCCTTACACCTAAAAGGCTTGAACTAGAGACTGTTTGTGACTAATAGCCTGCTGATAGACTACAGGTCATAGATCATCTTCAGTTTAAAACCATTACTTCCCTAAAACGTACAATATGTGATATTCCTCTAGATCACAGCCACAGCTTTAAATACAAACCCTAAACCACTGACAGCGTCCTACTCTGGGCAAACTGTCTGTCCAATAAATCACTTCATGTGTTCATCCTCTTGCACTCATTTTCCATCATCCACTGTAGCTCAGTGGATGTCAGTAGACGGGATGGGCAGGCATGCCAATCTGGGTGCCCTGTGATGGGAAAGTATTGATCCTCAGACAGGCGCTGCATGTCATGTCAGAGCATGGGGCTCTTTATGACGGGCCTGAGAGGACCATCAGGGATGGGTAATCATTCATGTGCAGTAAGTGCTATTAAACCACATGTTAGCCTCACTGGCTCACATGAAGCTCTGTCTCATCGTTGTAGATCTAACTTGTCTCATCTTGGCCGTACACACCGTCATTCAGAGGGTGTGTGTGTGGCCTAGTTGGCACTGGCGTGAGCTCCAGAGCTGCCATGTTGTTGATAAACCCAGTAGGCTTGCAGACTGCAGAGGCAGTAGCCATTACAACAGACAAGCTCTCCTGTGCTGATAACAGCCGAAATGTAAACACTGTGCACAGGCTTCGATATGATATGGTGAGGCCAGAGTCTCAAGACAACGCAGCACAAGACACAGATAAGCACTTATGCTGAAGTGGACATGGAAGCTGTAAATTCAAGGAAATGGTGAATGGAGGAATTTATTTAGCTCTTTCACCATGTCTCACTAAAAATAAATACTGATCAGTGGAGCTGACCATGTAAAAAGATGAACATATTCTAGGGGAATATATGTTTGACTTAAAGATAGATTCTTGGTTATGTTATCTTTATGGACCGCAAGATAGTGAGCTGCTTGTGTCTTTTTTACTGGTTGCCTGCAAAAATGCAATCAGTAAAAACTAGTATAAAACAGAGCTTATAAAATAATGGATGGAGATGGTAAAGGACATATTTATGGTGGAAAATGTGTCATTTTCCCTGAAGAATAAGAGGGGGACCTTTCTCATTAGGTGTGAGAAATGAATCATGTTCTCTGGATCAATATGTACCCTATCATATCTGGATTTGGATAAATCAAAGGACCATATGGACAAAAGACAGCAGGATGATAAATGTGTACTCCAATTGGTTCATATTCTTTGTCAAATATCTTAAAAGTGCAATGAATAATAAGTGACACATGAGTTAAATGAGAGTGCATGCCCCTGCATTGACTAGAAGAGTGTATGTTTAAAGATCCCAGCACCAGTGATTAATGAGTTATAGCTTTTAGTGGTCAGCTCCATGTCATGCATTACACCACTACTGCTTGATCAGTGCTGGTAGGTCTGCATATGCTTTGTGTTTAGATCATGATGTGTGTGTGGATAGTAGCATGTCACTCTGAATAATATAAATGACACTAGTAGCAGATAGCAGTGACTAATTCTACGCCTTTGTGCCTATTTAGATTCACACACAGCCTTTGAGTCCCTGTAATAGCCCAACGGTCTGGTATGAGCACTGCAGTATTATTAGCCGACAGGACAGACAGGCAGAGAAGGTGACAGGCACCCACGGCTGTCACCGACTCCCTCAAAACAAAACTAAACAGAGCCTTGTTAACAAACTCAATTGAGCTCCTGTAGTAAAACAAGCAACAGTAAGTCCTTGTCAACATGCAGCAGAGCCCCGACAGCACCTTCCAGAAGAGCTAGCCCCGGCTAGCCTGAGCTCACGCTGCTTGCTACTGCTAACGGCTCATTAGCATGGCTAACTGACGGTACCAGAGCAACACCAGCAGGCTATCGCTAGCCAAATGATCCGTTTAACATACCAACACAAAATAATGTTTTTATTTAGTCCACCTGTCTCTGCTAAATCACTGACAGTTTCTGTAATGCACCTAACAAGAATCGCTACCACCGTGGTCGCTGTCAGGCAGTGTGAGCCGCCCAGTGCAGGGGAAGCCCCTCACTGCGGACAGACACAGACCCCCGGCCCGTCCTGCAAAGCTCCGCTCCCGCATTCCCGCTGCTCTCATCCCCGCTCAGGAGACGCATCAGCGGCGGGCCTGTTGTTGTTTACCTTCTTGTCAATGCGGACGGTGAAGACATCCCGGTCCCTCAGTGGCTCCTTGCTAAGCACCAGGCCATGGTTGAACTCCTGGACTGGCTGGTTGCGCCGGGCGGTCCGGTTCGAGTTGGACAGGCCGATCAGCTTTCCGCTCCGCGGATGCAGCTCCGCCGCCATCTTCAGTGGGCGGCCAGTATTCACGACAGTCGGGGTTTGCGACAGTAGCTAACGTTACGGCAGCCGGTAGATTACCGCAAGTGATAAAGTTGAACTGCACCACACCCATTTCTGTAATACATAAAATTAATCACTATAACATAATTTTTAAGATTTACACTTGTTTGTAAATTATGGAATTGTTTCGAATATAATTTGAACACTTAATCAAACGTTAATATTTATAAAGTGAAGCCTTCATATTTGATTTTAGGCCTATGTCTGTCTTAAATCGGTTTTCTTATTCTAAATTTTGGCTTTAGTCAAAATCTGATTAAATGTGAAGTCCACTGAAGATAAAAACTTTTGATTTCAGTGAGTGAACATTTTATTTAGGCTATAGATTAGGGTTGGGAATCACCAAAGGCTCCACCATATCATATTATCAGTATATTTAGGCCTAGTCATTATACAATATTATTGCAACTTTAAACATTTTGCAATACGATAAGTATTGCGATAACATATTTAGCAATTTAATACCTTTTTTAAACTGTAAATTATGTCCCTTTTATCCAATAAGATAAAGTTTTCAGTCTGTTTATCTCACTTCAGTTATTTTTATTGCAACAATAAGTAAGATATCTAGTGAAAAGTAAAGAATATTCATTTCATTATTCTAGTGGGCTACCAAAAGTTAAATTTTATTTGCAATATTAATATTTCACAGACAAAAAATGGATAGGCTGCTTGGCATCTGTGTATCAGTACGATATTGCCACGGGAAGAAAAATAGATACATCATAGTATCGCGATCATTTTGCGTGGCGTGTCATTTATTTTCATGATTTGTTTTAATATGAACATGAAGTAAAATATGCTACTTCTACTACTACTACTACTAACAATAATAATAATAACAATAATGTCTTAAACGTTTCTGCTTGAATTTTGGACAAAAAAAGATAAAAAATTTAAGCTTATTTCTCTTCAGTCTATCATAAATTTAAATACATTACACACACACATAATATCCCGATTAATTCACAAGAATATATCTTAAACATTTATCAAATTCATTTATCAAAAGTGATCTGATTATGAGCCACAGGCATAATGAATATTTGGTCTCATTCCTTTTTTCCCTCTATGTCTATTCAACTCAAAACATGACTTGTGCAGGCATATGTAATATATTTCCACTTTGTAAACATTTAATAAAGAGAAAAAAGAACCTCGGACTTTGGCAGTGTGACATTTGTGCTTATTCCTTAACATTATAGACTATTTCCTCCTGGATGACAAGTAATATTTTATTTATTTTACACTAGTCTAGTGTTGTTTTATTATATGGGTAGCATCAGAGTGGGTGTTATGACTCTAACATTACCTTTTACAATCCACTAGAGGGAGCAAAATCCATGTCTTAATTCTCTGTCTCACTCATCCCACTCTGTATCTATTCAACATTAGTGCTTCATCAGTGTTCAAATCTCCCGAAAGCTCTTTATTTTGCCTTCAGTGTAGAAGCAAAATTTTGTATTCATATATCACTATATTAAAGAGAATCATATTTTATTTAGAACCAGACTGTCGCACTTATGAAGGTCACATTGCTCAAATTAATCAGCATGTTCTGTTGAAAGGAGGCCAATGGAGAGATATCTATAGAACAATATATTAAAAATTTATTGGAAATTCTCCACATATTAGAGGTTAATTGGTACAAATAGCTACCACATTCGACTACTAGTGGCCTAATAAAAGAGTTTAGTATATCATTATGCTTCGTAGAGGCCACTGTGTCTCTTTCATTTTGCAGACAATTTTGCCCTTCACCCACATTGCGTTTTCTTTTCACGTAATTTGGACCCAAACACATCCACCAGAAGCAATCCACATGAGTCCACATGTTGAACATCCGTACTTTCATGGTCTATGCAGGACAGCTGTGAGAGGAGATGGACATGTGTTTGATGGCTAAATCCAGGTCCAAATCCTTCCCCTGGACCTGGATCTTCTCCAGACACCCTGTCAAGAACTGTGAGCCGTCTTCCTCATCCTCACCTGAAAAGTGAAAGAAGAGGAATAAGAAAACAGGGGTGACCTTAATTGCACTCCACTGTGCTCCTTGTCCAGTCTAAACAGTGGACAGTTTTGTGACACACTGCACATCATCGCTGTTTAATCTCACCTAGGAGACCTCCAACAGCGAGATGACCCTCTCTCCATGTGGTCAAGTAACCGGGGTGGCTCACTGGGCTGATAGGTAACGTAGTAGTCTTTGATTCATCTTCATCTTGAAGCACTTGCAGCAAATCTGTCTCAAAGGTTATCACCAGCCTCTTGAAAGTATCTTTCATACTTATTTTTTCTTCACCAAAAGTGACCATGACCTCCTGCAAATTCAAGAGAGAGGCAGCAGAAACAACTTGACATAACTCTGTGGATGAATTCACAGCGGCCATCAATCTGTGTGTGTGTGTGTGTGTGTGTGTGTGTGTGTGTGTGATGGGGATTGCATGACGCAAATGTTCATGTAAGCCACCAGTACACTGCCATGAGCGGTTTTAACAGATGCTAGGAATTATTAGCAAATTCACTTTGGCTGATGTCTGATTTATGTGCATACCTTTGTGTTATTATTGGCCACTAAAGAGAACATCAGCTCCTGCCCAGGAGCCTTGATGCTCAAAATGGTTCCATCCATCTTACTGAAATCTCCCCACAATTCAGTCTTGACCCCATGATCTGCCTCAAAGGGGAAAACTGCAGAGGACAAAAGAATAACTCAGACAAATTAATAGAATATGAATACAGTATATTATAAATACAAGTATATTTCTACAGGAGATGCTATGTCATGCAAGAATGCATCATCTAGGCCTGATGGAAAGCTTGTTATTACATGAAGGAGTGTTAGCGCTTGTCCGTGTCTTGTATAATAGAACCCAATTTTTCCACCTGAGGTGTTAAAAATGGCGAATCCAGTGCCAGGGAAGAAGCTGCCAGGTTGGACATTTTGATAGCAAGGCCAGAGCTCCTCCGCCTCTGCCTCCCAGGAGATGCTGAGGTTTAGCCAGCTGCCTTCCCGCACACATCCATCCATGTGTGGCTCGAACTACAGCAAAGAACGCAACAGTGCATTTAGTGGAATGAACTGCGTGACAAACAGCGAGCGGAGGGGCGGGAGTATAAAGCATTTTAAACATTCATTATTGTTTATGGTTATTTTTCAGTGTACTTTGTCAAGGATATATGTAATGGGGGGATTAGGGGTCCTACCCCTGGAAATGTTGAGCATCAAACACATCATTTCCTGCATTCTGGTGAATATTTTGACACTTAACGAATGCACATGTTCTTGATATTGAGGAGGATGTGTCCCCTGCCTCCCTTCAAAAAAAAAAAATGTATGCCTATGCGCATGTCATACATATGTCACAGTCCTGTTACAAAGTGCATAAACAACAAAAATTCAACATAAACTCCCCCTGTCTACACCTTACTGGTGGAAAACAAAACAGTTTGATTTAGAGACCCATTTCACGGTAGTATCTCTCTTTTATTACCAAAGACGGCTGGCCAAATAATAAGTCATGTCGCAGGCCCCAAACAGTGTGTGTACAATTTTTAAACACCAACAGAAAAGTAATTTCTCCGGTGTTAGTCCCCCAGAATAAGCAGCAAAAGCTCTTTTGTTGACGAATGATTTTGAATTACTTTCTTTATACTCCAGGCATGTGTGACTGTAAAAAATACTCCCGGCAAGCTTTATTTTCCTCTTGAGCTTTAAAGTCCAGTGTGTAGGATTTTGGGGGATATACAGTGCCCTCCAAAAGTATTGGAACAGTGAGTCCAATTCGTTTACTTTTGTTGTAGACTGAAAACATTTGGGTTTGACATCAAAAGATGAATATGAGACAAGAGATCAACATTTCAGCTTTTATTTCCAGGTATTTACATCTGCATCTGATACACAACTTAGAAGATAGCATTATTTGTAATGGAACACAAAATTTTTAGGTGAGCAAAAGTATTGGAACATATAAACTTACAATAGATTAAAGTGAATGAGACTTAATATTTAGTTGCAAATCCTTTGCTTTCAATAACTGCATCAAGCCTGTGACCCACTGACATCACCAAACTTTTGCATTCTTCTTTTGTGATGCTGTTCCAGGCTTTCACTGCAGCCTCTTTCAGTTGTTGTTTGTTTTGGGGGGTTACTCCCTTCAGTCTCCTCTTCAGCAGGTAAAATGAATGCTCTATTGGGTTTAAGTCTGGAGACTGACTTGGCCAGTCTAAAACCTTCCAATTCTTGCCCCTGATGAACTCCTTTGTTGTTTTGGCAGTGTGTTTTGGGTCGTTATCTTGCTGCATGATGAAGGATCTCCCAATCAGTTTGGTTGCATCTTTCTTTAAATTAGCAGACAAAATGTTTCTGTAGACTTCTGAGTTCATTTTGCTGCTGCCATCATGTGTTACATCATCAATGAAGATGAAAGAGCCCGTCCCAGAAAAAGCCATGCAAGCCCAAGCCATGACATTACCTCCACCGTGTTTCACAGATGAGCTGGTATGTTTGGGATCATGAGCAGATCCTTTCTTTCTCCAAACTTTCGCCTTTCCATCACTTTGGAAAAAGTTAATCTTTGTCTCCTCAGTCCATAAAACTTTTTCCCAGAATTTTTGAGGCTCATCTCTGTACCTTTTGGCAAATTCCAGCCTGGCCTTCCTATTCTTCTTGCTAATGAGTGGTTTGCATCATCTGGTGTAGCCTCTGTACTTTTGTTCATGAAGTCTTCTGCGAACAGTAGATTGTGATACCTTCATTCCTGCCCTCTGGAGGTTGTTGCTGATGTCACTAACAGTTGTTTTAGGGTCTTTCTTTACAGCTCTCACAATGTTTCTGTCATCAACTGCTGATGTTTTCCTTGGTCTACCTGTGCGACGTCTGTTGCTTAGTACACCAGTGGTTTGTTTCTTCTTCAGGACATTCCAAATGGTTGTACTGGCTATGGCCAATGTTTGTACAATGGTTCTGATTGATTGTCCATCTTCTCTCAGATTCACAATTGCTTCTTTTTCACCCATAGACAGCTCTCTGGTTTTCATGTTGGTTCCACCTCTAAATGCAGTCTGCACAGGCAAAACCTATCGTACCCAATCTGAAACTGAGCTCAGACATTCAGTGCTATTTATTGTTTGAATAATCAATGTAATTGGGAGACACCTGGGCAACAAAACACACCTGTCAGTCACATGTTCCAATACTTTTGCTCTCATGAAAAATGGTTGGGTTAAAAAAAAAGGTGCTATCTTCTAAGTTGTGTATCAGATCCAGATGTAAATACCTGGAAATAAAAGCTGAAATGTTGATCTCTTGTCCCATGTTCATCTTTTGATGTCAAACCCAAATATTTTCAGTCTACAACAAAAATAAAGGAATTGGCCTCACTGTTCCAATACTTTTGGAGGGCACTGTATTTACAGAAATGGAATATAATAATTATGTAAGCTTTCTTTAGTGTTTAATCACCTGAGAATAAGAATCTTTGTGTTTTCGTTACCTTACAATGAGGCATTTATTTCTACATAGGGAGCAGGTCCTTGTGTATGGAGATCACCATGTTGCACAGCCAAGTTTCTACAGTAGCCCAGAATGGACAAACCACTGGCTCCAGATAGGAGCATTTGCAGTCAGCAACCTCTCCGCGACGGGAGCATCTTCAGTGTTTTTGCCTGTTTAAATTACCAGATCAGTTTGTTTTGGAGAGGTGGAGACCTCTGTGGATAATGTGGGTCACAGTAAAAACCTCCTGAACATCTGGATCAGAAATAAGGTGAGCACACATTTGCAGGTGCTGGGCTAGAGGCCCGTAACAGGCAAGGAGAAACACTGATTTTTGTAACATGAAAACAGCTTTATTCAGTGTTTTTACCGATTTAAATCACCTGGTCCTTTTGTTTTAAAGAGGAAGAGACCTCTGCCGAAAATGTAGCTCTGAAAAAAAAAAACCTGAACAATGAACACTGAAGGAATCCTAACCAGTTTCAGCTGGTTGCAATATGCAATCCTCACCACTAGATGTCAATAAATCCCCCTAAATCTTACACAATGGACCTTTAAATTGTATCACACAGTCTTTTTCAGTGGATGGATTTTTTTGCCCAGATGTCATGGGATGGATCTAGCTCAGTAACTGTGAAAACTTCCTCAACTTCATGACAAGCGCATGTTCACTTTCTGGCTGTTGCTGAAAGTTGTTATGGGAAATGTAGGAATTCATTATATGAAGCAGAAGTATGTGCTGTAGGAGAAGCAGGTTGATAAAAAGCAGACTAAAAAAAATTACCAATAACTTGTGTAGTGTATTGAACAAAACAGATAAAAGACAAATGTAAAGTAATGTCAAGTATCACAGGGTGGATTAGCACACTATACCTGAACAATCATCTTTTCCTTGTTGATCAGGATCCCGCCAACAGCCAGCCGGAGTTCACCTGAGAGGACTTCCTCTGTCTGTTTGGACTGCATGCCCACCACCAGCCTATTGGCACCGTCCACCTCCAGAACCACAAACATGTCGTGGTTGCTCACCTCCAGCTTGGTGGCACCAGGAGCACAAGAAGAATGCAGATTAAAGTTAGGAGGAAATTTCACTTGTCTCCAGTGGAAAATAACATTTTTTCTAGTGTCATTTCAAGACATTGATTCGCAGAGAAAATCAAACGACGCTGGAGACTCACTATGTGCCATTTTCCATCATTGATCTTGGGGCCACCTTCCACACTGACAAGGATGTCCCCTCTGCTGATCTGCATTAGAGGTAGGCCATCCTTCAGGGACAAAATAAACCAGTCCTCCCCGTTTTTGGTGTCTCCATAGAAAACGACACCTTCTGGATCAAATGTCCGTAACTGAAAGGATGACTTGATACTGCAGAAACAGAAGAGAACCCAGAGCAGAGTAGTGTTAAAAGAAAGGGAATGTTGCTTTATAAATATTAAAACTGACAAACAATATTTTATTTTTTACCCAGACCAGTGCCACTGACATAGGAGTAAAGGCAGTGATACTTCTAGGGGCCTTCAGTTGGAAAAAGGCAATATAATAAAGGGTTATATAATATTTATGTAATCAAAAATAAGGGAGCCAGGGTCAACAATCTTCCAGCGGGTCCAGAATTCCTAACTATATCCTGTACTTGCTTACCCATATACTTCTACAAAGTGCTTGCTCTGAGAGTTTTCTGTCAAATTAAACCAGTTTCCGATTTCAAATATGCAGGATCCTTTTTGCCTCTTTGACCACAGTATTTCAGCAAGCGGTTGCTGTGAAGCATTCATGGTGCAGTCTTCTGCTCCTGCTGCCATACCTGCTGATCACAGTGAGGTTTATTGTTGTGTGGATCAGTGGCCTCCAGATGTCTCTGTCCTGGCCAAGGTAGACAGTCGCCCCGCCTGGTACTTCTTTCTGGAAGACACAATGTTCGTAAGGCACGCTTATAACATTAAATCATTACTTCAGCCCTTCTTCTAGCACAGCTCATATTCATTAAACCCTGCCTTAGTATTTTCTTGTCAGATATCTTGATTGGTCAGCGGTTGAAGCCAGGAGTGATGATTTTCATTCAGTTATTGATTCCACTTAATGATCTTTTAACAAGGGGAGTACAAGTGGTAATGAAGTGCAAAATCAATGTCAAGTCATTGACAAGAGAGCCATATGGCATCCAACTACAGTATATCAATATACAGCGGCTATCAAGAAACTAATGGGGGAAAGAATCCTTCAATGGGGTAAAAACAGCCGCTGGTGTTGCAGTAATGCTGCTTATTTGTCCTCCCACAAACTGAGCAAAGTCCTAAGTCTAAATAAACTATTATTAGGGCATGCAGGGATATCCCGCTACAACTGGCATCTGAAGTGCATACAGTATGAGTTGATTCTTTTTTTTCTTTTTACTTTTTACTGGTTAATCAGTGTTGGGGCAGATACTTTGAAAGCATAGCTTTTCAAGCTTCCAATTACTTTTGGAAGAAGCTAAACTACATAGCAAAGATGTGTGGGGGGGGATTCAGGTTGCTTTAGTATTCAGAGAAAGTAGTTCAAACTACTTTGTAAAAAATTAAATTATAATAAAATATGATACAAAAGACACATGCCAGTGAAAAGTACCCATTTTTTCTCAAGTCATACATAGGTCCTAAAATAAAATACCCCACTATTCATGGGGAAGTGCATGAAATGTCTTCACGCTGTGGTGTTGTGAACAATGTCCATCAGTCAGACACCTGCCTTCAGAAACTAGAGTCCAGGTGGGGGAACTGCACGAAGCAGCATTACTCAGTTCGCCAGGTAACTTCTAAAACATCATCCAAAGACTTCCCCGCTACTAATAATCAATACTTCTGATGGGTAGACTACTGAGGAGGAAGTGGGTGCACTCTCCTATAAATTACAATAGCTTTTTGGCTGAGAGGTGGGAGATAAAGAGGTGGGTATACCCTGTATACCCGTGTCAACCTTCCGCTACACCACAGGGTTTCAATAACAGTAATTACAGAGGCAATGGTGAATCAAAAACAAAAATCATTGGGACTTTATTGTCGTCTTGTTTGAGGACATTGTGACTTACTATCATTGACAATGATTGGTTCTTTACACTTATCAGGTCCTGCTAAGCCCAGATATCTAGGAGAAATTAAAATTGCATACCAAACAAAAGTTTGGGTCTCAGGAGGTTAAAATGCTGTAGTTACAAAAAAGTGGAGCTACCAATAGAAACAACTTGATCATTTTATTTAAACAACAACCAGAAAACATGATCATTTAATTAAATAACTGCCCATTTTACAAACCAAGCAACATTTTTATGCACTGTACCAGTAGGAATGTCTAATATTTTTGCCACTGACCATTCAAAATAATAATACAAAATAAAAAATTAGCCAGCTATCATCACTCATCACAGACTTTCAAATTTTATATCAAAATGTAGCTGATTCCTTTGTCTATTAACTAGAACTCTCTCTCTCTATCTAACACAGTTTTACAATACATTTAGCCCAAGGACCACTTTTTTTACTTTTGATACTATGAACTGAAATGTTGCCCTCAACAACAAAAAAAAAAAAATAGTGACTTTCAGATGTTTTAACATAGTAGGTGAGTGCAGGTGAAGAAACATTTTGATGTTACATTTATGTTTCAGTGACCTTCAAAAGACCAGAAAATAGCTGTGTCCCAACCAACCCCAGTTTCCACAAGGCAAAAACAATATCACAGGAACTATTTACGCTCAGAGATTTAGGGATTTTAACGCTACAAAATGCACATAGACAATTTATAGACCGTAACTACATAAGAATTTCTACTTTAAAAAAAAAAAAAAAGTGTTTCTTCATCTGTTTATACGGTCAAAGCTCTTTATCAGATTGAGATCGATGAGAGTATTTTTAAAAAAACAAACATATAAACCAGTGAACTTCTCATTCAAAGCATTATAATCATGGCACTGCCTGTGTGAACATACCTTACCCCGTCCGTTCCCCTGCCCCTCAACTCCCCATCCTGGCAGAGTGAGGCCCAAAGTGAGCAGCAGTCCACCTGCCATTGCTTTCCAAAACACAGCCATCCTTCAGTGCATTCACCCACCAAGGCCTCCCAGTGCGCACTCTCCTCAGCCCTTGGGTGGTCTGCTGACTTCAAGCTACCCTGAGGTGTCGGTGGTGGGACAGGGAGCAGAGAGACTCTGCGACGGTGTGTGAAGCGTGGGTGTCTGCTGGCACTCGGTCCTGGGGTCCAGAGGGCAAATATGGCATGGTCAGTGTAGGTTATCGATCCCCAGGAGGGAGTGGCTGCATGGTTGTGACCAGATCTCTGCAAACATGGAAGTGGACGAAGCACACAGAGTGGGCAGCAGGTAAACAGAGGATAGAGATAGAAAAGTGTAAAGTGAAAGGCAGAAAAAAAAGTAAGTTAGAAGCTGTTATATTGTGTTTTAATAAGTGTATCTCCATGAGACTGTGAATCTCTCGCCTTTGGGGGGATTCATGTGGAGTGGACACTGCAGGCTAGGTGAGTGACCTTAGCCAGACCACTGATGTGTGTTTACCCATTACACAGGAACCTTGAGTCCCCACTGCTGGATTATGACTCAGTGTGT
Organism: Epinephelus lanceolatus; assembly: GCF_041903045.1. Taxonomy (NCBI): domain Eukaryota; kingdom Metazoa; phylum Chordata; class Actinopteri; order Perciformes; family Serranidae; genus Epinephelus; species Epinephelus lanceolatus. The sequence continues at coordinate 20,903,759 of NC_135755.1, forward strand.
GTTGTAGAGTGAAGAGAGAGATGAGAAGGGGACTGTGCTTCAAGTCATGAAACTCTTTTTTTTCTCTGCGGTTGGCTGGATTCCCGTTATATGGTCTCCTTCCAAGAAGGCTGTGATAACTGGGGAATACTGGGAAAAGAGCTTAACACACACACACACACACACACACACACACACACACACACAGGAACAATCAGTGAACAATCCCTTATTCATTTGTTGAGTTTTAAGTATTGAAGTTAATCAATCAAACACGTCTATTAACTATACTGGGTATATGCAAATAGGCCTTTTTTTGACAGCTGCTGAAAAAAATAAGGGAACGCTTAAATCACAAATCAGATCTTGATAAGCGAATTATTCAAGTTGAAAATCTTTACTGTATAATTTGTTGAGAACAAAATGATGTAACAACGGTCAGCGCAAACCAAAATCATCAACCCACTGAGGGCTGGATTCAAAATCACACCGAAAATCAATCCAACTTGTGTGAATCTTATCATTGGCAACTCATGTGTGGCCCCCATGTGCCTGTATGCACTCCTGACAACGTCTGTGCATGCTCCTGATGAGTCGGCAGATGGTATCCTGAGGGATCTCCTCCCCAGACCTGGACCAGGGCAATCTCTAGGACAGTATGTGGCAGTACTTTGAGGCATCAGATGCACCGATACATAACGTCCCATAGATGTCCCATATAATTGGATTTAGGTCAGGGGAACGAGAGGGCCAGTCAATGGCACCTATCAGCAGTCAGGGTACCGTTGGCTGTGACATGGAGGTCTGTGCGACCCCCCCAAAGATATGCCTCTCCAGACCACCAGATCACCCACCACCAAACCGGTCACGCTGGATGATGTTGCAGGAAGCATAACATTCACCATGGCGTCTCCTGACTCTTTGACGCCTGTCACATGTGCTCAGTAGGAATTTTTTTGAGCCGTGTCTAACATTAACAATGGCTGCATTTCATTTAGCTGGTTAAGTTTCGGTGTCCTTGTATTGTGCATGCTGGCCCATTGTCTTCACTTACTGGAGCATCTCAATGGAACAGAGCCATTGTTTGAGGGGACAGTTCATCCTGAACTTAAAAGACATATAAAGTTTCTTTCCAGAAATTATGACCCAGTTACTCAAGATAATCCGCAGACCTTGTTGTGAGCAGTTTCATGTAGGAACTATTTTCTTTCTACCAAACTACACTCACCAACTGCATCGCCACACAGAAGGAAGCAAGCATCTATTCATGAACGACAGCGGAATGTGTAAACATTAATGGTGTCCACCTCAGTGGTGCTAGGTGAGCTAGCAGTAGATGCACACATGCAAAGTGATATGGTTGGCGGGTACTTTTTTGGCACTTTGAGCACCACAAGCTGAGTGCCATCTAGTTCTATTATATTGGAGAGAAGGCAGACATCTCTACGGCCGATATCTTCAACACTCCGCAACTCACACCAAAACAATCTAGACTGATAAATAGCACTACAGGGAAAGGTGAAATACATACTTTTAATTTTGGGGTGAACTGTCCCTTTAATGCTTTTAGTAAAACCTGTGCTTTTCCCATTAGTCAAAATGTCTGCTGTGAAAAAAATCCATTGAGGTAAAACTATTACTGGCAAGAGTGCACTGTACCTTTAAATCCCAACCATCCCAGAGGCCATAATTGTACCAGTTTTTCCCCTCTCTTGACATACATGGTATACGTTTTGATGAATTCATTCAATCTGTGAAATTATTTTATTCATATTCCGTTTTCAAATGATCTCTGACTCATATTTCTCATATTTCGAGAGTGCAAAGTCGAGGGAGTGACAAAGCTGGCTGTTTCTGTTCAAACCACTGAGTGTCACTAGTGGGAAAGAGCTCACGCAAGAACGTTAAGAAATCAGCTCCCTGACTGCCAAGAGGACGCTGTTATCAGCCTCTGGTTTACATGTCAGCAACAAACTATCAGGACAGTGTATGTTTCTGTTTTTGAAATAAAAAAAATCATGAGTGCGTGCTGGGATTAATGGTACATATATGAAAACAACAATTACCAAAGATACCAAAAACTACTCATCAGTGGAAACAGGGAAGATATAAAGGTATACAATGAAGGATATTCCTAAAAATACAATGTATAGACTCATACAGAATCATCTGCATTATTTCTTATGACCCACTAGAAGTGTGTGGTGGTGTATTTTTCTGCAGAGACTCTCCTTCTGCCTGTATTTTCTGTGTTTGGGACATTTATGGGCAGGTACCCTCACAGCATTCAGGTGACGTCAGAGCTTTATTAAAACATAGCGACCAGATGCCAGACTGTAAGCAACAGGCATTCAATAAACCCAGCGCTGAAAAAACGCAAACATAGTGAGGCCAAATGCCAAACAAGAGTGAATATGGGGTTGGCTTTTACTTTTTCTTTCGCTGACGAGCATGTTCACAAATAGCGACTGCTTAGTGTACCTTTAAATTAACACTACATGCACAGTGACAGATGTATCAACCAATGGAGCGATGCTTCAAAGAAGTGCGACCACAGTATGTTCTGCTTTCACCAGCTCTCTAAATCAGTTGTGAAATGTGCAAACGAGCCTTTCACTAGAGGATTCACATGGAGGATCAAGGTATCCGCCAACTTTAAACACATGGTTCATATTAAGAACTCTTGATCAACTTGTAATGATTAATAGAAACACTGCTTAAAAAAAACATGAGTCCAGACTAGAGTTGATTTCATTGGGTCATCAGGTTAATACTTTATTTTGTTTGATTGCAGCAAAGAGAAAGAAAGGGAGACGGAAACAAGGGAGGGGGGGGGGGGGGTAGAACAGGAAGAATGTGGGGTAAAAGGAGACTACAGACTTTGGGAGAGCTGTGGCTACAAGCCTTTGTATCAAATCTAAAGACAAAGTCATCAGGCAACATTAAAACATCTTTTAAAAATAACATTAACATATTTTGTGGGCTCTATATGGCACAGTATTACCCTAGACATGTACACGATACCAAAACAGTTTAGCCACACCCCTACATCTATGAACAGCTTCATAGCAAACAAAGCCATGAAATCTATCTCCAAATCAAACTGTCATTTCTCAAGAAAAACGTTCATTTGCTATTTAAATTTCTTATGCCATAACAAGGCACCTTAACAGTTGAAATCTGGCAGATCCACATCTTACTATAGATAATTATTTAAATATCAAAGCAGAGGCACATTCATTTAAACTAAAACATACAGTAAATAGTTGTATATTACCACCAGATTCCAGTCCAGTCACTACAATACGTCGATTTGCATGCTTTTGGTCTGTATGATAACCATGATGGCAAACTATGGCATAAGAAATGGTCCAAAAACACAAACATGTCCATCTACAGGAATGGCTTGAGATATTGTATTGGAGACAGCAAGGCTTTTTTACACTGAAACTTACCCACAGAAAGTGTCAAAGGACAAAACAAAACAAAACAAAAAAAAAAAAACAGGTGGCCCATATACTGCCAAGGGATACGCTGCTCAGGCAGATTTATTTTGGTTTTCATATTCGCGTAGTCACTCACTCTCGTACACAAAACACGTACGCCTACACACAAAAAAAAAGGCTTGTAACCACACCCAAGGGGGATGCTAGCGCGCCCCTGCAGTTGGTCACGATGTGTTTAAAACACTCCTGCCTGAACCAAAAGGTGCCCCAGTACCATCGCACATGCACACACGCCGAAACGTGTACTTCATTCGGAGGTGGTGCAGTGTGCGAGTGTATGCTTGAGGGAAGAGGGAGAATTAAACAGCTCCTAAACAGTGACTGTGAGACGTAGATGTGTCAGCTAGTTTTGTGGAGTTTTTCCCAAACTGCGGTCTATAATGAATAAAAAAAAAAAAAATATTAACAGATTAATGGAAGATGAAGAGGCCAGAAAATATCGAAGGAAACGGAAACAAAAAGCTGTGCGCACAATGCCAGATTTGCTGAGGATATAAACGGTTAGGAAGCAAGTGTTGCTCATGCTTTGTGGATACAGAACCCAAGTTTACTGACATGTTCCTAGGACTACTGTATATATGCATACCAGACGTTATACGGTTCTTTAACAGGTTATTTGTGTCAAAACAGAAACAAAAAGGAACTGAAACAGACTCTACCATTAATGCAGCTGTACTTCATTAACCTCATGACTAAATTTACATTCATATTTTTAAGTTTACTCCCCCTTTTCACTGAAGCCATTTCCATCTGGTAAGAGGGCTAAACAACATAAACAACATAGCTTAACAAAACAAACATATAGAGATAACATTACACGTAACAAAAAGGCCCCAGGAGGGCACCTGGGGGAGTTTCGGCCACCACTTTGGCTGCTAAGCTCAGCCTTTTCCTACTTCTTAGTAAATGACACAGGGCAGGAGGGGAAATAGTTCGGGCTATTTCCAATCCCTCCCTCAGTTGGGGAGCAGGACGTTTTATTTGTCCCCAAAGTCATTTTTGTGGGGCCTTCTGACTCAGAGTCCAACAGTTTTGTGCCCATATATTTCTTTTCCTATCCAGAAATAACTCAATACCCTGAATCCATTTTTCTTTTTCCTTCCTTGCTGTCACTTTCTTCTTCCTGGCTTAGGAAATGGAGCCTTTTCCTCTTCCAATCAAAGAGGAAAAAGCTACGCAAGATGAAGGCTGACTGGTTTTTATTCTTTTCCTTTTTTTTTATACGTGAAGGAAATGAGATGAAAAATGGAAGTGCAATGGTCTACCAGCCTTTACGTCTTACCCAGTGGCCAGCTACATATCCAAAGCAGCTACAAGTGTCCCCTTTAAATGACCACTACTTCTCTATTTTTGTGCACATAAGGTATAAACTATGGTGAATGCTATACAGATCCTACAGTGCCATCTGGCCACAAAGTCGCCAGGTTAGTTGAGACATTAGAAGCTCAGACGATCTGTCATTGTCATAGACTTGCATCCAGCCATAGAATTGACTTCTTTATGATTTGGATATGAGGAATCACTTCTAAATGCACTTCTACATATTGACCTACAGTAGCTATTCCAACTAGAGTAGGAATGCTGTGTGAGTCTCACATGGAATGATCTAGCCATTCACGCACATCATTCGAAAAACACACACTCACTCTCACTCACACACACACACACACACACACTTTCACACGTATGCAGTAATACTTGCTTAAGCCCACCTTTGCATGCACAAATCCCTACGTACATGTGCATGTACATGCTCATATATAACTTTCATGGACAGTTTAACGACAGGATACACCTGCACTCTTGTTCGCTCATACAAACACACGCAAGGTTTGAGTTGCTTAATGCTTCACGTTCAACTGTGTTGAGCAAAGGACTCCTCTGTTTCATCCCTTATCCTTGCCTTCACTAGCCTTCCCTGAAGAGCGGTTATCCTCGTTATGCAGTGACTATAAAGGGAAGCAGACTGAACTAATTTTTCACACAACACACACCCTGTTAGCAGTTCTTATTCTTATAGATAATATAATGAGTCAGAGAGGAAGATTAAACAAGCTCTAGAACTACGACACACTACAGCAAGACAGGAGAGACACGGAGAAAGGTGAGCAAGAGTAAAGAGAGGGGAGTAATGATACGTCACTATAATATCGGCCCCTCTCCCGTTTCTTTGCTCCTTCTCCTCCCTTCAACCCACTCCTGATTTAATGCCTAGCTCTGATCTCTACTGAATAAAAGAGAGGCAGGGGTACTGTGCGAGTGTACTCAGTGACTCAGTGAGCACGCACCCCTCCCGCTCCCATCCTAAACAGGCCAGGCCGTCCCCATTGAATTATATTCCTTATAGTGCTTCTGTGTCCTACGGTTTGCTGCTGCTGCTGTCTCGTTGCTTCTTGCTGCTGCCGCTGCTGCTGCTGTAGAGGCTGGGGTTTGCCACAAGGGGGTGAGGGGCTGCGCCCATGTAGGGCCCAGCAGTGGCTGCGTAGTTAAAGATGGCAGGGAGGAAAGGCAGAGGCTCCACCTTGTCCCCCCCAGGTGCCATCATGTTCAGAGCCACAGGAAGAGCCGCCAGGTTATAGGGATAGGCCAGCAGCTGAGGCCCATAGAGCAGCTGGTAAGGGTCCGGATAAAATGGCAGCTTAGCCAGGTCCCCGCCATTAGGGACCATCATTTTCCCCAGTGGGCCAAAGGGAAGTGCTCCAGCAGGGTAGGAGGACATGAGCAGGTTTTCCTCCTGCTTCTTACCAGAGCGGTAGCTGTCCGGCACAATAAGGGGTAGGGGATAATTCTGGGCAGGGTAGCCCACTGGGGTGGCGTCTCCCTGCTGGGAATCTCTGGAAGAAACAGTATCGTGGTGCTCAGGCTCAGGTGGCTGGGGGGCTCGGGGGAGAAGCAGAGCATGGGCAGAGGGGCGGTCACCAGCACCAGCTGCTCCAGTGGGCAGTGTGAGCCTGTCGAGTCCTTGTGAACTGGAGTGAACCTGGCGGTTGGCTTGAGCTAGGAGGCCAATAGTTGAGGGGGACCGGCAGGGGGACTTGGGAGTGTGCCTGTGTGAGGAGGATCCATTCATAGTGGTTTGAGTGGGCATATGCTGGGGGGACGGCACAGGGCTCAAGGGCTCCTCTTTAGGGACCAACAGAGAAACCTGGTCCTGTGGGGCATGTGCAGCTCTACTCATCTGATGGGCCCTCTCTATCTCTTTTTCTCGCTCTTTCACTATTTCTTTGTCCCTCTCCCTTTCTCTCAGTCTCTCCAGCTCCCTCTCTTTCTCTCTTTGCCTCTCTATCTCCCGCTCTCTAGCGAGAATAGAGGACATGGTCAGGTCTTGTGCTTCATTGGGAGAGGGGCTCCTGGACAGGGATTGAACTCTGAGGTCCTGGACCAGAGGTGTCTCCTCATAACCTGCACGTAGGAATACACTACTCCCCCCTTGCCTCTCTCTGTCCATAATGACCCCATCCCGTTTCATGAATCCCCCCTCAGAGCTGAGAGCTGTTGTCATGGAAACAGGAGGAGCAGCAGTGGTTATTCTGGTCTGTGACGTCATGGGCACATTTGGAGAGGTGTTGGTGGATGCCACGATGTGCACAGGGCTGGGTATTCTGTGGATCTGGCTGTCTAGGCTCTTTTTGCTGGGGGTGCGGTAGTCCAGACATTCAGATCCGTTCATGACGAGCACGCTGTGTGGAGTGGAGGGTGTGGCAGGCGTGAATTCGTGTTTAGTGGGTGTAAGGTTAACTGGGATTTCTAATGGAGGGTCTGTGATTTGTGGGCTGGGCTCTCTCTCTAGAGCTGGATGTGTGAGCTCTGTCAGTTCAGGTTTGTCTCTTGATTCTGACATCTGATGTTCATCTGTCAGTTCAGTGAGATGGTCTTCATGCTGCTGTGACGCCAAACAGTCGCCACTGCTGGGCGGGTCTGGTGTTGAATAGCTGATAACTGAAACAGAGAGAGCACTGGGAACCTGTCCTTTTTCAGTCTCTAGGTCTCTGCTAACAGTGGTAACAACTGTCTCTGTTGTTTTTGGCTCTGAGTCTTTATCTTCCTTTTCTCTCTCTGGGGAACTGCTTAACTCATGGCGTCGGATATGGCGAGTTAGTGCTGAAGATGTCTTGCACACCTTGTGACACTGTGGACAGGTGTGTCGTGATAATGCTCTTCTGCTTAGGCGACTTGGACTAGAATTAACCCCCACTATCTGCCCCCCTTTTTCTTCATCATACTTTGCGATCTCTGGCACAGATTTAACCCCGACCCCTTCAAGTTGCTCGCCAAGTGCCACTTTCGGGGGTACAGGTGGTGCCTCAGAAGGCTTGGGATGCTGGGCTCTCTGGTGGTCTTCCAACTTATCCCTCGAGGGGAACGTGGCTCGGCAGAAGAGGCATACAAACTCCAGCAGATGGCTCAGCTCGTGTTTGTCTCGCTTCCTGGGGCTTGAGAACCAGCGGCCACATGTACCACACTCTGCTGCGTTCCCATTAGTCCAAGGCCGCCTCTTAATTCCCGTTGGAGCCACTGAGGTAGACAGAGGAGGCTTTGGAGAGTGCAGAGGAGGAGTGGAAGCCTCTTGATGGGCCTCCTTAACTTGTTCGTCCGCATCTTTGTTTTTCTCCTTTAAAGGGGCAGAGAGATAATCTTTCTTTTCCCCCTCTCCCTTGTCTCTGTTAGCTTTTGGAACTTTTTTGGCCTCCTCAATCTTTCCATCCTCCTCCTCATCTTGTGATTTCTCTGTGTCTTTATTCACATGGTTCTTGAGCCTCTCTGTCCTCCTCTTCAACCGGATCGAGCGCTTGAACTTCAGTTTCCTCTGCCAGCTCTTGACCCTCTGTAGATGTGCTTGGGCCTTTCTTTTAGGCTTGTAGGAGTAGTAAGGCCGCCATAAATTATCCTCTGTGTCATGGTCACTCTCCTGATCACGCACCTCCCGACGGAAGTAGTACTCCCTCACTTCATCAGGGGACTTGGAGCTCTTTTTCCTCACCTCCTCCTCCTCCTCCTCCTCCTCACAGTCTCCCGCTTCCTTATCACCGTCTTCTTCCAGGCTGACTCTGCGGTGGAGGCGGTGTTTGTGGTGATGGTGGTGGGAGTGAGCATGGCGTGTTTCCTTGGCTTCCCGCAAAGATGTTTCACTGCGTTTGGTTTTGGGAGGAGAAAGGCTCTTGTCTCGCCTAAGGTCTGTCTCAGAGATGCTGCGCTTCACTATGGCTTCCTCACCGATACGTACAGTAATCTGGCACAGTGGCCCTGCCTCTTTGACCTGTGGCCCTACAGATGCTGACACCTGCTTTGAGTTAGAGATGTCACTCTTGCTGTGGGATTTGCGTGATTTGTGAAATAATCCGCCTGTCTCTTCACCCTGTCTACCTCTCGAGCCCTCCTCTGTGGTATCTGAACTGTCTCTTGGCCTCTTTCTGTGGTTATCTGCACTATCCCTTTGCTTTTTGATTGGCCTGGGACTGCCCTTGTATGAAGTCTGACTGCTGCTGGTTTCAGGGGATGGGCTGCTCATTGGGCTTTTTTCACTCCCAGAGGTGACCTGGTTGCTATGCACAATGACAGAGGATGACACCGCTGTTCCATGAACTATGACAGAGGGTTTTGTATGGCCATATGTTATCACAGAAGGCATGCTTGTCTCTGTGCCTCTAGCAGTCTTGGGTGTTTTGGTTTTGCTGCTACTCGACATTTTGAAGCTGCTGCCGCCTCTCCCCTGCTCTAACTCTAGGGCCTCACTCTCGTGTTTTCTGACTTGGGGCATGTCCGCTTGGGGGAGGGGTGTTAGTGAGGAGAGGTCCCCATGCTCAGTAGACACAGAAACAGGGAAGCCATCGGGGAAGTCCTCTGGGTCAGGCTTTACACTCTGAGGGTGGGCCCCACTGATGAGGCTTTGTAGGTCCCCAGGGCCCAGAGTACAGCCCAGGCCAGGCAGGGAGAGCGAAGGTGTTTCAGTTGGTGGCAGTAGCAGTCCATTATGCAAACTGTCACTGTAAGTCTTGTAGGGTCTCTTCTGGGAGCGCATGGGGAGAAGGCGGTAGAGCTTGAGGGCATTAGCTTTCTGCTTATAACCGCCATTAGCTGTCTTTTCACTGGAAATGAGGCTGGGATTAATCCCATGAATGGTCTTCTGGTGTGTTTTGAGATTGTAGTAGGTGGCAAAGGCATCCCAGCAGAAGATGCACTGGTAGCGCCGCTCTCCTGTGTGCCACACCTCATGCTTTGTGCGGTACTCGGCCAGGGCAAAGACCTTGTCACAGAAGTGGCACGGATATTTGCGGCGCCATGAGTGCACATTAGAGTGACGCTTCAGGCTGGATAGAGTCATGTAGGAGCGTTCACACACAGAGCAGAAGTAAATGACATTGCCATCTACCACCTTCACAAAATGGTGCTCATCACCCGCTAGTAGCTCTGCTGCTGCTGCATCATCACCTTGGATACGTGCCAGGAGGCTCCGCGCTTTCTTCCCCGGCCGCGCCTTGCTGATGTCTGTTTGTCCCACAATCACTCCCCCCTCCACTCTCACCTCACCCTCCTCCAGCGGCTCCTCCTTTGGCTGCACAGTGAGAGAAGGAGGGCCCAGGCTGTTGGAGGGTAGGCCTGGCACCCTGCAGGAAGCCTCATGGGATTGCAGTCTCTTGCTGTGGATGAAGACTTTGCCACAATAGCGGCAACTGAGGGCGCGGCTGCCACGATGCAGCCGCATGTGGACTGTCAGGGACGAGGCTGAGCTGAAAAGCCGATGGCACACCCCGCAAATCAGTTCGGGCTTCAGACTGTCGGTAGGGGAATAGGAAGACGAGTGAGGGGGTGCGGTAAGGCCCTCAGATGGGGGAGGAGGAGGTGGTGGTAAGGGGGGAGGGAGGTGGAGGGTGGGTGGGTGAAGGCTTGGTCCATGAGGGCTCCCCACTTTCCCAGCTGGTCTTCCTGTTATTTTCTCCCTCCTCTCTGCATCCCCTCCTCTCTGATAGGCCGATGTGCCCAGGCTGAAGAGGATCTGGGCGGTTTGAGAGGGTGAGGCTGTGCCGTTGGCCACCCTGTGTCTCTCATCCCATCCATCGCCCCCGTAACAGCCACCTAAAGACCCACTGGAGGATCTTGGGGGTGACCTGTGAAACTGAGTCTCTGGATTGAGTTTGGAGCACTTAAGAGGAGGCGGGGATTTTATATCCTTCCTTATAAGTGCATGAACAGTCATAGGAGATGAGGAGGAGGATGGTGAAGAGGACGGAGAGCTGTCGTGCCTCGGGGGCTTAAAAGGTCTGTGCTTCACGTCCATGGTAGCGTCAAGTTTCCACAGTGACCCCTCATCTGAGCTCTTGGAGGATGGCCGCCGTCGGTGAGGGGAAGGCGAGGACGAGGAAGAGCTACGACAGTGGTTTGGAGAGGTCAGGGAGGCTGGGAGGGGAGCGGCGCTAAGTGGGAAGCTTAGGGTGATTTTTGCATTTTTAGGTCCATCAGCCATGTCCTCCAGCCTGTCCTCCATCATGGCCTCTCCCCGGCCCCCATGCCTTTTACCCTTCATCTCCAACGGCTCAGCTTCCCCTTCCTCCTCCTCTTCTTCTTCTTCCGGCTGGGAGGCCACTCCAAGACAGTGGACTGGTTTGTGTAGCCCTTCGATCTTGTTCAAGCCGTAGAAATTGACAGGCCGGTGTAATGGTGAGGAGGCCCGTACTGGGTGAGGGGTGTCTACAGCCACTAATGACAGTGGCGGGGAAGACAAAGGTGGCAACCGCTGACTCTGGCGCCACGTGGTGTCCTTAGTTGCAGTATGCGTGATGTTGCAGAGGGGAGTAAGCCCAGCAGCCAAGTGTTGTTCACTCAGATGTGACTGAATAAGGCCCGCGTGGAGGGGGTCCCACACCTTCTCACCGGACACCATGACCAGCCCCCGAAATCTGAAAAAGAAATCAGACAGTATGCATTATTTTTACAAGCAACATAAGATAAATGTTAGTAAATTCATATCGACAAAAGCAAAGAATCAACATTACACCCAAAGCTTTTGCAGTTAGCAGCTGTGACGCTCGTGGAACACTTTAGAGAAACGGAAAAGAAAACTAAATGCCCTAGCAATGCTGAACTCCAACAGCTCAGCCAGGAATGGTGAGCGAAAGGAGGGAGAGGGTAGGGGGAAGGAATGAATCTGCGGCAGTGCTGGTTTAGATTTCAGCGTGCCACAACCAAGCCTTTAGAAAGGCATTCCAGAGATCCATCTCTCTCGGCTGTGACACAACATTCCCTATGCCTAATTGGAAGGCGTTCAGATTTAATCAAGATTCCCTCAGAATAGAGTGTTGACTAAGATCCATGGTCCGAACGCACGTAAAAATAGTCCCACTCTCTTGCTATTTGAGCAAGAGCCTTGTTAGCCATTCCTGGCAGTGGCTAGTGTTTGCCGGGCATGACTCTAACCATTTATTTGTGAAGGCAAAGGAGGGAGGGAAGGAAAGAGGGGAAGAAGAGAAGGGAGGGAGATTGCATGCATGTGCACAGAGAAGGGGTGTTTTTCCGCCCTCTGCATCCGGTACAATCTCAGCTAAGCTGTAAAAGATGAGCGACAGGCTATTCTCATTTCCATTCTAATTCAACTGCCATGGTGGCGAATGCAGTCCTGCTACAGTTTCTTCATACGTAAGATCGCTGCAGATTCTCGCGTGATGGGCAATTTGCTGTTATTACTTATTCAAGATGGGTCCATTTATTTAGGGCTGCAGATTGGGGAGAAGAACGGAGACAGTATAAGGCCATAATGATGCGACGAGAAGAAAAATCCTCAGTCATGCTTTTCTGCCTGCCTTTTTCTAAGCAGCAAAGCAGCCAGGAAGGCAGGCCGCTGTAAAATTCCACAGGCAGCCCTGAACAGGCAGAAACTAGGTCAGCACTGTTATTGCAGAGGGAAGAGGAGGGAGAGAGAGAGAGAGGGTGAGGATGAGGGAGAGTGAAAGGGTGATAGAAAAAGGGAGAGAGAGAAAGAGACTGAGGGTTAGTGAGAGAGCAAGAGACAGAGAGAAGAGAGGAAGAGGAGGGGGGGGGGGGGGTTGAAACAGGAACAGTCAGACACACTGCACTGTCAGACAGACAGGAGCCCAGGCAAACACTCACACAGAAACAACCAGCACACTGACAAACATATAACCATGCACATGCACTCACACAAACAAACATGCATGTGTACACAGCACTGTACATACACTCGTACATGCCCACAGGCAGGACAGACAGGCATAAACAAAGTAGTTCAACATGGAGGGGCCCACTTGTAAATGACATTCAAAACCAAAAGGTGAATCTGAGTGCAGCACAGCGCTGAGACTGAGGGTACAGGTGGAATGAAGTAGTCAACAAAAGGAAAACACATGTGTCTATTAATGACGTACTTAGAGCAAGCAGCAGCACATGCTTTTTGTTGCACGGGAGCAAAAGAAACAGCTCATGCCTATTCAAGTTGAACGTCTAAGGATGCAGAACCGTGCCTCGCCAGGCTTGGCATATTTTGTTGCTCTGTACTGAAGCAGGCCTTTATTGTCACTCACATTTGCTGAGCGATAGTTGTTGTGCAGGAAATCCCTTATGGCAAGCGCCAGTCTGCTACAAGTGGGCGGACACACTGAGAGACAGTGCTAAGGCTAAAAATTTCACCATCTCATCTGATGCTTGCGCGGCGGACAGGAAAATGCGTATGACGCCCCCTCGCTCCTTTTTCTTTATCTCCCTGTGACGCACACAGCCGAGCCTGCACGACACGCCATCTGACTGTGACAGGCAGCTTCAAACGCGCTTTAAATGTACCGGATTTACTCGTACGCACAGGAACGTGTACACAAATGCACAGGACATGCAGCGAAACACCGTGCAGAGAAGTGGTTAAACACATCGACACACACACATCCTTCTGTGCGACTCGCAGACAAATGTGACCATGAATGTGGCACAGGCCCTAAAACAAAATCAAAATAAACAGCAACCCTGTTCCCACACCTCTCTGCAACAGGATGTTCTGCGCAAACAAACATGTTGGTCAGGCTATGAAGTGTTCATCTATTTATACTTGTGGCACTACAAAACCGCATAGCATGAACAGGTTCTCAGCTGGTGCAGGATAAAAGACTTACTAGACTTAGGTACACATAAAAAACACTTTACCAAACACAGAGGCTTTCATGTAACGACAAAGGCCCTTCACTGACAGGCAGAAGGAACAGAGGCCTACTTTTAGCTACGCACTGATTCACTCTGTATTTCATATCAAATAACAAATGTGTAGTAAACTTTATTGCTTTTTAATTATGGAAATTTTATTCTTTTAATTTTAGATCATCAGAAACAGCACAAACTTGCACATTAGTCCCCTCTCCGAGCGCAGTTTAACTTTAAAATTAAAAACACTGAATTGAATTCTGAGACCAAAACAACAGCACAAGTTGTACTATTCGACTCTGACATACTTTGCCGTTCGCATCTGAAAAGCACGGATGACTTCATGACCTTGAAAATCATTAGTTAGTAATTCACTGAGTTTGAATGGTCAATCAGTCCCTAGGAACATTGCTGCCGAAGTGGCCTTGCATAACATAAGGCAGGACGGCAGAGGAGTTTGGCTCGTACGCCAGCTCAAGGCCTTGAACCAGCCGTTGAGCAATCTGTTTATTCCACACTGAAACTGGTACTTGTGCTGACAGACAAATAACTGTTAGGATTCAATTACCATGCTGTTTTTTTTTTTTTTGTTGCCATCTTCCATCTCGAAAGAAACTCCTCAAAAATCTAAGAAGTAGCGTGATATCATGCAGTTCCAACTAAAACTTAAGCTGGCTCTAAAAAGGCTGTTTGAGGCTTAAAGGTCACAGCGAAAATACATATTCAATACTGTTTCAGTGCCACTTAATTTACTTTTATATTTTAATATGAATGTAAACTCGCTGTTTTTGTATCGAAGCCTCATTAAAATGTCTTTAATAGCTCAAATGATCAAGTCATCTCTGCTTTCCCTGTACTCTCATCATTAAAGGACAGTTCTGATTGATACCAACTTGCGTCTTATTTTAATAGTTTTAGCAATTACTGTGCTCACCACAGTATTTAATGCGATCTGGAAACACAACGACGGAGCGAGGGCACAACCAGATGAGACGAGGAAAGCAGGCGGTCAGAAGACAGGCTCTAAATGAGTCAACAGTTTAGAGATGATCTAGATCATTTTGAAATGAAACTGACAGCGAGTGCACCAGAAATATTGGTGATAATTCCTCTTTGGACAGCGTGTGCTCGCAGAGCTACAGCAACCTGACGGAGTACTCTGGTGCCTGAGGTGCTGCAGGTCAAAGCTGGACCAAGAAGTCTGTCTGTAATTTGCATTTTTCTTCTTCTGCACTTCTTTTTGTCACCGCAATCACAGATCTAAGAGCGCACAGTTAATAAATCAGAAATATCCTTTAACCATATCCTTAGCGATGATGTGCTGTCATTGTGTATGTGTGAGTGTGTGTGTGTGTGTGTGTATCAGGAGGGGTTAAGGGGAGTGCCTGCAAGGCAGAACGTGGGGGGCCTCGGTGTTCCAGCCGATGTTCCAGCCGGTGAGCCAGCGGCGAGGAGCATGTGGGAAGAGGAAGGTGTCGGTTGGGCTTTCTCCCCAGTGAGGGGCAGCCAGAGGGGCCCAACTATCGCAGCAGCAGTTGGTCTGTGAAGAGGAGGGTGTATGTGTGCACATGAGGGTGTGTGTGGGTGGGTAGGGGGGCATCGTTAGCAAGAACAGCTACTGAACTCTCCACAACCCCCCTGGCCAAGAGAGCATGGTGGAGCCAGCCAGATGGGATAGAGGGAGGGAGGGAGGTATGGGGAAGGGAAGTTGGTATGGGCTGGGGAGTGGTTGAGCGGAGGTGGAGGTGGTGGTGGTGGTGGTGGTTGTGGCGGTGGGAGCAGGGGAGGTAGGGGTAACTTCAAACACATCTTGCCTATGTTCACATTTCATGGTTTCCTTGTCTTTCAGATCACCCTCAGCATGACTGACTGCATGCCCCCTCGTCTCCCCCTCCCCACGTGTAAACTGTCGTATGGTGGTGTTTTCACATGCCGCTCCACGCACCAGCGAACCTGCCCATGTCTAAAACGCCATACTCTCCACGCTCTGTTAGCTCTCAGCCCAGCACATAATTCCCATAATTCTGCTCGCTGCAACAGAATCACGGGAGGCATTCGGAAACAGTACGGCCACAAAAAGGTACCCCTGGAGAGCAGTAACATGACACCGGTGACCTTTTTGTGGTAATTTCCCCCCAAAAAATTTTCAATTTCATGGGCAGTCCCTGTTGAAGGGGGTGTGAAAGCTCCTTTGGAGTTCTCAAACAACCAAGAAACATTAAAGTATTAGCAAAGCTGAGCCAGCGCGGCGCGTTAACACAGTCACCATAAACTGCAAGTATAACTATGGCAGGTTAGAGAAGATGAGGTGCTGCACCAGTTTCCTGAGGACGTCCACATCCTTTATGGTTGTGGCATTAAAAAAATAACTGCACAATCAAACAAAGCCAACCAACTTGGTCTTACAAACCGCAACACATGTGTGTTAGCAGGGCAAAAAAAGGCCCGAAGACAGACACAGCAGACAGGATTTAACTAGTGTGTAAAACAAACACAAAAAAGTCTGTCATGCCCATGACGACATCATCAGTGTGACACCACAGAGCAGCGAGAAACTACACTTCCTATTGTCTGACCTATGACCCCTACCCCCGCGGCAGTGTGGATAATATATATTCCATACATTGAGCACGGGGGCTTGGCTTGGCATCCATGGAAACCAGGAATGTGGAGTAGTTGGCAGCAGATGCTGTGCTGTTTTGGAAAAAAAAAAAAGTAAGGCTTCGGGCAACAATGACGGGGTTGGTGACATCAATATGCCCTCTGCTGCTCTATGAGAGACAACCTCCAGCAAAACAACAGGCTGGTAAAATGGAGGACAAACTGGGCGGCCCGTGACCGAAATAAGAGACAGAACAAGTCGGTGGAACAAGAGATGTTTACAGTCGCCTACATGTTAAGTTCTCCCCTCGAAACACTTCCTCTGATGTTGGCCGTAAGTTGATGAGCAGGATTGGGACACCGTGTTAAGACCCCAACAACAAAGCTCAAATCTGTTCTGACGTGTGCTGACCGCCCCCCCTGTCTGCGGTGAATCACAGAGACGCAAGAGGCTTCGATAAATTAAAAGTTTCATCACAATCTCAAAGCGAGTCATCGCTCTTGAAAAAGAACTGCGTGGTGCGCCAGCAACAGAGGATGAGGGAGACAAGGCCTGTTACTGGCACACATACACACACACATACACAGACAGACCCAGCAGAGGCACACACACATAAATGCGCGTCCACAAACACACACACACACACACACTGCATAAATACGCACACCCACCGACACTCACGCCCCAACACACGCACGGTAAAATAAAAACCTTTTCCTCCTCTTCACGCGCGGAGCAACCACCGCCACAGCAGCAGAGTGAAGCAGAAAAACAAGCAGGAAAACAACAGAATTCAGCCTCTCTTCCTCTTATTCTCTCTGGCTGTCTCTCAGGAAGGCAAGCATACAAGAGAACGTACCTCGGAAAACCTCCTGCTGCATCTCTGCTGCGATGTGTTCTCTCCCCTCACACTCCCTCTCTCCCTCTCTCTCTCTCTCCCCCTTGGTCTGTGTATGCGCACGTCTGAGTGTGTGTGAGAGAGAGGGAGAGAGAGAGGGAGAGAGAGTGAGCGCAGGGAGAGGCGGTGCGCACACACACACATGCATACACACACATACAGGCAGCAGTGTGTGAAGACAGAGGGCAGGAGCGATTCTCACACTCGAACTTGCTCACTCTCCCTCACTCACTCCCCCTTTCTTGCTCTCCCTCGCCTGTCTCACTCCAGTTTTTTGCCTCTGACACACGAATCTTAGTGTTTTTGCTCTTTTTTTTTTCCAGCAAGTGAATCCCCCCCCCCCTGCACCCCCCTCAGCCAACCCCCCCCCCCCCACTGAATCCAATCTTCTTTTTATTTGGAAGTGTTGTTCCCTCTCTCCCTCTCTCTGCACACACATACACACACGCACACACACACACACACACACACACACACTACTTTATATACACAAAGCCCAGCGATAGGGAGAGGGAGGGAGAGGCAGAGGGAGACAGAGTGGGAGAGCAAGCAAGCAAGAGGACGCCATTTAAGCAGTTTGTTACGAGCACTGCAAGTCCCCAAAATGGCTGAAAACAAACAGGAACCACGCCAACTCAGAAAACCTGGGCACAAGGACGGACGGATAGACACACAGACGGGGAGTGAGAGGAGAGTGAGCGGGAGAGGCAGCGAGGGAGTGAGACAGAGGGAGGACAAGCTGGCGGTAGTCAAATGGCGGATGGGAGCACTCTGTGAAACAAGTGAAGTTGAGGGAAAAATGGAGGCATTAAAGGGGAACTCCAGTGATTTAGTGCCGCACTTTGATAAGGTCTAAAGACTTGTGAGAGACAGATTAAAAAAAGAACGGTCAAAATCGACGCAGCAGAGGCCGAGATATCTTCGCTTAAAGTCTCCAGCGTGGGTCAAGCTCCAATAACGCTGGATCCTACATTTCCCATGATGCAACTCCATAGCATCTTTCACTAGACTCTCCCTGCCTGGCAAATGCCCTCGACTTCTAAAACTCCACTTCCTCAGTTACTAGCATTGAAGGGCGCTCAGATCGAAAATAGCACAACAGGCTGCATTGCCACAATAATTCTATCCTCCATCTTGTTAGATGACGTCGCCTTTGGTCGCAGGAAAAGTTGAGCTAGGGGCCCATTTCGCACGAACAAACACTGCTTGCACAAATATCACAAATATCAGCAGCATCGCATTACACAAATGATTGTCACTGCAAGTTGTAGATAAATTTGCAAGCCCTTCATGGCTCCTGCATGCTAATACACGTTTGAAATGTTTTTAAATTATGCGGAAAATCGCAGCTTGCAGGTTTCAAATTTGAGGAACGAGCCCTGTGCCACTGTGCCAACAAGGTGGTCAGAACACACTTTTATTTTCTCACTGTTTTCACACGCTGAGCAGTTCCCATTATGACAAATAAACTACTCTTTATATGTAAAATGAGTTGAGCACCTCTTTAAAAGAGAAAAGGGGGTAAAGCCGGACAGACACTGGGACAGGGACACTCTTCGATTGTCCATGCCCTCAGCTAAATGGGTTTAAGTGCTATCACTGACGATGCAGGTCATGTCAATTGACTGCTTTCAGGTCAGCATGCGTATCTGAGTCTGGCACATGTGGCTAAACTAACTAACTAAACTAACTACTGGTGACTAGCTCCTGTTTTGTTTTACAGCATAAGTGAAACGCCGCCTTCCCCTCACCAAAACAAAGGTGCCACTGCACAACCAGCGAGTCCTGCAGCTGGATATCAACTCTGATTCATCCGTATCCATGCAAAATGCCTCACAACAACAGCTCTTCGTTCTGGTTGCTCTAGGACACGCACGTCATGGTCAGTGGAAATTCCACATATCTCAGTTCTCCCTCCGTCGTCGGCTGTGTGCCGCTCGACGGCCTCAGATCAGGAGGTGTTCTATCAGCGGGAACAGGAGGGCAAAAAATGAGAGGAGGGGTGGAAGAATGTTCACGTACTGTTATGCTTCAACACCATTATACTTCCCACTGTCCTTTTGAGTGCAGTCCCAACACCCCCCACCCCCTCCACCCCCCAGTACCCACCAACTGAACCTTGACGCCAGCATCCCGCCCTCCTCCTACTCTTCCCCTGCCCTTTCCCTCTCTCCCTCTCTTTCATCACTCTCTCCTACCCTCATTGTACGCTGCCACACTTGTCTCCATGGGAACCGCTCTGGGATTGGGTGTTGTTCCTGTGACCTCTCTGGCTGCTGGAGTTGGACGAACTTTTTCCCCCCTCCCCCCCGTCCTCTCTCATGCACTCCTGCACGCTTTCAAAGCATGCTGGGTGTGTGTGGACGGGACACATGACAGCAGTTGTGAATAGCTTCAGGATAGGACAGTGAAACTAAGAGTAACATTATGTCTGTGTGAAGACATGGAGCAAAAGACAGAGGGGCTGTGTGTGTGTGGAGCAGATTGCCCGTTGGCAAAGACAATAGTGTGTGTGTGTTCCAGGAGTGCGACCGCTCGGTCCACACATGTGTGCTGGCATTGTCCCGTGGCTGCAGCCAGCCACAAACTCTGTATTCAGAGGCACCCCCGTTGTCCAGCCGTCCCTATTCATGAATGTTTGGCCAAACGTGATCATAGCTTTTCATGCTGTGCTACCAAGCGACACACACATCTGAATACACAAAGATGGAGGAACTAAGGAAGCCATCTTGGTGGAAAATTTAAACCATTAGCTCACCAAGACTCAATATTTAACCGTTATCCAAAGAAAGAAAAAACTGCTTAACCGGGTCTCGAGATCAATATTAAATCCGTTTGAGGCCTTCATGCGGTGTTTACCAACAAGCCGGCATGCATAAATGTCTTCAGCTAAATATGCATTTATTTCTATAAGATGTGATCCAAAAATGTTATTTTCTCAACAGCACAATTGAGTATTTACAGAACAAAAAAATAAAAAAAGAGGAAAGACAACAAGCACAATTATCATATAAATCACACACACACTTAAGTAAATGGTGCAGTTAAAGGCACCCTGCAGAGTGTTTGCTCACTGGCAGCGCTGTAGGAGCGATGTTTTGATAAGTGGGTCCTTGTATTGTTTGTTTATTATGGTCTACCAGCGTGTGCATGAGGACACATATGCACACGCCATGGGGGTAAGGTAACACACATTTCTGCTGACTGTGAAGGGCAGTAACAGTTGACGACGTTATTGTTATGTAGCGATAAAAGAGGAAGAGACCTCAGAAGCTAGGAACCCCCTCCAATGAAAATCATACTTTAAACTTTATTAGCATGTCAATATGGTGTTTTTTATACGCTATAAGACATATCACGAGTGAAATAAATCCACCTGCAGCGTACCAATGACAGTCAACAACACGGATTCAGACGGCCAAGGTTTGTTACATCACATACCTAAGGAACCAATTGTGTCCTCTGGTGAGGTGGGGCTGTCCATATCATTAGCATAACCCCACGGTGAAACGAAGTGTATCAGAGGAGAGGCCTGGTGTAAGGAACAAGGTTTATCTAACCTTCGCAACACATTATTATCTGATATATAATGTAGTCAAGCTGAAAGCTCATGTTTTCTATTACTGTTACATTTCTAACGTTGTGGAGAGCAGTGAGCAGAGTGGAAGGTGAGCAGGTACGCTTGAGCTGCAGGCAAGTAACTGGGGGAGTCAGAGGCTCAGACTAATTTGCATATTGACAGATCTTTGTCTACTAAATGAAGCAAAGGTGTAGACTTACAATTAAGCAATTTTCATGGAAAAAAGTTAATGTTATGGAGAGGAACTTCTAAATAATTGGGGGTTTCTGGGGGTCATATGGGGGCAACAGAAAGATGCCATCACCCTGGTACTGACGTATTGTCACCATCTGGGTTGATATGGAAAACCTGTTTGCAAACAGTTACTTATTTACACATCCAGTGTTACGTTCCTGTCCAACCTGTCCAATATTCACTCTCTTTGAGTTCTGTTTTGGTCCCTACCAACTCCTGAGGGAAATCTCTGACTCGTTAGCTGCAGCTTCCCAATAAGAGCGTTAAACATGAAGAGGTTTATAGAGAGTCTGGTTATAGTTATCTGTGGTTTCATCACTGTAACAAACCCCTTTTTCATTACACATAGTCATTTTAACTATTGATATCATAAATATATTCATAATAGAAGCTTTGAGGGAAAACAATATGCATTTTAGCCCAAAAATATTAATGTGAGTAAATTTTTCATTGTTTTAGATCATGAAACAGTAGGAAAAATTCATATCACGGTTAAAGTGACTATAGTGGTAATAAGTGGGGCAGCTGTGGCTCAGGAGCGGGTCGTCCATTCATCAGAAGATTGGCGGTTTAGTCCCCAGGTCCCCCAGTTCACATGTTGAAGTATCTTTGGGCATCAGTGTGCGAACGTGCGTGTGAATGATTACATTAGATCCTGATGAGCTGGTGGCACCTCAAATGGCAGCCTCTGCCATCAGTGTATGGATGTGTGTGTGAATGGGTGAATGTCAAATGTAAAGTGCTTTGAATGAAGACTAGAAAGGTGCGTCATAAATGCAAGCCCATTTACCAAAATGTCCACTCAATTATCAAGCATATTATCAGTATTACTGTGGAATTAAAATGTCACCAATTTTATATTGAAAACCACAAATAAAATCAGCAACACTTTGCGCTTTTTTGTTTGTGAAAACATTAAAATAGTAACACAGCCAATACCTTCAGTAAACATGTGAAAATCATATTAAACATGCATCAACATTAAAGATAGCCTGTCTTTGAAATGCTTACTCGAGTGTGTGTCACTGTAGGTGGGGACAAGGGACCATTTGCATCACTGGGTTTGACTGCTACACGCCCATTTTGTAAACAAGGGGAAAAACAAAACAAACCTCACGTTACGCACTGTGCCTGAGTCTGGAAACTGTTGCTAACTTTGATTAATGCTAGACAGTATTTAATGTGAGTTTTTCAAAGTACAGTAATCAAACGTGGTTTTAATGATTAAAATTTGAAACAGTAATACCGACTGTCGGGAATTTTACTGCAGTTTATCAAGAAACCAGTAATCGTTTCATCCCTATTTCACTTACAATGAAAACCCCACAGGGTAACTTTAATAATTTGACAATTCATATTTTCAGCGGCCCCACACTGACCTACTAAATGTGCTTAGTGGTTCCAGTAAAAGAGCTGAGTGAGTCAGTCATCTTATGTCTGATAAAGAAGGGAAAGTTCACCATCCCTGTCAGTTCCCAAAATGCAGAGTCATGCCTGCAGGCAGGCTGTTTTGTATTTAGTGCAACCGAGCACTAAATGTGTTCAATTCAATACGAGCTTTGTTTGACGTGCATATCATGTATCAGATCTTTAGTTTGGTTTTTATCTAGTAGATGAGAGAAATGCAGTATGAAGACAGGCAGACAGACATGATCAGAAACAGTCATGAGTCTGTTGTAAATAAAAATTGCTTCTTTTTAAATTTAGGCTGGATTCCTACTAAATACATGTGTGTGAATATACCCAGAGGCGTGCTCAAGGGTTAGTAAACATCCTCAGTGATCTCAAAGAAGGGATGACTAACCTGCTCTCCAGCTGACTTGGACTGAGATCAAAGTGGGATGACAAGACGCTCGAGGAGTTCAAATGTCGGTGGTTTCTTAAAGAGGAAGCGGTGGCTTCATGAGGAAGACACGGCGAGTCCTGTGTCTGGAGCCTGTGTGCAGAAATGTGAGGACAGAGAGGCAAAGTGAAACCAGAGTGCATGATTATTCTGCAAGATAGATAGATAGAAGATCCTTTAGTCACCCCCTCAGAGAAATAAATAAATATGCATAAATAAGAGAGTTAAAAACAAAGGATAAGAGCAATAGAGAGGATAAGGCTGTTAAGAGGTGTGTAAGAGCCTAATGGCTGTAGGATGGTTGTAAGATGAGTCACTCACTGCAGCTGCTCCTCTGTCCAGCCAGGATGATGTGGAGAGGGCGGTCGACATTGTTCATTATGGCTTGCAGCTTATTCCGTGTGCGCCTGGCCACCACAGCTCCCAGTGAGTCCGGTCTCCTGCCCAGCACTGAGCTGGCTTTTTTAGCCAGCCAGTCCAGATGTTGGCTGCTTTTGTCCAACATGCTCGCCACCACAGTCTGATAAAACACCAACAGCAAATCCTTGCAGACATCAAATGATCTGAGCTTCCTGAGCACGAAGAGGCATCTCTGCTCCTTCTTGTACGGCGCATCCGTGTTCACAGACCAGTCCAGCTTGCTGTCCAGGAGCACGCTCAAGTATTAATAGGTACGCACCATCTCAATGGCCTCCCCCCTTATGCAGAGCAGCTGGCAGGGTGGTCTGATCTCCTGAAGTCCACCTTGGTCTTCGTGGCGTTCAGCAGGACTCACTGAAGGCCCCTACCAGGTCCCTATACTCCCCCTCTTGTCCACTTTGCACACACGCCACATCAGCTGTATCGTCCAAATACTTGCGAATGTGGCAGGACTGTGTTTTAGGTCGTACGTGTACAACGTGAACAGGAACGGAGCCAAAGCCAAAGAATGATAATTCCCAAGCCCCACAAACTGCACTCTCGCTGTTAAGTAGTCCGTGATCCAGGAGGTCAAGAAAGGTGCCGCCCCCATACTTCTGAGGTTGACACATCCAGGCCTGGTGCAGCATATAGAGGGCCGCGTCTTGTGCTCCTATGTGGTCCTGGTAGGCAAACTGAAGGGGGTCTTGTTCCTGTAGAATCTGTGGTATTATGCGACGGAGAAGCAGTCCCTCCAGGGTTTTCATTTTGTCTTCATGTCTTTCTTTAGGGCTTTCATTACGCCCTGTTTTGGGCACAGGTACGACTGAAATTGTTTTTTCCGCAGCACTGGGACTTTCTCCGTCTGTTGACTCAGGTTGAGGAGCTCCTGGAGAGCTTCAGCTGGAAGTACATGTTCAGATAAGCATGAGAAATGTTTACATTTGTAGGTGTACACAGATGAAAGGGCGTTTAAGCCCTCAGCATTGTCTTAAGGACGCAGGGGCGGTACAGTGCATAACATTATGAGACCTCACTTGAAATAGGGAAAGATAAGCATGTTGGAGCATGTACTCAACTAACACGCCTCTGCTATTTACAAAAACACGTCAGGGCGGCAGTTTAACAACATGGAACAAAAGTACAAAAAACAGCTCCCACATGAATGACTTTAACTGCAGATGTGACGTTTCAGGCATATCGCTCGCTACACACAAGTAAATGCACACTCACAAATAAGGTTAAATGGCCTAATGAAAGCCTTACGGGGCTAAAGTACTCTGCAGTTCACATTGTGCAGCACAGAGTTCATGTACTTCCTCTGCAGGGATTTCTGTCACATACCTTGAGATGTTGTTTTCACAAGACCAACAAAAATAAAATTGATATCCCCTCATCTATATGTTGAGCAACGTAAAATTCATATTATGCAACAACTTGTCTATCAACATTTAATCTGTTAACAGAAACTACACATTTTTATCTCTTCCAGATGAGTCATAAAGTAAATCTATTAAGTAAGTATGCAGCCTTTAACGGTCGGATGACATGCTTTTCTACGTTGTTATCTTGAGGACCTGGGTGTATTGGTGTGTTACTCCGCTGGGAATAGTTACGTGCCAGCTATATGTCAAACATGCATATTCATATATTTTTCCTTGAAGATCCCAACTTCTACTTCTCCAGGAAAGTGTCAAAATCTTTTCCTGACGCATCAAGGAGTGTCGACATCCAATCTAATAAAATGTTATAAGAGATTTTGAGGCAACTGGTCTTCAACTTGGCCGGGGTGAAGAGGATTTCAACCGGTCCAGTAAGAATGTAATAAAAATTGAAATATTAGAGTTCTGCTCCAATATTCTTTCTCATGTGGACACACGTCAAGTCACACGGTCAGAACTGCAGCTGAGTCCAGAGGTGGGTGCAACAGTGCTTTTCTGTCATGAAATATTTATATATTTGCAAGGTAAATCTGAGATGTGAGATGATGAACAGGATAGAAATGCAGTCTAAAAAAAATTCTGCTATATTGAAATTAGATTTAATCATACAATGACCTCAAGCTTTGCTCTTGTGAATTACTAGATCATTTTACCGCTGCAAGCTCTAAAAATTATTCATATAAAACAAGGAAAGAATTCACTCTTTAGTTGAACTGGTCACAAGCAGCAGACTTATGCAACCGCTGACAAGGAGCCACAAATAGACACTGCGTCAATTTAAAGAAATACCTCACCCACAAAATGATCATTCGAAAATCAGTGACTCACCCCATGTTGCGTTGAATTTGGGACTATGAAAGAGGAATCCAAAAATAGAGAAAATTTTTACTCTCACACAACTCATTGATCCAGTCGTACGCTCAGTACCTCACAAACACAGGCATTTTTGCTAAAACCATACTATTTAAAACACTTGCGCAGTCTCATGCGCGGATGAGTCGCACACCTAGTCAAACGCTTGAGTTTGAAACTCTGCTCAGTGGAACGCACAAGCAGTTCAAACACATGCACCAACTCAAATGCAGAGGTGTTTTAAATGGTAAGATTTTGGGGAAAATGCTTGTGTTTGGAAAGCGCTTCGGATATCACTCCACAGCTGAGACTTGGATTGTACTGCATGACTTGTGTGAGAGTTTGTAAACAGATGTTTTGATAAAGCTTTGCTGTTAAACGCAATCGCCTTTCTGTTTTTGGATTCTTCCTTCACCGATGGCATGCAAGAAAAAAAAAGTTTCCAACTACTCCTTTAAAAGGGTCACAAGCCAAAAATTTAGAAACCGAAATAACAAAAACTTCTGGTATTACAGAAATATTGTGCAACCTCAAGAAAATGAGCCCATCATGTTGAGCTCAAGAAAAAATGTTCCTTTGATCACATGAAAATAGAGGAAAATCTTTGATCATGTCCTCTGTGACTTTTGTACAAAATGCTGCAGCTTAATTAAAACAGCATTTCATTTGGCTGCTAAGTGTTAGAGCTTAAAAAATGCTCAAAGCATTCTTACCTTTTAAGTTGCAATAGAGGAGACACTTAAAAAACTGAGAATGCTTTACAAGCTTCAGTAGAGAAGTTAGGAAGTTAAACAATGCACCACCCCTCGCCTGCAAGACGACACTGAAGGACTGAAACACACAATCACATGGAGGCTACCCTGAGCAGATGTCCACAACCTGCGTGCTGCAAAGTTGGGAGTATGTCTTTATACTGTGCAGGATAAAAGCATTCAAAGGATTCACAGAGTTGTGTTGACAAGTGTTAGACAGTTGTATAGTTTAGTACTTTTCTAATATAACTCAACGTGCGAATCGTCAGAGTATCAAGTGACAGAAGTGGGGCTTGATCACACGTAGCCTGACAGGCCTGCCTCAGACACACTGAGCTATAGAAAGCATGTTTGCGCGAGCAGCAAAACACTGCTGAGTCACACAAACTGTCTCTGGGCACACAGGAGCGGTAAATGCTAAAAAAAGGAATTAGAGGGGTGTAGGCCACGTAAGAGAGTTACAGTTGGCATGCAATTTACAATCAGTTTGATATGTAATAAACCGCTGGCAAAATACGGTTGTGTAACAGGAAAGAAAAAAGCAAAAGCGGAGAAGAAGAGAGGGTTCGGAGTGTGGACGTTGTCAAAGGAGACTGGAAAGGATAGGTGGAAAATCATCTGGGAGGGGTGCCTGATACGGTGTGGAGGAGGGAGGGGGGGACGGACGGCTGGTTTTTCCACTGCCAGAGAGAGAGAGGACAGCTAAATCAAATTAATTAGCTCCTTCATCTCCAGGCAGCTACTCAGGCATGCTGTACTGGCGAAGAGAGACAGTCGGAGGGAGAGGAGGGGGGGGGGCTGTTGGCATAAGAGAATGGGAGAAAGCGAGATAGGACATGGTGGAGGGGTGAAAAGCCTGCTGTGTATGTGCGCCATTCAGGAGGACGGGCAGCGGAGGGGAGGGGTGCATAATTCTCTGATAAGCGTGAGGGTTGTTTTGCTGGAGCCTCTGTTCAGCCATGAGGAGGAGGAGGAAGTGGCTGCATGTTGGCTGACGCCGTGTGCTGCTGCGCTTCGGGGCGATGGTACTTCCTGTTTCTAGACAGCCTGTACTTTGAGGGCACTGTAAACAACCCTGCTTTTCTGCACGCCTCTTTAAATAGCACAGAGACACTTCAATCAGAGCCTCCCGGAAAGACGGGGAGCCGAGAACGTCTTGCAATAAGAAAGGAAAAAGAAAGATACCAAGGGTTTTTGAGCGATGGCAGCATGAGGTACACTTATCCTGTGATCAAAAATAAAATAATATACCACTGACATCAGAAGAAAAGGAAAGCAGAAAAGGGGAAAGAAGAAAGTGAGGCAGATGGTTAGAGGCAATGGCGACACGCCAGGGGAAACACAACAGCAGCACAGCAGAAAAACTAAACACACAAAAAGTGAGAAAAGAGGAAAAGAGGCAGGGCGAGTGGTACTGCCAGGAGAGAGCCACTGCAGGCAGCATGTGGCCATCTCTGAGGCTTAGTGTGCAAGAGAGAGGAGTGAAGGAAATGCAACGAGGGAGGGAAGATGAGAGAGTGGAAGAGGGAGTCAGAAAAAATATGAAGAAGGTTTGAGTACAAGTGGGAGGTTCAGACAATAGGGGAGACGCTTCTAAGAGGGAGGAAAAGCAATCATGTGACTACAAGGGCGGACGGTGCAGAAAAAAGGTGGAAAAAAAACCCACAAGGTTCCCAAAAGCTTAACAATGAGTGAGAAGAAAATGAATGTGAAAAAAAAAATATACAGTGTACAGGCAAAGGGGAGCCTGACTGACAGTGCCAGAGGTCAAGACCTCGGGAGAAGAGAGCAGTGGACAGCTCAGTGCAGCAGCATTGCCTGGACGAGACTTGGCTGCACTGTGAGAACCCCAGATTAGCACTAAGCCGATTGCAACGCGAGGTAGGATCAAGAGCAATTAATTTAGCACCCAGATAGTTCCAGGAAGAGGCTGAAAGACTTTTAACAAAACGTAGATCTCCGGCAAAACTCAAATGCTAGCTGACTTAACATTCCTACTTGAGTCTGCTCTCTACAAATGAGCTGCCTATAAAGAACCCTGTGTAAAAGAGAGGAGCGGAGAATTTGGAAGGTCTGAAAGGGTGTGTGGATGATAAAAGGAAGGATAAAAGAAAGATGAAGACGCTTGGCAGGGGCTGACATCAGCCAAAACAAACACCCAAAGAACAGGACATTCTCTTGCGGACAGAAATGGGCCGGCCTGTTCCAATGGGCTCTCAGAGAGAGCATGCCTCCGACCCTGCGTCACCCATCCTTATTACAAAACAACATCCTGGTGCATAATTTAACGGAGAATACAGCCTGAGACAGATTTCTTCTCATTCACATAACGACAGGTGATTCACTCTTATTTTGTGCGCAAAAATACACACAAAACAGCCTGACTAGACAAATATCCTCGCAGTTGTTTCTCTATTTTTTGATGGTGTATCAGCTGATACTCGAGGCTACGATTGGCTATTTTTAAAGCAATAAGTTCCCAGAGTCTAATTCACAAACTTTACCACTGCTAACAAAATTTCATGGTCAGCAGGGTTTTATTCCCCCCCCCCAAAAAAAACAGCATCACAGCCTTCTCAGATTTCTCAGATTTCGGAGAAACTGAATTGTTTTAGAAAAAGCAGGCATGTAGTGTATTTTTGGTGGACTGTGCTTCAACGGCTCACTCGCTGAAAACATCTAATGAGGGTACTTTCTTCTTCCCTTCTGATCAGAGTGCAGTTATAGTTTAGGCTCTTTGATTGTTAATCAGATTGAAAAAATAAATAGTCTGCTCCTCCCACCATGCTTTGCATCTGCCTGTCTGTCTGTCTCTCCCTCCCTCCTTGTTCGCCGACTTTATTGTGCTACAAAGCCCCCCCCCCCACCAACCCCTGAAAACACACACTCGCTGTCAGGCTCTGACATCAACAGACAAGAGCTCCCCCTAGATACATGAATCCTCACCCCTTACAGGAATTAATGCCTCGGGAGAGATATCACATGCTGCAACACGTATATACTATATTTATATATACAGTATATGAACTGCCAAGGCAGGAACAAAAAATTATACTTAATTATACCTTAAAGTCTGAACTATTTTTCACAAACATTACCTCACAGTGATGTCTTCTCTTAAAAAGCAACTACTGTGAATAACCTACAGCCACCCATATGCTACAGATCATGCAGACAAAGTCAAACTGCCAAAACCGTCAAGTGTTCATCAGCAAGGCCCAACGTTATCAGTGTACTTGCAAGCATCACAGGCAAATACCACTTAAAACTGATTAGAATTTTTTAAAAAAAGACCAATGTCATCACTTCAACAACAAAATTTAGGCATATCTAAACACATCTGAGGGTAAGTCATCAGATGTGTTCTCACCGCACAACACTCTAGTATTTCTGAGACATTAAATAATCAAACTGTGTTCATAAGCTTTCAGTGCTTCGCATTTTTAAATAATTTCACACATTTCCAGCTCTTACAAACATCCATTTTAAGGTAACCTCACGTTTAAATTACAGTGCAGGGGTGAAAGAAGAGATCAGATGTTGTACAAGTAATCACACAATAGTGTACAAAGTTTAAGTCCTGCATTTGAATTTTTACCCAAGTAAAATTATGCAAGTATTACCAGCAAAATATACTTTAAGCATTACAGGTAAAAGTAATTATACTAATGGCCACTGTTACATTATTAGAGGATTATGTAAGCCACATTATACAGCTGTATCAAGTCGACGTTGGGCAAATATTAATTATTTATCATGCCTACTATTGTTTTGCATGTTGAGTCCATATCGGCAACAAAATTGCTGTTAGATAATTGCAGAAGATTAGAGTTGTGGTATAAATACACACAAATTGCAAATACCTCACACTACTGCACAGTACTTGAGTAAATGTACATAGAATACACTTCTATATTTACATAATATATACATTTGCCTTGTCAGTTATAAATCTTATGTTGGCCATTCAGTCTGTCATATTTAATATAAAAAAGCATGGTATACGTGATGTTTAAAGCCCCACCCATATTGTTATGAATACATTTTACTTGTCCTCAAATGGTTAATAAAGGGGAGGCAACTGTTTCTGATATCTCTAACATTTTGCAGAAATCATTCAACAACTGTGCTTGCAGATTTTCTACCCAAGTACAGGCCTGAGACCTCCAGGCTACTCGGTGCACTAACCTCCTTGCAGCAGTAGAGGGAGCATGCCTGACAGCCTGGTGGGACTTGCTTCCGCATTGAAAATGTGGTTGTGCAATGCTTTGCAACGCTGATCATTCTCAGTATGAGCCAGAGGAGGGAGCCAGCTGGTCAATAATGAATCCTTTGTATAGTCATGGTATTGCATGGCACATGGTGAACAAAGTGATTTACTGTCACATTCTTCTACGCATGTCAAACCTTTTTTTGTTTCAGTTTAATAAAATAACTCAGAGCAGAACATGGTTTAGACTCCATAAGGATACTGCAGATGTGGCAGATGTGATGTATCCTTGCATCTGGGCTTGACTGATGC
The DNA here is from genome assembly GCF_041903045.1 of Epinephelus lanceolatus. Classification (NCBI taxonomy): domain Eukaryota; kingdom Metazoa; phylum Chordata; class Actinopteri; order Perciformes; family Serranidae; genus Epinephelus; species Epinephelus lanceolatus. The sequence goes on from NC_135755.1 coordinate 20,934,505, forward strand.
CTCTCTCTCTGCTGGACCTGCCAAAATAAGAGATGATGGCAAAGAGGCATGTTCATGCTGGTAGCAGCACATCAACAGTCAGCTGTGCCACATGACATGAATGTAACAGTCAACATGGCTTTTGTGAAATTAATTTTGTGTAATTACTCAGGAATAAAACAACCCCACAGTCCATCATGTTGGTTCAGTGTCTTTATTTAAACAAAGGGCAGTCAAAAATTATAACACAACGTGTCAGGATGTTTTAAGCACTGTTACATAGTCATTACATTTGATAAATATGCCTACAAGCAACACCAGACTGAATTAAAGCAATCATAGCACCGAGACATTCAGATGTAATTAAACCAGTGTAGCTTTTACTTCCTCTTCTTACAGACAAAATGCACAACAGTCAAGAGAGACATTATTCCAGCACCTTATGCAAATACCTCCACACTTCTTGAATGGGACAACGGAGATTTATGGCTCTCAAAGGACCATACAGTAACACACTGTGCCGTTCTGCTTTTAGACATTTATTTAGCCATTAACACCGGGCAACCATGTTCTCTTCCCTTGGGCACAACTAACGAGAGCTAACCGGATAAATCTATTGTGTAACAAGCTAATAGCATCTCCCAAGTCCCTGGAGACGAGATTAATACTTCAACTAACCTTTAAACACCTAACTTTAAGTAATCATACGAGTGAGTAAATGGGGGGAATGTCTCAATTGTCGCAATCACTGTAAAACCAGCTCTTAAAACAGCCTGTAAACTACACTGCAGAATTATCCTTCCAATAGCAGACAAATATGCACGTAGTAAGCTAGCAAAATGGCTTCAACTTCGACACCGACGGAGAGTCAAGACTATTGAAATGTCAGCTAGGAAACTTGAGAGGCAGTTTCGTCACTTTAAAATCTATAACGTAAACATTAGAAAGATAAATAGTGAACTTAAACGCTCCTTGTTTTGTTCACGGAGCTCGACATGTCGCAATTGCGCAGCTACTTGGCCGGTCAAGTTAGCCAACAAGAATATCCCAGACTCCATCTTTCTCGTTCACAACAAGAAGCATATCGTCAAACACCGCCATGTTGGGCGCTAATGGAGTCCAACTATGCTAGCTATTATAGCTTTACGTTAGTCCTCAAAGCAACGTTATAACACAGTACATACCGTCTCCATCAGTTTAAACAACACCTGTTTACTGCAACATTAACATTAAGACAAAGGCTGACTAGCAAAACCGCGGATTTACTTAGCTAACGTGGCTAATAATTAACGTGTAAGAAGCTAACGTTAGCTGGACGTTTTGTTCCGTATCGTTAAGTACAAGGCTAAACCATCAAGCTTAGTTAATACACCTTGGTATAGCAGTACTTAAAAATGTTTTATATTGCTTTCACATCTTATTACATTAGCTACATACAATAAATATGAAGAATGTGTAAAATAATAGACAAACGGCAGGGAACATACCGTCGTTGTCGGCGGAACAATCTTACATTAAGCTAACCAGATCATCAGTTGTAACGATAATGCTTAGAAACCTAAATTTGGATTTCATATCGCATTTATCTGGTTAATAAATGCCTTGTAATAATCATACTCTTGAATAATTCAAGTTAGTTGCCAATTAAATAAATAGCTAAGTAGTGTTTCTTAACCGCCAAAACGACGGCATTTCAGGCTGCCTTCGAAACGTGGCCTACGACAATTTTCACATTTTAACAAAAAAATTCAAAAACATAAGAACAACTGAACAATAATATTAGATGTAAATCACACAGAGAACATGTTCATGCAAAAACGGTCAACAGCTGTTGAAAAACAAACGTTAAATCAACACTTAAGGCTTCCCCGAGAGTTTCCTATAGGGCGTGCGGAAAATCCAGTCCACTGGCCGGACATCACTCGCAGGCGAGTCCGAGGCTTGCAACAAAGTCCCAGAAATCCAAAAAAGAAGAGGGCGAAAAACCGAACCGTCGACGTGATTCTAAAGCAGCTCGAAAATAATCCATGATACAGTGTTACGAGGTGAAAATATACTGTATTTCGACCATTTTCCCTTGTTTAATGAAAGGTCTTAACAGGCCTCAGCCCTGAGCCTCTTTTCTTAGAGCCCAGGCTGATCTAGAGCGAGACGAACGGGAGAACAGAGATTTTTTTTATTTTTGCTCTGAGGGAAGAAATTCACATCGGCCGCGTTCGGCAAACATCGGAAGAAGGGCGGGATTTGTTGAAATTATTCTAAGAAGGTTCATTTCTTCACAGCCATTGGTTAGCTCTTTTCTACTCCTCAATATTCATGAGAAAACGGACGAATCGAGAGGATTTTAATTGAATATTCATATTTTACATGCAAAATATACAACGCACCGCCTACTCTGTTTTAATAAAGCCAATCGGAATGAGTTAAGATTAAATCAACGCCCGCTTTTAGTTCCGATTCGCTAGAAAAAACAAACGTGCTCTCTGATTGGCTGTACGTGAAACCAAATTAATTATTCATATAACTGTCTTGAATGGCCAATGAGCGTTTTACTACAGAGATCCATGTCCCACCTTCCGAAGAGCCAGTCCCTGCCTTTTTGGGTGTGCAACCCCGTAATATGCACTCAGTCTATATAAACAAGCGTTGAACAGCTTCATGCTCAGAAGCGCTTAGAGCGCTCCACAGTGTAGATCAAAAAAGGGAAGGGAGCAGTCGGTAGCCATCTTACTTAGGACCAAAACACAAATAACTCGACTATAAAGGCAACCGACAGCAGAGGTCCCTGGGATATCGCCTTCGGAGACTTTCCGGTCACCGTTGGCGGCCTGACCAGAGTCGTGGTGACAATTTAAAGGCTGTTCCTGCTCACAAAGCGGCGTGCCGAGGAAGGACGCGTCTCTTTGAATAGACAGGATGCACGGACCGCCCTCCGGCGACAGCGCATGCCCATTGCGCACGATCAAGAGAGTTCAATTCGGCATCATCAGTCCAGATGAGCTTGTAGGTTTTCTTTTTGGGGGAGTGGGGGTATTTTATTAATTCTCGGACTGATCACACATCACTCTTGTAGTTTCTTGACTAATCTTGTAGTTTAACAAATGTGGCAAAGACATGGTTCTGTTTACAACGGAAAATGCTGGCTGTTAGCCTAGCCTAGCTAACTAGCTGTGTCAGGCTGGTGGAGCTTGTGCTAACTAGCATGTTGCAGGAAGTTTGAAAAACTTTAAGCACAACATTTTAGAGAAATGATCCTTGCTATCACATGAATTAAACCCCCTTTTTATTCATGTAATGTATCTTATAGACCCATCAGTGAGTAGAAATGTTGGTTACTTGGTAGCTATTCGTTGTACACACAGCTCGTTTGTTTTTACTACTGGTCGCATTGTACGCATTGGTCTGTTTTTTCTCACACAATAAATTAATAAAAGGGTACTTACACAAAGTCCGATATGCATGTTTTCTTTAACTCAGGGTTGGGGGTTAAGTGGTTGTATGGATTCATGAATTTTAGTTTCATATTAGAGGTAAAGTTGATGTTTACAGATTTTTTAGCCCATTTCAGCTCTCTCTAGACAAATTTAAATTTGTATAATTTTCAAATCTGTTTGATCTAAACTTTTAACACTGACAAGTAGATGATGGTTTGTAGAAATTTTGATCTGTCACTTTTTCAGATGAATGCTTGTCAAAAATAAATATGACATTAGGTGTTTATATTCTAGCACCGATAGTAGATGATCGACTTACTATTTCAACATCAAATTAAGTACATGCTGTCTTTCTCCCCAGAAACGGATGTCTGTTACGGAAGGGGGTATCAAATACCCCGAAACAACAGAAGGAGGACGTCCTAAACTTGGTGGCCTTATGGACCCGAGACAAGGGGTCATAGAGCGGACGGGAAGATGTCAGACATGTGCAGGTATGTCATGTTAGCATTTGATGCTGAAATATATTATTGATCAGTTGAGCGTTGTCTGTATCTGATGTCATTACTTATTAATAATATAAACCTGGTTTTTGTTTCCTCAGGCAACATGACAGAATGCCCCGGCCACTTTGGGCACATAGAACTGGCAAAGCCAGTTTTCCATGTCGGCTTCGTAACAAAGATAATGAAGGTTCTTCGATGTGTCTGCTTCTTTTGCTCCAAGCTGTTAGTGGATTCGGTATGTCCATTCAGCATATTACCATACGTAATGATAATAATCCATTGATATTTTATTATGAAATTATTATATTCTGTTATTTGATGTTTAATATGCTCCCATCGCTGTTATCTCCAGAACAATCCAAAGATCAAAGACATCCTGATAAAATCTAAAGGGCAGCCGAGGAAACGTTTGACACATGTGTACGAGCTGTGCAAAGGAAAAAATATCTGTGAAGGAGGAGAGGAGATGGACAACAAATTCGGAATGGAACAGCAGGAGACTGAGGAGGACATTACCAAGGAGAAGGTATTTGGGAGGAGTTTCTGTCATAGTTAATAGGCATTTTGACTCTTAAAATTCACAGCACTGCTCAACTTATTTTCTCTCTCACGCACTTTCCTTCACTCCCCATAATGTGATTTAACACAGGGCCACGGTGGCTGCGGGCGCTACCAGCCACGCATCAGACGCTCCGGCTTGGAGCTGTACGCCGAGTGGAAGCACGTCAATGAGGATTCGCAGGAGAAGAAAATCCTGCTGAGTCCCGAGCGTGTGCACGAGATCTTCAAGCGCATCTCGGACGAAGAGGACATCATCTTGGGCATGGACCCCAAGTTTGCACGACCAGAGTGGATGATTGTAACTGTGTTGCCTGTGCCTCCGCTGGCTGTCAGGCCTGCTGTGGTCATGCAGGGCTCTGCCCGTAACCAGGTAAAGCAATATGACCCCAGACTAAATTTTTTTTGTTATGGTGTAAAACTGCATGTTTTTAAGCTGTGTAAAAATGAAATTCCAATAACAACAAATTAACAATTAACTTCTGTGTTAAAGGATGACTTGACCCACAAGCTGGCTGACATTGTTAAAATCAACAACCAGCTGAGAAGAAACGAGCAGAGTGGTGCGGCAGCTCACGTCATAGCTGAGGATGTCAAACTGCTCCAGTTTCATGTCGCCACCATGGTGGACAATGAATTGCCGGGCCTGCCAAGGGTAAGAATGCTCCTCCCTGATGCCTTGAATAGGGTTAGATTTGTGCCAAGTACAACAATCAATGGAGCATAGTCGAAATAACACTAATGTGAGCCCAGCCTCTGTTGCTTTCACAGTCAGTATTTTTGGGTGTTAAAGTTACAATGAATTTTCCCTTCCACAGGCGATGCAAAAGTCTGGCCGCCCTCTCAAATCCATAAAACAGCGTCTAAAGGGAAAGGAGGGGCGAGTGAGAGGTAACCTCATGGGCAAGCGTGTGGACTTCTCTGCCCGAACTGTCATCACCCCAGACCCCAACCTGCAGATCGACCAAGTTGGCGTGCCACGATCCATCGCAGCCAATATGACCTTCCCAGAAATTGTCACACCATTTAATATTGACAGGTACTGCCAAGCAGTTAGCTGATTAAACATTATCCAATGCATAAAAACCTGTGTTTCAAAACAATGTCTATGAAATGTGTCCGCTAATTCATTCCGATGACTGTCTCAGATTACAAGAGCTGGTGCGAAGAGGCAACAGCCAGTACCCAGGAGCCAAATACATCATCCGTGACAATGGAGACAGAATTGACCTGCGATTCCACCCAAAACCAAGTGACCTTCACCTGCAGATTGGCTACAAGGCAAGATTTAAATACCTATAAGAAGCTTCAAAGCTACACCTACAACTATGGTTTGTCAGATGATCTAAAATATATTTTTATACTGACTAAACTAACATTTCTCACTGTTTAGGTGGAAAGACACATGTGTGACGGCGACATCGTCATCTTCAACCGACAGCCCACACTACATAAAATGTCCATGATGGGGCACAGGGTCAGGATTCTGCCCTGGTCTACATTTCGACTCAATCTCAGGTACCAAATGAAGACCACAAGTCGCTGGCTTACATTAATTGTACATAATTATGTTTTTGGACTGTATCTACACTAACTTTGGTATGCTCTAAAATGCCATGCTCTCGTCTCCCTCTAGTGTCACCACCCCATACAACGCTGACTTTGACGGGGATGAGATGAACCTTCACTTGCCTCAGTCCCTCGAGACGAGGGCAGAGATTCAGGAGCTGGCCATGGTGCCGCGTATGATCGTCACACCCCAGTCCAACAGGCCCGTAATGGGTATCGTGCAGGACACCCTCACAGCTGTCCGCAAATTCACCAAAAGAGACGTCTTCTTAGAGAGGGTGAGAAGATTGGCACGGGGTCACCAGCTGCTGATTTTTCTGGGCTGAAAGGGTTGTTAACACTGTCTTTCTCCACCACAGGGTGAAGTGATGAACCTTCTCATGTTCCTCTCCACCTGGGATGGTAAAGTGCCTCAGCCGGCCATCCTCAAGCCCCGTCCTCTGTGGACCGGCAAGCAGATCTTCAGCCTAATCATTCCTGGACACATTAACGTGATCCGCACACACAGCACCCATCCCGACGATGAAGACAGCGGCCCGTACAAGCACATCTCCCCTGGGGACACCAAGGTACAAGATCCCTGATTAATCATGTATAGATTTATGAATGGAAATCAATTAAAGTGCAAGTGAATTCACGTTGAACTCACTCACACAGGTCATTGTGGAGAACGGTGAGCTGATCATGGGCATCCTGTGTAAGAAATCACTGGGAACCTCAGCCGGCTCCCTCGTCCACATCTCATACCTGGAGATGGGCCACGACATCACTAGACTCTTCTACTCCAACATTCAGACAGTGGTCAACAACTGGCTGCTCATCGAGGGTAAGTGTACAGTTTGGTATTTTTTTAAATTGATAGTGTTTTGGCAACCAACACTTTATGGTCTTTGTCACTGATTTGTCTCAATATTTTTCTTCTTCAGGTCATTCCATTGGTATTGGTGACTCCATTGCTGATGCCAAGACCTACCTTGACATCCAGAACACCATCAAGAAAGCCAAACAGGATGTGATAGAAGTAAGCACAAAGTGTTTGTAGAGTCTCCAACATCTCAAATGTGGTTGTTTCAACAAAGTTCTACCTGCTTTTCAGCAGGAATTACACATAGAAAAGTGCTATATTACCATTTCCTTTTGTCTGCCAGGTCATCGAGAAAGCTCACAACAATGAGCTGGAGCCAACACCTGGTAACACACTGAGGCAGACCTTTGAGAACCAGGTGAATCGTATCCTCAACGACGCTCGTGACAAAACAGGATCCTCAGCCCAGAAGTCTCTGTCTGAGTACAACAACTTCAAGTCCATGGTGGTGGCTGGCTCTAAGGGCTCAAAGATTAACATCTCACAGGTAAAAGAAACCTTCTAAGATCATCTTTATCTCAAATTAGACAAATGAAAGCTTTGATTCACATCTCTCTACCTCTTACCTCCTTGTTCAGGTTATTGCCGTGGTGGGGCAGCAGAACGTGGAGGGTAAACGAATCCCCTTCGGCTTCAAACACCGCACGCTGCCTCACTTCATTAAGGATGACTACGGTCCCGAGAGTAGAGGCTTTGTGGAGAACTCCTACCTGGCTGGCTTGACTCCAACTGAGTTCTTCTTCCACGCCATGGGAGGCAGAGAGGGTCTGATCGACACAGCTGTCAAGACTGCTGAGACTGGTAAGTCCGAGCAGCTGGATGGGAGGAATGTGCGGGAAGAAATGAGTCAGGATGGGTTTCAAAAATAAACAAGAGTAACTATTTTTTAGTAATTATTAGTACTAACCCCAGGCATCTAAATGGACAGTCCATCAACAAAGAAGCCTTTATAGTTTCTAACGTGGTAAGTCTACCTCACCAGGTTACATCCAGCGTCGTCTGATCAAGTCTATGGAGTCGGTGATGGTGAAGTACGACGGCACGGTACGAAACTCCATCAACCAGGTGGTTCAGCTGCGTTACGGTGAGGACGGCCTGGCAGGAGAGAACGTCGAGTTCCAGAATGTGGCAACACTCAAACCCTCACACAAGGCCTTTGAAAAGAAGTAAGTCACACACACCAATATAGAATTAGAGTAGTATAAGCCATATTTTCATAAATCTTATGTCAGTCGCTTTTTCAGTACCTCACATGGATTTGTGATTAGTGGAAGGGAGTTTCAGTCCCAAACTTGCTATAACTTTACCCACTTATGTGCGTGGTATTGTCTGCGGCTTAACTCTTTGTCATTTTCTGTCTAGGTTCAAGTTTGATTGCACCAATGAGCGAGCTCTGAGGAGGATGCTGCAGGAAGACGTAGTCAAAGACGTGCTGACCAATGCTCACGTTCAGAGTTCCTTGGAGAGGGAGTTTGACAAGATGAAGGAGGACAGGGAGGTCTTACGAGCCATTTTCCCCACCGGGGACAGTAAGGTGTGTGTGCTCACATTCTTAGACGTACCTCAGCTCTTTCAACAGTCTCTTGGTCTGCCACGTGCAATCAAAACTACACATATAATCTAATGTTTCTCCTCGCCTGCAGGTGGTGCTGCCGTGCAACCTGGCCAGAATGATCTGGAACGCTCAGAAGATCTTCCGCATCAACACTCGAACCCCGACAGACCTCAATCCTCTCAGGGTGGTCGAGGGTGAGCTGAAAAATAGCACAATAACTGAAGATTAACAAATCAACACTCACTGTTTACTCGTCCTCTGTTAATTAGCTGCTACTCAGACAGTGTCTTCATGATATATTTAGCCACAGGACTTTGTGAACCATGTGAAAGAGGCACTGGCTGTACAGTTAGATATAGGAGATCATGGCCTGACCTTGGGTGCCCCTTAAAGCCATGTAAAGCTACTTGGTGAATCAACAGTTGAAGTCCTCGTCTCTCTGCTCGATAGAGAAAACTATATCTTACAGCATTGAGTATCTAGGATTCAAATGTTCTATGAAATATAGCTCATTATAAAACTGCAGCAAAAGGTCTAATAAAAGTCAATACTTTAAGAGGCATTGTAGCATTAATCCTTGTGTTTGCATCCCCAGGTGTTCACGAGTTGAGTAAGAAGCTGGTGATTGTAAACGGTGACGACCCGCTCAGCAGACAGGCCCAACAGAACGCCACTCTGCTGTTCAACATCCACCTGCGCTCCACCCTCTGCTCCAAACGCATGACCGAGGAGTTCCGCCTTTCCACAGAGGCCTTCGACTGGCTGCTGGGAGAGATCGAGACCAAATTCAACCAGTCCATTGTACGTTTAGCACATTGTTGTATCCTGATATGTCAGACAACTACACTGTTTTTTTGCCTTTTTCATTTAATCTCATGTTTTTCTCCATTTCCAGGCCCACCCAGGTGAAATGGTTGGCGCTCTGGCCGCTCAGTCGCTGGGAGAGCCGGCCACCCAGATGACACTGAACACTTTCCACTACGCCGGTGTGTCGGCCAAGAACGTAACACTTGGTGTGCCTCGTCTAAAGGAGTTGATCAACATCTCCAAGAGGCCCAAAACACCCTCGCTGACGGTTTTCCTGCTGGGTCAGGCAGCCCGTGACGCTGAGAGGGCCAAGGACATTCTGTGTCGACTGGAGCACACCACACTGCGAAAGGTTAGAGAAAGACAGTGAATGGTTTTTGATTCACCAACCCTTCAAACTTTGCAATTCCATATCTGATAATGTCATATCAACAAAAGAATTTCATCTTACTTTGACACAGTGAGTAAACATTTGCCTTTTTACTTAGGTGACAGCCAATACCGCCATCTACTACGACCCCAACCCCCAGAACACAGTGGTGGCCGAGGACCAGGAGTGGGTGAACGTCTATTATGAGATGCCCGACTTCGACGTGACTCGCATTTCGCCGTGGCTGCTGCGTATCGAGCTCGACCGCAAGCACATGACTGATCGCAAGCTGACTATGGAGCAGATTGCAGAGAAGATCAACGCAGGTAGGACATGAACACATACTGTTATTCAGTGTTTTAACACAAACAAGGTGGTTCTTCGTAATGACACTCATGTTTTTCTGCAAGGTTTCGGAGATGATCTGAACTGTATCTTCAATGACGACAACGCTGAGAAGCTCGTTCTGCGAATCAGAATCATGAACAGCGATGAGAACAAGTTCCAAGAGGTAAGCATTGATATTCACTAAAGATAAGTGCACTGTAGTCAGCTTCAGTATCAGTCATAATACCTGTGTTTTCTGTGTCTAGGATGAGGAGGTTGTGGACAAAATGGACGACGATGTGTTCTTGAGGTGCATCGAGTCCAACATGCTGACAGACATGACCCTACAAGGCATTGAGCAGATCAGCAAGGTAACAGAGTTCACACACACACACACACACTAATAATAGTATTCACCTACAGAGGGTTTCCATTACAGGATGATTGCAGATCCCACACACACTTGTCATTAGTAACAATAGGAAATACCTGCCTGTGGCTGCAAGTTAAAGGTCACACTCTGCTCCTCCAGGTGTACATGCACTTGCCTCAGACTGACAATAAGAAGAAGATCATCATCACGGAGGATGGCGAGTTCAAGGCCCTGCAGGAGTGGATCCTTGAGACAGACGGCGTCAGCCTCATGAGGGTCCTCAGCGAGAAGGACGTAGATCCCGTCAGGACCACGTCCAACGACATTGTGGAGATCTTCACGGTAAGAAGGCGTAAAAATACCTTTGTTTTCAAAGTGTAATAACAGCAGAATTTTACAGATATTTATCTGCTCTCTCTTGTGTAGGTCTTGGGAATTGAGGCAGTGAGAAAGGCTCTGGAGAGGGAGTTGTACCACGTCATCTCCTTTGACGGTTCCTACGTCAACTACCGTCACTTGGCTCTGCTCTGTGACACCATGACCTGCCGCGGTCACTTGATGGCCATCACACGTCACGGCATCAACCGTCAAGACACGGGACCACTCATGAAGTGTTCCTTTGAGGAGACGGTAAGAGGACCATCAAAGACTCTACTAAACTGCTGCTGATTAGAAAAAGGATCGTCTTAATAACCTCTCTTTCTTGCATCTCCTCCTCCAGGTGGATGTGTTGATGGAGGCGTCGTCCCACGGTGAGAGTGACCCCATGAAGGGAGTATCTGAGAACATCATGCTTGGCCAGCTCGCTCCGGCTGGTACAGGATGCTTCGACCTGCTGTTGGATGCCGAGAAGTGTAAATACGGCATGGAGATCCCGACAAACATACCTGGCATCAGCGTGGCTGGACGTAAGTCAAAAGACGTTAGATTTAATGGAGAAATGTTTCTATTGCTGATATTGTATAAGAGCTACGATGTTTATGTTCCGTATGTGTCCTATTTGCAGCCACTGGAATGTTCTTTGGTACGGTGCCGAGTCCCATGAGTGGTATGTCACCTGCCATGACCCCCTGGAACACGGGAGCAACACCGGCCTACGGTGCCTGGTCCCCTAGTGTCGGTAAGTGTTTCCTCAAGTTGAGTTGGCTCTTTTCCTGTTTCCTTTGTGTTTCCGTTACTGAGCTTTGCCCTTGATTATTTTTCCTCCAGGAAGCGGCATGACCCCCGGAGCAGCAGGTTTCTCTCCCAGTGCGGCGTCAGATGCGAGTGGCTTCTCTCCGGGCTACTCCCCGGCCTGGTCGCCCACTCCTGGGTCTCCAGGATCTCCAGGACCTGCCAGCCCGTACATTCCATCTCCAGGTTAGACACTGAGGGGGGGAAAGCACACGTGGCTTATTAATGAAACAATTTTCACAACATACAGTGTGTAGATGCGTATGTAAGAAAGACAGGGAATCTCCCTCTGCGTCCTTTTCCCCGTAAAGAACACCCCTTAAAGTTTTTCTGTTTTTCTCCATAGGTGGAGCCATGTCACCCAACTACTCACCCACCTCCCCGGCCTACGAGCCTCGCTCCCCTGGAGGCTACACCCCACAGAGCCCCGGCTACTCCCCAACATCACCCTCCTACTCCCCGACTTCTCCCTCCTACTCCCCAACCAGCCCCAACTACAGCCCAACATCTCCTTCCTACTCACCCACCTCGCCCAGTTACTCCCCAACCTCTCCGTCCTACTCTCCCACGTCTCCATCTTACTCCCCAACGTCTCCCTCCTACTCCCCCACATCCCCGTCCTACTCCCCCACATCCCCCTCCTACTCTCCCACCTCGCCAAGCTACAGCCCGACGTCGCCGAGCTACAGCCCGACGTCACCCAGCTACTCGCCCACCTCTCCTTCATACTCCCCCACCTCCCCGTCTTATTCTCCAACCTCTCCATCTTACTCCCCCACCTCCCCATCCTACTCACCCACCTCTCCTTCCTACTCGCCCACCAGCCCGAGCTACAGCCCCACATCACCGAACTACACGCCCACCTCCCCCAGCTACTCCCCCACCTCTCCCTCCTACTCCCCTACATCGCCCTCTTACTCCCCGACCTCCCCCAACTACACCCCGACCAGCCCCAACTACTCCCCCACCTCTCCCTCGTACTCTCCCACCTCTCCATCCTACTCGCCCTCCAGTCCGCGCTACACCCCGCAGTCGCCCACCTACACACCTAGCTCCCCCTCATACAGTCCCAGCTCTCCCTCCTACTCCCCCACCTCCCCCAAATACACCCCAACTTCACCCTCATACAGCCCCAGCTCCCCGGAGTACACCCCCACCTCTCCCAAGTATTCCCCCACCTCGCCAAAGTACTCCCCGACGTCGCCGAAGTACTCCCCGACCTCTCCCACTTACTCCCCAACGACTCCAAAATACAGCCCCACCTCTCCCACCTATTCCCCCACCTCCCCCACTTACACCCCCACCAGCCCCAAATACTCCCCTACCTCTCCTACTTACTCCCCAACTTCACCCAAGTACTCCCCCACATCTCCTACGTACTCGCCAACTAGCCCCAAAGGCTCCACGTACAGCCCCACCTCCCCCGGATACAGCCCCACCTCACCCACCTACAGCCCGGCCATCAGCCCCGACGACAGCGACGAGGAGAACAACTGATGAGCCGTGGAGGAGAAGGGGAGGCAGCTGAAGAAGCCCCGTCACCTCACGGGTGGACACTTGAAGAAACCCCGTCACCTCACGGGTGAACAACTGAAGGACAGCACCTTTTTAACCAGCTGGAGGTGGCTGCGCTTCTAGCCACAGGGGTCCCAACCGCGATTCTTTCTCCTTTGGGACCTCTGTCTCGCTCCAGCCTTGACCACCTGAGCTCCCCGCCCTCTCTACCACAAGAAATCATTAAAACTACTATGTGAAAGACTTGACTGCTCTGCCTGAAGGAGAACAAAAAGGCTGCCTTTTGAAATAGTTTTTTTAATTTTCAAAACGGGGTGTTGGAGCAAAACCGCAAATCCCATGAGGGAATGAAAAGGAGAGGAAGATGTGGTGAACACATGACGAGGGAGAAAACGTCCCTTTTTAACTTTACAGTGTACTGCATCCAGTCTCTCTCTCATTCCCTAAATGTTATAGTCGTGGGATGCGTACATATTGCCAAAAGCCTTTTGAGAAGTGGATTGTATTCATCACTAAACGCATAAGCTCTAAAGAAAATTGAGGAGGTAAAGTTTGTTTACTGCATATTTCACCAAGGTGTATCTTGTTAGACATTTTGCTGCTTTTGTAAAAGTCCAGTCGCTGCCAGTTTTGGTGGATCAAAGGTGTTCGATATACATATATATACATATATATATATATATATATATATATATATATATATATATATATATATATATATATATATATATATATATATATATATATATATATATATATATATATAAAAAATGGTTGGGTCACATCGTCCAAAGATGACAGTCGGATGGTCCGTGGGAATACAGACATGATGGGAGAGAGAAACTGGCTTGCAGGGAAAAAAAAAAATTTCACTCTTGAACATCATTAACCACAGGTGTATGTACCCATCGCCCTCCCCTCTTCCTCCTTCACACCCCAAAGACAAAACCTGAAAGATGTCATGAAAACACCCACCAGCATCCTCTTGTCCTCTACCATTTTGGAGACTTGTGCATCAAAAGCAAAAAAACAACAACACAAGAACATTTTCCAGATTCTTCCCTTGACACTGGGAATTTAAAGATTTATATGGGGGAAAAAAATAATAGAATTATTATTCTGTCTTTAATTTTTGATTCTAGAAGGAAATGGGGCACACTTGGACGAGGGACACTAGTTTGGCGTTGCTGCTTTTGTCATTGTTTGCATGAGTAGCACATGTTAATACATTTTAATCGAGCTTTAGGTTTAAAATTTGTTCAATTCCCTCTCGCTAATCTTTGTCCCATTTCTGATAGCTGACGTGTACACAGGTTTATTTAGACTATTCAATTTATTTAAGAAAGAAAGTTAACTACTATTCTGTGTGAATATGAATAGAGGAAAATTAAGATTTTTAAAAAAAAAAATTCTTTTTTTGGCTTTTCTCTCGTTTGCTTCTGGTGACTTTGTAAACCTGTTTGCAGGAGGCTCATGTTCATGTACTGTGGATGAAGGGGCAGGGGACGGAGGGGAGTGGTTTTTTTAGTTTCGCCCCTTGTTCCGCCCCCGAGTTTTTTGCCACGACAGCGACTTAGTCTTTCCACTAACATGCTGCACTCCACCAGTTCATGATAATGCTTCAGTTAAAGGTAGAGGGGCACAAAGATCAGTGCTTCACTTCTCGGGACGCCTAGTCTTTAAAACGGCGTGGAACATTTTATGTTAAGCAGAGACTGTCAAGAGAAAGCAGCACTTTTGGCCTCTCTGTTAAGAAAAACTTACCCACTACATTAGTGTGAACTTTCTTTTTGAATATGGGTGCTTACTTACATGAGTCGATCTAGTTTGACTGTTAGGGAACCGTCTGTACGCCCGATAATAATGATGATGATGATGATGATGGAAACAGTTTTTCCTTTCCCTCCTCGTTCCATTTGATTATTCAACGCGGTTTCTGGATTTATTGGACTAGCTGGGTCTCCTCCCTCCCCCCTCTTCATCCACAAGTGATCCTCATTTCTGAAGTCAGTGTTTCCTTTTTTCTACCAATGTATGTACCTGTGACGAGGGGGAATCATGGGGAGGGGGGAGGTGTGTTGGATCTGACTGGGAGTCCTGAGCAGATAAAACGCCAAAAAGCCAGTAGTCTGAAAATGTTTAAATAATTAGTCCTGATTTCGTGAAACATTGCTTCCAACACGGTCTTGAATTGAAAGGACTGCACCTTCTGGCCTTTTGAGATAAAGCAGGTTTGGTAATTGCACTTAGTAAATAATCGTGGTGGACCGAAGCCCCGGACATTGTGATATTTTGTCCACTCTGCTTGCATCTAACCCTGTCGTCTTAACTGTGTGCTGTCTGGTCAATTCAGGACATCAGGACTCCCAGGTTGTATGAATGTGTGTATGAGTGTGCGGTTGACGTGCGTCCGAGGGCAAGACAGGGTTTCAAACTGAGGAAAGACTTCACGTGTCTGGGCAAAGGAAGATTTAACTTGAAATTGCCACTGTATAGAAAACAATTCATTATCTCATTCTCTGTATCTTTGTTCTTTTTGTTTTTTGACTTGAAAAAATGAATAAAAGTTTTACTATATGTCTGTCTTTTTCATGTGTCACAACTACAGCTGTAATGTGAGCACACTGAATAGCCTGTGTTTATGATGATTTTGTGCAACAACAAATGCTCATTTTAAAGCGTTTTGGGTAAAGGAAATGGTGCTTATAGTAGATATATGTAGACAAACACCAGTATGCTCCAGGTTTTTTTAACTGGGGCAAAGAAGTTACTGTACTTCAGGATAAGTTTAAGACACTTATACTGAGTAATAAGATTTTATGCCACTGTAACTTAACTCATTTTGAAGGCGACATGGCGCCATCTGAAGAGAAAAACAAAAACACTTTTAGGAGTTGAAGAGAAATGTTTGCAGACTCCACTTACACTTGAAAAACTAGAACACAGATGTAAGATTTAACATAAAAACATGTCTCAAAAACAAGATGCATTATTATTTAACCTCCTGAGACCCAGCAATTAATTTTTGGCCACTCTCGAGGACATTAGCTCTCACTCTGTGAAGGCCAGTTGTTCCTAAGTGGACAAGGAAGGAAGGAAGGAAGGGAGGAAGGAAGGAAGGAAGGAAGGAAGGATGGAAGGATGGAAAGAAGGAGGGAGGGAGGAAGGAATGAGGGAAAGAAAGAAGGAAAGAAGCAAGGAGGGGAGGAAGGGAGGGAGGAGGAAAGAAGTAACAAGGGAAAGAAGGAAGAAGGAGGGATGGAAGGAATGAAGGAAAGAAGGAGGGTGGGAGGAGGGACAGAGGGAAGGAAGGAGGGTAGGAGGAGGGACAGAGGGAAGGAAGGAAGGGGGGAGGGAGGGAGGATGGAAGGAGAGACGGAAGGAAGGAAAGAGGGCGGGAGACAGGAATGAGGGAAAGAAGGAAAGAATGAGGGAGTGAGGGAGGAAGGAAGGAAGGAAGGAGGGAGGGAGGAAAGAAGGGAAGGAAGGATGGAAGGAAAGAAGGAAGAAAGGAGGGAGGGAAAGAAGGAAGAAAAGAAGGAGGAAGTAAGGAGGGAGGAAAGAAGCAAGGAGGGAAGGAGGGGAGAAGGATGGAAGGAAAGAAAGAAGGATGGAGGGCGGAGGGACTGAAGGAAGGAAGGAAGGAAGGAAGGTAGGAAGGAAGGAAGGAAGGATGGAAGGAAAGGAGGAGGAAGGAAGGACAGAAAGAAGGAAGGAATGAAGAAATAGGTTTACATTCAATGGTGGAAAGTAACTTAGTACAGTTAATCAAGTATTGTCTTAAGTGCACATTTGAGGTACATTTACTTTACATGAGGATTTCTATTTAATGCAGCTTTGTACTTCTTATCTAGGACAATTCAGAAGCAAATCTTGTATTTTTACTCCCCTACATTTATTTGACTGCTTAAGTTACTTTCCAGATTCAGATTAATAATACAAAATATGATCACTAAATACATTTTGAAACTATTTGGCCATAGTTCCTCATTTAAGTATAAATTGAGGCTACTTTACTTTGACTTGTAGCAGAGTATTTTTACAGTGTGGTATCAAAGAGTTACTTTAATGATTAACTACAGGGACTAACATGCAGTATTTAGTTATTGAGAATCACCTGATAAGCCCTGATAGAAAACACCTGAGCTCTGCCTGTAAATCACGTGACCTGCAGTTTCTGCAGAAACCTAACGCGCTCTTTCCTCTTGGGGGCGCTGTGACGTCACCGGACCGCTTACAGGAAGTCAATTTATCAATCAGGCCAGTTAACAAACAAGAACTTGATAAACTGTTGTATTTGGGTCACAGGAGGCTGGTTTGTCTGTTGAGTTGCTCATTTCTGAGAGATAACTTCATTTGGAGGTCCTCTCATTCTGGGAGTTGAATACACAGGTAAAGTTTTGAAAGTTTAAGATGTATTTTGGGAACATTTCCAGCTGTAATTTGCTAATTGGCAGCTAAACCAAAGCTAGCTCAAACTAAACAGCCGTTAGCCCAAGGGTTTCTCTTGTTACTCTGACCACGGCTGTAATCTCATTGAGTACATATAATAGGCTATTTAAAATACTTTAAAATGGTCAAAGCTGTGCTTACAGATGTACATGGTCAAATTTATATTAACTGTACTTTTCACACTACTAAACAAGTATTTATTTGCAACAGTTTAAGGGGCTACAATGAACCGTAAAAGGCCATGGTGAAAGTAAAAGATTAGCAGGTAGGGAACATGACAAGAAATACATTTACATAAATTTAAAACATAAACTATAGAAGGACCTGAGACACAAAAGTTTTCTCCTTAAGTATGTCAAATAAGGCTTAATTTCTCCTTAGCTGAGGGATTTACACAGTTGAACAGAATCCCTTAAAAGGTTTCCTTAGTTAGGGAAAACTTTACCTCATTTACTGCGTTGAAAGAGATTTTACAGTGGTACAAGTTTCCATGGAGATTGTTTGCTTGGACACACGCTTGTGATGCCTGTTATCGTCTCACAGAGTTGGTTTATAGTTAGTGAAAAAATGGCAGAAGAAGAAAAGACAAGAAAGCCGTATTGGTCAGAGGAGGAAAGGATCAAACTTCTGGAGGAATACAATCATGGAAAGCACAAACTACAAAGTAAATTTGATCCCCAAACACCAGATGGCAAACAATTTTAGGAAGAAATTGCAACAAAAATGAATTAAGTCAAATTCTATATTTTAAAATCAAAAGTGTATCCATCGGGTCCTCCTGGTCGCAGAACACTCTTCTCGGGGTATGTTAGTTTTTGTCATTTATTATCATTAACTCTGTCATGTTGCAGTTAACATAGAGTCAGAGGTACTTTAAGGGGTTTTTTTTACCTTGCTTTGGTTGCTAAGGTCTTTTGTGCAACAGTCTAGGGATTCCTTAAGTATACGACAAAGACAGGGAGAAAACAATGAATACTCAGGAGGAGAGGACTTAAGGGTGATTTTTATTTTGAGTAAACCTTAACTAGGACTTTAAGGACAGTCTTAACTTAAGGTGTTTTGTGCAACTCGCTGGCTTTTAACTTATAAATGTTGAATTTCAAAAAGGCTATGGATGTACATTTTAAATTTTGCATAATATATACCCTACTAATTGTCTAATTGCTAAGTTTACAGGTATTAGCTTAATATTTCTTGTTTTGTAAACATAATGTAGAAAAAATGTATCACCTATTTTCTGATTCTGATTTATCCCCAAAAAATTGGACACATCTGAAGTTTTACTGTTTGAAAGCTGCTTTATCTGTCGAGTCTGTTGAATATAAAGATATTTATTGTTACTTTGATAATCCAGAAGATGGCGCTCTTCAATAGCAGATTAAAGTCATAAGCCGTAAGCAAAATGTTTTACTCACAGTTTTTTTCCTTGTCTGCTAGAACTGAATCCCCAATCTAAATCACTCAGTTTTTAAACAACAATCAAAAAATAAGCTTTTTGAACATTTATGAGACTTTTTTTCTATTAACCTCTGATGGAATATGTTTATATTTGTGTATATGTACTCCTGTTTTTATATCATTATTATTATTTTGTGTAATCATTTATGCATTTAATGTGTATTTGCATCATTCGATTGTTTACCTTTTTCATCCTGCTTTTGTCAGAATAAATATATAAATGAAGTTACATTACAGTCAGCTGTGTTTTGTGAGGCTACAAGGATTTAAAAACAAAATCATACCCACTGTGCTCAGCTGGAACTTTAGTATACTTAAATATAAAAGGCCTTAAATATCACAGTTAGATTTAGCTTATGAGCAAACTGTGCGCAGGCTGCAGGGATGTTTCGCTAGTTAAATTGTTTGAGCTCCATCTCCGTTGTTTGTGCCGTCTGTCCTTACCTGCAGGTACCAAACCCTCTCTGGCCACCAGATGGAGTAAGGGCTCTCTGATGGGAGTCTGCCACAGACAGAAAAGTTTGGACCTCAGCGGGCATGTGTTTGCTCTCTCAGAAAAGGCCTCTCAGATCCTAACAAAACAGGTAAGGCTGCTCAACTGACAAATCTAATCAATACATTCTGTTGGGAAACAAATTTTATTTCACACACTGTTTAATGCTTGTTCCAGCTCCTCATTCAAGCTATATGATATTTAATTTTAACCCCGTCACCCATAGCTGTACCATCAATTACATTATAGATGTGCTTAATTTTTTGTGTACATTCACAAAATCCTACCTGCCATATGCACTATGATTAGAAATGTTTGGACGTCTAATAAGTTTTGACCTAAGGGTCAAGAGTCAAATAAAGCTTCCACTGTAATTACCGTTTTGATATTACATAACATGGTCTGTCTGCTCCTTAAAACTTTTAAGAAGACTGTTTACCTACAATTATTTACCTTATTATTATGCCCTGAGTCATTGTGTTGTGCAAACAATAATTTATTTTTCTGTTTGCTGTAAAACTTTCTGGATTTTCTTGTTTAAATTTTAACTCCACCTAATTAAATTTTAGTTTAATTTACATAGATTATACAGTTTACTCCAGTTGATTCAGTGGTACATTGGACTTCAGTCAAACAGTGATCTTTCCTCCTCTGTGAGTGGATCCTTCAGAGTCGTAATCTTCACCTGTGGAACTGATGAATCACAGGTTTCAGTCTGACTTGTCACGTAATGATCTGAAGCTGCCCTGTGCTTCCTACACATCTGGGTGTGTCTGACTGGGGGAACCCGTGAATGACTACTACCTGTGTTTGGATTGGTTGCTGTGGAGATATTTACCTACTGTGGAGGCCATGATGCTGAGTCATTAATAAGAGGGCAGTTGTCATGCTGATACAAACGTCCACCCTATGGACTTGCGGACTGAGCCCTCACAGACTTCAGTCCTTTGTATTGTGACTGTCATCACGTAAAGTCTGTGGGAGTGCAAGACTCCAAGCCCCTGATATATAGGCCTCAATCATACATGATGATCACTGCTCCCATATTCCACACCCAAATTGATGAATAGTGTTAGCTCATCTGTCCCGGCAGATAACAAGATAAAAATCCCATGTGTGAATGAACCAAATTATATTTAGACATTTCTATACAAATACCTAAATGTTTGTAAATAAGGATCCAAGTGTGACTAAATAAATTGGTATTACTTAACACCTTAATACTTAAGACCTTTTATTTATTTATTTTTTTTGGGCCAGTTACCTTAGTCTGTATATTTGGTATCACACTGTACAGCTTTTATGGGGTAGGCTGCAATAATAAAATGCATTTTAATTACCTCTATAACCCATACTTATACATATTTCTGTACCATAATGTGGTTGAATATTATTTCTGGCCTATATGATCCAAGTAACGTTTTAATACAGTGATTATTTTTCACAGTCATAATATGTTCGATTTGTTTTTTTAGCCAACAACTGGAAAAAACCTCAACATTACGTCTGAACTGCAGTGAATTGTTGGTAATTAAATCAGTGAAGTCTCCACCCTAAGTGGACTCTGGAAGTCTGCAGGAAGTCCACTTGAGGCCCCTTGTGGATTGGTTGAATTGTGGGTTTGGACAGCACTCACAAAGTCTGCGAGTCTGCATGTGCAGTGAAGTCCAGCCTTTTTGATTCAGCATTAGAAGAAGAGTTTGTATTTTTAAAAGGGATATTTTTAACATTATAAACAAGAAGATTAAAGACAAATTCAGGGCAGTAGTGTGCAAGTTAGTGGTGTTAGAAAGCTGAGGGAGGGATTTCATGAATGGACATTTTTATGCCTCTGTGAAAGCAATAGTCGTGGCTGGAGGCTTTGTGTTTTTGGGTTGTCTGTCCATCCATCCCATTCTCGTGAGGGACATATCTCAAAAACGCCTAACGAGAATTTCTTCTAATTTGGCACAAACATCCACTTGGACTCAGTGATGCCCTGAATAGATTTTGGTGGTCAAAGGGAAAAGGTCAAGGCCACTGACCTGGTTCATCTTATTCTTGTGAACACTACATCTCAAAAGGGTCTTGAGTATATTTCTTCAAATTTGGCACAAACAGCTACTTGGACTCCAGGATGAACTAATTAGAATTTGGTGTTAAAGGTCAATGTTGCTGTAACCTTGGTTACATCTCATTCTCATGAGCGTGATCTCAAGATGGCCTTCAGGGAATTTTCTCAAACTTGGCACAAATGTTTACTTGGACCCATTGATGACCTTGTTAGATTTTGGTGGTAGGCGAAAATCATTTTAGGAAACTATACAGTTTTAAACTATATAATAATAAAAACTGAAAGCACTTGTGCCGATTACATACGCAACACAATGCATTTATAACTTAGATTTCATCCTCCCCCCTCATCTGCCAGTTGAGGAAACTGAGCTCCAGTAAGTAACTACCTTTCAAAAGTTCATTTAAAACAGGAGACACATCGGACACCTTTATTTACTCCTACTTTTCAACAGAAAAAAACATGTTACCAGTTGTAACCAGACAGCAATTTGTTCAATTCATTACCTCCAGTTTGGATTGTTACAATTTACAGAAAGAGAATACTTCATTTTCATATCATTTTTTTATGGTAATTTTAGTATTTCTATATTTAAAATCAACGTACCTTAAACAGTTAAGTTTCAAGTATATTTTTCCTGCATTTAAAGTCATTGCCATGGTGTGATTTTGTTTATAATATTTTAAAGAAATGAAGACTTGATTGTAAATTTTTTTTTACATAATTACAGCAAACACATAAAGAAAATCAAGTCTGGCAGTCTTCATAGTGATGTGAGCGGGGGGGTTTTTTACACTGACAGAAAAACAAATAAATTTGCTTCTTTGGGAAAATTAAATCCATTTAGGCATATATAGCTTTAATTCAGTTAACAGGTGTTGCTTCTCTCTCACTACTGTAAATAACCAGCAACTTGAATGACTACATAATATAGCTCAAGAATTCATACACTAATTTTGACAGAATTTCACACAGATGTCTAATAGGTTAAAATAATGATGTGATGACATTTTACATCCAGAAGCTCAAAGGTCAACTTCACTGTGACATCATCATGTTCTGCAAACACACTTTTGTGGCCACTACTCAGCATCATATCTCAGGAACAGAAGGAGAGACAATTGGTCGCATATTGAATTGGTGACACTAATTTTGGGTGTCCACCTTGAAACTGTGTTGATTGTGTAGATCATCTTTGCTGCCAAGGTGAAGATGTGTGTGAAGCATTCACGTTTTAGAATTTGTAGCTTCATCCAACATCCACGTTTGAAGAATTGTCTACTGTGTCTAGACATGAGTATAAACTGTAACTGCAACCTTTTTTAAGAAAGAAAGAAAGTGAATTCTCCCCCTTCACTTTAAGACCTGATTCAATCAAGTTTCCGCACTTTAAGAGTCAGAGGGCTGGGCTTAGACTGCCAGAGACCCAGGCAGGAAATGTGTGTGCCTGTGTGTGTGAGAGACACAGAAAGAATTTGTGTGTTAAGGGACGTGCTTGTCCTTGCATGACTACCTTCCTCTCCACTCTCTACCCAGACGTGTTGTGTGCCACTGCTAACCCACTCTTCAAGGTAAGTTTCGCATGAACTTTATTTTTGCTGTATAAACCTCTACACTTCAGTTCTTTGTCTTTACGTATTTTCCTCTCTCAGTCTTTTACACTGAAGCTTTTTTTCTGTTTTTCCTTCCATGCACGTCTTTTCCCTGTTTGCTCATCACATTCCTTCTCCTGAAATCAGCAGAGGAATCTCGCAACAGGACAATGTACCTTTGGTTTAACTTCACCGAGACCCAAGTTTCTCTGACATGCATCTTTCCATTCAAACACTTATTCTCTCTGCTTCACCTTTCTGTAACTAGCGGATAAAACCACTCCTTTAATTTCCCTCTCTCAGTCTGTCCCTGTCTCACTTCCTTCACATCTTCCTGGTCTTATTTGCAGCAACTTCCTCAAAGTTAGGGTGGGGTATCAAAGCAGATCAGATCTTGTGGCTTAGCTGAGAAACTGAAGCTTGGTATTCAAAATAGGTTGAAAACACATTTTCCTACAGCTGTAAAAGTGTGTTTTGACATTCATAGTAAACTGTCTCATTCCTCTTTGTTCTCCTGTCCTCTCAGTTTCTCCCTGTCTGCATCAGCCTGTCTTGATTTCAGCCATCTAATCTCATAAACATACAGTGCACCCAGCCACTCAAACACACACACAAATGTACACACACACTGTATACACTCAGTGTCAATTGTCAGATTGCTCTCAGATCTCTCCACACCTGCTTCCCTGTCTGCCCGTATATTGTCTGCTCTCATATTTCTGTTTGGTTATCAACGCATGAATGACTAATTGAGTCAGTGACCCCTGTAGCCTATCTGTGACCTTCTGTCTCCATCTAAACCTCTCTGATCTCCATGTCTCCTCCACATAACCAGATGCCTCAGGGCACATCAGTAGCCGAGTCCAAAAGACCAAACTTTTATCTTTAACATCACAGGCTGCCTTTTTTTTTTTTTTACTACTCCTCATTTAATTTTCTTCCATTGTTTCCCTGGATGTGAATGATTAGATTGGATTACAGAGATTAATGAGATTGTTATTTTAAATCAGTGCTTTTTAAAGATCAAATGCTTAATGCCTCCGGCTAATGAATAACAACTGTGAAAAAAGCAGACCTCACATTTTAATGGATATATTGACGATGTGCAAATCATTTTAACACTACTGATAACTACTAGGAGCACTGATGCGAGGGTGGGCCTATAGCTTAAAAAAATTAAAGGGTCAGTTGTGTAGATTTTTCATGTGTTTACTCTAAAATCTTTGAGATGTGAGTGGTTTTACATTGACTAATCGATTGCCAGCTATATTAGGCACATCACTAATATGAAAAGCTGTATACTATGCAAATGCCAGCAAAGAAACCTGAAACCTCCAGAGCAGTGTGAGAGTTAGCATTAGCGTAGCGAACATGATAGAGGGTGCAGTTTTTGGCTGTAAACCAGAGCGGTGTGAACCCACTGTAGCGTAGTAGCAAAATTTAGTATATGTTCCATAACCAGGAACGCTGTGTCAGTCACTGTCAGTTAGCCTACAAGCTAACAAACAACAAAAAGATAAAAGATGCTAACTACACTTAGCATTTTGATATGTCAGATAGTCGCCGATTTTGGTGCGCAACAGACTCCGGGTCTAACTGAAGCTCAAACATGTATAGCTGAATCTTTACGATGTTTCCTACGGTTATAGAAAACCTGCAAAAGTCATGGAATTTCACAATCAAATTTTCCAGGCCTGGAAAAATGATGGAATTAGTGACAATCATTGAAAGTTTTGAAAAAGTCACCGAATTTTGTTGTGTGGATTGAAAGTTTGCAGTAATCTTTCGTGGATAACCTTACTCGTATACATACATGGCAAATCATTTTTTCTGTATCTGTCAGCTAACGTAGCTCTAAAATGCGTCGACATGGGACAGTGTTTTGTTGAGCACCCGGTATGTTTTACTAATTTTCTCCCAGTGTTTCCTTTCTCTCTTCATGTATGCCAGCTAGCTGACATTATGTCTGAAGAGGGTTTGAAACTGATATGTTTGAAAAAATCCTTGGCAAATGCAGTAAGGGAATTTTTTTTATTGGACCTTGAAAAGTCATGGAAAAGTTTTTGAAATGTTGTCAATGAGAAAACCCCGTCAAACACCAATGCTAGCCAACTTGTAGTTAAAGGGGAACACTAAGTTCAATAAACATTTGTGAACACTAAGTTCAATAAACATTTGTGAACATGCGTTACTCTCTCTCAAAGCCAGAAACCAGAGTCTCAAACTTGTGATGGCATCAAGCACTAGGTCTGGAGCTGCTCCAGTGACAAATGAATGGGAGGCTGATTTTGTGGACACACGCCATGTTTGTTTCTTTTCTTAAACCCAAATGAGCTTGACTCAATTGTAGTGTTGTCACTTCTAAAAACAGAAAATGTTCCCATATACTCAGAACATTCCCCTGGGTGTTCTCCCTGTCGTCTATAACATATTTGCCAGTTCATTGTCAATGGAGCAGCTCTAGACTTTATACCCTATGACATCACACATTTGAGTTTTAGGATTTAGTTTTTTGATTTGGGTGAGAGTTGTTCAGGTGTACTAATGTTTTTGGACTGTCTCAGACCATAGGAAAAACATGTATGAATTTTGAAAACGGGCGTGGTTCCCCTTCAACCTTTCACCTGACTTACACTGGCCTGTACCTTTTTGACTTTTTGTTGAATAACCACGCTGTAGAATTGCTCTATGAGTCAGAAAAGGAACAGGACTTTAACCTCTTGAATCAGGGTGCCTGAAATCGTTCTTCCGTCTTCTCAGCTCTACTGAGAGTGATGGTGGTGTGGGGATAAAAGAAAAGGGGAAGAGGTGGTCAGAGTCACCTGCTGCGCGTGTTTGGGGTGGTTTTAATTCCTAGCAACACTCCTGTTTGGGAAAGAAACAGTGAGCTTTACACCCACTCATATGTGTTGCTGTTTTAGTTGAACGAGAAGGGGGGTATACAGTGACAGGGTAAAGGAGGAGGGAGGAAGAGCTGGAGTCAGAGGAGAAGGGAAGAGTGGAAAGATGGAGGAGCCAGCAGTTTGCTCTCCCAGTAATTATCCACTTGGTGTTTAGCTTTAGCCAGGAACCAGGAACCCGACTCTACTCCCCCCCCCCCCCCCCCCCCCCCACGCTGCGTCCTATCCACAGGCCACAGGTAGGCTTTCATCACACCGGCTCCAGTTACCTCCCGCATATAAGCTAACCAGGCCAGGTGAGCGCAAACACTCCTCCTCGCCAGACCTCTCGGTCCCTTACAACCACACACACATACACCGGGTCACACACACTCCAGTGGACACACAGAATGGAGCCGGAGTCAGACAGCATGCCGGAGGCACCAGAGGAGATCATACAGTTAAGTGGATCGGGCCTTTTTCTCTGCCTCCTTACTTACTCTTGGAGCGGCCGTCCAAGCATTGTAACCTTAACTCAGTGGCCCTGCATGTGCTGCCTCAGGCCCTTTCTCTCTTTCCTCACTCCCTTACCTCCTCTACTCTTCTACCGTTTTATGTGTTCAAATATCCACTCCGCTGCATTGTCACCCTCCCTTGCCTTGTTTTGGTCGATAAACACGAGTTGTAGAAATATTATCTGATTTCAGATAACAGAAGATAAGAGACACAACACCGTCTTCCGTACTGAAAACCCCCCCAAAACAGAAAGGGGTGTAGCTGCTGCTGACATCCTGTTTGGTTGACCACAAAGCTGAAAATTAGCACTAATAGTTTAAACTATTTCTGCTATACTGTTTAACAGATCGCACAGAAGAGTCGGCAGCAGTGTCTTAAGTGTATGATCAATGTATTCAGCTGACTCTAATCACTATAATCATTATAATTATTTGTTTACCAGTCCTCCTTTATCAGTTATAGTTGCTGCCCGTCTAGCAGCCAAACTGAAACTTAAACTGCTGTTCTTAATAGTTTTGTAATTTTGTTGTGCTGACATAATGACAATAAAGGGCAGTAAATGCCCCACCCGTATATGCAGATGTTTATCTTGATACTGTCATATTTATTTGGAAGTTTAATGCCAGAGGCTTCTCTTATCAAGACTAAACCTAGAAGATATTTAACGTTACTGCAGTTTGGGTTTGATAAGGGTTCACATGTTTGTGTCTTATCATCCAAGAGAAGTCTTTTGATTGTGGAAGCATAAAACTGTAAATAAACAACACTATATTGTACAGATATCTTAGAATTAAATACTGAATTTTATATAACCGATGAAGTGTCATTTTCAAAAACAATATCTAGTGTTACAGCATCCGAAGGAACGTTAGCTAGCTAACAGTGGCAAACATATTAGCCTCTATCTGATGATGTGTCTTGACTGGTGTGGTGATACTCAAACATGACTGTTAATTTAAATTACACATTCTAATTTGATATTTTTATGTAAATTCCTGTGCACATTTTATAGAAATAACTAGTTTTGCAAATTCCCAAAACTTTTAATTTAATCTAACCATTTGGCAGTTCCTCCACAGCCCACTAGGTGGCGTTCTGAGGCCCACTGGTTGAGAGTAGCTATGTCATTTGATTTGTCAGTCACGCTGAAAATGAAGAAATAGTTAATTCATAACATTAAAACGATAAAAAAAAGATCTTACCTCAAGGGCTACTTACTCAGATTTGCTGGTGATTTCAGCTACATTTCATGGTTTTCCTCAGCGAATAAGGATAGCCTAGTTAATCACGTAGTGTAAATTACTGAACAACTCAGCAAACTCCAGTTGTCATGTTACTTAGGTAACATGATGAACTTAGCTATCTCTATCTGCTGAGGAAGACCATGTTTGAAAGTTGAAAGCCCTAATAAAAAAGCGAGTAAGTAAATCTTGAATCAAGGTTTTTTTTTTTTTGTTTTTTTTTTTTTAAATGTGGAAATAAATTCTTGATTTTAGCAACAGTACTCTGTTAAAGGTCGGCTTACCCTCTTTTTATGGAGCTTTCAGCTGCATCTCAAGGTCTTCCTCAGTGGATATACTGTAGCTCAGTTCATCATGCAACCTGTTATCTAACAACTAGGCGTACTACAGATCATTGTGTATCTTGGGTCACATGATAACCTAAGCTATCTCTATCTGCTGAGGAAGACCATGAGATGAAAGATGAAAGCCGCAGGGAAAAAAGCTAGTAAGTGGTCCTTGAGTTGGATTATTCTTTCATCATTTAACCAAGCAAAAATGTCAATCACTCGTTCCATCTTTGTAAATATGTGCATTTGCTAACTATATCTGTTTTGTCATTGTAAATTAAATATTCTTTTTGTTGCTGATCAGAGAAAAAAAACAAGGAATTTTAAATTGTCACCTTCTGGGAATTTGTGATGTAACATTTTTTTTTAAAGATTTTCTTACATTTTATGAACTACACAATTAATCATTTGAATCAAAAATACAATCTTGGGATGACTCAATAATTTAAATACTCATTAGTTAGTTAGTTAGTTATTAGGGACACCTAGCTGAAACTCGTGCACTCTAATGCAATAAATCCTCCCTTCAGGAAGGTCGCAGTTACACTCGGAGGTGTTATCACTCAGGGATAGCATGGTTATGATGTTTGTTCCTGGTGGCAGCTGCTCTTGTGCGCAAACTAAATGGGCATTGCTTTCTCTTTTTCTGACAGACATACCATCTCTCCATTCCCTCCATTTCTGTGGTTTCGCAGAAAGGTGTATTAATGAAGCTTTAGCGTGTCTTTATTTTAGACATTATTTTTTTGTGCTTTAGGTGCCAGAGAGAGACCATACCTCAGTTTTGGCACATTTTGCCACCTCACAATATTGTGACATAGTGAGAGAAAAGAGGAAAAGAAAGACAGCAGAGATGTGTATCTCTACAAACCTCACCTACTTTCAGACATGCAAGATCAGACAGGAAGAGTTAAGTTAGGTGAGTCATTTAGTACATGCACATCCAAAACCGCTGTTCTTTTTCTTCTTCCTGTGTGACAGGGGGAGGAAATCTATGATCTATTAATACGACAGAGAGATAGAGACATTACAGTGACTCAACCAAATCCATACCTGGCTCATTCTCACCTGTGACATGATCAAGCTTGCATATAGCCACACCTGGTTTTGTGCAATGACATAAGTGTTGTGTTGGTGTGGCCTGCCTTGGTGTTGTGTTGCAATGTAGCCTGTGGTCGTCAAGCAGCAGCAGCACAACCCCTCATTTTGTGTCAAGTCTTGTTGTAATGGTGCTCATCACATTAACCGCGCCCTCCACTCTGTCCTCTGTGTGGTTTGGAGCAGTTTGCATTGAGCTCTGGTCTTTGCAACACATTTTACTCAACATTTCCATCAACAGTGAAGTTCTGTGTAAAAAAAAAAAAAAAATACCCAAACAGAAGTAAGCATGACTAGAAATGGAGCCTCGTCCTCTGCCGTGACAAGATTAGTACTTCCTTCATTTGTCCTTCGTGTAGATTTGACTTCTGCTTTTACTTCTCCTTACTCCGACCTAAGCCGATCATTCATTCCCACGTGGAAACAATGACACAACTCTGTGTGTTTACACTTCCCATTTCAGCCAACCTCATCCCCTTGTGTGGAAGGGGAGTTGTTCAAAGTATAACTGCCATCAATTGCAAAAAAACATATTTTTCAGCCAGCGGTGACTCTTGAAGTCTCTCTTCCACTTGTCTTACCATTCTTGTCTTCCTCTCCTCTCCTTGCAGTATGCTCCCCCTCCAGGCAGCGCCAGGTCAGTTTGGGCCCGAGGTACGGGAGCCGGGCCTCCGAGTGTGGAGGGTGGAGAAGATGAAGGCGGTGCCGCTGGACCCCTCCGAGGTGGGAGCCTTTTATAACGGGGACTCCTATCTGGTGCTGGAGAACCGTGGTGAACAGGGAACTGATCTCCACATGTGGATAGGTGAGAGAAAAACGACAGGTGTACAAATTGTGTATCTGTATGAGGGGGAAAGACGTAACAAGACAACAGGGTTATGTAGCATGTAGGTATGCGGTCTGCCTCAAGAACGCAGTAGGCAGAACAATGACAGAGAGGAAAAGAAAACTAGACGGCGAGCTACAGGGCCTGACTAACCAGGTGCAGAGGCATTCCTCAGAACTCCAGGCAAGGAACTGAAGTTAGTCCTGATCTTTTGGCTCATTTACAGAGACAATTTTGCACCAAATACATGCATGTTATCTAATTTAGATTTGCGCAAGTAGCACAGAAGCACCGAGATGCTCTTTGGTCGGCGGTGCAGTTAAGAGTGCATTTCACCCTTTGCTGGTGCTTTGAGCATTACATAGTTTTGTCTTAGGTTTAGTGGCCACAAAAATGTGCAATCCTTTTGTGAAATCGTTCGTCACTTTGCTCAAGCTGTTTCCTCAGTTGGAAAAGCAAGCCAGCCCATCAGCACTGAGCAGGCTGGATCAAGAAGGGGGACCTTATTATCCTGGACCACAGCCAAAAAATGGCAATAGAATAACAGAAATGAAAATGGCAACAGCTGCCAGTAAGACTGACGACAGGTTGTTGTATGTGGACTTACTTACTCTAAATAAATAGTGGATCATCTTAAATGGTCTCTGCAACCGTTACTGCATCTTCATGTTTACTGGAAAGTAAATCGTCAAGCCAGTTATGTCACTCTCTGTTGATTGGTTAGGGAAAAACAAAACAAACAAACAGACAAAATATTCCTCAAAACATGAACTTGTCAGACTGATTGAATTGTTGTGTTTCACTTCTTTTTTCAGTCCCTTTTTTTTAAACCAAAGTGAAAGATAGAAACTAAATCCAAGGACATCACAGAGGTTAAAAGATGTGTGCGCACTACAACATACAATGCAACATGATACTACACATACTGTAACCTATTTCCTGAAAATTTCCAATTTAGTGTGAATACATTAATACAATACATTAAAACAGGAGACACACAAGTCAAGGCGTCTACACTAACGTGTCGTCCTGACTTTAAGGACACTTTAACTATTACTTTTACTCCAGCACAACCGCTAACCACTGTCCCGTGCTTACTACACACCTCACCCTGACCCCGTGCTGCGGTTGACAAGCTAATAACCCTCCCGTTAATGGTGATGACACATGAGACACGGCGCTGACCTGCTGCATCATTGTGGGCTGGATGGAGAGGGATGAAGGCACGATGAGAGGGAGAGAAAGAAGTCCCGGGGGAAACTGGGATGGTTTTTGAGTGAGCGAGGGCTCGTTAAAAATGCAGGAGGACTGTTACAGTACTCAAATGTGACTGTTGTTTCCAGCATGTATCCGGTGCTTAGGTAACACTAAGCTGATTGTCACAGCTTGGAGAGGGCTCTCTGTGCTCAAGCATGCGTCTCTCTGAAGCCTTCCCTCCCTCCCTCCCTCCCTCCCTCCACTTGTTTACAATTGATGACCCCTGTGTTGTCTTTGTGTGTCAGCCGTCCGACACACTGTTTGTTTCTCATTTCTTTGTCTCCATGACCCATCCCCTCTGTCAGCAGCTCTTTGTTCCTCATATTGTGACTCATTTCCTAATGACTTCTTTCTTTTCTTTTTCTCCGCTACCTCACTCCATCCCTCAGCTCTACTTGCCTTCACTTTTTAATCTTTAACTGACACTTTGTTTGATAAAATTATCCCAATTCAAGGTCCACCAACTGGCCTTTGAGACATGATTTTATTGACATGTAGCTCAGTTATGATTTCATCCAGAGCACTTTTAGGAATAATCGTACATAAAAGTCAGGCCCGCATACAATGGTCTATGGTTGAGCCTTAAATGGGATCAAGTACAACAATTTACTTACTGACTTACATCACTGACAATGCAAGTTATATGTATTTACATGATAAAGACACTTACTGGTATCATGAAAACACATTTCATCTTGTCAAGTTTCAACAGCACCAATTTAAAAAACCCCAGCAGAGATCAGTTGTGCAGAACACAGATGTATCGCTAACGTTAAGATGTAAAGAATGCAGCATGACTTGATAAGTCAAAATGCCTCACCAAAAATCAGGGCTCAATAAAGAAAAGCCAGGTCAAATGGTCAAATGCATGACGCATGAATCAGTTTCATCAGTCTGACTTGTTCTCTAACATCAAGTTTCAAATATTAAAGTTTGTCTTGAGAGGAGTGTGTGTTGTTGAACTCGATATTTAATTCTTTCCTCTCTTACAAATCTCTTCTCTGTTGCAGGTGAGAAGTCGTCTGGGGACGAGCAGGTGGCGTGCGCCATGCTGGCCACCACGCTGGATAACTTCCTGGGCGGTGAACCCATTCAGCACAGGCAGGTCCAGGGCTACGAGTCCTCGGAATTCATGAATCTCTTCCCTAGAGGGGTCAGCTACAAGGTGAGGACGAGATAGAGCTGATTCTGGATGTTCAGATGATTTAAAAACTGGACTGACATTGAAATATGAGAGAAATTCACAGTCCACAAACCTGTTTTTTTTAGCTGCAGCTGCAGAGTTAAATTTCAGAAATGCTTTATTTTATGGGTTTGTAATTTCTTAATATTTTCCAAGAACGTTTCCTGAAGAGAATGATGTCATGTGGCACTAATTATAGGTAAAATAGGAATTTCATGAAATGAAAAGCTTCTTTAAACCCAGGTAAATACTCATCTATTATTTATTTTTATTATTAATATAAGTTTTTGTAAGACACAACAGGGCTTTAGTAAGAAAAGACAGAAAAAAACATGATGCATATTGAAAAAGACACATAAATAGCATTTTTAAAAGAGTAAAACATAATGATAGAATAAAAATGCTCAATTAGACATTTCATTCCTGCATACTAAGTGAACAGCAATCATATTACACATGCAGTAATGCCTTAAAATTTGAAATTCATACTTAATTTAAACTTGCACAGTTGTTGAAAATATTTTTCTCCAGTTTTTAATCATTAATGACAAACAGAGGGTAAAAATTGCCTTTAGACAAACTGTCCTTTTATCAAGCATCTTTTTATTACTGGAATAATCTCTTGGCATTTATGGATAATTATGACCTCTCTGCCAGAGTCCTCTCCTGCCACTCAGTTTACATGGCGCCAAGTCAAACTCAGTAAAACAAACCAGGATGTTGAAGCTGAGATTTCCCAGCAGGACAATAATGTAGAAAATAAAAACCTAAAAACACAGTACCTTGACAGAATAACAAAAAAAATGACTCTCTCACAGGTTGGCGGAGTGGAGTCAGGCTTCAGGAGGCCTCAGGGCCCCGGGCCGGTGCAGAGGTTGTACCAAATCAAAGGGAAACGCAACATCCGTGCCAAGGAGGTGGAGCTGTCCTGGAGCAGCTTCAACAAAGGAGACTGCTTCATCCTTGACCTTGGAGAGGTGAGGGCACACACTGTAAACTGTAGGGTTCCCACGCTCATGGAAAACCTGGAAAGGCCATGGAAATTTGTTGTGTTATGAAATTGATACAGTGATCTTCCCGGCAATGTCACAATGCAGCTGCAATCCAAAATGAAGTTTGTTGTGAATCTAAAACTGCAAATTGCTGGAGGTGAATATGATTATAGCGACAGTTTCATGGGTGTTTCACTGCCCCTGCAGATCATTGTGTCGTGGATTGGGTCAAAGGCAAACATCTTTGAGAAGCAGAAGGTGCGTGAGATCGCCTCTCTGATCCGTGACACGGACAGACACGGCAAAGCCCGAATTGTGGACTGCACCGAGGGGGAAGAACCAGAGGAGATGCTCAAGGTAAATGCACACTTGGATTATACAAGTAAAAAGAATTTTACTAATAGAGGACATAAATCTTTTTTAAAGGAACAGTTTGACATTTTAGGATACGCACTAATTGGCTTTCTTGCTCTGACTTAGATTAGAAAGAATTACAACCACCTTCATGTCTGTTGTCTGTAATTTGTTAGTGAGCTTTAGATGTGCTGAGCTTCCTGTCTTGTTGCTGCAGGTCTTGGGAACGATGCCTGAGCTGGCAGAGAGCACAGAAGAGGACACCAAAGCAGACGCTTCCAACTCTGCCTCCCTCTACAAGGTAACTTCATGTGCAAAGCTTTCAAAACTGCACTGACCTGTCAAACTACCATTTACAGATGATTTGGAATTTTTCAGCTGGGGTTGTTGGAAGGCACGCCATCAGTTAAAGTGTGTGCTATATTTAGAATATTTTAACAGCTTTACCTTAATGTCAGACAGCGCTTAACGACGGGGAACAGAAGCAGTTATCTATGCCCTCTTTAAAACCAGACTCCATTTCTATTCTATACTCTATTTTGTGGCTGAAAATAATTTGTAGCTTCTTAAAATATGATTGAGGATAGTGATATATGTTATATGTTATAAATAAATTTTGCTGCTGCCCCCGTCCACACTAGTACATTCTTAGCTTCATGCTTCTCCAAACTAGAAATTCACCAACCGCCATCTACTGTAGGTAATAACACTGTATATATATTAAGTACCTCATACAACCCCACTTCAAAAAATCCCAACTGTCCCTTTAAATAAAGCATAAAACTGTGTCCCTTTACTCCACAGGTGTCTGATGCGACAGGTTCCATGACGATAACCAAAGTGTCCGAGAAGAGTCCATTTGCCAAGGATCTGCTGGTTCGTGACGACTGCTTCATTCTGGACAACGGCGCCAACGGAAAGATCTTCGTCTGGAAAGGTGAGGAAATACTACTTGACCCCAAACTGGCAAACCCGTGCCGCCTGAAACACATACTGGGGAAAGTGATAGTTGTTACATGCCGGTGATATTCGGTATCTAATTGGATCAAATTTTAATGAGCATTGTGAAAAATAATGGTCGACAGTTCTCACAGGGAGGAGAGTCTCGGTAAGCATTTCTCTTTTTAAGTGTCCATTTTTAAACCTGGCAGTGTGCAGAAAGGTTTAAGACAACCTTTACACCTCAGTGTGGGGAAATAAAATTTACAGTTATAACTGAACAGTTGACTGAATGAAGAAAATATGAAAATCAAAATCATTTGAGATGTGTTTGTGTTCAGGAGGGTGCAGAGGGGAATAAATGTCCATTTATTAATGAAACAAAAATCCCCCTCTATAAATATATATACACTCACCGGCCACTACTATTGGGTACACCTTGCTAGTACTGGGTTTGCAGAACTGCCTTAATTCTTGGTGGCGTAGATTCAACAAGGTGCTGGAAAGATTTCTCAGAGATTTTGGTCCATATTGACATGATAGCATCACACAGTTGCTGCATGTGTGCGTGTACTTATATAATATCATTTTTTCTCCTATTAAAGGTCTAGTGTGTAGGATTTAGTGACATCTAGTGGTCAGGTTGCAGAAGTGAAATTTCTCCTGCAGCAGAGCAATGGTAGCCAATGTGAAAACACAAATGGCCTTATCTAGAGCCAGTGTCTGGTTTGTCCGTTCTCGGCTACTGTAGAAACACAGGGCTAGGTACTGACTGAAACAATCTGGTCCCAAGTAGTATCAAAACATCTCCAGTCAAGCGATACCTGCAATCGATCCTTTCTGTGCCGGTGGTCTGATCCCCGACTGGTAAGCACAAGCTACACAGCTGCAGCAGCAGCTAACATCCCACACCATGCCATTAAACGGTCCCAACCAACCCACATGACACCAAAACAGCTTGACTCCGTCGTTAAACACGTTGATGAAAAGCCCCATGATGCTAACAGTTAGCCCTCTTACTGTGTGCGTGGGGCCGGGTGGACTCTCGCAACTTTCCCAACTGTGGAGCTCAATTTCTTTGGTCGCCAGACGCCACAACCTAAATTTAACAAATGTCTAATAACGTCGGTGGCCAGCGTCATTTGTGTTAAGAGGATAAAGAGAGGTGTTGTGTTGGTATACTGGGCGCTGTAATCCTCCAGTGCTGTAAAACAAGTGTCTTAAGGCTCTCTCTCTCTCTGTCCCTTTAAAGCACTTTCTAATTAAAGCAAATAAAAACCCAGACCAATCACTGAAGTTGTACAGTTTACACACCACTCCATTTAAATTTGGGGATCTAACGAAGTACTCCTGCTATCAGCATCACTTTAAAGGCACTGTTATACTGGTATCGTTATTTTTAAATTGATATAAACGGCTCATTCTCAGTTATGAATATTTTAATTTCTGCTAGTAGATAAAATCCTACACACTGGACCTTTAATACTGACATATGTACTTGAAATTGCTGCGGTCATTTTCTCCTGTGGACACCAGGAAGAGAAGCTATCGAGGATCTACTTGATCACTACTGTGATCACAAAGGTGGACACTAGCAATATGCTGCATCTCTTAAACTGCCAGTGCTAACATCAGCTGTTGATTGTCAGGTAACAGAGCAAATCCCGATGAGAAGCAGGTGGCCCTACAGATGGCGGATGGCTTCATCGAACAAATGAATTACCCCAGGATGAAAACACAGGTACTGCTCACAGCTCGTAAACGTTATCATATCTGCTCTGGCTCCTGCACCCTTTACAGCAGCTTGTTATGATTCTAAAGGATCATTTACAGCACATCCACTGTAACGTCTTTATGTACACAGTAGGCAGTGACGGTGTCTGTGCATTGCTCTGCAGGTGGAGATACTGCCACAGGGGAAGGAGACCATCATCTTCAAGCAGTTCTTCAAGAACTGGAACTGAAACATTTCAAGGGAACATCTGACAAACCCTGCACACGACAAGAAGCTGTAAATCTGAGACAGTGTCTGTTACAAAATACATTTTTTATATGCATCAACTTGTATGTACATATTTGTAAGGTACCGCGCTGACACAGCACACTGTTTGGACTTGATAGACTAAGAGATGTGATGCCACTTTTATAAATGCACACAAGTTTCTTCTGTTGAGATTATAAAGACTATAAAGTTAAAGAGTTTGGATTGTTTTTTTTTTTTTTACATTTGTTCTAGCGTCACAGATTTGCCTGCATTTGAAGAATAAATCTGAAAAAACTGCCTGCTACTTATACAAGAAGTGGTTTGAGTTTCTTTTTTCCTCTCCAAAAGTTTCTTTTGAAATTTGCTGAGACGTTCGGCCACGCTTCCAGGACGGCATTTTCCTTCATGTTTAAACTATGCCCTCTCTGTTGTCATGGCAGTGTGAATATTACCTGGACATAATAACTGAGTATGATTACTTAACAGTCCACTGTAATCGCGGTTGGAATTTAACCACATACATTTGATCAAATGCTGATCTTATGTAACAGCTTGACGCACTTGTACCCCAGATATGTCGTGCTATCTTATATCTGACTACAGAATATAATGCATGGCAGTAGATTAGATTACCCAACAGCATATCAAGTGGTTAAACTCGCTCAACCTTCACCAGCTACAACAGTTTAATGCTGCTTACGCATGAATGCAGCAGTAATAATAATCCTATAGTCAGTGTTGTGACATGTAATAGGTTACAGATTACAAGTTACCCTGGTAAAATGTTATGTAATGTAACTATTTCAATTACTTGATAAGAGTAATGTAACTTAATACATTTGATGTTGACCTGTGTTGTCCAGAAATATACCAAAATAAGGCATTCCTGCATAGCGAAAAGATGCAAAGCAGCAGAGTCTTATAGTCTATATATATATATATATATATATATATATATATATATATATATATGCACAAGATTTTACCAAAACAGAGGTTTTAATGTTCTGGCTCATGGGTGTGTACTGTGAGACAGTGTTTGCCAGCGCTGCAAATGAACATTATTTTCTTGATTTTGTCGATTATTATCTGACCATCAGTCCGAAAATCTACAGCTAGAGAAAGTAAATAATCAAAGTCTCACATTCAAGAAGCATAACACCCAAAAATATTTGGCTTTTTTGCTTAGAAATATCAAAGTAGTCGCCAATTAACCTTCTATCAATCAACCAAATGAATAATCTTCCAATTGTTGCAGCATCAACCGTAAAGAACTTTACCACACTGTTTATACTGTTGTTTCGATCCCTTTGATGTCTCTGTGTGTGTTAAACCTTTGATTTGTCAGGTATTTCATTTGCTGGATTAAAAAGTAACAAGAAATTACTTTCTCATTATCATCTAGAACATATTACAGCAGGATATACCTCAGAATAAGATCATATATAGTGAGGTTGTCATCCACATTCCTCTTCTGTTCAAAATTCTAAAGCCAATAGTACCTGAATTCAGCCTGGTATCTTTAGTCCAGTTCTCTAACTTCTAACAAAGAGTTGAAGGGTCAGACTATTTTAAAACTGTGCCATCTATCAGAAAGGGTAGAATGAAAGTGTAAAGTCTGGTGTCTTTTTTCCACTTCGTACTCACCAACATTTTGGTTAGTAGCTGGAATTTAATCACATATTTTTTCCTCAGTAAAAGCTGCATAACACCATTACATGTTACTCCCCAACACTGTGTACAATATTTTCACACATTTTACCACATTATCACTACTTTTACTTTTGATAGTGTGAGTAATAAGTGTGTGATAAGTGAGCAAAGGTGGGTGACAGCAATGGATTACAATGAGAAGCCATTTTGAAAGTGATACTAAAATGGAAAATTTCTAGCAAAATATAAAAAATATGCACGTAAAAAAGGAAAGATTACTTAAATTGTATCCGAACAAATAACATAAATGAAGGACTCATGTTTCTGTCCTAATATTGAGGGTAAGGATTCAGGATAAGGATCTAAATATTTACACAACTGACAGTAATTTCGGTGTGAATGAATATTTCTACATCAGTGGGGTTTTTTAATCATTTTTTAAACTCATTATTGCTAAAGATACTCGTTACCTGGAGAGGTTGGAAAAAGATATACGTTTCTTCCCTGTTCCAAAACCAAAATCAAACCCTGAAAAGTGTAGGGTTAGCTAGCTAGCTACTGAAGATATAGCCTACTGAATGTATACACATGCTGCTTTTGCTTTTTAATGGTTATAACAGTGAATCAAAGACCGACCCTGCTGTACAGGAACCAGTGAAGGGAAGCAGGGAGACTTTGCTCATATTCAACCAGCTCTGTGTCATCAGCAAAGCCAAACACTCTACACACACTGTGATGCCACACAGCTGGTTCAATATCAGCAAAGTTTCCCTTTATATTCATTGTCTTGTGTGGCGATCAGCAGTGATGTGGTGGTTGACTTTTACACTGTGATCTGTAGCCTATAGTTCGGCTTTAGCTTCTAACTATCTTTGTCTTTTTAACCTGTTGTTGCTGCTGAGTCAGTTTGACATCCTGGATATATCCTTCAAACACAGACTGTAGACCCCTCTGTCTGCTTCTCTCTGGAATCACTGTTTCATTTTCCCAAAAATATGATAGTATTTCTTCAGGGAGTGCAGTTAGTTACAGTGTCCCAAATATAGGCCTGTTGATTTCAGTGTTTTGAGCAAATAATAGCCAGGCCATAGCTTTCAATACTGTGCCTCCTGACATCTTAAAAATCGTTTTTAATTCTATTATACGTGTCTCTTTGTAACACC
The DNA here is from genome assembly GCF_041903045.1 of Epinephelus lanceolatus. Classification (NCBI taxonomy): domain Eukaryota; kingdom Metazoa; phylum Chordata; class Actinopteri; order Perciformes; family Serranidae; genus Epinephelus; species Epinephelus lanceolatus. The sequence continues at coordinate 20,973,998 of NC_135755.1, forward strand.
TTGTCTCTTTCCTATCCTGCCTTAATGCCTTTTTATGACTTACATAAAGCTGAACTATCTCTTTGTTCAAACTTGCCTTGCAGCTGCACGTGCGTCCTCATATACTCCAGCAGCCTTACCATTCACGTTATGTCTGCTGTAACAGCTACTGGACGTAATAATAACTAATGTGGTCCTGTGTGATGTATTTATGGCCTGCAGGTCAAGAGAGCAGGGTGACTGTGTCAGTTGAGAGTATGATGCAGTGTGTGCTTTGCTTAGACATTTCTTTCAGTAGCTAATCAGGAAGCAAAAGGGTAACTGAGTCATTTCTGTGATTTCCCTGCACTGCGAGCATGCTGTCTGAAGCATACCTCGAATGCACTGCTCTGTGCGTGTGTGTGTGTGTGTGGGGGGGTCAAAGAGGGTGTCTTTATTGAACCAGGATTGTTTCTTGAAATATCTTTTTTTTTATAGAAAGTATTAGCCACAATATCAGCGTAATTACTGTGAATCACAAGAGAGAGAAATAAAGGGGGAAAAAATACAAAAGACTAAAGTTTATAACTACCTAAGAAATGACTTTTATTTTCATTTACACATGACATAAGATTATGATCATACCTTTATTATGCTTTTAGCCTTTTACCCTTTTATGGCGGTTTATGCTAAAGTGGAGATATGACTGACTGCAGTAAAAAACAACAATTATCTTTAAGGATCAACATTATCTATGTCAAGGCCTGCAGTTGTTATTAGCATCAAACGTTACATAAATGCACCGGTGCATGCTGTAAAATATTAATAATATGGTTTAGTCCTTGTGCTGTTGCTGTAAAATTATTTTTTCTTCTAATATTTTTTATCTTAATACACATATATAGGCCTATATATTATTTATTATTTATATGTTTAATATTAAATAACACAGTTAAAGGTGTTTTAATAATCATTTTTACACAGTAATTGATGTCTATTAGAAGTTAATCTGTTTTTGCAATTATATCTCAGCTTCCTTTTATATAAAAATATGCACCATTAACATAATACCAGTAAATGTAAAAGAAGAGTTACAGTAACCTCACTGCAGAATCAGAGCATGTGCGTCACTCAGAGATATGAAGAGGCTTATAACGGTTATAAAAATGCTCTCTTGCCCTCACTGAAAGCGTGCCAGCAGCTGCCGGGAAGCAGTTGAGATTTCTTGTCAGACAGCTCTGCAGAAAGTTTCCCTCAACGCCTCAGAGGCCATAAAAGAGTCCAAAGATCAGGGAGGCGCAGAGAGGAACAAATACGTTGAGCGGAGAGCGGTGCCCATCCAGTCTTCTCCACCAGCAGAGCTGCACCAACACTCCCTCAGAGAACAGGTATGGCATCATTAATATCAGCATAGCTTTAATACAATATACTGTGTGTGTCTATGGTGCAGATCTGTGTGATATGGCTTAAGTTATGACATATTTTGACATTTTATTCTGAATTCATGGCGTTTTACATAATATTAGGATAATTATTTTGCATTGTAGGTACAGATGTATGTATGTGGTGAATATTAAGCACTGTAGATTCAATTATTTTATTTTGGATGTGATTACAAACCTTAAAAAAAAGGCATTTAAATTGATTATCAGGCATTCCTGAAATGCAGATGTGAACTTAAGCCAGACCTTTGATTAGGAATTATTTTTAAACATTATTTACATAATTTATTTCACTTTGTGCTATTTATGTTGTAAAATTTTATTAAATTTGATTTTATCTGTTATTTTATTATTGTTAATATTATTGTTTTTTGATTTCATTTTTTCAGTCAGTTTTATTTGTTTTAATATATTTTTTGTTTTTGTTTTTTTGTCTATTTTTTCCATTCAAATTAATACTATTTTTTTTTAATTATTATTATTATTGTTATCATTATTATTATTATTATTTTGTATTTTATTGCCATTATTTTTATTGATGTTTTGTCATTTTACTCTTTTTTTCTTGTACTTAAGTCTTCATTTCACTCTGTTTCACTTCTATTACTGTTATTATAATTTTAAATCTATTTAATTACATCCTAATTTTTATCTTCTGTCGTGCCTTGGTCTTAAATTGTTATTCTAAAATTATCATTATTATAAGAAAATTGTTTCGGCAGGTGTTGCTTGTTGAACTTTCTTAAGAAAAAGAAAGTAAATATGGAAATATTTTAAAACATATGTTATAGGCCTGTTGTGACAGGTGAAACTACCCATCAGTCTATAAAAATCAATAGTGTAAAACCTACAGGGGTTATTTTACCTTTGATACTTAAAGTTGCGAATGTTACTTACTGTGCAAATGCAAAACTTGTATGTTGCTGTATACTACTTTTATTTCTTCTTCTACTGATCACAAAGCATTTATTTTATTAAATTTGTTCACGTTTTCTTTGCTCCACAGGATGGAGGGCGCTACCATCGAGATGAAGAGTATCCTGAAACCTGGTAGAAGTATGTATATCTTTATTCAATCATTGCCAGTGCCACTCTTCTGCCGCGTGCATGTTTCATAACTTACAACCTTTGCCCAGAGTAGAAAGATATTGTGATATCATGGAGCTTGTATTTAATCAGATGCTCATAAATGCTTACAATATCATTCATGGTTTATAGTCTTTGTGGCTGTAAAGCTTAATCATCAAAGTTGGAAAGGCGAGAAGTATCAATACTTGATTACATTGGTTTTTACCTACTTTGTTGGAAAAGTAAAACTGTAATTAACTGAGAGGACGCCTTCTCCTGAATTTGTCACCCTGTAGGAGTGAGCATATTGAAGGGGGGTGACAGCAGCACCACCCAGAGCAGCTCCATCGGGGCCGTGCGCTGGAACCTGCCCGAGAAGGACGTCCAGATTCACAGCTCGGTCCCCAACAGACCCACCGTCAACTTCACCAAACACTCACAGGTACACTCAAACATACTTGAATTTATTCAGATTACTTCATGTGTGTTCCTCCTGCGATGTCTGTTCATGTCTTTTTCCTTCTTCCAAACCTGTCTGAATTTCCCATTTGGGCTTTTGACTGACATTAAAAAACCTACAGTAGGAATGAACATTCAGTTTTGACCTCTTGTGTTGCAGCATCACCCTCATCAGAAGAGCCTGAAGGATCTCCGCAGCCTGCAGGAGTGTGTGCAGTTCATCCATCACTGGAAGGAGCAAGTGGACCAAGTCTGCAAGGTAGGACACGAGGGAAGGATGGAAAATGTGAGTCAGTGGCTCAACAGCAGTGTCAGAGTGTAAATTTAGAGGGCGGAGAACAAATAGACAGCAGAGAAAAGTGTACACGTCCACTGTAGACTCAAGGAAGTACTGATGTTTGCTTGTGCTTCAATTTTCTTTTCATACAGGAGCTTGTTGTTTGCCAACTCAGGGGAAAAAGTCCACTAAAAATTGTTCATAGCTGGAGATAACGCCTACAAAAGTATTTAATACCCACAGTTGCATTTGTGACACCATTTTTAGAGAATCATGAGTTTATGTGAACCAGTATTTATGACTAGTGTATTGTATAAGCGTTGCTATAGGAAATGATTACTTTGCCTTGTCATGCAGAGGAGTGACTAGGTTATCTGGATGCTGATAGGATACGTGATTAACAACGTTTTTACACCAAGGTTACATGACCCTCTGCCCTGAGACACTGGGCTGGGACACGTAGGGTGGGCATCAACACGTCACGTAAGACGTTATCTATGTATGGGGCTCATATGACTTTAACCTGGCTCTTGGAAAGCATGTCACAGGTGACATATTGAACGCTGATAATTAAGCGTAGCTTGTTGTAGCCCAATTTTCCCGAGCCTCGGCCTTGAAACTGTGTCAACATGAGCTGGCTGTCATTTTTCTTCATGTCATCTAATGGTCATAGCAGCACACCATTTTGTTTTTAACAGTGTGTGACATTGTCTGACAGTGTGGTGTTGTGTCTCAGCAGGGCACTGAGAATCCAGGAGAGGGCACCAGTAAGACAGAAGCCCAGTGTTCAGACCGGCGTGCTGAGCGCAGTCTTGAGGAGAGCAGGAAACTGATCCTGGAGTGGGCTGACGAACTCCACCATGTCGACAAGGTCAGTGCACACCGGTGTGATCGAGTGTTGTGGTGCTAAAAGACTGTACTGTAACTAATCAACTACAGATTAAAGGTGCAAACTTTGTAAACATAATTATAGTAAAAATTAATGAGCATTTAAAGACAGCTTGCTTTACACCAAAAATGTGACACTTTTATGGAAAAACATTTACGGATCAAACTTCATTTAATGAATGAGTCAAATGTTATCAAGTGTTCCCTTAGAAAGGATAACTTACATATTAAAGGCCAATTTTTGTGGAAAATGCAGTTTCCGAGGAATATTCTTGTTTCGATGTTTTTTGTTCTCCGTCAGTGCAGCAATTTTATGTATGTATGTTGCATATTATGTGAATGTGAAAGGCTGTATTTTTAAGGCACGGAAAATTTAATTAAAAATATTGCAGGACAAGGAGATGGTGCAGTTTTGTGGCAGCTAAGGTTGTGACAGAAAAATTATTATGATAGCAAAATATCAATCTTACCTTACTGATTTTGTGTCCTTAGCTCCTGAAGGAGATGCCCTCAGAATCCAAGAGTGACGAAAATGAAAATAAAAACGCCAATGAGGAGGCCCATATGAGGATTATGGAGTGGGCCAAGGAGCTGCAAATGGCGACTGAGGTGAGAAGTCCTATACTTAAAACTGAAAGCTCAAAAAACTTGTGGAAAGATTTAAGTACTCTTAACCGTCAACAGAGATGAACCTTTGTCTGTTTGACTTACTTACTCTCATGCAACAAAGACTTAGTCACTTATTTTGTTAAGGTGTTAATTCTTGCAGCTTTAAAAATGAGTGCCTGTGTTTGCAGAATTGTGGTGTGCAGAGCGACGAGCTGGGTAAAGTGTTGCGCTCCCTGGGCCTGAAGAAGAAACGTCTGGTCAACCTGCTGCCCCTGCTGGAGTTTATCACCTGGTCTCTGCTCAAAGAAGACAGTACGGTGAGAAGCCACTGAGTGACACACATGAACATCTAAAAAGAAAATAATTTGTGAGAGATGTTGTTTTACTACAAAACTGTGTAAAAAAACTGGGTTCCTCAGAAGGCCAAAACGCAAAAGAAACCATGGAAAGCCAATTAAATGCAAAGATAAACATATTAATCTAATAGCGCAGAAATAAATCATCATCAAAGCCGTTAAACACAGAACTGACTTAAAATCATAAACCAAAACCAAGCGGTTGGATGCCGACCTGCAGATATGACTAGGTTATGAACCCATTCATCTAACGTGTAGTTTGAAAAAACCCTATCCTGTGAGTGCGTGTGAAACATCAATAAATGAGCTTCATGACTAAAGGCCCGAACACACTTGGGCGGACCGGGCCACCCGGACCAAAAGCGGACGTCCGCAAGCCCCGTGCGCGCAAAGCTCAGATTTTACGACCGCGCGGACACCGCTCCACGTACCAGTGACTGCTTGGCATGTATTTTTCACATCGATGAGCAAGAATTGTGGGTAATGTAGTGTGTTTCACGGACATTTTTACAGTAAACTACAATGCGGAAGTGCGCTCAACTATGGAAGCCCGAATGACTGCGGACATTCCTCGTGGAGTCTGCTCCGCTTATAGTACACCCGAGTATGTTCGGGCCTTTAGTTTATATGACCTTGATCTGCCTCTGCCCTGATAAACGACGACAATCAACGTCCTGGATAACCTGATAGTTTATCTGCAGTGGCTTCATTATTATCACATACGCAGATGATGGTGCGATGTGCGAAGCAAAGTTCTCGATTGAGGTTTGAAGGAATATTTTGCAGTTGCTGCCTTGTTTTACTTACAGTCAAGGCATGAATACTTTATGTAGCTCTCTGCTACTACCCTTTGCTCTTTACCTTCATGGTTATGGCCTTTAGGGCTTTCATTTAGTGTTGACAGAACAAAAACAGTGCAACAACCCCTCTGTTTTGCATTATGGCTCACATAAAACCAGTGGTACTGTCACCGCCAGTCAGGAAAAACATTTTCCCTGGAAGGTTCACACAGCAGTTTAGGATTTATTGCTTATGATAATAAAACCATGCAGTAACATCGAAAGGCAGAATTAGGGAACTGCTACATAAAAAATGCTGTTCCTATTAAACGTTTTTTAATTTCACCCTTCTTTTTTCCTTTTTAGAAAATGATTCCACAGATGTGGTTACTGGCAAAGCAAAGAACCTGGAAAGCAGGAATTCCAAGATACATCCCCAACTCAGGTGCGTATTTTTCAAATCATTTTAAAACTGTCTAAATCTTAGCTTTCAAAAAGACACATGGTACAATTTTTAAAGATAATGCTCAGAAATAGAATTCATTTTTCCTATCTTGGTAATCATCTCACACTTGCGACCCCGTCCCAACCCCTGGAAATCACTGGTTTATTGCTACAATGAACATTTTCTTTGTTTATTCACTGCAACTTTAATATAATCTCTTTGTCTCTGATTTCAGTTTGGAGCTGGATTTGCAGCGCAGAAGGTAAGAACAACTTACACTTTATCTTCATCTTATCTCACATAGATCAATAGACTGTATAAGAGACGTGGATGTAGCTACCCAGACGTTGCCCATCGATTTGTGGACTACTGTTTGGCATTTTGGCCGTTGCCATCTTGTTTTTTCAGAGCCAGAAGCGGCCACATTTAGATGAGTGTGGAGCTGTGGAGGACACAAGTTTAGTGACGCATCTATCCTGATTGGCAGGTTGCTGTGGTAGCAACTTTTTAACTTTTTAACTTTTTAATGACGTAGCCACGCTCTAAAGCATACCCTGCTTTCTCATCTATTTTACTCTAAATGTAGCCATAATTTACTAAACGAACATCAGGCTGTATTAAAGAAGACTTGAAACCAGTGATTGAGACCATAAACTGATCGGGAAAATGATTACTGAGGTAATAAATCAAGTGAGAAGTGGCGTCATTTGGAGTCACCCCCTGCTGGCCATTAGAGAGAATGCAGGTTTAAGGCTCCTCTGCACTGGCCTCTCATTTCAGACTCGGAGGCTACGTCCACTGCTTTTATACAGTCTTTGCATATTACAGAGGATGACACGCTCATTTGTGCTCTCTTTTCTCAACAGCTGATGTGATTCTGGACCCCAAGACCAACCACCCCTGGCTGCAGCTGTCAGAGAACCAGCGTATGGTCCAAGAAGGCCGCTCAGAGGCCGACCTGCCTTACAGCTCCCAGCGCTTTGACAGCTGGCCCTGCGTGCTGGGCTGGGAGGGCTACAGCAGCCGCCGCCACTACTGGGAGGTAGACATAGCCAACAAGGGCTGCTGGCGCATAGGACTGACCACCGCCAACTCCAAGCGTCACGGCCGGTGCCCCATGACCCCAAACCAGGGCTACTGGACCCTGTGGCGCAGCGCAAACCAGTTCTATGCATGCACCAAGGAGGAGACTACACTGCCCATCAGCCTTGTGCCTCAACGTATGGGAGTCTACCTGGACTACGAAGAGGGCCAGATCTCCTTCTACAACGCAGAAACAAAGTCCCACATCTACACCTTCACTGGAAACTTCAAAGGCAAGCTGTATCCTCTGTTCGCCCCGCTGGATGGTCGCACACGCTTGACAATCAAGCATACAAATATTGAAATAGATGAGCTTTAACGACTCTTATCGGATGCCTGGAAGAAATGACTTAACAAAACTACAAGAATATTTGGGGTCTCACATGAATCTTCCATACCTATATGTTGCTGTAAAAATATGTCAGTTTCTCATCTTTAAGCTGAATTTAAAATCTCTTAAGCGTCAGCTCAAACCTGAATTTGAACAGTGGTAGACATAACTGTATCACAGTGCTGATGATATTATAAATAGATGTATCTGATCATACTAATGATAGAAGTGGAGATTCTTATCAGACAGACAGTAAGAAAGAGAACCTAAAGTGAAACCCAACTCTGAGTTAATATAAAAGTATTTATTTAAAAAAAAATAAAGTTTTGAAAAGCAGGGTTTTAATTTTCTACATTAATATATATCTGTGGACATGAAAGTGTGAACACATTCTGCATTTACATACATGCATGCACTTTAAAACGCACTTTGTGATAAGCATCTAATAAATATTTCCTGTACATATCATGTTGTCTTTGATTCTTATCTGACTTTTTCCTAACATCACATTACACTTCCCAAAATACTTCAGCATTTAAGAGAAGCAGATATTATCCCACCGACATATCAACTACAAATGTAAAGCTCTTTGAAAAAGTCTTTAGACAAACACGACGATCACTTTTGCCTCCTGCAATGCTGACTTTGTCTTTCAAGAGAACACATAACGTTGCATGACAAAGTGTAGCTTAAGTAGGATTTCCAAATACTGTAACATATCAAATCCTTGGTATAAAACACCAGCATGTTGTACATAAAGAAAGCTTAAATGTGTGTTGAAGTGTGTCAGGAGTCTCTCTTACAAGCCCAGGGTCCGTATGACTCACAGCTGGCGGCAAAAAGACTCCCACCTCCCCTCAGGTCTGCACAGTCCCTGTGATCAGTGTCCCACTGCACCGTCACCCTTTAGTACACACACACACACACACAAACACAACTGATAAGAGGGCAACATGTTAGCGTGCAAATAAATATGATCTGTATTTACATATTTAGAGTACGTGGTGATGATGTTAGACGGATACAATCAGTTGCATGTATGTGTATATCTATGTATATATGTATATACTTGTATATATTATTGTAATAAAAGCAAACTGAACTAAAATGTCATGAGGTATGTGTGTTATTATTGAAGAAAAAAACACAGATACACGTCAAAGATGTGTTTTCTATCAGTATCTAAAGAGCTGAAGTCTGTTTTTATTGCAACAAATATACACAACATGTGTAACACACATATACATATCTGGGGGTCATAGTCTTGGCTAAGCCTCACTCTGGCCCCAAAATCAGACTCAACATTAGCATGTTAACTAACTTCCCCAAACAAGTACCATGATATACACACATATGCAATACACCATGTAAGACACATCTCCACAAATGATGTAATACATAAAACAGGCACACACATGCTGACACACACACACAAACCAACATGCATACACGTACACACAATGTGCATTAAATTGGAAAATATGCAGAGGTAGGTGAGGGGGCAAAACAAGTAACGACAGTTACAGTAATAAAATTCAACAGACACAGTATGAAGAACAACGTATCTAATAATAATAATTAAATGGAATATTTACTTTACAAATATACAGCAGGCAGTTTTCCCTCAGTTTATAAGAAATTCAGAGCTACACCAGAACATTTATGATTCTCCTCTCGCTCTCCAAAACAAATGCATGCGGTTATTGCCGGTTGCAGTTGAGATTTTACAAATGAAGCCGAAAGCTGCAGCCGGAATTTTACGACACCAGGCTGTGGGTGTCATACCACTTCGACCAAAAGGGGCGCTATAATCAACGAAAACTGAAAGTTACGCACAGCTGCTTTAATTTTAGTTATCACTCAATCACATTTTCTTTTGCTCTGAACTCTTGAGCTGATGTAGCACGTATATTTCCCCGGTGTTGGAGCAGTAAATATTTATCTTATCTTATATTTTCTTTTAAGAAAATTCCTCTGGAAATCAGTGCTTATAAATTCAACAAATTCCTGACAAATAAGCTTCTCTTGTTTTTCTTATAATGACATAGGTCTTTCCATAGCACTTCTTCAAGAAATTTAATCAATTACAAACCGATAAAATAAAGTATTACCTTTTTTTTTTAAATATTATTTTTCTGATTTGAATGCTGCTAAAATGCTGAAATCCCCCCTTTGGATAAAAGAAAAAATAAAAAAATAAAAATAATAATAAATAAAATTTTCTCGCTCCTTATGAGTTTATCAAAAAAAAAATACAGCTAATGCTTCTTAACAAATATTGTTGGTTGTATTTACCAAAAAAAAAATATATATATATACACACACACACACACACACACATATATATATATATATATATATATATATATATATATATATATATATATATCTAACATGAGATACATGCATATTTTACAATATTATAGATAACAGGTTCACAAATAATTTTCTATATTTATTGATCCCTTGCTGAATTAAACAGGCACATTTTGTTTCCTCACTCCTCAGTTTGCGCTGTGTTTGTAATTTAAATCTGGTTTTAGTGGATTCAGTAGGGAAAAAAGTAATTTAATACTTCACTTACAGTATCTCACTGTGAGGAATTTTCTCAAAGCTCTACAAATAAATCAGTGGCATCAGTATTCTCCATTCTTTCAAGCTCTCTGTATTTTCAAAAGGAAATTAAAGACCTATTTTATTAATCTGGCTTTTAATTTGGAGTAATGTTAGTTTTCAAGTTTTAATAATTGGTTTACATTATTTCATATTTTTCTGTTGACATTTAGTTATTGATTTTTAACATTTTATTGTTTTGTTGTTGTGATTTTTAGTGTTTTAAAAATGTATTTATTTATTTATTTTTTGTCTGAGTAGTTTTAATCTAGCCATGTGTAGCCATTTAGGCTGCCTGTTTGTATAGAAGGTGCTATATAAATAAATAAAGTTTGAAGTTCTGCAGTTTCCACAGATGCTGATACAGAATATTCTCCTTTCTATCTTCCCTGTCACCTTTGTTCTCAGATGTTCAACATTTCTATAATTCAAAAACCTTCATCCTGTTAACTGTGTGTAGATCTGGACTCACGGCATGTAGTGCTGGATGTCCGTCCCGTCCGTCCACAGCCACCGACCCTCCTGCTTGGTGTCTGTCAGTCCCACCCACAGGAAGGGGAACCGAGGGAACTTTTCCATCACACCTTGGATAAACTCCTGAGGAGGAAGTGACATATTTAGAGGACACTGATGCCACCTGATGTTTTCTGTCTGGTTACATGCTCTGACACTGTGCAAAGTTACCATCTCTGCAGAGTCTTTGATCACAGCCAGGCTGCTGTTGTGCTGCAGGCAGAACTCTGCGCTCTCGTTCCACTTACGATCGTCCTGAAGCCCCACTGAAAAGAAGTAGCAGTGACTCCTCCACCACAGCCAGCCGTCTGGACACAACCTGCACCTGGAGTCTACGCACAGCAGGAACACACACACACACACACACACACACACACACACAAAAACATAATAACCAGAAACGACACATCAACTTCATTTCCATCTTTTAGAGAACCCAAAGTGTGTGTGTGAGACTGTAAACAGACAGTTTGAGATGTAATGTGCAGCATGTCAGATGTTTGTATCAGAGAGGAAAGTGTGAATCACCTCGAGTGACGGTGTGGAGCATCAGGTCCACATCATGGCGCTCTTTTTGGCACTGCTGCAGTTGCTCCATCATTAGCTCCTCTGCAGAAGATGTAGAGGTCTGATCCACTTCTGGTGCTCCCCTCAATGCGGCTGACAAAACAAAGTTTGGCAAATGAACGTGAGAAACTTAGTAACTTGATGTGGGTTTGTCTTTATCAGCGTACGTTTGATGATAAAGAAAATAGTGCATGCTCTGCTGCTACAGCACAGACCGTACTATGTTTGTCTGTCTGTCATTGTACCCTGTTACTGCACGCTGTATGGATGAATAACTGAGTGGACTTATGTGTCGGCCTCCCCCCCACCCCTAACCTACAAAATGTCACTCAAATGAACACACACTGAGCAGAAAGACACACAAAATGACTAAAAACAGGTCAACCAAAAAAGACACAAAATAACCTAAAAGAGACAGAAATGTCTACAAAGAGACACAAAACAACCAAAAAAGATCCAAATTACTTCAAAGCTGCACAAAGTGACTAAAAAGAGACACAAATTAACCAAAAACAGATACAAATAACTTAAAAGACACACAAAATAACTTCAAAGAGACACAAAATGACTACAGAGACACAAAATAACGAAAAAACATATACAAAATAACTTCAGAGACACAAAATGACTACAAGGAGACACAAAAAAACAACAACAAAAAAGATACAAAATAATTTCTAAGAAACACAAAATGACTACAAGAGACAGAAAATAACCAAAAACAGATACAAAATAACTTCAGAGACACAAAATGACAACAAAGAGACACAAAACAACCAAAAAAAGATACAAATAACTTAGAAGACACACAAAATAACCAAAAAAGACACAAAATAACCAAAAACAGATACAAAATAACTTCAGACACAAAATGAAAACAAAGACACAAAACAACCAAAAAAAGATACAAATAACTTAAAAGACACACAAAATAACTTCAAAGAGACACAAAGTGATGTCAAAGAGACACAAAACAATTTAAAAAAAACTTAAAAGACACACAAAGTGACTACAAAGAGACACAAAATAATCCAAAAAAGGATGCAAAATAACTTCAAAGACACACAAAATAACCAAAAAAAGATACAAATAACTTCAAAGAGACACAAAATAACCAAAAAAAGATACAAAATAACTTCAAAGACACACGAAATGACTACAAAGAGATGCAAAGCAACTGCAAAGAGACACAAAATAACCCAAAAAAAGGATCCATCATCAAAGTCTGCCTCCCAACTATCTCCCCACTCACCACTACCATCATTAATTCCTCCCTCACCTCTGGCTCTATCCCGAAATCCCTGAAACTGGCCGCTGTCACCCCCATCCTCAAAAAACCCGGCCCGGACCCTGACGTCATCTCAAATTTCCGTCCCATCTCGAACCCTCCATTTCTGTCAAAAATTCTGGAACGTGTTGTCGCCTCCCAAATCAAAACCCACCTCCGCTCTCATGAACTATATGAACCATTTCAATCCGGATTCCGCCCTCAACACAGTACTGAAACCGCCCTCCTCAAAATCACTAACGACCTCCTCCTCTCTGCCGACTCTGGCCACCTCAACATACTCATCCTCCTCTACCTCACTGCTGCCTTTGACACCATCAACCACACTACTCTGCTGTCCCGCCTACAAACTTCCCTCAACATCACTGGCTCTGCTCTCTCCTGGCTCAAATCATACCTCACCGACAGACATCAGTTCATCCACGTCAACAACTGCACCTATGCCACCGCCCCCCTGCTTCAAGGTGTCCCTCAGGGCTCAGTGCTTGGTCCTCTCCTCTTCATCATCTACCTACTCCCCCTTGGTTCCATCATCCGTCGTCATGGTCTCCATTTCCACTGCTACGCTGACGACATCCAAATCTACATCTCCACAAAATCCATCACCCCGGCCACCCACTCTACCCTCACCAACTGTCTGACTGAACTCCAATCATGGCTGCAAGCCAGCTTCCTCAAACTCAACTGTGACAAATCTGAAATAATACTCATCGGCCCAAAATCCTTCTCTACAGCAACACAAAACTTCACCCTCAGCATTGACAACACCACCCTCTCTCCCTCCCCATTCATCCATAACCTTGGTATCATCTTCGACAATAACCTCTCATTTGAACATCACATTAGCCGCCTCACCCAAACTGCCTTCTTTCACCTTAGAAATATTGCCCGTCTCCGTCCATTGCTCTCCTTCTCTGCCGCTGAAACTCTCATCCATGCTTTCATCACCTCAAGACTGGACTACTGCAACAGCATCCTCTACGGCTCATCATCCAAAGTCCTCAACAAACTTCAGTACATCCAAAACTCTGCCGCCCGCCTCCTCATCCACACCAGCTCCCGTGAACATATAATCCCTGTCCTGCAAAACCTTCACTGGCTCCCTGTCCCGTACAGAATCAATTTCAAGATCCTCCTCCTCACCCACAAAACCCTCCACAGCCAGGCCCCCTCCTACCTCACGGACATGCTCCACCACCACGCTCCCTCCCACAACCTTCGATCATCCGACAAAAACCTCCTCTCACCCCCACACAGGACCAAGCACTGAACCTGGGGTGACAGAGCCTTCTCCATAGCCGCCCCCTCCCTCTGGAACACCCTCCCTATACACATCCGTGACTGTCCAAATCCATCCACCTTCAAATCACTCCTCAAAACCCACCTTTTCAAATCCGCCTTTAACCTTTAACATTAGCTTTTTGTTCTCGGTTCCTCATGTGCCCTCCTTTTCTTTGTTTTGCACTATGCTTTTGCACCTTGTTGTTTTATATTGTCCTTGTCTTCTGTTTATGTCTTTGCACTTACATGTATGTACTTCTTTTCTTTGGTTTTAAATGTAAAGCGTCTTTGAGAGCTGTAAAAGCGCTGTATAAATAAAATGTATTATTATTATTATTATACAAAATAACTTCAAAGACACACAAAATAACCAAAAAAAGATACAAATAACTTCAAAGACACACGAAATGACTACAAAGAGATGCAAAGCAACTGCAAAGAGACACAAAACAACCAAAAAAGATACAAAATAACTCAAAGACACAGGAAATGGCTACAAAGAGATGCAAAGGAACTGCAAACAGACAAAAAAAAACAACAACAAAAAAGATGCAAAACCACCACAGAGTCAGTGTGTCTTGCTCCTATGTAGAAGTGTGGGGATCTTTTACATGTCTGTGCCCAGGGGCCCATCGTCTCATAATTCGCCCATGATATGTTGTTGTATGTACTGTTGTCTAATATGCACAATGCTGTGGTGAGAAATCTGAAACCCCCCTTTGTTTTATTCTAAGAAAAGACAGTGAGTAACATCAAGACACTTAGAAGAAGAAGTTATGTTTAGGAGTGTAAGTGTCAGCAGAGGAAATACTGCTAACCCTTGGCATCAGTATGTTGTGATGATGTATGTGTCAGATAAAAACATAAATAAAACGTATCATTTTTTATTCATACTCACCAAATAGCACCAAACACAAAAGAAGTCCCATGACCAGGATTATTGTTGCCATAGCAACAGCCACACGAGCTGTCAGTCGACAAGTTTGACAGCATCCTGCATCTGTGGTCATCAAAACAGAAGTAAACAATCAGAATTGCATCGATGCACTGAGACACTTTTCTAAAATGATCCTTTTCAGGATAACCATGACCTTTTATTGAGAACGTTTATTATCAAACATCGAATTTTTCAATCTTCTAAATGTAAAGGGTGTTGCTGATGTTTAACTTGCTTATGAATGGTATGTGCATGCACAGTTTCCCCTTTTGACCTCTGACACCCATTAAGATAAAACTGTGACACTTTCACAGAAAAGTAAAACTTAACCCGAATTTTGAAACCAGAAAAAAAAACTGCAGCTTTGCTTGTTATTGTTCAGCCTGGAACTCTGACCTCAGGTGTGGTATCTGACAGGTATAAAGGTAAGTGTCTTTAACTTACCTGCAGCTGTTTCCCTCTTTGCATCCTCCTCCTGGTGCCTCAGATCCATGCAGCTGTTCGATGCTCCTTCTCCTCTCACGTCAACTGCTTCACATGCTTGTTGACTTAACCTTCGCACAATAAGCTGAATGAAAGGTGCCGCCCCTTCCTCATACCACAGCCGTCCTCTTCAACTCAGTAGCTCGAAAGGAGAGCCCTAAATTACATTTTGGCGTGTAACAGAGGAAGTTGGCAGGGTGTACCGACAGCTTATATATGTAGTAAGTGTTTCTCACAGCACCGTCTCAGAGCCTGGAGGCGTTAAATGTGCAGATATGAAGCCTGGACCTGACATAACCGCTTTATCTCTGTAACACTTAAAAAAACCCACTGTGTTCATCTGCTGACCTAAGCTCATCTATCTGCTGCTTATCTACTGATTATCTTCGTACTATCAAACAGAGCCATCAGGTGAAGGTGTGTCTCACTTTGGCCTTTAATCACGTTTGTAACTTAACAACAGAGGGGTGTGACTTTTTCTTTTTCATCACTGTTCAAACCCCCTTTCCTCCCACTGTTCTCCTTTATCCAGTCTTAAAATATAAGATTGAGGCTAACCGAGGGTAAGAGTTCATCATGCTACTTGTAATCTTTTTATTCATCTTTTTTGGGGGGGAATAGGGGGAAAAAATGGACAGAGGTAGAAAAATAAATCTTTCTTATTTGTGTTAAATGAATACCCCCCACCCAAACTACGAAAAAACATTCTACGGGAAATAAAATACTGTGTGTATGAATATTTAAAAAAATAAAAGTAATAATACAAATAATTCTGAATAAATAGATAAAGGGAAAAATTAAATAAATAAAAATAAGAATTGAATACTTTATATAATTTTTTTTTAAAAAAAAATGGGACGGGGGAATTGTCAGATGTTAAAATAGTGTATGAAAAAAATTAGTGTATGAAAATAAAATTAGTGTATGAATAAAATTAGTGTATGAAAAAAAATTAGTGTATGAAAAAACACTGTATGAAAAAAAAAAAATTGGCAGATCTGCCTTTCACTGAGAATCTTACCTTTTCTAACTTCACATGTAACAGCTGTACACCCCGAGGAAATGCAACATGTAGACTTTCATCTGGAAATTAAAGCTTCAGTGTGTTCAGGATTTAGGGGGATGTATTGGCAGCTATGGATGATACTAAACATATTTTCTTTAATGTATGATCACCTGAAAATAAGATTCGTAGCGTTTTTGTTACCTTAGAATGAGCTGTTTCTATCTACATAGGGAGCTGGTCCTCGTCTACAGAGATCACCATGTTGCATTGCCATGTTTCTACAGTAGCCCAGACTGGACAAACAAAACACTGGCTTTACATAGGAGCATTCGTGCTTTCATATCAGTTTGTCTGTTTGTTTTGGAGAGGAAGAGACCTCTGTGGATAACTCGGTTTCTGGTGAAAACCTGCTGAACATGTGCATCTTAAGTTATCAGAGGAAAAAGGTGAGCACACATTAGGAGGTGCTGGGCTTGCGGCCCGTATCCATCGAGCTGAACAGTGTCAGAGAAACACTGATTTGTAACGTGACACTGCTTTGTTCAGTGTTTTTACTGGTTTTAATCACTTAATCCTTTTGTTTAATAGAGGAGGAGACCTCTGCGGATAATTCGGCTCCTGGTAAAAACCTCCTGAGGAGTGAACACTGAGGGAATTCTAACGCTTACAGGACAAGTTTCAGCTGGTTGCAATCTGCAATCTTCACTGCTAGATGCCACTAAATCCCACACACTGTTCCTTTAAATAAAAGTCAAACAGAAGAAAAAGGAGGCGTGCACACCACTATTATTTATCTTAGTTAATTTATTGGCTTTATGGTCATTGTAAATGTTGTCTTGTTTTAAAAAAGCAGTAAAACTGGAGTAAACAGTACTCAAATATTATCAGTGTAATGTACATCAGAGACATGTGTGAACACATGACGTGGTGGTGGGCACGAAATGTGTTAAACTTACATTCTGGCAACATAAAGACAATTCCAATGCAAAGGTAGTGTGGATCTTTTGTCAGGGTGGACACACAAATTAAGTATAAAGAGCTAGAGAGGCAGACCAAGGGTCAAACAAACCTGGACTGTCAACTGGAAGACTGCTGTTTGTATCCCGTATGAAACCAAAAGTCAACTTGGTTGCAGGACTTTACATAACTGTGCAAAGCACACGTTTGTCTCTTGCTGTACATCCCCTGCATAGATGTTTTATCTGAAACTACAATTGTGTCCGAAACTTAACTGAGTATTTTTGTTCTCTAAATCTAACTAAGTGTTTCTCTTTCCCTTAAGTTAACCAAACTAAGACCGTTCGTAATAGACTTTGCGTAGGCTCTGTTTTCATGTTGCCAGCACGTAATGTTAAAACATTTTGTTCCCACCACCACGTAATGTGTTCTTAAGAGGTTGCATCCAAGTATTTCTGTAGACTGCGTTGCATAGTATCGTACCATCTCTTCAAATCAGACTTTAACAAAGGTCGCTGTGATGTGGTCAGCTTGAAAACTTTATTGTGCACTGGACCATGATAAATAAGATCAATATTCACGTAAGAAATCATCTCCCAAAAACGCTAGACAACAAAAAAGTTTTTATTTATTTAGGGGGTAACAACATCAGACACATATTAAGAAGTCCGTTTCTGCCATGAAAAACAATGGATAAGGAGTTAAACGTGAAAATTAAAATTCTCATGATTTAACCTAGTAAGTGAACATTTTCATGATTTTGTCTGTTGCTCATAATTTGTTCTTACTTTGAGTCACTAATTTATAATTTTGACCTCGTGAGAATTTTTTTTTTTTTACCACAGATGTTGATTTAATGTTTATCTTTTTTATTTCATGGTGAAAAAGGGCCACACACACAAAACAACATCCAGAAAAAGAAATATAACAAAATACAAATAAGAGGAAAGCAACAAAAGCATAAAATAGATTTGTGTTATTGTATCGTATTTCTAACAAATTCTAAATAGAGCAAACACACATTTTTACAATCGTACCTATCACACAAGACAAACTTATAATGTCTTGTTTCTTTTGACTAAATGTGACACACTGTGGATTAATATGTGATTTCCTCAGGAGCAGAGCTGAGCAAAAACAATAAACTGAGTACAGAAAATATCTCTGTCTAATATACCTTCACCACAACAGATTAACTTCAGTTTTCAGTTCTCCTCGAGTTCCCAGAAAATGTTGTCCCCCAGCAGGTTGTTGAAATGTGCTTTCAACTGCAACAAAACACGCAAACACAAGCTGCTTATCAGACAAACTCCAAATAATTACCTTGCTTGTAGTTTGTTTTAGTTAGAGGAGAGAGCTGCTTATTGAGTTTACCTACCAAACCCTGTTTTTGTTTTCCTGCATGTGGTGATTGACATACCTGCTCAAACACGCTTGTCCTTGTGGTGTTGTTGTCACAGAGGAGAATCTCAGCCGAAGAGCACAACATAGACAGACCGATTTCCCTTTTGTCCGGCTCTGGGGAACAAACAGAAACTGTGAGATGTGTAAAGAGGAGGTGGGACAAAGAAACAAAGTCTCACTGATGCTGTAAAATTTGCATGTGTTAGAGTACACCCAAGATTAGTGTCACAAATTCTGTACCTGACCCTGACCTGTCTTGAGATACTTGAGTTTCCTTAAATACACCAAAAATTGATTTTCCTCGAGACCGTTTCAAGTCTTTGCCACTTTATTTTCTGCACACAAAAACTGACGGCGCATGTGAAAAGAAAAAAACAGAAAAACTCTAGAAACATGCAAACAACCAGTATGGTCTTTTAGGTCTCTCACCTGTACAGTTTGACACAGTCACTGGCTCACTACTCTCTTCAGGTGTTGTAATTGTTCTTACTTCAAAGTCGTACTTGGTCCCTGATATTAAGCCTTCAGAAGTGTGGGAAGTCTTGTTGTACAAAGTCTCGACCTTGCTGTAGTTCCAGAAGCTGGAGTTTATTTTGACAGAGTACGTGGCTTTTGATATGTTGACAGGGGCCTTCCACTGGAAGGTGATCTGGTTTTTCGAGGTGTCAGTGACTATAAGATCAGTAGGTGGTGAAGGCTCTGAAAAAACAAAGAGACAGTGATTTATCATATTATTTTGCAGTTGAAGTATTTTCATTACAAGTGTTTAATATATTTGATCAACTAATAAAGTAAGAACATATCGGCAGATTTTAAAATTATAATCCCTGAGATTTTCATGAAATCAAACCCTATTTGTGGCTGACATTTTTTCAGCAACAGCCATTTGATGGCATTCTGTAATTAACTCTCTGTATAGCTGTATTCATTGTCTGTGGCAGAGTCAGCCACCGACCGCAGAGTCCAATTGCTTTCACATGCAAGAAGCATCACAGTAAACGAGGCAGTACGCAATCCAGAGTTACTGTTCTCAGTGTTACCTCAGTGTTATCTGCCTCACTGTTCCCTTAATTAAATCACACTTGCTGTTACCAGCAGTCACCACCGGTGGCGCCAAATCAACATACAAAAGGATAAAATACCTGGCACTGTCCAACTTTTCTCAAAGGAAACCCAAAAAAGAACAGAACCAAGCGAGTTAAGTTAAATACAGGTACATCATGCAGTGGTAATGCAGCAAAAGTGACTCACTGGTGAATTTGGAGTCTGCCACTGGTGAGCTTTTGATATGTCCACTAATGGCGTAGACGATCACGGTGTAATTGGCTGCATTCATCAGTCCGTCAAAGTGCTTCATCAATTCTGTTACACTGTTCGCTGTAGTTACAAGTGTGCCATCCAGCTGGAGCTTGACAGTGTAAGATGAAGGGTTACCTTCAGATGGATCCCACTTGGCAGTGAGGGAGTTATATGTTGAGGTCAAAACCAGGTTTGAAATTGGTCCAGGAGCTAAGGAGGAGTCACAAAGTCAGATTAGTGACATTGAACACAGCGGGACAGAGTTTTGTTCTGTTTTTGTAAATGATGGTTTTCTCTAACAACCGACACATAGCAGTCAACTGGAGTTACCAGTGTAGTTGACGACAGTCGTGGTGTCTCCCTCCAGATTCATGCCATCGGTCAGTGCTGATACCCTGAGGGTTATCTTGGTGCCCATCGGCAGCCCTATTACCTTCTTTTCCGGTGTTTCCTCAGTTTCATTATAGAATACGCTGTTTGGAGGAGACAGTTATTTGGATCATTCTGGCGCTGGCAGAGAAGACTGTGCATCTCCAGAGTGACAAGATACCACCAGTTTATTACAGCTTGGGGTTTTTGTAGTTTGGGAAATCACTTCTATTCCTTTGCAGCAACATCGCTATAATTCAGACAATTCAGAAGTCTGACAGTCTAAGAAACATTTATGTAATACAACACTATTTATATAATTTCCTGGTTTAACTTTACCAACTGTACGTATAAATGCAGTGAGGGACTGCTGACAATGCTCACCTTCAGTTGAACCATAAGATAAAGTAATTTAGATTATTTCAGGCCAAAGCAAAGAAAGGCAGCTTTCCTCATATAGCACATTTCATTCTGAAGTTAAAGTTACTAGATTATCAAAATTAAGAGAACAAATTTAGTCATTAGGATTTATCCTCTGGGCACCAGGGATGACAGACCCGCTTTACACCTTGCATTAAATTTGTTTTTTAGGTGATCGAATTTCCAACGGTTCTGAATGCAGCGACATTCAGCATTGTCTGTGGCCGTGCCATTTGGTAACTGCATGTAATCAGGTCAAATCATATGTAGAAACGATTTTAATGCAAGGTAGAAGTGCTGCCATCTCTGAAGCCAGTGGCTGAATATAGCTGAATATAAAAGTGAATAAAGCAAATAAATTCTGGACTATTTGTCTACAAATACATACTGATTACTGTCATTCAAAGCCACCACTCTGTAACCCGTGACTTCTCCCTCAGGTGGGTCCCATTTTAGTTGCAGTGAGTTCATGGTATTATTTGACACTGTCAGATTGGACACTTTCCCAGGCTCTGAAAGAGACAACACACAAGCACACACACAACATCACTTTGTGTACTGACAGCCAGCCTGATAACGTTCTCACTGGCGTCACTGTTCAGGTGAGATGCAGCTCTAATTTGCCTTTGCTGATTTGAATTTTATACTGTGTGAGCCAAATAACCAGCTGTAAACTTTTTTCCTAACCCCAAACAAGCTTTTTGCTTTCACTGGTCTCATTCATACAGTGTGCTTCCTGTTATTCAAACAAATACAAATGAAAGAGTCTGTAGAGGAAAGTTCAGAAGTTGTAACACACAGCTCACTTTGTGATATAAACTTACTGGTGTATATATTGATGCTGGTTTCTTCGCTCCATGTGGATCCGTCCAGGACTCCTGAGATGACGGTGAATATGTAACGAGTTCCAGGTGTCAACTTGTCGACTCTTTGGCTCTCTGTTTTACTTTTTTCCCAGTCAGTACCCTGGACTTTAATAAGATAGAAATCCACGTTTCCAGCTGGTCTGTTCCAGCTCAGGTGGACAAAGGTTTCTGTCACATCGGTGGCCGTGAGGTTTGAGACTTTGTCTGGTGCTGAAAAACAAAAAGATATAAACAGGGTAACAAGTGTTTGCGTTCTAACTAGGGCTCATTATTTTTTTAATCTGTGTATTAATTTATTGAGTCATATTTGAAAATGTAAGGTGAGGATGATAATAGTCTTAATGGAAGTTGGATTATGAAAACTCTTCTGAAAAAACAAATATTATTATAATAATATAATAATTATAATTGTAAATGAATCTACATAAAGTATTATTTAAATGCAGTCACATTTCACAGACGGAGACAAACTCACTGGTGTAGAAGAGGAGCTCCTGCGGGTTGAGGTCTCTCCCACACTTCACAGGGAACACCTGGACTGAGTAGCCAGTGCCTCCTGTCAAGTTGACGGGTTTATAGGTCAAATTTTTAGTCTGGATTTCTGTTTTGAGGGTTTTGTTCACTCTGACCTCTACGCGGTAATGGCTGATGTCACCAGGCCCGGGTTCCCATGTGAGAACGGCGCTGTCGGAAGTCCTGTCGGTCATGGTGACTTCACCAAAGAAACGATCTGCGGTTGGAAATAAGATGAAGACTGTCAGTGTGCAAAGAGGCTCAGATGTCCAGAAAGGTAACACACACAGAAAAGGGGTGATGGTGCAAAAATGGGCTGTATGGCTGCATATTAGACTTTACACAAGTCCCTCCAGGATGTTGCAATGTTGAGATTGCAACAATTACATGAAGTAAGCCAGTCACTTTGAATTCTGCATGACCTTGTCATTAGAGATGCGCGCAATTGGACGTTTGAATGATTAAACGTCCGCCCCAT
This sequence comes from Epinephelus lanceolatus, assembly GCF_041903045.1. Taxonomy (NCBI): domain Eukaryota; kingdom Metazoa; phylum Chordata; class Actinopteri; order Perciformes; family Serranidae; genus Epinephelus; species Epinephelus lanceolatus. The sequence goes on from NC_135755.1 coordinate 20,996,687, forward strand.
CACTAGTCAGCACCAGAAATATTAGTCGGTTAAACCAATTACTGTTTATTCATGTAAAAGGCTGCTTATCTGTCATGCAACTGCCCACCACTAGCAGGTGCTACAGACACCTACTAGTGGTCAGACAGCAGTCCCCCTCCCCGCAGTAATGCTCGAGTAGACTGGAGCTTTAAAACAGCACAGTGGGAAATAAGAGAGGTCCTCTTGCAAAACCAGCGCAGTTTGGCAGTACTTTGATCTAGAAAACGAATTCAGCAGCGATTTATCTTTTTCGAGATGTTATATTATTTGTTAACGTTAAGTGAGTTGTTGTCACGGCGCAAAAGTACGGGTTACGGCATCAAACACAAAACTTTATTTCTATTAATTTTCCCAAATTAAAATAATATTTGATTAGAAAGTTTCTGTTTCAATGCAGGTGCCACCTTACAGTCACACAACACAAATCATCTGTAGTATTTATTTTCGACAGCGTGAGTACTAAAATAAAGGTGCGACAACAAAGGGTCTCCAAATGAGTCCTACCTTCATAACATAGATAAGGCAGAAGCTCCCAGCAGTTCTTTTCAACCCAAGCCCCGAAGCTGAGCATGGCCACACAAGAGTCTTCGATGAAGTTTGTATCGCTCTCAGAGACATCCAGAATCGGCACACATCCTGCCTCTGCTGGCGGCTGTGTGGTCATCGTGGGCGCAGCTGTGATGGGCGTGATGTTTTGGGTGGTGGATTCCCCAAATCCAGTAGAGTCTGTCACAGTTTGGGTGGATTGCCCAAATCCAGTAGAGTCTGTCACAGTTTGGGTGGATTCCCCAAATCCAGTAGAGTCTGTCACTGTTTGGGTGGATTCCCCAAATCCAGTAGAGTCTGTCACAGTTTGATCTGTGAAGTTGCTCATGTTTGTTGTGTTTCCAGTTGTTTCTTCTGCGAGTCCAGTCGAGCTTGTCGCATCCTGGGATGTTCCTTGGCAGGTGCAGCAGTATCTTTTTGGTAAGGAGGATCTGAACACGGGCCAACCGGGGTACCAGTTCTGGAAGAGGAGGGGATCCCCGTTGGCCCAGCGGGACCAGGGCATACTGGAGTTGCTGGTGGAGTTGTAGTCTAAGTTCTTGCGGAGGCCGATCCAGCAGTCAGAGGTGATGTTTTGTTCCTTGGCAATGGTTTGGATGTTTTCAGGAGTCAGTGTCGCCAGATCTTGGTAACAGACCTGACAGGACGTGAAAGGCCACAGTCAATCTTTTACAGTAGATGTTGTACAGGCCGAGCTTTTCATACTAAGAAGATGTGATCTGAATTTGATGCGGGTCATGTAAACAACATATTCTGTTGAACAGTCCCGATTAGGAATTTTCCAAATGCAGCATTTGCAGAATAAGACATGTGGGACAGACTGCTATTATTTGGGTTTCAATAGTAGTCTTTGGACATGTATACAGTGCATTTGGGGGTTTCTATTGCATGTTTGCGACATGCGGCCTCGTGCCTGTTTTCGGTCAGCTCTGTGCGTTGTCATGGATACATTGGACACAAATCAACTCGCCAAGTTTCCAAGGCTGTGCGGTAGAGATGCATGCCCAAAAAGAAAAGCCCACATTTCTGGTCAGAAGGAGAAACACACCTAACTTGACTTGGATATGAAAAGGGTTTTGGATTTGCGCACATACGGCAGCGCTGATCTTTTCAAGACGGTGGTTGAAAGAAAGAAAGCGGGAGACTGTGTTCGCCACTGGTGGGAAAACTTAGCCAAAAATCCTTGCACAAGGGACAGTCATTCCACCTACCCATATTTTAATGTGATAAACATGTTAGTGCACGTTAATCTGAGTATTCACAGCTGCATTTGAACAGCAATATGAGCAGAATATTCATTTTCATTAGCCATGTTAACAGCTTAGAAGAAATATTGTCTATTTTTTCTGAATATAAACTGAATATTTTGTGCATGTAAACACAGTCCGTTCTTTAACAAAATTGGAAATAGCCGAACAAGAGCTGCAACAATTTGTCCACTTATCAATCCGTGTATCGACAGAAAAATCATCAACAACTATTTTGATAAATGATTAACCGTTAAAATAATTTTTATGGACAAATAATAATAACTGTATAATTTAATGCAGCCTCATACACACGTGCCCTGCTAATTAAAAACAACAACTTTCACAGTTGTGCCTCACATCTTTTAGCCTATTTCTGCACATACGGACGAGGTTGGTGTACCTGGCAGTGGTTCCTGGCCTGCTCCCAGGTGAGATTTCCCGAGTGAAAGAAGTAGTCTTGTTTTGCAGCGCTGCACGTCAACACCAAAGCTGAAGGAGCACACAGAAAGGAGATGAGCTGTTTGTGTTGACACAGGTTTTTTAAAGTCGGGAGGAACTGATATGATCTGACAGACGGGACAAAAGCAAAGCATAATGATTTTCTCTTTAAATTGATTATTTTGTCCAACCTACTGACTCAACAGTGTCTACAGGTTAAATATAATGCTTTATTTTGAATTTAATGCTTTTCAAGACCTGTTTAAGACACCGTGTAACCAATTTCAGGACAGATTTTTGGACAAATTATGTTTTACCTATTTAAGCATCGCAGGTAAGAACTGCAGGTAAATCGTATACGTGTGGTCTCGTGCAGAGAAAAGGGTTATGTAGGAATATGGTTATTAGAGCGAGTGAAGTCAATCTGCATTTTGCCAACAGGTAAGTGCAAGTATGAAGTAAAATTACAGTATTATATTCTTAATTTTCTGTCAGTTGATTAATCGACTAATCATTTCAGCTGTAACTGGTGACTAAAGCTGTCAGATAATTGTATTGCAGTAAAAAGTACAATACTACGTATGAAGTGGCAGTGAAGAAAATACAGGGTGTCTGCAGGTATGAACAAATTAAGACTTTAAAGACTTTTTAATACCACTTTAAATTAAACACGAAACTTGTGATGGAAATACACACCCAAAGTTAATTATACTCTTTCCAAGTGAACAAATGACCAGTAAGGTAAAATGACACAGAGGATACTTTCTGTGCTTACGGCTATAGGCACAGAAAAAATAAGCTTATGAGCAGGCTGGCGAGCGCAGCCTTAGTTTCATGAGGAAGACTCATTGTGTGATCCAAGTATGTAGAGGGGGCGAAAATGGGTGCACTGAGCGCATACAGGTGTTGTGTCAAAGTCTGTTCCCCCATTGAATCATGTTTCCCTCCTGTTAAAAAGATGTTTCCTGAAGCATCAACACCAGAAATCCTCACTGTGATGTGACTAAAAAATATTTACAACCAATTTACTCTGAATTTAAGACATTTTGATACTTTTTAAGGCCTTTTATTAATAAACATGCATAAATGACATTTTAAAGGCCCGTAATCACCCTGAAAATTCTAATAAAAGCACAAATACTTAAAGGAGCTATATGTAAGAAATCTAAAGCAAATAGTTGTAAAATCCTCCTAATATGTCACAGAGACTAAGGAATAATGTTCATATAACATACTGATCTCACCGACAAAACTATAGTACAGCCAGAATATTTGCATCTAAAAAATTTTTTTTGCAGTCTGCAAATCATGTTTATGTTTTGAATTTGTGTTTTGGCCTGTTGCATCACCCACCGCCGTCTACCAGTCACGCAGTCAGTAGAGTCTCAGCATCAGTTACAGCTACAGCAGCACGGCAAGCAGCATTAGCAGTGTCCCTAGTACATTTGGCCACATTCTTACATACAGCACCTTTAAAATATGTACTTGAGTTACATTTTGTAAGTGTTATCTTTCTCAGAACTGGTGGTCATATTTCACCCTTTTTTGAGAATTGGGACAACTTATGTCCTGCCAAAAAACACTTAAAATTATAACTTATGAACACACTAAGTTTGTTTCCGGGGTTAAACATTAATTTTTAAGTGTTTATATTTAGGAAATAAGTATGATTCATAAAATAGGTTGATCTGCTTTCATCTATTAACTTCTAAACTTGCCCCGTGCCAGAAAACACACGTCCCAGACAAATAAATCACAAATTTAAACTATTAAAAAATGTGTTAAAAGCCTTCAAAATCTAAAACGAACTGTACGTACTGATAACATCGGTGTAAAAATGTTCTGCTACAACACAGTTATATCCAGAATGTATAATGGCATCCAAAAATCAAAACAAGACAGTACAATATATATATAAATATATATAAAGGAGAAGTGGGAAAAATAAGGAAAGGCAGTGATCTCGGTGGAGAGTTGGGAAAGAGTGTGTCGGCTACAATGGAGGTCAACAGGGTCAAACATATGGCGTGAGTTTTGTTGGAAGAACATAGTGAGATTTTTTATCACACCCATTCAGAAACTACATCAGGGTAATGGTGATTTTTGTTGGAGACCATGTGGCACTAGTGGAGCCAATCACTTTCATATTTTCTGGGACTGCCAGGTTATCAGAGAATTTTGGGAAGAAATCCATAAACATATAACAAATGTAATGGGGATGAATATTATCTTCAACTATGAATCAATGTATTTGGGAGATATCGGCTTTCACAATTGGAACAAGAATGATAAAAAATTGCTTTATGTACTACTGGCAGCTAGTAAAAAAACTATCACAAGAAAATGGCTTAAAGTAGAACCACCCACCATCGAGGAATGGATAGATATAGTACAAGAAATTTACATTATGGAAAAACTATCATTTTCCCTAAGAGTACAAACAGAAAAGTTTTATCGGATTTGGTCCAAATGGACTGAGTACACAAAACCTGTAAGATATGATTTCACTTGAGGCTATTTGTAATTTGTGACTATCCACTCTTCATTTAAAATACTTTTGTGTGTACCACTTGAATAAGTATTCTATTTAAGATTTTTTTTTTAATTTGTTTTCACTGTGTGAAACTGAGATGCCTCAGGAAGTGAGCTCCCCTGGTTCTGTTCACTGGATACAATACTTGAATGACTTTAAAATAACTTGGAAGAGCAGCATGGAAAAGACACTTGGACTTTCTGTAATCACCCCACCCAATTACCAAGGCGAATGGGGCGGATAAACCAAGGGAAAAGACATTTTAGGGATCTTGATTATCATGATTGCAATGTTGTAAATTAAACTGTAAATATTTTGCTTTTCCGAATAAAAAGAAAATTTCAAAAAAAAAAAAAGTTCTGCTACAATTATCCTGTTTTAAAATATATATTTTTGTGAAAATGTTGGCCCTTTAAAGATGTGTCACAGACTTCTGTCAACTCCATCACACATCGTTTAATCACAAAGAGTTATCTTCATCCTCAGGACTCCTGTCTCACTCCCTGGCTTCCTAAATGGTGGGAATGCTGCTGAAGTGGTGGACAAACTTTCTATTTTTTGACAAATTAATTTAATAATATTGCTATCAGTTGTGTCCCAACCCAACAGGTCAACTCTGTAGCCCTTCTAAATTAAAACAAAAAAAAATATTAATGGTTGTAAAAATTAGTATTTTGATTGGAATTAAATTAACTTAGCAACTAGGACTGCTATGAAATTAATAAATGTTACTTTTGTCAATTCTATAAGATGTCAACTATGTCAGAGTTTGCTTTCCTTTAACATTCTATCAAGATTTAGATTAGCTGATAATATCAATTAGCTGTAGCTCAATTTTTTTTTTTTCTGACTCTAAAATTACTGAACACAGAAAATAATACTCACCCCAAGAAATTAGGATGGAGACTTTACACTTGAGAGACAACTCCCCCATCTTGGATTCCTGTGGATCCTAGATTCAGGTCAGCTTCAGGAAATTTCAGCTACTGTGAAATGAAATTAAAGCAGACACCAGATAAAATACATTGAGATTAAATAAAGTCAGACTGATGCTGTCTCCCTACTCACCCAGGCTACAGATGCATCCTGCTTCACTGAACAGAAGGAAATGACCTCCCAGTATGAGAGACACTCACACAACACAAAACACACCTGTTCAGCAACATGGAAGATCAATAGGTCATTTAACTAGCAACAAAAGACTATTCAACACCTTCGGATGCTCCTGATTTGCATCCACGTTTTTCACTCATGCAAAGTACTAACGGGGGAAAAACGCAGATGATGTCATGCTTATGAGTGCAATAAGATGTTATGCTGTATAACAAAACACACCAACAACAGTTTGACGTTACATGTTTATTTTGGCATTAAGCATCAAGTTACAAAATGCAAATTAGTACAAAAAAAGCCATGAAAAAATAACGACAATGAAAAATATTGAAAGATAAAGCTCTTATACAAAACTAAGATCCCAAAATAATCTACACAGATACAGAAATAAAAATAAAGAATGCCTTTAAGTATACTTTCTTGGCAGTGTAAAAACAGAAAGTGGTTAACGTGGCTGACAGTGATTGGTCACATCAAACTGAAGTGCTGACTCAGTGATAAAACAGCATGATCTGTGGGTGAGAGGCCAAATATGACGTCATGAACTCATATCACATTCATCAAATTAGACAGGCAGTAGTTTTTTAAAATCTGAACTGAGTGGTTTGCACCTCATCACTATGTTAAAGGTGTTATTCTGGTTTTATTGTGCCCATGTTTGTACTGTTTTAAAAGTCTAAATTTTTGTCCAATTTCCCTGTATTTGTATGTGAAAATAACTCTTTTCCCTCCTCTCATTTTCCCTCTGCTGAATATAAAAGTTACTAATACTAAAAGGTGATTAGCTTGTGGGGTGATCCAGCCAGCCCCTCATCATCATCCCAAATCTACTGTTAATCTTCACAAAAATCATGACAGCATGTGTTCCCTGCAAGCAGAATCACCACCACTAAAGAGGCGGCGGCGACGACAGACAGATCCTTAAAAATAAAAAGGGCTAAATTGTATTTACAGCTCTTTGTGATGGAAAATAAAGTAAACGGAGTAAAAAAAAAAGCCTGTGCGCTCTTTAATCTGGCCTTTCGTTTGTTCCTGTGTGTCTAACTTGCATTTTTATGCCCAAGGACATCTAATCAGAGCCGGACTGAAACATTTGTGCCGATCGGACCACCTGACACAACACCCAGGAGGAGAGCCAGACAGGGTGTAAGTGACTGAAATTGCATGGGATGTGGTACAGTAATACAGCCACATTAATGGAGGTAAACATCCATTCAAGTCTTAGAAGTGTGACTTCAAACTCATGGCAGTGTCTCGTTTTATTATTATAATCCTTTGCAATGACATATGTGTCTTAACTGTGTAAAATCTGACCAAGCTACTACTTGAGTTCTTTTTAGCTCCAATAAAATCATAATTACTGTTCTGACAAAACATACAAAAACAAATGTTGATGACGAACACTCTTCAGTTTTCATCAGCTAATTCAGACTAACAATAATGCATCATAAATGACAGACATTTTTAAAAAGGAATCATTAAAACTCAAATGAAAATCCCTGCCAAGATTAACACTGATTAAATACAGTTCCTCCAAATTGTAAGTCCCACCCCGATATCCTGTTTCATGCGTGCGGGTGTTAGAGATCTCAAAGCCATTTTGCAGGACCTTTAAATGCAACGAGGTCACTGAGGAAGAGGCAGACCTGTTTACAGTGTGAACTGCTCTCTATCCGACCTTTATTCATTTGAGTACGGGGAAAAACAACAAGACACCGTACAGTACGTAGAGTACAGTAAATGGTCAGGCAGTACAGTTACTGAATCAAGTGTCGTGGCGTACTGAGGCAGGAGATGATTTGGGGGTTCCAATGACGAGTGAAAGCCTGACATTAACCCGATGGCTTGGAGGGAGAAAGACGGGACGTTTGTTCTCTTCTTAGTCGCTGTCGCTCCTCTCCCCTCTGTGCGGGAGTCGCTTTCCGCTGGAAGGCACAGCAAGCTCATGTTTCACAGACACCTTGGTCTTTGTTTTGCTGTGGAGAGAGAGCAGGATGAATCTAGTCAGTGTCAGAGATTACAGCAGATGTGACAGATTTGGTTTTATTTGAAATATTTTTAATGATGTAATAACCTTGGTTGACCTGTGGCAGGTGGGTTTAACTTAAAAATCACACACAGTGACTTCTAGTGGCAGGTGGTCTCTATTATTACACAGCAGTAGAGCTCAAGGTAAAATAAAGCTAAGGATGCTGCCTATGGACCATCTGAGAAGCACTGGAGCTGACCAAGTAAAAGACAGCAGTCAAGCTGTCACTCACATCTCATAGTCAAACCAGCTGCCGCTAGGGGTGGGCGATATATTGAATATACTTGATGTATTGTGGCTTGTTCCACATGGAATGTATAAATTGGCTATATTGCAAACATCAAGTATAAAGTAGTTAATTTTCACTTCTTAATTCACTATAAAAGTAAAGCGACTGTGAGTCACAAGAGAGACTACTCTGCTCATAGATTTCACTTCCTCCGTGGTTATGTCCTCAAAAGCAGTTCAACAACTAGAGAACTCTGGTCTTCTTCATATCTCACAACAAAAATATTTTTAGATGGCAGTCCCTGAAGCCAAATCTCATCACATGGGGATCTGTGACCTGATTTTGTTTAGTGGTCCTTCACACAAAAAAGGCTGAGAACCACCGGTCTCCAGGAAACACAAGTTACAAAATTTGTCCTCTGAAAGTAGTTCAGGTGGTTTTATTTTTCAGTTTGCACTTCTTACCTTTCTTTGTCAAGCAACTCCAGACCATCATTGATTTTCTTCAACATTTCGAAACGTTCGCGACCACGAACCTGCAGGGCAGATCAAAGGGGTATTAACCAAATAGCATGAAAAAAATGTGTAAAGATGTGCAGCTTCATGACAGCATGAATCTTTACATACATGCAGAACAAACACGTCCTTATCGTCCTCCTCTGCACTGGAGGTCGGCTTGGACTTCTTCACAGAAGTGGTGTCAGGAGCTGGAGCCGCAGCCGGGGCACTCTCTACAGAAACAAAGGTGAGGTTAGCAAGGGGACAGCAAGAAGGGGCGGAAACTGAAATATAAAATAATGCAGCAAAAACGTACTTCGTTTTTTGGTGTGTTTGGTGCCGTTCTGCGTCTTGGTGCTGTTTTCCTCTTCAGTTTTGCGATCCCTGCCTGGACACGCACAGACACGCACCTCAAAGCACCTTCGGCCCAAGACAAGTCCACTAGGAAGAAGATGAGCAGTAGTATGGGTCAAAATGTACAACAAATGAATCTGGGACATCCACAACACACGCATAACACAGGTAAAAATGCCAACCAACATGTCCAGTTACACTGTGGCAATCCCACTTCTCTATACGCCAAACTACCACCACCACCCTCACATCTGTTAAAAGAGAAACAAGACTTACTCTGGGGTCTCCAGGGTCAGGATTGTGAGGATCGGCCTTCTATTCATCCCCCCCATGCAGGAACTGTTGCACATGAAGCTCAGCAGGATGGTGGTTATCTCTGAGCCCAGCTGAAACAGGAAAAATAGAACATTTTTTATTCACTGCTACTTTAAGTGTTTATAATCAGGGGAAAAGGCAACCTTTTCTTCTGAACTCCTTATCGACACTTCAGGGTGTCCAAAACAGCCAATTTTTTGATTTGGGAAACATTCCTGAATAGTTGCAGAATTTCTGTACTTCATAGACATTGAATTTTCAAGCTAAAATCAGTGTTGTTTGCTCATATACTCACGTAGAAAATGCTTGAAGGTCACACATTAGGAAATATGATGGGATAAAAATAACTGCTGTAGAGTAGACACAGCAGACGTGTTCCCCCTCGGGACAGATCGAGTGGGGCAGTCGTACCTGCGGGGGCTCGTAGGGGACAGTCACACTCTGCCTCTTTGTGTGCGGATCCTCAAAATACTGAGCCCTCTGGCTGCCCTCCACTCTGATCAGATGGCTGCGGTGCTCGGCAGCTGAACAGGAAACAGATTAGAAAACATTAAAATCAGCTCAGATATATTAAGCCCATCAGATTCTTTGAGCAAAAGCAAAAAAAGAAATTTTCACTAAAACGTTTCCCTTACCGTCCTCATTCTGGTGATGTGGACATCTTCGGACCACGTCTGCAACATGTTCAGACTTCTTGTAAACTGCTGTGGCCCTCACAATAGCACCCACAGGAACGTCCTTCCTCACCAGGACTTCAATGGGGCTGGTCTTGGCTAGCTGGCAATACAGCTTGTTGAGCTGCTCGGAGTACTGAGAGAAAGAACAGGGAGAAAGCCCAACACGTTATTATCTGTGCACCCGTGGACCAATCACAGCCGGGATGGGGTGGGACATTACAATAAAGACTGACATGCTGCTGCAAAGTTTGGAAATGTTCAACTCCTTGTTACGCATGAATGGTTTTGATTATTGATAAGTTAGTACTTTGCATTAACAAAATAGAGACAATCCAACAGTACAGATCATTTCTCTTGTACAAGGATTTAATGAAAGAACAAAACCTTCTTCTCCTTGTGTCTGCCTCCTCCAAAGAGCAACACATGTCCCTCATTCTACATCTATTTTACTTTAATTATTGTTATAAATATAGTTCAGCAATCTTGTTTACATAAAGTGTGCTGTGGTTTATGTGGGTGGTGGTGGTGTGCTGGTCTAAGTCAAACAGTCCGGGGCCGTTTTTCATTCCCAATCCATCCCTGGACTCAAGCGCCAACCACCAGTCTAAGACCTGTCTCAGAAAAACTAAGTGCACTTTTATAAACACTAAAAGTTTCATATAACTAATTTTTCTTCTCTGAAAGACCAACAAATACTCAGGTAAGTCAAACTAAAAGACCATTTTTTTTTTACCTTTCTTTCGTCCTTTTTTTTAACCCATTCTGTGCTACAGGAAGACGGCGCAGGGACATGTCCCGTCATGTCAGAGCAGTTCTCTACAACCAGACAGCACCTCTCTCAGAGAGAGCACAAGTTGCAGGGGGGCGGGAGTTTCAGGAAGACCAGCCTAATCTCAATAAAACTGGCCAACTGCAGCGCACTGCTGGGTGAGTCACCGTGGAAACATTAATGCCATTGGCTTTTCAAACGCAGTGCCTGGCTCCAGACTTTACAATTTAGCGAATTGTCACAATGAATAAGATTCCACATGAATACCACCACGAGAGATACGAAAGAATGGATTTTTAGCGCGGTGCCAAGGTAAGATTTTAAAACTTTTTCAATGTTTTTCACACTTTAAATAATTTTGTGGGTGATAAACACTTAAGGCCAGTGAGTGAGTTTACTGTTGTAAAACTTTTTAATTCCCAAACCTCAATTTTATTACGCTGTACAGTTAATTTGGATTTATTTTAGTGAAACGGGGCAGAGATTCTTCATAGGAAATAAACTAAAGACAAGAAACTCAGTTGAGGAGTAAATGGCGAAACTGAGCAGAAGCAGAGATCCCCTTTGTCTCTGGCGGACTCAAACTTCTGCTCCCTACCATGTTTGGTTGCAGGATAGTGTGCTGCAAGTCCTTACGAACTTTAACATCTACTGTCTAACATTTAAATTCTGTTTAATTCTGTTAAAATGATTCACTATGTTCATTAAGTACAAATGTTTTTTGCTGAAGTTTGTATATTTTGTCTCACATTGTTCAGAACAGATAAAACAAATTAGTTGTCTCATATGTAGCTTAAATATCCGTTGAAATGAGCTGTAACACATTTAGCAGTCAGTTTAACATCACGAGAAATCAACAAATATGTGGAATTTCTAAATTTTTAGATGTTAGGCCTTGGATTACTTACAGTGGAAGTGACAGACTTGGCCGTGCCGGACTTCTGAAATCGAAGTTGGAAGCCATATTCCCCTGGATAGTCTGTTGTAACCGGGACGGTGGAGGACGGGGGAGTAACACCATCTTTAGCAGACATCTCTGGGGGCAGCTCAAACAGATTTTCATCAAACCCTTCAGCAAGCACTTGGTCATTCATGAGCTGTGAAGGAGGGAAATGAGAGCGTCAGTCTGCCTCCATAAATAAATAAGCTCCGACTGAAGTTACCGTCAGAAAGCTTTCTCCTACAGTGATTCAATTCAATGTGTTTAAAATGGGGCATGGGCAGGTATGCTTACCAGCATATCCATAGGTCCATCTGTCCTCCATGCGCCATTTGCCGTTGGAATGGTGGAGATAGAGGGAGTCACTCTGCAAAAAACAAACATGCACAAATTGGTTAACTTGTTTTTTTTCTGGAGTAAACTGACAGTTTCAAAATGTTATCTACTATTAAAACTTAACTTACACAGTCTCCCAAAGCTCTCTGAAGGAGACCTGGCTCAGGGGCAGGCTCTGGCTCAGAGGCAGACTGTCGAACTCTTGCTCTTCCATCTTTTTTTTCACTCTCCTTTGCAGATGCAAAGACAGTGCTGTGGGGATAAACAGGAAGTGAATGTTAAACAACTCAGTCTCTAATTAAATTCTCCATTAGACTGGTCCCATGTTAATCAAGTGGTGTGTGCTAACATTTATCTTTATTAACAGTCTGCCTACTTTTTTGATCAACTGATTTATTTTTTAGTCAAAAGCATGTCTGAAAATAGTAAAAAAACAAAAAACAAAAAACAAATCCACCACATTATTCAAGAGACCAAATTGATGTTTGATGTGTGTGTGTGACCAACATCCAAATAAATTTAAATAGCATAAAGAAAGAGAGAGGCAGCAATTCCCCCATTTAAGAAGATAAAACCAGGAAATGTTGCCTTTAGTTTAATAAATGCCTAAAAAAATACGTCGATTATCAAAATAGTTTTCCTACAATTATTCTGTCGGTCGATCAGACGCTTGAATCCTTTTTAAATAGTCATTATTTTATAAAAATCAAATGAATAGGACACGGTTACGTTTAGCGTTGCTAAAGTGTAAAATGCATGGGTGAAACTTTTACACACGAATGAATGCTTAAGTGATAAATCCTGGTTGCTTCCATACAGGAAATGCGAGTTCCCTAAGTTCAATTTAAGTAGGCCATCTGCTCTGAGAAATGCTGACTAACGTTGGCGTTAACCTGAATACTTACGATTCAATTAAACACATATATTCCTGGAAATATCCACATTACAGCTATCTATACGTTTGAAATCGAAAACCATTTACCTGACTTCGCAACTAGCTCTCTTATCAAAACAAACCGCCGGAGAAACCATTCAACATGCTAACGTTAGCTACCGTCCATTTTCTGTCGAGCCGGAGGCCTGCAGGAACTGAATGAAGTTAGCATCTTCGGTCGTCGCGTCGGCACTTTCAAAATAACTCGACGAATACAACTTAACTAAAAGTCAAAATGTGCTGACGTAGAGAAAAAACTATCGACGGTAAAACAGGATTTGTCTCGCAATTAAAGCACACCCCAATTGTTTTGTTATCTAGCAAGCTTAGCATTAGCTTAACTAGCTAGGTACGTTAGCATAACGTTTTGGAATCCGAGTAACGTTAGCTTAAACTGCCGTAAAACTTTCTTTAACGGTCCAGTAAGTGGCCTTCGGGAGCCTGTTGTAAATAATGACACATGTATGACTACACAGCTACCTTTGTGTCCCGCAACTGCTGTCCAGGGGAGATGAGTCACTTCGATGTAGCTGAGGAGGCGAGAAGAATCGAGTGAAAAGTCAAAATATTTTGAGGTAAAAACGAGCACGTTGTCGTCGGGGAATCCCACAAAAAAGGAAAGGGGAGGGGCGGGTTTTTAAGTCCGCACAGCAGTCCAATCACAGAGCGTTTTGTTCTCCTGACGTGCGTAAACGCAACACTGCGTAATGCCACTGTTGCATTCATGTATCTCGACAATATTACAACTCAGGAGCCACCGTGCAAAACAAAGGAGTTGTTAAACAGGTCATGGCTGCACATTTGTAGAGTTATAAGAATTGTTTACGTGTACACGGTTGAATTGAGATTAAACTATATGTTAATAAGACTTATATTTACTTAAGTGTATTGCTTTTGTCGAATAACAATAGTATATTATTAATGTTGAAAAATACAAGCTTCAGATGAGCATCCGAAGGCAACATGATAACATAATGACGTATGGAAATTAAAAACGGATGAAAAAGTTGCCTTATATAACCCCCAGTTTACGGTAAATATACCCAGTTTGCGCAACATTTAGGCAGTTTTTTAATAACCAAAACGACTGCCTCGTTTACAACATTGCTTATTGAGCTATGGTGTTTCCTAGGGGATCAAAGAAGTGTTGAAAAAGAACTTTGATATATTAAGGACTGTCCCAGCAACAACATTTTTGTACTTTTAAGTTGCAAAAGCATATATTGCATAAACTCTACAGGCCAAACTATTAATGTCCACTGGGCTACTGCCAGTACATTTTACTGTAGTCCAGTGAAGAAGTTTAATCTTTTTTTCTTTCTTTTTTTTTTTTTAATTAAAATTGAAAAAGCATCCCATGCACATTGATACTCATTAGCACACCTTGGTCTATGATATATTCCAAGGCATTACATAACTGAAAAATGCACCATAATCATATGTAACACCTGGGAGTTCCCATAAAGCTATATTTGACGGGTGACTGTGCTTCTTTCTCTCTCCAGGGAGGTCACAGGTCAACTTTAAAGCAGCGTCCCCTTACTTGAGGACTGTCCAGGATGACTTCCCCCTGCATGGTTTTGAACGGTCCTTCCTTTATACTGCAGATTGGGTTTAAACTAGAGTTTAAATCTGTTCATTTCACGCTGTTTAATGATTTCGTAATCTGCTCCTACAGGTTGGATGATGTCGCCTCCCGTCACCCTTCAAATGTCCTTGTGCTGATTAGATAAACTTCTACACCACTGGGGACAGAGCTGCAGAGAAACTCTGAGCAGGACCTCTCTGAGGTGCCCGCAGCCGTGTTGGGTCACTTGTGCTTTGCTGCTGGCGTGTTGTCCTGACCTGGCAAGAGTCATATCCAAAGAGTACGCACTGAATGTTGGTTCTCATCTGTTTCTTTGGATGTGTAGGAGTAATTGGTGCCACTTTGGGGTTAGGTGGCTGTTCGACCTTTGAGTGAAAGTACTGATGGTGCCAGGAAGTCCACTATGAACTTGATCCCAGTGGCACACTGTTAATAGATACAATGGTGAGGTGTAACAGAACAGGACCAGGACAGAGAAGGAGAGGAGAAGCTGCACGATGTTGCAGCAGAATGTTGAACTAATCTGATATGAGGCAGGGAAAGATTCTGCATGAGTGTAAGTGTTTTGAATCCTGTCCAGTGGTTAACATGGCCACAGGGACACAGTCCTGATCTGTCAGTCAATCTACTCCTTATAGTGGTACTGTGTCTTGTGCATGTGTGGCTTGTCCTCAGCAGGGTTCAGCACAGTGTGTCCTCGCAGCAAGCACCCTTCCTTTTTAAATTCATTTTGAATTTCTCTTCTCCTACAGTCCACTGAAGAATATTACTATCTTTTTAAATATTCATTGTAATAAAGATACTTGTTTGGATTAATTTCTTCACTTTCATTTTTAATGCTTTTACAGTTTGGTCTCTAATAAAATGGTACTGAATGCACATTTACTGCTCTTTTTGAACTTTGCGAAAATCAGATAATGTTCATACTGTGAAGTGTGGTGGCTTCTTTTATTTCTGAGAGGTAGGACTTTAAAACAGGTCGCTCTCAGAAGCATAACTTAGAACAGCTGTTCCTAACTGGTGGCTCGTGGTCCAAAAGTGGGTCGCAAGTCCATTCTGAACGGACCACAGGTGACTCTGAAATGTGGTAAGTTTGTAAAAAAAATGCACTTTATTTTAAAGTACAGTAAATTTCCGACACAGAGTTTCCTCGTCCCTGACCTAAAGGTAACATACGAGCCCTGAGATTATCGAGTATCAGCTACAGGAAGGGGAGAGGGGAAGAAGAGGGCCCTTGTATTTGACACTGCCACTGGCCTGATCGTGTGAAGGACCCAATGCAACAGAAGTGGCAGTAAGTCACACACGTGCAAGTCGCAAGCAAGTCTTAAGTCATAACCTTCAAGTCTCAACTAAGTTTTTTATGTTGAAGTGTGAATTGTTGGTTGTACAAACAAACATTATGAAGGTGTCACTTTAGGGTCTGGGTAAGTGTGACGCTATCTCTCACTATTTCCAGAATTTTTACAAACCAAACAATCAATCGATTAACGGAGAAAATAATCAGCAGATTAACCCATAATGCAAATATTCTTTAATTAATAGTTCATAATGAGCTCCACCTCAACTCAGTCAAATCCTGCTTTTACATTAATGCAAGTCACGATAATCTCATGAGGTTATATGTAGTCGTGCACTACAACAGTCACAGAAGACATTTTTACAGTATGTGTAATACTTAAGTACATTTTCCTGGTTATACTTCCATACTTTTATGTAAGTAACATTTTAAATGCAGGAACTTGTGACAGAGTTACATACACACACTCACGGATAGTGAACTCATGTTTGGACAGCAGGCAGAAGCAGTCGTCACACACTGTGGCAGTATCAAAACCTCTTACAAATCAGCGAGAGCCTGAGCATATAAAGCTGGCAGCGCATGTATCGGCTCTCACAGTTTGTTTTCAGCTCAAATAATGTTAATTAAGTAACTGCATGAACCCTCAAAGCAATAATTTATTTTTTTATTATATTAACCCTCAATGTAAGGAACCTGGCAGCTATAAGGTTCCACCAAGCTCCTCTCCTGAAGGGCCCGGGTAAGGGTCCCTACACAGGTTATCCTACCCTGAGGTGTAGAGTGTGTGAGCCTGTATCAGTTGTGTTGCCGTAGTGTGAGATGGAGCTTACCTCTCCTGGGCTCTAAGACGAACTTCTGAAGAAAAAACCCTGTCAGTTCTGTCAATAAAGGCCTTTCTTTCAGATACAAATAACATAGAAAAGGGTAAAAATTGATTTAAATCAAAGAAAAACATTAAAATCCAAAAATTATAAGGATTAAAGGAAAGGGTACAAATAGTTGAGCTGGCCTGGATAGGTCTTAGAAGCCCTTAAATTGGGCAAATCTGATTTTGAATTTGGATTTGTCATAATGTATCACCTAAATTTGAGCCTCTTTATTTTTCAAAAGTGATCAGTTCAGAAACCGGCTGACATTAACCGCTTTGGTTTCCTGTTCACGGCCTTGCAAGAGAGTCAGGGCCCTCGGGAGTGCAGTTAACTTTCACTGGCTATGAGTTTCACAAAGGAAGCTTTATCTGTCAGAGACTGGGTCTCACAAAGCAGAAGAATTTGTTTATGTGTACTCCTGACGTCGTTCCTCTGTGGTTTCAACCTGACTTCCTCTGATATGCAGTGCAGTATAACACAGATTGACTATGAGTGCATTATAACCACCCTTTCAATTCTTAACCAAGCACACTGATATATCAGTGCTCAAGCTTGCCAACTTTATAAAATCCTAGAAATAAAAACTTCGAATAAAAAGGTATAAAAGTATGAGGGGCCACACTTTACAAGACGCCAATGTGGCCCCAAAAGTAAAGATAGGCTGCAAAGCTCAAACACACCATCTTAGGTGATAGTGTGGACACATTTCCTAGCGGAGATAATTCTCCTTAAGATATTCTGGTGATGTGTTTTTGGTATTTTTTGGTATTGTTCCCTCCTCAGGTTAGGGTAGGTAAACCTCCATAACAGCCTATAAAGGCCTACTGGGCCACCGTCCAGAGCCCGTGAGGACTCCAGTCTATGGCCTCAGTTTAATATGAGGCATTGCTGTAAATTGTTAGAGTGGGTGTGTGTTTCCATATGTGAATGTTTATATATCATCATATGTCTGGCCCGATATACAATACTACTCTCCTACTCTGGCAAATAGTGAGATGTTAATTGCACAGTTTTCCAATAGTGTCCACAGTACATGGAATCTATCCAATAACCCATCACTAACATTTGTGTCTGAGATATTTGAACATGGTAAATTAACCTAAACAAGCCTAAATTACACACTCCAATAAGTTATTTCAGTAACACTTTACTTGAAGGTATCTACATAAGAGTGACATGACACTGTCATAACTATGACATGACACGGTCATGGACCTGTCATGAACATTATTTACATGTCATAAACATTTATAACTGCTGTCATTAAGTGTCATTTGGTTTTTGTAATGACAAGTTGACATTGTTTGGGTTGTCTTGATTATGACAACTTGACATTAATCAAAGTGACATTACCAGAAGTTGTCTTTGTCATGATAAGTTGGCATTAACAAGAAATGCATCTTTTTTGTGTTTATGACAAGTTGACATAATGATTATTATTGCTATGACAAAGACATCTTCCAGTAATGTCATCCTGGTTAATGTCAAGTTGTCATTATAAGGACATCCCAAACAAATGTAATGTCAACTTGTCATGACAAAGACAACTTCTGGTGTCTAATGTCACTTTAATTAATGTCAAGTTGTCATAATCAAGAAAACCCAAACAATGTCAACTTGTCATTACAATAAAACCCAGAATGACACTTAATGACAGCAGTCATAAATGTTTATGACATGTACATAATGTTTATGACAAGTTCATGACAGAGTCATGTCATAGTTATGACAGTGTCATGTCACCCTTATGTAGATACCTTCAAGTAAAGTGTTACTGTTATTTCCATGGCCAAGGAAATTTACATTCTCTCAAACCAGAAACCAGTGATGTAAGTGTCCAATCTGTGATGTCATCAAGTATAAAGTCTGAAGCTGCTCCTGAGTGGGAGCCTGGTTTTGTGGACCCATAGATTGTTTGTTTTCTGAGCTTCATTTTGTTGTAGTGTTCTCAGTTTTGAAACAGAAAATGTTTCCATATACTCAGAACATTCCCCTGGGTGCTCTCAGTGTCATCTGTTACGTCTCTCCATACTCACTGTGTATGCAGCAGTTAGGGGCGGTGTCCACTAAAGCATTTTTTCCTGAGGCCAGCGTATCTTTTTAAATTCTTTGCAATTGGAGCGCCACATTTTTTCTCTGTGCTACTAAATGTCAGCAGCAGAACAAGGTGCTGAGCGTCTACTCTGCACTCAGTGCTGTATATTTGGCTTTTTTTTCCCTGAATGCCAGTAGAAAAACGTTCCACTTTGGGTAAAATTTTGTCCCTTTTAACCCAGCTGTCCAATCACAATGAAGGGCAGGATAAATACCACAAAGACCAACCATCACATCTTATGTGTACAAGTGTTGACCAATGGCATAAACCCGCAAAGACTGTCGATCCATCCTCTCTCCTTACATGCTTCAGCCTTCCCTTCCGCAAGTACTCTACCTTGTGCCGACATTTTGACTTCCATGGATATTCCAAATTACAGCAACCAGATACAACCAAAGCTGAAAACCCCCTGCACCTCCAAAGCACTCTCAAGTGCTACCAGCTTCGCATTTACTGGGAAGCGCCTGGCATTTTCAGTTGGGAAAAAGGCTTTGGCCCTGACACACAAAGCCGGCAATTGGCTAGTCAGTCAAAGTTGGGCCGCTGGTGAGTGTCTGCCACCCTTGTTGGTATGGTGTGTCAGCACTGTTACCCCCTGTCGCTCTGTCAGCGTTTTTTTTTTTTTGGCCGTTTCAATATGTTCAATCAGAGTCTGCGCAGCAGGTCTTTTAATTTTCCTTTTTCAATGAGGATTATAGACGACCACCATCTGCTGGTGTGGAGAGTTATCTCCTCTCATGCAGGTGCAGAACATACGTGCTGGTTGACTGTCAGCTGTAGTCTCTGTGTTGTCCCCATGTGCACCTTTTTTGGCCGAGACATGGTGACGTGAGGCGACACAGCAGGGGGCCTTTGTCGTCTCTGGTTCTCTGCTTAGTGTGTCTGGGTTTTTACAGACATTATACTTGATGACACCACAAATTTGAGTTTAAGCGCTCTAGTTTCTGGATTTGAGCGAGAGTTGCTCATGTTCACAATTATTTTTTTAACTGTCTTAGACCATAGAAATAACATGTATGACTTTTAAAAATTGGCATACTTCCCCTTTAATTCACAGTTTTTCTCAGAGCAAATGACTGGACACACATGCAATTTGGTGCAAATGTTATTGGCTGTCAGTGTCACACACTAACACACAGCGCACCACCTGCCATCCATCAGGGGGCTTTACTGTAACATGACTTTGAACCAGCTGACCCCACCGACCACAAACACACACACGGAGGAGCAGTATTTACAGGCGCTGTTTCTCTACATCAGCTGGGTGAGTAACAGAGGGCGGTCACATGGTGTGTGTGCATCTGTGAGGTGGTGTGACTTTTTGTTTCAGATAACAGTAAAGCACACGCTGGCTGGCGTCTCCAGTTTGGGGACAACACAGGTGACATTTTGTGTGAAACAGTAGTGACAGGTGATTCTGGGTTAAAAATATTGACCACATGGAGCACGGTTGTTTCTCAGTCAGTACTCGTAGTTCTGTCACTTTCTTGGCTCTCTCTGTATGAATTCATGTGATACTTTTTGGAAACTGTCATCACTGTCTGCCCCAGGTTGTGCACATGAGCCCTTAAACTATATTGGTGGGGCTCTCCAGCACTGTTCTGATGGTGTTGAGTTTCTCTACATTTAGTCAGAGTCACACACACATGCTTGGGGCCCCTGGCTTTGGATGGGGGGTGTCAGGTTCTTCTCTTTCTCAATGTTCGTATGAGGGCAGGAAAAGGCACAGGTGGCAAGCTCCAAGGAGAGAGTGGCATGATATGGAGGTGTGTCTTGAATCATTTGATTGAGAGATCTGGAGCACATATTTTTCCACTGAGCTCTTTGGCAGATATGTGCTTTTCCCGCCCTGTGCAGCCCTCCCACAACACACCCCCTAATCCCCGCCTCAGACACACCATCACTCCATTGCCAAACTTTCCCTAACCACACCTACGCCGCTAACTCAGGTGGCACAGCCCAAATTTAGGGTCCACCTGTTGCCCGCTGGAGGAGGATTAAGCTTTGTTGTGTGCAACAGAGAGGGGAGGGCTTGTGGAACGGACTGAACTGTGGTGTGTGACCCCTTTGGCATGTGATCTGAAATAGAAGGGGATTTATAGCTGCCGGGAGGACAGACAATGGCAGCCAGGGTGTCAAAGACGAGCCCCTCTCTGCTGTTCACGAGAAATGTTGAGTCATAGCTGGTGTTGGACTTGAGTTCGTCTGAGGTCCAACACCTGCGCAGAGTTGTTATTTTATGTCTATGCTGTAGATGATGCGTCACAGATTTATAGATTGAAAAATCAGATTATTCAATATTGTATCGCAAACGTTGCACCTCATGATAAAATGAAAGAGTTGGATGCACATTATTGAATGAGCGGTTCTCTTTTATGCACTGGAGACTTTATAATTCTTTTAAAGACCATTAGACAGTGGCAGATCGTCCTATGAGACGCCCCTACCCCCTACCAAAAAAAGACATAAGGGGAAAATGGTCCAAAGATGTAACGGTCGGTCTATAGTAGGAGTACCACCTCTTTTCCATCTAGTTCATCAGTGAGGGATCTTCACTGTCAGAAAGTCTTGGTTTTTATTTCGTGGTTGTTACTGGATTATTGTTCACTGATTGGTTAGTTCTTCTGCTCAGCGTGCGTCTTGATGTCATTTACGTTTTGTTGTAGTTTTACGGGTGGGACCACCTGGGGAAGCTTGCCCAGGGCATTGGCTGTGCCAGGTCCGGCACTGCTAATGGACATTATGCAACAGGGCTCATAAATGTCACCCTTTAAGACCAAATTTGGCTCTCAGCAAAACTCTGGCTCATGTGCTCCAGAGACAAATTGATGTTGATTTAAACAGGAATCTTAAAATGTAATCACAGCGCTCTCTCTCTCTCTCTCTCACTTCCCTTCATGTCCTGCGCGCCATAATAAAAACCATACCCCCTTGTCTGTGAGAACACCCCAGTTGTCTGTTGCACATCACGGTCCCCTGTCAGCCAATCGTTGTTAAGGTCAAAAGAGCTTCCTGCTTGCGTCTTGACCTCTGCTGCAGGACCTCAAGATCAACTCACTGCAGCCCCCCGCCTCCACCCTCTCGATAGGCGTGCACGTGGGTGTGCGGGTGTCACTCTATCCCAGCTGGACGGACACAACACAGGGTTCAAAGAAGAGAAGACACCCTGCAGGACAGGACGCACCAGACTGACTACTTCGGGCTTCTCCTTTTGGATTGTACTTTTCTGTCCGTGTTTTGTGCGAGAGGTCTAAGTCGGGACTTGTTGTCCTTTTGGGGGAGTTTCACGTGTCTCCAGTTGGCACCAGACACATCTGTCACCGACTGCTACTGGGCGCCTGGAGCTGCCAAAGTCATGCCGGCCGGGTTTCAGCAACTCGGAGGGGAGGTAATTTTTCTCCTTTAGAGATTTTCACAACTCATAAGTGTGGCTGGGCTTTTTTTAGTCACAAAAACTGAGGAAAAGCCGTCTTGTGTTCTGTGCGCTCTTCACTATCCGATGCGTAATTTTAATTGGAGAGATTTTACGCACGGTTTATCTCCGTCATGCACAAACGCTGTGAGAGAAATTCCACTACACCTCTTTTGCCGAAGTGCAGTTTGCTTAGTATAATCCCTAAAACAACATCAAACTCGCTGATTGGTCGTGCAAAAAATTAAAAACCGAAAATTAGATTACATTAGATAAGATTCTTCTAATTTCTCCCAGCTCTAAAATATGCCATGTAGCATATTCGTTGAAAATATGCAAAGCAATGGCACATATTGTCATTTTCACAGAATCTAAAGTAATGAACAATTGAGAATAATAATGTTCTTTGCAGCAACCAACTAACTGCAGTAAACGCGTCAGTTTCAGCCCTGATCTGAACGAGCTCTGGCCCTTATTTAGTCATGAGCAGTGACCTTCACCAGCAAAATATCTGAGTTTACAGGTCGGAGCTCAGTGCTGTGGGTTTGTTATTGGCCACCTAGTTTGACTGGTTTCTTCTCACCGCTGGCATAAACAATGCCTGGGTTGTAAGCTCCCTGCAGCTCTTTCCGAGAAAGGATTTTTAAGTCAGGTGGGTGTATGAATCAGTTTTAAGTGTCACTCCTGTGATTCTGGACAGTCTAATCTCCCTGTAAGCTTGGAACAAGAGAGAGTGGACTGTTATGTGTAGACAAGAAGTCTGTGTGAGCACCACCTGTGACAGGACAGGTTGATGTTGCAGGGATGTGGGAACCTCTGTTAGCTCAGGTGTTTTGACTTCAGTGTAAAATAAATCAAGTAAGTGTGGAAACTGAAACAAAGCGAAATGCAAACACACTTTATGAGCTCTATGGAATCTGATTTATTCATGATATGTGAAAAGTAAATGAATAACTGCGTGTGATTTTTAATGAAATTCAGTTAACATGAAGTGTAACAGAGCATAACTGGCTGCTTCTGATGTTTTACCTTTTTCTGTGGCAAGGGCACATGCACACACACACATGCACACACACCTTTCTGTTTTGGTTCATGAATGCTAAACAGCACTTATCTAAAGACTCAACACAGCAAGGTCAAGTGTTACAGACGCACCACAAACTTTGCTGAATAATCCATAGAATAATATAGAGCTGAATATAATACAATGCAAAATAAAGATCAGTGTTGCCCAAATTATAGTTTGATGTCACATCATGTTGTTGTCATCACATCACCAAAATGTCATCTTTACAGGAAACCAGGGTGGGTGTGTTTTGTTCTGTTTAATCAGCAGGTCTTTAAAGGCCTCATAAGCCCTCTGAAAACCATGTTTTTGTATTATATAGTTACGTCTTCAGCTTGAGCTGCTTGGTAACTGATCTGCCAGTTAACAAAGTGGCTCTAAGAGAGACACACATTGCAGGAGGGGAAGCCCTCATCACCCCAAGGTCGTCTTGTCTGTCACCGTGGAGGCAGCTGCCTGAAGCCTGATGGGGAACTGGAGGGAAGTTAAAGTTCAGGTGTCAACAGTAAAGTAGCCTGTGAAGTCATGGACAGCGCTGAAGAAATTGTCTCTCATCGGGATCACAGTTATATATAGTAGTTGATGTATATAGCAGTTAATGTTGGAGGGAGTTGGGCTGCATTGCTGAAACTAATCCCTCTTATCCATTTAAGCTCTCCTATTATTCGCCATTATTATCTTATCTTTACACTCACTGCTCTGAAAATGTGTGTTTTTACATGTGTTTCTCTGTGTTTGTGTTCCAGACGGTGACTGGAACCTTTGTTCTCTCAGTCTTCACTGCTGTCCTCGGATCTCTGGAGTTTGGATACAACATCGGCGTCATCAATGCACCTCAGAAGGTAAAAATGAAGGATGATGAGCAAAACTAGCCAATAAAACTCCATGAAAAGAGGTGTGGTAAAAGAAATGCTGATGCAAGATGTGGGAGGTAAACACAGTGACATTAACCCAAGCCACGGCTAAGCTGCTGCTTGTATTATCCTGCTTTTACACCGTGCTGTGTTTGACGCCACAACATCTTCCTCACACGGTGCTGATGGTGTTTAGAAAACATACTTGCAGGAGGCACATGATGCAAAGCAGATAGATGCAAGAGAGTCAGGTGAGTACTTCTTTATATAAAAAGAGAGGAGGCAGGAGAGCGAAGAGACAGTTTGTTGGGCATCTCCGTGGTGTTTATGGAAACACAGCAATGCCAACGCGTGTCTCCGGTGTGACGGGGAAGAGAGGGTATTTCTGTCTGCTTTCTGAGGAAAGGGCACCGTTGTGTGATTCATTTACTGTCACATTCAGACGCCAAATGGTGATACAGTACTCATGACGCCTTCAAATAAAAACTCTGTATGTATATATAGATGGAGGCACATGACTTTTGAAAACCGGACTTGCTCTGTCCATATGTCACTGCTCATATTGCAGCCACATCTGGTGTTCCAGTATGAAGGCACGCTTGGGTACTGAATGTGAGAAATGCATTATTTACGACTGTCCATAGTGTGTGTACTGTCAGGCCTGGTTATACAAGTCAATAAACACCTCCATTTAATCCATAAAATAACATGTCACATAACACTGAACAATATACTGTTGTTTGACATCAGTAATACACTCACAGACAGTCACAGAGATGAATGGACACAGTGGAACTGAAGCCAAATCAGGAGACTTGTACTTGGCTGCTGGTACTCAGGCACCTGATGATGAATGCAGGTCATCTTGACCCTCAACTGCAAACACCACGCAGCTGACGTAGTTTCACAGAGGCACTAAAACCAGAATAGAAGCTGAGCTGCTGTGTCTTTATGTGTGCACATTGTGTGACAGGTTGTTGGCGGTTACAATAGAGCCATTTTGGAAAGAGGCTTCTGAGTGTTGGTTTTCAGTATACAGAATAAATTTCTCCTGTTCGGTAACCACTTATCCTGTTGGGGGTCGCGGGGAGGACGCTGGAGCCTATCCCAGCTGACACTGGGCGAGAGGCAGGGTTTACCCTGGACAGGTCACCAGACTGTCACAGGGCTGACACATAGAGACAGACAATCACGCTCACATTCACATCTATGGACAATTTAGAGTCACCAGTTAACCTGCATGTCTTTGGACTGTGGGAGGAAGCCGGAGTACCATGGGGAGAATATGCAAACTCAAACACAGAAGGGCTCCCCCACCCCAGGGTTTGAACCAGGAACCTGCTTGCTGTGAGGCGACACTGCTAAAGCTTATCCTCTATTGTTTAATTTCTGCACCGTGCATCCTCCATTTTGTTTTAACTTTGCTGTGTTGATGACCCCTTTACATTTATATTAATCTGTATTTTTCAACCTGGACCCTATATGTCCATGCTTTTGTGTCAAAGTGACTCATGGGGACAAAACTTTTTTTATATTGGTCCAGTATTGAGAGAGAGAGCTGCAGCCAGTAGCAGGAAAACAGGCAGCAATGTAACCAGTTGGAGCATGTTTGCACTGTCAATTGCATCCACTAAATCTGCTTGTTTTGCAACTGACAGGCTCAGATTATTATTCTCACTGTCTGACAACGTTATGGAAAGGATCTCAGGAGTAAGATCCTTTTTGTTTAACCAGAACCAGCCCCAAAGTCGCCATCGCAAACTCCACCAGACTTAATTTAAATAAACAGTTATTTTGTGTGCATACAGCCAGAATATTTTCCACATCTAACTGAGTGAATTATGTGTTTGTTTTAACCAAACCAGAGTTGGTGATTGTTGGAACAGTGGACATATAAACCAAGCCTGCTTTTGTGAGATTTTTTTGTTCCTGCCGACTTTAAATGAGGTGTGTTTAACAATGATAAAATTACTGTTTTTTTAAATGGAGTCTGGCCGTTAGCGGAGCGCAATTTTGTGGCTGTTTCTGGTGGAAACAAAAATGATTTTACTCTCTAACAAAAAGGTCTGTCTCTAAAGAAAACCTTGATGATGCTGTCAGACACTTCTAATATTAATAATCTGAGCCTGTCAGTGGCAAATGTCTAACCCTTTTAGTGGACGTAAAGTCACAGTGCAAATATGCCCAGGGTGGTTACATTGCTGTCTCTCACTCAACACTGGACCAGTTTAAACATTTTTGTTCCCATTAGTCACATAGACATAGACATAATTTAGTCCAGCTCAGGAGCCAATAGTAAAATCCTGCCACCGGTCAATTACTAAGTGTGGATGGGGCTGGGTATCATTTTAAAATCAATAATAGCAGTGGTCCATACAATACCTGATACAAATAATATTTTTTCAGTATACTTATTTGAGAATTATGAGCATGTTTTTATGAAATCCAAGCTAAAAATTTGACATATTTAAAGACTGTGCTACTGACACATTTTGGTTGGTGACAAAAGGTATTTAGACTTGATATCCAGGTTGGTGTAAATCAAATGTGTTAAATGCAAGACTCTAATTCTCTAAAGAGGCTACCATTCTTAACTGTGACAAACACAAACTTAACACCCAACCTTATTTCTCATGTATCTTCCTCTGTTCCTGTTTCACTCCCTCTGTGCAGATCATTGAAGAGGACTATAATGCTACATGGGTGCACCGGCATGGCGAGCCCATCCCCTCAGGGACCCTCACCACCCTCTGGTCGCTGTCAGTGGCCATCTTCTCCATTGGTGGCATGCTGTCGTCCTTCTGCGTGGGCTTCGTCTCCGAGTGGCTGGGCAGGTAGGGAAACACACAGGAGGCCATGCCTTATTTATGAACTGAAGTGGGAGTTCATATGTTGCCTGTGTCTTAAAACATGTGTAAACATCTTATATGCTTCAGGCTACAACTGATTTACTTACTGTTAAGTTTTAACTGAATTATAAAACTCGTACTTAATCCATGCTGCTGTCCGCTTGGACAATCAGGTAAATTGTAAAGTCAGTGGCCAACTCTGTGAGTCATGACACATCCGTGTCTCCTTTCCACCTCTGCATGGATCCAACATGGATCCCGCAGCCACTCTCTCGTCACGGAGGGCAAACTCTGCCCAGGATGTTCCTCATCGACCCAGTTTCCCTCTGTAACCTGAACTGGGATGCAAACTGGACTGCAGCCTGCAGCTTCCACTGACTGAAAGGGGATCTTAACGGAGCTAGCAGCACTGGGTCAGGAGGGATAAGTGGAGGAATGGGGGGACAGGAGGGGTGGTAGTGTTCAGCTTGGGTGCACTCAGGACAAGGTCCTCCTAAAAATAGCAGCGGACACTGAAGTGGCTGGGTGAAGACAGTGGGAGCTGCTGGTGACCTCTGAGGTCAAAGTTATTTGGATGTAAGAATTAGTTTCTGACAGAGGATGTCATTGTTTGATGGGTGGGAAGCAGAATAACGTATCTGCAGAAGGCTGCTCGAATGCACACACACTGAGATTAGACCTTACAGTGAAGTAGGAGATCAATAAGGAGGAAATAAAATTTTGAGCAAGGGGAATTTAACTTTTTTTTTTTTTTTTTTGGAAAAAAGACATAAATCCAAATTGTTATTCAAAGCTGAGCATCTTAACATGCCTTTAAAATAGCTTGATAAGTGGGAAACACAACCTTTTGGCATGACTTTTAATGATCATGCTTGGAAAATAACTTTAAATAAAATGTAATAATGCCAAAACACAATGGTTGTGGTTGGTAACTGTGTCATATTTAAGTTTATTTAAGGTTATTTAAGAACAACTCCCAATTTCAGTGTTAAGTGACTAACTGAAGCCTTCGTTGTTTTTGTATGACACTGCCCTCTGGAGGCTCAAAGGCGTCTCCTACTTCAGCTATAGCAATATACTATCTGTAAATCAAACTGCAACACAGACTATAACCAAATCTACTGTATAATGTTCACTAGTCAAATATTAAACCGTGTGTTTTCAGTGTTCTATATGTCAATTTTTGGACAGACATATTGACCCACTGTGCTGTAGGTGATTTTATGATTGCGTTTTCAAATTAAGACTTTTGTTACAAATGTGGCACCTCTCCCGAGCTCAAATTTAGACTGTATTAAATGAGTTTCGAAGTGACAACATGTGACATTTGAGAATTTGTCTGTGTGTTTTTTCTCCAGGAGGAAAGCCATGCTCATAAACAACATGTTGGCCTTCATCGGTGGAAGCCTGATGGGGTTGTCTAAGCTCTGCCGCTCCTTCGAAATGCTGATCCTCGGGCGCTTTGTCATTGGTGCCTACTGCGGTGAGCGGTCCACTGAACCGTTCTTTTTTTTACTGATGTATTTATTTTAGAGCAGAGGTAGGCATGCAGCTCTTTAGCTCCTCTCCAATGGCTCCCTGTGGCTTTGACCAAAAATTAGACTACATGGCAACTACTGAAGATTTTAATTTTAATTTTAATTTATTATTGTTGTAGGCCTTAAGTGATTATTACATTATCCAACTGTCAAAATGTGTAACCTATAAAAAAAATGTTTCAACATTTCGTCTACTAAAATTTAGCCGAACTTCAAGAGCGGTGTTATTTATCTAGGACCATAAAGAAAGGCGTCCATGTTGTCTTAAATCTGACTTTCTGGAGTCTTGCAGCTATCTTCACACTTGACACAAAGTTTCTGTCTCTCATCCAACTTTTCCTCTCTGCAGGGTTGGCGTCAGGCTTGACACCGATGTATATAGGTGAAATAGCTCCTACAAGTCTGAGAGGAGCACTGGGCACGCTGCACCAACTGGCTATAGTCACTGGTATTCTCATAGCACAGGTAAGACAGCACACTGTGATGGTGTTAGGTGTAAACCTCTATGGACTGCAGCTGCAGTGTCCCATTATATCAACAAGTGTTTCTCTTAGTTTAGTGTTTTATATTAATATTTTCAGTAAATGTTTTTGTATTATCTTATGCCCTCACACTTGAGTCCTCTCCCCGTGTAGATCCTCGGTCTGGAGTCGTTGCTGGGTGTTCAGGAGTTGTGGCCGGTCCTGCTGGGTTTAGCCATTGTGCCGGCTGTATTTCAGATGGCACTTCTGCCTTTCTGCCCCGAGAGTCCCCGCTTCCTCTACATCGTCCGCTGCCAGGAGCACCAAGCCAAGAGAGGTGAGCGGGGCCGCAGTGTTCCAGACTGACTTTAGGACGTCTTGAACTTGTTTTGAAAGTTGAAATTTCTGAGAGAAGGCTGAGGTGCTCAGGTGTATTAAAGGGTAACCCTGGTATTTTTTAAACTGGACCCTATTTTCCCATGTTATGATGTCTAAGTGACTAACAGGAACAACAATTTTTGAAATTGGTCCAGTAGCATTCTCGCTCAATACCGGCTGACAGGCTGCAATGTAATGTGAAGGGGCAATTGTGCTCTGTCAATTTACGCCCCCTAAAAGTGCTTGTTTTTGCCACTGACAGGCTCAGATTATTATTCAAAGTGTCTGACAAGTTATGGAAAACATCCCCACAGAGATGGACATTTGTATTTAAGAGTGAGATCCTTTTTGTTAAACCAGATTCAGCCCCAAAATTGCTGTTGCCAAATCCACCAGACTCCATTTAAATAAACAGCAATTTTATCATCGTAAAACACACTTCATTCAAAGTCTAGACAAACAAATAAAAACTCACAAAAGCCACCTTGCTTCGTTCTCCCACTGTTCCAACAATTGCCAACCCTGGTTTGGTTGAAATAAACCCTTAATTCACTCAGTTGGGTTTAAAAATATACTGGCTCTGTGCATGCTAAAATGACTGTTTTTTTAAATGGAGTCTGGTGGGTTTGGCAATAGCGACTTCAGGGCTGATTCTGGTTGTTGGGTTCTAAAAACTGAGAGGACATTTAACTGACCTGAAGATGACAAAAAAATTATTTTGGGGTGAACTACTCCCTTAGTCTTAACATTGGGGTCATGAATGACCTGCAAAATGATTGTTTACAGGTTCACTCTGCTATCTAATCACTTACAGTAGAGTAAAGTACTGTGTTATTTGCACTACAGTACTCTTGGGTCACCTTATGTAACATTTACGGGGCTGACTGCACTGGAACAAGGGTCTCTAGGCCTTGAAATCAAACAGGTTTTCATAAGAATATTCTGATGTACCATGCACACCTTGGTTCTCACTCCTTGCATTCCTCCTTTGTGCAGGCCTGAGGAGGTTGACGGGAAGGCAAGAAGTGGGCAACTTGCTGGCGGAGATGAAGGAGGAGAAGAGAAAGATGGACATGGAGAGGAAGGTGTCCATCCCGGAGCTCTTTCGCTCTTCGCTCTACCGCCAGCCCATCATCATTTCCATCCTGCTGCAGCTCTCCCAGCAGCTGTCTGGGATCAACGCTGTAAGTCAGGGGGAAAAATCACATTTACATTTTTGTATCATTGCATAAAGTCCCAGAAAGGATCAGTTCAGTATAATATTGACACAACCTTAATCTGTTTACCCCTCTGGTCAGATTTTCTACTACTCCACCAGTATCTTCATGAAGGCAGGAGTCCAGAGTCCAGTCTACGCAACCATAGGAGCAGGCGTGGTGAACTGTGCCTTCACTGTGGTCTCAGTCAGTAACATACCTTCATCTTGCTGTGTGATGTCTCTCCACCTTCCTTACAGAATTTAATTTTAAATGTTCAATCTTTTGTGTATGTAATATGATACAGATTGTAGTGCTGCTATGGAACAAAGTGTGTTTCTATTACTGTTTAACACTGTTATCAAAGAGCAAATAAGATAACAGGGCATGTTTTTTCTTGTACGTGCCACTCAAACATTCCTGCATCAAAATAGGTCACATTTGGTTTAGCAGGTCAAGATGTTTCAATGTCATTAAATGGGTCAGGAAGTGTAGTTTTTCATGTTGGTCGGTCCACCATTTTGGTCCATTCTATGTTAAAACATCTTCACAAGTTTTGGATGTATTGCATTCATGTCCTCCTAAAGTTGAACTGTGGCAACTTTGGTGACCCACCTGACATTTCATGCTTCCATGCTTTCAAGCTTTTAATTTAAATTTAAGAGCTGTTTGGTGTTGCTCATTAGCAAATGTTAGCATGCTAATATAGTAAACATTAAACATGCTAAATTGCAAAATGTGAGCATGTTAGCATTGTCAGGGAGTATATCTATGTTCACAGGATCCCTTGTTCACCAGCTCAGTATCAGATAGAGTGCTGCAGGGATGACGTTCATTTGCAGGCCAATGTGGGTATTAGCATCGCCCTGGTTACCTCGACAAAAGGCCCAAAAGGCGATTTTTCCATTGGATTTTGGATTTTTGCAGAAAATAAGCTCTGTGGCAAACAGATGTTTATGATACTTAGACATTTTGTTCAGCAAGATCATCTTCACAAACAAACACAACTTTCATAATCTTTGAGGCATAAATGCAATTGCCAGACGTAATGTTATGCTATACACAAACTACACCTTGGTAGCATGTCTCCCCCAGGAGCATGTAAAGCCGTGTTCAGTGTGATGTTATGTAGTCTCATTTAGTCACTTGTTAGCAACTGTCTTTTTTTAGACACACAAAAGCTTCAAAATTTACAAGTGGGGTATCTATCGACATAGTTTATGTATAGTTTATGTCGTAGAACAAAACATAAAAGTCTCGTCAGCTTGTGTAACCGAAGAGACCTTTATTTCAGGTATCTAACCAATGGCCCACTCAAAAAAACCACTGACTTTGAGACGAGGGAACCGGGAGTGCTAAAATGCTAACTCATTTCCAGGTTAAGGACTTATTCCTGTAGTATTCTAATCAAGAACAGGGTAGGGATGACCGACGAGTGAAAACTAGCTAGCTTATCTGAGAGAGTAGGCTATCTACAGTATGTTGCCTGGGTCCAATGTTCCCCAGCTCAATATCCTCTTAATGTGACA
This sequence comes from Epinephelus lanceolatus, assembly GCF_041903045.1. Lineage (NCBI taxonomy): Eukaryota > Metazoa > Chordata > Actinopteri > Perciformes > Serranidae > Epinephelus > Epinephelus lanceolatus. The sequence continues at coordinate 21,028,806 of NC_135755.1, forward strand.
CATTAACGACACCTTTCAAGGTTTTTAAGTTCTCAGCAGTGTTTTTCCCCAGGTCAAATGTTAAATCTATGTTTCCCTGGGTCAATATGTTGACATGACTCACCTACAGCTTATAGCCTACTGATGTTATACTCTTTGAGACATACGCCCTCAAATTTGCAGGCAAAACAGTTCTCTTGATTTAAGACGCTGTTATCTCCACAATGGCCGAGCAAGTTTTCACAAGTCAAACTGCATTTGAAACGTCCATCTCCCTTCGATCTATTTGCAGTTTGAACTGTGAAGCTAGCCCTCACCAATCTCTTACAATGTTAGTTTATATCAGGAGACATTGAAAACTGGGAACATACGGATGACCCCATGCTAGTATCAGCATTTAGCTCAAAGCACCACTGTCAAAGCTGACACAGCTGCTACCAGGACTGTGGAAACTTACTCTTGTTTTGACAATGACTCATATTTTTGACAGTACAAACTAGGTGAATGGCTAACTTTAGCAACCAAAGTAGAATGTGTAAATTTTACCTCTGAACTCCTACTGAGGACAGCAACTTCTCTGATACCCTGTTTTCTTCTTAACAGCTCTTCCTGATAGAGAGGATGGGTCGACGGACACTCCACATGCTGGGACTTGGTGGGATGTGCATCTGTGCAGTCATCATGACCATGGCTCTTGCTTTGTTGGTCAGTCTCTTCAAGATGCAAGCATTTTGTGCTGTTATGTGTATTGCCTCTACAAACCTCTGAACCCTTTTTCCTCACACCTGACAGGACAGTGTTCCATGGATGAGCTACATCAGCATGCTGTCCATCTTTGGCTTCGTGGCCTTCTTTGAGATTGGTCCAGGTCCCATCCCCTGGTTCTTTGTAGCCGAGCTGTTCTCTCAGGGTCCAAGGCCAGCTGCCATGGCTGTGGCTGGCTTCTCCAACTGGACCGCTAACTTCATCATCGGCATGTGCTTCCAATATGTTGCTGTGAGTACTTCTTACCTTTAATAGATATTGTGGATGTCCTACGCAAAAGTCCATGGTCTACTTCTTCTTGTATCTTTTAACCTGGATCTATTCGCATCATTCCAGGACCTGAGTGGGCCATACGTCTTCCTGATCTTCGCAGCACTCCTCCTATTCTTCCTCGTCTTCACATTCTTCCGGGTGCCAGAGACCCGGGGCAAAACCTTCGATCAGATCTCAGCAAATTTCCATCAGCACTCTGCAGGAGGAATGATGGGCATGGACATGGACTTGGATTTGGACAAGCCCAGCACTGAGCTGGACTACTTGGGGGATGAAAGCGTCAACTGAAGATACCCTGCCAGAAGAGAGATGGGACTGAGTACAGCTTGGGATGAACTGTGTATATGGGCCTGACTCCAAACTTAGATTTTCTGACATGTATATTGAGGTCAATTGTGTTCAAATAGATTGTGGTGCCAAAGCAGTGTTAAAGGTGTGTGACAATTTGGGTGTTAAGGAATTGTCCCTTGCTGGTACCACTGCAATTTGAGGTTACAAATTAAGCCTCCACAAAGGCTAAAATCTATTGGTACTACTGTAGTTTAAAGGAATAAGATGCACATCAGAACAATGTCTGGACTGTTGAGGCATTGACTGCCCATGTGGTAGGATTTTATTCCATGGTGATGCACTGTGGTAATACTGACAAACAGAGGTGGAGAGACTTTGGAATTCCTGCACTTTATCTACAAAGACATCCAAAGTTTTTTGAGTTTGGAGGTAAAAAACACAGGATATACAGCTGTGGAGTCAAGTATGCTTGCATATTTTGTACGAAAGCTGGGAACACTCGAGATGGGTAAATCCAACTAAGTAACCGACAGCATTCAGATTTTCACAATTTAGCTCCAACTACAGGATCATGGTCCGAAAGCTGTAAAAAAAACATAATTGTATTGAGTCTAACTGGTTTGAAGCAAGATTCAAATCCTAAACTCCTTTATAATGTACAATAACATGGGCTGGGTATGAAACAAACGCTTCTTTGGTACTGATTGAAATGTTTCCATACAGTGGCGCCCCCAGAAAGCTCCACAACAATCCTGTTTAAATGTGTTACGTATCTGCACGTTAGAAATGTCATGTTCTTCAAATAGGCTGTTTGTCCTTTTCCTTAAGACAATGTACAGCTTTAATTTGAAGGAATACATTGATTGTAAGGAACAAAACATTCACTGGGAACAAGGCCTCTCAAGTATAGGGTAGACTTTTGGGTATCCATACAGAAGATTTTCATTCAGACATCTTGAGGTGAGCATTCAAGGGACCTCGTTGTCAATAGCCATGCCAGCTGTTGCCTTGCCAAAATTTAGCCTAACTTTGAAGCATAAATTAGACCCCTTCTTGACAAGCAATGCCCACGTGGTTGGAACCAATAGATGCCTTAGGTTGGATAGATTGCCATGTCACTACTTTTGTACTAACCGAAAAAATTACCACTGCAAAGCCTATTTAAAACAGCAACGTAATGAGGGCCAGTGCGGGAGGCAGCACTCATATCAAAAGGGAGCAGTCCCCCTTGGCTCCCTTTGGGGACACCACTGATTCCATAATGGTATGTATTGAAACTTGTCAAGTGATGAAAGCTGGTCAAGAGTCGTACGGTAAATCTTTTTTTCCTATTCTTTGATCAGACAAATTTAGGTTAAAACAACAATTTTGCCAATTCTAGATTAGTCAACTTTATTAATACTTAGTATGTTAAACTTTTTTAAATTTGAGAGACATGTTTTCTTACAAATTTAAGAATTAAAAGAAACACTGTTTTGGCATCAGTACCAGCACTCAGGTATTGGATCAGTGTAGAAACATTTCAAACACCCAGCCCCAACAACAATGTGCCAACTGTTCCCACTGTCCCACTGATTTACCCAGTTACTCTTCAATCTTTTGGTGAAGAGAGCCTCAAGGTCTTCGCTGCCAAACTGGGCTTTCAATCATGTAGTGTGTTCCCAGCTTAAGCCGAGGCAAAATGCCATCACAACATGTGTTTCTGATCAAGAGAAACATATTGCACAACCTGCCGAAATGCTACTTTTAAAGAAACAAAATTTATTTTAGTACTTCATGTGTACATAGTGTGTGTGTGTTATTTGGTTGTTGAGTGTTGATACTAAGGTATGAGGGTCTAAAAGTTTCAATTCTTTATGCACTCCAGTTTCGTTCTGTTAACAGAAGCCTGATAGACTAGACGAGAGCAAGACGTGCAATCAAAAGGGCTGCCTGTAAAGACTAGATTTTCTTTTTTTTTTTTTTTTTTAAATAACACAAGCATCATGTTTGTGCATTTTTTCTTGTGTCATGTGTGCCGTTTGCTGTATATTCTTTAACGGTGTGTATCACTACCTTCTGAAGATTTGTATTGAGGTTGTTCAGAGGGGACCTGGAATTTGTATAGAGTAAATTATGATGCCATGGTCATGTTGTGACTAGAGGATGCCAAGTACTGTAAATAATGTTACTGAAAACACCTGTGAAGGCTTCCGGTAATTTCTAACTAGTACTTAAAATATAATTCAATTTTTGAAACACAAACATACATCTTCAGACAAGAAATAAGGAGTGTACCCTGAGATTTGCATATATGGATTTATTAATTAGCATTTCAACTACGGACATTGCACATAATCCCCTCCAAAGAAAAGCACACACAAATAAGTAAAACAAAAAAAAGTTTTTTTCATCAATTCATCCTCAACTGAGGAAATGAAGGGAGTAGTATGTTTTAAGAATTGATTGAGGTGGTAACAGAACTAAACTGACTCCCATAATGCACCACCAACCTCACACACCTGCTTGGTTTTCCCCTCTTCAACCAAATTAAAAAAGAAATTCAAATAAAAATCAAGGCTGGTTCCTCTATTAACTACTTGATGTTTCCCATCTAGGCAATTAAAGAAAAATAGTTTTTAAAGGGGGGTTGGAATAACTGGGCTACCAAGCAGATTGTCCATTCATTCCTATTTTTCTTCATAAAGATGTACTTCTGTAATTTCTAAATGCACCCACCAACCACCTGCATCCTCTTCCTCCCTACCTCATCCCTCTCCAAAACGTCAGTGTCTAGACAGGACAACACAAGACAAGATGAGAGGGGAGGGGAGGGGGGGACGTTGAGGGATGACAGCGAGACGGGGTGGGTTGGAGGATGGGGGGAGTGCAGGGAGGGGAGAGCAGTGCATGTGTTCTGAAATAGATCCAGTCCTCCAACCCTAGGACCTATGAAAACAAGGGCAAAAAAAAAAAGATAGATAAAAAAAAAAAACACAAGGGAGATGCAGGGATTGAGAGAGAAAGACAGCACAGAAACAAAAGACATTAACACAAAAAGACACAGCTGACCCTGGAACAAGGATTATATTAATTTAAAATCCAGTTTCATGGAGTTACAGCTTTCACTTTTCCTGCATAGAACCCCTTATAAATATCTTGCCATCTTTCCACCTTAAAGAAATACTTCACCCTCAGAAATGATCGTGATAATTTAACTATTATTGAGCCTGTGTAATGTATTAAAACGAACGAAGAATCCAAAAAATGAGAGCTTTTTATTGAAGTAAAAAGGAGGCCATGTATAACAGCAGCAATTCAAATCAGCCGTTTACAAATTCGCAAACGTGTGCAGTATAATCCAAGTCTCATTTATCCTGTCGTGTGCTCAAGTGCTTCCCAAACAGACAGCCTTTTCCGATGGGAAGCTGCAAGAAAGGTGAACCTTAGCTAAGCTCTCTTCAAAGCCAGACTCCATTGACAAAAACAGTGATTTTACGTCACTGAGCACAGGAGTTGCTGCTCTACCGCTGCCTCAGTTTATTAGCTTGTTTGTCGTATTATGTGACTTTGGGGAATCAAAACTAACTCTTGAAAACACCAAAGTAACACAGTAACAGAAACAGTCGAACTGATCAAGGCAGCAGTAGACCAGCAGCTCTCGTATTCAGCAAAGTAAAGTCACTGTTTTTGTCAATGGAGTCTGGCATTGAAGGACGCTTAGATAATTTTCACCTTTATCTCAGGTTCCCATGGGAAAGTGTTGTCTGTTTGGGAAGTAGTGAGCATATGACTGGATAATGAGACTTGGATTATACTGCACAAGTTGTCCTAGAGTTTATAAAGAGATATTTTGATATATAGTTTTGTTGTTGTTTTGTTGTTGTGGCAATTTGTCAAGAACTTTCTGTTTTTGGTTCTCCTTTCATCGGAGGCATGTTACACAAAAAAAAGTTTTCTTCACAAATTTAACATACACAAGGTGAGTAATTAATACAGCGCAGGGTGAAGTATTCCTTTAAATTCATTTGAAACGTCACCAAACAGCCGCTAATGTCCGTCATCTTGCCCTCTGTGAAAGGTAGCTAATGTGGCACAAGAAGTGCAACCCTACACCCTCATGTCTCCCACCCTGCCTGACCCACCTCTTACCAAGGGTCATGAGACTGTCCTCTCACTAGCGTCACTCTGTTGGTGCTGGGTCTGTTGTGGCAGCTGCCTGCTGTGGGGATAGAGACAGTATTTGTGTCAACACAACAAACACTGGTGATCACTGGTGAACAATAAGGGCATGAGTAAAGAAACAGAAGTCGTAACGCCTTACCTCAGGTGATTTGGGCGTTTTAGGAGAAGTTTTGGAGGGTGCCTTTGGCGATTTAGGTGTAGATTTATTAAGGTCAGCTGGTTTTGAGGTCTGAGGGGGGGTACCGGGCTCTGATACAGACTTCTCTGTATCATTCTGAAATGTGTGCAAGTGCAAAGATTGTTTAAAACGGTTACTCTCAAAAGAACAATGATGTATTTCACGATTTGGTGCAAGCTCCGGCACTGGCTTGGCAGATTTGCATGTCAGGGTGCGGACTTGTTGAACTTTAACCAGCAAATTTGAATTGGTGACCACTAGGAACACTATTGCATTGATACTTCTTTGTGAGAGTTCAAAGGGGACGACCTAATGTAAGGTTCATCAGCCAAAATTGCAAATTGCAAATGTGTGGTATACACTTTAGAAGACCACAGAGACAGTATTGATGTTTCTAGTGTAAACAAAAGAGGGCATCATTGAAGGTTAATGTTGCTATGTTTCAACCTCCTGGACCCAAACAAATTTTGAAATTGGTCCAGTGTTGAGCAAGAGTGCTGCAGCCAGTAGCAGCAAAAATGGGCTGTGATGTAATCATTAAGGGCAATTACACACCATCAATTGAGATCTACTAGAAGTGCTTGTTTTTGCCACCGACAGGCTCAGATTGTTATTTTAAGTGTTTGAAAACATTATGGAAAGGATCCAAACAGAGACACACTTTTTTGTTAAAGAGGAAGAACTTTTTTGTTTAACCAGAAACCACCCCAAAATCTCCACCACCAATTCCACCAGACTCCTTTTAAATAAATAGCGATTTTACTGTGTATAGAGGCAACATATTTTCACATTTAACAGGGTGAATAAAGGGTTTATTTCAACCAAACGAGAGCTGGGAATTGTTGGAATGGCTAAAGATTAACCATGACAGTTTTTGAGTTTCATTTTGTTCCTTTCCACTTAAAATTAAATGTGTTTTATGATGATAGAATTATTGTTTTTTTAAAGGAAGTTTGGTGGGTCTGCACAGAGTGATTTTTACGGTTAAACAAGAAGAATCTTACACTTCAACAAAAACGGTCTCTCTGTAGGGATCCTTTACATAATGGTATCAGACACAACAATCTGAGTCTTTCAGTGGCAAAAACAAGCACTTTTATTGGACGTAAACTGACGATGCATAATTGCCCCGAGTGGTTACACTGCAGCCTGTTTTGCAGCTGCAGCGTTCTTGCTAAACACTAGACCAGTTTTAAAAATTGTTGTTCCCATTCATCACTTTGACACAAAAACATGGGAAAATAGTGTCAAAGATAAAAAATACCTAAGTTATCCTTTAACATTAGTAACTCATCTCTCAAGATAATCAAGCTCACTTTCGAGGTAGAGGACTCCGAGTTCCTTTGCCTGCGTCGTCTAGATGGGCGCCGTTGTTTCTGGCCCTCAGGTGCATCTCCATTGGTCTGGGGGCCCTCAGAGGCTTCCGTCTGCTTCACCTCGCCTTGCTCCTGGCTCTCTTCTGGAGCGGCCGGCTGGTTGGCTGCAGCCTGATCAGCGGGTGGGCGAGGGCGGAACTGTCTGTAAATGCCAGGAGAAGAAATCAGCTTTGCAGTTCTGTGGCTCAGAAGCAGAAAATGAACATGAAATATAAGCAAAGTTGTCACGTCACCTGCGGTACGGGCGCCAGAATCTGCGCTGTGGAGGTCGCTGCGATTGACCGCCCTCTGCCACTCCGTTCTTTTGCTCTTCAGCCTCACCCTGACAGATCAAGCAGACAAAATGTCAAACGAGTTCCAACACATTTAAACATCATCCCATTACTCTCTTCAAACTTCATTGAGGTTTTCATATATTTAAATCTCCTAAATTACCACTATTCAGTTCTTCTTGTTCTACTGCAGATTTACTTTAATACAAAACCTGCTTTGCACTCAATGTGTTCAAATCGAAAGGGCTCTACAGGTCTACATCTCTCCTTGTACCATCCCTCTGCCTCAGCTTACATCTTGCCCCTCCTGCCGTGGTCTTCGGGGTCTACGGCGGCGCTGCTGAGGCCTCCCTCCTTCGTTGTCTCCAGATCCTTCGCCCTCAACAGCAGAGGACTGGCCATCACCTTGCTTGCCCTCGTCATCAGGCCTCGGGCTGCGGGGGAAGAACCGTCGACGGAAGCGGCGTTTGTTGGGTGCATAGCGGCTGCCTTTGACTGGAACACCACCTGGGCCGGTTACATTGGCTGCTTCTGAGCCCTGTGGGACACCAAAAAGGGGCAGGACCAGGAGGGCATTAAGTCACACCCAAGTAAACTCCTTTCCTGTGATAAATAAACAGTCCCTACAAATGGATTCCCCGATTCTCACCTTGGCGGCTTCAATCACGTCAAACTCTACGACCTCGCCATCTCCAACGCTACGGAGGAATTTCCTAGGATTGTTCTTCTTGATAGCAGTCTGAGGAGACAGATTTAACGTCAAAGAACGGCTCCATAGCAACAATTAAAACACTGATTCATGACAACGCCCTTTGACTCACCTGATGAACAAACACGTCTTCTTTGGTATCATTTCTGTGAGAAATAAAACCCAATTAGCAACCCTGGCTTATAGTTTATGATGCAAGTAATGCAAAGAGATGTGGAGGAAACACTGTACCTGTTTATGAAGCCATATCCATTCCGCACATTGAACCACTTCACTGTGCCTTGAACCAAGGTGGCTGCAACAACAGGGATCACATGGTTAAACATGGCATTTCCCATAAGATGCATCGTTATACAGCCTTTCAAAGAGCACACCGTTATCTTGCCTGTATCAATGGCAGCCTTGCTCATAAGAAATGGGAGCTCTGTGTGTCAATCATTAACAGTAAGACTTTGAAACCAGGCCTGGACTAGGTCACGAGGAGGGGAGGAGGGGAGGGTGCAAAACTACAAGGCTACATGTTTGTCATCTTTAGAATGGTCATTAAAACACACACACACACACAAAAAGCCCATCAGCCTCACGAGGACGAGGTGAGTGGCTCCCCCTGAAAATCACCTCGACACATTTAATTGGGACGTCAGCTTCTCAGTGAAATCAGTTGCACCTGTGGGAGGGCGCGCGCACGTCCGGGTTGGCGCGCGCCACATCTGATAAAGAGGAGATTTAGGTCATGTGTTCATACTGTTAACAGACACTTAAAAATCACACATAATGTGCAATAGTTTTTCTTTTTGGTGCAGAAAACACAAAGTGAGGCGTTGAATAAATGTGCGCAAATGCAAACACAACTAGGTCTGTTCTAGTGACCTATTTTAGGTTAAAATGCATATTAAATTATTATTTTTTCTGCCAGTAAAAGCACATGTATTAATATTAAATGTCACAACAGAAGTTTGACTTCATTAGTAGCCTATAAATAATTGATTCCAACAAAACCCATGCGTAAAACTCAGGACACGTGTGGCTCCAAGAAACTTAACACAAATGACTGACTGTTATGTGTCGATTTAGCTCAAATTGAAACCTTAATTGGCAAAGAAAATGAGAAAAAACAATTTTCACACGCGGAAAAAGCTTATTTTTAATGGGACAACAATGTGACTAGATGTTATGTTGCAACATAACTGTGTCCCTGACTCATCCATAAAACGCGCATGAATTCAAGTCAAATTTAGTAGTTTTAAAGGCCCTTGAAAAAGTTAACACAAACACACACACAGGTTTGTATCTCAGTCCCTTTGTACACCCACCTATGATTTTCCTCTCCGGCTGTGGCTTGTCCTCCACAGGTGCCGATGGTGGAGCGCTCTGCGCCTCGGCGTCTGTCATGCTCGCTGTCGGATTACTACACTTTCACTCCGGAGTCCCCTCCCTCCTGCTCTTCCCGAAACTTTTCTTCTTCTACTTCTTCTTCTTCTTTGAGCTTTCCCGGCAGTTGGCATCCTTACCGTCACATTACTGCCTCCCTCTGGATAAAGTCCTCCTCACTATATTAGGAACACTCTTGTTGCTGTCCCTTCATCCAGAGTCAGGGGTGTCAAACATACGGCCCGGGGGCCAGAACTGGGCCGCCAAAGGGTCCAATCCGGCCCTTTAGGTAACTGCACACCTAACAGTGATGCACATGTGAAAGCTGGGAGGTTTCAGGAGCAGTTTGAACAGTGAGCAGGTACAGAGGCTTTTCCACCCTGACGCAGACCCCCTGTCTATTTCTGTGAGCTGTAACCAGTTCCCTCAGTGGAAACAAAGCTTTTATTTAGCCTACTTTAATTTCACAGATAAGAAATTATAAATTGGGACAATAATGACAAAGACAATAATGCCTGCATAAAATAGCAAGTCTTGTGTATGATTTATCCTGGCTTCATATGAGTAGAGGAAAAGTCCACTAGCTGCCAGGCTAATTTATACAATGTAAAATACCATAGGCTTGTGCTAAAAACATTAGCATGTTGTATATGTGGATAAAATGTGTCCAGATAAAGACAAGTGTTTGTCTGTGAATGCTGTGAGTTAGAGTGACGATGATTTGTGTACTTGTGTTTGAAATTGTCTCTATTAAGCCATGTTTAATGTGTGTTTTGGGTGTGTTTTGAATCAACTAAACTTTACAGCACTTAACAGAAACACCATCGCTGACTAGTGTTTTGGAGGTGTAACTGCAGAGTGACACAGATAGATGACTGTTTTCAGAATGAAAGACAAGTTGTGATAAATACTGTATATATATGACAAGTGTAAAGAAGTATCTTTCAAGATATTACAAAGAATTAATCCAGTAAAGCTTCTGCTGGAAAGGATCAGGCTGAATATTGATTATAACTGTGATTTCTGTGGACTGGAGAAAGAACTGGATTTCTCCTTTATTTATTTTAATCTGTGTGCAAGAATGTTTTGGATTGATGTAGCAAATTTTCTTAAAAAAAAAGAAACTTAAGGTAAATGTTGAAATAATATATTTGATGTAAAGCTATATTTTAGTCAAGATAAGATTGAAACCATGTTGTATGTTATTTTTTGGAAAATTCGATATTCATAAGAAATGAATTTCAACAATATAGCAGCATCTTATCTAATGTTAAGAACAAAAGACCCAAATATGATCTTTAGTTATTCAACAGTTATATTATTGTGCATAAAACATAAACTCTGGCATTATAACGTAAGATGAGATTTAATTTCGTGAGGACGTATCCAGTAGATTGTCTTGTTTTTCTCTGTTCATTATTTTGCATCATTCAAGGGGATAAATGACAGGTGGACAGGTAGGACTGTGGAGCCTGATTTTATAACAGTGAGTGTTTTCTTTATAAAGATCCCTGCAGGTTGTGATGCTACTTAATAGGCTTATCATGCAGGAGCGTTTAAAGAGCATCTGAAACATTTTTTGTGTGTATTTGGCAGACATTTTATTGACCTTTTTATGAGTTTTTGCCAAAGAGATACCATAACCAATTGACCATGAACTTGTTGAATGGGTTCTTCTGACAAGTGTTTTTCTTGGCCAGTAGGGGGAGAGAAAGACTTGCTGCAACATGATGCATTGAGTGTGTCAGTGATGATGGTGATGCATGGAGATAGATTTCATTTCAGTATTACATATGATGAGCTAACCTATTATTAGTGAGACAAACATGTACTTGTTATGTACAAAGTAATCCTACTATTGTCATAATGCTGTGTTACACTGCAGAGTAACTAGAGACCATACTCATCAGCTTGCCCCATTTCAGCTTGCAAATGCTGTTATGCTCTAAGGGCTACATGAACCTTTGTGAAGTTTCATTTGACACTGGATTAAGATAGCAATAACTGAATTTTCATTTTGGATTTATATGCCTTTAACTGCAGCCCTGAGCACACATAGGTCATAGGACTCCAGTTTCACAGCACTAAATTTAACCCAGCAGCTCTGAGAACTGCCAAGTTCAACGAAACCATTCGCTGTGCACAGAAGCCATGCGCCTGTGGATAGAAAAAGACTGAGGGAATTACAGCCAGTGAGAGGAGCTGACGGGATGGCAGCACTGCCACTGTGGATTCAGAAAGTGCAGGGTATATTATAAGGAAAAATACTTAGATCCTGCTTACTGACTTAAACACACCCTGATGTAGCGTTGTACTTTCAGTCACTGCATCTGGGTGAGATATGTTTTACTTTACATGCAAGTAAAGGCACTAGAGTCACTATGCACCAGACATAGAGCAGCAAAACTCAGCTTGCCACTTTTATTTTGGAAAGCAAACTAATATAAATAACTTTTTTTAATCATTAGACTATATAAACCTTTAAGATATGTACGTAAAATACGTGGCTATTAACGCATACATTTGCCGTGGCGCCTACAGTGAGGGCTCCATGCGAGGTAAGTAACTCAGGAGAAGCCCAGTGGTCCATGCTGCACTAGAATGAAATGCCGCGCATGCGCAGAGCATGCCAAATTGCCGAGGTTTATTTCATGTGCATTTGGATGAGCAGCATCAAGCCGCTCTCAGTCAGCCAGGAGACGACCGGAAAAGTTTTAAATGCACCTTCAATGTAAGAGTGTGTGAGCATGTCAGTAATGGGACGGAATAAATACTGGAAAGTTTATTTCACATTTTAGTTATTGGCATGATTATAAATTGGCTGACAACACAGTATCAGTCAGGCTCTACTCTACATTCTGAATACAGTGCACACATTTCATTGAAATATAGTGTCTAATGCAATTTAGGGGACACAGGGGACATGTCTCCGTCAGTATTTACAGTAGAACATGTGTATTTTCTCCAGGTCTATCTTCTCCACAGTCCAAAGACATGCAGGTTAATTGGTGACTCTAAATTACCCGTAGGTGTGAATGTGAGTGTGAATGGTTGTCTGTCTCCACGGCACCGTACTGCTTGATGTAAACAGAGGTATAGAGACAGACAATCATTCACACCCATGGGAAATTTAGAGTCACCACTTGACCTAGCCTGCATGTGTTTGGACTGTGGGAGGAAGCTGGAGTACCCAGAGACAACCCACACTGAGACAGGGAGAACATGCAGGCTCCGCACAGAGGGGCTGTGTTCGAACTGTTGTGAGGTGACAATGCTAACCACTGCACCACCATGCTGCCTGTATGTAATCGTTCTCCCACTTTAGCACAACAGATATTTAAGAGGACTAATTTTCAATCCTGCCACCTAAAAAGAGGCAAACAATTTCTGATGCTCGTCTTTTTAAGTCACATAACAAAGGCAGGAATTTTCTGTAGTGATTATCATTGTCACTAATCTTGAAACCTATTCTGGAGCCCTTCTGTGCGGAGTTTGCATGTTCTCCCCGTGTCAGAGTGGGTTTTCTCCGGGTACTCCAGCTTCCTCCCACAGTCCAAAGACATGCAGGTTAATTGGCGACTCTAAATTGTCCGTAGGTGTGAATGCGAGCGTGATTGTCTGTCTCTATGTGTCAGCACTGTGATAGTCTGGCGACCTGTCCAGGGTGTAACCTGCCTCTCACCCGATGACAGCTGGGACGGGCTCCAGCACCTTGCGACCTCCAACAGGTCTTCAGAGATATGGTTCATGAAAAAGTCCCTCCAGAATTTCTTTAGTGTGAGAACAATGCCCGAGTGCAGCGTAACAAACCACTGACTTTGCAAGCTTACATTATGTGATGACAACCTGGTCTCCGTGACAACGGTGCAAACTCCATCCTGGGATGAAAACCATGAGATGCAGCTGAAAGTGCAGGAAAAAGCTGGTAAGTTGACCTTGAGGTTTCTTCTCCTTCTCGTTCTTCTTCCTCTTATTATTATCATGTTTTTTACAATGACTCTACAGTAACACTGTCATAAGGACTGTTGCTGATGGAGGGATTTTATTGTGACAGTATCAAGGGGAAGTGGAGTGTGTGTATTACAGTGAGGCTGTGACAGTGGTGAGGAGCTGGATGAGGGAGAGACAGAGAAGGTGGAGTGCAGGCTACAGACAGCTCTGACACAGCGGGGTCCAGGGCTCTGCTACTTCTCGGCCCGGCGGCTGACTCTAACGGTCCGTGTGCCTCTTCACGAGGTGACCCGCAACCTGGACTACAGAGCAGGGGGAGCAGAGAGGACACAGGAATGAAAGAGGAATAAAAGGAGACAGCCAAAGGGTACGAAAAAAAAGGGAGCGACGTCGCAAACGAGCCACCGAGGAGGAGACAGACCCCGGCCAGACGAGCACGGATACAGGGAGGCAAAGAGGAGGAGGAGGACTCACAAGGGAAGAACGGCTGATACACAAGAGGAGAGAAGAGCTATTATCACCAGGGTAAGTTTCTTATCAACACATCCAATGGACGGGGCGTGTTTGCGCCTGAGCAGACGAGTTATCCTATGCACATGTGTGTGTGTGAAGCCGACATATTCCCTTTAAACGCCCCCATCAAGTCACACCAACGGCTGTTTCTGCTAAAGCACGACTTGCTAGCTAACTTCTCGCATCCTAACGGCTGCCTCTGTGACATGTTAGCTAAAGCGGGAAAATACGCGCCTCTTTAATTGTTTAAACTTTAAAAATGTGGCAAGAGTTGGCTTAAATTGACATTTAAAGCGACTTGTGTTGCTTTCACACACATGCCACTGGCTCCAACTCAACACACACTGTGGTTAAACTGGCCGTAGCCATCATGAGTATTAGCTTAGTCATTACTGTACACCAGCGGGCCAGGAGTCAATCAGTGTCCGTGTCTGTGGGCGTGTTACCGGACAGGCTGGGCTTTTAAAAAATCACGGGGGCTCCTCGTTAATGTCACGACAGGCTTGAGTAGCTGTAAGGTGAACATTTTGCCTCTTTATGAGAAGGGCCGCGGCCCGAGTGCAGTCAGTCAGTGCGCATGGATGCTGCGGGGACACCGACCGTTGCACGTTACCGACGGCGGGCAGCGGCACGCTCTGCGCGCACTAGGCCGCAGCCACCCTCCGCTATCCTCCCCAACACTGCGGACAACTAACATGCCTCCATAAGGGGACACACTGCCACATTATTTTAACACTATATGTTGAGTTTCGACAAACCTTTTGTCACCAACTGTCATGTATTGTACTCGTGACAGGCAGCTCATGGTGCCACATCCCAAAAAGTTTGGTCAATGACTCACAGTTTGCCACGTACATTGATGTCTGAAAAATTGCAGCTCCTCTTCTAACCTTTCATTTGTTTTAATTTATTTTATTTTTTTTTGTACAGTAGGGCTGTGCATGGTGCTGCTAACAGGTGCCATGTTTCTGTTGCTTAATTTAGCTCTGCCTGGTGCTGAGCGTTGAATGAAAGTGTCACTTCCTCTGCACCCACATGTTTTAACTGGTGCCACCAGCCAACTCCCCATTCACTGTACATGTTGTTCTGCTGAGAGACTGACACATATTCACCATATGGAACTGAGTGACAGTGGTCCTCAACCAGAGGTCACACCCCTCCACACTGGGGTCATTGAGGGAGTCACAGCGGGTCCCTAGAAAAATGGGGAGTAGTTTATTTTAATTATTAAATTCACTAGAAGTTATACCAATGCCAGTAGGAGCCATAATAATGTGTACTCTGATCAAAGGTTTCACTTCCTCCACACTTGTCTCCATAACTGTGGCTGACTGTAACTATAGAAGTCTACTCTTAATCATTTATAATGACAAAAATCTCTCCAAATGGAGGTCCCTGAAACACATGTGTATCAATTTAGTGGTCTTTGACATGAAGAAGGTTGAGAGTCAGTCGTCTAATTTGTATAATACTTATGCTTGGATATATAAATATAGGTCCAGTGTGTGCACCACGATTAGTTGAGTCTGACCTGAAAGTAAATAGTTATATCAGCCTAAATAAATAGTGTAAGAAGATAAAATCAAATATTACAATATGTTTGACAGTATTTTCAGTGTGGCTTTGCAATCAGATTTAATACACACAGCACAGTGTATATAAAACTGTCAAGTACTGAAAGCTGGTTTTGAACATCTGATCATATTTTTATCCTTTAATCAATTATATTTATTGTTTGAAATTATAATTTTGCAACATTTAATGTTTGAGAACTTTGGCCCCTTTTGTTTCGTGAAAAAACATGTTCATAGTTATCAAAAAACGGAATGGAAAACTGTTGTTTTGGTATCAAATCCACATTAGCATCAACAAACTTCAACCATTAATCCAGTCTTAGTAAAGGCATGAAGCACTCTTTTCACTCATAACATTGCATCACGTGCACCTGGCCCTCACCTGCAAAATATCACTCATATGAAGATGTACAGACAAGGGAGAGACTCATAATGGTCAGAAGGGGACACAAAAGACCACAAAGAGAAGCAAAACGACTGAAAAAAGACACAAAATCACTTCAAATAGTCACAAAATTACCACAGAAAGACACAAAACGATTGATAAAAGACACAAAATTACTTTTAAGAGTCACAAAAGTATCACAAAAAGACAAAGCAACAGGAAAAAGACACAAAATTATACTTGAGACACAAAATTACCACAAAGGGGCACAAAACGAGTGAAAAAAGAGACAAAATCACTTTAAATACACACAAAATTAGCACAAAGAGACACAAAATGAGTGAAAAAATACACAAAATTACACCAGAGAGACACAAAACAACTGAACAAAGACAAAAAAGTTACATCAGAGAGATCCAAAATTATCATGTAGAGACAAAAAACCAAAGAGAGATGTTTAACGACTACAAAGAGATCCAAAACAACATCAAAAAAAGACAAACCACCTTAAAGTCTGTGTGTAGTGTGTAGGAGAGGTGAAGGGGCCCTTTGCATATCTGTGTCCAGGAGTCTAATGTGTCATAATCCAAAATCAATACAGTGCCTGCTATCATTTTTGCTGAATCAGTTATGAACAGGTATTTTAACGCGTACATCCTGTGTGTTGGCCTCCACAGCAGGCATGGCAGATGCAGAGCTGGACTTCCAGACAGGTGATGCCGGGGCATCCGCCACCTACCCCATGCAGTGCTCTGCTCTGCGTAAAAATGGCTTTGTTGTGCTGAAAGGCCGACCCTGCAAGATCGTTGAGATGTCCACCTCCAAGACTGGCAAGCACGGCCACGCTAAGGTCAGTAAATCTTTCTCTCTTTGATAAACATATAGTGCGTGTTTGAAACAAGTCTTACGTAAGGGTTCCTGGAGGGAAAGTGTCAGTGAATGATCACTCTGCTACCCATTTATCTCTGGAATAAACAGTTCACAGTCATTAATATTAATGCACATTAATGGACACTTCCACTCTGTGCAACAACAATAATGTGTCCCTGCTGGGTTACAGTTATAAATTATGTTTAAATGTGATACACTGACTTATTCATAGCCAAATTCCATTTTTAAAGGTAACTCAACTACCTGCTTCACACATTGGGCATTGAATATGTTTTACCTTTTTCTCTAAAGTAGACATTTTGTGTAGGAATACACCTCATTTAGAAAGCTGGTTCATCCTCTCTGTGTGTTTTCTGCTTGTGCAGGTTCACCTGGTCGGGATCGACATCTTCTCTGGAAAGAAATATGAAGACATCTGTCCCTCCACCCACAACATGGATGTCCCCAACATCAAGAGAATGGATTACCAGGTGAGAGTATATTGTTAAAATACAGTGCTACCTGAGTCTGTCCCTCACTAGCACTCAGAACAAATGCTGTACTTGCTATGCAAAAGTCCACTTGGCAGATAACTAGGGCTGCCTCCTCTTAGTCAGTAAGATATTATGAGCTGATGAGTGAGTTTTGTAATGTTCCGCCTGAGGGGAGTGAATAGTCACGTATCAGATATCACAGTAATAAACACAAATATGCTTTAATAAGCATGAGACTTGCCGAGATAATTCTACATGGCTGCTAGGGGACAGTTAACAGTTGTATGATTATTTGAGAAAGCCTTGTGATTATTAGTCATCTAAGGATTTCATTGAAAGAGAAACAAGTGGTGTAAATGTTAGAGGAACATGCTGGTAATTGTTTGAAATCACAGGGTATAAATCCTTAAATGACTGCTTGAAACACACGTGCATGAAGAGAGCATCATATGTGGGTTTAGCTTTGCCAAAACTGATCAGATCTCCACTGGCTGAACTTAGCTACTGTTTGTGCATGAATTAAACTTTATGTGCTACATTAAAAACGTATGAATCACAAGCATACCTCCACCTGTTAGTTCAGCCTGTATTCTAATCGCTCTTTTCTGTTTGTCCTGTTTCTCCCCAGCTGATTGGGATCCAAGATGGCTACCTGTCCCTGCTCCAGGACAGCGGGGAGGTGAGAGAGGACCTGAAGATTCCCGAGGGAGACCTGGGCAAAGAGATAGAGAGCAAGCACGAAGCCGGAGAGGAGATCCTGGTCAGTGCTCTCATTTCTCCTCACACTCTTTCCTACTGTTCTGAAACTTTCACGGTGATGTGATGTGGAGAGCATCACAAAACCCTGTGAACACAGTAAAGTGAATTAAGTAGGAAGACACATTTAACATAGAATCTAATCTGTGTGCACTTTCAGATCACTGTTCTAAATGCAATGGATGAAGAAGCTGCAATTGGCATCAAAGCCTTGGGTAAATAAGCCACTGCAGGTAAATACAGAGCCACAGCTGTATCGACACGCAGCTGTCCTCTCACCCCCCCCAACTACCGCCTGACCCCAGCCTGCCTGAAGAGGAGTGCGTGCGCGCGCGTGTGCGTGTGTGTGTGTGTGCTATGTAAAATTATGTATGCGTGCGTGTGTTTGGGTGTTACACCACAAGCCACAAGCATGTGCCATGCCAGTGCAAGTGCGTGTGATGTCATGTACATGTACAGTTTCCTGTTCATCATTGGACCAAGGGGAAGGCAACTCCAGTCGACGAGATCCGAGGCCGAGATTTGACGCTTAGATTTTTACCTCTGGTCAGTAGGCGGTTTGTTGATTATTAGCAAGGGGACGGGCTCCAGCTGCTCCACCCCTTCACCCCACCCTCAGCGCCATTTCACTGGAGTTGTATGATTGCATGTGAGCTACAAATTGATTGACTGATAGAAAAGATTTAATTTCTGTGCCTTCAGTTCCATTTTTGCTGACTTCTCCGGTTTAATTGGAACCTGCCATGTGAAATGACTTTTCTCTAATGCCCCCAATTCTCCAACTTGTCTCTCTTCTCCGACAGATTTAATTGGCTAAGTAGTATCACGCGAGATGATTTAACGCAAGCAACGCAACACAAGGTCTGTGAGTTTCCTGGTCGCTAAACAAGTGCTACAAATGCATCATGTGTCGAAATAGAAATTTAATTATTTCTAATAAATCATCAGTTATAGGTCTGCGTCCGAACCAGACCCCTAGGAAAGCCAATCAGCCTTGCAGCAATGTTTCTCTAGTGGTCACTCACGGTATTGCAGCCCAAAAAACATTTTCCCCATAGACCACCATTACAAAAGACACATCTTTAAAACTATTGATAGGACCCCTCGAACTACACGCAAGGGCAATTATGAATCTCTCTATTCTGAATTTTTGAGCCATGGTGGTTTCATATTTGTAAAACTACCCTGGAGACGAGAAAAGCGATTTAAAAATCTGTGATGTCATCATAATGTAAAATCCATGAGCCAAGAAATACCACTGCACATATTCAGTGGGCCACATATTCCAGAAGTAAACCCGGAAGCTAGAAAACTTTTTTTGGCGTATGTGCCAGGTGAGAAACTCCATTGGAATGAATAGGCGCCATCTTGGCATCCGATATCTAAACGAATCCATGGTCCAAACCCAGGGTCACCAAATCGCCTACTGCCTTTGGTATATAGAAACAATGACAACATAATTTAAAATTACATTATGCATATCCACTCTACTGGAAACATCCATGTTTTTCCACATTACTGCATAACATTTTTTGTGTGTATATATTTGTTTAAACTGGACATATTTCTAATTGATGAAATGTAACTAATTTGAGGAGTGTACTGACGCCTGTAAGAAGAGCTACTGTGGATTTGCCTACCCCTTCATGTACTTCCTGTCTTATGTTAACACTATTACGAGCATGTGTATCATTTATACGTAGCACTATCAAATATAAATGAAAGCTTATGGTTCATATTGTATTTTTGAGGCAAAGTTGTATGGGTTTTTGTTTTGTTTTCTGTGGGTTGCACTTCATTTTACAGCCTGATCTAGCCAGTTGCTTCCTGTAAAGAAACAGCTCGTAGCATTGTTGTAATTGTTGGGTCAAACTGTTTCATGCACTTTCTTTCCCGCACTCTTCTCTCCTGCAAACTGTGGGCTGTAGAATAAAGTGTCCAAACTGTCGGTTGTGCAATGTTCCCTCTGCAGAGGCTAGTTAAAACACTCTCATTAAAAAAGAATATTTCTCATGTGTTTATTTTTTTTTTTTTGTCTTGAACACCTTCCCCCTCTGACTTTTCTTTCCTCTTTCCTCTCATTCCTCCCCCCTCTTTGTAATTTCTGTTTCAGGGGCAAACGAGATGCACTGGACCTGGGGGAAAAAGGAGGGGATATTGCCTCGTCAATGCTATCCTCCCTCTTTTTTCTTTCTTTTTGTCTTTGTTTTTCATACTCTCTCTCTCTCCCTCACTCTGTTTTCTGACCCTCCTTTGGGTCCAATTAGAACTTTAATAAATAATTGGAAACGGTAAACAAACATTCTCTATGTACGTGCACACATCTGAGTCTGGGCGAACAGATGTAAATATAAAAAGGTCAGAGGTGTGGATGAAGGTCTCGCTAATGACTGAGTAGGGTTATGAATATTCAGTAGCTGCTCTATCAGGGAAAAGAAAGGTGGTGTCACAACGGTTTTGTTTTTTACATGTTCCCCTGTTATGCGAAGGGCTTCAACTTTACATCTGCATTTTTCTGTTGATGCTTGTTCACTGTGTGCCACAGGGTTGAGTACTAGGTTTGGTGTTTTCTGTGTGGAGATCTGAACAAGCCCCCCTGCTGTCCTCAAAGTTGCTCATTAAACAAGGTTACCAACATGGCACACCACGATTTGTTTTCTGTCTCGAGGATTTGTCAAAAGGAAACAAAACCCTGCTTCAAATTCAAACAAATTCTGTTTAAAAAAAAAGTCCTTCTTCCACTTCTTCTAAAGCCCTTTGCAGAGGTCCTCAGAGCTGGCCTTCACACTGCTCATGAGTGGGATGTAATTTGGCATCCTCCTGGATTTTTTAACGATGATTCAGGAGGCAGATAACTTGTGGCAGTTTGGTATCCTTACTTTGTGTTCATACAGCAAATCCAAACTGTGCAGAATGTCTCCATGGCCAAAAAAAATAAAAAAAATAAAGACACAAACTGTTGGGACGTTTGCTTGTCGTTTTATTTGGCAACATGAAAGCTTTAAAACAGCAGAGACTTCATTTGTGGTCACCGACCCTGATGGAAACCAGCGACACATGAAATGTTTCAGTTATAGTAGTGTTCATCAGTGTGCGTGTGATTTTAGCGGACACATGTTGATTTAATCCACCTACTCTAAATTTAAGTGTTGCTGAAAGTTTACCTCTAATCTTTTGAGGGAGCAGAGTCACTACAGAGACACTGATCCCTTTCACTGATGTTGTAATTCTGAATGTTAGTATACAAAGAATAAGCTCTGGTTCATGCGGTCTTGCTTTGTACAAGATATTAACACTTAAGTGCACACGAGCACCTCCAGAACGGCTTTACAGCGTAGCTAAAATAATCTATTTTACAAATTAACATCATTTGAAGTATGTAAAAAGTCAAAGCTGGATGTTTACAGAAGCATGTAACCATGAGGACCACTGATCGCTCATTAACGTAAAAACAAGATACTGTACAGGAAATTAAAACACAAATCATGTGGCATCATCCAGACAAATTACTTTGTTTGTTTCTTAAGAAGAAGATCCAATGCTCGTCTGAAAGGTTCCCCGAAATCTTGAGTGGAGCCGTGAAGTCTCACTGACGACGAAGGTGAAGGTGGCTGTGACTTACTTGCCGTGGTGGTAGAACCTCTGCCCACTCTGGCTGTGGGGGAGGAAGCCGTGGCGAGGAGCGCCCTGGGGAGAGCTCTGGAATGGGGCCTGGTGATGGAAACACAGAACATGATGAAATTACTTGTATTTTTCACAATCAGTGGAGTGTACATCATGAACAGAAACACATGATGACAGCATGAAAAGGCTGACTTCAAGAGGAAGTGCAACCAAGTGTTGGAGGAGACTTTGACAGGTCAGCTGTAAACACAAGTAACATTTAAATAATTTAAATGCAACACTGAAGGAAGCAAAACTGTTGGAGGAGGCCTCAAGGTGGCACCAGAGGGAAAGCTATCACTGCTTGCATTATATCAGATCTGCATCCCTCAGCCCGGGTTTACAGGGTCCGATGAAGATGAATGAAAGGGTTTAATGAAAAGAGCAGAGTGTGTGATTTGGGATTCACCTTTGCAGTGGGAATCTGGACTGCCATTGACGGTGTGGGCAGCAGTCCTGGAGCAGAAGGATGTATGGCTGGTGGGTGCATCGGCCTCAAAGCACCCTGTCAGAACATCAACAAGAGAACCAACAAAAAATGTAATCAGATAAGGAAGTGATGACCTAAACCTTTATGTTTATGTTCTCATTTATAGGACTTCAGAATTGTAAAAAAAAAAACAAACAAAAAAAAAAAAAACACATCCCCTCTTTTTAGAAGTTTTTATTGAGTGTCTCAAAATTCTCAGTTAATATGTCATTTCTTACTGCATCAGTGAAGCCTGACTGTTGGTTGGCATGTTCCAGCTGCTTCTGAAGGGGTATCCCTGCTCCGGGAATGTAACCTGCACGAGACACAGGGGTTACCATTTATAATCAATCCTTTACATCAAATACAGAACCCATATTGAAGTGATTTCGGCTTTTTATTTGGGTTGTACTTGACTGTTGATAGTCATAAGGAGGGTCTAGCATTGAAACAGCAGACGAACTGACCAGGCTGGGAGGTGAAATGACTGTGGACAGGGTAGCCAGGCTGCTGGTGGGGGAGGTACTGCATGGCCTGAAACGCAGACGCACCTGTGGAAGAATGAAAGCAACTTTTGCCTTTAACAGCCCATATCCAGATTACAAAATCTGAAGAGAAAGACCGTCTGCACTATACTACAGTAATGGTGATGATGTGTGATCCCTGGCACTTAAACAGACATGTGTCCTTTACCTCTGATCTGAGAGCTGCTAGCAAAACTGACAGGTACTGATGGTCCAGGGGCGTAGGTGGAGGGATGCTGGGCCTGAGCGACCCCATAGGGCTCATGGACGCCCTGACCCCCGCTGAACTGTCCGTGCTCTGCTGAGCCTGAGCTGAACCCGGGTGTCTGATAGTGACGTGCCTAAAAAGATAGCAGGAGACATGATCAGTGTATAGGGTCTGTGACAAGATATCTTAGACAGATATTTGAGTGAATCAGCCCTTTACTTACTGGAATGACAGCAGCAGGGAACAGCTGTTTACTACGTTCTCCAAGCAGTGCACCAGGTCGACTGTGGCTGACTGGGCTACCTGAGAGAGGCAAAGAGACGGATCAGTTCACTACTACTAGTATCGAACAGACAATCTTCCAGATAGCCCAGGTGAGGTTAGCCATATTGATACTTGAAAACTGCCTCACCTTGAATGCTGAGGAGGTGCTGCCCTGCGTGCATGGGCAGGCTGGGTTGGTAGCTGGCTGACGTCAGTGTTGTGATATCACTAGAAAGGAAAAACATGCTACTGAATATCAAAAATACCTAAGTAAACTTCTGGATTGAAAGTACTGTAAAGCAGCAGCATCCTCACAACCTCTGCTCCTTTCTGCGCCTCTTCTCCTCTTCATGAAGTACTTTCTTGAGCTGTAAAAAGAGCTGGTGTTTCTCCTCTTGGAGTCCCTGAAGTTTTTCGCCCATCTTCATTACCTGAAGTTCAGATTGTGGTTAGGAATGTTAGTGTAAGATAACAGATTGTCAAATATAATTTGTCCCAACCCAAGGTATGACACCAAAGCACACACAGATTGCATGTAAAATGTTTTCATTTGTTTCCAACCTGTTCTTTGGTTTCCTCCAAAGACATCCTCTCCTCTATTTCTTTCGTCCTCTTCCTCTCTTCCTCCTCTTTCATCTTCTGCTCCATCATTTTATCCACCTCTTCCTCCTCTGAAAGGTTATAATCACGTTGTTAAGCAAAGGAAAACACAGTTAAATCCATACACACCCTGGACAGGTCACCAGACTATCACAGGGTTGACACATGAAGACAGACAACCATTCACACTCACATTCACACCTACGGACAATTTAGAGTCACCAATTAATCTGCATGTCTTGATTGTGATTGTAGGAGGAAGCTGGAGTACCTGGAGAAAACCTGAGCATGCAAACTCCGCACAGAGGGGCTCCCACACCCCGGGGTTCAAACCAGGAACCCTCTTGCTGTGCGTCAAAAATGTCATCTGATAATCTCAATATTGTCCAGCCCTATGTGCACCAAGTCCAATTATGGTAACCATCATTTATAATTCATAATAAATCCATAGTATCCTGAAGTGAATATGTTAGGCAGAGGAGTTGTTTGCAATATGACACACAGAAAGACATCCATGACACCCATCACACCATATATCATAATCATAGTATTTCTGAGTGACTAGAGAAAGCTGCATATATGGGAGAATAATGAATAGAGGCTGGGGATGTTGTAGAGCTGGAGGCACAATCTAAGAGTCCTTAGTCCTTGCACTAGGCCAGTTTTTAACACACACACACACACACACACAGTGTCTGCCCACCTTGTCTCTTGCGCTCTCTCTCCCTCATGATGTGTTTGTGGAGGGCTCTGGCCATCGCGTTGGACAGCTTGGGTCTCTCCAGCAGGGCGGGCATGGTGACAGGCAGTGGAGGGGCCAGCTGGTGGAGATACAATTTTCAGTTTACCAGTTACGAAAATAACAAGATATATCCAGTGTACATGTAATGGTGTCGATTATCTTGGCCATATCTCACTTGAGGTGACAGACCAAAGATAGAACGATAACGGTTAAAGGCCTAGCTGCTATTGCTAACAGCTAAGTTAGCATTGTTAGCTTTAGCTGCTGTTTACTCACAGTCTATTTCGGTATAATGCATGAACGAGTGTGGTATGTTACAAGACGAATATGTGTGAACCTTAGACATGCAAACCAGCGGCAACAGTTTTATTTTTCAACAACTGGAGCTAGCAAGCCGCTTAGCACTAGCGTACGCATTTATGCTATCTGTTCCAGTGAGCGTTAACAGTAACTGTGGCGGAGTGATAAACTACGAAATATCTTACTTTTGTTGCTGTGTGGGTCGTTTAATAAGAACCTAACCGTCTTCCGGTTGTCAATTTGAGGCGACTTGACTGTGTCTGGAGCAGCTATATAACATAAATTCAAAACTTAATACCCAAAATATAAACAGAGCGATTTGCAGCCCGGATGCTAATGTTCGTTTCCGGTTCCAGGAAGGAGAACATCCGCTTTTTTCCCCATCGAATTGCATTGTGGGAATTGTAGTTTCTGCTGTGTTTTGTCGGAAAGCTCAAACTTTCGTACTCCCTGTCTTACTTGGACGCTTTAATTGTGTGGATATAATGTGCGAAACGTTTCAGAAACACAAAAGCAGGGTTTATTACCGACATTTACAGATCTTGGCGTGGTCTTCTTCAAAAAATAATCTGGATACTCACTTCTTATTTTATCGAGTCATTCAGTTTAATGGGTAAATATCACATTAAAATATACAAGTGGTCTAACAGATTATTTTTCCCCCCAAAGTCTTACATTTTTTATCAAAATGTTTAAATAACTATGTCAAAAAGGGGCCGCCCATTACAGGAGGATGTGAGGGCAGCAGTGAGGGAGATGAAAACCTGCAAGTTGATGGGAGTGAAGCAACAGGGAGCTTGGAAAAGATGGGAGAACGGGGTCAAGAGGAAAGAGACCTGGGCTGAGATTGAGAAAGATGAGCTGCATCAAATTTCTTATCCAGCCAGTGTATGATGTCTCTAAGCCCATCAAATCTGCACACATGAGGCAAAGCAGAGTCACCAGCGTGTCCACTGTGCTCCCAGCAAGGAAGCCTTACATGAGTACATTCTCAGCTGCTACCCAAAGGCACTTGGAGAGGCAAGGTACTGATGGAGGAGCACAAGTTGAGTGGGCAAGGCAGTTCCAATTCTCCGAGCAGGCCATTGCCTGTTGGGAGTACTGGTCTGAGACTGTTAGCAGGCTGGATGCAGAGGGAGGAGTCCCCCAGTGGAGGTTGGATGCAGGGAATTCTCAGCCCTGTCTTTAGCCAGAGCCTTCAGCCATTTGAGTGTCGAGGGAGAGAGGAAAGAGAGAGTATTAACAAAGCGACAGAGAGGGCTTAAAGATGATGTGGCTCAAAAGAGGAGAGCAAGGGAGTCGAAAGTAGCCATCAGTACTAGATGGGGTCTGATCAGTCCTGGCTGGGTCACCTGGAGGAGAGTGTATGATGTGAAGGACCTGATGATTGAATCTAATCATGTTGGACACAAAGACATGCTGCAATGATACTGTATGTCCTCTTCATTCTGCCAAAGACATACTGCACATGTGCTTCTGATTTCTCTGACTTTTACCCACGGAAACAATCACACATACAAGTGGCTTTGCACAACTTAGAGAGGCACACATTATCTGGGCAAATACAGCAGCTGATATGATGATAAGACAACCAATGCAAACACAGGAACAAAAGCTGAACTACATCATAAATTCAGGGTGTTTCATGTTGCACAGAATGTAATGTTCTCTATGACTGTGATTTTGGGTGATATTAGTAAAATGGACTTGATTTATCTTCTGTAATAAACCGGAGAGTGTCTGGTCTATCTCATGGATTGGAAAACTTTACTATGAAAGAAGCATTTTTGGTCCAAAAACAAATTTGTCTGGAGCAACAAAACGTATTTGAGCCTTAGTATGAAGGTAATATTAAAGGTTCAGTGTATAGAATTTAGAGGGATAAACTGGCAGAGATTGTTTTCTTTAGTAGATTATCTCCTAAAAATAAGAATTGTTGTGTTTTAGTTACCTTAGAATGAGCCGTTTCTATTTATATAGTGAGCAGGCTGCACTGCCGTGTTTCTACAGTAGCCCAGAATGGACAAACCAAGCACTGGCTCCTGACAGGGCCGCTAAGCTTGAGTTGGCCACCATAGTAGTAATGTGATACTGTTGTATTCAGGGTTTTTACTGGTTTAAATCAATAGGTCCAGGGCACCCAGTAGCTCAGTGGGTAGAGCTGGCATCCCATGTACAAAGGCAATGTCGTCGCTGCGGCGGCAGCAGGGTCGAATCCAGCCCAGCTTAATCTGTCCTGTTCAATAAAGGCACAAATAAGTCCAAAAAAATAGTTAAAAAAACAGATTCGCTAGGTCCATACCTCTGTGGATAGTTCAGCACCCTGTAAAAAAAAACACCTGAACAAGGAAGACTGGAGAAATTCGAACCAGAAGAGGTTTCAGCTGATTGCAATCTGTAATCCTCATTGGTAGATGCCACTAAATCTTTCACACTGCTCCTATTGGTCTATAAACATTACTCATTGATCTAAATGAGCTGGTATTAAAATGTTTGGGCCACTCTTCAGCAACGTAGGCAGTGAAAGCAAACAAATCTGTCTAAGCACTAATACATTTTAATTTTTCCTTTTGAGATGTTTCTTTTCTTGAATCTGGAATCCTTAGTTAGCCAACTCAAGAGACTCAGGACTAGCCACCGCTTTTGTTCGGCAAAACTCAAGCACCAGGAAGGCCAAAGATGTACGACGCGCACATTTTAGTTGACAAAACTAAACTAACCAAACTTATATTTTTTGAAATAGGTGTGTAGGCTACAAATTTTTATAATTAAAGAATGTAAGAATCACAACAGCCTTAACGAATGAATGACAAATGTTTCTTGGTCAGTACCACAACTCTGCACTAACGATGAGCTTCTCACAAGGGATAATTATATTTTTGTGATCCTGTAACAAATATAACCAAAGATATATTAAATAAAGACAAGAAACACAATTAGCTTTTCATCACATTTTATCATGTATGGTCATGAGTGGAGAGAAAGAGCCAGTAATGCAGCTGTATACAGAGTTCAAACCTTATTTTTTTTTTTAAAAAAAGGAGACAAACTTAAAAAAAAAGAGAAAATTGCACTCAGCTTTACAATACCTTTTTAGAAAGTAAGCCATCTAAAATTAACAATAACAACAACAACAATAATCATAGTAGCAGTCAACGTAATAGTCTTACCACTGAAAGCGAAGGATGATTGTTTAGTCTGAATTCTATTATGCTCCTTCCTAAGGTCAGATGCGGGGCAGCCAACTAGATCCTCGTTCACAGACTTCAGCGGCTGGTGAATTTTTTAAAACTCCCTAACCACTTGTATCTAGGGAAACAACTGCTGCAAAACAGTTATCCTTCACTCCGCCAGAGACAAATAACCTGCCTTCAGCTGGTAGATATTATTCATTTCCTAACCTAAAATCATAACATGCTTTACACTCCTACAAGCCAACAGAGTGGACGAACAATGAGCTAACTTCATTGTCGATAAGAGCTGATTTGAACTCACATACTACGCCTTTCTTCCCTTAACCCCGGGGTGACTATATTTACGGCCTAGCTCTAACATTATTTCATTATGTTTACTCAGTTTTTCAGTAAGGTATGATCAATTACGACGCTAGAAAGAAAACTGGCCACGAGACCATTTAACCCAAGTCGTTACCGAAAAGAAAACCGGAGGCAAATACAATTCAGACTGCAGAATAATAAAGACAGAAATGGATGGGAAAGGGGGTAATGAATGGGTGGTGAAAGTGCATTTGACATATTTACTCTGGGAACTCTAGGCTGCTGAGCTGGATTTAATATTTAAATGAATGAATGGTGGAGGAGGTCTCAGAAAGGTGGGTAGTGGTTGGAGGGGGATGGTAGTGGGATCATATTTCCCTTTGGCTGCTCCCGTACACACTCTCATCACTGTAGGCAATGTAGAGGAAAAAGTCCTCTTCGTGATGCTCCTGAGGAAGACAGGAAAAAAGAAATTAGTGCGACATTAAAAATGTAGACGTGAGCTCACTTTAATGTAAGTAAGGAAGAAAAACTACGCTGATAAAGACGTATTCAGAGAGCAGGTCAGTGAGGTAGAAAATGACTCTTGCCTGGTACAACAGTCCCATGGTAGCTGAGGTGGGTGGAATGACGTTGTTTACAAAGAAGAAGAGCGCATCCTCAGCTCGCAAGTGGATTCTTTTCCGGATGAGGAAGTAAAACTGGCCCACTGATAAAAGAGGATAAACAAGATTTATGAAATTTTAGACGCTACTGCACTGGGGTCTTTTAAATGTCATCAAGGAACTGTGCACAGTATAAAAATGCTTACCTGTCAGGTCGGAGGGGACAAGGTATTTCTTCTTGTCCAGATCTCCTATTCTGGCTTTGGGGGCTTTCTCCACAATTACCTGAATAAAAGGGAAAAACAAGAGCCATTGCAAATGAGTCGGGTACATTTTCCACTGAACAAAGGCTGTGTGTATCAAACGAGAAGTAGTTTAATAGAGCATTTCACCTTTCTATGAAAAGGGATGTGAGAATACACAAAGTTCTCAGTCAAGCAGGGACGGAAATATTTTAAACCAGACGTTGCGTTTCATTTTAACAGTATCTCAAACTTGGCATTTTGTACTTGGCCAGTTAAAAAGACAATGGTTTATTTATATGTTTAAAAGTCAAAAGTGAAACTACTTTTCAGTTCCATCTCTTCGATCTAAAAATAGGATTACTACCAGAATACTACCTGCCCACACACCAGGCAGAGCATGTCACCGTAGAGCTTAAATAATTAAGATTAGTCGACGGACTGAACATCAACCAGCAACAATTTTAAGTATTAATTGGATTTTATAAGCAATATTTCATTGGTTCCAGCTTCTCAAATGTGAATGCCTGTTGGTTTCTTTCACTTATATGACAGTAAATTAATATCTTTGAGTTTTGGACTATTGATTTTAAACTATTGATCACACAAAATAGGACAAGCATATGTCATCCTGGACTTTGGGAACTTGTGATGGGCTTGTTTATGTTATTCCTGACATTTTACATACCAAATTAGTGTTTAATTAACTGAGAAATAATTGGATGATGGTCATTAAAGCCTTAGTTGCATGAATACATAAAATTTATCACAATCTATGACTGATAACAGCTGGAAAATGAGAGGCAGTGAAACTACATTGCTCTTGTAAAGACAAATAAAGCTCGTCATACATGACAGAAACTCCCAACCCATAAATCTATTGTCAGTTTTGACCCAGTCAGTCATGTTGAATTAGTTTGAGTGTCAAAATGTCAATAGCTGTAGACTATAAAATCTATCTCCAGGAGCCAGGGCGACGTAAACAAATCTCCTGTTTGTTGACACATACTATTTTAAGGTGCACTGCTGTTAGCGTTTCAACATACAGTCTGAAACTACACCCAGCTACCCGTTCAGACCTCAATCAGACTGTATACTCCAACTGGTTTACACTGTAGTAACAACCACAGTCGTTATATCCAGTGTGGCACTTTGTTAGCTTGTATTTTCTTTGTTATTTAGTAGTATTGTATTAAATAAATACACACGGAAGGATTATACGAAGCTATCAGGAGCTGGCCTGCTAGGTGCGGCCGTATTTCTTTCTGGTTAACCTCTAACGCTAGCTTAGCTAACAAGTGTGTTGTTTGCTAACATAGCAGTCAACTATAGTGAAAGATAAGGAGAGTCAGGTGTAGTCACAGCTGAAACACATGATTATAAATATATATATTTTAGTGCGCACACTGAGTGACGTTAGCAAACGGCTAAAGAGCACTAGCATTACACTACGGCTCGCGCTGCCAAGCTAACGTTAGCTACTTACAGGTACCCTGTCCGGATACTTCTTCCTTATTTTCTCGCCTTCGGACCGCCTTTTCTCAAAAGGGTGCTCTTCTTTGTACTGAAACTTCATTGTTAAGAGAGATGACAGACGACAAGTCGGTCACTCCGAGGTTGTCCGATAGCGGGCTTTGCTCAAGGAACTGCTCGAATCGCTGACACACACGACAAAAACAAACGATGCTAACTAGCCGTTAGCTCGTCCACAGCTGTTTTCCTAGTGCGACTGCGGCGGAGGGATACAATAACAACATGACGTTGCAGCTCGCAGGGTGGGCTTTATGCCAAACTAGACCACGTTTGCAGTAATGGAAAAGTGATAATCGTTTTTTATCCAACTGAAATATAGACTCAATCTTTTTTGAGGGGGTTGTGGTCGATAATGGCGTTTACCGTGGGACTATTTTATTTTGATCAACCTCTGCGCGCAGAGACACAGGGCAGGGCGGTGAGGCGGCAGCTGTCCTTGTCATATGACCGAGGCCCAGCAGTTAGCAGCTACTTAAGAGAAACTAAAAAACATGCCATATTAAACACTGTCGTTTTGGCTTTATATATTAACAGCGCTCTAAATCAGAGTTCTAAGACTTTAGGAGGACCTTAGCAAAATGGGGAATATTGTAAATTAATATGCATTCACTCATTATGTGAGCTCAGTGCTTGAGAATGAATAAATTGGCTTGAAGTTTCGCAATTTCCGCTGTTGGCACAACATCAGTCACAATAACATGTGGTCACTGGGATCATGAGGATCTTCTGGAACAGAAAATAAAATGAATATTTGATCTGACATATAATATTTAATAGTCAGAGTCACTGTTTGTCGTTCATGTGCCCACGCTGCTAACCTGTATATCATGCATGTGACTTGCAGCTCTGTGACTCACCCCATCTCCTCATGTGACATCTCCACCTCAGCTCTCCTCCTTGCTTTGACAGACAGATTGCATGAATCTAAAAAGTCCCTCATGTGTTTACAGACTTCTCTTTAATAACAATGGAGACAGTTTTGAAAGTGAAATAGTTTTTCTGCTCAAACCAGAATGTCATCTAATAATTTTAGGTGATCTGGGTAAAGCTTTTGAGTCTGAATCATTTGTGGACGGGATGTTTTTCAGGTTCAAAATACAGATTTTAGAATATTAATAGTTACTGACAGCAGCTTCAGCTTAACGTGAAAGCTCTTCAATAAAACCTGAGTCTTAGTATGAGGCTTATTTTTGGACTAAAGGTATGACAGATCTACATTCTAACTAGTCTAAGCATCTAAGCCATTCCTGCTCCCTGCCAAATTATTTCCCCCACACAACTCATCACTGACAAACCTTGAGTAAAGCCCACTCCTTCCACCGCAAACCATAATGTGGATCCAACTCCCACAAGGCCTTCTCAGCAGCGACAGCTCATTCCTGCCTTATCAGTTGTGGTCCAAATTACAGTAATCCATGTTTCTCCAACTCCATGTACAGTAACTCCTTGCTGCACCTACATGTGAACTGCACGGTGCATCCAAGAAGTAGCAGCCTTCCCTCTCTACAGCACCCCCAGCCTCAAGGAAGGTGTTAGGAACTCTCACAAGAGTAAAGTTACTCTTATCAATGACAGATGCATGTTTACTATTTCAAGCTTTATCACCAGGAGGAAGTAGAGGTGTTGGAATACAACAGCTAAAGCCGTACACACTTTGCCCACCATGGTGCAGCTGCCTACCCCTGCATTAGAGTAAAGAAAATTTAAAAACACATGTCTAACGTTTAAATGTCGAGGAAAGAAATGGTTTCTACATATGACCACATGTCCTCACAACACTGACTGATCAGCTAATGTGCAATCACCGATATCCAAGTTGATAAACTTACCTGTCTGTTATGACTGAGAGGGATGAATGTCAAAAATGGTTGTGGCAATACCACAACAAAATCCAGTTAAAAAAAGTTATGCACACTTTGCAAACTGCTAAAAGAAGCAGCTAGAATTACAGTTGCCTAGAAAAGCAGAATTCTAAATGTGCACAGGTATCTTCACACAGTGACATTTGCCTACATTTATCACAAAAGGTGAATGCACTCAGCTGCCAGTTTATTAGGTACACCACGCTAAAACAAATGCATTCTAATACAACAGTCCTGCATTAAATCATACCTTCAAGAAGGTTGTAATGTTTGTTTTTTGTTAAAACTGTTTAGAGATGTGTTGATTCCACTGTATGATCATTTTGGAGATGAGTTTACAGTGCCTTCCTTCAGTGATGTAAATGCCTGTGTTTTATTGCTGTTGTCACAATAAAATAACTTGTAAGACATCAATGTTCAATACCATTTTGATACCACGAAGAAAAACTGACATTGAGGGCATAACATTTAAAATGGTCATTAAAACATGATTATAACAAGGCTTCAGCATGACAGCAATGACTTTTCTTTTCTTCTTAAAACTTAACATAAAAAAACCAAAAAAACAATATTCTTCTTGTGGTAGTTCACACGGTCAAAAGACTCTTGTCACACATTCAAAATGCTATAAAGTGCAAGTTAAACAACAAAACTGCTCCACAAATGCAGCCATGCAACCGGAGTGAATGAGATGACAAGAAGGCAGCACAATAAGTGAGTGAGTGACAGGAGGAAGAACTGCAGCAGCGTGTGTTCATTCGCTGTTGGAGAGAAGAAACAGCAGGAAAGAAGAACTGAAACCCTTCAGATATTCACAACTGATATGTATCAATAAATCAATACTTATGACAATACTGGTCAGTATAATGCAGCACAACTCAGCAGCACTGTGGACGTCAGCCTCCAAAATGATCATACAGTTCAGTCAACCCATCTTTCAATATAATCTTGAACAATGAAAGGAGGATTTATTACATGCATTTTGTATTAGTTGGTATTAGTTTTAGTTAGCTGTACCTAATAAACTGGTAGATGAGTGTATATCAACACATACACACAAAAATGACAAGCTTTTAAGTGCCGTATATGACACGATACAGGTCTTAAATACTGCAAATGTAGCCTTCATTTGGAGGCATTTCTGGTTTGATGCCTGAGTATTTGTGGATAAGCCCTTAAGTGCTATATCGTAGGCAACTGGACTTGCTTGAGTTTCTTGAAGGCCTACAATATAGCACTTAAGTTTACCAAGACCTGGATAACTGAGAATCTTCACCAACATTTTGGAAAAGCCTGAACCAAAATTAAAAAGCTGGAGTGGGAGTACTCAGTGGAAAAAAAAATGCATTTCCCTGTCAGACCACATGATGGCAGCAGATATTAGCAAAACACAAATGGCACTAAGCAGAAACTGTGAATCCATTTGAGCTCTTTCATACCCTGAAAAAAAGGTACCTACTGAACAAGCTGCAAAATATCATTCCTCCAGTATGAAAAGAAAACAAGCTGGATAATAACTGGTCGATACTGACAAGTGTTTTATTAGTAACACAGACCTGGAGACAGAGCCAATAAGAAGCCGGTGTGAGCCTTGACGAGACTGACATTGTTCAGAAGGCATTTAAAGACGGAGGGTCTAATAGTTGAACCCATACAGTAAGCGGAGCGGGTCGAAACTGAAAAGAGGAAGGCAGCAAAATTCTGAATCAAATACAAAACCAACTGCAACAAAAACAGAAGGGGGGAAAAAACTTTAAGTGCAATTTCCTATTCGATGAAATCAGGATGGCATCAGATGGCGAAGGGGGAGAGCGAGATGTGGTGGTATGCAGAAGTCATATTATCACATATTATAATAGAGAAACAATCAGATATGGAAAGGCGGCACGGCAGTCCACATATCGTTACAAGCCTTTCTTTTTTTCTCACAACTTTTCAGTCACGTCTAATCACTGAGTCCCATGAGGAGCTTCGGGGAAAGAGTGATGGTTATGGCTGAAAAAGAAAAATCTCAGGCTGCTTGGCTAGTTGTCCAGAAAAATGCCTGTGAATGGTATGTTGCAAGCAAAAGTCCATTGAGTACACCATGTAGGTTGATCCACTCGTGTTCAGGGAAAATAAACGTACCTCAGGAATCAGTGAATTACCGCTGGGGGGATGAGGTTGATCTAAAAAGGGGCGGTTTTCTAGTTTCCCCTGCTCAGTTGCTCTGAGAGGTTAAGATAGTAAATTGATGAGTTGTCTGCTTAAGTGCAATGTCTGATGACGATGAAGAAGAAGAAGAAATAATAACGTAGAACTGTCTTTGTTGCTTTGCTGATCCTCCTCCCCCCCCTCCCCTCCCAATTGTCAAAAAAGTTTAAAAAGGGACTAACGAACACTCCGACTCACGTACACAAGCTCACCTCCATACGCACACAGTCAGTATCAGGAGCAATAAGGCAGAGAGGCTCCGTTTTGTTTTGGAAAAAAAAAATACAAATAAAGAATCAAGAAGAAGAAGAAGAAAAAAAAAAAACAAGCTGGCCCCTCCCACCCTCCTCAGTAGTTTCTGGGCTCTGGTGATCCCGTACTGTTCATCCCGTGTTAGGCCGTCACCCCAACCCTCATCTCCTCAGGACACGTCTGAGAGGCTCAGAGAGGGCTGGTGGGTCGTCTGTGTGGGAACGGAGGGCAGGGTGGAGGCTGGCAGAGAGGAAGAGGCTGGTCAACAAGCCCCGCCCCTCTTGATTCAGCCAATCACCAGAGTCGGTGCTGGTGGAGGTTTCGACTGAGGACGGAGCGGACATCAGCAGTGAACCTAGGAGAGAAAGACAGAGGCAAATTAACTACTTGACGCTGGGTGTTTCCATTAAAGGAACAGGTCAACAGTTAAGACATGCAGGTGTATGGTTTCCCTCTGACACCTCTGTGCTATAAGGGCCCCGACACACCAAGCTGACAGTCGGCAGTCAGTGAGCATCTATGGCCACAAGAAGTGAAACACAAGTGAGGACAGCAAACATCAGCTTAAGTCAAGAGAACATGACATCAAAACAAACTTGTTATATTAAGTAAAGTTTTTTTTGCCATTGAGCTCTGTAGCAGAATGGTGTGTGTTATTTTTTAGTTTTAACTGACTGAACTAGTGCCTTGAATCTGTGCTGCCACCTGCTGGAGTAGAAAGTTATTTCCTCTCATGCAGGCACAGATAGCAACACAGATGCTAGTTGGCTGCTGGCTTTAGTCTTCGTGGTGTGTTCAAGTGCAGTTTCTTGGCCAAGACACAGGCAACATGAGGCAACACGACAGTTAGCCTTGTACCCATGAGTTCTTCGATCTTGGTTTGGTGTGTCTGGGTCTTAAGTTTGAAGTTGGAGTAACATGTTCTTCTTAGCTTGACACAGAAGACTAGAAACAGGTTGCAACAGCCTGACTCTGTCCAAAGTGAATTATGCCTACTAGTACCTCTAAAGCTTACCATTAAACACTTTGTATCTGCTTTGTTTAGTAATATTGTGACTTTAGGACAGGTTACGTGCTATAGCATACTTGACAAATAACAGATAATGAATCCTTTCCATTTGTTGGACCGAAACATTTTCACCCTACAGCTCCCTTGTTTGGTTCAATAGACGCACGACCACCTCCTTGTCTTGTGCTCCTGTTGTCTTCTCAGTAGAATAAGTTTCAAATCTCTTCCTCTACAATGAACTCTGATTTCATCAAATGTCTCTATTAAAGCAAAACAGTACAAGTATAGATACTCAACAAACAGCTGTTGTTAAGTTATAAATGCCAGTCAGGATGATACAATATAACTTAACAAGCTGGCGGGAGGATTGTGTCTGGTTACCACGGAGATGACTGAATCCTTTTAAAGCGTGAATGGAAAATGCTGCAAGGCTCTTTAATTTCTGTCAAGCTGCGCTTTTCAAAAGTGTCAAGCACCCTGCCATAAATCAGGCTGTGGTAAGCATTACAGCGTGTCCTGTGCAGACACAGACGACAGGACTGAAGATGCTGCTGCTCTGTTAAGGTGCTGCTTTCACTACACGTCCTGTACAGACACGGTGTCAGAGGTGCTGGTCCAGACCTTTGAATCCGCCCGTTCCACTGAGTTTGAGGTGACCAATTTGTCTGGCAAGGTGACATGAAACAGCTGTTTCTTGGTTAACATAAAAAACAACTAATGAGCGCCATGGGAAACCATTATAGAGCTTAGATTCCCGACCCGGCCGTTATTTCCCGCCACTATCTTCGGGCTCGGACGAGTCTGGTTTACATCCAAAAACTGTGCACTCTCCTCATAATAGACCTCAGCTATGGAACCAACTACTTATCACACCTGAGGGGTGAAGCCACGGCCTCCCCTTGATGGTGCCACTGGCCGCGCATATGTGAGTTGTCAACGGTGGCAACGTGTGTGTCCGCTTCGTCGAGTGTACCAAGTGCAGCACGATGCTGGTATATGACAGCAAAAAGACGGGGACCTCGACACTTAAGAGACACATGACAAGGGTTTGCCATGGAAAGAAAGATGAGAGTCAGCCTTCAATGTCCACATTCGTATCCTTAAAAAAAAAAAATGGCGGGTTTAAACTGGGCTCAGGCTCATAATTACAGTTAAAGGGCCGGGCCAGGCTCAGACAGAATATGCACGGGCTTGGGTGGGGTCGGGCTGGATTTTTTGGGACCGATCTAAGCTCTACTCCACTAGCGGGACTAACGCTGTTGTCAAGTGATACGGCAAAACCAATGAGAAGTAATAACAACAATGGCGAGCACTACACAAGATAGACGCTGCTATTGAGGCTGTTCCAAATCAACGTGTCTGCTCAATATTGCCCAACACTGTAGTTTGTTTTTACTTTGCT
Source organism: Epinephelus lanceolatus (assembly GCF_041903045.1). Taxonomy (NCBI): domain Eukaryota; kingdom Metazoa; phylum Chordata; class Actinopteri; order Perciformes; family Serranidae; genus Epinephelus; species Epinephelus lanceolatus. Next base: position 21,066,092 of record NC_135755.1, read on the forward strand.
CTGCCCCACTCATAAAAGCCCCCCCAAAAAACAGATATTTAGCATGGCTACATATCAGTGTGGAATTAAAATAGCGTTGGATTCAGGCAGATACGTTAGTCTCTAGTGACTGCTTTAAGCTAAACTTAAGTAATGCCATCTCTGTTCTTTACGCACTGTCATGAGTGTCAATCTTCTCTTCTTACTCTCAGAAAAAAAGCAAATAAGCATATTTCCCAAAATCTTAACCTATCCCAAGAACATCTTAAACCACATTTTTTTTAATTCTACAAAATTTGTCCACAGATAGCCTTCAAAGTATACTGTTGGTGCAACATGAGGTTTTAGATCGGGCAGTCACGATAACCGCAGTATTGCAATATCGCGCAATTAACAGGCCAACTGCAAGGGATGGCAAACAATCAGCAGAACTGCTACGTTCATGTTTTTTCTTTTTTTAAATGGAAGATGTGTATTTATACTGTGCTAAGAATGCTAGCAGCGTAGCGAGGCGATGAGCGTCTATTCTGCACTGAGTGCTGTACAATGGTCGTGTTAAGATAAGAAATATTTGGGTAAAATGCGGCTGTCACTGTGACTTTTCACCCAAACATCCAATCAAAGTAGAGAAGGGGTGGGACAAATAACACAGACCAACCATTACATCATTGAACAACATCAAAACAGAGCAGAAATTAATACTGAGCCCGTGTTTGTGCACCAGACGCAACCAAAGCATCTCAGCTGAAACAAGTGCTCCACCCCTTATTGCGCCTCATTGCCCTTCTGTGCTCTGCACTTAACAATGAAAAGTATTCAATCTGCTTTAATCCTTTATCATCTTTGCCTTTTTAAAAGCAACAAATACACCTAATAGTAGCCCAACAACAAATCTAATTTACAAAGCACTAAATTCAGGATGATGAAGTCATTTCCAAAAACAAAAAATTGCAGTAAAGCCATCACAGGGGAAATTCCTTCACCGCGACAGCCCTAGCTTCAGGCTAAATGCTGGAAGGCAGCTGACAATATAGGGCAGTATAGGTGGGGCATCTTTAGTCATTAATCAGGCTGTGCACCACACAATATAAAAGGGGATGTGAATGGATTATTATACAACCAACATCAAGCACAGCTGTACTGAAATGCAATGAAAAAGGCGCTGCAGGTGTTAATAACTTAAATCATGTACACCAGTGGCAACTATTGTCTCGCACCTCTTCCATCACCACAGAGTATTTCCACACAGTGTGCACAAGAGTTAAAGTGTTTGCATTGTCTCTTTTGCTTTCACGCCAACTTTATTATGCCTTTTACCTTAGTGCATCCAGCATAGGCAGCAAGTTAAGAAGTGCTGTGTCACTAGGGTCGCTGAACCAGGACTTGATGGGTATTGCATTGTCTGGAGGGCAGAGAAAAGCCAGTCAGTCGTGTCAGTGAAATGGACATGGTTGTGATTTTATGCTGCTCTGTTAAAGAGGCCACTGAGTGTTAGTGGAGCTGCAGATTTAATGTACTGTTACAGCAGTTACAATACAAGCCTTGTACTAAGAATAAACTGCTCGGTTATTTGTCCTCTTCCTGTGTCATCACAAGGTTTGTATGTGTAGGGTCGACTTTTATGTTAAAGATACATGTGCACACAGCTAAATATACAGCAATCTGGATAAGTTAAAGCCATAAAGTCTTACCTGGATGGCTACGATAAGCACCAGGCGAGTTGTCCAGGATGACAATACTGGACAGGTCATCGTGTACTACAGACAGGTCTTTAATATAACTACCTAGATCCAATGTACAATGCTGGCAAGAGAAACAACAAGACAAAAGTCACCGTCAGAAGAGACTTCAAAGGTCAGTGGGAGTTGTATCACCTTTAAGAAACACGCTATATAAACACAGTCTACAGTGCAGTACCTGTCTGTAGTATCTGCGTTTCAGGATGTTCCTGTTGTTGTCCAGCTTGTCTGCCACCGCTGAGCCATAGATCTCCATACTGGCTGTGAAAACCACCAGCTCATACCACTGGCTCACCTGTGCACACATGATATTGTAAGTAAACAAGTTACAGTAAGTGCTCTGTAAGTCACGAGGGGTCATTATCCAAAACAAACATAATTTTATGGCATCACGTAGCGTGAGAGTGCAGTACAATGGGGATTGATGGTAAAGATGACCGCTCACCACTTCTAAAAAGAAGTCGACATGCGGCCTTTTATGTACGAAGAATCTGACTGGGTGCTTGTCGATGACGACCTGCACGGAGACAGAAAGACAGACGGTGTTTAGACTCAAATGCACGTGTGTTCAAACTTGTACATATTTGGCCGAACGCTCGTACTTTGAGGATGAAGTCTGGCGGCGTGCCAGGTCTCACTGTGGGTCTGAGGACCCCATCATGGTGAGAGTGGATCAGCGTCTCGTCCAGGTCCAGAACCAGAATCTTCCTCTTTACTGCATCTGGAGTTCATCACACAGCATAGACACATGAGCTATTTTATCTCAGCACATTGACATGCACACAGGAAATCAGGTTACTGGGACAAATGAGGTTACACAAGGAATCACACAATGCTATTACATGCGCTGTAATAACGATGGTTACCGGATCACTCCAAATCTGGATAACCAGGGCTCTAAATGGGACTGTGTATTACAATGTAGGCTGCTAGCTGTGTAAAGAACAGGTAGAATAGCCAGCTGAGAGTCACCTTAAGGGTTTTATTTGAAGAAACAGAAAACAGCATGACGACCAATTTATTACATTTTGTTCCTGAAATCTGGTTGTACATCTGCTGGGATCAGGATAATCCTGATTTTTTTGGATCGAAGGTATCCCAATCCTACTAAAAACACACGCACTAAAAGTTTGATCCAGAATTGGATTATGTAATCTAATCCGATTTCAGAATCCTTTTCTTTTCTTTTGAACAAACCCATTTTCAAGATCTGATCCAATCGTATCACATTACTTCTGAACAATTAGGCCCTTAAAACTTAGAGAGGTTACTTCATGTCAGTCTCACTGTTTTAAGGTTTATTTTAAGTACAACGTGATGGTGATGGGTAATTGCTCCTGGACCCATTTCCATTTTGCGGCTGGTTTACCTCTCTTTGGATTCATGATGGTACGCTCCATTTGCCAGCACACTTTACTTTTGGGGATAGGCTGAGCAATTAAAATACGTGATGTATATCTACCCTGTCAGCTGTTGGGGCCCAGGACAACTAATTAAAATAAATTCACTTCATTTTTATAAGATAATACACCAAGAATAAATACTGCCTTTCAGGGAGTCCTGGACACGTGAAGTTTAAGGGCACATTCACACCAGGATAATCCGGGGGACTCGGTTCGATTGGGCAAGGAATGCGGAAAGATTTCACACCTCCACTTGGTTTGGTTCACTTTCACACTGCACTTTTGAAAGTGGAAAAAACTGCCTGGACAACGTCACGCAACAGCTCGTTTGGGGGCGGGATTGCCCGAAACAACGACTGGCCAGGAAGAAAAAAAAAGCATGAGGAAGAAGAAAACCCGGTTCATCAATTGGCCAGGACTGAAAATGGAAATCCATTGTGGGTAGCCACAACCAACTGCAATATATAGTTATCTGACCATATATCAATAAGCGCCTGCACCATCTCACTACTTCATGTCTGCCCATGAGATATTTTCCAACCTTTTCTTTTTTTTTACCTCTGCTTCTCCCGGTTCGCGCTGATGGCCCAAAATGCACTGCACTTTACGTCACTTCCTCTCTTTGGTTCGCAGGATTGTTGGTTTGCATTTCCCAATGTACGCGAACCGCACCAGGGTTCACTTGCAAGAGAACTGAAACCCCCAGTTTTCAAGCAGACCAGGGTTCGCTCGTTTGGTCTGCACCAGAGTTCGAATGAGCATCACACCACTCTAAACGAATCGGACTATCTGAGGAAGCGGACCAGGGTTTGTTTAAAGCAGACCAAATAGCGCCAGTGTGAATGCATCCTTAGTGTCTACCCACCAACCCCGAGTTGTGGTTCAACTAGTGTATCGTATGACATACTCATCAGAGTATGCTGGTTAAAGAACTTGTAGTGTGTGACCCCCCTGTCGCTGGTCAGTCATGTAGTGTGAAAACCGCAATGACTTCAAGACTCAGGTGCAGATACCACCTCCTAAGGGCCTTTTCTGCCGACCTTATTCTGTTATGAGAGGTATTAGAGAGCAATGTGACACACAGACTTGGAGACCACTGGTGATACAGTTATAATTTTGTTCACTATGTTGTCAATACCAACAGAAATACCAGCCATTTACAGCTAAAGGAATCACTCATTCGCTTGAAACTGGACCTGGATCTCTAGCTGAGGTCACTGTTGTGAGTGAGAGGCGAGGAAAGTGAAACTGAAATGCAATCCTTCCTTCAAGTCAAGAGTGTTCTTTTGAATGAGCTCTCTTCAGGTAGAAGGGAAATGCATTCGGAGCACACACACACCAGTGCATGCTAAGTACTGCATTAAACATTTGTACTTCCTCTCCACTTCCACACCACACACACACACATCTTGTCGTTGTTAGGGTCAGAGAGGGAGGCTAAATTTATTTCTTTTTTTTTGGTCACCATGCCACCGTGTTGGGTGGATCCTGACATAAACCTGCTGCAATAATTCACTGTTTTACTTAAATGCTTTTTTAGGACAATGATAGTTTACCTAGCGCAGTGGCTAACTGACCTACAGCCAAATAAGGCAGTCTTTTAATTTTAGCATTCTGGTTAAAGGCCTTGAGAAACACTATGGTCCGTCTGCTGCCTTTTTACTAGTAAAGGCTTTCTGTGCAGTGTAAAAATGTCAAACATTATTTATGCAGTATTGATACACAGATCCTCGGTATTTCACACTGGCCTATGTATTATTAAACATGAATATTATTGATTAGCTGTGGTTCTGGAAGTGTCTGTGATACGGCAACTCCAGGGGCCAGATGCACGAACAATGTGTATGCACGAAAACCATGCGTACGCCTTTTCCCACACATAACCTGGTAAGAATGTGCAGTGAGAATGTGCGCACCCCACACACTCTTCAGACCAGACATGCACACGGTTTTAGCTGAGAAAGCTGCAGGTGAGACGATGAGGACGAGTTTAAATGTAAGTTAAGAGACAGAAAACATTGCTTTAACATTGACACATGAGTGCTATGAATCATTGATCAGCCTTCTGACATTTCTCAATACACATGATTAGGGTTTTACTGTGATGATGGTTTTCAGAAACATGACGAATTTGTGGTACTGGTGCAACAAATATTTACAGCTGTGCTTAAAGACTGCTGCTCTGGCACGACTGGAGAACCACGCTGATGCAACACAGTCAGTGACATACTGTTGTTGAGGTATTTCTCATTGAAAGGACAAATGAATGGTGGAGGGGCACAGGTATCAACATGCAAACAGATGATTAAGGCTGTTTCTACATCAATTCATGGCGAACATTGGGTGTGGAAATGAAGCTCGTGCCCATGCACCCACTTTAACAAAGATTGAGATTTATAAAACAGAATCACACGGCACACAGCTTTATAAATGTGAGGAACAGAATGTGTAAGCTTTTGTTTTACTCGTGACTCTACACAAGAGTTTTATGCATCTGTCCCCATGTGTTGAACCTTTCCTGTACTTTTGATACATGCTGATTGGGATGTGTGGTCCCCTGCACCTGATTGGGTCCACCTGCTGAGGCATGGCCCTTCCCTACTCTTGCTTCCTGTCTTCACGAGCCTGGGTCCTGATTGGAGCGGCATCCTGTCTAGCTCTCCAATCTTGACGGTGCAGCTAGCAACTCAGAAGACTTTAATGCAGAATTTTTTCCTAGGTGCAGGGGTGCTGTTTTGAATGTAAGGGTTTTATTTTCACTTTTGGTTTTGTTTATGCAGGTAGTAGCTCTTACTTTACTGAGTCCTGTTTAGGTTATATTTATTTCTTTGAGTTGAACAGCACCCTTCCTTTGCTGCACTGACAGATATTAATCTCATCTACAGCTGTGCAACAGATGGACATTTCCTTTAAAGCACTGATGATGTCTGAGGGACATTCAGGTGTGCTGTCAGCAAACCCATTCGTTATTCTTACTACTTGTTTTTTTCTTTCAGTTGCAATGACGCAAGAACGTCGTCACACTCTACTGTTGTTGAACCAAACTTAAGGCCAGTGACTTACATGCAAAATCTTTCTTTGCATTCTAGTTAAAAGTCACAGGAGTGCACAATTACAGGCCAATGTAACACAATAGGTTCACTCAAACAATTAAAAAAAAGAATACAGGCCAACTGATTCATCTCAATAAATATATACAGCCCTGACCTATAAGCACGACACACAAATGACAGCTTGTCTGAGTTTCCTCATATAGAGAAGGCATATTATAGAAGTCTAGAAATACTCATGATGTTCATTTGAGGTGACGACGGTCCTGAGAACAAGGTCAGTGTGTCTGTGCACAAGTACGTTGGTATCTTGCTGATAACTTTTGTTTTCTGCACAATCCCTTCTTTCTTGACAGACTGGTTTGACTTGTACTTAAATTTCCAAGTTACAATTATGTTGTGATAGTGTCTGCCGTCTATCATTTTATCTAAAAAAAAAAGTTACACAGGGACCCAGAAATGTAGCTTTGCAGTCACATTATGACATCATATCATGTACTCACTGAGTCTGTTTCTGGAAATAGGTGACAGAGGCAAAGTGTCGTATCGCACCGTCTGATACTGGATTATCTGCAAAGGAACAAGGCAAATGAAACAGTCAGTCAATCCGTAACAGATCAGCACACTGTTAATACAAACCCTACACTGAGCCGTAATGAGGTAGCTGCACCATGGATGGTTTTCAAATGCGTCTGTTTTCTTTGTGCTTTAATTAAAGATGAAAAAGGGGGGACTACATGTTTGGCACCAAATACACTGAAGGCTCCAATCTTTTCATTTCCTACTGCACTCTAAAAGTGTCTGATTTCATCTCCAAGACAACAACATCTTGTGTGACTTTACACAGACGACCAGTATTAGTGTTTTAAGAATCCTTTGGGGCATAACGGCAAAGTGGTTTTGCGTCATCTTAGTTGCTGCAATCCATAATCCAATTTCGGGGAAGCATCACGACTGAAACTTAGCTGAATGAGTTAGACCAGAAGTATGGCTTTATCTCCCAAACTTCATATTTGAGAATTTAGACGATACATTCTTGGGGAATGTACGTCCGAGATTTAGCAAGAGAACAGAGGAGGACACTAGGCTGAAATGAACTTGTGTCCACCCCATGACTCCTCCTCTCCAACTTCCTTGCTGCGCACCGCTCAGGATGACTACAGAGAGTACCCTCTCCAGTGCCACTCTTGCCCAGGGGCTCTGCACTTTCCTTCACAGGGCTATTTATATCCCCCCAGCTGTCAGTGGGTGTCAGTGGAGCATGGGGCGCACACACAGAGGGAGACTTGCAGGGTGACTTTGACTGAGCCTGGGCTGCTTGGTACCTAAGCCTTGGACAGGGCCTCCCTCTGTGTGTGCCCTCCCACTGCTGCCTGGCAGAGTAATGCTCGGGGGAAGCCTATTGGTGCGAGCAGCTGCTGAGCACCGCAGGGGGACCTCACCCTCGACTTGGCTCTCTGCACCTCCAAGAGCGTCCATCTGGACCCCAGGCCTGCAGACTCAGACTGAGTCCCCTACCTACAGACTAAGGCTAAATCTAACATTTCAAATATTCTTGCTCTGCTAACCTGACCAACAGCTGCCCCCCAAAAAATCTAACCTTCAATGTTTGATGATTTATACGGGAGAAATGCAGCTAGTCCTTGCATTTGTGTGGCTGTACCTGAGATACTGGCAAGTGTAGTTAAGAAATAGCTCTTTAAACTTGAGCTAATGATAGAGAGGATAATGATTTCAATATTATTTGTTTTCTAATTAAGTTTACTATCATAGAAGACTATAAAAACCTGCAGATTTTCACAGCAAAGAAGCTGAAACCAGACACAAAAAATGACATTAATTATTATCTGATTATCAAGGTTTTTGCAGATTAATTTTCTGTAAATTAACTAATCAACTAATCATTTCAGTGACTATTAAAATTAGGAGTTTTGTGTTGTGTAGCCAACTGTTTCACCACTAACTCCACACCAGACTACATGCTGTCACTCGCTCATGCAGGAGATAATAAGCAGAGCCATTACGCAACATTAATAAACAACCATCTCTGCATCTGTTGACACAGAGTGGCATGCGAGGGATTATTACCTGGTCCTAATATCTATAATCCAATAGAGCTTTTATTGATCCATATGTTTGGATCGGATCACTTCTCGAAGGGAAACACCTTAAGTCCTACCTTACTCGCAGAGAGCAGAGGAAACAAGGTGATTATTAGATTAATAAATTAGGTTATCATAACAAACTGGGGGATTCAACTTTAGCATCAATCCCTTGTTTTAAAAGTACTGCGTAGATCAGGTGTTAACATCCTAACCTCAAATCACCTGCTTCAGGATCACCTACATGATACGCTACGTTCGCAGTCACTGGATCATGACATTGTTCCAGTGCATCACATATTGTAAACAACAGCGCTAAACTGTGAGTAAGAATGAGAGAAACAGAGGGAGGGAGAGAGAACAGTACACTCTCTGTGCTGACATAATCCCTCTCACTTCAGCCATAACATGGACTGGACTACTCACTCTCAGGGCCTGTTGACAACCCGCAAGTGTTGCTACCACACAATAAACCGCAGACAAACCTCGACCGGCGAGATGATTACAACACACGGGGCACTCCTCCAAGCTTTGTTGGGCTTCATACTGAGCTAGAGTCGAAGTCCACTCATGTTACACCACATATGCATGGCTATTAACGACTCAACAACACCTGTGCGTGCGTCTAAGTTACGGGGAGACGACTTCTGTCACCTTAAATGCCATGTTTATTGTGGAGGCATTTGAGAGCAATTGAAGGTGACTTGCAGACTTATCCTGGCTGCTCCTCTGATTTAGTGTTTGGATGTAGATGAATGAGCCATTCATTCATAATATCACATCACAACCAGGCGCCTAGAGACCTTATTTAAGAGTGAAAACAATTAGTCTATTAATCAATTGCTGATAACTGATTGACTGTCATTTACCAATGATTGCACGCATGGTTTAAGTTACACAAATGTAAGAATTTGCTGTCTCTCCATCATTATTAAATGAATTTCCTTCAGAATAGCCTTTGGTTTTTGGACACTTTCTGACATTTTATAGATGAACTGGACAATTAACTAATTGAAAATATAATCTAGAGTCATCAATAAGTTGCAGGTGGACATTTAGGTGCACTTTTAACATCCTGTGTGGCGCTTAAAGTACTCCTTGTGTTGCAAATGTGTTTTCACCATTCATTATCCTCTTCTGAATTAAGTTTCAGACACTCCTAGCACTCATTATGCTGAATGATTAAGCAATAAATTTGACACTGCTGTTACTGAGTGGGAGGTTGGTGCTACTCAGTCACATTTACATAATATTGGTAAATGGATGCACATAAGGAGACAGGAGATAACATCACAGGTGAGACACACAGGTAGCATAGCTCTCTGAGAGCTAACTGAGCATCCCTGAAGGTGTAACCTGGGAAGCATGGCAACCTGAAGACTTTGCTCACTTGTCACAGAAACACATCAGGATCAACTGCCATATATCTTTCAACCCCCTTCTCACCGTTCGTAGGTGCTTCCTGAGGATGTACATGATGAAGCCCCATATTCTCGACGTTACGCCGAGAAAAGTGCGGATGCCAAGTAAACACTGCCGGGTCTTCAGCATGTTGACGACCACGCAAAGACCCCACAATAACTCAACTTCAATTCTGAGTTGGTAGCACTCTTTCGCCTCAAGTTGTCGGGATAATTACAGAGGGAACTTGCTTGCTAGTGGAAGTCAAAATCCGTCTTTAGCCACAGCCGCCAAACTAGCAATTCAAATTAACAAGAGGCCAAGCAAACGTGTGAGTACCTCGCTCTGCACACTTGTGGCACAATTAGCATCAAATAGAGTGCATTCGCATTGTTACTGTGGGAGACAAACGTGGACGTGGTCAAAAGAAAAGCTGCTGCACGACGGCTGCTGCTGTATGGACCTTAGCACGCAGCTCGTTGACAAGCTAGCTCCGGAGCTAGCTGTGTACCAACTAACGTTAGCTAGTAGCCGCCGAGCTACCGCTAGCTCGACAGGGTGACCACCTTGAACCTTGGACAAAAATACCCCAAAAAAGCTGTGGGGCCGCTCGTTGTCAGGCACCGGGTCAGCGCGACTTCACTCTGTGCGGCGTCCGAAGAGAGACAGCTTTGTAAAAGTTCCCCAAAGTCAAACCGGCCCGGTTAAAATCAGTTTGTAGTCCAGTGGAAATCCGGAATGAAACTGCGAGCCGCCATCGCCGCCTTGCCGTCACTTCCGCGAGGAATCCTGTGGTCGCGCGCAGCACGTCCACGTGGAAAGAAAATAAACAGACGTGAACGAGCAAACGTGTGAGCCTGATTCAAGTCTGTTTAAATTAGCCTGGTTAGCCTCTGTGATTTTTCAGACACTAGTTTATTGTTTGTAATGCAGTTTGATTTTTGCCTAGACATTTTTGTGTATAAAAACATGTTGGTTTACTTTGGCAGTCAATAATCCAATATATGTCACTGTGATTCAAAGTTTTAAAACAATCATGGGCGTAGTTTTTTCTTTCAAAATTGGTGGGTGACACAATGGAAACGGGGATGGGGGGGGGGGGGGGGTCCTCCCTGGATAATTCAGAGCATCAAACATTTAATTTCCTGAGACACTTTCAATCTGAAAACTGTGCACCGTTTTGCAACTGTTTCCAGGTTTAACTTCATGTTTCCTCAAAATGGTGAGCATCAGGCTTCAAGGTACTTTCTCCTATTTGGTGGGTGTGTCACTGGTGTACCCAATCAACAGAGGTGTGTATGTAAACCAAATTCTGGAATCAATTTATGGTGGACATGTCTTTAAATGTCAAAATAATAGACCTCTGCTGTTTAAATGGTGTTATTTGTTCTAAATACTGTGGGGGACGTGGCCCCTGTGCACCCCCCAAAATCTACGCCTATGAAAAAATTCACTGGGCATGGGCGAATGTGTTTTATAGGCACTATATATGGGAATATTTAGCATGGGTAGCTTTTACTGCTGTCAGTGGACACATGGGCGTGCCAACGGCAAGTTAATGCAAAAATCTTGCTGCCAAATTACTTCAACTTATTAGGAAAATAATATTGATCCCCTCTGACACTTCCATGCAAATTGCACCATAGATTGTAAGGTTATTTATAATGGGAAATGATTTCACTCGAAAATAATTATCATTTGATGCAAATAGACCCAGGGCATAAAGTAATTAATCTGTGTTAAAGTCACCCATTTAGGAATCCAATTTGTCAATATTAACCATGGAAGATTATGTAACTGTGATCACATAATAAATCTCATGAATATTATTTCTGATCATGGGTACATACATGGACATGATATGGACAGTAGTGAGCAGCACTTTTCCTTCTGACAATAGGATCTTTAGAAGCTCTGGGAAAGGAAACAGTATCCAGGATGCATGTTTTCCTTTATCACTTTAATTATCTTGTGACCCCGCTCATTTTTATTTTGCCCCGATGTCCAAGTTGGGAACCACTGCAATAAATCATTGTGCTAAGAGTCAGTTTGATGTCTGTGGAAATAAGATGGTGCATTACACAAACAATCAGGGTTGGAAATTAACTTTTTTTGTCCACCTGCCACTGTGGCTTGTGAATTCCAAAATCTACCAATAGATATAAATCTAGCAGCCACTTGCATATTTTACCAGCATTTGGCTGGTGCTAATTTTCAACCCTGCGTACAACATTCTATTTTTTTAAAAGAGAGTGTGGTATCGACTAACAGTTGGACAAAATAAAAATAAATTTAATCAATGTGATTAAAAAAGGTGAAAAATAATATTAGGAAACACTCTTTAATAAAACAATTTTATAAACATAATACGGACTTCTTACAGAAATACTGGACATTATTTTTCATCTTCAAAGCTCCATGAGCTGCAGTGTTAAGGCTTTTAATCTGCACTACTGAAACAAGCTCAATGTCTTGAAGGCAAGGAGGACATGAAACACGGATCCTTTGTGCCCGAACCCTACACATCTAGATCATCGTCAGGATCCTCCTGGTCATAGTCATCGTTGGCATCAGGCTCGTACAGAATTCGTCCTGAACCTGGGCCTGAGTGGAGCAGAGCAGTTTTCCTGTAGGCGCAAAAAGGGGACAGCGTTTTGGAGTTGTTTGTAAAAATTAACAAAACATATGGAACTAAATCACAAGAAAACTGATGAAAAATATGACAAATGTTCCTCACTTCTCTTTGCTGAAGACAAAGGGAAGTGCAAGTTTCTCTTTAGCCTCACGCTCTGTATCAGAGAGTCGAAGGTTAAAGGTCAAGTTGGCTGTTGGGTCCGTCTATGGAAACACAAAAAGGACACTTTTCAGTCATGAGCCCTATCTTTAGCTGAATGATCCCCGTATGGTGAGAAGGTGATAAACGTGATATACTGCACCTCCTGCTCCTCAGGGTCAGCCTGCTTGGGTCCAAATTGGCTGGGTTTGCCCTGTACTGTGACTGTAAGATCATCTTTGATGCTGAAAATCTCCTCCTAAGGACAAAAAAAATATATATATATATGTATCAGCTGTTTTAACAGTGAAGTAACACAATGATCCCAAATGAAACACTCCTTACATCTTGCATAACTTTTCCCGATTTTGAGCGCTTAGTTATCTTTGCCACAGCGTCATCTCCTTTTATCCCCGGTGCTACAGTGATGACTGAAGTAGCCAAGTGGCATACACTTCCCACAGTGCTCCTCTGATGCATATCTGCATGGAGCAGGCAGATTATAGATCTCACAGCTCCCCCTAATGAAAACACAGAAAAATACCATTAAATAGTGGCAAAACTAGATGATCTTCAAGTTACACTTTGTTCTCAAATACATAAGCCATGGATGTTTATTTCACAATAGGATGGTGCACTTCTTTTTTTTTTTGATAAATATTTCTCTTAGAAGATAATTAGACTCTCACAGCCTGGATGTCTTTTCTTCCGTCATCAAATACCACAAAAAAAAAGAAGAAGAAGATGATTTATCACCTTTTCTAAGTTGCTGAAGAGTCTTGCAGACAGCAGGAGGACTGAGGTGTCTCAAAATCCACGAAAGAGAGTCGATCACTAAGGTAGCTGGTTTGGGGTGTGATGCGTGCTTGACCAGACGTGTAACTTCCTCCAAACAGAACTGGTGAACTGTGAAAGCTGGGTGATCGGTCCAGCCAAGGGGGTCTGTGTAGGCATTGTGAAAGTGTAGCCTGAAACAGATGATTAACAGTCGGTTTGTTATAGGTTAAATAAACTGTCTAATAAAAAGGGCTGCAGCTGGATTGATAGTGCTTCTGATCATTTGGTATATATCAATATTGAAACAGGTGGCTATTAATTTACTGTTGATGGGCTAATTTTTTCAATACTAATCTTAGTTACCTCTGAGTAAGTGATCCTTTCAAACCATCTTTCAGCTCTTCCTCACTGATGTCAAAGCCAAGGACATGGACAGCTTCCTCCCTGAGTTCACAAGGCAAAGTAAGCTTTAAAATTGTGGTTGTTGTTAGTTTGTTTTAGCAAATACATAACTTAGAAACATTACTAACCCATTGTACATACACACCTGTTCAGTGCAGCATTGATGAAGCTCTTCAGGAGGTGTCGACCCGAATAACTGACAGAATCTGACAATGCAAATATAAATTACATGACTTTATTGTATGCTAATACTTTGGTTCACACAGTTATGTTATTAGTCTCAGTTTGGACTTAAATTCTACAATACTTAAAGCATTTACCTCGTATTATGAGAAGCCCTCCAGTATCAATGCCTTGCAATAAGTCAGGCAACATGGTAGTGGGTTAACTGTCTAAGTAAACTGTAGTCCAGGTAGCTTCAGCTAGTTAGCATGTCTCTAATTCGCCACCTATTTAAACGTTAATACGATAATAAAACATCGTAGAGCAAAGTAATTCAACGGCTGAAGAACGAGGCCGCTAAAAATTAGACTGGTAACCGCCTAAAGTCACAGAAACTCATAATTTACTGAAAATGAAGCTTCCTCTGCCCATACTGACTTCAACATGTTTCGCTGGGTAGCATGTTTGGAGTGTACAGCTTCAAAAACGTCATATCCCAGAGTTCCTCACACTCTAACATCGATTATATGTGGGTAATGTAGTTCTGGAACATTTACGACCTGGCTCGTCTGAGGTTGAACGACTACACAGTAAACTACGTTACCCAGCATTCCCCGCGGGGAACACTGCGCTGGCAGCCTCAAGAGGTTTCTGCCGCGCAGGGAGAAGACCGTGCGGAATAAAGTCAAAACTCCAGTCGTTTTGTGTGCCTACAGCGAAGAAACGAAAAAAAACTTCATCGCAGAAGTTCACATTACGGATTTACGTTAACGACTACCCGCGTGAATCTATGGATTTTACGGTTTTGCTATATTTTAACACCGAGCGTTATATAAATGTAGTGACGAAGAAAACGGAGCTTTAAGTGCAGCACGTTAAGCGACAGAGGAATTAGTATTTTGCAGAGCTAATAACGTTAGTGAAGGGACAGTTCAGAGGCGGTTTGCCCGTGGCACGCTGTTGTAACGGATCCCCAGGGAGGGAATAATACAACTTCGACCCACAGTTTGAGTGCTTTTTGAGGAATAGTCTTTTCGGTGTTGCGCGCCCTTGTCTCGCTGCTGCTAAAGTTCCCCGGCGGTAAGGTGCAGCCACGCCGGGGGAAGGCACAGCGCGACGGCCGCTACTCTCCGGCTAGCTCGCCTGCTGCTTCTGTTCCTTGGATCGGGGCCTTGTCGGTGAGGCGACAATGCTTGACATAATGTCTGAGCACCAAGGTATGTTTCATCTGTATTCCTTAGCGGGCTATTAAAACACTGTTTCTGTGTAGTGCTAAAACTGCTCTCTGTTGAAATCTGCCTGCTGTATTTTGCGGACATTAAGATGGCTAACGTTAACCTAACGCAAGTTATGTCCACCGTTAACGTTACGTTTGGTTGCGTATGCTGTATTAGTAACATCACTTGCTCTTGAGCAACTTTTAATTTGTCGTCAAAATGCCATGAAAGTTGTGTTAAAGTGAATATCTCGTGTTTTGTTCGCTTACCGTAGCTAACCCAATGTTAACGTTTGCACAGTGAATTTAGCTTGCTATTTAACGCGCCGATCCATGTAGCTTAACGTTAACAGCTAATAGCTGGATAGCTAACGTTACCAAACCACTTCGCAGAAAACAATCTGTACCTTGACAGTTTTTACGTTAAATTAAATCACTTGTCAGCCACGAAAAACTAAGTTGAAACCGATTGAACGTTACACCGTGCTAACACCAAGCTAACACGGCTAATAAGCCTCCCACTTCTATTTCAAGAAAGCCAGGGTGATTAGCTAGCTAACCGAGTGGCTGCTTGTTAGCATAAGTTACCTCAGATCGAAATTCCCTGTTAACAATGTCGAGTTTAAATGCAACTTATTAAATATATATTTATGTAGGAGCTTACTCTAGTCGAAAGCCCGTTTGCCGTTATTGCTGCAAACGCCATAACGTGTTGTTAGCTTCCCCTCTAAATGTCAGCTAACGTTAGCATGTAGCATCCAGACAATACAAAATGACAAGTTTAAAGCTTGGCATTGCTCAAACTGAGCTTTGCTAGCTACCGTTTCACCAAACCAACCATTTGTTTTAGCGTTGATGTTAAACCGATGGGCGACTATTTATGGCTGATGGCGAAATAACCGGACTTTGTGTAAAGTTCAGATGGTGATCAAGTGACACCGGTTGCGGTTTGTTGGCAGACCCAGTCACCTAGCGTTAACATCCGATGACTGGTTTGCTTATTTTCCGCTCAAACGGCCATCAGTAAGCTTTGTCGGTCAATTTAACGTAACTAAACAAACACGGCTCTTAAATAAGCTCAACATACTCATCACTAATAACCCCGATTAAGTTATTGAGCCGTGTTAGCAGGCTAATGCTAGCGTTAGTCCACATGCGTCTCATCATACCCCTAGGTAACTGGGTACTGGTTATTCTGTTGAGCTATTTCTGTCAAAATATTAAGCAAATCAAGACTGGTTCACTTGTGACTTACTCATCTGTTTTGTCTGTCTCCACTAGATTCACTGTTATCGTGCAAAACGGAACCTTTGGTGAGTACTTTGCAATGTGAATATGAATACTCATGAGTAGCTTTTGTCAATGGAGCTTTTAATGTTAGCTTCAGTTTGTTAAACAAAGCCATGTGCTTTCTTGTAGCCCCCAGAGAGGAAAAAGAGGACAGTTGAGGACTTCAACAAGTTCTGCAGCTTTGTCCTGGCATATGCTGGTTACATCCCCAGTCCTAAAGAGGTAAGCTGCTATGAATGTCACGGTCGATATTAGAAACTGCTGTTATCACATGCCTTACTCAGGCTGGGATGAAATACTGAAATGCTTTTTCCTCTTGTCTTGTAGGAAAGTTCATGGTCTCCAACATCATCCAGCTCTGCACACAGTTCAGGGTTATCAGCAGACGGAGGCGGCGGAGGCAGCAGCTCCACTGGCAACAACTGGGCAGATGGAAGCTCAGACATTCACACCATCCACACATTTGTCCGTAAGGCTCGAGCAAATAAGGGCAAGAACATTCGCCGCATGCACTCTGACAGCACTCTGCTGGACAAGATGCGCCTTAAAGACTCCCTGTACGAGAGCCAGGCCAGCACTAAGGCCGAGCGCAAGAAGGACAAAAAACTGAAAAAGCTGTCGCTGGGCTCTGCCATGACGGCGGCAGATAGCGGCAGCAGCGAGGGCGAGAAAAGAGCGCGCATCAAACGCAGCAAAAACTCAAAACAGCCAAAGCCTAAGAAGCTCAAAAGTTCAGCTGCTCAAAGCGAGACAGACTCTGAGGCACGGCATACGCACACAGAGGTACGACCTGCCAGAGAGGAGCTGTCGGAGCACGGGGGGTCCACCCCTGGCATGCAGGGCCTGGGGAAGATGCAGGCAGACGAGTCCATCAGGGAAGCAGAGATGAGCTCCAGTGAGGGTGAGACCTGGATCGCAGATGAAGACATCATGGTGGAGTCAGGTATGACATTTTGTCCTTCAAACTAGCTTTTTTGTCCTCTTCTTAGCATGCACCGATTGATTACTTATCAGCTCTGATGTTCTGTTCCCTTTATCAACACAGGGGACGATTCATGGGACTTGATCACCTGTTACTGTGGGAAGCCATTCGCAGGACGGCCGATGATCGAGTGCAACCAGTGCGGCATATGGGTGCACTTGTCGTGCGCGAAGATCAAGAAGTCCAACGTTCCCGACATCTTTTACTGCCACAAGTGCAGGGACGTGCGGCGGTCTGGACACAAAAAAGACCTGTAGACACGAAGAGGAGGGAAGGGACCGAGGAGCAGCCGCCCTGTTTTACGCTGTCCTCTTGACACTTGTTTTTCTTTGATGCCTACAGCCAAAACAGCCTAAATTATCACCTGGATGGCAACTGTATTGTCAGTTTGTAGGATTTCTTTTTTGACAATCACAACCATTCTTATTTATCCTCACTGTTTCTTTTCTTCTTTTCTTTGGTTACTGTGAAGAACTGGACAGACGGCAACAGTGACAGCGGAGAACCATTTATTTGTTCGTAAATAATCCCTTCATTAATTGGCTTTATTGTTGTATACCGTGCTGGTAGCGTGCACATAAACTCTCACACTTACTCTCATATTCACTTGTAAATTATTTCTTAACAAATCAGTAAAACTTTTCTTTAGTGTCTCAAGGAGTATTTTCAGTTTCCACCCAACTTCAAATCAATGCAAGTTTTAAACATGGACAAAATTTTAAAGCGGAAGAGATGGGAAACGTCGCCGCTGTTATTTGTTTAGAAGTATGTTATAATGCTAGACGGGCAGCTCATTTTCTATTTGTGATTGTATTCTGGAGATTTATTTTTGAGCTTGCGTTTTTGTTTCGGTCATCAGTGATAATCACTGAACTTTAAAAATGTAGAGATCTCACTCCTCTAGAATAAGCGATCTTTAAACTCCGTTGAATCTGTCATCATTTATTACTGCTACATTTCAGATTGCACACAGACTGTTCTTTCGGCAGTGCACTTTTTTTTTTGGGACATGATGAGCTGCGGCTGATTTAAATCTGTACTTGGCATGTCGCTGTGTACATTCATGATTAAGCGCTTACTGTTTCTCCCTGTCTGGCTTGGTAATCAATTATAGCCATTTACCATGAACAACATTTACATTGAAAGCTGTTAAATTTTGATGTTTCTGTTTCATGTGTGGTTTTAGTTTTTTTCCATGTTTTAAAAACTCATCTGATACGAGGGCGTTTCGTTGTTGTATGACGAATGGTTTGGCAGTGCTTTACAATATCAAAAGTGGCTCCGAGGCTCGTTTTATGAATGGTTGTAAAATATTTGTTTTTCTGTTTTCATGTTTATTTCTTAGCTTTCTGAGAAGCGGGATTAGGGATGCGCCCGCATCAGAGAATGGACATAAGATTGTCTCACATCGAGAACAAAGTTGTAGTGTACAGAAAATAAGTTGACACCGCGTAGGTTGCGGCGTTTTGTTTATGTTGTTTGGTTTTACCATGTGCTTTTTCTTTTTGTTGATGGGAGAGTCTTGGTAAGTCTCCAGTAGCAGTTGCACTCTCTCTACAACTTCAATTCTGTGTACATATCCTGTTCTTTGACAACTGTACATATGTGAAAGTGAAGAGAGAAAATACCCAGGCAAAATCTATATTTTCTGCAGTCTGATATTGTTTTCTTTAATTGTAGCTTGAAAAATAAAAGTCTTTGGGAACATAATGGTGGTATTTTGAGTCAAAGACACACAAAAAAGACACAACAGTTATTTTGTCACATTTAATTACACATTTGCACACAGCAGTGTTTGTCATGTTTGCATCTGTGACCACTAGAGGGAGCAGGTCAACAGGCGTCTCACTTGTTAGTAAGGCAGTGAGTTAAATAAGGAATAAATACCACGGCATATGTCATACAAAGTTCATACATGGATTGGCTCTGAGAAAATTTATGGAAGGAGGAGGAGGAGTTGCTCTTTAATGCCGGTTGTCTTCCCAGTAGATGTCAGGTTCATCCTGTAACACAAACACACACATGCTCAGTGTTTCACTGTACAAAAGCAGCGTCTTAAGGAATTATCAAGGCTAAAAAATCATCATTATTATCTGTATCAGTGACTCTACAGGAGCACGATAATGTCATTGAAAACCTGGGCATGCTGAAAATTGTAATTATGCAAATAATGGGGAAGTGATCCAAGAAAAGTCTGCTATTATAACATTTATCCACCGTCATATATTAATGGTGTCTATCAGGCTCTCCTGAAATCATTGCATACATTTAAGATGAACATGATTATCGCTGGCCTCCATTGGCACCCAATAATGGTTGGCCCCCAGAAAACTTTCCCATTTTTACCCCCGTATGAACAGCCCTGGTACTTGTACGTATAAACGCTGTATCAGTTACTCTCAGTAGCCTCAAAATTAGCGACCATATTAGCAAGTTTTCTCTTGTAACTCACCTTTTGGTTTCGGGAACTGGACATCTGAAATCTGCCGATGGAGTCCAGAGGAGCAACCTTCCTCCTGTAGACACAGCAGCAGGAAATCACTTAATTTCTGTGATGTACGCTGACTGAAAATGGACAATAGCCTATATACTTTTTCTTCCTGATACATGTTCACACGTTCAAAAATAACACTCTTATTTTATTTAAAAGTACAAAAATCCACGGAAGCAAGTTGAATTTGACTGAATTTAGATTGAATTTAGAAATAAAATATTGTGCCAGCCCTAATTTAGATGATGGTTGACATAAAACAATTTAAGTTACTTATGTTGTGAGTTAATTGCATTTAAATAACCCTGGTTAGTTCATTAGACACATTTTCAAAGCTTTATTTATTTGTTAATTTCACCTTGTATGACTAGAATATGGTTTCATACAAGTTTGAAGCCATTTAAGCTCTGATAAAAAGTTTCTGTCATTGTCTCCTCACCTCTTTTCATTGGCTTTACGGTTGTACTGGTACTGGTTCTGGTTCTGGCCCTGGCGCTGCAGAGAAAGGTGCACTGTTGGGACGAGCAAAGTCTCTGAGTTAGAGTGGCGGCCACCCACACCCCTGTCCATCTCCCCAGCGTCACCCACAGAGAGGTCTCCTTGGTCTGAGCGGTCAGGCATGCGGGGGAAAAGCTCTTGGTCCAGCCAGATGACATCCTGAGGACAATAATCAGAGTGTGCTTGGAGGTGTTTGAGTTCCCCAAAAGGTGATGAGGACGTTGTGTGTAAAGGCTTACTCTTTTGTTTCTGAATCTGCTCGGCAACACAGCAGCAGACGTCTCCTCTGGCAACATGTAGAGAGCCAGGAAAGGTAGCACACACCTGCAGCAAAGCATCTGAGCAGAGAAACAGGGCCAGAGTCAGTAACAGTAAACACACATGAGTGAACTTTAAAAACAAGCAACACACTCACCTTAAATCTTGTATTTTTTTCTGTGGGGTTCTGTCCTCAAAGCTGGTGATGGTTGCAGCTCTGCGTCTTCTGAGCTGCTGAACAGTGTGCAGGGTATTTGTAGCCATGCATGGAGGGTGGGTTTATATTATGGGATTGGCATCAGTGGCTGTTTAGGCTAAGTCAGTGCATGTGTGTATGTGTGTGTGTGTGTGTGTGTGTGTGTGTGTGTGTGTGAGTGACTTCAGACATGCCAATTACATCTGCCGCCTTGCCGCCTGGCATTGTCATCATTAGTGTCAAACCTCTACAGCTACTCTTAAGAGATCTTAAGTGCTGACAACATGCCTTGACACACGTACATACATACCGGCATACTGTGTATACGCAGTGTCCCACCCCTACGCCCTCTTCCATTTTCCTTGCGGCCGTTACAAGGGACGATGGGAGTGAGATAAGGCCATTGTTGAGGATGTTGTAGTTTGCTGTGTACTGGTTTGCCCTGGGGTGATACATTACCCTCAGGCTGGTCTCAGATGGTTTTGCTCTTATCTGCATTGAAAGTTTTGTTGTTGTTTGTTTCTTACCACAAGAATGTGTCTTCGATATCCTCCCATATGAGTTACAGACTCATGATGAATAAAAAAATTACATGACAAAATGCAGTTTTATCAACATCTGTACACATGATCGTAACGCTATCATTTATATTTGGTAATAAGGTTGCTGTATCTTACTATGTAATGACGAAAACACTGTCTGTGTGTGTGTCTGTCTGTGTCTCTGTTCCATGTTTTTCTCCTCACTGACTTGGTCAATCCATGTGAAATTTGGCACAGTGGTAGAGGGTCATGGGAGGATGAGAATGAAGCAATATTACATCAATTGGCCAAAGGGGGGCGCTATAGCAACCAATTGAAATTGCAAACTTTGAATGGGCATATCTCATGCCCCGTATGCCGTAGAGACATGAAACTTTGCACAGAGATGCATCTCCTTGTGAGGAACAAATTTGCCTCAAGAACCCAAAACTTCCGGTTATATAGATTTTCCGCCATTTTGAATTTTTTGAAAAACACTTAAAATCGATCTCTTCCTAGGAAGTTTGACCGATCTGCATGAAACTCTGTGAACATAATCTAGGGACCAATATCTAAAGTTCCCTCTTGGCAAAAGTTGGAAAACTTACTAAAACTGAGCTTCTATAAGGCAATGAATATTGCAGAGGGTGTGGCTCATCACATAAAGGTGTATAACATGTCAAGGGTTTCACCGATCACCACGCAACTTTGTAGGCATATGACCACACATAATCTGAGGGGACCCCTCCATTATTGACCCCATCAAACAAAATGGGGGCACCAGAGAGCTAATTTCTTATCTTGGCCTAACCGCCATATCGATTTTTACTAAACTTGGTAGATATGTACAGTACAGGCCAAAAGTTTGGACACACCTTCTCATTCAATGCGTTTTCTTTATTTTCATGACTATTTACATTGTAGATTCTCACTGAAGGCATCAAAACTATGAATGAACACATGTGGAGTTATGTACTGAAATAACTGAAAACATGTTTTATATTCTAGTTTCTTCAAAATAGCCACCCTTTGCTCTGATTACTGCTTTGCACACTCTTGGCATTCTCTCAATGAGCTTCAAGAGGTAGTCACCTGAAATGGTTTCCACTTCACAGGTGTGCCTTATCAGGGTTAATTAGTGGAATTTCTTGCTTTATCAATGGGGTTGGGACCATCAGTTGTGTTGTGCAGAAGTCAGGTTAATACACAGCCGACAGCTCTATTGGACAACTGTTAAAATTCATATTATGGCAAGAACCAATCAGCTAACTAAAGAAAAACGAGTGGCCATCATTACTTTAAGAAATGAAGGTCAGTCAGTCTGGAAAATTGCAAAAACTTTAAATGTGTCCTCAAGTGGAGTCACAAAAACCATCAAGCGCTACAACGAAACTGGCACACATGAGGACCGACCCAGGAAAGGAAGACCAAGAGTCACCTCTGCTTCTGAGGATAAGTTCATCCGAGTCACCAGCCTCAGAAATCGCAAGTTAACAGCAGCTCAGATCAGAGACCAGATGAATGCCACACAGAGTTCTAGCGGCAGACCCATCTCTAGAACAACTGTTAAGAGGAGACTGCGCGAATCAGGCCTTCATGGTCAAATAGCTGCTAGGAAACCACTGCTAAGGAGAGGCAACAAGCAGAAGAGATTTGTTTGGGCCAAGAAACACAAGGAATGGACATTAGACCAGTGGAAATCTGTGCTTTGGTCTGATGAGTCCAAATTTGAGATCTTTGGTTCCAACCGCCGTGTCTTTGTGAGATGCAGAAAAGGTGAACGGATGGATTCCACATGCCTGGTTCCCACTGTGAAGCATGGAGGAGGAGGTGTGATGGTGTGGGGGTGTTTTGCTGGTGACACTGTTGGGGATTTATTCAAAACTGAAGGCACGCTGAACCAGCATGGCTACCACAGCATCCTGCAGCGACATGCCATCCCATCCGGTTTGCGTTTAGTTGGACGATCATTTATTTTTCAACAGGACAATGACCCCAAACACACCTCCAGGCTGTGTAAGGGCTATTTGACCAAGAAGGAGAGTGATGGAGTGCTGCGGCAGATGACCTGGCCTCCACAGTCACCGGACCTGAACCCAATCGAGATGGTTTGGGGTGAGCTGGACCGCAGAGTGAAGGCAAAGGGGCCAACAAGTGCTAAACACCTCTGGGAACTCCTTCAAGACTGTTGGAAAACCATTTCAGGTGACTACCTCTTGAAGCTCATTGAGAGAATGCCAAGAGTGTGCAAAGCAGTAATCAGAGCAAAGGGTGGCTATTTTGAAGAAACTAGAATATAAAACATGTTTTCAGTTATTTCACCTTTTTTTGTTAAGTACATAACTCCACATGTGTTCATTCATAGTTTTGATGCCTTCAGTGAGAATCTACAATGTAAATAGTCATGAAAATAAAGAAAACGTATTGGTTTGTTTGCAGGTGTGTCCAAACTTTTGGCCTGTACTGTAGAACAGAATGCCTCAAGGTGACTGGAGAAATTTAACACTAATTGGCAACTGGGTGGCGCTATAACAACAGAAAGATGCTTAAAAATGGCTAAAATGCAACCGATGGCTGTGGCTCCCCCTGTGGACCAATGTTGGGTTTTTTTTCTAATTTTTGGCATGACTAAGTCATGGTATGGTATGCTGTACATAATCACAGAAACTGTCAGTGTGTCATTCTGTCAGTCAGTCATTCTGTCTGTCCCACGTTTTTCTATTCACTGACGTGGTCACTCTATGTTTCCCATGTGATGTACTACCAGTGCGCCCCACTTTTAAGTCAATACAACATATAAACACTTTAACTATCTGCCTTTCAACGTGCTACCTCAACTACCAATGTACAGCTTTAGCCCATTAACTATCCCACTATTGGCAATGGAACTACTATACTTTCAATAAAGCAATCATACTATCAAATTCACAAACACTGTGTCTGAATACATTGCTCTTCCTAATGGGTTCAGTTAACTATTTAATCTACAATTTCCTATGACCTGTTTCCCAAACACACACCAGTGAGACTGTACGTGGGCAACTGTGCACTCAATGGGTATGGACTAGTCTTGTTTATAAATATTGTCCTGTTACCTAAAGACACAAGTAATTGAACTCATCCTTACTCATTAGTTTCTCTGTAACCTTGAAAAAAGCCTCTTTTTTTGATAAATTAATCTACAAAAATGTCCAAAGTGATGACAAATGTCAGCCAAAAGTGACATATTTAAAAGCCCAAGGACTTGGGGGTGACTATTGGCAGAAATGGTATTCATAACCATGTTTTCATTTCTTTATAATCACTTGAAAACAAGAATCATTGGGTTTTTGTTTCCTTAGAATGAGCCGTTTATATCTACATATGGAGACAATCATATTGTTCTACATAAGACCAGAACAAACAAATCAAAGTCAAATCAAAGAAAGGCTCTAGAAAGGCTGTTAGCATTTTCATGCCAGCCACTATAGTTCTCATACACGCCTGGCACACACAAGAAGTTCCAGCTTCGCAACCTTACCTCTACATGCCAGAAAATCCCACACACTAGACCAGGGGGCGGTAACCTTTACAATCATAAGAGCCATTTTTGGCCAAAAAGAAAAAATGTGTATGGAGCCACAAACCATATTGGGCCTGATAAAGTAAGCAACAGTCTCAATTAGCCTATAACCAGATGGCACTTAAACTGCTTGCAACAAGGTCTGTGGAATATCTTGAGTAATTGGGTCATAATTTCTGCAAAGAGACACTGCTGTTGAGTTTTGCAAATGATATCTCCATCACTCTGCAACTCACACCAGCAATCTAGATTGATAAATAGCACTACAGGTTAAATGAAAAAAAACAGGTATTTTTGATCTTGGGGTGAACTGTCCCTTTAAACAATTAAGTAGAGTTGAGGTCAATTAATTGATCAGAACATCCAGTGCTCATATCTACATTGACTCAGTGTGTTTGGGTTTGGAGGAGAAGCACAGAGACAGAGAGATCAGAGATGGTATCAGGACCTCAGTGTGTGTGGTAATCTGGAAAACTTGATCATTCTGTTTCGCCTGACTTCACCAGCGGATCGCCACCCAATCCAGACCACACACAACACTCTCCACCCCTCCTCCGCCCGCCCGCCTGCTGCCTCTGTCTCCAGAAACCAAAACAGAGAGGAGACAGTGTAGCAGGGAGGGATGGAGAGATTGGTAGAGGATGGGGTGTGTGGGGGGGGTCCTACTCTGAGCGTATGCACATTTTGCACGTTTTCACTTTTCCTCTTTTCCCGCCCTGTCCTAATTATTTCTATTTTGGGACACTGAGGCCCACCAAACATAGAGCTAGTGCTGATAGATCAGGCGTGTATAAATAAACCAAGGCAAGGCTGGCAGCATGTCAGCAAGGGCAGAGGCCAGATAGGCTGCACTGATTACCTCCATTATCAGGGACAGGCCTCATTAGGAACCTCTGGCTGTGTGTGTGTGTGTGTGTGTGTGTGTGTGTGTGTGTGTGTGTCTGTGTGTCTGTGTCTGTGTGTCTGTTGTATTGTTACAATACAGGACTAAGTGTCCCGAGGATGTAGACTGAGGGAGAATCCTCCAAAATGTGGAGATTTTGTCCACCTTAACTTCTGTAAGGGGTTAGTTTAAGGGCTTAGGCTTCAGTTTAGGGGTAGGATCTAGTTTACAGTATATTAGGTAAAGGTTAAGATGACTCCATACAAGATATTGAAAAGTGTTGGGGATTAAAATACACAAAAATGCGATGGGGCTTGTTTCCATTGTGGGTGCCAGTGCAATTTGTGTTCACAAGTTCACTCATATTAAATATATTAAAATTATAAGGCATCTTTGAGTAAACTGCGAATATCATTTAAGTAGGCCATCTCGTGGCCGGGCCGAGTGTCCTCTTTTTTGGAAATCAAAATATGGTCACCCTACTAAGTATGCTATGTTATCTGTACATAAACAGTACTATTTTCAACACAATGATGTTTTACATAGAGAAATGTAAAATAGTCTGGACCATACGTAAAGGGAAAGCTGACAGTTCGTGAGAAAATATTACTACATACAACTACAGCCAGCAGATTGTTAGCTTAGTTTATCTTAGCTTAGCCTAGCATAAAGAGTGGACACGATGGGAAACAGCTAGCCCTGCTCTCTCCAAAGCAGCACCTCTAAAGCTCACTAATTAACACAAATTTTGTCTATATATTTCCTACAAAAACCAAGGTGTTCAAAAAGTTGTGGTTTTATTAGAGATATTTGCCAGACTATATCTTTGCCTGGTGCAGCAAATTCCTTTAGCTAAGCTAAGCTAACTGGCTGCTAGCTGCTAGCTGCTGTAGCTTCATCTTAAGCGTACAAACATGAGAGTGGTAGGCTATTGATTTTCTAATCTAATTTAGTAAAAGAGGGAATACGCAATGTTAATCTCTTCCTCTAAGTGTATTTAACTACAGTTTTTTGGAGACACCATTAATTGATACCAAACTGTAATTAAATAAGAAATAATTTATGTCATGCACACACAATTAAGCTATAATTTTAGCATACTCAAATAGCTATTAGGCTACATGTTTTTCTTGTGTATTAAAATGCTTATCAGTAGTTCTCTAAATGATAATTAAGTGTACACAAAGTGCATTGTCTACTATGGTGACCAGTAGTAGGCTACAAAAGAGTAGTAAAATAAAAGCTAATGGTCCGTCTTTATCTTTGTGCATGGACATGATGTGTTTTGTGTGTGTGTGTGTGTGTGTGTGTGTGTGTGTGTGTGTGTGTGTGTGTGTGCTCAATCTCATACCCCGCCCTGGTCAAGTGCCCTATAAGTACCAGGCATTGCAGCGTGTGCCAAATATAGACTCCACAAAGACTGCTCCCTCCACAAATGTGAGCAACCTTAGTAATGATTAACACAGGACACAAAGATATATAAACAGAGGATTTGAGAGTTTGAATTGTCCAAAATTTGAATGTCAATTCAGCCATTCATGTTTGTGTTGTTCACAGAAAAACTGACAGACAGACATATGAACTAACCAAAACAGATTATACAAGGTTGTTGTCAGTGGTAATAAATTAGGAAATGGATGGCATGGTGACTTTTCAACTTGTCATAGCAGGAAGCACACAGATGTAAATAACAGCAACAACAATAAAGGCCAACATGTTCAGAGCTGTGAAACTGAAATAGCTACTTAAAATGCAGCCATCATTATTGTAATTTGTTACACCTGTGTAAATATATTTAGTCAGGTAATTATTACCTGTATTCAGATTCAGATTCAGTTCATTTATTGGTCTCCTTGGAGCTAGGGGTCAGCATACACATACATACAATCACCATATAGTCACCAACATAAAATACACACATTACAACACATAGTCACTCAGTTACCTCAGTGCATCAAATTAAATACATAATACATACATCAGACACACTCCTCATTAATCAATTTAATCGACAACAGAATAAATGAGTTTTTGTACCTGTTATACCTGCATCATGGTACTCTACCCAAATGCAATAACTCATATTCAGAATTCAGCACATGGTCAGGATCAGACACAGTTTTACGAGCTTGTCTTATCACTGATTGTTCAAAAATGACTTGATGTCTGCGATACACAAAATACACACATTTACAACACTAAACACCTCATAAAATAGGCAAGGGTTCAAATCAATTTTAAGCAAATGATAAAGGAGCAGGTAATGGGGGCGTAATTAGTAATTAACTAATTTAATTTTAATTTTTATTGGAACTATTGTATCAAACCAGGCAGTTGGTTGCATATACACCAGATATATCTACACAACAGTACATCGAGTAGTTAAAAATAGTGATGTCCCTCTACCTTGACCAGCTGCAACATTAAATTTCTGCTTTTCCAGTTATATATCTATCATAATAATAATACAATCAAACAATTGGTCATCACACTGACAGTTGCCGATAATAATACTTACTGTTGTTGTAAATGAAAGACTGTTACTTGTAATGACATTTTTTACACACAAGTATTATAGTTCTACTGAAGAAAAAGACCTTTGATAGAATATATATAATTAACCACTGTGTGTATTTGACAGCCATTTGTGAAAAAAGTCTATAAATCAATGACAAAAAAAGCATACTGTTTATTTTTGTTTCATAAGCTTTTTATAATCACTTGAATTAATTAATTGACTTTTGTCCAGTAACATTACAGGGCAGAAGAAGTTCAGACAGACAGTAATGTTGAAAGCTAATGTTAGCAAACGGCTGATTATTTACATGATTTACACATAAAACTAACATGGAGCAACATTAGCATTTATTTAGAGTCCTGTTTCTGGCCACATAACAAATGTAAGTCCAATATTTACTGTCCTTTTCACGCTCTGTTTAATTTCTAAGATTTTTTTTTCAGGTCAACAAACAGTCAAGCATCTATGCTGCTAGCATAGATGCTTGACTCTCCTACAGTTAATTAACCATTAGCTTGTCACTAACTTTGTGTTAAAGATGTTAAAAACCTCCAAAATGAGGTGATAATTCTATGTTTAACTGTTAATGTTAGCCTTACCAGCTAAAACCATTCCACATTTCACAAAGTAATTTGATTCAGTGTTGATATAAAAATATTAGTAAGTTACAGCTTTTAAGTTAATTGTCTGTTGTTTTATCAGTTAACTGTTACTAGCTAACTAGCTAACGGTACTAGCTAACACCCTTCCGCATTTGACCAACTGCTGATATAAAAATATTAAGTGCAGCTGTAATTTTATTCTAAATTTAAATTTGTTCTATCAATTTAATTCAGTGCACTTTAAAAAGTTTACTTATTGGTTTATTCAGGTTTAATGTGGTTTGCAATGTAACATTAAAAGAAACATGGCAGACTGTCAGTTAGCCTTTTGGCTAATGTCAGTTAAACTTCAGTTAACTTTACTAGAGCTAGTTTGTTTAATTCAGCTAAACACAAGATACGTGTATTTTAGCGTGGTTAATTTTTTTTTTATCATAATTAACCTTTAGACAAGTGTAGTTAGTTTGTGGGATTTACTTAGTTGGAGTCAGTAACGTTAATTTTACTGGAAAGTTACAGAGTGCATTGAAGTAACATTAACTACTAACATTACTACCAGTTACTGTTACGGGGTCATCCCTATGCTCCCAGGGTTCTATGTTTCCCGGGTTCTATGTTCCCCACTTAACACTGCAAAAAAGCTTGTATGTTCCCCGCTTACACAAAAAGGGTTCTATGTTTCCCGCTTGGTTGAGCGGGCAACATAGAACCCGGGAAACATAGAACCTTTTTTGTGTAAGCGGGGAACATAGAACCTTTTTTGCAGGGTTAAGTGGGGAACATAGAACCCGGGAAACATAGAACCCTGGGAACATAGATACGCTCCCCTAAGTTAGCTACTTCACTACATTTGAGAGGAAAATAATGTAGTTTTTACTACACTTTTTTCCACTTTAGGATTTAAAGTACAAAATGCCAGCAGTATCTATAATATTTAGAAATATTTAATGATAGCTTTCCAACAGTATGTCATATAATTTTATACATAATGAGTAGTATGATCTAACACTAACGTAACTTGTTTTAGTGCATTGTGCAGATCATACTTAGTTGGAATAGTTCTCTGTATTAACTTAATGTTTTTACGCTTTTGCGCCGGTGATAGCTGTGGCTGGAGGCATTATGTTTTCTCGTTGTTTGTCCTGTTCTTTGAAATCTCAAGAGCGCCTTGAGGGATTTTTTTTTTTTCAAATTTGGCACAACTATCCAGTTGGACATAACAAGAGATTATTAGAATTTGGTGGTGGCAGATCAAATCACTGTGATCTCGTCAAGGTCAAGGTCTACATCACTGTGACGCCACAATTCATATTTTGTCCAAAACCTAAAGAATGATGCACTAAATATGACAAAATTTCAGAAATGTCTAATAGGATAAAAGGATGAAGTGATGACATCCAAAAAGTCAAAGGTGAATTCAATTCAGTTTTATTTATAAAGCCCAATATCACACATCACAATTTATAAATTTGTTTGGCTAGTGATCACCTGAAGTGTGACATCATGATGTTCTGCAAAGACACTTTTCTGACCATTATTTAACATCATATCTCAGATATTGAATTGGTGACACTAATCTTAAAACTGCACTGATTGTATAGATCTTCTGTGCTGCTGGGGGGAAGATGTGTGTGAAGCATCCATGTTTTCAGACATGGATGTAAACATAGCTGCAACTTGACTGGTGCATACAAGCACAAGCATGTCATTACTGACGTATTTGCGCCCTCTGGTGGTTGTTGTTGACACCGTGTTGAGCAGACCAGCCCCCTCCCTCCTGCTGCTGCGTGCACTGATAATAACATGTTTCCATTTCCATGACACAAATCCTCCCATGTGAGAGCCGACGCCATGCTAGAACAAGCAGAAACGGTGAACCCTTGCAAAAGTAGGGTAAAACATAGTGTCCAGTCTCCTGCAGCTACATATGTTTGTGTTTATATTTGGCAGCACACGGAAGCCTTGCCAATAAAGGTCGTATGAGCCTAAAAAGGGGAGGAGAGTACAAAATAAGTATTGATGGGAGGGAGGAGTGACAGCAACAGCGCAGCAACGAGAAACAGCTCAGGAAGAAGACTAAAGAAAAGCGCCTGCTTGGCACCGTGTATGGGATTCATTTTCCACTGTCAAGTCGTTTGTTTTCACCGTCATTTTTTTAGTTGGGACTGAGAGGAAACAAGCAGCCAGATAGGTGAGATTAATGCGTCATTTACATGTTTCTCTTCCTGACATGTTAAGGATTAGAGGGGTTTTATCAGGCCTGCAGCAGACACTGTTGGGGAGAGAGACACAGAGAGGGGGGCTATGCTGTGAGAAGTTGTAGTGTTTTCAGAGAAATGTACTCCTGATGACTTTTGGGGGGATTTGTGTGTGTTTCAGTCCTGTCCTTACTGGATATTCAGCTTTATTGAGTGATTTCTGATGGTAATAGTAGCAAAATAAAAGCATGAAGAGAATCCAGTGGAAAAATTAATGACCTCCCCCCCTGCCTTTTCAAAACACGTCACACCCACTTCTATATTTCATGTGTTAGCTCTCAGACATGATCCATCACGAACAAAAGAGCTGTTTGCTGCCTTTCAGTTTCCCCTGTATCACATGATTTATCATACGACGTGATGACAGGAGTCACTCAACGTGACTGTGTGAATAATTGAGACTTAATGTCGTCTCGCCTTTTTGTCATCACCACTTTCTGGTCTGTGCAACCCCCTCCCTTTGCATCACCCCCGTCCCTCCCTGTCCCCTTTCATTCCTCTAGTTTCCCATAGAGACCCGGGGAGTGGACTGGGAAGTGTTACCT
Source organism: Epinephelus lanceolatus (assembly GCF_041903045.1). Taxonomy (NCBI): domain Eukaryota; kingdom Metazoa; phylum Chordata; class Actinopteri; order Perciformes; family Serranidae; genus Epinephelus; species Epinephelus lanceolatus. Next base: position 21,097,700 of record NC_135755.1, read on the forward strand.
CCTTTTACTCCGTGCCCAGAGAAGTTTCATCCAGCCCCTCGCCATGTCTGCTCCTGGTAAGTGGCTTGAAAAGTGGATAAATAACCAGCTCTGTGTCAGATTTGCATCTTTAGTTTGGTGTTTAGACATAGAATTACAAGAATTAAGAGCTTTGATGGTGAGTTTTTCACTTTAAACACTTGCTTCCTAGTTGACTTCTTCCATTATGTCACCTTTTGCTGCTGTTGTTGAAATGATTAGGCTCTCGCATGTCTCGCGTGCAAGTTTCCATTAGATTTCCCTGCTCACTGAGCATTGTGAACTGAAAAGACACCAGGTCCAGCCCCCAGATTCCTTCATCGTCCTCGAGAAATGTTATCCTCCCAAAGGTGGTGAAATCTGAAAGAGATTCCCCGAATGCTTTCATGAAACCTGAGGTGAAAACTAATTTTTCATTGGCACAGCGTACTCCTCCCTCTCGATGGAAAAGAGCAGTTCAGGAGGTGAAAGGTACCGTTTGTGTGGGGCATGTCCGTCTGTGTACACAAGGACTGCCTTCCTGCATACACACACACACGCTGGTTTAAAATTTGGGTTTTGTTTCCTGCAAGTAGAGAAAGGAATGTGGAAGTGGGTGGAGCAACAACAAGCCCCAAGACTTCACAGAACAAATTACTCAGATCCTCTTTTTTGACTGAGATCGAAAGTCTCTCTCAATTGCACCCACATTTGTTTCGAGATTTAACATCTGTTCAGCTTTGAGAGTGTATATCAGCACGCTCGCGACCTTAAGCGAGGAAGGATCTCACTATGAAACAGTCCAACGACCTCTAAAACTCTTCAGCTGGTGGTTGTTGGACTGCACTGCCATGCCAACAAAAACCAGTTTGGTCAGCTCGGGACAAATGACACCAGCACATGGCACAGTCATCCTCCTTAACACAACACTAATGATACGGTGGTGACATTATGACAGCTCATTCAAATAAACTCAACGAGCTTTGCATTTGAGTGCTTACAGCGACAAGTGACACACACAGAGGCATGTGATCAAGAAAAAACACCCACCCTCTGGAAACAAGCCCACATTTACCCCACAGACAGAAAAAAATCTGGCTAAGAGAAAGAGAGTAGATGTATAATTATGAGTGTGAAACCTGTGGAAATGTCCGAGCTGTCCCCTCTCAGTGAACTTCCCTGGTGACACAACGGTGCAGACATCTGTTTGTGAGTGAACACATGACAGTCAGCGTTCCACCTTAGTAGCTCGTCATCCTCGTGCACTTCTCCGTTGCACCCACTTCCTTTAAATTGCCATTTAGGCTCTCTTCAATGTGATCCACGGATTGTTTGTTGCCTTTGAGTGTTGAGTGAGTAATTCAGTCTTCTCTAATTGCTTTGGACTCTTGAACCACAACATACAGTCTTCTATTAGCTGTCAGAAGTTCAGAAGATGCTTCTGTTTAAGAAGATATTGGAGTGCAGACCTTTGAGTAAACAACACAGTGGTGGGAGGAAGTTTTGTTGTCATTATCAAGTCAGGCTTGATTGCTGATGCACTTCAGACAGACAAACAAGCAGAAATATAAGCATCCAGGCTGCCACTGAAACTGGAGTCACTGCTCTTTAGCCTGCTGAAAACTTTACTGATTAGCATAGTTTGTTCTGGGCAGATAAGACTCTGCAGCTGTTGGATTCATGCCTAAATAAAGACTGATATCAGCTAATTTGACTGTTAAGAGTGTTTTCACCCCCAATGTGTTGCGTTCGATTGAAATAAACTAAAGTCTGTTGGCGCCTTCTTGTGGGCTTGTGTTAAAGCTGTAAACTTAACTGTGGTGCAGACCAAACAACAGAACCAAGGCAGCTTGAAAAGGTAGGTTTCTGTCTGCTTCCAGGCCGATAGCAGATGTGTGATTTTAGCATGATTTCCAAAGCTAAACTACAAATAAATCCACCTGTTGATTGTAAAATATGTGCAGGAAATGATCTTGTAATTGGTCTTTATAAGGCCATGTATGTCACCTATTTGCAAATCATTTGGTAACCATGGCAATACAGTCACCGCAGGTGTTTATATTTAGACCCACCAGGGCTGTCACTGTATAGTATAGTCCAGTATTGGCTGTTTATTAGCTCCCTTGTTAGTGACGCCAATCTCCTCTGAGGCTCGGGTAATAAGTAGCTTATTGGCTCTGCAGTCCCTCCCAGCGGGGGAAAAGTAGGATGATCTACAGCAAACACACATGCTCTCTCACACACTCAACGAGCACAGAGCAGCTGCTATCAGACAGACACACACAGATCATGACTACCTCCGTGGTGCACTGATGACCTGGATGTTTGTTGCTGCATTATCTTAGTTTTTTATCTAATACAAAGGTAAGATATTGAAACTGACACATTTGATCACGATTCCCGAGATGTTAAAACCAGGAAGCAGCTTTATGTTTTTCTACATGTCTATATTTATTGTTTATTGTGTGGGTTATGTTTTGTATATTACATTATGTGTCCAGTTGTGCTTCCAGTTTAAATGTGGTTTTGTGCAATGAAGAAACTTAATGTGTGTAGCTCTTAATGAACAGTCTCATTAAAATGAGTTGAACTATTGTTATTGTCTTTTCCCCAGGTTACCCAGGCCCTTACCACCAAGCGCCCTACCCCATGCCTCAGCCCGGCGGCCACTCCGTAGCCCCTTATCCAGTCCCTGCGGGAGGGTATGGAGACCCCAGTCAAGCCCCTCCACCAGGCTTCAACATGGGCTACAATCCAGGCCAGCCTCCTGTCATGTATCAGCCTGGTCCCGTTGGCCCAGGCTCAGTTCCAGGGCAGGAGTACGGTGCCCCTCAAGGAGGGATCTCCCCGGCCCCGGCTCCAGCTGCGGTTGCTGTTGGGGTCCCACCGGGACTCGAGTACCTCACACAGGTAGGACAGAGAAATCAAAGAAAGGTCTGCACCTGCAGTCAGGCGATTTTTGCTGTTTAACCTGTTTTAAGATTTGTGTTAAGATTAGTGTCTTTATTTTTAGCTACAATGGCTCATTCACACACACACACACCACTCCTTCACTTCTGGAATTTGTTCCCTTTTGTGTTTCTTAGTGTGCAGCTGTCTGACTCATAAACACTGACTTATGAAAATTAATGATAAGACGCCACACTGCAGATCACTCGAGGGTGAACTGTGTCCTGTAAAGCTACGGAGAGCAAACTTTGAAATGCACTAATTGCTTACTCACACCCTAAGTTCCTCTGTTTCCATCTGTCACATGTGTTTACATAGAATAAAACGTTATGAGAAAATAGCCATAAAGTTTCGACAAAGATTCATGTAGTTGCATTTCTGCACTCCTGTCACAGTAAATGATTAACCATTTCTGTATTTGTGCTGCTTAGTTTATTGCACTTCGCTAGAACTAAATTCAAATCCGGTACAGAGGAGAAGTGTCCGCTTTGCATATGATAATCTGGCTTTGGTTTGTGAACTTGTAAATCTAGTTTTCCAATTAAAACGATGCAGTATGATTCTGTGGTCACAGCCGTTTAACTTTAAAAGATCACATTAAACATTTTTCTCACAACAGTAAGTAGGTTTTCTTTGTGTACACATTATAGGGACATTTACTTTTATTCAAATAGAGTTCAAACAAAGACGTTAACTTGCAGCAAATAACTCTGTGTTTACCCAGACAGAAAAAGGACCATTATTTGTGTAACAAGGATCCAACCCAACTCAGGAGTGACTCCACACAGCAGCTAGCTTTGAGATAGTCGATAGATGCTTTTATGATAATTCATGCAGTTGCTTTGCATTGCAAACAAATGAAAATTCCACTTTGCATTTGCAGCTTTTCCCCGTTCATACTTTCACATTGATGCATTTCACAATAGTAAACTGACTGTTTGTTTTCTGTCTCATATTGCTTTCTGTTGTGGCTTTAGATTGACCAGATCCTCATTCATCAGAAAGTGGAACTCCTAGAAGGTAAGGCGTTGATCATCCAGTCATGTTTACACTCGCCACTTTGCAAACAGCACATAAACAGCATCAGGAGTTTGTCAGCTTGTGGTGCACCAGCGAGCATTGAACTTGTCAACATAAATCATAATGATAAACAGACATTTGACCTTGAAAGTCTTTACTTATCTTTGTTATTCACCACATCCACCCGTTTCCTTTGTCCCGCCCAGCATTCATCGGGTTCGAGACCAATAACCAGTACGAGATAAAGAACAGCCTGGGCCAAAAGATCTACAAGGCCAAAGAGAAAAACGACTGCTGCACCAGAAACTGCTGCGGCTCGCTGCGCAGCTTCGACATGAAGATCAAGGACAACATGGACCGGGAGGTCATCCGTCTCATACGGCCTTTCCGCTGCGTCTCCTGCTGGTGTCCCTGCTGCCTGCAAGAGGTCTGTGCCTGGGTGTGGGTGTCAAAGGCAGTTTTTAATAGCCTCATATATCGATTTACCACACCAACACCAATATTGTACTTGTTCAGTGGTGCACTCAGCTCCAAATCACCCTGAGTGCTCATCCTGCTCATTGATAAACACTCTGGTATCTGCGTTATATTTGTACTAAGTGAACCAAGATAACGTGTTCCATTATTAACGCTGTTAATATTTGACCATTTGGATTGTCTGGAGAATGAGCTGTTATTTGCTGAAGCAGTTTATTCATAGTTTTGCTGGTAATGACACTAGTGACAACAATTTGGAAATAAATTTAAAGTTAACAAAAAAACAAAACAACTGACTGGCTTTGAGATATCTGTACAGGGTTACTTATCATTTTCCATTTCCAAATTTCACACTTTTCCAGACTCAAATTTCGAGACTTCTTGGTAAAGAAATTTGACCATATTTGAAATCTTGGTAAAAGTAGCCAGCCCTCAGAAAACTGAGTTCACACTCCTACGCATAAAGTTGAGTAATGTTTCACCGTCATACATCTCTGCCCAAAGAGGAAGTAAACTAATCACTGCGACCTATGCTCTTATTATTCCTCTTAACATATTTAATAAGTAACATTATATTATTGTTCCCCCCATGACTTTTGTCTCTTTTATAAATAATTTTTTGCGGCATCTGTGTCCATGGAAACAACGTTGAATGCTGCCGTAAAGGTATGGTTTCCTTACGCAGAACTTTTCAGATAACTACATCACTGAATAACATTTCTAGAGAAGCTTAATATTTGGTTATTTGTGATGATTTGTATTCATTTCAAATTTTCTCTCAAACTGGTCACCAATGTCTGGATTTGGTTCAGTTGTAAGGCACTAGGGGCAGAGCTGCTTTGCAGGTTGTGACATACAGGTGTAGAGGCTTTGATCGCATCAAGCCCACTGGCCCGCACTCTCTTACACAATGGTAAAGATTTTTCTGAAAACTGTTGAGTCGGTGTGTCACTGCTTCTTCTGTCGCAATGGATATCTCATTATCTGGGCAGATACATCTAAAGCTATTTGCATGTCACTGAAAGTACGTGAGAAAACGAAACCATTAACAAAACTGAAATATGTGTCATGCAGGTTTTCACTCTGAAGATAATTTCACTGATGAACCTCATATTAACATAAACAGAGGCCTCTGTCTTTCCTTCCGTCGCTTTGTGTTACTGTTGAGTGGTTCAGCGGTGCTTCGATGTCTTTGTGCACCCGTCTGCTCAGGCAGGGGATTGTTAAGACTATGAATGGCCCTTTGTCTGTCCCAACTATCTCCTAGACTCCCCCGATTCTCTGCCGTCCATCCATCCACCTCTGAGACCGCTCTCTTTCTGTGTAATCACATGGTTGGCAATCTGGCTACAGTACGCTCCCACTGGCATGAACCCAAGCTGTTACACTCTCACATACTGCAGTCCTGTTTACTGGTCAGACAGGAGCCATGTGAGACGTATTACCTTTGTAATGTCATGGCACAATGGAGCAGTCAGAGAATCACTTATCATTCCTGCTGTCCCGTGTGACGTGTTTGACACGCCAAACCCCGTGATGATGTATTTATAGCTGTCAGCTGTCAGGGGAAGATTTTAGGCTTTCTGGGGTAACTAATTTTGTGGCACGTTAGTATGTGTATTTAATTACATATCTGATCCACAGATGGAGGTCCAGGCACCGCCGGGCACCACCATTGGCTACGTCAAACAGGACTGGCACCCTTTTGTGCCGAGGTTTTCCATCCAGGGAGCCAACAAGGAGACCCTGATGAAACTGGAGGGGCCCTGCTTTGCCTGCAACTGCTGTGGGGACGTCAACTTTGAGGTGAGGTTAGAAGAAGGTCTGCACCACTCTCTCATCTGTCCATTAGTTAGTTAGCTTAGCATAAATACTAGAAACAGGTAGTAACAGCTAGCCGACCTCTGTCCAAACATAACAAAATCTGCCAATCAGCACCTCTAAAGCTCACTAATCTGTACAGAAACGATAATGTAAGAACTTTTTTTATGTGAGGTTATGTGCAGGATTATTTCTTGGCCAGGAGCTACTGTCTGGAGTCTCCACTGGTTGCGTGGCAGGCTCACAGTCACAGGAATTTACAGCACCCAGTTAATTAAATGAACGAGATATTACACGTTAAAAGGGAACTACGCCCATTTTTAAAATCCATACATGTTGTCCCTGTGGTCTAAGACAGTCCAAAAATATTAGTAAACATGAACAACTCTCTCCCAAATCCAAACACTAGAGTGCTAAAACTCATGTGTGATCTGAGCTAGAGCGCAGGCTGGTCTGAATGTTACCACATAGACGAACTGACGAAGACTGCAGACCTGAGAACACAACAATAGAGTAAAGCTCATTTGGGTGTAACAAAGAAAGCAAACATTCATTGTGTTCACAAAATTAGGCTCCTATCCATTGTCTGTGGGGCAGCCCCAGACTTTATACTTGATGACATCACAGGTTTGAGACTTACTTCTCTGGTTTCCGGCTTTGAGAGAGAGTATCTTATGTTCACAAATATTGATTATATTTTCCTAGGCCACGGAAATAACATATTGGAACTCCAAATTTAGTTGGTGCTCATGAGCTTTAGAGGTGTTGGTGAATATTGTTGCCTTTGGAGGGAGCCAGGCTAGCTGATTCCCAGTTTTCAGACTTAATGCTAAGCTAAGCTAATGTTTCAGTCTTCTCATCTAACCCTCAAGAAGAAAGCAACTGTCAAACTATTTATTTCTGTAAATAAACAGTTCCAGTCCAAGTTTGGCCATTTTTTTCTGAAAAACCTCTACATGATAGCATCCCTGTGTTGTACTCTTGATAAAACATCTTAGAAACGTTGTTCTTGCTCTGCAGCTGAAGGGCAAAGATGGTGACAAGCCCATTGGTCGCATCAGCAAGCAGTGGAGCGGCCTCTTGAAGGAAGTCTTCACAGACACCGACAACTTCGGCATCCAGTTCCCGCTGGACATGGATGTGAAAATGAAAGCTGTGCTCATGGGAGCCTGTTTCCTCATTGTGAGACCATGTTCTTAGTTTTTCCTCTTTGAATTTTTTGTTCCCCTTCTGCCTAATCACACGATGAGTTAATTTCCTTCTTTGTGTCCACTCTGCAGGATTTCATGTTCTTCGAGAAGGTCGGGGAGGCCAACCAGCGCAGCACTGTGTTTTCATAACAGAGGAAGCAAGGAGGGGAAAAACAACAGCATGAGAGCTAGTGCCAGTTATGTATTCTCTGTTCATGTACTTTATATTTCCATTTGTTTTTTTTAATCCTTCCTTTGCCAAATTCCAGCCAAAGTGATGCCAATCCCTGGATCCTTTTATACACACAGACTAAAATGAGCAAACAAAAACCAGCCACGGATTATTTTTGAAATCTGTCCAAGCTCAGAGACTGATACCGGCTGCTACTCTGCCAGCCTTCTTTACACTCCACACCGTACCTCAGACTGAGATTTAATCCCTGCTAAAGAATGTCACCCTTACCCTTTGTGTCTTTCTCAGTACCCACACACAGAAATAAGAGCGGATATCAACATGTGTTTGAATGCTTTATGCTACACTGGCAATAACATTTCATATTTATATATTTTTATCTGCTATTATATCACATTATGAGGAAATCACAGTTGGTTTAGCACAAGTGCAATACTCTCTTTTAGCCATGCATGCTAGCAGTTAGCAGATGCTTTGTGTTTAGTGCTATTTAGCAACTGTTAGCATGCAAACAAGCTAAACTAACATGATAAGCATTATTCCTTCTGATCACCTGCATGCTAGCATTGTCATTGTGAGCATTTGGACATTAGCACTTAGCTGACAACACTGATGTGCCTTCTTTTATGCGAGGTTATGTGCATGGTTATTTAAAGCTGGGAGCAGTTAATTAAATAAACCAGGTATAACGTGTTAACGAGTGAGCTTAGAGGTGCTGGTAGATTGTGTAAATTAAAAAAAAGAGCCTGGCTAGCTGTTTATATGCTATGCTAAGCTAAGATAAGCTAACCGCCTGCTGGCTGCAGCTTTGTGTTTATCCTACAGGCAGAGTGGTTTCAGTACTTTGTGTTTAGTGCTGTTCAGCAAATGTTAGCATACAAACAGATAAACAAAGATGGTAAACAGTAAAACCTGCTGAACATATATGCGTGTAAGTCATTGTTAGCATACTGACATTAGCACTTAGCTCAACGCACTGTTGTGTCTGAGCGTGGCTGTTGTGACTTTCAACCTTGCAAATTGAAAGCTTCATATAAAACCACAGTGAACAAGCTGTCGTCGTTAAGCTTATATGAGGAAGTGTTGGTTGTGTCAGTGAGAGAAGTGGGAGCTACCTCTCAGCTGCCTTTCTTCTCCTCGAAGCCCTCTGTCTTAAACTCCAGTGTACATAACCTAACAAACCTGTAGCATAGGCTACAGTGTAAATGCTCTCATGCTCCCTCTGTGGTCTTACAGTTGCCGTGGAGACTGACGCCACCGCCAAACCTCGCCCTCCCATTTCTCCAGATACCACTGCCTTGAACATGTGCCAGTGTAATGACAGAGGAGGGAGAACATGTAGGTTAAAAGTAAGAATAATATGAGTAAAGGAGGAATTGAAAGAACATAAAAAGCAGAAGTTGAGGTCGGTGAACATTAAAGTGAACGTTTATCTGACCTCGCAGTGGTCGGAAAAGCTGACCAGTGGCGGGTTCAAGGAAACAATTTGAGTTTCTGTAGTTTGTAACCGAAAGAAACCTGAATGTGAAGTGTTGTCCGTTTGTATCTTATTTAATTGCTGTGCTGTCAATTGTTCACTGTTCACAAATGTTGCCTGTTGTTGAACGCAACTCTCTGCACTGTATTTGATTATCATTCTCATTCTCACTGTTCACATGACTTAACATGGGTGTGCCTCCTGTGAGGCTTGGTTGCCACTAGTGCTCTCAAATGCAACTCTCTCTTACACTGTCAGTAACTAATATCTATGTGTCTATCAGCTTCTGTGCACCTCTGATAAGAGACAGTAGCCAAAGCATGTACAGTACATTTATTGCAATTGTATGTTCATTGTGTCAGTTTAATGTTCTTAACTTGCTTTTTTTTTTTACAATCAGTAGTATCTGCAGCAAGCAGGATCTGTGTAATCAGTTTCCTGTGTTTCTATCAAACTATTTTGTACCCACTGTTGTTTGCCTTGTGATTGTGAATCAAGTTTTTTACAGAAACAAATACCCTGTTGTTCAGAAATAAAACAAATGCCACACGAAGCCATTGTTACAGTGTTGATGTCTTGTGTTTTTAAGCTCCACCGATTGTCTAGGAACGTTTCTAGGAAGGCCCTTGGAAACCTTAACGCTAAACGTGGAACATCTGGTTTCACTTGGAAAAAATGATTGTCGCTGCGGAGGGAAATCCCGTCTTATGATCTGGAACACAATCAGCCAAAGTCCACTTCCACTAAAACCCATCTCCGCTTTAGTTACTATGTAACTTTATCAGTACAACATGCACTTTATTGGTGTCAGTATCACCTTCTTTTATCTATCTTAACATCATATCCATGCCCTACTCCATATGCTACAGAAGGAGACAAACCCTCTCCTCCCTGGTCCTATACTGAATATCCTACTGCTCCACCCTCTGGGAAAATGTGGGAAATACAAGCATAGTATTCCTGAGAGCATGTCTGAACATGTCCACCCATGCCTCAATGCTCAAAATGTAATTAACCTCCCATAATATACAATTCTATGATTCCTACTATACAGGAACCATCAATTCAGTGGCTCAACAACAGGTTGTAAAAGCTGACCTGATACTCTGCATGCTAACTGCTCTGTAAATATTTGCACTGGCATATTTATCCACACGGTGTCTGTTTGTTTTCTTAAGTTACAACCCATAAAAGACACAACAGGAAAATATGTTGTATAAAGTAAACATGGAAATGTCTTAGTTGATATCCCAGCAGAGTTTATCACCTTTCTCTCATAACAGAAAATACATTTAAGGCTCTCACAGCTTTGATCTCGCTATCTGGTCAATGTAAGGCTTTGTATTTTAATAATGTCATACGATTTAGGACACTAAACTCTTTCTGAAGACCAGCAGGCTCTTTAACGCAACACAGTGTCTCTATTACATTTAAAGGTCCAGTGTGTAGGATTCGGGGATATATTGGAAATGAGAATCATTGTATTTTTGTTCACAATGGGCCATCTATAAAGGGAGCGGGTCCTCATCCATGCAGTCTGCCATGTTGCACTGTCATGTTTCTACAGAAGCCCAAAATGCACGTTTTCACATCAGCAAATGTAGTCAGCAGTCCCTCCGCAACAAGCATTGAGAAAACACCATTTTATTTTACGTTACACCGCTTTATTCAGTGCTTTTACCAGTTTAAATCACCCGAGGTCTCATTTATCAACCTTGTGTACGCACAAAACGAGGTCTGAAAGAAGCATACGCCACTTCCCACGCAAAAGTTGTGATCTATAAAAACAGACTTGATGAAAGAAACTTTGACCCGTGCTGACGAATATTTTGGAAACAGAAATTAGTGAAGCAGAAGGTGTAGTAAAAGCCTGATTGTAGATATTGTCTTATATTCTAGGGTGCCATTTTTGGCTTAAGTCCATATGAACATTTTTAGAATAGATCATTGTTTTATAAATAAGACCCCTGATCTGTTTTTTTGGAGAGGAAGACACCTCTTCAGGTAATTCTGCTCCCAGTGAAGGAATATTTCCCACATCTATATTCAAACAGGTGTGTAGGAGAGGGACAAGAACTAAACTTGCAGAAAAGACTGTCCAACTTGCTAAAATAATGATTTTAATGCTACTGCAACGTTTCGGTGATTTGACCTTTTTCAGGCAGGGTTTCATCAAGGTTGGCCTGATGAAGGTCGAGTCACCGAAATTTTGCATAAGCATTAACATCATTTTTAGAGTGCTTTAGAGTGCAGGAGTCTTTTTTTTTTTTTTTTTTTACAAATTCTGCTCCCAGGAAAAACCTCCTGAACAATGATTGCTGAAGAAATACCATCTGGAAGAAGTTTCAACTGGTTGCAGTTTGCAATCCTCACCACTAGATGCCACTAAATCCCCCTAAATCCAACATACTGGCCCTTTAAGAGTACAGTACAGTAATCATACACTTCTATAATGAACTAACTGAATAAACTGGTCATATTATCACAGCAACTCAGCATTAAGCCCAGATCATTTTATTCAATAATACAATTTCTAAAACAATATGTACAAATTCATTTAGATACAAAAACTATTTGCAAAAGCACACATAATGTGCCGGACAGTTTCTCAATAAAAATACAAAAACAGCAGTCAGAAATGTTTTGCTAGATTCCTGGTTCAGAATATTCCTTTTTACATTAATACACCTTCACTTTTCTGCCGTTATCGTACCCACTGGACTCCCTTCTGTTCCCACATCAAGCTGGCCAATGAAAAAAGTCATACTGGGCAGCATCCAGTGCCACAATTGTTGCTTGATGCACGAACAAAGGTAAAATCAGCGACAAAAATCCCTTCAGACTCGTCTTTCTGTGCTCGCTGGTCGCTCCCGGTCGCCGGTGACGGCCCTCTCGTCCCGCGACCATCGGATCAGGTAGCGACTGGCCACCTGCAGGTTCCACTGGTATCTGGAGAGGATCCTCAGACAGTCCTCTCGGGAGCAGAGGCTCAGCGAGTACAGCTGCTCCAACTGATGGGACGCAAAACAACAATCAGTCAAAATACGGATTTTAAGATACATGGAAAAACAAAAAAGAAACTCTTCAAGCAGGTGTTCATCAGCATTCAAATGCTAAACACCTGTTCTGAAATCACTGATGAAGGTACAGTATGTCCTGTAGTGCAACATGCTTTAGTGTTGAATCACAAGCTGCAGTTGTATGAAATGTGACTTGGTGCTAAATCTCCTTTTACCCAGTACATAACAATTCAAATATGACACATTCATTACTCAAAGCTCCACCATGAACAGATGTTAGATAAATGTACACTGTGCTGATGATGCCTCTCTTTCATAGTCATTTCTTGGTCTGACCTTGAGTTGCTGTTCAGCTCGCACTGGGTTCCACTCACTACGCTGCAGTGCAGTATGAACCTCTTCAGTGGTCACTCCATGAACCGCCTCCATAACCTGAGAAGAAGCCTGTATTTTAATCCTTTGAACAAGTTTTCATAAAGCAAAAGCAAAAAAACATATGAATCAGTCTCGTACCTGTGCGATGAGACTGTCTCTCGTGTTGTGCACTTGGGGTGACTTATCCCGACCTCTGGCTCGCTCCCTCTCTCTGTTGTCCGTGTAGTCGTCCAGCTGCGGGGTTGAGCGAGCCATGTGAGCCATTTTAGCCAAGTTGGAGCCTCCGGCGGCCTGCGGAGGTGGGTGCTGGGGTGGAGGTTGAGGTTGAGGGTGAGGCTGTGCCTGCGATGGAGGGGAAGGGACGACATGTGGAGGCCACGGAGTGCCCGGGACAGGGTGGATTGTGGGCCTCCTCTGGGGTTTCATCAAGCGTTTCAGGTTGGGGGGCGGTGGCCGTGGAGGAGGGGCGATACTGGCCTCGCTGAAGCGGCGTGTGTCCTGCTGCATCACCACACTGCGAGCTGCCATCACAGTGGGCACGGGTCTGCCCTGCTGATCCACTCTGACCGCCCCTACTGTGTGAGCCCGGGGCCGATGTCCACTCAAAACAGACTCCAGGCTCCGAGACATACCTGAAGACACAGAAAGAGGCCTCTGAATGCACCATTAAGTATTATTACAGCGGTCTGCCATGTGAAATTAGTGAGGAAATCATGGACAAGGTGACAGCATTTAAAAGAGGCAGTAAGTGATCTTAGTTCAGAGTGTGTGTGTGGGCTCTAGAGGGCAGACTGGTGAGAATGAATGACTAGATAAACTGAGTCACTTCCTGAATGGATAAGATGATTTCTGTCTAATATTAGCATAAAAAACTGCAAGCATTGACGAACATTTTATAAAAGAACATGTGAAGAAATAAATGGACAAATGGCTTTATCAGTTGGGTCATTTCTAGGGTCTGCAGAGTGACCCTCTACACTGCATGATGAAGTTGGAGCAGTGAAGTTAATGTATCAGACGTTTGAAATATAGCAGGTAAAAAGGCTGGCGGCCATTTTTGTACCAGCATGTCCTCTAAAACTGAAATATGGCTACATCTGGTTTAAACAGCTATTTTGAAAATGTCATAAATGGATTCAGCATCCCCAGTAATCCCCAACACCACTCTAACACTGTCCAAATCGGCTGAGCAGTTGCTGAAATCTGGAAGGCTAGTGACCGATGATTCGGTTTTCTCTGATTTGAGGTATAGTGACAAATTTAGGCCAAAGCAGGTGTAATTTTCAAGACAGAAACATCAACTTGGGCTCAAATTGAAGCTCATCAACTTGGGAAGTTTTCTATGTACAAGTAAAGCAGTGATATTAAACACAAAGTGATGAAAAATAATAATTTTTGATGAGAATTTGTCAAACGGACAGTCTTTTTTTTTGTTTTTTGGGGGTGTTGTGTGTGATATTTTGAAATAAAGCAACCACTTTGTGGAAGCTAATGAGGGTGTAGACAAAAAAGAAAGGATTTAGTAGTGAGAATGTGATGGGCTCATTAAAGATATGTAGAGATATGCTGAGTACAATATCATGATATTTAAAATCCAAGATAATATCTAGTCATATGATGTTAATCCTAATATCATATCCATCTTGTAGCGCTATTCACTGCACTCTGCGGCTGCTTCTATTTTTAGTCCCTACCTGCCATTTTCTGCAGGTTGGAGCCCTCCTTGTCCCGGGCAGGGTGCGTCCTCCAGCCGCCTCCACTGCACAGGTCAGAACAGTGCACACATTAGTATGACAGCCTCGGCTCACAAACTGTATTGACTGACAGCAGGTCAAAGTTCAGCGCTGCACTGTTGTTAGCATTCTGCAATAAATCTCAGTGACACAGGCACCTGAGAGAGGTTTATACAGTCCTCTTCTACATGATACAGGCAGAATAAAAGAAATAAGGGTAATAGTAATTTATAAAATCATAACTAACAATTCTTTCTTTCTTTTGTAGCGTTCTGTAATGTCAATAAATGAAGACAAAAGCTCCAAAGGCCACAAGGCAATCAAAAATCGTCCATCCTGAAACACTATATTATTGTTAATGGTGTATTTTTAGCTGCAGGTAATTCAAGTCTCTTTTTGTTTGCAAAAATAAACACAAGCAAAGACGACGAAAATGAAACAAAACAGCCTCAGTAACACAGAGAGGGAATGAATGAGTGGTGTCACTGACTCGTCCATGTTCTCAGGTGTTCCCCAGCAGCGCTCAGGTTTGATGTCTCCGTGCGCAGTGTGGTGCAGGCTGCCCTTCAGCGGGGGTGAGATGTAAGCAGTGGTAGAGGCGGGGTTGGCAGCGGCAGCAGGGGCAAGTGTCGGCATGATGAGGGTCGCTGGAAACCAGCCGACTGTCAGCGTCCTCTGGTTCTGGCCCCTCCATTCACTCAGCTCCAGTCTGCGCAGAGAGAGAGACTCTTTGTTTATAGTGACACTACCAGGGTGTGACGTCTGGTGAACAGCAGCATAATGGTCAGCGCTAAAACAGTGTCACAGTGACACACTTAGGGATGAGTCTTCAGTCAGTGAGTTAGCCACCATAAGATGATAGACCTACCACACCAAGTAAAGCCGTTTGTTTTCAACTGGTTTGCTTATGGACTAAACTTTTCATTTTTAAGAGGATTAATGTGTTGTTTCCTCTTTTTAAAGTTACACATTCCAGTTTTACCTTACAGAAGCTGTGCACTTACTGACAGGATACAGATAATAGTGCTTCTTTGACTTTATTTCTCTAATCTTTACAGTTTTACTGTCTGTAAAGAACAAAGAAAGGGAAATATGAAACTCTAATTAACATCTGAACCAGCTACATTAAGCTTAGATTACATCAAATATTGTTCCCAAAGGTCAAGAATTAACTTCATGTTCATATATATAGAATGCAGTTTTCTTCATTGAATGCTGAACGCTTGGGATGAAAATCCTCTTTTGACTCTGTGTGTGTGTCTGTTCCACGTTTTTCTCCTCACTGACTTGGTCAATCCATGTGAAATTTGGCACAGTGGTAGAGGGTCATGGGAGGATGCGAATGAAGCAATATTACATCAATTGGCCAAAGGGGGGCGCTATAGCAACCGATTGAAATTGCAAACTTTGAATGGGCATATCTCATGCCCCGTATGTCGTAGAGACATGAAACTGTGCACAGAGATGCCTCTCCTCATGAGGAACAAATTTGCCCCAAGAACCCATAACTTCCGGTTATATAGATTTTCTGCCATTTTGAATTTTTTGAAAAACCCTTAAAATCTATCTCTTCCTAGGAAGTTTGACCGATCTGCATGAAACTCAGTGAAAGAAACGAGAGAAATTTAACTCTAATTGGCAACTGGGTGGCGCTATAACAACAGAAAAATGCTTAAAAATGGCTAAAATACGACCGATCGCTGTGGCTCCCCCTGTGGCAGAATGTTGTTTTTTCTTCTAATTTTTGGCATGACTAAGTCATGGTATGGTATGCTGTACATAATCATGGAAACTGTCAGTGTGTCATTCTGTCAGTCAGTCATTCTGTCTGTCCCACGTTTTTCTACTCACTGACGTGGTCAATCTATGTGAAACTGCACATAGGCATTGAGGATTGGCATAGGTAGAAGGTGACAAAGCTACCAATGGGTATGGACTAGTTATTAGTATTTATTTAGCATTAACAGACTTTAAAGGAAACGTTGGTCATTTTCAACCTGGACTCTGTTTTCCCATGGTTTTCTGTCAAAGTGACTCATAGAAACAACAGGTTTTTTTAAACTGGTCCACTATTGAGAGGGATGGCTGCAGCCGGCAGCTGTGAAACAGGCTGCAATGTAATCCCTAGGGGCAGTTGTGCACCGTCAATTTACGTCCAATAACAGTGTTTGTTTTTGCCACTGACAGGCTCAGATTGTTATTGTAAGTGGTGGACAACGTTGTGGAAAGGACCCTGCAGAGAAATGAAATTTTTTTCCACACCTTTCACTGATCCAGTCTGTTTGTTATTATGTGTAACCATGTTTCACTCAAGGAGAAGTCTCGTTCTGACATATCATGGATTTTTCTGCATTTTAAAAATTAGTCGTGACCTTGGGAATCTTTTAAATAACATTGAGCTACACTTTCTGTACTCCTCTCCCAAACTCTCACTAACATTTCCGTTGTTGTTGTTTTTTGCAACAAGTCACCTCATGAGATTTCAAAATAAACATTTCCTTGAATGAGTCACGATAACAAATGGCAAAAGCTAAGAAAACATTTCATTTCGGCATCAGGTCCTTTCTGTAAGGTTGTCGGACACTTCTAAAGACAATCTGAGCCTGTCAGTGTCAAAGACAAGAACTTTCAATGGACATAAATTGCACATTAACCTGTATGGATTTCATTTGCAGCCTGTTTTTGTCGTCTCCATTAGTCACTTAGACATTATTCTTACACTGGTTTATTCTGTCAGTCTTACTGGCATTAAATTTTTTCAAGAGAGCACTTAACACTTTGTGAATTTAATTTTTTCAGTTAGGGGTTTTAATGCATGACTTTATTTATTTAATGGCCTGTAGATGCAAATTCACAGTGACGCAAAAACCTGTTTTAATGTTTGTTTGTTTTTGGATTTAGGTGTGTTTTTTGTTGCTTGTGGTTTTGTGCACGTGTCTACATGAAAAAAAAAAAACTGAAAACAGTGACACAACAGATATTATCTTGACTGTGGGTCTCTTATGTAAGGATACACTGTGTGTGTCATAGCTGCTAGACTGGTTCAAACAAACAAACGAAGCAAGCCATGTTCAAGGACTCCATGAGATCACAGCTGGAATGCACTTTTCAGAGGCCGACTTAAGCCCCTGTTTCATCTTAACAAAGACCCACTGTGTTACTCTTTTAGCCCCACCCTCCTTTCTCTCACCCACCCATGGTCTACAAGGGTCACGAGGTCGTTGGCTGCAAGTGCAAGTTTCCTGGGTTCAACGAAGTCTCTTGTTGCTTGGCCTTCCATTGGTTTAGCCTGCAAAGGAAAAACATGACAAAGATTTACTGAAATCAGTTCATTTCCACAACATTTACAGGACCAGATTTGTCTGATAAAGCTTGATCAACAGTGCCTCCTCTGATTTCATGATTAAAAGCTTCACAAAATGTTGCAAACCTCTGCCACCATTGTGCAGATCTGGGCAAAGTTGGGTCTGTCAGCAGGATTGCAGGCCCAGCACTTCCTCATGACGGCGTACATTTCTTGAGGGCAATCTGGCGGTTTCTCCAGGCGCTCCCCCTCCCGCTCCACACGCCACAAGATCTGGATTGAAGAGAGTGAACATCAGTGACACAGTATGAGTCACGGAGCATATCGTAAAGGCAAACTGTGTCAGGGCGGGGACACACATTCCATACGTGAGGACAAACATGCTGATTGGCAGGGATACAAACACTGAAAGCCTAAGCGTGAAATGTTCACATGTAGCCAACAAGCATGTACCTGTCTGCCTGACAGGCCGAACCAGGGCTCCTCACAGTAGGTGAACATCTCCCACAGGGTGACGCCAAACATCCACACGTCTGAGGAGTGGGAGAAGGAGCCCACACGCAGGCTCTCTGGAGCACACCTGGAGGAAAAACAGGAAGATGGACAACACAGAAAGTGAGAATTTTACTATTAATAACACCCTCCTCCAACTCAATGTCCCAGCAGCCCTTACCATGCAAACGGGATCCTTCTGTGTGCTGACATCACATAGTGGTCCGCGTCTTGGCTCAGGCCTCTCATCAGGCCAAAGTCCCCGATCTTCACCATCTCCCTGGCCGCCAGCAGGACGTTTCTTGCAGCCAGGTCCCTGTGGATGAATCTCCTGGACTCAAGGTAGTCCATACCTGCTGCTATCTGGGTAGCAAAGAGCCAAAGGCGGACCAGAGGGTACTCATACTGACGTGAGCGCAGGATGTCATACAGTGAGCCCAAGGGGGCCAGCTCTGTCACCTAGAGCAAGGAAAAATATGTCACTGCTCCTAAACACACCCTACTTCAAACAGATCCATATACTAGCTCAGTGTTTGAACATCTTACCATCTTGAGGGGCTGCGTGAGCACCACGCCATAAAGTCGGATGATGTTCGGGTGGTCCAGTGACTGCATGGTGGTCACCTCTTGGAGGAAGTCGGTCAGTGTGTCCGTCTGCTTGGACATACTGCTCCTTAGTGACTTCACTGCTACAGGCAACTGAGAGGAAAGGAAAGAAAGAGACACTGGCTCAAGACAGCTGGATTGCTTTCTCAGAGTCTAGCAGCTACACAGGACACACTGCATTTAGTTTTCAACTATTACTTTGGTTATTCCACCATCCACCTTTCCCACTACTGGGGACAGTAACTGCCTTACGTGGATCTTTGCTAACTGGGGATAGCTACCTAAAGCTACCAAGTTGTGAATTTGCGTTTCCATAGACAGAGAAGGCATGACTTGCCTTACTCTACTTCTGATGGGCTTACCCTGACATTCTTACCTTAACCCAAACCAATCTCACTCTTCTTGCTTAAACCTGACCAATCCAACCAAACAAGGCGATACTTACTAGCCAATCAGAGGGAGAGTCCGGTGGGTAATTTCCTAGGAAACGCAAATTCGCAACAGAGAAAAAACCTCTTCCTCCCAAACAAGACAGTGTTTGGGAATGACCCTCTGTCATTCTTCACTATCCCCTTTCAGAAATGTGAGTGGTGGCTTATGGAGGAAACTTACACATGACTTTGAAGTCCAATATTCACTCTCCTTTTAGCTCTGTTTTGGTCTCAACCAACTCCAGAGAAAAATATTTGGCTTTTGGTCACTAACTGTGTCTGTCTGCTGTTTGGCACTGAGGGCATAGTGTACAGTGGAGGTTGGTTTTTGTGGCTAACAGCTGCCTGTTGCAGCTGAAAAAGAACGCTGCTGAGCTGTGAAAGTGACAACAGTAAAGTTGTGGGCTGTACGACCAAAACAATGAGCTGAAAGAGGCTAAAATGCTCTGTAGAGCCGAGGGGAACTGAAAAGTCTGGTGATAATTTTCTGTGGATTGGTCACTACAAGTCTAATGTGCAGTAACATAAAACAAAAGCAGCTCACTTTGTCCCTAGACAAATGCTTTTGACTTTTACTTAAATGAGTATGCATGCAGCGATCAAAAACAGCATGTACAATGTAATTTACAGTACATGCTGATTGTTTTGGGGATGTTATGCTGTCTAACTGTGTGTATACAGGGGATACGGCATCTATCAGACAATAATACAAAAAAAAAACAACCCAAAAAAAACAAACAAAAAAAAACCTGTCCCTTACCACTCTCCCAGTGGGTGTGTGCCACTCTCCCCTCTTCACCACCCCAAAGGACCCAGAGCCCAGCTTCTCTCCCAGAACCAGCTCACTGTCCTGGATCAGACTAGGAAGAGCGCGGCTAACACCCTCCTGACCCTGAGGCGGGCCACCTCCGCTCCACTGGTCCCCTCCATCTGGACCTCGCCCGCTTAACACCTAAATGCATTAATAAATGAAGAAAAGAAAATTTATTACTCACTGTCATGCCTGTTTACATGTAGTTCTCATACAATACATATGACAGAGTTAACTTGATGTGTCAGACCTTGGGCATCCATGACCGTCCTCGTGAAGTTGTCTTGTAGCGTTTCAGAGCTTCCCATAATCTTCTTTGTGCTGGAGGAAAAAAATACATGTAATTATCCAACATGAAATATCGGTCAGATTTTTATGACAGCCTTTACATCTACAGTAAATGGTACTGTTTTATAAAAATATATTGACCAATGATTTCCCTACTATCACTCCAATGTATCCTTCAGCACATTTCATAAGTCATTATTTCATTAAAAATGACATGTGTTTTTACGATGAGCATGTGCTGACGACGGCCATGAGATGTCCCTGCAAGCTTCAGGTTAAACAAGTAAGTGGACGTTATGATAGGATTGTTTTTTGGACCATTAATCCATCAATACTGTGAATCCAAAGGTTAACTGGGGACATTTAAAAGAGACAGAGAAACAGCAGACAATGCTTTTATATCAGAAGCTTTGATGAGCCAAACATCAGTTACTGATCCACAGATCAAAGCCTCCCTGTCTGAGAACACAGATATGTTTTGACTTATTCCCCGTGTGGATGATCAAAGGCTCACCAGGTTTGCTGATCCCTATCTGCTCTAGGTCGGACTCCTTGACGTAGTTGAAGTGCTCGCTGCGGGTGATGTTGAGGCCATCTCTAACACGCAGGTAGAACTTCTCCAACTGGACCTCAGCCAGGAGTTGGTACAGCCACTGAGTGTCCTGGTCCATCAGCATCACCCGGCCGACCTGCCTTCAGGGTCAAAGGTTACAGGACAGTTATGAGACCTCTTAAATCTTTTGTTTTTGGTCGCTGAAACTTCACAATAAGAAGAGAAGTTATGCTCTCAATCATGTTTTCCAGTCTGAAGCCCTCAGACAAAACCCAAAGACGCTATTATGCACCTGTATCTGAGTCTTCTTCATCTCATTAAAGAGGCTGTTTAACTGTAACTTTGCTCCCACTTGGGCCTTGTTAGGTTACCATGGGGACCTAATAAAAAGCCCTTGGTGTGTGATGCCGGAGGGGAATCGTTAAGCTTTTAGCTTTGTGCCAACTTTTAAACAAGTTGTTTGTTGTTGTCCTGTGAGAGGAAATCTCAACTCATTTACTCTCGGCTGATCACATCTACTACACCACACCACGCTTTCTATAACCAGGAGAACATGAAAGAAGTGTCATTTGGGTGGCAGTTAGACACACAAATGAGTAGAGGGCAAATGATGAAAGATGTTAGAAGAAGCATATAAATGAAGCTGCACAAAGAGGCACAGGTGGGTGAGGGAGCAGGAAACAAAAACAGGCATGAAAGATCGTCTTATCCTCAGATGCCAGATCAAGTGGGTCCAGTATCAGTGCTGTTTACTGGGTTGTGACTCACTTTGAACCTCAGAGGCAACAATCCTGCAGGGACGGTGTAAAACTGCGAGGTGGAAACATTAACTCGTCTGTGGTTTGGGGGTACCAGTTAAACAGGATTCTGTTCACACAGTATTTATGTAACTGAAGTCGTGCTGTGTGTTGACAGCAGCATTGCAGCTTTTGTAAGGTTAACTGGTGCATCAATTTCACTAAAATCTCCTCTTTAATTTGCATTTCTTTAACATATTTAAAGGAATACTTCACACCGCAAATGGCATCATTTGTGTATCAATTACTCGCCCCATGTTACACTGAATTCGAAAAGAAAACCTTATTTTTCTCGCATGTCTTCATGGTGAGCGAAGAATCCAAAAACAGAGAAAATTCTTGATTTAGCCTGTATTACAACATAAGTATACAAAATCTGACGCAACTCGTGCAAGTGTCATTTATCCAGTGATTTGTTTAGTACCTCCCAAACAGACAGCCCTTTCTGACGAGATACTGATCGCGAGGTGAGGCTTTTCTATGCTCTCTTCAAAGCCAGACTTCATTGACAAAACCAGTAATTTCACCTCACTGAACGCGGGAGCTGCTGGTCTACCGCTGCCTCAATCCGTAGTTTGTCTTCGTTCTTTGCTGAATCCAAACTAACTTTTCAAAACACCAAAGTCACACAATGACACAAACAAACACACTGATCGATGCAGAAGTAGACGAGGAGCTCCCATGTTCAGGAGGTAAAATGACTATTTTTGTTAATTGAGTCTGGCTTTGAAGTTTCACTTCCCGTTCATATGTCTGTTTGAGAAGTACTGAGCATACAACTAGATAAACAAGACTTGGATTATACTGCACAGGTTGTGTAAGAGTTTGTAAATGGATGATTTGATATAGCTTGCCATTGTTAAAAGTGGATATTGCTTCAGTTAATTAGA
Source organism: Epinephelus lanceolatus (assembly GCF_041903045.1). Taxonomy (NCBI): domain Eukaryota; kingdom Metazoa; phylum Chordata; class Actinopteri; order Perciformes; family Serranidae; genus Epinephelus; species Epinephelus lanceolatus. Next base: position 21,120,124 of record NC_135755.1, read on the forward strand.
AATTTTCTCACTTTTTGGATTCTTCGTTTGCTGTGGAGGTATTAAAGAAAAACCAAGTATAAAACAGGGTGACTAATTGATACACAAATAGTAATTTGGAGGGTGAATTCCTATCATATTGACAGCATCCTGAGTCATGGGTGCAGTAATATTAATTATAAGAGTGATTACATTCACATTACTTCCTTATTGCTAAAAACTAAAAAGTTTAAACAGTAAATTCTTCTTTCATTAGCCTCTGCTCCTCATGTAACCAGAGGGCTGTACAGCCATAAATCCCCTGCTTATCAGCCCAGCAGGTATGAGTCAAGGAGGGTCTTCAGCATTCCCCTGTCAGCTACCCTGGGAAAAAATTAACATCTATGCTAAACAACAAGCAGAGCCACTTCTCCTGCAGTCAGCCGGCTCGTTCTCGCAGCCAACCGATGCTTCAAAAACCAGGCAAGTGCAAGAGGGTACTAGCCTGGGCCTGCATTAATTTCCAGGGCCAACTCCCAATTAATCTGCGCCCAACTTGATTGAGCGTGTGGTAAATTCTCCGCAGGTCACACATTCAAATTCAAAAGCCAAAGATGCACGCTGGTAAACAGAGAGAGACCTGTGTGATCATTCTATGTACAGAGTGATCAATCTTTAACCTGGCCAGCTACTGAAAAAAAAAAAAAACTCAGCCAAATGGCATGTGTGTGTAAGTGTCCAACTATTTAGTTAATAGCTTTATGTGGCTGAGGAGTCGCTGGTTAAACTGGCCTGACTTTTATCTTACAAGACATTATCTGCAACTACAAACGACTCGCAGCACTGTTTATCCAGCACAACTGCACCTCTGTTGGAGAGCCTTTGTTTACAGTGGTGATGCATGCTTCGTCTGGGTGAACCCAAGAGGATATCAAGATCAACCTACAGCGTTACAGCTCAGACAGGGCTTTGGAGATGGTGCATAACTGTAGACACAGATATTATAATAGATCACACTTGTGTTTTAATCTGTAATTGTAGAAGTGATGGGTGTGCCTCTCCAAAAATTGCCCAAGATGCTGTGTGTTTTTCAAGCGCAGACAATGAGTACAGCCAAGATCAGTAGTAGAAGTATTCAGATATTTTAAAGTCAAAGCAGCAATTCAATCCAAAAATACTCCCTGCATTCAAAACTTTACTTAAAATGATGTCATTCAAGGGAAAATGGCCCCTTTTACTTATGTTTTTGTTATATTACTGGATTATTATCAGTGATGGATTACTGTGTGAGCAGCATTTTCATGTTGCAGCTGTTGAAGGTGATTTATGATGGTAGTTTCATCCATAATAGTGCATCATAATTTATTACCTGATTACATTTTGTGTATAAAACCTGAGGAGTAACTAATAACTAGTTGTCGAACACATGTAGGAAGTACAAAGTACAATATTTCCCTCTGAAAGTAAATGTAAATACAGGCAATATGGTCATTGTGATATCTGCCTTCAATATTTACTCTAAAACTACCTTCAGACACATAATTTAAGGGCCATTTCAAAATGGGCCTGCATTTGCTTATTTTATAACAACTTTTTGAAACCAGATAATAAAGCTATGTGACATTAGGTATTTCCCCAGACAGCAGTGTCCCCATTAACGCAGCTACAGACAGATATAAGTGATATAATGTCTTATTCTTACCGTTAATCAAAATATGAGAGTTTCCCGGTGCTTGACAGCTATTTCTCAATCACACCCGCCCCGAGACAAGTGATCCATGTTGGCATTGAAACCTCCAGCGGCGTCGACGGAGGGCTTTCCCACAAATCACAACTCTTCTGTGAATCCTAAACCACCTCTTAGTAGTTCACCATCTGACAGATCCAGGCAGGTTATCGCAAAAAGGTGCAGCCTGTGTTTTATGTTACATGTTTCTGTGACTCACTACTAGAAGCGCGTTCCGTCTCTACCTGTGTGACTTCGCCTCTTCTCTCCGCCTCTCTCCAGTTACTCCACTGACCACACCTCTTCCTGTCTTTCTCACCTGAGCTTTCAAAACAGCTCAAAGCTCCAGACAGCAGAACAAGAAATTACCTGCACGCGTAATAATGTAGCGTAATGACATCAATCATCATCACAAACAGATGGCTGATGTGTAATTTACCTTGGGGCAATGTGGTTTGACCAGACAGTGAAGTTAAACACACATTGTATGCATATTTTTTTTAATTACACCATCATAGAATCAAGTGAATTTTAGTTGAAGTCATTAAACTTAGTCAGCTACAACAGTTTTAGCTGCTGCAGCTACTTAGCTAAAAGTTCTTTATTAGATCACTTGCACATACCAGATTTAGCCTGTACTATTAGAGCTAAATGCTAGTTTATTACACTAAATGGAAGCTAGGCTATATACCTAGCTAAAGTTAGCTTATTTGGTAGCCTACACAAACCCACAAACTGCTAGTTCATGGTTTATTACACCAAATGTAGGCTAGGCTACTTAGCTAAAGCTAAGTTAGTTGCTAATGGTAGGCTACCCTAGATTCAGCCCACTAAATGCCAGTTTATTACACCAAATGAAAATTAGGCTATCTAGCTACAACTGTTACTCAGTAGCCTACACTAGATTTAGCCGAGGCTACCTAGCTAAAATTAAATGCTAGTTTAATACACCAGAGTTAAGATAGGCTACCTTTCTAAAACTAGCGTATTGAGTGGCCAAACCCAGATTTAGCTCTCTAAATGCTAGTTTATCACACCAAATGCAAATTAGGCTACCTAGCTAAAACTGTCATTAGGTAGCCTACACCAGACTTAGCCTACTAACTGCTAGTTTATTGCACCAAATGGAAGCTATGCTACCTAGCTAAAAGTAGGTTAATTGGTAGCCTACACTAGATTTAGCCTAGGCTTCCTAGCTAAAACGAAATACTAGTTTAATACACCTGATTTAAGCTAGGCTACCTATCTAAAACTAGCTTATTGGCAACACCTTGCTAAAACATTTTACGTGTAGCCTACTTGAAAAGACAGGCTATTAATTTCACTTCTAATTTTCTAAATACAACCAGACTGCAATAAATCTTCCCTTCATTAGGGCTATAATGTTTTCTTGCTTGAAATTTGTTTTGGTGTTTATTAAACCTAAATATCTATATATTTTGTAATGAGAGCAGAATACTTGCACTATGTCTTCACCGGCTACAACAGTTGAGCCTGCTGTATACCTAGCCAAAACAAGTTTATTGGGTAGCCTACACCAGATTTGGCCTAATTACCTAAAACTAGATGCTAATTTATTACCAAATGTAAGCTAGGCTACCTAGCTCAACTTCCTGCCAGAATTAGCTTATCAGACTCAAACTAGCCAGGCCACTTAGCTAAAGCTAGCTTACTGGGTAGCCTACACCAGATTTAGTCTAATCAGCTAAAACTAAATGCTAGTTTATTACACCAAATGTAAGATAGGCTACCTAGCTAAAATTAGCCTAATGGGTATCCAACCAGAATTAGCCATTCAGACAAAAAACTAACTCTGCTACCTAGTTAAAGCTAGTTTATTGGGTAGCCTACACCAGATTTAGCCTAATTAGCTAAAACTAAATGCTGGTTTATTACACCAAATGTAAGCTAGGCTACCTAGCTAAAACTAACTTATTTGGTATCCCATCAGAATTAGCCTATTAGACTAAAAGTAGCTAGGCTACATAGCTAAAGCTAGCTTACTGGGTAGCCTGCACCAGATTTAGCCCACTAAATGCTAGTTCATTGCACCAAATGAAGTCTTTGCTACCTAGGTAAGACTAGGTTCTTGGGTACACAATAACTTACACCTAGCTAAAAGTGTTTTAGGTGTACAATAAGGTAGGCTATAGCTTCAGTTTTCATTTTGTATAATAATAAACTTTATTTATATAGCACCTTTCAAAACATGGTTACAAAGTGCTTCACAAAACTGAATATAACATAAAGCGAATAGAACAAGCCTAAAGAAATGAATATAGAATACATTGAAGGGAGTAAAACATGCATGAATAAAACAGATGAATGATTTTCAAAGGTGATTTAAAAGATGAGACTGAGTTTGCAGCCCTGATCTCCTCTGGCAGGTCATTCCGGAGTTATGGAGCTCTGACTGCAAAACCTCTATCACCTTTGTGAATTAATCTAGACCTCGGAACAACAAGAAAAGACGCATCTTATTATCTCAGGGTGCAAGAAGGAACAAAGGGCAATAAAAGATTGGTGTATAACTTGGCATAATGCCTCTCAGGGCTTTGTAAGTAATCAATAAAATATGAAAATCAATTTTAAAAACAACAGATAACCAGTGTAAGGAAGCCAGGCTTAGTGTGATGTAGTCATAGTTTCTAGTCAGAGTTTTGGATGAGCTGGAGGCAGGGGAGGGATCTTTTACTGATGCTAGAGAGCAAGGAATTGCAATAATTTAATCAGCTGTTTATGAATGCATGCATAACAGTTTCCAGATGTTAGCTGGAAAGCAATGATCTGATTCTGGAAATATTTCTGAGATGGTGGAAGCCAGATTGAACAACTGAATTTACATGGTCTAAACTAAGGGTTTGATCAAAAAAGACACCAAAATTTCTGCAATGTGTCGTTACTGAGTAGGACAGTGACTGATAATCGAAAGCTTGTAGATCTTGTCCTATGATCAATATCTCTGTCTTACAGTAAGCTGCAGTAAATTTTGTAGCAATTTAGCAGACTGACAGTGTTTTGGTAGTTATTTGTTGGATCACAGCTTAAATAGATTTGAGTATCAATTGGGTACAAATAGAAATGGATATTATGTCTGCGTATAAGGTGGCCAAGAGGGAGCATGTCAGTTGAAAAGTGGCCTAGCACCAACCCCTGGGGCACCCCACAGTGTCAAATGCAGCACTTAAATCCAGGAGGAAAAGAATGGATTTATGGCCAGCATCCTGCAAATGATCCCTTCTTAAAGGTTATAATGTCCTTGCCTAACACTGTTTTGATTTTTGATTTAATTTAAAAGTTGAATTTGTGTTTTTTTCAATGGCAGTAAACATTTTACTTGCAACATGTCCACCTCACACATGTAGCCTAAACAGAAAAATGCTCCCACTTTTTATCTAAGTCATTGTTGATAAGTATTGTTTTTGCTTGTATTTCGATAAGTATTGTAGAATCTTTGCCCTTTGTCTTTGTTTATAGAAAGCTCCAAGCTGCTGTAACATCTGTCTGCCTCAGCAAATTGCAATAAAATTCACAGACATCAGCCTCTAAAATGACCATAAAGTTGAATCAACTCATCACTGTAAAACAGTTTTAACAAAAACTGCAAATTATAGCCTCCATAAAAGAAGGATTTATTGCTGCATTAGACCGCATCAGCTGCAGCTAGGAGTAGCCTGGGCCTTGTAATGAAATGGTAATTAGGATGAGAACAAGTTATCCTCCAGCCTAATTTATTCATGATGTGTTGTGTTGTTTCCCTTAACTGATCAGTGGTCATCATCATCTCTTTAACTGCGCCCATGATGAACTAAAATTTCCAATTAGTCATGGCTGAGCTTCAAATCATTTCCATGAATAATGTGATTAATTCTCTCCATTGGCCAGGTTTAATGCTTATGTTTGGACTCAACAGAAACTTGCAGAGCTATGAGTCAAATGGTTTTCTGTTCCTGTCTTTCACTCCTCCATACTGACTGTTGCCAAGCAAGTTGGACAGGATTTTTTTAGCCTCCCATGTGACTGTTAATTTGAATGCAAACCAGGCAGCACTGTGAAGGACCTGCCTGCACTTTGCACTTCCTGGTACAGTATCTCCCCCGTCGTCACTCCTCCTTACCTGTTCTCCTGAATTACTCAATACACACAATGGATTTCGGTAGAACTGTCATTCAAAGGATGTTGCAAACAGGAGACCTCATGCACTTCCAGTGAAAACAGGTTAAAAGATACATGACAGTTGTTTTTTTTAATCAGTAGTTTGCAAGATAATATTTTTTTGTAATGCTGAAACCAAGAGCTTACTAATACAAATAATGACCAGGTGATTAATGAAAGCATCCCAACTTAAGTAATCCATCCTCAACCCACCAGACAGGTATTTAGACAACAACCTGTCATTTCCAGGATTTGATGAGCAGTTGTGTCTACAGGGCTAACAAGGAGTGTGTGGGATGGATGTTATGTTTACACTCCTTCTGCTGTCTTAAATCTCTGAGGCTGAAACTCCTCAGTGTCGCCTTACAGCATGGGAAGCACTCTTTGTTTTGTGCTGCTGGCAAAATGCACTATAAGTTGTTTGAATTAAGCAGAGAGAAATATGACATATATCTGTTTTCTTGCTCATATATGAATGAGAGATATGGTATGAACCAATGCTGTGAATATTTGCAGTCTCACCAACCAGTTGGAAATCTTAACCGTGTGAAACAGATGAAAAAGAAACGAGATACGTGACATTTTGACAGAGGAACAAAGGGTGAACAATTTTTAGGCAAGGTGATTTATCTGTTTGCATTGTTTGCCAAAAAGGTCAAGAGTCAGTTGTCACAGCGTTTGAAAGGAGAGAACATGACAAGACCTAGTGGCTTTAATATTTACATAAAGCTTATATAGAGACCGTTGTAGATTATAGCAGATGAGTTAACCCCTTAAACTTAACTGATTTTAGAGGCATATGCCAGGGATGCTCAACATTCGGGCACGTTCACAAAATGACAGGAGGTCAGGGGCCAGTTAATAAACAAACACTAATATTTATTAGTGAATATAATAAATGAATTGGCTGTTTTCAACCTTTTGAGGCAAATACAGTTGCAGCAGCCCAGCACAGGTCAGCTGCACACAGGGGTGTTTCTAGGATTTGCGGACATTCAGAGTGTAGCCATGTCTTAATTTAATTTAATGTAATTTAATTTAATTCAAGTTAATTTAATTTAATTTAATACCATTTTATTTTATTTTGTTTTATTTTTATTTTATTTTATTTCATTTTAAATAAAAAATGCTCTATATAAATGTATACTTCACTCATAAAACACTATTTGCAAATCAATCATACCTTGAATTTATGAAGAAAACATATTGATTTATTGATTAATAGGGGGCCCATGTTAAACAACAGCAAAACTGTATCAAAGTATCAGTTTACAAACACAATTCATGTGGTATAATACAAGTCTCATTTTGCCAGTTGTATGTTCAAACACATGTATTTTGTTAACAAAAAAAACCTCACTTCATATTGGAGTCTGACTTTTAGTGAGAGAGTACGGATAAGTTACACTTTCAGTTCAGTTTAAAACAGTAAGATTTTAGTGGAAATTAGTTTGTAAATTTATGTTTTGATAAAGCTTTGCGGTCGTTACATGTGGTCCCCAGTCAGTCAATAAATCAATATGCTCACCATTTTCTGTAGAGGCACTGGAGCAAAACAAAAGTGTCTCAACAAATTCAAGGTAACATCATGACAAATGTTTTTACAAATTATCATTTTGTGGGGAAGTATTCCTTTAATGCTTTTTTATGCACTTTGGCATCATATTTAATTTAAAAGGACAAAAAATGATGGTTTAAATTCCAGTGGAGATCCCAAAGTTTCAAAAGACATCAAATATGTCAGACTGAATTTTGGGGAACTCTGTATGAAATAATGCACAGACATCAAGAATAAAAAGATTTTACTGTGTAAACATTATTGAAGCTGATAAAGATGCTGTAATTCTCAAAGATTTTATGTCATGGGAGGGCAAATTTAATAAAATAGGATAAGATAAGATAAGATGAAACTTTATTGATCCACTGAAGGAAAATTTAAAGGAAGACAGGGCGCAGATGAGTGGAAAAAAGTATATTCTAATAACAAATAAAGCTATGTTAGAAAGCTTTATTTACACAGTACAAACTGGCTGTAGACAAATGTGATAAATATATATATAATATATGCAAACCCAACTGTGCACTTTCCAAATATTCCAAATCAAAGTGACAGTAGATATGCATTAACACATGCTTTTATACATTTTGATTTGTGTATGTATTCTATGACAACATGGAATTATGTGAATAATAATTTCTTTAATTTATTTTGTTTTTTTCTAATGTCTGTTTATTGGTCTCTGCAAAAAGTGTAAATACATTAAAGAAACATACCAACAGCAAAAAACAGAAACAAAACAAAATGGAGCATTGGTGGTGAGATGTCAAAGGAAAAAAAAAAAGATCACACATAAGTTATTCCACAAGTTACAGGGTGTTGACATATGATGACACGGTACAGTTAACCTGTTAAACCATCAACCATTTACTTAAATTCTTCAACCAAACTAGTGACTGGTTGCCAGATTTTCTTAAAGAGTCCCTCTCTGTTTGACAGGTTGAATCTAATTTTCTCTGAATGTAAAACATGACCGAATTCCTTCAGCCACATATCAAATGTTTGGAGTTTCTCAGATTTCCAAAATGGAAGCAACATTTGTTTTTTGCTAGCAGTGTGGACAGAGAGAGGACCTGAGCTTCATACCTATCCTTCACTCTACCTGGTTTAACCATCCCAAATAGTGCAGTTAAAGGGTCAGGGGGAAACCCCTTCTTTAAGGCCTTAGCAAAAAAGTTTAAAAAATGATCCCAAAAAGTTTGCAACCTGCCAACAGAGATCCTTGATTTGAACATTTCACACAGAGGGGTGAAGCATCTTTGATTATTTTTGTAGTCTTGTGGGTGAGACGTGCAAACTGTGAACAACTTTGAATCAATTAAAGCATGCCTAGCACTACTGTGAATATTTTCAATACTGTTTTTCTATTTTTGTTAAATTTTGTTAAAACTTGTTTTATTGTAATTTAATTTTGCTTTACTCATCTATGCACTTTCATGTCTCTATACTTGTACGTGTAAACATATATATATATATATGTCTTTGTGCAACACTTTGGTGCAAAACCTCCTCCTTTTAAAATGCTATATAGACTAAATGAAATAAATTTTAAATTTAATATAAGGGGGTGTTCTTCAACCTGAGTTTACATGTCACATAATTATTGATCACTGATATTTTTAATCATGATTACAATAGTAAAAGCCAGGCAGGGTTATTGGGAATATGTTTGTATATTTGTTTATTGGTTAAAATATATAGAACAGTAAATAATAGTCTGTAAAATATGTCATATCGGCTACTCATCTAATGTAGAGAAGGAGCAACAGCGCCCTCTACTGTATGACTGTAATAACTGATAGTGGTGCAACGTCATCATACAGCGACAATATTTTCTCCCTTTTCATAGGCTAATGTTGAAAACACAGCTCAATATGTGTTTTTTACGCTACGATATTATTTAGGAAATAGTGACAATTTATTTTACATTTAAGTTTTATGTTCGAGTTCAAGTTATCTTTATCTACACAATAAAAGACCCCGGAAGTCCTGTCACGGTTTGTAAACACATGGCTTGTAGTCGCGTCTGATGCTCAGTTATGCACAAACTGTTTGATATAAAGTTTCCAGGAGACTGTCAGACTCTTCCTGAGGGTTTCTGGTCGGCTGTGGACGTGTGGATAAAGAAACCTCACGTTGTCAACAAGCGTCTCTGCGGGGTGAAGGAGACTGAGAGTAAAGATGTGGACAGAGAGGCTGTGCAGCTCCTGCTGGGTGATGATGCTGAAGTCACCCAGGATGTGTTGTCCTTCATGACAAGCAGGGTGTCACCGGCACAGACACACCAACAGGATAACCTGTGGTCCTCTAGTGTCAGGACATTTATTCCTAAAGTAAACAGTTATGGGACAAACCTGCAGAAAGAGGTGATACTCAAAGGTAAGAGTGGAGCAGAATGAAAGGCTTCACTAAGCTCTGTTCTCCTATAATATGGGTTTTAAATGTCTTTGTGTGTTACAGACTTTGGCAGACAGCAGGTGACCTTTGTTCCATTTGAAGAGGAAACAGGAGGACAGGTGTCTCTAAAGAGGGGTAACATTTATCAGCTGCAGCTCCTCCATCAGGACTGTGAGGGATGGTGAGTGGCTGAATGAGCATCACCCAAATAAGACAGTACAGATTTGCATAATGACACGTTTTTTTTTTTTGTCCGAATACCTTATTTTTTGATGAAAATAGCTTTTTTCATGGGTTTTATTTGTTGATTTTTTCCACTTTATTTATTAGTTTCCAAACTGTCCTTAGATCCTCGTACCGCAAGCCTTATCAGTTCTGAATACCAAAAATTGCTGTAAGATTTGGATCAATTTCTCTTCCAAGTATTTTGGAAATGGCTTCAAAAATGGATTTTTTTTTTAATGCACAAATTGAGAGAGGATGGCAGAAGAAATACCCGCACACAGCCACAAAAAAGGTTCACAGGCTGAGATCAGTGCCAAAAAATGTAAATTTATTCAGAACATATGTGCACAAAAAGTCAGCCATGTTGTTAATAAAACAGGTATTGCATACATACCCATGCAGAGTTGGCTGCCTGGCAACGGGCAAAGATGCAAAGCAAGTTAGCAGCATGTAGGCCAGATATAACAGCAACAGTGTTTCGGTGAGCAGTGACTGTGTTGATTAGAAATGTTCACATGTCTGATTGTCCAAAAACCAGGTCTGAGCCCGTGTTTGAAGGTGTCATACTGTGCTTTAGTGGCACGTTTCCTAACAAACTGTCATTAAAATTCTCTCAAGAAACTACAGTATATACAGAATTCAGCTGCTTGTATTCTCACACACTCTCGCACTCATGACCACATCACCCCCGTCCTCCATGACCTCCACTGGCTCCCCATCCCCCAGCGTATCCACTTCAAACTCCTCCTCATCCCATCACCTCCCCCCTACCTGTCTAAACTCCTCCACGGGCACACTCCCTCCCGCACTCTCAGGTCTGCTGATGACATCAGACGCTCCCCCTCACTCTCCACCTTCAAGAAATCCCTCAAAACACACCTCTTCAAAACTGCCTACAACCTCTTAATATCTGTGTTTTTCTTCTCCGCCTCTGCATTTCTTGTTTTCTGCAAAGCATCTTTGAGTAAATCCAGTGTGTTATTTTTATTAAACCAGTTGACACAGCAGCCCCGGAGTTTACAGACAATAAAAAAGCTAGTAATATTATACAAGTGTTATTGAACAACAGTACAAGTTATACAAAAGTACAAATCTAGATGACTCTGCCTCCATCTGCAGGGCCTTGGAGCTGCACGTGTTGGCTTCAGATGCGTGGTTCTCTGATGGCGTTGCGTACCCAAAGCTGCCCTGGCTGTCCAGTGACCTGCTACCTAAACTGGTGCGCTGGGCCACTGAGTGCAAGAGCAGTGAGTTCAGGAGCACCTTGTCCCTGCTGCCGGTGGAGAAGTACAGTGTCATGTACCAGCAGCTGAAGGAGAAGTACAAGGCCATGGTCAAGGTGAAGGCAGCTCAGCTGTTTTGTATGTAAACTGTAATGCTGTTAATAATTGTTGATCTTTATCACTGAGTATTTTTCCCCCAACGGTCTGTAGGTTTGGCCTGAGGTTACAGATCCTGAGAAGTTTGTCTACGAGGATGTTGCCATTGCTACGTATCTGCTTGTGAGTTCAAACGCGGTTGTTAATGTCGTTTTAATATCAGAATCATTGATTGATCATTAATCTGAGCTGAAAAATTCATGCGCCATATTCCTTTTTGCACTCACTTGAAATGTGTATCACAGCTTCTAAGTGTACGAACATGTCCATAGTGTGTAGGTGAAGCTAATTTCTATCTGTCACATGTTGTCCGGTCACACAGCCAAAGCTGAGTCAATCAATTCGAGTGTGAAAAATGGCTCTGTCCCAGCAAATCAATGCAACTGTCATGCCAGAGGCAGGTGAAAGGGTGTCAGCAGCAGCTGCAGGTGTCACACTGCAGGTGATTGAAAGCTGTGGTGAACACACAGTAGCTCTGAGTGTCTCTTACTGTGCTGCAGGTGCTGTGGGCTGAGGAGAGAGCAGAGAAAGGTCTGAGTGCCAGACAGTCCTTTGTGGACCTGGGCTGTGGAAACGGCCTCCTGGTTCACATACTGGCCAATGAAGGGGTGAGTTAGGTGTTGGCTGACTGTCATAAACTAAAAGTATGTTACTGCCTGGTTAAAATTTAACTGGAAGCCCAGAAAAGCCACAGAAAACAACCATGATGTGATATATCTGCCGTAGATAGGTGGTTTCTGACCTAATAACCTCATAACAGTGGCTGTATTGGCCTAGTTTTGTATGAACTAAATGCACTTCCACATCTGACCCACAGCTAAAACTGAACTGAGGACAGTCAGAAGCTGTGCCTTACATTATTAATGACCAAACAATCTTTTAATAATGTGCTTTTTAAAAGTGAATTTAATAATAATAGTAAAACATTTAATTTTTTTGATTTCAAGACACTCAAGGTCACCTTACAGGCAAAGATACAGAAAATAACAGCAGATTAAAAAAGCCAATGAGATAAGGAATAAAGTCATATAAAAATAGATAATAAAAAAAATAATAATAACATTACAACAAATAAATATTCAGCAAAACAGAGGAGTGGAGAAGTGATGTGGAGGAAGGGCAGCCCTGTGACTTTGGGGATAATGTTCAGCTTGGTCTTGTTATTTATTTAGTTATTTTTAATCGCACATTATTTTATGTTGATGTATTTGCCCGTTATTTTACCACCGTATTTAATTCTGCCTCTGTGCCTCCTATAACATTTGATCCCTTTTTGATCTCAGGGTATTGTGCACGATTGTTAAATTCAGAAAAATGAGCCGTAAATGTAGATGTTGATTTTATGTGGAATCCGACTTCGCAATGAAAGATATTAAAATGAACAAATAATGGGGAAAAAATTTTTTTAAAAATAATTGCATGGTGAAATTATGAGAAATAATATGAAGTTTATTGTGAGAAAATTCCTCATTATTTTAATAATTATTTGAGTTATGTAGTCAGTATTTGAGATAAGCAAGTCAGTTTGAGAAACTCATGATTTTGAGATATCTAGATATTATTTTGAGACTCTAAGTCATTATTTTGTCAAAGTTTTTTATTATCTTTAGATACTAAGTCATAATTTGAAATCCAAAGTCATGATTTTGAACTACTAACTGATTATTTCAAGATGTGTAAGTCCTTATTTTGAGAAGCTTGTCGGAAATGAGCTTCCATAGCAGTGCAATCACTCAACTAAACCAAAAAAAAAAAGCATATAAATTACAATTTGATTACCAAATATTTGAACTGAACTGAACAATATTTAATGATCTATAATATACGATAAGAACAAGTAGCAGATCCTCCATTGTGAAGCTGGAATCAGCACATATAAAATGACTGAAACAGCTAATCGACCGTTCAGATAGTTGCTGATTTACTTTCTTTTGATCAACTAATCAATCAGTGGCATTATTGTTGCTGCTTGTTTGCCATCTGGATAAACAGGAAGACGATCCAGGCACTCCAAAATCTAAGACAAAATAAATCAACATGAAAAGAAACATTAAAAAGCCTTTATGTAGTGGCTAAATCATAAAGTTGGCATGTTGGCTTTTTATGATTTAGCCACAGCAATAAAGGCTTTTTAATGTTTCCTTCCTTGCTGATATATTTGTTCTTATATTTCAGAGTGCCTTCCTGTTTATGCTGTTGTTGGAGCATCCGACACATTTTTGATCTGTGTTAACAGAGCGACCAGTCATCTCGCGTCCTCGTGGTGGACCATCTGTCTGACTGACTCACACTGCCATCCCAGAGCCACACTACAAGCCTAATTGGCAAAAAGAAGCACTCTAATAAGATGCATTCACCAGAAAGTTTTTTTAATCAAAAGGAATAACAGATTTTTAACCTCTATTAAGTCCGTCTTGTAAAAACACGCCTCCTCAAAGAAGAGGTGTTTCAATTAGCTGAATCCTCACCGGCAGCTTAATCACTGACACAGGCCATGTCCCTGAATAGAAAACATCCACAGCACAGTGTCGCCATAACGTCCAATCACAAACTGGGACAGGTGTTGAAATTAGACATCGTGGTTGTTGATAGTCAGAGATTAGCAGCTGACCGTCAAGCCGTCTTGTGTTGCAGCATCCTGGAAAGGGCATCGATGTTCGGAAGAGGAAGATCTGGGACATGTACGGCCCCCAGACTGTGCTAGAGGTGAGCGAGCCAAGCATGGAGAAGGCGGATTTATGGTCGCCATATTCAGGTTTTTAATTAGTGTTATTATCTTTTGACATATCACACACTGTAGGTGTATTTTCAGCTGGCGGCGCCCCCTCACTGCTGCTGCTGCTGCTTTGTGCTTTGGCTCCAACTGTTGATTCCTCTGTTAGTTTGAGTTAGTTTTGAGACACATTTCAGAACATCAGAAAGTCTCCTGAACTAAAGCACAAAACATAAATCTAACATCAAAGTCCATTTAGTGTCTGTTCTGGAGCTTTTGATTAAACCACATGATCCTCATCACCACATGATGTTTGCCTGTTTGTCACACGTCCAGGTTGAATTTTTAACTTCATAGTAATGGAGCAAACATCATGTGCTGATGAAGATCATGTGACACAACAGAAAGCTCCAGAACAGCTACAAGTGGACCTGGAAGTGAAATTCGTTGCACTACATGCCCAATATGTTTACTATCGCTCAACATACTTTTGTGTGAATAAACAGCATATCTTTTCAGACCCACTGAGCTGTTATTACCGTATCACTTCCTGAGAGTCTCCAAGGAAACTATAATGGAATAAAAGGACGTGACATTAGTGACAGCGTTTGAATTTAGCATTTAACTTTGTAGCCACTTCTATTGACGTTAGTGGGGTAGGCAAGTCTCACTATAACACATCATATCTGTGCTGTTTGACCTTTGACTGGAAAATGCTTCCACCAGATTTAAAGACACACGTTACGTGATTTTGACGTTTTTTTTTTACCTAAATATGCATGTGTGTTTTCCTTGTTATTGGTCTCCGAACAGATCATAGCTCTGACAGTCATTATGAGAGAAGACTGGGATCGGAACCACACTCTGGCTCCAGTGCAAAATTCGAGCAGTGTCAGAGATGTCATGTCCTTTCCTTTTTTTGTCATAGTTTCCTTGAGTCTTGCAGTTGGAGACATGTAACCATGGCAACCCATGCCAACCTCAGCTCTATAGGCAATGTAATGTAAAAATAAATTTAAAGATATATCATTCTTTGCAAAGAGAAATCGTATATATTTACACTAATACTGAAGCTATATTGACGCCACCGAGCTGTCTTGGTCGCTGTTTGTTGTGAACCTTGTCGTCTACTGCATTGCATTATGGGATATTTATGTTGGTGTAGTGTCAAGTGCTTGCATACTATGATATGTAAGTGGAAATAGTTTGTATTTTATGTGCTATTGGTTTCATACTAAGGTTTTGGACATGCTAAAAAAAATTCACATACTGTTTTTACATACTATATAGTATGTTAGTACAGAATTTCAGCCATTGTTTTTTCTAGGCCAGTATTTCAATTTTTGAAACTTGTTCTTTTTAAATTTTCGAACACTTGGGATTACATTTGAGTTGCAGAAAGAAAGATATACATTTTAAAATAGATAAATTTATGTAAAAAAAAAATACATGTTTACTTTCCTCAGTTGTTGTCTTTTAATAACACTCAAAATACTTTGAAAATGTAAAATTTTTTGTACCAAACTTTGGCCAGTGAAATTGAAATTATTTGTGCTGGTCTGTTTATTGATTAGTTAATCGAAAGCAAAACGATCCACAACAATTTTGATGATCTATGAACAGCTTTGTATGAAGATAAATACCTCTCAAATGTGAAGACTTCCTGATTTTGGTGGTCTTATATGATACTTAATATCTTTGGGTTCAGAGCTGTTGTTCAGTCAAAACAACCATTTCCAAAACATCACTTGGGCACTGGGAGCATTTTTTTCCTATTTTTTGACACTTATAGACCAAACAATTAATTGATTAATGGACCATGTATTTGTCAGAATAATCAATGATGAAAATAAATCGTCAGATGCTGTCCTGGAATGAACCTGTAAATTATTTGTGAAAGTCCATTTAAAAAAATGCATAATACAAAAATCAGAACGAAAATGTGTCTTTTTTTATTATTTAATGGTAATAAAACAGGAAGGAACAGGAACAGGCAGTGTTACACTTAGGATTGCTGCGAGCTACAAAAAGAAAACACTCCCTGTGCACAGGGGGAACAACAACTCCTTGTAAACATACACACATTTGCAGGGAAACCTGCCCCAGAAACACAGCGCTCTCCTGTACTCCTCCTGGACTCAGTCAGTCATTTGACAACAAGCTGCTGACTGCTTCCATTTCAGGTCATCTATTATTGACTGATTTTTTGGGAGCGGATGTGGCAGACTGATCCTTCAGGGCCCCCAGGGGTGCTGTACTCAGTCCCAAATCTTCATTTGGAGGCTCGCTCTAAACCTGACAGGCCTCAGTGCTCTTAACCTACATCATTTGTGATGTTGGCGATGGACCTGAGCCGAATATGAAATGTTTTATAGAAATTCTGGATTATGTTTGATCATCTAAGTGTCAGTGTTTTTTCAAGAAAGTGGTTAAATCCACACAACCAACCAGGCCACAGGCTAAATGAGTTCTCATAAATTTCACATTGACAGGTGTTATTTGATATATTAAAAGTTTGAGAGGGGAATAGGTTTTCCCTTTTCTAGTTAATTTCCATAAAGTGAATTAGAATCAAATCCCACTGGCATGCATCTTCCCCGCTCTAAGGAGCTCTTGTGCTTTTCGGGTCTTTGCTATTTCAGGAAAAGGCAATTACTCCCAGCGAGAGCTTCTTATTCCCGGGTACGGACTGGCTGATTGGGAACCACTCGGACGAGCTCACACCGTGGATCCCCGTTATAGCTGCCAGGCGAGTCATCAGCAGACACAATCTCACTCAGCAGCTCAAGTGCCAGCTGATCTCTCCAATTTGGAATAGCATTATGTGCAGAAGGAGGATGTGTGAATATGTGTGTGTGTGTGTGTGTGTTAGTTCCTGTGTGTCAGATTGTGTTTCCCAAGGCGACCACCTGATGGTGATGTTGAGCCTCAGTCTGAGATATCTGCTTTTCTCTAATGTGTCTACAGATGATAATCTCTTTAATGGATTATTTCCTGTTTGTCGTACAGATTCAGAATCTTAAAAACAAGTCAAAAGATTTATAACCTTAATTTTCTTTGGCACTGGTCAAGAATCTGTGTTTTCATCTCACTGATTGCAGGTCATCGTACTCCTGCCGGTATTTCGTCCTCCCCTGCTGTTTCTTTGACTTCTATGCAAAGTATCAGAGACGCCAGTGTAAGAAGTCTCAGTATAAAGAATACATCGACTTCATCACGGAGGTCAGCCAAGTTAGCGGCTTCAACACTGAGGAGGACTGCCTGAGGATACCGTCCACCAAACGGGTAGGTCCCAGTCAGAGCTGCAGCCAAAAGCTGATGTTGTTGACTTCCTGTGTTTTACACAATCCTTAAACAGCTGTCATATTATGTAATTGACATCTTTTTAATTTTTTTTTTTTAAAGCTATACTCCACAACAAGTTACAAAGTCCAATTAAAGGTGCAGTTAGCAGTTCTGAACAAATACACTTTTTGTCAAACTCAGCAAATATCTCCTCACAGTCTGCCAGCTTTGTGTTCTGTTCAATATGATATTCATACGCAGCTCTGGCTCTAATATGGGAAGCAACAAAATGGCTCAGACAGAGCCTCACAACACTATTCCAGCCAATCAGCAACAGTGCTCCACCTAGTCCCACTGTGCTGTGACTGACTAGTACCAGCCCTAACCATGACGTCTTTGCTCTAACCCTAATTGCTTCTGACTTCAACCCTACAACTGGAGGACACACCAGGCCAATGGTCGGCTGTCAGTCAGTGTTGGGCCATTGGTGAGTGTCTCTGGCACTGTTTTTTGTGGTGTGTCCTGCACTGTTGGCACTAGTCGGCCCTTGTCGGCCCTTGTCACCCCTCGTTGGCTGTTTTTCGGCCCATTCAGTATGTTGAATCCCCATTGGTCAAGAGGGCGTAGATAAGATTATAGTTTTGGCCGTTGAACTCTTTAGAAGAAACGGTTCCTTATGGTTTGCGGTGTAGTTTGCTAGCACACGCGAAATACCTTTTTTCTTTCTTGAAGCCGTCCTGACGGTCTTTCGCTTTCCTTTCATGAATTACAAATACAGACTACCACCGCCTGCTGCTATGGACAGTTGTTTCCTCTTATGCAGGTGCAGAATGGACATGCTAGTTGGCTGTTGGCTGTAGTCTTTGTGGTGTGTTTAAGTGCAATTGTCGCCACTAGTTCTTTGACGTTGGCTTGTTGTGTCTGAGCCTTATCGTAAGGGGAGTCTGCCTAAAAGACAAAATAAATGTGATGGTTAGACCTTTCTGAAAAGAAAAGTACAAACACCACATAATGAAGGTTTCAGTTACTGTAGCATTCATTGTATCTGTAATATTTTAGGACAGCAGTAACAGAAATGATGTATCTAATTTGTTGATGTATACATGTTCATAGTCTCGTAACATTTCACAGCGTTGACAGTGTCTAAAAACACTACATAGTGAATCAGCTCATGCACATGTACCTCACACCTGTGAAGTCGCAGGTGTTATTCTGACTTTTGTTGCATGCCATCTCTTTTTTGTCTGATCTTTCCCATCTTTCTGTGACTTTCCAATAAAGCAGAGAACATGAACATATTTTCTTCCCAAAAACAGATCATTAGAATTCTCTCAAAAATGATCATAAACTGTATTCCTGCTCCTCAAACATGCACAGCTGTGCGTCCCGCCTTTTGTCCACCTGAGGCTCATTTAGTATAGACAGACAGAAATAAATCAAGTCCTTATTGTCCCCAATGGGATGTTTCTTTCACAGCTGGCAGACATTAATTGCTTCAGTACACATGGACACATAATAAGAACAAGCAAGTATTTATTGGACTTTAAATGTACAGCGATCAGTCATAATCACTTTGTACATAGAAGCAACAGCCGCCCAAACATCACTATGTATATCCAAAATAATTAGTGTTGGCATAGCGCTGTTTGTTTTGTCCACAGTAACACACATATTGAGGATTTCTATTCCTCCTTCTGAGTTTCTGTTATACACTTTTGAGCTGCAGCACCCATGGGAGTCGTCCTGACATTCACCTCCTTTTTTTCATGCAGGTGTGTCTGGTGGGAAAATCAAGAAACTACCAGCTATCTGACGAGGCTGAGGCAGAGCAGCGAAGAGCTCATTACATCCAGAGCCATCAGACTGCCCCTGGGGCCGCAGTTCAAAGGTCGGAGATCAGAAATGATGGTGATTGTTGCCATGGGAACAAAGACACTGACAGGACGCCCGATGGCAGCTGGGGAGCAGGGTTCCAACCCAGAGACAGGGTTGAAACGGTTCGAAACTGCGCTGCTCTCCCCCGGGACTTTGTTGACGGCGTTGTCCTGCGGGTCGCCAATGTTCTTCTAGGATTGACTGGTGATGACGGGACCTCCAGTGACTGGAATCAAGGAGGTAAACCGCAACAAAACATCCGAGATAAACAAACAAATCACACAAGTCTCCCTGGACGTGAGCTGCTACTGTAGAGATGAAGAGGTTCAGATTAAATCTAAAGTAGGACGCATTATCTGTGAAGCCAAGTGTTGTTGTTGTGCACTTTGGGGATTTCTGAATTCATTACTTTGTAATATCTGTTACAGGGCAGATATATGTATACAGTATATACTGTATATGTTCTCCAGATGAACCGAGAAGTATCTGTAGAAGCAGTGAAGTTTGAAGGGTCAAAGATTTCAGGCTCGCTGGCAAACAAAATGAATACAAAGATTGTCATGTTTCATTTATAACTTTTTAGGCCTATTATTTTCACTTTAAGAACCAACATAATACTTATATTAAATAATTAAATGCATCTCTGTTTTGCTAGGTGTCTGTTTTACAATTCACAATTTATCCCGTTAGGTGTGATGAAGTTGAAGTGGTGAAAGCTGACATGGTAGCTGCTGATATCTGCTAAGCTAGCTACGTTAGCTTTAGCTTGTTTGATTTTGCTTCTTTATTAGCGAAGTTAGCCTTTGTCTCATTTAGTTATGTGGAATTACTATTATTACGCAATTACCAAGATTTCAGTTTATCAAAATTGATACATTTTATAAGTAGGTAGGCAAATATCAGTAAGTTTAGTTGTAGCTTTAGCTTTAGCTTTCGCTAAGGCTAACTGTGGCTTTCTCATCATTAGCTCAGTTTTGTAGCCACTACAAATTTAAAAAGCTGTATGTTTTTATACATTTTGTGGCATAATATTTTTTATGTTGCAGCACATATGTCAAAAGCATAGATAGATAGATAGATAGATAGATAGACAGATAACTAGCTTTACTGTCCACCTAAGTGGAAATTTGTATTTGGCTTCTGTCAAAAACATGAAAGATACATACAGACACATAACACAATACACCATTAAAAACGTACAATTTTACAATATATATGATACAATAGTGCAAATAGTCAATAATAATAATAATCTCCCAATAAGGGAGAGAGAGAGCACATCGTATAAAATAGTAGTGTTCCTCGATACAGTCTTTCTGTGTTAACTGCCTGTATGGCATAGGGAATAAAGGACCTCTTATATATATATATATATCTATATATATATATATATATACATATACATATATATATCTATATATAGATATATATACACTGCCTGGCCAAAAAAAAAGTCACCACCAAAAAAAAAAGGTCATACACTCTAATATTTCGTTGGACCGCCTTTAGCTTTGATTACGGCACGCATTCGCTGTGGCATTGTTTCGATAAGCTTCTGCAATGTCACAAGATTTATTTCCATCCAGTGTTGCATTAATTTTTCACCAAGATCTTGCATTGATGATGGTAGAGTCTGACCGCTGCGCAAAGCCTTCTCCAGCACATCCCAAAGATTCTCAATGGGGTTAAGGTCTGGACTCTGTGGTGGCCAATCCATGTGTGAAAATGATGTCTCATGCTCCCTGAACCAGTCTTTCACAATTTGAGGCCGATGAATCCTGGCATTGTCATCTTGGAATATGCCTGTGCCATCAGGGAAGAAAAAATCCATTGATGGAATAACCTGGTCATTCAGTATATTCAGGTAGTCAGCTGACCTCATTCTTTGAGCACATACTGTTGCTGAACCTAGACCTGACCAACTGCAGCAACCCCAGATCATAACACTGCCCCCACAGGCTTGTACAGTAGGCACTAGGCATGATGGGTGCATCACTTCATCTGCCTCTCTTCTTACCCTGATGCGCCCATCACTCTGGAACAGGGTAAATCTGGACTCATCAGACCACATGACCTTCTTCCATTGCTCCAGAGTCCAATCTTTATGCTCCCTAGCAAATTGAAGCCTTTTTTCGGTTAGCCTCACTGATTAGTGGTTTTCTTAAGGCTACACAGCTGTTCAGTCCCAATCCCTTGAGTTCCCTTCGCATTGTGCGTGTGGAAATGCTCTTACTTTCACTATTAAACATAGCCCTGAGTTCTACTGTTGTTTTTCTTCAATTTGATCTCACCAAACGTTTAAGTGATCGCCAATTATGATCATTGAGGATTTTTTTCCGGCCACATTTCTTCCTCGAAGATGATGGGTCCCCACTATCCTTCCAGTTTTTAATAATGCGTTGGACAGTTCTTAACCCAATTTTAGTAGTTTCTGCAATCTCCTTAGATGTTTTCTCTGCTTGATGCATGCCAATGATTTGACCCTTCTCAAACAGACTAACATCTTTTCCACGACCACGGGATGTGTCTTTCGACATGGTTGTTTAGGAAATGAGAAGCAACTCATTGCACCAGTTGGGGTTAAATAACTTGTTGCCAGCTGAAAGATAATCGCCCATGCAGTAATTATCCAATAGGAGGCTCGTACCTATTTTCTTAGTTAAATCCAGGTGGCGACTTTTTTTTTGGCCAGGCAGTGTATATATATACAGTACAGGCCAAAAGTTTGGACACACCTTCTCATTCAATGCGTTTTCTTTATTTTCATGACTATTTACATTGTAGATTCTCACTGAAGGCATCAAAACTATGAATGAACACATGTGGAGTTATGTACTTAACAAAAAAAGGTGAAATAACTGAAAACATGTTTTATATTCTAGTTTCTTCAAAATAGCCACCCTTTGCTCTGATTACTGCTTTGCACACTCTTGGCATTCTCTCCATGAGCTTCAAGAGGTAGTCACCTGAAATGGTTTCCACTTCACAGGTGTGCCTTATCAGGGTTAATTAGTGGAATTTCTTGCTTTATCAATGGGGTTGGGACCATCAGTTGTGTTGTGCAGAAGTCAGGTTAATACACAGCCGACAGCCCTATTGGACAACTGTTAAAATTCATATTATGGCAAGAACCAATCAGCTAACTAAAGAAAAACGAGTGGCCATCATTACTTTAAGAAATGAAGGTCAGTCAGTCCGGAAAATTGCAAAAACTTTAAATGTGTCCCCAAGTGGAGTCGCAAAAACCATCAAGCGCTACAACGAAACTGGCACACATGAGGACCGACCCAGGAAAGGAAGACCAAGAGTCACCTCTGCTTCTGAGGATAAGTTCATCCGAGTCACCAGCCTCAGAAATGGCAAGTTAACAGCAGCTCAGATCAGAGACCAGATGAATGCCACACAGAGTTCTAGCAGCAGACCCATCTCTAGAACAACTGTTAAGAGGAGACTGCGCGAATCAGGCCTTCATGGTCAAATAGCTGCTAGGAAACCACTGCTAAGGAGAGGCAACAAGCAGAAGAGATTTGTTTGGGCCAAGAAACACAAGGAATGGACATTAGACCAGTGGAAATCTGTGCTTTGGTCTGATGAGTCCAAATTTGAGATCTTTGGTTCCAACCGCCGTGTCTTTGTGAGACGCAGAAAAGGTGAACGGATGGATTCCACATGCCTGGTTCCCACTGTGAAGCATGGAGGAGGAGGTGTGATGGTGTGGGGGTGTTTTGCTGGTGACACTGTTGGGGATTTATTCAAAATTGAAGGCACGCTGAACCAGCATGGCTACCACAGCATCCTGCAGCGACATGCCATCCCATCCGGTTTGCGTTTAGTTGGACGATCATTTATTTTTCAACAGGACAATGACCCCAAACACACCTCCAGGCTGTGTAAGGGCTATTTGACCAAGAAGGAGAGTGATGGAGTGCTGCGGCAGATGACCTGGCCTCCACAGTCACCGGACCTGAACCCAATCGAGATGGTTTGGGGTGAGCTGGACCGCAGAGTGAAGGCAAAGGGGCCAACAAGTGCTAAACACCTCTGGGAACTCCTTCAAGACTGTTGGAAAACCATTTCAGGTGACTACTTCTTGAAGCTCATGGAGAGAATGCCAAGAGTGTGCAAAGCAGTAATCAGAGCAAAGGGTGGCTATTTTGAAGAAACTAGAATATAAAACATGTTTTCAGTTATTTCACCTTTTTTTGTTAAGTACATAACTCCACATGTGTTCATTCATAGTTTTGATGCCTTCAGTGAGAATCTACAATGTAAATAGTCATGAAAATAAAGAAAACGCATTGAATGAGAAGGTGTGTCCAAACTTTTGGCCTGTACTGTATATGTGTGTGTGTGTGTGTGTGTATATATGTATCTATATATCTATATATATATATATATATATATATATATATATGTATATGTATGTATATATATAATGTGTGTGTGTGTATATATATATATATATATATATATTCTCTGATATAGATCCTAAAGTGCTTGTATTTGCTCTTTGCACTTAAATTGGCAGAGAGACGGCTAAGACGATCTCATATCTGTCCATTTCCTATAAGGCTACAGCTGCTTAGCTTAGCTCAAAATCTAAGAATTTGGCATGGTTTTAATGCCTCCATTAATGCACTTCACCAAAATGCATATGAGCGTATGACATCATCTGGTGACTTGTAGTGACTGTTGGAGCTAGTGCTGGCTGGTTACGCTGGTTGTGTTACATTTTTCTGTACATTCATATCCTGTGCCTGGTTTGGTGGCCAAGCAGTGACATTTGGACAAATTACTCAAGATAAACAACAAAGATCCATGACTTGGAGGAACCTAAAGGTATGTCCTGCTGTGTAGGATGGGGACGCCATCTTTGAGATCTGCGCTCTGTTATCTCTGTTACCAGAGTGTATGCACTCAGTCCATAAATGAGATCACAGTGATGAGGTATGTGAGCGGAGGTAGTACATCAGATCTGTAATCCAGCCCTGCAAGCTCATATGGGTCTATGTTGTTTAACCTGTGTAGTTTGTCCAAATACCATTGCTTGACCATCATAGCAGGCACAGGTGTCAATATGAAAGACCACAATATGGCTTCCACGTCCAAAAATGCACACAGCGTGCGTCAACATCATATTCTCTGTAGACGTAACCTGAACACGCTCTTAACAACATGGATGAATCACTTCTCACATTTCTCGTCACAGCCTTAAAATATATTTCCAAGCGCTTCGTGGCAGGTCGGCAGCCTCTGCAGCCTGAGCCTCTCATCTGATCCCCACCTCCATCATCCCATCCAACCCCCCACTTCCCTCGTCAACACCCTGTCCCCCTCTTGGCACCAGTCGGCAGGGCCTTCGTGACACACAGCGATGCCACTTTGAACTCCTGTATCTCACTCTCTGCCAACCACTTCCTGCACTGCACGGTACAGAGTATGCCACACGCGCCGCGTCACACACATATGCACACCGCCGACGCATCACCTTTGTCAATGCCTCTGCACCACCGCTCCCACACACACACAGACACACAGTATGAATGAGATAAGGAGATGAGGACTGCTAAGATTAAACCACAAAATTCTCTGTCATGATATCAGTGCTGAAATTACTGGTAGAAAATATGAGGGAGGGTGAGTGAAGGGAGTCTGTAACCCTGTATAGAGATGACTGGATGAATAATGCACCACAGTCTATGATTTATGCATGAGTATGCATTTGTATTGAGGTATTCCTACCAGTAATCTGCTGTGTAAGAACAAAGGGTAAATTCGGGGTGAGCCAGCCTATATTGAAAAGATCCAGAGTCACCGAAAGAGCTTTGAGATTCAGTTATTGCATCTTCAAAGAGTATGAGTATATTTAATCTATTCATTTCTGATATTTGAAGTGATACTTCAGTAGAGGTGTGGTTATATAGCATCCTGGCTTTAGTGTAAATCCACATTTTTTTTGAACATACTGTACTTATCAGTTGCTCCCAAGCGCCAAGTCTCTTTATTTCACATCTCAAATGCAGACATTTAGCTCATAAACTAAAAGGCAGAAAAAAAGGACAGCTTGTCGTCTTGTGAGCGTGTGGATCTGGTGTTGGATGTCTACATTCTCCACCTGTGATTGTGATAAATTGAAGCTTTAACACAACACAAGCAGTCATGAAATTACCTCTGACTGAGGGCTAAGAAAGCTGTGCTATTTTTTTTAGATATAGATAGACAGATAGATAGAGAGATAGATAGACATCTGAGAGAGAGATTTTTCCTTTTTGTATCAATTGATCATCAAAAAATGTCAAGTATCAGATTTGGATTTATGTTATCTTTATTCAAATATTCTTTGTGCAGGTATTTCCTCATCAAAATCAGGAAACTTTTTAACTTCAGACTGCGTTTTATTGAGGAAACATTCAATATTTGAAAGCACGACATTTGTACCCTGAAGACAAAATACTGTCTCTCTCTCTGGTGTTTCGAATAGTTGACGTGTGAAATGTGCAAATGTGTGAAGCTGGCTGCTGTAGCTTTACTAATTCATACATGCTGTTCTGCTGACTGGGCTCAGGTAGTTATGTAATCATGCTGAGAACAAAAGTCAGCGCACAGCTGTACATCCAACATGCATTACACTCTGCAGCACCAAACCTCAAATCAGTACAATGTGTTTTTTAGACTTTTTCTTTCCAAAGACAGGTGCAGTGAGTCAAAAAATCACTCAGTATCTCATGTAAATGTAAAGACACAGAAGCAGCTTGCATGAATCAGGAAATAAATAAGCAATTTAAATATGTCAACTTGAGCTTTGGAAAATTGCAACTTGCATCTTTCACTTTTTCACAACATTTTAAAGAACACCATTTGCTAGAATAATCATAACCACATATGAGGTAATGAAGATAACAGTCCTACATAATGCTGTTTCTATGAGTGTTTTTATTATTATGAGTGGGATGGTGCTATTTTGGCTTTTCACAAGATTTTACTTCACAAGAAAAGGGAAAGATATGAAAAAAGGTGTTTTTGTTTTTTTGTCGCAGAAACATGTTTTTTTTCTCATCTTTCCCAACTTGTTAATCATCTTGTGACCCCTTTGGGTAATTCTGACTCACAGGCTAAGATAGTAAACTCTTTTTTTTGTTTGTTTGTTTTTACATTTTTAGGTTTTGAGAGGCAATAATATTAAATCATGATGAAGTCTTTATTAAAGGAATACTTCACCTGCAAAATGACCTTTTAATATATCAATTTAATTGTTGGAAATTGTTGTTTTTCTTGCATGCCTCCGGTTAACGAAGAATCCAAAAACGGCAAACATTGCAGATTAATTGAAGTAAACGGGGACCACGTTTAACAACAGCAAAACTATACCTAAACACCTGTTAACAAACTCTCACAAAACTCATCCTGTATAATCCAAGGTTTATTTACCCAGTCGTATGCTCAGTACTTCCCAAACACACATTTCATTAATTTCTAAAGTTTGCTGTTTTTGGATTCTTCGCCCACTGTTGGCATGTGGGGAAAACAAGACTTTCCTCATGACTGAGGATGACATGGCATGATCATTTTGTGGGTGAAGTGTTCCTTAAAATAAGTTAGACTGTAAACTAAATTGTAAGGAAAAAAAAGACAGCACAATGAGAGACAGACCAAACTAACATAAACCAAGACATCGCTGAAAACAGTCCAAAGGTTCAGCAAACCTGATAGACTGGGGAAGAAGATTCAGAGCGTTGGGGCCAACAGCAAATGCGCAAACACTTGTTTGCGGTTGGAGCAGGGGATGGACAAAAAGGCCGAGATTTGATCGAGAGGATGTCATCATGTAATTTGTGATATATTCCTTTAGATTACTCAAACTAAATAACATATTCTAAATACTTTGGATTACTTTCAGAGTACTTAAAAATCGTCTTTGCCCAGGCCGTGCTTCTCCTCTGCCGCTGTCGCGTGGCGGGTGCACTGCACAGACTTTTTTTTAATCTGTTTATGGGAAACGCATGCCGAATATGAATTTTTCACCTCGTCCTTGCAGCAAGCAAGCGTTACTCTCTGTTCACACTGAAACTGTTAAATATGCACTTCTGTTATGTCACAAACAAACCACATAGGCCAGGCTGTGCACTCCACTGGAGGCATAACCTCTTAAAATGTGGGTGAGCACTTGCTGTCTTTTTACATTTGTACTTTTTGAACAGAGAGCACACATTTTATATTATGATATTTACTGTAAATAACAGTATAGGTTGTTGATCTCCCTCCAGCCAGCTGCCACCTATTCAGGCTTGTGTAGTTATATAAGGAGGTCACTTGTAGATAACTCATTTCAGCTTTACAAGTCAGCTGCTCCTCATTCATTGTGGCGCTTTTACGCAAGCAACAGGACGGAACAGAAACAGGGCGTTCAAGAAAAGTTAAGCTCAAAAAGGCAGCACTGTGTCACGCTGCTGCCAGGTAAAGTACTGCCAGGTACATTTTATTATAAAAAAATGCAATCAAACTGATTCTCGCGCCGCATTCAGTTAGGACACGATGTTAAGATGAATAAAACAAAAACAAATAAAGTAACTTCTTCCAGTAATCTATTTTTAAAGACAGTGACTGTATTTGATGTACCACCAATTTAAACTGTTACTTTTATAGAACAAGTGTACTGTGGCACCGATGGTCAGCTCTAGCTAATAGCTAGCTGCTTCTCTGTAATGGTCCTTTCAACCGTTTGACTCACCACTCAGCACTCTTAGCACTGATTTTCTCCACTCAGCCTGATTCTGATTCAGGTTAAGCAGCAAAAACAATCATCAACAAAGAATCAATCACCGGGCATCTTTTGCACAGTGGATGTTCAGCTTTAAAAAAACAAAACAAATCCAACCGCACGTGACGCGGAGCCATTAATAACCATCTCTGTTGGTCTTAGTCTGCTCTGTCAATACTGCCCTTCTCCCATTAATCCCCATTAACATTGTAGGCAGTAAAGGGCAGCTCTAAACGGCGTATTGATATTATATTAAGGCCTGGAGCTCCCTGGCGTCTGGGCTGTAGGACGGCAGTCTGCCCAGTTTCACACTCGGCAGTGCAGGACTGCGTTTTGGCTGTGCGAGTGTCTGTGAATGTGGGAGTGTGTTGCATATTTCAGGGATTAACTCAGCAATATGGCTGGCTAAGTTTAGGATGTATTTGGGTGGACAATATGTTTTAGAAAAAGTAGAGTTAGTGTAAAATTAAATATTAGCGCTTTATTTCTTTTCCCAAGTGAGCTTGGATCAGAGGCAAAGACAGTGAAATTCTCTCATATTCATTAAACTCAAAGCCAGCAGGGGCTGCCTGGAGCGCCTCCAGAGATTTTGTGTAAAAGTATGATGAAGATGGCATTATGATGTCTGCAGATTTAGGTCAAATATTGTTATGAAACGGCACAAAGGAGCATTGGAAATCCTGCAGTGTGTCCCTCTCCAATATGTCAGAGGACAGAGGAGAAAGACTGTCATTTGTACAAAGCAAAGGTCAATCCTGATTGAATTCTCCTCTGGGGGTAAAAGGGCAAAAGCAGAAATACAGAAAATATCATGAAAGGGAGCCCAAAGGCCGGGTGCTGCTCCGAGCACGTCATTTATCTGCTTACTATTCACTTAACTCGCAGCTTTATGCATTTTAATATCCACCTTTCTACTTTTTTTTTGCTCTTTGGTATCTAAAATTATTATCCCACTGGGGGAGTGACGGCAGTGACTCACGCTCTAAAAGGCTGGTGGGAGATCCAGCGGTGAAATGCATGCTGGTTGCTCTGACTGCTTGTTGGAGCAGCTTTAATTGAGCACACTTCACAGCGCAGGCTTACACTGCAAGACAGTGACTGAGGTGTTTTTATTCTCCCTCCCCTTCCTGTAAAATGTTCCGTATTTAGCGTTGATCACCTTTTCACTCCTGGAGCACTTTCACTGAGACGATGTCATAGCTCTGCCTCCCTCCAAACTACCGGTGACATCAACACAAGCTATTGGATACTTCTTTTTTTTGACTCCGCAGTGGTGGATAAAAATGATTTCAGTGCATGCCTGAAGCAGCGTGTTAATATATTGATGAATGTAACATCGATAAACCTCCTCCCGCTCCTTTGTCACACTCTGTTTGTTGCTCTTTCATCCCTTTCTTTTCCTCTCCTCCCTCCTCCTCAGGCAGCCTCTCTGTGAGCGAGGTCGCCGGGCTGTTGGAGCAGGAAACCCTGCAGCTCCTGAAGAAGGAGTGTGGAGGCCTTCAGACACTAATCAAGAACAACCACCAAGTCTTCAGAGGTAGGTGGACCACATGCTTTATATACATTTTCACAGCTAGTCTACATAAAAGTATTTTCATATGTGTGGTTAAAGCCCCACTCCAGCCATTGCTACTTCCTCTTTTTCACTTAACGCTCTTTCTAAAACAGAAAATGGGGGTGTGGTTACTTTTTGGATGTAATCCATTACCATTGCAAACAGATTGCTGCTGTAGTTTAAGTGTCAAAGCGATAGCATGGATATTAGCATGAACCTCCGCCCGCAAATGAACGGGGAGCTCTGGGCGTTGGCGGCACAGGGGCCAGCCAAACTCCATTCGTCTGCACACACTGCAACGACACAGTGCTGGTTAAAAATCGATAATGTTTCTCTTTACATAGCGTACTGTTGTCTGTAAATGTTAACTTACCCATGGATCCAAAAACTGAAGAAGCAATCACAAAACGAAAGCTCACTGTCTTTTTTTGACTCACACAACCCTACAACATATGTCAAAATACAAGGTAAGCTGATTAGCTCACGACTTTGCTGCTCAGACACCAAGAGGCATGACAGTGCTGATGCTCGAGCTTGGAGGATGACACGTGACCTGCAGCTTCTACTATCTTAAAGCGACATTGTCCGTTTTAGCAACAACCTTCTTTTTTAACACTGAGCACAAAATTAAGATATTTGAAATATATATATATATATATGTATATATCTTGCGCCGCTTTCAGACGCCTTTCTCAAGTATTTAAACCTTTGAACCCTGAACACATCAGTGCGATTTCTTTCAAAAAATATATAAAATATAAAATATGCGAAAAAAGGCAATGAGTAACTTGGTAGGATATGTCCCACAAATTGCAAAAAAAAATACATAATTTAATTCGAAAATTATTTTAAAAAATAGGGAAAAAAGAAGACAAAAGTTAGGGGAAAACTATATTTATAATTATTTTTATCACATTTTGAAATTATGTTAGAGCGTTATTGTAATTTTTAAGCACCCTTTCCATGTCATTTCGTTATTTATTTTTAAAAAATAAATAATAAAAAACTTTTTTTTTTTTTTTTTTTTTTTTTTTACTTCACTTAACTTTGCTTTCTTTTTTTTCTTTCTTTTTTTAAAACTAATTTTCCTGTTTTTAATTATTTGGGTAATTTCTTCTTTCTTTGCTTGTTGCCTTCTTCCCATGTTTTTAAAAGAAATCAAGCTACTTTGCTCAGGTTTCAAAGGGTTAAATGGGTACTAGGTTTTTTTTTTTTTTGGTTTTTTTTTTGGCAAGCTTTGAGCCACATGTCATGGTCAGCAGATGGAGTGTCTCCTTCAACCTCCCTCTTCCCCTGTCATCTTCCTACTGCAGCAATACTTAAGCCCATATCTGGCCCATGATAGGGTGCCAGGTGGCCCACCGACCATTTTCTAATACACAGTATCTGATACACAATGGGATTTTTTCCATCTTTGAATTTAAATAAGCTGCCAGAGTGCATACAGACCCATTAAAATAGAGCTTGTTTATCAAAAAAAGAACCACACGAGGATCCCCCGCACCCACCTACAGAGATCTGGGCTAAGCAAATCCTAGAAACACCCCTGTGTACACCTGACCTGTGTAGGGCTGCTGCGGCTGGATATCCCTCTTACCAAAGATGAGTGAAGACAGCAAATGTAGAAAGGTTGAAATAGTGGCCCCAGGCAAAGCACGTTGAGTATCCCTGCTCTACTGTCTCCCACTGCCCCACAGAAAAGTGAGATATTATCAAACACAGTTCTTCATATTTTGCACTGATGATTCAGCCTGTTTTTGTCTCTATAGTATGCAGAAAATAAACAGGTTGTTTCCTTCAGGATTCCCAAAATAAGTCCTCCACTTTGCTACTCTATAGAAACAGATTTATTTGTGACTTTTTTTCATTCCTTCTCTTTCAGTGGAAGGAGGCAGGGTGTACATACGAGACTGGCGGGACAGGAAGTCCTCCAGGGCGGATACCCAGAGGAAGCCAGTTGCCCCCGGTGCCCTGAAAACTCGCCCCTGCTGGTTCTATGACCACCACCCTCAGCGCTGCCCCCTGCAGGCTGAACACTGTGGCTTCGCCCATGGACCTGACGACCTCCGACCCTCGACCAGGCCTCTGAAGAAGATGAAAAACAGTGCCTTTTGATTGGCTCATTCCTCCTCAACACTCATTTAGTTAGTAGATTTTTAAATTGAGGAACTACTTTTCTAATTAACAGCATTCACTCTGTGAATGCAGTCTGTTGAACCTCCTGGAAAAGTCTCGACATCCAGACCTGCAGCCACAGACAGGAAGAAGCTCAGGCCAAAGCTGTGTGAGTTTTATTAATGCCATGTTTCATCATTTCTGGGAAATGAGGTTTTGAAATTTAACAGTGTCCTCTGTCTTCTGTGTGAGGCTGCCAGAGTGTGATGCTTCCTGGTGCAGCTTTGGGTTTCACAGTTGGAGTCCGCCTACTCCTCTGGGTTCGTCTGCTGTAATTTAACTTCAAGGGATTCTTTGTGTCTTTTCATTTGTTTAAGAGGTGGACTTTAGTTAAGCTCAGAGAATTGTACACTTACTGTGTATTAAAGAGGATGTCAAGCTCCATCTTATTATTTATTTAAAGATGATCAAATCTATCGTGGATTTCGTTTTTGTCGAGCACTTAACTTTTCCCTCCACTGCAGCAAAACTTTAAAAGCTTCCATATACTTCACTTAGACACGAGATTCACCTCAGACAGGTACTTTGAGGCTCACCGGCAGGGCGGTGGATAAAGACCGGGCAGCGTTTGAACAAAGTAAATGTTAGCAGTATGAATTATTTGTTGGCAGGAGTTGAGGGGTGAGCTGCATGTCGTCCCCTCTGGACGGGGGCTCACTGCTGTGTCTCTCTAACACAGTGTGCCATCACCCTGTGGCTCAAATGTCAAAAACAGTAAGGCCCACTCAGGGACTGCAGCGGGGTGATGGGAAGCATCTCCTCTGGGTTTGTTTGTTTTTGTGAGCAACAACAATCAGACCATTGATGCAATAGAACAGACTGTTTAA
Source organism: Epinephelus lanceolatus (assembly GCF_041903045.1). Classification (NCBI taxonomy): domain Eukaryota; kingdom Metazoa; phylum Chordata; class Actinopteri; order Perciformes; family Serranidae; genus Epinephelus; species Epinephelus lanceolatus. Next base: position 21,152,710 of record NC_135755.1, read on the forward strand.
ATCTATTGGATTTTGCCGTCGCATACAGATTGAAAATGTGAAGTGACAAAGATGACTATGAATAATGTTAGCGTCTTTTTTATTATCACGGACCTGTCTCACAGGTAGTTTAACAAGGTGCTGTGTGCACTTTTCTGACATTAAATTATGGGATTTTTCGACTTAATATCTTATACTAAGTATCTCATAATTTGACTAAAAGGAACACTCAACTGATTTTCAACCAGCTTTATGTCATAACAGTGTGGGTCCACCTGACCAGCGCTCAGATCCATGCTTACCTCTCAGCTCAAGTCCATCGGATGACATGTTTCTTGTCTTCTGTGTTCTTTTTTTTTTTTTTAGCAAAAAAGTAGAATTAAAAATTAGAAGAGAATTACCTGAAAATTGGCAAAAAAAAAAAAGTCCAAAAAAAAAAATAAATTGTAAAACCTACTAGAAAAGTACCTGGAAAATTAGCAAAAATAAAAAAAAGCAAAAAGCACAAGAAATTAATTAAATAAAAAAAGTACAAAAAAGAAAATACCTGAAAATTGTAAAAAAACAAAAAAAAAATTGTAAAAAGTACAAGAAAATTAACTGAAAATTGGCAACAAAAAATTACAAAAAATACCTGAAAATTGGCAAAAAAAAAAAAAAAAAAAAAAAGTACAAAAAATACCTGAAAATTTAAAAACAAAAATCCTAGAAAATCAACTTAAATTTTGCAAAATTTTCTGGACATATTTCCCTAGCTTATTTTTAATTATTGTTGTCATTGTCATGCAGTTTTTATGTTCTAAATCTTATGCTTTCTTACAATTTGCAGGACATTTCTTGCCAAGTTTCTTATTATCTTTTTTTTCCCATGTTTCTGAAGAAAATCAAGCCGACAGGGTTAAAAGGTTTAAATACTTGTGAAAGATGTCTGGAAGCAGCCCAAGAAAAGTGATGCTGATCCAAGTTTGACAGGGTTAATTGTAATTCAAGATCATTTATTACCAGCTGGGTGTTACATTGTTTCCTGTGTCAAAACGGACAAGCTCGCATTATGTCACCCACTGGTGGTAGCGTTAATTGGTCCGGTGTGGTGCAGTGCATTTTGGTAGTTGTAGGTTTCCTACCTGTTGAGCAAAAGCAAATGCCACATTAAATTTTCTGTTGTCTCTGGTTATATAGCACTAATTTCACAAGTATTTGCATCTTTCTATGGCATAGACAGCCCAGTTTTATGAAAAGACCACCTTTCCAGCAGTAATAAAGATACTCTAAAGAAGTATTATATTTTTGACTTACTATGTCATAATTTTGATGTAAAAACACTTTGTTTTGACTTATCATCTTATGCTTAGGATCTTACAATTTGATTCAAAAAGTCTAAATTTTGTCTTATCTCATGGCTGTTACTTACTAGCTCATATTTTTGACTTAAAAACTATACATTTAATATACTGTCTTATACTTTTGACTTAGTACCTCATCATTTTGACAAATTAAGTCATAATTTTGACTTGAGTACCTCAGAATTGTACTTCTTTTTTTTTAGTATCTTATAATTTTGATTTTAAAATACTATATATTTTATTGATACTTATTACTTTGTACTTCTTACTTAGGATCTCACAAGATGACTAATTAACTCATAATTAACTTTTGACTTAGTATCTTATAGTTAGTAAGTTAAATCTATATTGTAGTATCTTAGAATTTTGACTGAAGTCTGAATTTTTACTTATCTCATTTTGGCTTAGTGTCTTAACTGTCTATACAGTCAAAATTTTGATGTTAAATGTTATCATTTACAGTTAATATTCCCATTTACAGCTGACAGTTTTGTCATTTTGTTTGATGAAGTCATTCTTTTGACTTAAAGTCCGTAGTTTTGACTTACTGTCTCATAATTTTGTCTTTCGCTTATAAAGTAAAAGTTTTATCTGGTAACTTTGGTACCTCATAATTCAGATGAACCTTTAAAAAGTGGCAGCATCCATATTGAAAATCACTGTAAGAGCAGTGAGTCCTGTCTCAGGCTGTAGTTGTTTATCATGTGCACTGAATCCATTCCTGTGTTTTCCTGTTCAGAGGATAGAAGTCTATATCATGGTTGAAAGGGACGCTCTAGGGTCAGTTACATATTAGTAGACTGGATGTCCTTGTGTCACCTGCAGCTCATTGCCTGTGTCATTGAGTATTGATGAAGACGCACATGTATTACTCAGTCTGACCACAGCTTCAACACATGGAGAAGAAATAAGCTCCATAGAAAGCTAATAGTTTATCTTTCAGGACAATTTCCTGCTGATGAAAGGCCATTTAGACAGAAATGATGCTCCAGCTGTGATGGACATAAACTATAGTGCAGCTGAAAATGAGTGTTGTGGTTTGACAGGCAGCTCTCAGTCATAATGTGCACGGCTATGTGTGGGTTTTAATGACCTCCTCAAATCATTTCTCCCTCTCTCGACCTCCCCTCCACATGCCATTATGCTTCCAGGAAGAAATCAATTCATGAAAATACTCCTGCCGCTCCAGGTCTGCAAAGATCATCCGGTGCAATCGACCTACTGCCCTACATTTAACTGCAGACGAGCGTGACGTGCCCGGGCAGCGGAGGTGTTCACCTGCATTATTCCCAGCTCCACACACTTGCAGCCACTCTCGCCGTGACCTTGTGACCCAGGCCCTTTCTGACTGCTGTTCAATAAGCCATAATTATGACTGTTTATGTCCGCCTTGCACCGCTGCCCTGGAGACCAAAGGACAGCAAGAGCAAGCAATATTACCCCTCACACACCTCCATCACTCCATCCCTCCCCACACTGGGGAGGGGAGTCTCCCTCCCCCCTGCCCTGATGTAAACACTGCTATTAATTAGCATATATGCTACCAGTGCTGTGATTAATGAGCGGTGATGCTGTAGCACAAAAGCACCTGGTTATGGTCAGGAGAAGATCATGTTACCTGCTTTTGGTGCCACAAACACAACTGGAATTGCAACTGATGTTTCGCTAAAAAACACCCACTTTTGGCAGGACTATAAAAGGTTTGTTGTTTGTTGGTCGCAAGCAGTGGTCTGCAGCTTGGCAGCAGCGTCCCATCTCACCTTTGAACGTTTATGCATCACGTGAATTTGTACAAATGTAAAAATCAGTGATTCACAGAACGTACAATGCCGATTTTTTCTTCTGGTTACTGGGCTGTAATTGGCAGATAAGAACATGTCTTGACATTTACCCCAGAAGAAAAACCCACAGTTGCAAAATTACATCACTTTTAACTATCTCTAAAAATATATATAATGGTTTAAAAAAGAAAAACACACATTTACATAGTCAGTGGGCCCCACTGTTTATCCTTGCACTGCTATTGGATAGTAAATGTGTCGTAAGGTCCGGTCATCTGGCCATGAACTCACACAACCTGCAAACTTTTGTTTTACTGGACTGGATTTGTCGAGATTTAAGTAAGTAAAATGTCTTAAATATTTTTGTAGTGATTATTACAATGTCTAGAACATGAAGATATTTAGTTATTGTGGAACACATTTATCAAATTTGATTTACAGCTTGTTATGTCTGTGTTGCAATTTTACATACCTGAGTCAGAATGGTAGTAAAAATAGCATGTGCACCTGACACTTGTTCACATATGGAAAAAATACCAGTAGAAATATAATACAATTTCCCCAAAAACTTAGTAAAATGTGAAAAATTAAGAACCCTTTATTTTCTGCATCAGAGGCCTCCTACCACATCTGAAAGGTTAATTATTGTTCTCATTTAATATTTGGGCTTTACAGGGTTAAAACTGGGTTTCATTTGGTTGAAAAAGAAAGTTTGTTAAATTTCAAGGTTGCATAAAGCTATTATTGTAATGACTATTTCAACATCTAGTTAGAACCTTTTACACACTGAATTATAGTCATTAAAACGCTTTTGAAACAATGATTATATGTAACCATGATGTGAAAAATGTCCCACTTTAACCTAATTTAGTCCAAACGTCTAAACATCTTTTAAACAATCAAATATTAACCAGTCAAATTATTTTCAGCAGCTGAATCATCAAAGTAAATGTAGTGATCTTAGACTGTGATAGATACAATACATAGTCTGCAATATGTAAATCTGAGCTTTGAAATAGTAGTATGAGAAAACCAACTCAAGATTCAGCTGCTAGCTTTTTGGAAGGCTTTCAACCATATCACATGGTAGGATAGGGATTCTTAAGCAGTTTGGACCACCCCCGAGGAAGTGTGCGGGACTTTGAAGCCAATTTGACATCGTGGGCAAACCATGGATGTATTAAGAGACCTGAATACAGCATTGGAGGCTGGACCCTGTTCATCCTTATGAAAGTTGCTCAGTGGCGCATGAAGCCAAAAAATGCTCTATTTCTGCAGTATAAAAGTACCTGGACAATCAGTGCTGCTTTTGCATCATTCGGCCTGTAGAGCAGGCGTACCAGAGACTTCTGTTGACTGAGCAGAGTAATTCTGGTTTAGCACTCCGCTAACTTGAATGGGGATAAATGAAGGGCTTATTAAGTCAACCTGGCACATGGTAGGTTCTTAAAGTAGTCCAGGAAGGGCTGCCACACCTTGTAGTTTTTTAATAGAGCCCTGACTATGATATCTCAGCTCTTCTAGCTTTAAGTGTGCCATCACCTCTCTGACCCAACAGGCACGCAAAGGTGGAGCCCTGTCCTTCCACTTCAGGAGAATTAGTCAGCAAGCCAGAAGGGACTCAAAAGCCATGGAGTTTGATTGTCTACTTGGAAGGGACGAGCCTTCTGGAGCTACTCCAAACTCAGTTGCAGGGTACTGGGTGGTGTATTACAACCATACATGTGTGAAAGAGTTTCAAATATAGATGACCAAAATGGGGCAATCAAATGACAGGAGAAAAACATGGGGTGTAGGGTAGCGGGAGCAGCATGACACCTCTGACAGGTGGGGTCAACCTCAGGGTACAGTCTGGTAAGTCTGCTTCTGCGGAGACGTAAACGGTGGAACACTTTCTCTCAGGTCTTATCAGGTAACCTCTTACCAATTCTTCTTCCCAAGCACCCTTCAGATCGTTAAGAGAGGGGCTACAGATATTTTGAGTCAGGCATAAAATGATTTAATCTTGCAGCTCTTCTACACTTTCAAAATCACACCGAATGGATTAAATCCTGATAATAAAATGATCCAATTTGTGGAGGTTTTGGCGCTCAAAAAAAGTATCCACTGATTGACAGACATCTCTTCCCCAGTGTTCGTCTATGGGAAAAAGTCTGTTTGAGCCCAATGGCGTCACAAAGAACTCGGGAGTTGTAATGCCGCTGTTTGGCCACTCCGAAAATTGGCTTCAAAGCCTGCCACGCTTCCTGGTCCAAACCATGTAACTACAACTTCCGGGTCGGTCACATGGTGCCACTGGACCCAAATTACTTTTTTCCCATGAACTTACATTGGGAAAGAGACGCCTGTAAATCAGTGTATACCTTTTTTTTGCACTATCGGGATTTGGTCCATTTGGTCTGATAACATTTTGAAAGTCTAGAGCAGCCAAGCAATTAAATCATTTTATCCCCTATTCATGACCCACCCTATTCTCCCTCTGATTGGCTAGTTTAGGCAAGAGGAGTGAGATTGGCAAAGGTTACAGTAAGAATGTCAGGCTAAGCCAATCAAGGCTTACCCTGGATAGGCAGAGACAGAGTAAGACACAGTAGGGCAGGTCATGCCTTCGCTATCCTAGGAGGTGCAAATTTGCGAACTTCAAGTGGTTGGCTCGGCCAGTGAAAGTTAGCCACTTGGCTGGTGGAATCTCTAGTGCACTTGCTCTGTGGGCCCAGTGATGCAGAAGATCTGTGTTAATTTACACTCAGGAAGTTTAGCTTTTTTGGCTGCATGTGCCTCTGAGCTACTTTTATAGAAATGAACAAGGCCCTGCATCAAACACTGTATCCAGTTCTCTTCATACATTCTCGGTTGGGTTCTAAGTGGTCACGAGTTGATTTAGAAGATAGGAAAACACAAGAAAAAACATTCCTGCAACACAAGTTCAGCTTATTTGTTCCTGACTTTTCCCAAATCTTTGCTGTTTCCTGTCCGAGAAGGGAATGTGATCATTTGGCTGAACTGCTCATATGTGATGAGGGGTCGTGATTAGGTAATTCCTCTGTGTGCAGTTTAATCGGTTTCCAGATATCAGGATCATGTTGCTGCTCCAGTGGAAAACTATTCAAACTATGTAAACAAACAGCTTCCTTTAGAAGTGGACATGTCCAACACAGTGTCTGACACTAAACAGAGGCTTTGGTTGTTTATTCTGCAGACAGTGTTTCACATGTAAGTGATTTCTCGCCATAACTAAAGAGGAAAATATTTTCTCTTCTTGGTTCCTACTGGTCCGTCCCCATGCAGAGTTTGAACGACGTCCATCAGCTCCTCAAATTTCCAGAAGAATAAATTAGAGATGGTGAAAGCAACAGAAAAGACAGAGGGGAACACATTAGCAGACTAAATTACTACCCATGCCTGAAATCTAGGTCAGGGAGAAGTGGCTGCATCTCTGTGCCTAAGCCAACAACTTTCCCTGTGTTTCCTTCATGTTTTATTCAGCGTGGCAACATAGGGCCTGTGACGTACAGAAGTCTCTCTCAGCAAAGCGAGCTGCGTAGGACTTCCACGCTGACAGCTGTCACTGCGATGAAATCTTTTTGCTGTTGCTGCCTTACAATATCTTTGTCTTCTGTTTTATTTTGTTTGTGAGTTTTCTGTAGAGGGGGGTTGTTTCAGTGGGCTACAACAGTCATTTCACGTCCCACTTACTGTTCAGCTTGCTTCTTCAGGTTGCGGCCAACAGTAACGTTACACATGGTGTATTTGTTCACATAAAAACGATGGATGAAATGGTAGTACTTTGTCGATTTCCTACTTCTCTTAATCCTTCATTTAAATATCTGCACGTTTATGTATTTATTCTCCTTTATTTTATTATTTTTTTCTCTTTGTCTGATGGAGCTACACGTTGGATGGAGCACCTTTAACTTATTGAATAATTACGCAGTTGCTTTTGGCTTGATGATGTGAGAAGTATTAATGTATCTAATACTCGTATGAACTTTTTCAAACTTTGTTCTTTCAAGTTGAAAAAACGCCCCTGGGGGGATTTTCCAACCACAGAAAAGTCCACAACACATTTTAAATCCTCTCCCACTTGATAAGTCGAGGATGATATTCGCATCCAGGCACTCGATCAATATCTCAGAGCTGACAAGCTGATGGTCACAGCAGATAAAACACATCCAGTCTTTATTGTGTACCTGTGACTCAGAGTGCTGTACTGCTCTTGCAGGACACTCCCCCCTCCATCGACCTTCATCATCACCTCAGACCTGGGTGACACTCCGAGATAAGGGTGTTAGGCTCTCCAGCTGTCATAGCTGGTGCTCACTCATTGTGTCATTGCATGGGCCGAGAGAGAAGAGTGAGACGAGGGGAGGGTTTGTTTGGAAATGTTTCCTTTTGACATTTCACCATTCAACACGCACTTCAAAAAGCTGGCAGTGGAGATGGAGCGTGGATGGTGCTTCTTCTCAACACAGAGCTGGAAATACGCAATACACACATGGGTCGTGCCATGGCATCTACCCAACTCACTCACATTTACATGGAGTAAAATTAGAACACAGTTTATGCGCTCCTGCGAGTCTAAAGCTGTCGTATATTCGCTGATTTATCTCACTTATTAAACCTGCACTGAGAGATATATTTTGCAACAGATTCCTGGGGAACATAAAACCATAACTTTTACTCACACATTGATCCACAGCATCAAAATACACCCTTTTTGCTTGTTGAAACATCCACTCAGGAGCCAATCCACTGAATTAATATTTGATGAGATGTTAATTTAATACTGTGTTCTGCACAAAATGCGATGCCTCACTGAGTGTGAATTCCCACTCTCCCTGTCCTTTCCTTTCCCTCCAGTGCTAATCAGATCAAAATATGGATTTCCTTTTTTCATGCACTATTCAAATTACCGCCTGTTGAAATCTCAGCAACGGTGGTGTCTGGGGACATGAAAACACTGAGTGAAGAGGTCACATGTTTACATGACAAATTTTCATAAGTAAAATGCTCCATGTGAACATGAATAATGAGAAACATGATTTCTGTTTCTGTGTTTTGGTGAATTTTTGTGACTTTTGAGTTTTGCAAATGGCTGTTTTTGTGAATTCCATTGTGTTTTGTGAACTGTTGTTTGTGTTTGGTAAATTGCTTTAATGTTTTTGCAATTTGCAAAACTGCAAATTGCAGTTGTGTTTTGTGATCTGCTTACAGTATGAGTTTTTGTGAGTTGCTTGTGTGTTATGTGAATTGCTATAATGGTTTTGCAAACTTCTGCTGTGTTTTGCAAAATGCTGTTGTGTTTTGTGAATTGCTGATATATTTTGCAAATTGCTTTTATGTTTTTGCAAATTGCTGTTGTGTTTTTGTGAGCTGCTGTGATGTTTTTGCAACTTGCAAATTTGCAATTTGTTGTTGTATATTGTGAACTGCTTATAAGCTTTTGTGAGTTGCTGTTGTGTTTTTGTGAGTTGCTGTTGTGTTTTTGAGTTGCTGTTGTGTTTATGTGAGCTGCTGTTGTGTTTTTATGAGTTGCTGTTGTGTTTTTGTGAGTTGCTGTTGTGTTTTTGTGAGCTGCTGTTGTGTTTTGTGAGTTGCTGTTGTGTTTTTGTGAGCTGCTGTTGTGTTTTGTGAGCTGTTGTGTTTTTGAATTGCTGTTGTGTTTTTGTGAGCTGCTGTTGTGTTTTGTGAGCTGTTGTGTTTTTGAGCTGCTGTTGTGTTTATGTGAGCTGCTGTTGTGTTTTTGTGAGTTGCTGTTGTGTGTTTTGTGAGCTGCTGTTGTATTTTGTGAGCTGCTGTTGTGTTTTTGAGTTGCTGTTGTGTTTATGTGAGCTGCTGTTGTGTTTTTGTGAGCTGCTGTTGTGTTTTTGTGAGCTGCTGTTGTGTTTTGTGAGTTGCTGTTGTGTGTTTTGTGAGCTGCTGTTGTGTTTTTGTGAGTTGCTGTTGTGTTTTTGTGAGCTGCTGTTGTGTTTTGTGAGCTGCTGTTGTGTTTTTGTGAGTTGTTGTTGTGTTTTGTGAGTTGCTGTTATGTGTTTTGTGAGCTGCTGTTGTGTTTTTGTGAGTTGCTGTTGTTTGTTTTGTGAGCTGCTGTTGTGTTTTATGAGCTACTGCTGTGTTTTCCAAATTGTTGTTGTATTTTGGGAATTGCTGTTATGTTTTGCAAATTGCTGTTGTGTTTTTGTGAGTTGCTTCTGTGTTTTTGTGAGTTGCTGTTGTGTTTTTGCAATTTGCTGTTGTAGGAGAATGAAAAAAAGTCTACACAAATCTACACAAAACAAAAAAAAAAGATGTTAAGAACATGAAAAATGTAACACAAAAAAGTACAGATTTACATAATCTCTTGTACTTTTCTAAAGGTATTACAGAATTTGACTTTGTTTAAATGTAAAAACATTTCCTATTGCATTGAATACCAAATTAGCGACAGTGATGAAATTGAATTAGTGTTGGAAATTTACAGTTTAAAAGTTGTTAAAATGTTTTGTAGAAAAATAGACCCAGTTGTGAGAATCAGTTGATACAAACACATTCTTCAAACTCTCCATACTATCAACTACGTCACACTTAATGACCAAAAAAGCAAATGATCTTTTGGTGAGGATGAATCAGCGCCTTGTCGCACAATCACCTTTTCTAATCAATGGCATCAGCAGCTTACAGGGATGCACCGTGTTGTATTGCTGTCGTGGGAAACAAGCACATTCAGTTTTGGTTTCATGATGCAATATTACACAATCTGTTTTGCTGTTAGTGTGACACCTCGCCTTCAGCTGATCATTATGTGAAGGACATTACACTGCTGTGAGCATCCAGCTCCCGTGAGCTAAATGACACGCCTTCGCTAAATTGCAACAGTGAAAAAAGAAAATGCGTCTGTCCAACATGAGAGTGGCTCGGCAGCACTGATGTGAGGTGAAAATGGGGGTTACTATAGAGGCAGGAACTGGGAGGGGGTGTCGTTACCATGGGCGACGGGCCGAGGTGACCCAGATGGCACAAAAGCAGCTGAGCCTATTGGACCGTTGAGCTTTTACACTTAGAAAAAGAAACTTACACTGCATTTCCCAGAAGTCTCTAGTCAAATCGTAGTCACACCCCTGATTAAACACATACTGGAAGTTAGTGTTGTGTGATGGATGGACATATTCCCGCATTTAAACTGTGCATGAAAAATATAATAGCATCCATGTTTACCTTTAATCAAACACAGCCTCTCCAAACACATAGCTGTGTTAGCTGCATGTGTTTTTTCTGGAGCCAATAAGGAAAAGTTAAACAGTTCAACAGATGCATGTAGCTGCACAGGGAGGGTAAACAGTGTCAAAACACAGACGTGACTGCTGCTGTGCTGTTTGTTTAAGGAAAGATAGCCGCTGGAGCCCACATTCGATATAGATTTGATTCACCTAAAGGTCCTATTTGTGCTGCAGCAGAATAAAATTAAAGTTTTACAAAGCAGTAATAACCTCACAAGGATTAGTTTGACAAGTTTGGAAATACATGTTATTGTCCTCACTCTCATGTCTTTAAGTATGTTGCTGGAGCCAGGAGGCGATCAGCTCAGTCCCTGTCTACACATATATGGATGTTTTGGTGAGCAGATATTTCCTCGACATTTTGGCCTCTCATTCACATAAGAACAGTGTTTTAAGTCACTAAAGCAGTGATTTTTTTAACCCTTTGAAGCCTGGAGTGACATCACTTTTCTCATGCTGCTTTCAGATGCCTTTTGCAATTGTCTAAATATTTGAACATTGAGCAAAATTGTGCCATTTCTTTCAAAAACATGGGAAAAATGTAGTGAGTAACTTGGTAAGAAATGTCCCACAAACTGCAAAAAATTAATAGATTTAAACAATTATTTCCAAACAGATTGTGAAAAAAGCTAAGGAAAAATTAAATTAACAATGATTATTATTAAATAATTAAAATTATATTACATTATTATTTTTTTAGCATTTTTTTGCGGGGCATTTTTTTTAATTACTTTTTTTTATACTTATTTTCTTGTTTTTAATTTTTCTTTTTACTGATTTCTTGCAAATTTTTGGGGGGTCATTTCTTTTTTGTTGATCATTGTCTTCTTCCCATGTCCTTTTAAAGAAATCAAGCCAATTTGCGCATGCTTCAAAGCGTTAAAAACACCTTCTAAGGTGCAGATTTTTAAAAACGCATTACTGTTTATCAATGTGGACATGTAAAACGGAGTATTTGGGAAACAATGATGTTGTTGCCTGTTGTTGCTTTGTCTAATAAGCAACAACAACAACAACAATTGTGGACCCTCAGTTTTGATACCCTCCCTTGGCCCTACCCCTTCATTTGCACGTTCCCGCGAGGGGTAGTGGTGTCCCAATTCCTTTTTGCGTGTAGGGGTAGGGGGCATAACGAGGGGTAGTGGGTATGAAACTAGCCCTTCGGAGCAAGGGATTTCAGATGCTGACTTGCCAGCAAGGGGTAGATGTCGCCATGGCTACTACCGAGCAAGAGACGGGGAAAATAATTCATACATAGCTAACGTTACCGTCGTCAGGTTGCTTGTTAGCTAGCTAGCTAGCTCGCACTATCTGGCATCTGTCATCTGTCCTGTTCTGCAAAATTGTCGGATTTTTCACATTACGATAACACGCCAGCTAGTGTAACTATGCTGCCTTGTAATGTTAGCTGGTTAGCTAGCTAGCTAGCAGAAGTCCCCTGTTGTCTGTTGTTCATCAAACGAAGCATGATGAATACAGCAAACACAATAGGTAGGATGAACTCAACCGGAGACTCCACTGTAGATGCCGGTTGGAAATATAGATGGCTCACAGCTTCCTGTTTAAAATAGTTACGTATGCGTGAATGTAACCAACGCAGTGATGTAGTGAGTGGTGTCCCAATTCCTAGGGAAAGAGTTCAACCCCTACCCCTCGTTGCTTCATTTCCAAGGCGACTGCTACGCCCAAAGTTTTTGCTCCACCTCAGCGTCTGCGCTTCAAAACCTGCCGGGCCCAGTCGAACCAGTAGATGGTGGGACACGTTCCATAGTAAATGGTAAAATGGATGGACTTACACTTGTATAGCGCTAGTGTTCCACTAGAAGCACTTTTTACACTCAAACCACATTCACCCATTCACATACTGTACAGGTGGCCGAGGCTACTGTGCAGGATACATAGCTTTAACACACTCACACACCCATGGAACAGCCATTGGGAGCAATGTGGGATACTTTGAGATGCAGACTGGAGGAACCAGGGATTGAACTGATGGTCAACCTCCCCATGAGAGTGGGATTGTTGTTGATGAGGAGTGGAAAACTTTTGAATGTCCAGAGCATCACTCATGTTTAAGTGAGCTCCTTCATCCTTATTTTAAAGGGTAATCAGTGGTGATGAGATCTCCGGAAGGTGTTTTAAAAAAAGGTTACGTTACCCCGTTCGTCGATGAAAGTTTGGGGTCCTTCTTGCATTCTAGTGTGGATGGAGATATTTTGTAAAATAGAGACTGTTTCCCAGAGCTTGTCTGATGGATAAACTTTAGTTTGTTGAGAAATAGTCCAACCACAAACTGTGATTTTTACTTTTTTGTTTGAGATTGGATTAAAAAAATTAGATTAACTTGTTTCAGATGTGTTGGTAGGCGTATTTGTGGATAGAGCCAGGCCAGCTGTTTCCCAAAGCTTATCTAAGCTAACAGTTTCCTCTCTTACCCTTGCCAGAAAAGTGAATAAGCATTTCCCAAAACATCATACTATTCCGTTACATTTCATTCTATAGCAGTAAACCCTGCTGATGAATATACAAGTCTTATTGCTGTTACAGCTCAAGTTTCTTAGGTTATTTTTTTTTAAATTACATTCATTTTGTTTTACTTTGAAACTCATGTCTCCTCTCGTTTCAGATTGCGTCACTTCCTGTCCCTGTGTGTTTTCCCTCCCTTTTGATGACTTCACCTATGTCTGATTGTCGGCCCTGCCCTGATTAGCCTCACCTGTGTCTCGTTATCCTTCCCCTCACCACAGTATTTAGTGTGTCTTGTTTCTCTCAGTGCCAGTTTGTCTTAGCTCCTTGTGCATCTATTGTTCCATACTTTTGTTTTCTTGTTTTTTAGATTTACCCTGTTGATTGACTCTGCCTCTGCCTCATCCCATATACATATACAACATGTAAGTTTCATATAAGGCATTCAATCTAGAGCATGTACTCCAATGATTAAAGATTTAACTGTCACATTATTGGTGGCATAAGGTTTTTATCTTGCTACTGTACAATTAAATCCGACTGGCTCATACTGACATATGTAGGCTGCACTTTATCTTTGTACTATGCAGAGCACTTACCCTCCACTGAAAAATATGGGCCTAAAATATTTAGTCCCGCAGTCTTTGAGAGCGTTATGTGTCATAATCATGTTACTGTAAGAAACACGGCCGTGTTATGATGTTAAACACGTGTGGCAGTGGCAATGACAAAATAATCAAATGCCAAAACACGCAAATAACAGATTTGAAGGACTTTGTGTTTGGACTACGATTGAATCCCTCCCCGCCTCATCTCTAATGAGATTCTCTAAATCTTTAACATGACACCAAACACCAAAAGCCACATATAGCAGAAGCTTCCATTATTTAAACCAGCCTGCATGTCCACAATCAAAAAACGGCATCCGCTTTAAAATGGCTCTCCTCAATCTAATCGCGCTTTGACAGGAATGTTTGTTAGCCTCTTCTTGGCTTTTAAAGACTCTCTCCGCCTCCCCAGAGAGGCTAAGAGTGGGCGACGGCGGCTGAAAATAGCCCTTGTCGAGAAAGGATGAATCAACGCTGCACCTTATGCTTAATTAAAGATTAACGAGAAATTGCTCGCTGGTGTGGAGGTTTCTCAAAGCCTCACTTTACTTCTCTGATTAGGGTTACGTAACACTTGTTAATACTGCATGGACTACGCTAAAAAAGTAATGACATCAGCCAGTGTGGCAGAATCAATCCTGCCACGACAGGCCGCAAAATTTTGAAGCTGTGGGTTGCCGATGCATTGATTAATTGGCTGCTCACAGCTGCTAAATCACTTAAATCATACTAATTTGTGCAAAATGTATCTGAATTAATGATGAGCTCCCCATGAAAAGGTTCAAGCAGTGAGCCTCAATTTGTCTTCTCTCTGTTTGAAGCACTGACAGATGGTTTTCGCGACTGATTCAGAGTGCTGAAGCCCTGCCCCTGCTGCACTGAATGGCCCCAGGAGCTCACTGGTTTATATGCTTTAAAGAAAATATAAATGACACTGTATTTATTTTAACTAATTTTCCATATTTTCAGAAACGTAACAAAGGCCATAATGATATCTTTTCTTTTTGGACAGCCTCACACACTGACAAACCTTTTTCTGTTTTACAAAGTAAGCCAAACTTCTCAAAATGATTTATTTAGTCTTGGCACGTAGCTCTGCAATAACTTTCCCTAAATGAAACAACCCAAAACACAAAACTATTATTTAAATCAGAATAAATAAACAAGAGTATTCTATGCCAAACTTACTGTTTTTGTAATCTGCTGTTTCAAAACATTTCTTTGCAAAATGTTTTCCCAAAATACTGAAGTTAGATAACAGCTCGATTTAATTGTGTGGTGCTTTCAGGGCTGTTTTGTCTTTTGGGAGTCGCCGTCTTCTTTTCACAGCAAAATCTACTGTAAGACTTAAATCAGTGTTCTGTAAAGTTGTACTCAGACGGGAACCAGGCAAATATTAGATGTGGTGCAAAGTTTTCCTAACTTCCCTAAACTTCTACTATATAGAATATACATATATATTCAATTTAAAATAAACTAAAAAACATTTAAAAACAACCCAAACAGCAATAACGACAAATCAATAAAAAAAAAAAATACAAAACAAACATTAAAACAACTAAAATACAAGACCACGTATAAAACAAACAATGATCCTAAACAACAGCAACAACTAAAACAAACAACAAAGACCGAATGTATAATAAAAAACAGAAAAACAACCAAAACACTCAACAACAAACAAAAAACAAACAACCAAAACAGACACCAGCAACAACCAAAAAAACAACAACAAAACAAATAACCAACACAAACAACAGCAACAACCCAAAACAAACAACTACAAATGAGCAACAAACATAACATCAACATAAACAAACAACAAGAGACGTAACAGAAACCAGGGGCCTGTATCACGAAGCGAGATCAACCTTTCCTGGGTTACCCAGACCTATCCTGGGTTGACTAACCCTAACAGTGGCAATCAGGATAATCGGTATCACGACGCTGGATATCAACTCGGTAACTCAACCCAGGGTTGCTTTATCAAGAGCCGTGAACGCGCACGCAGCGGACCAATCACAATCATGAGAGAAGCGCAGCGTCACTGAGCGTCCTCACAGAGCGCCGTATGTGAGGGAAAAAAAAGTATTTCTCATGAGGATCAGAAAATAATTCTACTAAAATATGAGGAGGAGAAAAGCAACATTACAGAAAAGGCCAACACCGTGACAGCTGCAGGAGGAAACATGCGTAGCAACGCATAACGGGATGAATAATAACCCTGAAGTTACCTCACTAAGACATTAATCCTGCTTCCAGCTGATTGGCCAGTGGGTGGTGCTTTTTATAGGATCAGATTCAACCCTGAACTTACCCTGCTCCGGAGCAGGATAGCCGTTCAGAGTAAGTTACCATGGTGATCTAGGGGCCTGTATCACGAAGCGATACAGGGGGCCTTCGTGATACAGGCCCCTGGGGCCCCTTGGAGCTCAAACCAAAACAAACAACTACAAATTAACAACAACAATCATACCAACGACCTTAACTCATGAAAACAACCAAAAGCAAACACCAGCCCAACCAAAACAAACAACCAAATATACAATGACAAATATAAAAACAACCAAAACACATGACAACAAACAAAACACACAACCAAACGACCAGTAAGAACCAAAACGCATAACTAAAATGAACAACAACAAATATACCAACAACCACAACGTGACAAAAACCAAAACAAACAACCCCAAAAAAACAAACAAGCAACAACCAAAAAACGACAACTAACAAAAAACACAAAACGAAATGAACCCACAACAACTAAAACAAAAATCTACAAATGTACACCACAGCAGGAACAACTCTGATGTTCTGAAATATTAATTAAATTTTACTGACTGTAGTAAGAAATTATATCATCATCTCTTCACCCAGAGTGGACTAAATCACACTCTAATTTATGAACACAGCCAGTGGGAGTGGTTGTACAGCAAGGAACGACACACACACACACACACACACACACACACACACACACATACACACACTTGGGAACTGCCTGGTACAAATACAGTCTTGTACTTCTGGCAGCTGAGCCGTGAAGCTCGCCCACTGGTGCCTTGACTGTAGTGTTTTTGGAAAAGGGAAGCAGACTTCCTCTGTGCAATGCAAGCCATTGATTTCAGTAGTCTTCATGTTTCCACTGTCCGACCCTGTTGTCTACACCTAACATACCGATCCAAGCTACCACTATGCAACCTGAAAATCTGCATAAATATCCAATGACCCTGTGCCCCTTTTGTGTCAGTGAGTGTAAGGTGGCTGTCCTGACCCAGAGTGTGCAGTGACTACTTTACTGCTCGGCCCTCCATGACTCATGCGACTTATTACGCATGAGTCACTACACTGCAGTCCGCTCCTTTAAGGCCACCCGAGCCTGGAAAATGCCTTGAAGGATGGTCGAAGAAGCAGATGTTTTTAGATACAGCCTGTTCTCAGGGAGTCTTGTCCTGAAGGCAGATGGGTCAGGGTTAAGGCTAGACGAGGATGAGTAAGTGCCGCACTACTGTGAGATGCACAGGCAGGACAAACTGCCTCCTCTGGGGGTTCGACTTTGGATCTGTATGTATGTGTGTGTGCAGGGAGAGAGGAGAAAATAGGCAGAGCTAGAAAAGAGTGAGTCAGTGCTTACACTGTGTGTATTTATTATGGCAAAGGGCACAGGGAGACAGCTGGTGAGATGATAGATCCCATAATATATTCACTGGCAGGGAAGAAAATGTAGAAATGCAGCCTTACACTGCCGTAACTGTTAATTTCTACAAACTGGAAAACCCACAAAGGCCTGTAATTATGTAAAGCTTATTCATGGATAATCTGGAAATCATACTTCAGTAATCTTACGCCGTATTTGATAATTGATGGTGAAAAGAGGCAGGAATTATGGGACAGGACAGGAATTAATTTGACAATAATCCTGGTCCCAAATGACTGTTAGCGTCTTGGCAACGTTTGCTACATCTGTCAAGCTATCTGCACATATAATTGCATGTTATATTATTATAACATGCAATTTATCTGTTGCATGTTATCTGATCGTTTTCAATTTGTTGACGTTCGTAATGAATCATCCTTACGTACCAAAGTTTGTTTTGGAGTTCCGCAAGGTTCTGTGCTCGGACCAATCCTATTTACTCTATATATGCTTCCTTTAGGTAACATCATTAGAAATCACTCTATAAATTTCCATTGTTATGCGGATGATACACAGTTGTATTTATCGATGAAGCCAGAAGAAAGTAATCAATTAACTAAACTCCATAACTGCCTTAAAGACATAAAAAATTGGATGAGCACCAATTTCCTGATGTTAAATTCAGACAAAACTGAAGTTATTGTTCTTGGCCCCAAACAACTCAGAGACTCTTTATCTGATGACATAGTTTCTCCAGATGGCATTGCTCTGGCCTCTAGCACTACCGTAAGAAACCTCGGAGTAATATTTGATCAAGATTTGTCTTTTAATTCTCATTTAAAGCAAACCTCACGGATCGCATTTTTTCATCTGCGTAATATTGCGAAAATTAGGCCTATCCTGACCCAAAAAGATGCAGAAAAATTGGTCCACGCTTTTGTTACCTCAAGGCTGGATTACTGTAACTCTCTATTATCAGGTAGCTCTAGTAAGTCCTTAAAAACTCTCCAGCTAATTCAGAATGCAGCAGCTCGTGTACTAACAGGAACTAAGAAACAAGATCATATTTCTCCTGTTTTAGCTTCTCTGCACTGGCTCCCTGTAAAATCCAGAATTGAATTTAAAATCCTACTGTTAACTTATAAAGCTCTAAATGGTCAAGCTCCGTCATATCTTAGAGAGCTCATAGTGCCATATTATCCCACCAGAACACTGCGCTCTGAGAACGCAGGGTTACTCGTGGTCCCTAAAGTCTCCAAAAGCAGATCAGGAGCCAGAGCCTTCAGCTATCAGGCTCCTCTCCTGTGGAATCATCTTCCTGTTACGGTCCGGGAGGCAGACACCGTCTCCACATTTAAGACTAGACTTAAGACTTTCCTCTTTGATAAAGCTTATAGTTAGGGCTGGCTCAGGCTTGCCCTGTACCAGCCCCTAGTTAGGCTGACTTAGGCCTAGTCTGCCGGAGGACCCCCTATAATACACCAGGCTCCCTCTCTCTCCCTCTCTCTCTCTCTCTCTCTCTCTCTCTCTCTCTCTCTCTCACTCTCATCCTATTACTGCATCTTGCTAACTCGACCATTCTGGATGTCACTAACTCGGCTTCTTCTCCGGAGCCTTTGTGCTCCACTGTCTCTCAGATTAACTCATATCGCAGCGGTGCCTGGACAGTGTGACGTGTGTGGTTGTGCTGCTGCCGTGGTCCTGCCAGATGCCTCCTGCTGCTGCTGCCATCATTAGTCATTAGTCATACTTCTACTGTTATTATACACATATGACTATTGTCACACAAGTATACTGTCTGATATTAATACATACTTTCAACATATTGTACCACAGTAGCCAGAACTATAACTATAATATTATTACTTTCATTAATGTTGTTGTAAGCTACTGTCATTACCTGCATCTCTCTCTCTCTCTCTCTCTCTCTCTCTCTCTCTCTCTCTCTCTGTCTCATTGTGTCATATGGATTACTGTTAATTTATTATGCTGATCTGTTCTGTACGACATCTATTGCACGTCTGTCCGTCCTGGAAGAGGGATCCCTCCTCAGTTGCTCTTCCTGAGGTTTCTACCGTTTTTTTTTTCCCCGTTAAAGGGTTTTTTTTTGGGGAGTTTTTCCTTATCCGCTGTGAGGGTCTTAAGGACAGAGGGATGTCATATGCTGTAAAGCCCTGTGAGGCAAATTGTGATTTGTGATATTGGGCTTTATAAATAAAATTGAAATTGAATTGAATATAACGTTACAGCTGGAAGTTCTGATATGATTTTGAAAAAATTGGCCCTTCATTTCAGAGAGTAGTAGAAGAGCAGCTTCTCATTATAGCTGGTGACCATCGATTTTGTCACTTAAAATGACACCTGTCGTTAGCAGATTACATCAGTTATAGCTAGCTGGCAAATTGGGCTAATGTAAGCTGCACGAGTTTGTGTAGAAGAAGTCGACGTAGTCACCATTATGTCACCCACTGGCTTGTGGACTACCATTTTATTCTCTCCTACACTGCAACTCGATCCATGGTGTCATTCAGAGATTTGCCCATCTCCAAGTGTGCGTGGGAAAACTCCCTGTAGGCCGCATAGAGTGAGGCTAACTTGTTAGCTAGCTCAGAACAGACTGACCATATGTCCGCTTTGGTTTCCTCGCAGGGAGATGAGATGTCTTTTATGATCTCTTGGCACAGGCTGGCTATTTCAGATTTAATGTCACCAAGCACAGCCTCACCAGACGATTGCAGCTCGGCTCTGAGTACGTTGAGGGGGATAACTGGTGATTTGTCGTCCGCCATTTTGAGATTTTCAGATGAAGGCAGCAATACAGGAATCAGCGTTTTAATCTTCTTTCTATGGCGTGTCCCTTTATTCAGTTTGAGTTTCTCCTTTTCTTCCGTGGACAAAATCGGACTTTCTCGGAAGTGAAGTGTAGCTAACTAAACAAAATTAAAATGGAGCCGTCGTAAGTCACGTCTACTCCATACAGCCGGAACCAGGAGTTCGTGGACTACCATTTTAAAGCCTTGAATTTGGTATCAATGCTTGAATGTATCCACTGAAGGAGATTTTCCCCTACATTCAACCTACTGTGCTGTGATTGGCTAGTACTAACCCTAACCTCTTTGCCCTAACCCTAACTGTCTTCAAATAATGCATCAATGTGACTAGCAAATCTAAGCACAGTAGGGCGGGATGAATCAAAACACTCTCCTTTGTTGGATACATTTTGGTATTTACCCTTGAATTTATCATTCAGGCCATTGCCATCTTAGTTTTTTGGAGCCAGAGGTGACCATTTTTGGATGTGATTGTGGAGCTGGTAAGGATATGCATTGCTACGCTTCTATCCTGATCAACAGGCTGCCTTCGTAGCTACCTGTCAATTGCAAGGTAGCCATGCCATGTCACCTATTTTACTCTAAATTGGGCCATAATTTTAAAAAGGATCATCGTGCTGAATTGGAGAAGACTTACAACTAGCGACTGAGACCATAAAGTCATTAGGAAAAGTTAGGGTAATTTTCTCAGACTTCTATACATTCAGACTTTTTCACCTCCTGCTGGTCATTAGGCAAGTTGCAGGTTTAAAGTGCTTCTACACTGACTTCACTTTTCAGACCCAGAGGATACGTCCATGTCTTTTTTATGTTCTGTAGTTGACTTGAAAGAGTTGGTTTCCAGCTTTAAAATCAAGAACTGTAAAATATTAAATATGCACTTGACGGCAACATACATGATATTTTGCTAAAAGACTGAAGCTAAAGCTGCATGTGGCAGGCGAAGAGTCAGCCTCAGCACAAGCTGATGATTCGTAGACATAAAGAAACTGTGCTCTGCACTGCAAGAGAAGAACAGTGCTCTGGGATTATAAGTATGATAAAGAAAAATCAGACTGCCTTTTTACTCTTACATAACCCTGTGACTGAGGCTGCTTAACTTATATACTTGGACAAGTAAAACCAAGGTTAGATTTATGTTACCATTTATGATTTATTGTTTGTATTAAAGTTTAATTTTTAACATTACAAGAGAAAGGGCTTTTAGAGTTTTCCGCTAACCAGCATGATGCTATCCTGGATACCAAGTTCAACTGGGGCTGTAAACATCCCTAAATCCAGTAGAGCAGGATAAAGCTACTAACATTAGCCTACACTGATGAATTATGTATGGCTGATGATGACTGGACAAATGCTGTTCAGGGAGGGTTTTAGCAAATGCTCAATTCTTACGTGGCACTTTGTAAACATCTTTTATGTTCTGAATGACTTTAACAAAGCATAGACTTATAAAACCCTGCCAAACCCCACTGTATGCTGTGAAATTCACCAGGAAGCTGTGGCCACTTTCAGCTTTTCTCAGGAAATGTGCGATTTTCGTCCAACAGCAGCAATGAATAACAATGAACATTTATCCATTTAGTAAAAATGCACACCACGAAATCCATCTGTGTCACACTGTAATGGTATAATGGTGTAATTGCAGAGGGTCATTAACGTGTGGGCTTTTGTTATGGATGACAGTGATAGGCTCGTTATTGGACAGAGTGATGGATAATTTACAAGCTGTACTATACACTACATAGTAGTCTCTGTACCCAAAGCAGAGTGCCATTACTCCACTTGTACTGAAGGAGATATGTGTCTTCTGCTCTGCTTAGTGTCTTTGAATAAATTAAAATAATCACACTGAATGTGGCATAACCATTAAGTTATATTGGGTGGTTCAAGAATAGTATCCTCTACAGCAAATCTGACAAGTGGAAAAAAATGCCAGAAATTATGCAAATGGGTACATATTAAAATATAAGAATTAAAAAATCATCAAAACTAATAATCATATTAAGTTAGTAGCTTCCAGAAGTGATTTAATAAAATAGCACCTCAAATCCACCAGTGTTTAATTTTTGCTTAACACAAGTGATATGTCTGATTAAAATGAGGAATTATTATTTAAACCAGGAACCAAAGAATAAATTCACACAACTCAGAATCTTGAGTGTTTTATGTTGTGTTAACAACACATTTCACTCAGTTAGTCAACTTTCTAGTTTTTTTCCAGAGCTTTTAACCAGATCTTGTGGCCTTCATCAGCACAAGTTTGCTTAGTTTCCTCGAGAAAGCTCATTTTTCATCAAGCAACCCATGGACCCTCTGTCCGGCTGTCCAGATGGAGGGCAGACTACCAGACTGCATAAATGACTATGATTTGCACAGTTTATGGCTGTTCCAATCAATCAGATTGGAAAAAACACAAACAAATACTGCTTAAATCCCAAAAATAGTAGGATGTAAAGAGAAAAATTAATAAAAAACAAAAGAGTTATTGAGAAACAGCAGCAGATGTGGATCAAAAACAGTCAGTTTCAGTGTAATGTCAGATGCTAACGTTAAGGTGTTGTGTTAAACATGGTTGCTAGATGCAATCACAATGTGCTGTGACAACTTTTCCATGTTTTCAGCCACGGCCTAGACTTTGAACTGCATTTCCCCAGGCCTCTGGGAATGGTTGACCTAGCAGGTAGAAAACAGTAGCTAAAGTTAGCTAATGCCACATGGTAACGTTAGCCTGACAGCGGTGCGTCCATGTCATGGTGGTGAAAGTCTGAGTATAGCCAGTGGGAAGGGTGGTGGATGGGTTGACCAAACACTGACTTGCACCTGGGAGAGCGGTGTTCGCATCCCATAAGATTATAAAGCCAAACCCTGTTCTATTTGCCTAAATCCAACCATGTGTTTTTGTCTCTTAAACCCAACCACATGTGTTAGCTGTTGAACGAAAGAAAACATCAATTTGCGTTGTTGTACTAAGTGCCTTTATTTTGAAAGAGACTGTATGCAAACGGTAAATTTCCTGTGAAAACTGAGGTGTATTTTGAAAGAAGACAATGCATGTAACAGGCAGAACTTGAAATGGTGTCCCAGATCGTCAACAACCAACGCACCCAGGGTACCTTTGAAGATATATCAGGACGTGGAAGGCCCATGACCAAACGTCAATATGTGAAGAGGGCGAAGTGAGAATGTGTTGTTATAGTCCAATAGACTGTTGTGCATTTACAGTGAGTGCCCCAGGAATGACATTTTTCTATAGTCTGACACAGAAGTTGGTGTCACCCTGGTTCCCTCATCAAAAGCCAATTAGATTTTTCCATTGGATTTTGGATTATTGCAGAAAATAAGCTTTGTGTTAAACAAACATTTATGATACTTACACATTTTGTTCAGCAAGATAATCTTTACATATAAACACCACTTTCATGATTTTTGAAGCCTTAATGCAATCGCCAGAAGTAAATGTTAATGTTAGGCTATAGATGAACTACACCATGGTCACATGAGGTAAAGGTCACCACAACAACAAGGCTACAAAACTGTGTTTGATGTGATGACATTCTGTAGTCTCATTTCGCCACTTGTTAGCAACCGCCTTTTTTAAAGCTTCAAAGTTATCAAGTGGGGTATTTACTGACGTAGTATGTCGTAGAACAAAACGTGAAAGTCTCTTCGGCTTGTGTTAACCCAAGACCTTGTTTCAGACATCTAACCAAACTCTATCCAAGAAAGCCACTGACTTCAAGACAAGAGAAGCAGGAGTAGCAAAATGCTAACAGGGTTTTAGGACTCATTCTTGGAGCACTCTATTGGCTCGCCATGTAATATTAGGAGGTCTGGAAAGGGAGGTCATTTGTAAAGATGATCGTGTCCTTACTGGGTAAATCAGTCAAGTCAAGTAACTTTTCCTTGTTCTGTATGGATCACATCCAACTTGAGTTTCAATTTCTGACAATAGTCACATTCCTCTGTTTCCAATTCACACAGTACAGGGATTTATCACTTCCTGCCCTCCATCTGAATTTCACGTTATAATAGTCACATGATTGCAAACATGCTGTTAAATAATCTCTATGACAGGTGATGATGAAGACCCTGAGAGGTTTGAAAACTCATAAAAAAGCTAGCAAGAGGACGTTGAATCAACATTTTGTCAACGTAAATCATGTTCTTGACATTCCACTGACATACCTTCAATAGAAGCCTTAAAAGCATTATTGTACTTGGGTTATGTACTACAACAGTTACAGTGCTATCAAATGCCGTGGCACATTAATCTTGGAGAGCAGTCGTGATCTCTGCACATCATTTCTAAACGGCTGTGCTGTTCATTACACCCTCCATGTTAAAGTAATGTTTTCTTCATCAGTATGCCTGCACGCTTTATGAGGCTCCCTCATAGTTTGCTACAGAGGCTATAATGCTCCATCACGTGCCTGCTGGCCCGCTCTGTCTGCCCACTGGAGCCCCGGCTGGCTTCAAAGCGCTCCTGTCGCCTAATGATAATGAATGCAGTGTGTCTGCTCGATGTGCTTAGTGGCTCACTGTCAATCTGTTCCACTCAGACTCAGGTTACAGTCTGCTCTTGCACTGCTCTCTCCGCCGCCACTGCCAAGAAAGACAGTTTTCCTGCTCCGTTTGCCCGCTGGACACTCTGAGTGTGTGGTCATGAACCCTCTCGAATAACAATGTGTTTGTGACCCTGTGGTGCGAATCAAAGAAATGCTCTTTAAATCCAATGCAGATTGTCAGCAGTTTGACACAATGCCTCGCTATTCCTCCTCGTATCTCTTGCAAAGGCATCCGGCAAGCCTGTGTAATATATTTCAAAGCTTCAAAAAGAAAGTCTTTGACTGTACAAAAGGATTGATGAAGAAATCAATAAATAGGCAGGGCAGAACCCACTGGGTCATTAATAAAACACTAAAGGAGTCCTTTCAGATGTGGCTTTATGTGATCTGTCCTCATTGGGTCAAAGCAATCTATTTATGCTTCTTCCTCACCCCTGCTATCTCTCCATCCACTCCTTTAGGTCTCCAGATAAAAGAGGGCTCATTGTGAACAAAGCAAAGGGTTTGACAGAGCTTTGGACACCTGCAGTGGACCAAACCACTCTGTTTGCTCAGGTTCGATAAAGCACTGGCTATCTGAGAGTGGGAGAGACCATTCAGTTTTGGCAGAGATGAATGAGGGTCATGAGAAATTTATCATGATGCACACATGTCATGAGTGACATTTACGCCTTTGAATGCTGTCAAAATGCTCCTCCAGCTGCAGATGCCATAAAAAGAATATCACTGTGCTTCCTTTGATAAGTAATTTTAAAAAAAGGCAGCAGATAATAGAGGCTTCATAATCTCCTCGGATGGCCATAACAACCCCCATGTAAATGATATTTACATCCAAGTCGAGAGCATGTGCTGCCAGAGATGGTGCGATAGCTTCTCAGACTGGGGGTGTTGCTATGGGAACGTGACTCATCGCAGGCCCTTCCTGCTTTACCTGTGGCAGCTGCACAGTACTCATGAAAGCTATTCCCTGCTCCTTTTGTTTGCCAACCGGCAGTGCCGGGCCTCAATTTTCAAAAACATATCATATCAGATGTCTGGGAAAACACAATGACACACAGGTGCTAAAAAGGCTTTTGTAGCCAGTCGTTTCTTTTCTGATTCACAGGAGTGGTACTGTATATTTATGAGCACTTTTTATAGAGTTTGAGCCAAAACAGAGTGAGGCTGTGGTTGAGTCACATGAGACCCTGATTGTGTGAGGAACAACATGCATGTGATCGCTGTATGTATCAGTGCTCATTTGCATGATCTCTTAGAATCATATGAGATCTCTTTGACTGTGATGTGTTATCTGGGTTACAGATGCATTTGGAGATAATAGAGGCTTTAATGCATTATGACATATAACTAAAAACTGTATATCCTTTTAATGAACTTAATACAGTTTATCAGTTTCACCCAAATGTAGTGCAGATTTTAACCAAATTTCCTGATAATCAACAAAAAGGAAATGCAAATATATGAATTCTTCTATCTGCTGCTGCTGTGCGAATATTGTGAGTTGGATCATCGAGATAAGCACAAAGATTTTAATAATACCTAGTTTAGATACCGGATGCCAAGATGGCATCTATTTTTCTAACTGAATTGCTTCCGGGTTTCCTTCCGAGGTATGCGTCCCACTTGGCTCACAGATTTTTAAATTGCTTTTCTTGGCTCCAGGAAAGTTTTACAAATTTAAAACATCCGCGGATCAATTCATAGTAGAGCCATAATTGACCATGTTTGCAGTTGGATGAGTCTTGTCAACAGCTTTACGGATTATTCTTTTATAATGGTGGTCTATGGGGAAAATGCTTTTTGGAGATTTTTTTGCTGCAATACCACATGTGGCCACTAGGAAAAAAAATCTTCAAGGCTGAGCTGCATTCCTGGGGCCCTGGATAAGCAGCAGAAGATGGCACTCATTCTCCACTCAGGTGCCTAAAACGAAGGGAAGCATTGGATGTATAATTACCACCAAGAACACAATGAACAACAGAAATAGAATAGAGAAGAGTTTTAATCAACTAATATTACAGCCATCTGCTCCTGGAAGAGTTCTTGTAACAGCACTGTGAATCATCCAGTTACGATGACGAGAGCTTGCAGTGGCCTAAAGGCTTATTTATGCTCCCTTTACATACAAAAATGTATACGTCCGTTTCAAACGATGTTACTGTCACTGCCCACATACTTCCATGCGCCCTTTACGTTGGCAGGGATGTTAACCAATATATCCACCAGAAGGCAGCCCAGCGTCAAAAGTTTATGACAACAACAAACTCAAAAACAAACATGGTGACTGTGGAGGAGATATTGATAATGTACCTCTTGCATAAAAGACAAAAACAGAGGCAGCGTTGTAGGAGGCAGTGGTTGGTGAGGCTGTTAAATACATCGCGACTGGAGGACGGAGAATTCTTTTCTGTAGTACTGCCAATGAGAGAAATTGAATTGTTATTTCTTCTTCGTGTCTCACTAGAGCTACGTATCGGGTAGTGACAGCAACACTGCCCCCACGGTTTCCAGTGGTACTGCTCCGTTTGGCCCGTATCCGTAAGCTTTATGGAAACGTGCAGAAATACAGACGAACCTGTTTCCATTGCACTTAGTCGCATTTACCTTTTGTTGATACGCCAACTTTTCCACCTCCCCCGAGCATAAAAACTTCTTTGCGATATTTTGAGATTTATTCGAAATTTAGGCTATTTAGACTAAGGTTTCTCTGAAATTGAAAATGTGCATAAAAACAAGTGGATAGAAATTCATCTACTGTGCAGCAGTGAGTATTTTAAAGTCCATCTTCTTCTTCTTCTTCTAACCACTTCATCCTCTTGAGGGTCGCGGGGGGGCTGGAGCCTATCCCAGCTGACATTGGGCGAGAGGCAGGGTACACCCTGGACAGGTCGCCAGACTATGTATTTTAAAGTCAGAACGCATTTTGCATTGTAAAAGCTATGAATACAATGGGACTGAATGTGCCTCCATAGCCTTTAATACCATACCGAACTGATAATAACTCGTAAACTATACATGTCATCATAACAAGCTTAAGCACAGTTGATTGGTGTGTAATAGAGAACATTTTGAAATTGAAATGTAGTTTGTACTGTATACGGTTGTTGGGTTATAAATACAATGGGACTGAATGGGCTGCCATAGACTTTAATACCATACCGAACTGATAATAACTTGTAAACTATACATGTCATCATAACAAGCTTAAGCACAGTTGATTGGTGTGTAATAGAGAACATTTTGAAATTGAAATGTAGTTTGTACTGTATACGGTTGTTGGGTTATAAATACAATGGGAGTGAGTGGGCTGCCATAGACTTTAATACCATACCGAACTGATTATAACTCGTAAACTATACATGTCATCATAACAAGCTTAAGTACAGTTGATTGGTGTGTAATAGAGAACATTTTGAAATTGAAATGTAGTTTGTACTGTATACGGTTGTTGGGTTATAAATACAATGGGAGTGAATGGGCTGCCATAGACTTTAATACCATACCGAACTGATAATAACTCGTAAACTATACATGTCATCATAACAAGCTTAAGCACAGCTGATTGGTGTGTAATAGAGAACATTTTGAAATTGAAATGTAGTTTGTACTGTATACGGTTGTTGGGTTATAAATACAATAGGAGTGAATGGGCTGCCATAGACTTTCGTGCATCATACAATAATATTAACTGAAAAAATGTAGATGTCACTGTAGTGTTATGTAGACTTGATCAGGGTACAATTATTTTGACATAGAGTTTGTACAACACACAGTTGCTAAAATCTAAATATAATGATAGGCCTGTTTTAAAAACATAATAATTAATATTTTATATAATAATTGTGTATAAGAAAATTCATGTCAGCCATCTTTAAGTAGGCAACATAACTCACCTTAGATATAAGATCAGCAGGTTTTAATGTCATAGTTTTATCTGCCAGTGTTTTTGAACTGTGCAACATGTAACACACACACACACACACACACACACGCTCACTGTAAGTGTGTGGCAGATGTTTGAGCCCAGTTTTGTTTCCGTGTGGTGCTTCAGGTATGTTGTCATACACTGAGGAGTGTGGAGGAGGCCCATCTGTCACACCACTACTAACCCCGTAAACAAAATCCTCAGCTGTCATTCACAACAGGCCCACGTCTTCTTTTATACCCTCACTGGTTTCTTCTCAGCCGGCTGGGAAAATATATCTGCTATAAAAACAAAACGCAGGCAGTATGCAGGAAATGTCTGTTTTAGGAATATGTGCTTTATTACAATGTGTAAAATGGGAGCTGTGGTACATTACATCAGGTGGGCTTGTTTTGAAGATGGATTGTTTACTGCTGGAGACTGTTTTCACTAACCTTAAGATCAAGTATTGAGCTGTACATGATGGATTGTTGGAGTATGAGTCTGAGCACGGCACGTTTTAAAGGTTAATGACTTCTGACTTGGTTTCTAACCCTATTTGTATCTCCATCCTCAATATGAGCTGACCTGGGTCAACACGAACAAGATCTCAAATAATTGGCTCCACAAAAGTTACATTTATACAACAATCTAGACGGACGTAATGGTGTCCTTAATAGCATGAGTAAAACCTATTTATAAAACTAAACATCTGCGCAGTATTTAAAGTTGCTGACGTATTGTTTTCTTTAAAGCGCAGGAACAACATTTAATTTTGTGCCATGACAACATTCACAGTTAGTATAAAGAGATCAGGTGTTTGCAAACCTGCACACTGACGAAGCTATTTATATTTACACCTGGAGGCAGCTGAGCAGAGACAAGCTGACAGAGTGCGAGCTGAATTAGGACCGTACTGGTGGTTTTGAATGTTTTAGCTCATTTTCCAAAGCATTACTAATAGATTTATGAATTGATATCCTAACTTCTTGGCAGCTAGTGGGTAATTAACTTCAATATGAAAAACAACTTGCAGAGAAATGAAACTTGCTTGAAAAAGATAATGTATTGCATTCAGTTACCTTTATTATGGAACAAAGTTGTGTTTTTCAAGTACTGTAATGTAGGTGCAGGCAGAAAGTGTCCCAGGGAACATCACGTAGGGGGATTTAAGGTCATCCGGCGGTACGTGCTTAGAGATTGCAACCAGCTGATACTTCTCCCAGGTTGAATTTCTTCAGTGTTCATTGTTCAGGTGCTTTTTACTGGGAGCCGAATTATCCGCAGAGGTCTCTTCCTCTGAATAAAGCAGCTTCGCCTTAAAAGAATCAATTTGTTTTTCTTGGAGTGGTGTTTGTCCATTCTGGGCTACTGTAAAAACATGGCAGTTCAACATGGCAGTCTCCGGAGATGAGGACCCGCTCCCTATGTAGCTATTAAAGGCTAATTCTAAGGCAAGAAAAACACACGTAGTGGATACGTAGCGTTCAATTCTAAGGACATGCACAATGAATGCTCCAGACAGATGCAGCATAATGCTCATGCTAACCTGTAGTTAAAAGCAAGTTTATCTCTGGCCAAAAACCATCACTGGGTTGGTCCTTTTGTCTATACTTTACTTCCTCTGTCGCACCCAGCACCCATTTGTTCATACTGAAGACCTGAGTCTTAAAAAACACATCACCAGGTGAAATCGAAATGGAGGCAGAGGTGAATATTAATATGTCGGAAGATGAGTGGCAAGCAGCAAACCTCCACTAGCTCTAAAAGATGGAGAGAATTTGTCAGGAAGAATTTAATCTGATTTTTTTATATCACACCATATACAAAATACAAACAATTTGGTAAACAACACCACTGTGTTGGATGGACATTGTAGAGGAGCTATATTCTATGGGAAGACAGACCTTCCACCTGTAAGGACGAAAGCAAGGACACAACAGAGAGAAGAGATGTCATCTAGTCAGCTGGTCTGACGACATGTATCAAAAGTTGTAAACTGAAAGCAGTGGCATCTCGCCCACCCACAGTTTTTTTTTCTCATAATCCTTGTTTTGTTTTGTTGTTGTTGTAGGCATTTTGTCAATTGAAAAATAAATAAATGTAAAATTAAAAAAACAAAACATATCACCAGTATTGTTTCATTTTTCTTTTCCATTAACTCTACATTTGCTTTGTGCACCTTTGTTTTTTGGAAATACTATGAATAACATTATCACCCAGTTTCACCCAATTTCAATAGTAACTTAACTTATAAATGCAGGGAGAAGTCGAACTAAATAAAGATGACTAAATGCTCATTTTGATGGATTATCTAAGTAATTATAAGATGGGGAATTGATTTAAAATTCATTGACATGTTTTGGAAAATAATTGATGGTAACACAGTCAGTAGTCTGAGTGGGCGGAAGTTCGCTGCAGAGATCAGCCTCTCATTGGGCGGAACGAGCCACCCGCTGAAGTCCCGCCCTACCACCTCCGGTTGTGTAGCAGTTTTCAACCGTTTTCAACACTTCCTTTACTAACTTTTGCGGTGTTTGATCTTGCAGGTATGTAGCCATTTTTCTGCCATGGTTCGCGTCCTGTAGGTGATATTTTTGTGGGCGTGTTACACCAAAACATGTTTCCCCCCGGCAATATTTTTGCAAGCGCACCGTTGCTGTGGCACTGCCCAGAACGATTGTGATTGGTTGAAAGAAGTACAAGCAGCCGGGGCGTTTTTTTCTCCAATCTCACAGTGAGAGTCGGCCCAGCCAGACCTTTCTTTTCTTGAGAAAGGTCTGGTGAGCGAGACTACACAGTTGGTAGTAAATGGGCTAAAATATGCAAAATAACTTGCGTAATCTATGAATAATTCAGTGGCACGTGATAAAGAGTAGTAGGATCCGTGCACTGCTTGAGTCTTTATTACACAAAGCTGTCCAAAGGAATCATGTTTCCCACTACTGTATTGTGTGCTGCCACTCTGAGACAAGACACACAAACCATCGAGTTACCTAACGCATGACCTGAGACACCCCCTCCCCCTCCTGGCCTCAGGCTGCGCTCTGACTCTCGGGACACTGTAAAGGCAGTGAATTTAAAACGGTGCGTCACAGGTACAAGCTCCAAATGACATTCCAGGTACCTGGAGGGCCGTGGGGGGGATTTCGTTACTATGCTGAGATCACACTTTTTTTTTCCCTGAACATCCAAGGCACTTGTCGTGCTGCCTGAAGGTGATGGGGATGTTGGCTTGTATGGAGGGCAGACGCTGTTACGTAAGATCATTGGTTAGAATGGAAAGTTGAAAGCTTTCAGAGCAATCTTTGTTATAAGGCTGAGGTTGTGAGGTGCACACAAAGATCCATTTTGCTCTCAGTGTGCTCTGTTCCAGTCTCGCTCTCCCTGCAGAAACACCACATTATTGTGTTGCTCTGTTTGTGCACCGCGCTGTCCTCATGATTTAATTTAATCTAACAACCTAAACCTGTTAGCCCTGCAACAAATGATCATTTTCATTATTGATTAATTAGTTATATTTATTTAATTTTACCCATATTTAACCAGGTAAGTCCCGTTGAGATCAACTGTCTCAAAACAAAGTTACAGCCAAACAACCGCACAATAAAAACATAAAAAATATTCAGCAACATGTGGATATATTAAAACAGATACGCACATTGACAAGAACCAATGAGGGCTTTTAAGTCAGGCAGAAATATTGTGAAGAAATTCACATAGTTTCAACTTTTTTTGAAGGTTATTTTAAGCGAAAGGAGCAGAGCACATGAAAGCTTTCTTTCCCAGCTCAGTCTGAGCACTAGGAACAGACAAGAAAACTCTGACTGTAGCTACTACTGTAGCTCAAAGTATGGCTTTATAAATTAATAAATACCAGTGACTGGGCCTATGACTGGTCTAAGATGGCAAGCCAGCTCTGGAACTAAGCATACAGTGATGAGTGATAAATCTCAGTGCACTATGACATGCAGTATCTAACAAGATACAGTACAGGCCAAAAGTTTGGACACACCTTCTCATTCAATGCGTTTTCTTTATTTTCATGACTATTTACATTGTAGATTCTCACTGAAGGCATCAAAACTATGAATGAACACATGTGGAGTTACGTACTTAACAAAAAAAGGTGAAATAACTGAAAACATGTTTTATATTCTAGTTTCTTCAAAATAGCCACCCTTTGCTCTGATTACTGCTTTGCACACTCTTGGCATTCTCTCCATGAGCTTCAAGAGGTAGTCACCTGAAATGGTTTCCTCTTCACAGGTGTGCCTTATCAGGGTTAATTAGTGGAATTTCTTGCTTTATCAATGGGGTTGGGACCATCAGTTGTGTTGTGCAGAAGTCAGGTTAATACACAGCCGATAGCCCTATTGGACAACTGTTAAAATTCATATTATGGCAAGAACCAATCAGCTAACTAAAGAAAAATGAGTGGCCATCATTACTTTAAGAAATGAAAGTCAGTCAGTCCGGAAAATTGCAAAAACTTTAAATGTGTCCCCAAGTGGAGTCGCAAAAACCATCAAGCGCTACAACGAAACTGGCACACATGAGGACCGACCCAGGAAAGGAAGACCAAGAGTCACCTCTGCTTCTGAGGATAAGTTCATCCGAGTCACCAGCCTCAGAAATCGCAAGTTAAGAGCAGCTCAGATCAGAGACCAGATGAATGCCACACAGAGTTCTAGCAGCAGACCCATCTCTAGAACAACTGTTAAGAGGAGACTGCGCGAATCAGGCCTTCATGGTCAAATAGCTGCTAGGAAACCACTGCTAAGGAGAGGCAACAAGCAGAAGAGATTTGTTTGGGCCAAGAAACACAAGGAATGGACATTAGACCAGTGGAAATCTGTGCTTTGGTCTGATGAGTCCAAATTTGAGATCTTTGGTTCCAACCGCCGTGTCTTTGTGAGACGCAGAAAAGGTGAACGGATGGATTCCACATGCCTGGTTCCCACTGTGAAGCATGGAGGAGGAGGTGTGATGGTGTGGGGGTGTTTTGCTGGTGACACTGTTGGGGATTTATTCAAAATTGAAGGCACACTGAACCAGCATGGCTACCACAGCATCCTGCAGCGACATGCCATCCCATCCGGTTTGCGTTTAGTTGGACGATCATTTATTTTTCAACAGGACAATGACCCCAAACACACCTCCAGGATGTGTAAGGGCTATTTGACCAAGAAGGAGAGTGATGGAGTGCTGCGGCAGATGACCTGGCCTCCACAGTCACCGGACCTGAACCCAATCGATATGGTTTGGGGTTAGCTGGACCGCAGAGTGAAGGCAAAGGGGCCAACAAGTGCTAAACACCTCTGGGAACTCCTTCAAGACTGTTGGAAAACCATTTCAGGTGACTACCTCTTGAAGCTCATGGAGAGAATGCCAAGAGTGTGCAAAGCAGTAATCAGAGCAAAGGGTGGCTATTTTGAAGAAACTAGAATATAAAACATGTTTTCAGTTATTTCACCTTTTTTTGTTAAGTACATAACTCCACATGTTCATTCATAGTTTTGATGCCTTCAGTGAGAATCTACAATGTAAATAGTCATGAAAATAAAGAAAACGCATTGAATGAGAAGGTGTGTCCAAACTTTTGGCCTGTACTGTACATTCATGTACAACAGATCACAATAATACAGAAATGAAAATGTAGCAGCAACCAGCCTTTTTCTTCCCTCAAAGGAGAAACAGGACTTGCTTCTTAAATAAAACCCAAACGTCAGCCTCAGCTTTTTGAGAAGATTATCAACCTGAGGTTTAAAAGAAAGAGACTCGTCAAGCTAAATACAGAGACATTTGTAACAAGTGACAACCTCTAACTTCTTTCCCTAACATCAGGAGTGATCACAGGCTTCTTCCTAGCATTTGAGAAATGCATAACCTCAGTTTTATGAGCATTTAAAACCAACTTGAGTTGTGAGAGCTGAATCTGGATAACGTTAAAGGCAGCATGCAATTTGGCCACAGCCTCTGTGATGGATGAGCCAGCACAATTTATCACTGTGTCATCAGCATAAAAAAGTTGGTTGCTTTTACTGTTAGTCAGCACTTTGTTCAGTTTAACAAGTACAAAACATTTTCAAATAGCTTGTTATGGCTGACCAACAGACTAAAGACCATTTATATTCTGTTTACAATAATAGAGGGCAGAGAAAAGCAGGAAATCGAAGTTAATCGAATATCAAAATATTTTGCAACTCGCGAATATTCACCCTTTAAGGTTTTGCTCACTAACTTGAGAGGACAGCTAATGGCTAACGTGGTTTACAGTAAAGTACAACCAAGAGTGGCAATCAAGTGGTGTTAACACATATACAAGGAGTCTCCATGCTCTGAACCAGTGTAAACCAAGACAGCAACACTCTTTATTATTTTTCATACTGTCACGGCAGCACATTACCACATTTTCCCTCCTTCTGTTGTTTATTTTCCACAATAAAAAACTGCTCCGTCAACAAATAAGTCAAAAATAATGATAAGTTGCAGTCCTAATGTTAATTGTTGGGGCATCATACAGTCACATAAAGGGCATTTCTTCCTAAGTGTACCTATACTGAGCATGTGGCTCGTCTTATCTCTAAAGGATCTCCTTCCTCTTTGTGCTTGAGACTGACTCTGACTCATAACCAGTTGCAATTTGTTGTATTTTGTCCAAACTCAGAGCTGGAGATCAGCCTCCTCCCTGCTTTGTTATTACCACATAAACCAGCTTTAGTTTATTTCTGGATGTAGAGACAAAGACGTGGAGTTGGCTGGTCTGTGTGACTCCGTGAGCCGTGGTTGATAATCAGCCGATATCTTGCAGCATTTGAATTCATTTGCTAGACTGCTACAGGTCTTTGAAGCGTTTTAGAGGAAACCTAAAACTGCAGTGGCTGATTACTCAACACACATAAAAGCATCCTCTAAAAGCAATCTCATTTGCGGTTTTGGAGCAGTGTTCAGTGCTTCGCTCTGATACCTCAGGTTAGGTAATACACCGGTGCTGAGAGTTATACTGGAGGTGACACCACATCAGGCCTATAAATAGCTTTGCACTTTATCGCCCAGGAGCCCAGCTGTAGCTTTCTCCCAGGCATTTGATCACTTGTTTGTAGGGGACTGACATCACCCACTGACGTTTTGTCTCTCTGACTCTCTGACTCCAGAAAGCACACGCTGACACTTGCACGCCTTCACTAACGTACTGCTGAAATATAGTAGCCTACGTGAGACAGACACTCATCAGCTGCTGTAATTATGATGCTTTTAACTTCACAGGTAGTTCGCCTCAGGGTATCCCTAAACTGCATTTAATGATGACTCACCTAATGACTTTAAATACTCATCTATCATTGCCACGAGCAAAGCAGGCCCCCGAGCAGAGTGAATTCTCTGATACTGTACCACTCTTACATAAATAAAACAGTGCACTTAATTGGATCGGATGGGGATCCAGGCACAAGCCCATAAGCCTCATAACAAGTGGGAGTATGAGGCAATGAAAACGAGAAAAGATATACAAAACCCCTGCAGGCTGTGTCTGACCCTGTGAGTCACTGTCTACTCCGGCTTCTCCAGAATTGGGCATGACTCAGTAACGAGCACAAACATTTCTGAAGTGCACTTGTGTTGCCTGCTGCAGCGTGTTACTCCAATTTGGATTTTAATGCTCAGTGTTTTATGCCATGAATTAAAATGAACAGTGGTTTTCATGTCCTAGAGCTAATCTGTTTTTATAGCACAGTCCTTTTTCTTTTTGATGTTTCTTTATTCCACAATGATGCATCTTGGAGCTATATGGACACAGACATAAAAAACTAAAGAAACTGTGGTAAAATGGTTACTGCGGAGGAGAAAACAGATGAAAAGTCTGACAGAGTAAATGAGGCTTTCCATGTGGGATTCTTGTTTCTGATGAATGTAAAATAAAAGTGGGTTTTCCAAACCTATTTTCAACTTTTTTGAACACTTGTAAATTATGGCTGGTATGTTTGATGCCGAGAAATGACAGATGAATTTTATTCTCGACCTGGGGTAAATTACAAAATCAATAAGAACAAAAAGTGGTTGGAAAAAGGGTGGTCCCACTTTTCAAGTCACTTAATGACACATTAAACACCAGGGGTGTGGACATGACTTGGACTCAGGAGTCAGACGTGACTCAAATTTTAAGTCAAAATTTTGATGACCATGGACTCAGCTCGACAACACAAAAAAAACTTGCAACTCGACTTGTAGTTAGCCAAAAATGACTTGTGACTTTACTTGGACTTGAGCCTTTTGACTTGAAAATACTTGATACCTTCTCCAAAGCCCAACTGGGAAGAGAAGGTTATAGACATTTGTCCAATATATGAGATGAAATAGATACACGGGGGAGAAACTTACAGAATTCATTCAGTTTTCGTACTGATTAATGGTACTATATGTGAGTGCAATGTCAACACTACTTTTATATGGTTAAGTTGAGATGCACTTGTTTTAACAAACTTGTTTTTACAAATAAGTACAAATTTTAAAAGGCAATCATGACTTGTAAATTTTATATATCATTACTCTGTTGTCAAAGTGGTGAAGAGCACATTATGACTTAAGTAGGACTTGAAACTAAAAGTTTAGGACCTGGGACTTGTCAGTTTTGACCAAGACTTGAGACTTACTAATGACTTGCAAAACAATGACTTGGTTCCACCTTTGTTAATAAACACATTAAAAAAACATTTCCCCATTTAAAATCAGTCTTCCTAAAAGTCAAGAAATAAGGACATTGAATTTAGGCTGTATATAGAGATACAACCATACTATGAACTGTGCCCTTAACCTCTGAAAATCTATTATTAATATTTGAATAACTATATATTCGACATATAAAATAAAGAAATATCAAATATTGTGTTGACAAGAGTATTTGAGGAATCATTTCAAACTGTAACAGAAAACTGAAGTAGTAATAGTAAGACTACTTCAGTAATGAAACATCATGCCTGATTTTTCCCTTAAAAAAATGTGTACTGTATGTTTGTATGTATATATTTTTCTTCTTCCTCTTTCCCTTATCTTTTTATATATATGTATGTTTTATGTATGCTGGGTATTTGTATGGCGAAGGGCAGAGGTGGTACCAAGTTATTGTTTTGAAGGTCAAAAGTAAGTGCCGAGTGTTTGCATTCAAGTCTCAAGTCAAGACAGGCAAGTCCTGAGTCCTAAACTTTAAGTTTTGAGTCCTAAACAAGTCAGTGTGTGCTCTTCAATAAACATAATAACAGTTTTAATGTATTTGCATTAAGCCTATTTGTTAAAACAAGTTTGTTGAAAATTCACTTAGCTGTCAAACATTAGCTGAGCATTAGCTGGCTATGTTAATAGTAGCTTCGACTTAGCATTATTTGTGCAACTTTAAATGTCAAACAACATTGGAAGTTGTGCATTGTCATGTGCAATTTTCAACCTGCACATTTTGCATACTGCAGTTTGGTTTTTGTTGACCACCATTTTTTCACACATGAACTACAGGCTATCTTTGGGCTTGGGTGAAGGTATCGAGTATATTTTAGTCAAGTGGCTCATGTCAATGTGGAGTCATGAGTCATTGGTGTTTAAGTCCAAGTTGAGTTGCAAGTCTTTTTTTTATTTTCTCAAGTTGAATCTTAAGTCATTAAATTTGTGACTTGAGTCCACACCTCTGGAAAGGGCAACAACGACAACAAAGAAAAGGTAAAAGATTGGGTTAAAATAATGATACAACAGGAACTGTAGCCCACTAATGATATGTATTGACACAATTAAGTATAAACAACCTTTACTATTGATATCGCCACGAAATTTGATAGGTTCAGCTATCTACTGGACATTATCTCAGAAAAGTTCAGCTGCAAGGATAAGTGCAGCTACACCTATCAGTGTGGTTCAGGAGAAGATGGAACAGGGGGTGGGAGAGACTCACATTTTTTCGTCTGTGTGCACCTTTAAAATAAAAAGCAACTTATTTTCAACTTATTTTCAATGTGCCATGAAGAGGTAGAAGGGATTGGGTGTTGCATACGATACGATATGATACGATACAATACGATGTGATGCGATGCGATACGATATAATATACTTTATTGTCCCCATAGGAAAATTTGTCTTGGACCCAGGAGCTGCACAAATATTGCTGCCTTACAATATTAGTCCAGAAGAAATACCTTAAAAAAACACATACTACACATAACAGTATTCCACATCACCCACTCATGTATTACACGTAACACCAACACACAACAGAGCACCATGAGCAAAACACAACACAACCCCTAAGCATCAAGCCACATTATTATTATCATTATTATTATTATTACTATTATGTTGCAATGTCAGTATTTTCTTTTGTTGATTGATGAGTTGCTTAATTAAAGGGGTTTTGACTGTTCAGTTTAAAAATTAAAGTAGATACAAACCATTAACTTTCAGTTCCATGTCAGTACAAAGTTATATTGACCAAAGATAAAACACAAACTGTGATTTGTGTCTACAAACAGCAGCATTCTCTTGTAAACGACAGTCCTGTTGTATATTTTGCATCCCAGACACAGATTATGATGGTGCGCAGTGAATCTACAGTAGCCACGGGGCTATAAATAATTCATTTCAGGAAAAGCTATCTATTTGCCCCCGTGCCTCTCTGGCGCGCGTGTGCACCTGGTGCCATTTGGTCACGGCAGGAGCGTCTCCAATTATCCAGGAGCACATCCCTGGATCTCTGTGCGCTCTTTTTCCTCCTGATCTACATTGATTTGGGGTGAGCTGTGATCAATGCGGACGACTCCACAAACTCGCACGTGAATAACTTAATGCGATTTGTGTATGCGCACAGGAATCAAACAACAGGCGGAGGACAAACAGAGAAATACTCCGATATGTAGGAAAGTAGGTGTGAGTTTGGGTGTTTTGTGACTAGGACAAGTTGTTCCCTGCGTGTGATCACCGTGGCTTCACGTGATGTGTGTGATCATTTATTTCAATATGCACCCTGGTCCTCCTCAGTCCCCTTCCAGATCTGCGCGATGATGCCACACACTTCACTTTGCAGAGCTCTCCGCCTGCACCTGTCGGATGCTAATGGGAAATAATCGACAAGTTTGAGGTGAGAGAAGGAGAGAGATGTTGGCGGCGGCTCGTTTCAGCACGCTGGACAGCGCTCGTGGAAGTTGGAGAGGACGGCGGCGCGCGGACGCATGAGGATTTAATTGAAAAGAATTTTTTGGAGGGCAGCAGCTGGAGAGATGAGCGACGGGTGACCATGGTTGATTTGAAATGCTCATTACCAACATCAGGCGCAGGTAACACGAGAGTTCTGGAGTGAGACATGGACTTTGCTGAAACCATTTTCGCTTTGTTCATCGTCGTGGTCGCGGTCGTCTCGCTGTTGTCCAACTTGTTGGTGCTGCTATGTTTCGTCCACAGCACCGAGATACGCCGACAGGTGCCCGGCGTCTTCACCATGAACTTGTCCTTCTGCAACATACTCATCACTGTTCTCAACATGCCGGCCACTCTGGTGGGGATTATCAGGGACCAGCAGCCTTTTGGGGATTGCATTTGCCACACGGTGAGCTTTCTGGAGACTTTCCTGACCGCCAACACCATGCTGAGCATGGCGGCTCTCAGCATAGACCGGTGGATAGCGGTGGTGTTCCCGCTCAGTTACTCCACTAAGATGCGCTACAAGGACGCGCTGATCATGGTGTGCTACTCCTGGCTCCACTCCTTCACCTTCTCCCTCACCGCGCTGCTCTTCTCCTGGGTCGACTACAACGACGTGTACGCGTCCTGCACCCTGCAGCCGAGCCAGGAGGGCGCCGACAGGATTAAGTTTACAATCTTCACCGTCGTTTTCCACGCCACCAGCTTCATGCTCTCCCTGCTCATATTGTGTTTCACCTACTTGAAGGTGTTGAAAGTCGCCAGGTTTCACTGCAAGAGGATTGACATTATCACCATGCAGACTCTTTTCCTACTGGTCGACATTCACCCAAGGTAGCTCACCACATGCATTGCTCATGTATAGCCTGTGAAACCAAGTTGTCTCATTCAGTTCACAATTCATAGTCTAAAAAGTCTTTTGCTGTTTTCAGCGTGAAACAGAGATGTTTAGCAGAGCAAAAGAGGAGAAAGCAGAGAGCCACAAAGAAGATAAGCATCTTCATCGGCTCATTCATCATCTGCTTTGCTCCTTATGTAATTACAAGGTAAGTTGAATTGATAGTA
The DNA here is from genome assembly GCF_041903045.1 of Epinephelus lanceolatus. Classification (NCBI taxonomy): domain Eukaryota; kingdom Metazoa; phylum Chordata; class Actinopteri; order Perciformes; family Serranidae; genus Epinephelus; species Epinephelus lanceolatus. The sequence goes on from NC_135755.1 coordinate 21,193,320, forward strand.
GCCCATGAATCTTTTAATTTACTGCAAAACTCCCTACAACAACACAAAAGATAAATGACCCATCTTATAACATAAACCTAATCTCTGCATCCAGCCTCATTAGAGCTGTTGTCCTCTAGAGGATACAGATCTGTCACACCATTGAATCAGATTAGGCACAATCCAACACTCCAAGTGCACAGTCCCATTACCGTTTGCCTCATTATTCACCTGCATCACCATGTAAGCACATAGCTCGCCATGCTGCTTCCACTTAAACACACACAGTGCAGGACAATAAATGCAGTGCAGACAACAAATAGTGGCTCCCAGAGAAAAGAGGAAACGCTCCAGGGGCCCCACAAACCAGTTTTCAGCCAGATGTGGTGGCGATGATCCATCAGTTTGACATTTGTGGTGTGTGCACACATATATGTGTGGGAAGACTGAGGACACATTAACAAGGAAGAAGCGCCTGAGATATTGGAGTAACCCCCCTGACCTTACCCACTGGAGGAAGCCTGACTGACTGTCGAAACCAAAACATCTAATTAGGCCTATGATAATTCCCACTAATGTATCTGCTCTGCTTTTAAACTAGTATTTATGCACATTTACTGAGGGTAAAAGGGGAATATTCTTCACGCTCTGTGGTAACCTTATTAGCAGAACATAAAGTACTGTATGATAATTACTGGAGTGTGAAGGAAGGCTGAACATTATGGTTCAGTTTTTAAAAAGCCAAAGCCCTGCGGAGTGGTTATTAAACATTTCAATGGATCTTCTCCTTGATATAAAATAAAGTGCAGTACCTAACAGTATATACAGTATAAAACGGGTTTAACACTATGGACAACTTGAAATGCCACCACAAAATCAATCAGACAAAGAAATAAAGTAAAACAAAATGGTCATTGTTATATGTATTTCCTTTTAGTTTATGCTCTATGGAAGATTTAATGTGCCACTGCAACTCCTTGTAAAAAATGTTAGTGCTTGGCATTAGATACTACTTAAAAATAAAATTAAAAAAAAAATACAAAAATTAAAAATTTAATTTTAATTTTAAATAAAAAATAAAACAATGATAAATAATTCTCCTTTTACATTATATTTTTAAATTCAGTATGACATAGCAAATGTATAGATAAAAAGGAAATACACATTACAGTGTGTGTGTCGCATTTCATGTTATTTTGTTGTTTGATTTTTTTAATTTATTTTTTTGGTAGGCATTCCATACAATCGTTCATGCAATTTGTTTAATCATAAAAAATTTAGTTGTATAAAGAATTTGAAATAGTGAAGCAAAATCTTTTACTGTTTCCACAAAACTGCGTATATGAAATAATGGTAAACAGTATTATTTACCAAATATTCCAACAAACAGTTTACTTTAATTATCACCACTGTGACTGAAAGCACAATAAGAAAGACCCTCTCTTCAGAAAATAGACTCAACCCCCCTTTTGACCTCCTGTAATAATTTACAGACAGTCCCTAATGTGCTGAAGACTCTTAAATTGAAGTCTTGCATAATCCTCTTACAACTTTAAACACTTGAAAGACCAAAGATAAAAAGAGTTCTGACTAAAATGTACTTTGTTTAGTCATGTTTCTGCTGCCGCCCCTTCAGGTTGGCCGAGCTTCTACCCTTCGTGGATATCAACCGCCACTGGGGAATCATCAGTAAGTGCCTGACATACAGCAAGGCTGCATCCGACCCCTTTGCCTACTCCCTCCTACGTCAGCAGTACAAGAAAGTCCTGGTTACTGTCGTCAACAGGCTGCTCCGCCGTGACCTGTACCCCTCATCTGGCCATAACAGCTCTTTAGACACAGAGAACGACTACTGTCTCCAGAGGATCAGCTAATGGCAAACGCGCGGACATGGCAGATACACACCACGGGCCAAAAATAAAGGTTGCCTCTTGGAAGAAGGTGGGCGGAGGAAAAGAATGAGGAGAGAGACGGAGAGGACAGGATATTGTTAGGAAGTGAAAAGAGAGCAGATAGAGGGGACAGATTGTGGGTGGGGGGCAAAGAGAGAGCAGAAATAAGGAAGACGGTGGGTGGAGAAGAATGAGGAGACAGTAATGAGGGGGAGGATGAAGGTGGCAAAGGGGAAGACAGGAAGACAGATATGGAGGGACGGGGACGATGTGGAGATGCTGGCCTCAGACAGTATCTGTAAACAAGAGATCTGTGATTCATCGGCACATAAAACCACACAGTTGCACACACAGATCAGACAAATCAATTTCATCGAATAAGTCGTGGGTTCAGATTAATCCCTAACTGAAGGACCACGCAGCTGGAGACATTCCCCTTCTTCCGTCTGAGTGACATGTATAAAGTGGCCTTTTGTACTGTACCAACCACTTTGTAATGATTTTTGACAAATCCACATGTAGTGACCTTTCCTCTGCCACAAAACGCAGGGACAGAGCTCGAAGCCGATGGTCGATAGGCGCTGGAGTGAAGACGTGAAATGAAGGAAAGACTGTGTTGCTCCTGCTTCTGGATAATCTACTCTTAGGTGTGAAAGCTCAACTGCTGCACATTGTTGCCATGTTCTGTATTGACCATGTTAGACTATTTCGCAGTGTCATGTCAGTCACTGAATATTGATGCACTTTGTCTAATTCTCTCAGAGCTACTATAGTTACAGGAGCCAAAGGCAAATAACATGTACACCATGATATTAAATGGTGAGGCTGGTTATGTTCTATATTTTTGTTAATGTCAACAAGTGCCGTGAGAAGACCAAAATTGTGTTACTACATCTATTTATTTTTATTCATTAATATTTTTTTAATATTTGTTTTGTTGTTTGCATTTTTGCCTTCATTTAAGGGGTATGATGTGCAACACAGGTTTTCGGCCTGAATCAAATTGTCAATCAAACATTGCAAAAATACCACATGTTATGCATCTAAATTATTAGCATACAACGGTTCCTATGATATCTAAGAATTAACGCCCCACGAATTGCGTTGTTACGTCAAATACTGAATGTAAAGTTGTGTACTTAACCATAAGTTACGTATAAGTACAGTTTGGTAGGTTTGGTTTAGCAAAAGAAACATGGTCAGGCACATTATGCACATAATGTAGAGTTATGAACTGAACGTAATGTACGTAATGTGAAGTAACCAACTTAACGTGAAATACTTACGGTAAAGTTACATAGGTTAGGTTTGTGAAAAGAAACATGGTGATGATGTACCTTAAAATAACTTATACTTAACTTGATTTCACAAGGGACAAGAACACTGGTCTCCTGGTGGAAAGTCCTGTGTTTTTGACCCATCCACACCCCCAACCTGCCTCCTTACATGGACTTTTGGTCTTTACACTACTTCCTTATTTTTTCCCATCAGCCAACCTGGTCTCATTCCAAAGTTGTCGTATATCGGTGCTTGGGCAGTGACTTTCCGCATCAGACACTGATGAAAAAAAAAGTGCTTTCATGTCGACATGATACATGGCCGAGCACCATCAGTGTGCCTGACAGTGTCAGGGGGAAATGCGGCAAGACAACAACGTAAGATAAGGGGGCAAAAAGTCTGTGACGGGTGGGTGGGAATGGTGGTGGGTGGGTCAAACAATCGCCGACTTTCATCCGGGAGGCCGGTGTTCTCTTCCCCTATGAATGTAAAACCAAACCATCTTTATATGTAGACGTGGAAATTCCACGACCAAGCAATGATATGTGACAAGGTTGGAGTGAAAAAGTGTTGCGTCAGCACATTGTTCGTATGATTGCATCCTTCCCAATTATGTAGGTTATATACTAATTATAAGCTCATGATTACATGGGTTATACGAACACTGGTATATTAACTTTCATAGGTATGAATAGTGCATAAAAACAGCCTGATTTACTAGGCAACAAGATATATTCACAGTGATGTATGATGATGTTAAACAAACAAACTACGTACGCTCATGCATCCACGCGTTGCCCATTTCGGCCAAATGGCATGAATGTTAATCAGCCGTCTTTTAGCTCATGACCAATCTTTCCATATCATCTTAGTTAGGTTTGTGAATCCATTTAGATGCACCATTTATTATGCATGTTATTGTGATAGGCCATTCCAATTGCATCCCCACGTTTAGCCAGTTGGCATGAACACAAGCACACACACACCGTTAACCTCCATGCTAAATTGTAGCCTTCGAGGGCAAACCTCAACTGACCAGCCAACCAACAGAGCAGCTATAGAGGTGCTGGTCATAGCTAATAAAACTGTTTCGAAGATATATATTTTAATTTCAAAATGGATTCCATAATTTCTTTAAACAGCTGGGCACTGTAGTTTTCAGCAAACATTCCTCAAATAGGAGAAATGTGGCATTTTTTGGGGGACTATTTTCAGATGTGGATGAATACACACTTGGTTCACCAGTGAATATTTATGACAGCAGTACAGGGTATGTTTGTTTGACAGAAATAAACTACAGTGCTCTGGTTCATTGTAATGAAGAACCATGTCACCCAGTGCAACCAGTTGACTCGCTGCTGTGTTTTCAATAGTTTTTGGACAATTGACAAATAAGGACCACCCCATATAAGTAAGCAAATGACTTTATTTAAACATCAGGTGTACTTCAGTGACTGTTTTACCATGCTCCAAGTTTATAGCTGCTTAGTCTGCAAAGTATCTCAGTTTTGACATGTTTTGTTTAATTAAATCCATCTCTCATGTGAATTAAACCAGTGTTCTCATGAGTATGAGGCAGGGATAATACGAGTGTGTCATTATCAGTTTTGGTCTCTTCATGGGATTAGTTGACAATAAGAAAAAATAGAATATCACCCAACTTATCATTTTCAGTGTGAGTTTGTAACTGAATGTACTAGAGATAGCTCACTTTTGACTGAAATGCATTTGTACAACTGTGCTTTGTTTTGCCAGTTGACTGGAGAAAATGTTTCTATGGATATTTACAGGATGTTACTATATATTTTGCACTGTACAGGAACAACTTTTTGTCTAGATAAAAGGGGAGCAATGTGATGTAGCATAGGAATGCTTTCAAAGTGCTTTAAACACACTGTTTTGTGTTTGTGCCAGATTTGAATGCGTGACTTTTTCAGCAGTTCTATACTTAAACCAGAATAGCTGCTTCATTATGAAAAATCTGTTTCTTTGGATGTACTTTATACACATGTATTTTTCCTCTTGTACGTCACTTGCTGTTCTTGGGCAGTGTGATTAGCTATTAGTGGCATATGTGCAATAAAAGCTGTCAATTATAAAGCTATTAAAAATATTAATGTTTTCACAGTAATGTCATTGAATCTAGGTAATGCCCTTTGATTTAATTTGTAAGTTTCTTAATTAAATTCAAGCACTACAGCTAAAAGTCTTGGACACCAAATGACAAATAGTAGAACTTTTATTCAAATGATAGATGAGGATTCAATATTTGAAATTGACAGGTATATTTGAAAGGAAATTTGTTAAATAATTTATTTTGGTTCATTGTTCACCATCAGCTTGTCACCTGTTTGAACATCACATTGTTTTGTTTCCATCTGCCTCATGGCCCTAATTATATCACAGATGATATATGGTGTAAATGTCTCTGTTGCAGCAGCATTATTGCCAAGTGTAATTAAAGAGACGGGTCAAAGATCGTTTTTGCCAATTAGTGATTCTAATTTATTCTCACTCAGACTTAATTAAATGCATGGAAGGAGACCAACGGCAATTATTAGCAGCATAAAGTGACAAAACCTCCACTGTGTTTTAGCTAACTCGACCACCAGTACCTCTGAATTCAAGCAGTTCACTATAAAAGCAGCTCAAGGTTGGACTGTAGCCTGGGTTTGTCAACATAAACGCATCGTCTAATAATTAACCCCAATCATCAGAAACTGCTAATGAAGGAAACGGTGATTAAAATGGCTGAAATGGAAAATATATGCACAGAAAAATATGTGTCATAGCTGCTCAAACTTAAAAGGACAACCACTGAGTCAATGTGAAGAGTTTATAGATAGTCAACCCATGCTTACAACCAGTGGCGCCCCTAGAAATTTTTCTGGGAGTGGCCACTGAAAATATTGGGGTGGGACACCAAAACCAAAAGCCATAACTGAATATCAGGAATTGGATTATCCTGTTGAAGTTTATAGTTGATACCAATATGAGAGTTTATTGATATACTTTGGTTTCTTATTTTACAGTTAATGTTACTAATTATCTGATATGCACAGACTAATACCAGGTAACTCTTTGAATTCCACAACAATCCTGTTTTAATGGTTTATGGTTCTGTACACGTTAGGCGATTCATTGTTCCTCAGATAGGCTGGTTGTCCTTTTCCTTAAACAGACAAATATACAGCTTTAATTTGAAGGAGTACAATTGATCGTAAGGAACGAAATATTCACTGGGAGCAAGGCCTCTCAAGTAGGGAGGACTCGTGGTACCCGTAGGACCCATTTTTATTTAGACATCTTGCAGTGAGAGTTCAAGGGACCCCTTCGACAATGGCCATGCCATGCTAGTTGTAGCCTACTTGGGGGGCACTGCTTGAAATTATATTTTCTTCATGACTCTTCTGACACTATGATTATCTTAAAGACAGTTTACCTCAGAGGAGTATGGCCCAGTCTGCCAGTACTACATTAATGGTAAACACCTCAACTCTGAATTCAGACACTTGGGTTATTTCGAGCAAGGTAATGAAAAAGTTATCACTTATCTGACAGATTACAAGTGCCGATAAGGAGTTTGCTGTCTTACAAAAATATATATAAATAAATAAAAATCTAATTTAGGAAACAACATCTGTATCTGTATAAAAAGTAAGTGTTAGAAAGTATGGCAAACACTTCATTTCTGGGCCATGCAATCAATTGCATAATAAATGACCATGGTAAGCATCTTATCTAATTCATATTCCTGATTTAGCTGAAGGATGTAGTAGTAATTTTACTTTGCTTTCGCTCGCACCACCCTCAAATCACTTCACTCATTACAGCCAAAAGGGCCGAGCTCGTTCTCAAGATACTCTATCCAGTGTTGAACCCAGGGGTCCTGCGCCTGCCCGCCTGCCTGCATGATGAATAATCATGCTTCCCATTATGCTAATTCAGATCAGCTCAGCTTGAAGGAGAGAAGACCCTATAATTAGTCGAATGAGTAAAACAAGCTCAATGTAATGAAGAAGCTCATTGTAGGTAGCCTTGATAAAATCTTTTATGTGTGACGGTCTTCTGCCACATTAAATAACAATGTAGAGCTGCTCACTTGATGATGAAGCTGAATGGATAGAAATCAGGTCAGGTAGCAATCACCTCAGCTGAGTCTTGAAGCACATGAAGTCTTCTCTTGAGGCAATCAAAGGTTTTGTTCCATCTCTCTTGGTAGTCATTTAGAGAACTATTATTCCATCAAAGGGATTTTTAGTGGATGGTTGCAGCTCCCACCCTCTCAGTTGTACCCAGGCTAGCTTAAATATTAATTTTCTGGCTCTAAGATTGAGTATAGTGGTAAAACTTGACCCAAAAGAATCCAGACATAATAGTAATACTGTCCTTACTAGTGGGTTATGTCACAAGTATGGTCATAAAACGTTGCAATAAGATGTATCTTTGGACCAAAAAGGACATTCCAATTGAGCAATAGCTATCGGTAGCGTAGCCCCATTTGTACATTATGCGGTAGCCTTATGCAGTGGTTCCCAACTGGTGGGTCATGATCCAAAAGTGCACTGTGGGTCCATTCTGAATGGACTGCAAGTGACTAATTGTTTTGTTGCATGTCTAACACCTACCCGCCACTATGGCAGGTAGCCCTTTGAGATTTACTCGCAGAACGGAAAATCTAACCAATTTGGACGCTTGGCAGGTGTTCATTTTGGATCTTGATTTAGATAGTACCAATCATGTTTTTGCATCAGCCACATCACAATCATAGCTGTCACTAAGTTCTACACACTAGCCCAAGGGTCTTCAACATTTTTCAGGCCAAGGATCCCTTAGCTGAAAGAGAGACAGAGCAGGCACCCCCACTAAATATAGCCTATTGTATAAAACTAAGTTGAATGTAAGGTAATCCTCTAAATATTTTTGGGTCTTCTCTCTTTTGCACTTGGCTGTAGCTGTTAAGTCACCAGCAAATGTATCATGACTAGGAGTGTCTGCACTTTAGCTGGTGGTTTCTGAGATGGACGGTGTGTCAGAGTCTCTTGCTTGAAAGTTAAAAAACAATGTGAAAAAAGCAGCTTCGATGTTAGCTAGCTCACATGATTGCACAAGTATTCATGGGTAACAGTTAGCCTGTCATTAATGTTAGGTACTGTAAACCAGTGGTTCCCAACTGGTCCTGCCATGAGGTCCAGATTTCTCCTTAGTCATTAGCTCAAGGTCCACACAGTTTAATACATTCAGCGTCATACTTGCGTTTGGCCATGACATCGAGGTAGTTTGCTGTTTCTGTTAAGCAGCTGCCCGTTAGTTTCTCACTCTACAGCAGGAAACAGCACTTCAGAGAAAAAGCTTTGTGCTGAAAATTCACTTTCCTTACAAATACACAGCTTTTTACAAACTTGACACATTGGCAAGTCTTTTGCGGTCCTTTCAGAACAGACCCGTGACCCACTTTTGGACCTGCAACCCACCAGTTGGGAATCACTGTTGTAAACTATATAGGTTTTATAAACAAGCCAACTTATCTTCGCTAGCTTAATATGCTGGATTCAGGTTAATATGTATTTTAAACACATTCTAATTTTTGGAAATAAATAAATAAAAACAAACTTTAATTGAATTATCAACAGGGAATTTGGTAGCCACCCTGCAGTAACTCTGAGGACCCCTACAGCTCGCGCCCTTTTGATGCTAATATACATTAGCTTAAAGGACATTTAAGTAATATGTCTGGTTTAATACCCTGCTGGTATAAGTAGCCTATGATGCGCTAATAATGAGACATGGGACATTTTGAAGTAAGTTTATAAGTTTATATCATTATACAAATGGCAGCTAACATTAAATTAATTTGTTAAAGTTAAGTTAAAAACTAGCTTAGCCGCTAGCTTAAGCATTATCTTTCCTTGAAGTTGGACTAGAGTTGATTTTACCACTAACGTTAGCATACATATACATCTTTTTCATAATTAAGTAAAGAGAGCTAAAATGGGCGTCACAAAAATGTTAATATTAATTTATGAATTTTATATTCATGGTGTAACCCCAACAGGCATCTTTAATGGCAGCCACTCTTACCCGGCAATTAAGGACCCCTTGATTAGCGACTGAGGAAAGCACCTGTGACAGGATGACACTCCAAGGTGAGAGTATAAATATGATTATATAAGTTAATATAGGCCTAAATAATAATATATATTGAAGGAGGCACTTGCACTGTCACTCATTTTAAACCAGAGTCAAACACTCCTGGAACAAAAACTCAACAACTAAACCCAAAAGTGGAGAAAAAGGAAAATATTCCTGCGTGCTGCCTTTTTAACTAAACTTTAATCTCCTGTAAACACGCTCGCATTTTCATGCACATGTCCCAGCTTCACCTCAGAGCCACCACTTCCCTGTAACTTGATAGTTAACCGTAATACGTGTAATAAAGTGAGGGAAGTTCAGAGGGGATTTCTGCAGACTTTGGGAAACGGACGCACACACCCTCTGGCTGCGTGTGTGAGGTGCCACATCGAAATGGAATATAAACCGTGGAAAATGAGCATCATGCTGCTGATCCTGCTGCAGTTGTCGGTCCTTGTGTCCGGGGCTCCTCGACGGTGCGACCCAGGAGTTAGAGGTGAACTTTTTCAGCTTTATGTCATGACATACGCACTTTATTATCATTATACGTGCATCCGGAACCTGCTGCATGAATTAGACATCATTTTCATGTGCAGAATTTTAAGAGTGCAGACTTTTTGCAGAGTTTTCTAGAGCTACAAGCTGGCGTTTATGTTGTAAACATGTAAAAAATGCTTAAAAGTAACTTTTAAAGCAACAAAATTATTGTGATTATGATTAGATTAGGCCTACAGCTTGTCAAATGATATTAATACACCAGATGAAAGCATGCTTCTCAACTTTAATGATTAAGATTTATAATCTTGTGAAATATATTGAACTTCCAGTGAGTTAATAAATACTTTTGTAGAGAGACAGGCATTTTAGAAAGCTGCTGAGGCTTAACCAGAGGTAGATCAAAGTGTTTGTAGGCCACACTGTGGCATTTACAGCAACCACTCTGCCATCTAGTGTCTGCCACAGTGTCAGTTAATAACATGCCTATGTGTCTTGCAGGACTGTGCAAGCCAAAAGTGGAAGAAAAACGTAAGTACCCTTGGGCTTGGAGGAAGAGTGATGTCCTGCATGAGCTTTTTGTCATCCAGCTTGCCTCATGTTGCAGCTGATCATCTCTGTGGACAAAATGGTAGCGTTTCTTTGGCGTTTGAGCCTGAAACCGTATAATTTTCACACCAGAGTGAGATCGGGGCTGTAAATCTCCCTGACAGGTCGAGTGTTTGTTCCGTTACATCCCTGTGACTCAGTGTTTTTAATAACAAAAAGGATGAGATCATAAGTCACACTGGGTGTAGTCGTAATGGAATCTGGCCCGAAAGCCATAAGACCATCATGTGTATTTTTAGATGATCAATGGCAGTATGAAATATTCAAATTCTAATTTCCAGAGATAATAGAAATATTTGGGGCTAGATGATTGAAGACAGCACAGTGAGGCTCATCATTAAGTGTGCGACAGATGGAGATATAAGTCTGGATCCCTCGAAAGAACTGACAAAGTTAGATTGTCTCTTAACTGTTCTGTAGTCCTATTTTCCACTGTTTTATGTAATCATTTCCTTCTAATATTTTCCTAACCTATCTGAATTTCTTTCTTCACCTCAGCTAAATGCACAGATGTCTTACTCTCCTACTGCGATGACATGTCCTACAGTCAGACCATGTTCCCCAACACCCTCGGTCACAAGACCCGCGAAGATGCTGAGGCGGGTGCCGAGTACCTCCTCATGAGCGTGGCTGAATCTCTGCTCGGGGGCGAGTGTAACCCTGAGATCCGCATGCTGGGCTGCTCGGTGTTGGTCCCGCGCTGTGAAAAGGACAAGGTCCAGAAGCCCTGTCGCACCACCTGTGAGACTGTGCGTACAAGATGCAGCCACCTTTTCGAGGGAATAGAGATGGCTTGGCCTTACTTCCTGGACTGCGATCGCTTCTTTGTGAGCGAGCAAGAGGGATGTTATGACCCGCTGGAGGGCCTCAAAGGTGAGAACTGAGTACAGTATCATTGTGTTGTTATGTTAGTGACAGAACCTTAGTTGTGTCTCCTTGCTAACATTTAAATTTTTACTTTTTTTTTGTTTTCATCTGCAAGAGAAAGACAAGTATATTCATTTGAGCTTCAATGGAGCAGGCATCTGGTTCGCACACATGCTCATGTGGCTCACCTCAAAGTAAAATCCAACTGGAACGCCTTATTTCCCCACATAAACCCTCACTTACACTGGGCCCTGTGGCTATTGTCCTGTGTTTTCATTAGCAGTCTATCCGTATAAACAGCCCCTTAATGCACCGCAGAAAGGCAAACAAAGTCTGACAGTATTTGTCTATAAACTGTTACAAATTCTTTAAGTCAAAAACAAGTTTCTGAAGACAGAAAAAGACACTCTGCTGCCACTCAGAGCAGCAATAATGTGTGAGCCATATGAGAGCATGAAGAGCAGGAACTTGTGCAGGACAGAAGGAATTGATTTGAGCATTTAGTCATATAATTTTAGCACAGTAAAATGTGTACATGGTCATAAGAGTGTCTGAAACTACTGCTTTAACCTGCACTGCTATATGAAAGTTTTTATTGTCATGCAAAACTTTTTTCCACCGTGTAGAATTCAGTTCAGATGTCTGGCAGCAGGTTGGACCTGTGTAATTATTCCCATATTCATATTCATTTTAAACTGATGTCCTGCTTTGATATCATGTGACCTCCAGCTCTTCACACAGCAATGCTGTACAGTACGTACATAACTTCATGTGCTGCACACAATGCATACACATGTAGCAAAAGGCAGCAGTGACAGTTTTGACAGACAGTCTTCTAGGTCATTTGAATCTGGCAGCACGAAGGTTTAATGCGCTCCATGTGGTTTTGGAGCTATTATTGGTTTCTGCTAAGTGTGAATACAAAAATAAGGGCAGACATCAGCTGGTTTGCCAGTTTAATGTGTCAGCTGAAATAAGCACGTTCAGCCCCACCAGGCATTTGGTGTTAGATCGACTTTCTGTGCTCTCTTTTTGGTTTGTGCTGTACATACCAGACACTTCAAACACTCCATTTATAGCCTGGCAGCCTAACAAGAATGTACAAACATTTTTGTCTGATAGATCTAAAACGTGGCTGGTCACTGTTAGATGTAAATGACCAAAACCCATAAGGCTTTCCTGTGTTTTTCCTTACAGCTGATCAGGATCCAGAGGCCCTCGACAGCATGGAATTTGTTCCACCTGAGGAGCTGGCCACCACGATACAGTTCACCTATCACTCCAACGCTCAGATGAACAATATCTTGAAGAAAACTGAGGAGCAATGCTCTGACATAGCGAGAACCTACAGCATCGGCCGCAGCATGGAGGGCAGGGAGCTGCTTGTGATCGAGTTCTCAAACAACCCCGGGGAGCATGAACTGCGTGAGTACAGCTCATCAAAGTCTGTGTAGATAGTGTGCATTCTTTTTCGTTATCAAGGCAGTTAGAGCAGTTACTGTAAATGTGACCCTCTGTAGTGGAGCCAGAGATGAAGTATGTCGGCAACATGCATGGGAACGAAGTCCTGGGCCGCCAGCTGCTGATCTACCTGGCTCAGTACCTGTGCTCGGAGTATCAGCTGGGGAACGAGCGCATCCAGACCCTCATCAACACCACCCGCATCCATATTCTGCCCTCCATGAACCCTGATGGATACGAGGTGGCTGTTTCTGGACTCCAGGACAATAACTACAGTGATGATGAGGAGCAGGTCAGTTCTCCACGGTTACATACATTTATCGCTGTGCAGGATGAGCCACATTTGTTTTGTGAGACATTTGGATAACCATTCAAACATCCCAACAAAAAAACAGACAACTTTTTTTAACTTTCCGCCCCTATAGCTTTAATGGGATTATTGCTGGCGTCGCTATTGCAAAGTCACCGGAACAGTTTGTGTTTTGCTAGAGTTCCTAGAGGTATCCCAGAGCCAAGCAACAACCACAATTTCCAGTTACTGTGGTTGTTCCACAATCCGCCATTGCTGCTACTAAGGATAGTGACTGCAAAGAACTTACACTGATACTCTTTGGAAACTGGGAATAGATACTGATAGCTACTGGGGAAAACAAAATCACTGTCCTCCTCCTGTTTTGGTTGTGCAATAGTTGAAGCACTTCGAAGCCTTCATTTTTCCAGACTGTACCTATTGACAGAGATTATTGTCATTATTCTTTAGCAATACACTGTGCAATCAACATCCACTCCATAGTGATATGTACAAGCTAAAACGTTGTCTCTTTCCACTTTAAATACCTTGTAGCATGAGTGCAGAGCATTTTCATAACAGGATGGATGCATTTACACACATCACTGAACACACTGTTTTGTTTTGAGCATTTGTGAAACATAGTGCTGAAATGACTAGTCAGTAAGTTAGTCAATTGACAGACAGATTTGTTGAAAGTTTTGAGAGTGAAAGCAAAAACGTGAAACATTTGTTGTTTAAATAAGACACAGTGTGCTCACTCATGATTAAACCTTTAAGGCTGAGTGTTAAATCCTGACTGTGATTAATATAGTAATGATCAGGACAGCACTTCAGTTTGATTTTTAATTTTGCCACACGGACATTTCAGCAAGACGCCCTTCTTCAGAGTGTATTCTAGCAATGTCACAAACAATGTACACAGGTGGGGTTAATTAAAAGTAACCACAACCAACACAGCAAATGCATCCCAGTAGGGGGAGCCACAATTTTTCATGACACAGAATCTTATGGATGAGAGCACAAAAACATGTAACAACACAAATATATTCACTTCATAAAAATATGAATATCTGTACATTTTTTTTATTATGAAGCAAATAGAATTGTGTGCCTGAAACATACGTGTGGCAATATTAAAAATTCAAATGGGAGTGTTGTACTGATTTTTACTTTATTATTGAAGATTTGTTGTTTCCCACTTCTTATATGTGAGGTAAATTAAATCATTTGGGCTTTGGACTGTTGGTTCAACAAAAAACAGGCAATTCTAACCTTTAGTTTAATTTCACCTTGGGGTCTTGGGTCTTGTGATGAACACTTGTCAGTATTAGAGTATATAGACTAAACAGTCCATTAATTTAAAAAATGATAGCCAGGTTAATTGATGTTGAAAATGACAGCTAGTCAAGCAAAATAAAAGTAAAAAAACAAAGGCAAACATGCCAGTATGCACCATAGATTAAATCTGTAGTTGGTCATATTTATGAAAAAAAGCTTTTTTGTCATATTTTAACTATATTCCAGTGATGGACAAAGTACACAACCCTGTTACTTCAAGTCAAGTATAGATACTCCTGTTGAAATATTACTTCAATACAAGTGAAAGTCGCTGAGTCAGATTATTACTTGAGTTAAAGTACTGGAATACATGCTTTTAAAAAAAGTTAAATATTTAAAGTACTGTTTTTGTATATTGTCACAATAAATTTACAGAGCCTAATGACTCTTAGTCTCGCCACCAGACAATCAGAGATCTCCGCCTTCTGATAGTCTGGGGACACTCCTTTCTAAAGTGTGTTTAACACACCGGCGAAAACGGCCGGCAACAAAGCAACGCCTCTTGCATTTTTGAAAAGGACACGCCTTCTCGGAAATGTGCGCTCCCCCTTTTCTCGTCCGCAAGGAAACAAACACACAGAGAGCTTGAAAATGGATGCCGAGAGATTTAACTCCGTTTTATCAAACGTGCTCATCCGTGAAGAAAATATTTTTTCCAGCGGATGTCTTAGTTACAACATTATTGAGCTAACTGGAGTAGTTTCATGTCGTATCCGACAACGGGAGGCTTTTAACAGATGACGTCCTGATGTTAGCTTTGCTGCTAGTGTTAGCTGGCCCTGTCAGCTGCAGCCACTGATGCTTTCTAGACATCGTGATTTCCCAAAACTGAATAAATACCACACATAGCAACACAAAACTGCTTTGCTAGCTCAATCATATTGTAACTAACATATCCGCTGGAAAAGATATTTTTTCACGGACCGTTTAATGAGTTATTACCTATTACAGACACTGCTAACGGCTAACAGGGCTAACAGCTAACAGTTAGCCCAGCTAAACGTGCACACAGAAATAGTAATGTTTGTTCAATCATTGTGTTTATAGACTTTACAAACATCGGATTAGTCTAAACGGTGATACAGTGATGTGAAAAATGTGATATATAGGCTATATATATAGCTAAAAGCTCTGCTGGTTTTCTGCCTGGAAGTATTTGTAAACAACAAGGTGAATCCCTCTATAGTCCGGACGGACGGATGAGTCATGGCCTTGTAAAAGATTATGTTTGTTTCTTTTAGTTGGCGAGAATGTGTCGCCGCAAACACGACAAACATCCACTAACTTTGACGGCGTTTTCTGCGAGCGCAGCTGAGCCATTTTGTACCGCTATACGTGTTTCTAGTGGGACTATGTTTACAAGCACAAGAGTTCAGCGAGCCACCGAAGGACCGCCTTGCAGATTTACTATTGGTTCTGCAATGTAGGGAGTTTTTTTAAACTCTGAAATTGTATCTGCCCATCTAAACACAAAATCTGGGAGAAAGTCATCAGTCTTTAGTTAAGCAAAGCGTCTAAAGACTGACTTGTGAGTCTAAATGACTCTAAAACAAACCACTGAATGCCCTGACTGCTTGTAGAAGAAAGTCAAGCAAGCAAGTAAACAAGTATCAATTTGTAGGGTTGGTAAATTCAACTTTTATTACACAGTATTGCCAGAAATGTGAAACAGCCTGACCTTTATTCTCTACCTTTATTCTCTACCTTTATTCTCTACCTGTCTCTACCGATGAGCTGCACAATCTGAGTAGTGCATGCGCAAGGTAGAGGTATGGGAACACCACTTTGACAAACAGACCACACCCAGATCTGCATGATCACAGTTTATCAACTTTTGCATTTTAGAAAAGAAAAAACAAACATCCTGTGACCTCAAAGCCAATGTAATTAGTAACGAGAGCATTCACAGAAATGTAATAGAGCCAAAAGTACAATATTTGTCTTTTAAATGTAGTGGAGTCAAAGTATGAGACAGACAGTCTGTGAAAAAAAAATCAGGTTCCTGGGGCGCTGGTGGCTTGGTGGTGGAGCAGGCGCCCCATGTGCAGGGCTGTTGCCGCGGCGGCCCGGGTTCGAGTCCAGCCTGTGGCCCTTTGCTGTGTGTTTCTCTCTCTCTCTCTCCCCTTCTCACACTTAGCTGCCCTGTCCATTAAAGGCAAAAAATGGCCAAAAAAATATCTTTTAAAAAAAATCAGGTTCGTCATCCTCTTCATGCTTTTGATGGCATTTACAAGAATCTACCACGGCTTACTGAAAACAGCCAATCAAGCCAAAGTGTCTCTAACACAGCTGTCAATCACTGCTTGTGAACTCTGGTCAAACTGTCAAACTTGGCAGCGCTGATCAAATATTTATCAAGATTCTGAAACTGCATTGCCTATTTCTCGCCTCAAATGTTTTAAGAAACATATTTCAGTCTACTGTTTAGCTGTGAAAGGAGAGAGCTGGTCCAGCTGGTGGACAGGACTTCATTTTGGCTCAACTGTTTCCAGCAGGCAGTCTTGTGTAACTGTGTGGATGTAGTGACTATTTGAGCAAATATGACTAAAAGTTATTTCTATAAAAGTTACCAACTACAGCTTTACCTTACATAAACTATCCAGTCGCCAGAGAATGAAATACAAAAAAACATCAGGTTGAATTGTTAAACACATACATTACTATTTCATTTTTACTATCCAGGAAATTAAACGAAATGGGCATAATGACACAGGCATGCAAAACAGGCCTGTTTTTGTAAAACACATATACAACTGATTGGATAATTTGCCAAGCACAGGCATATGTTTATGGAACTGTTGTGATTCTTGTCCAGATATCCAATGATTGTCTTGTAGACTGTAAGTATCGTGAATAAATATATACCAGCAGGAAGTGAGAAAGTGTGTGAAAACTGCAAGTGGGACTTTCCTTTAATTACTTTGTGCACCATACAGTTTAAATTTGAAATCCAGACATTCACTTAAATCCCTAGTACTAAAATGAATGATGTCTAATTTTCTGAAATACTCATTTGTGACGTCGGCAGGGTTACAGATATGATTCTTGGAACATCGGCCGAAACAATGCTCAGAACATCGACCTAAATAGAAACTTCCCTGATCTGACATCCATCGTTTACAACCGACGCAGACAGAAGGGCTACCGCACCGACCACATCCCAATCCCAGACTATTACTGGTTTGGTAAGGTACAGTATGAATCCTTATCCATATATGTCATGTCAGTCAATGATATTTCATACCCTGATGGGGTGACATTGCTGAGGATTCGCTTTACCACTATAAATTGAATAAACCTGATTTGTTTCATTTCTTGGTTCGAATAAGTCTTAATGCTGCGATCCAGGTTGCACCAGAGACTTACGCTGTCATGAAATGGATCCGCTCCATCCCGTTCGTGCTCTCCGCTAACTTCCACAGTGGGGACCTGGTGGTGTCTTACCCCTACGATCTGTCCAAACACCCGCTGGAACGCAACATGTTCTCCCCAACACCGGACGACAAGGTGAACGGGCTCCTTGAAACACATCATCAGTCAAAAGTGCATTGAATCCAGAAAATATAAGAAAAATGTAAAAAGTAATAGCAGCCCTTAGCTAAAAATACTATTGACATACATGCAAACAATACATATTATAATCCCTGCCTCTTAAATCCTAGATATATTTTAAAACATGATAATTAATGTTTATAATAACCCTCAGTTTTTTATTCCGTAGGTATTCAAGCTTCTTTCAAGAACGTATGCAAATGCCCATGAGAGAATGGCCAATGAAAATGCCCGATGTGGTCCGTCTCGCAGTCACAGTGAGAAAGGAATCGTTAATGGAGCACAGTGGTCCAGCATTGCAGGGGGTGAGTTGAAGCAGTAAAAGCTGTGGTGATTTCTGACTCTCAAATAAAAATGAAATGCTAGCTTGAGCCACTAGAGGTCACTGTAAGACCAGCTATCAGGAGGAATGAGGAGGAACCTATGAGAATTTCAGTTTCTCATGGATTTCTGGGTAAAGCAGGTTTGTTTTTGTCTCTGTTCAGGCATGCAAGACTTCAACTACCTTCACACCAACTGTTTCGAGGTGACTGTGGAGCTGGGTTGTGATAAATTCCCCCCAGAAGAGGAGCTGTTTATCGGCTGGCATGAAAACAGTGAGGCTTTAATCACTTTTATTGAAGCGGTAAGGACATGGTTACGGTTATGAATTTCAGTTGTCTTATCTTTGTTGATATTGTGATGTTTGGCATAGGGATGCACTGATCCAATACCGATGTACTGGATCTTTTTAAAAACATATAACTTCCTAAGTATTATGTAAGTGGAAGATATGAATTACTGTTTATGTAGCTCCCAACAAGGTGGCTTATACTGTGAGAATGGAATATTACTGAACAGGCAATATTGTGCACAAGGGATTCAGCGAACAAAAGCAGCTGATTAAAGGTGTCACGACTAAATTTTGTTATGATCAGGACTAGGAAGCTGTTGTTAATACAGATCACCAAGTTTATAAGGTCGATATTGGTGTCAACAACAATCCACCATATCAGATCGGTGCATCCCTAAGTGTTACTGCATGCAGGTGTACAAAACAATAAGTGAATGATGACTGATCCTTTGACATTACTTAAGTCAACTTGCATTTGAAATGATTCTTTGTAAGCGTCTGGTCTTATGTTGTTCCTCAGGCCCATCGAGGTATCAAAGGAATCGTAAAAGACGAGGGGGGAAATGTCATCAAAGGTGCACAAATATCAGTCAGAGGAATACGGCATGACGTTACTACAGGTAATAAATAACAAGATGCACCATTTTTCACAGATGACTTACTCAAAACTATGACATGAGATTTGTTGCCTTGTCCATTTTCCAAGATGCTGTGGCCAACATGACAATTTTTAGTCTGTTAAGGGGCACTCCAGAAATTTAGTATCACACCTACATAAAGTTAGGTGATTGTAAGAGATTAAAGAATGGTCAAAACAGGTGCAAAAAAAGCTTGAATTTCCTGACTTTTTGTCCAGTACGGGTCAATAGTATGTTTATGGTGCAGTGTTATATTATCAAAGCAGAGTATTTTTCACCCCTACAACTCTGTTATGATACAGCTGTTCGGAACTGTCCAACAACTTGAACACTTACAAGTTGTAAACACAGTTATATTTCCCATCTCTCCCATTGACTCTGACATAAATGCTGCATCTGACCCTGCCTGCTATACACCCATGCAGGCTGCTCTAATGCACTGTATACGAACAAAAACTAATGCAACAGAGTTCATATATAATCCACCAAAGCACTGAGAGGAGTAAAGAAGGAAGTAGTGTAAAGAGCGAGAGTCCACATAAGGAGGAACATTGAGGTGGTGGTCAAACAAACACATGACTTTCCACCAGGAGACAGGTGATCGTGTCCCATGTGAAACCGAGTGAACTTGGAGTTATTTAAAGGTACGTCATCACGTTGTCATGTTACGTTAAGTACATAACGTGACGACACCCAACCATTAATGTTTTCCTGAACCTTATGTACGTAACTTTTCTTCCTAAACCTAACCAAAGTAACTTTACGTTAAGTATGTAACTTTATATTAACTACGTAATGTGACAGCACCCAAACACATTTTTTTCCTAAACCTAACCTGCGTAACTTTTTAGTTTCTAAACCTAACCAATGTAACTTAACATTAAGTATGTCGTGTGACAATGCCCAAACACGTTTCTTTTCCTAAACCTAACCAACGTAACTTAACATTAAGTATGTCGTGTGACAACGCCCAAACACGTTTCTTTTCCTAAACCTAACCAACGTAACTTGCCTTCCTAAACCTAAGCAATGTAACTTTATGTTAAGTATGTAACTTTACGTTAACTACGTAATGTGACAGCGCCCAAACACATTTCTTTTCCTTAACCTGACCTATGTAACTTTCCTTCCTGAACCTAATCTGCGTAACTTTTTAGTTCATAAACCTAACCAACGTAACTTTACGTTCAGTATGTAACTTTACGCTAACTACGTAATGTGACAGCGCCCAAACACATTTCTTTTCCTTAACCTGACCTATGAAACTTTACTTCCTGAACCTAGTCTGCGTAACTTTTAAGTTCATAAACCTAACCAACATAACTTTACGTTCAGTATGTAACTTTACGTTCAGTATGTAATGTGACAGCATCCAAACACGTTTCTTTTCCTTAACCTAGCCTATGTAACTTTACTTTCCTAAACCTAACCAACATAACTTTATGTTAAGTATGTAACTTGACAGCATCCTAACACATTTCTTTTCCTAAACTTAACCTACATTACTTTCCTTCCTAAACCTAAAATGCTTAAATTTTTAGTTCCTAAACGTAACCAACGTAACTTTACGTTAAGTATGTAACGTGGCAGCACCCAAACACATTTCTTTTCCTAAAGCTAACCTACATAACTTTACTTTCCTAAACCTAACCACTGTAACTTTACGTTAATTATGCAGCAGGACAACACCCAAACACGTTTCTTTTCCTAAACCTAACCTACGTAACTTTACTTTTCTAAACCTATCTATGTAACTTTACGTTAAGTATGTATCTTTAAGTGAACTAATGTGACAGCGCCCAACCATGATTCTTTTTCTAACCCTAACCTAACTAGTAGGGGTGCTAATTCATGGGCTGCTAATTCATAAGATATTATACAAAACGTTGTATGTTCATTTTCATATGATATCATATGAACTGTTGTATGAGGATATGTTGACCTGTGTCTGTCAAATTCCATGTCCTAGGATTGTAGCACAGACTTTTTCTGTGATGATTATAGGGTAAAATCTATGGAGTGACCCTTAAAGAAACACAATATTACTCATATATAGACATGTAAATTATAAATCCAAACACTCAGCCTGCTTCTCCCTGCCCAGCTGAAAATGGAGACTACTGGCGCCTCCTCACCCCCGGCGTCCACATCGTGTCCGCCTCGGCCCCGGGCTACACCAGAGCTATGAAGAAAGTCCACCTGCCTGCTCGAATGCAAACAGCAGGCCGGGTGGACTTTGTGCTGCAGAAAGCTGCACTGGAGCCTGACATGCAAGAAGAGGATGTCACCATCCTGTCTATGGGCACCTATGATCGCTTTGACCCTTACAATCAGTATGAGCGCTACACCCTGATGGCTGATCTGAGCCACAACCGCGAGGAGAGACAAGAGAAACCCTGGTGGTGGAGCTACTTTGTCCTGCCGGGAAGCCCTTCACCAACATGGCTGCTCAAACACTATTAAAGCTTTAATGGGAGAAGTGGAGGAATTGTATCTCTGTCTACACTATACACACAAACCGAGCTATCGTGTAATGAATGTACTGCTTTTTATTGGTGTTGCAGGAAAAGTGTAAAAGGTAGCTGGCTGGCCTTCATGTTATCTTTCACACTTTGCTTCCAAGTCAGTTTCATAACCTCAATTAATGATCATGATGAAATAAAAGTTTGTTAAAGACTTTAAACAATTTTACAGCTTTTGTGTCAGTAAAGTTTTGTATTTTATACAGTCACAATGTGAGTCCTTACAGCTGCAGTTAACCACACTTTCTTTTAAATCTTCCTAAGTTTATTTGTACAGCTACTTTGAAACAAGACCATGTAAAATTACAATTAAAGGGAAATAAATATGTTAAAAAAAAGAGTACTGGCATGACTTCTCTTCTGAATCATTTCATTAAGTGTAACATTTTTGGTTGGTAATGAAAGCAGGTGGCCACTAGAGGGCAGGCTGAGCCAACTTCTGGCCCAAGTATATGCAAACCATGGAGTCTGATTGTTCTTCAACATAGTGTAAAAATTTGCAGAAATAGTGTAGTTCTGTGCCTTCGGTGTGTCTTGAGCATTTTGCTGAGTTGTTGTTGCCCTGCAGCTTTATTTCATGCAGATAAACAAGGAAGTGGTTGAATAGAAATTAGTTATTTCCTATGAATACAAACTGAAATTATTGTTCATGCTATCATTCATGTCATTCTGAATTGAATTTATTACAGTAAATAACACAGTAGGAAAGTTATACCCATTATAGAGTATTTTAGGAAACAGTGTTGTAGTCAAGGCCACCCAAATCGAGAACAAGAGTGTATTGAGACTAAGACGAGACCGATACTTAGAGGTCGAGACCAAGTCAAGACCAGTGCGAGTCCCACACTGCATGGCAAGAGAAAGTTAAACATGCAAACCATAGGCACCCCCAAAATAGATCTGACAGATCCACAATCTCATAAAAACACTCATAGAAAACAAAAGATTCCTCTTCATTCTCCTCTTTTATTGCCCTATAAACTACACAATGTATCTGTGTGTATGTATTAGTGTACTATGAGAAATGTCTTGATAAAATCATCAGAGTTCAGTTTTATGTGTTGGGGATTTCCTTTGTTTTCTAACTTCATCTATATTCAGCACTCCTTTTTTTGTACAGGCTATTATGTGATATTGCCCCAGTAATGATCTTGACCGATCTTGAACTAAAATCGTAAGTCTTCAATGTCTGAAACAGGGACAAGACCGAGTAAAAATGAGGTCTAGTTCGAGGCGAGAAAATGTTTGACCCTTTAAAATGAAGTACTGTATACTTGAATCCTAATTACATGTGACACGTCATATGGATTCATCTTATTTTTTTTTATAGACTTGAAGAGGTAAAAGCATCCAGTTGTTCCACAAAAAGCAAGCAAAGAAAAAACTGTGTGAAACACAATTATGTTTCGTCTCATTTCCAGTCCTATTAATTGTCTTGCGACCCCTTTGCTTTGTCTTATGCTTTCTCGAAAGGAACCACAGATCTAACCTACAGACTTTAAAAACTTCCTTTAAAGTCAATACACCTGCACACAACATAAATCCCCTCATGACCTGATTAATCCAATACAATCACGGAAACTGTTATCAGTATATAATTACACATCCAGCCCACACACCTAAGCATGAAGGATGTTTTGCAAACTTAAATCTAATTTATGTTTCTGTATATTTCCAGCTGTCAGCTTTATAGGTGAGCTTATTTATGGCTTGAATAGTTCCTGCCATGGAAAGCTGATCTAGCATGTTTCCACTTGTATAAATTCCTGCGATACACCTATAGCTTTAAATCCATGAAATCTATACAATAATGACAGACAAGGAAGGAAGGAATTAAATAAAAGGAAGGTAGCAAGGTAAGCACTAAGTCAAGGCATTAGCATTAAACTGACATAATACTGCATCTGGACTGGAGGAACTGCATCAGAGAATTGAGAGTACAAGAAGAGCTAAGCCAAATTTGTCACACGCAGCCAAATTTGTCACACGCAGCTAAAAAACAACCAACACAACAACATAAATTCACCTATAAAGCCAAGTGGACGCAATATGCCACAATGCAAAGTAGTACAAAACTGAGTAAAGTGTGCAAGAGCATTAGCAGCCCCAGGGTCCAGTGAGGTCCCAGATCTTATAAACAAAACAGCTTCTTCTGTAAGGTCATGAAAGAAGCATGGGAAAAGCAAATTGCCCCCACACAAAGGTCGAGGAATATTGTTACAGAATCATAGAGAAAAGTCTGCTCAGTGAACTAGTTCACCCATGACAAGTCAGTGAAAAAAAATACCAGGCTTCTCGGGGGGATTTACAAAACACAAACACATGATTTGGCATCAAAACCGCTCAGCCAAACAGCAGAGGAGAGACCTATCTAGCTGGAAAATACTGTACACACAACCTTCTGTGGGGAGACTGTCAGATGACATCAACTAAGTCTTTTTCAACATGAAGTATGTTTTAAAATCTGGAATTCATGATATAGGCTTTATATAGTCTACTGTTCATTGTATAGTAACGGAGGTAATATTATAAAGGTACGTCCTTTGAGATGTATCTTGTTGCCTTCCTCAGCTGATGGAGGTGCTTAGTTGTCATGGATATAGGACAGTTTGTTATCATATGACCAATGTTTGGAATATTGTTCATGTGGTAACAGGTGGTTGTATGTAAGGGGAGAGTAACCTCTGTCTCCTCACCCCATCTCTATGACAACAAAGCCACTCCATCTGCAGAGGAGGTCATTTTTACAGGTGGGAATTATATTAGGTGTAGTTTCAAGTTGAAAATGTGGTGCAGGTAGAGTCCAGATGGGGGAAAAGTCTTGCCTTTACCTGGTTTTCTAGGCTACATTACAGTAAAGTGACGTAATTTTCTTGAACATACTGGACTGTTTTGCTATTTGCCTTCACCATTCTCGTCAAATAGCACCACATTGTCACACCCTATGGCGTGTGATATTGACACCGGAGGCACCCATTGGCGTCTTTATCAGTATGTTTACATGAAATTAGAGAAAATTGATTTATTGTGTTTGTCCTACTAAAACTGGACTTTTAAATACATGTAAACATGTTAGTCTAACTGAAATCGTACTAAATTGAATTTCTCAAAGTTGGGTTAATATCCCCAGATAATGGATTGGGAGTCGAATTACTCCTACATGTCAATCAGATCCAAACTGGCCGAGGCATTCTGCGCATGCTCCACAGTTTCCACCTAAGGCTTTGACCCGGAATTTGAAAGAATTAAACGTGCAACAGAAGAGGAAGGAGTGAGTAACAAGATGGCAAAATCTACATCCAGAGCCTTGCATTTTTGGACGGACGAAATGTACAGAGCTGTAAAGTTGTCCACCATGGTACCAGTTTGCTGCTAGCTGTTTGGTCTGTGACGTAATTGATCAACCGGAAAAGGGTTAAATACCAACAGGCCTACTGGAGCGAAGTCAGACATACTTCGGTAAATAATCAATTCCCCTCCCTAACATACTGACTTCATGAGATGCACAGGGCTTGTAACTAATTACACTGTAAACTTATCAGCAGCAGTTCTTGACGCTGACATCAACTGACGTAGTATAAAGAGCAAGAAAGTTCGTGTAGGGTGGAAGAGTGGGGCGTTGGATAGATCAGACAAAACCAGACTTTCATCCATGAGACTGCAGCTTGTGTCCAGTGTGAAACCAGAAGTCAATGTTGTTTTAACATAGCATTATGTCACTTACGCACCTATGTCCCATGTGAAACCAAAATTCAGTGTGGTTTTAATGTAACGCTATACATACAGTCATTGCGCACTGACATCAGACACGTGTTATATTTACCTCAAGTTAAATACTTGAACTACTTACTTACTAAATACTTGCACTTAACCAAGTTGTTTTGTTGCTCAAACCTTACTGCGACCATTTCACGACATGAACCATGTGCTACAATGTGTTTCAGCTGTGTGTTGCTAAGAGACACCATGGGGCAAGACAGTTCATCGGTATTCGACAACCTGGGATGCTGATTTGCCTTTACTGCACTTAGTCATTATATTCACATTATAGATTAGATACCAAAAATCTCTGTATGTAAATAGTAGCAATAATCTTAAATTTGATATTGAGGAATTTGGTCAAATATAGTGATTGAAGTGTGTGAGGAGTAATTAAAAGGGCTAAAATTACAAATTTAGGAACAGTTTAATTTCTTGATTTGCACCATTTTCTTTGCATTAAGGATCAGCAAAACATTCACTCACTTTAAGGGTTACTTAACAATGTTTTGCTCAGTTTCTTCTTGTTTGTTGCTTTTGTTTGCTTGACACCAAATGTAAATGTCTTGCTGCAGTTTGTGCACAATGATTCAGTCCTCACAGATTACATTTAATTACATTACATGAAAGAAACAAACTGGGTTTGCTCATGATTTAAAAGCCATATGGCTCAGTGTCGCAAATGCACTCAGGAATCAAATGAATATATGATGAGCTGTCTAATGCTGTGAGCGTACATCTGGCTGTACATCACGTGCACGTCTAAAGATATCTGACACTAATGTGTGTTCTGGAAGAATCTCACAGGTGAATTTTTTAGTAACTTCTTGAAATTTTAACTGAAAACTTGTTTCAGGTGCAGGTACAGTAAGTGTCAGTTAGCTAAGAAAAGGTTGCTTCGTTTCTACTCAAATTAGCTTCTTTAAGGAATGTTGAAACTTGACATTAATGCCACCATGACCCATCCCTCAGAACGAACAGAATGATGGGACTGAAGTCCAAACCAAACACTGTGTCAGTCTGACCTGCGCCTCACTCTGTATGAATGACTGCTTTTACTAGTCTCGTGCTTTTCCAGCGAACACATACGACAATCCCATGTAGGATTGACCCCGCTTGCTTTTCTGGGACCGGTTCCTCCTGCCGCCCATGTCAGGTGGGGTGCTGGGTCACCAATTACTTGGTGAGGCTGAGAAAGTAGCGTAGAGCCGCCCTGAGCTGCCATGTTGTATTAGCGTCAAGCTGCTGGCAAGTAGGTAAGTAACGCCTCATTTCAGTTCAGTGAAGCTGTTCTCAAAGGAGCTTTAATACGCTTATGTCCCTACTCGCGATCAGTTTGTAACTATGACTATTTATGAATGCTCGGTCCACCATGTGAGTATAGTGCCACCAGGTGCCAGCATCACAGCAGGGGGTTACACTTATTTCATTCATTTTTTAACACTCTTATGAGGTGATTTTAGTGTATGAATGACAAGTGTGCTGGCAAGGATTACATTTCTGAAACTGTCATGTTCCGACTTTTTACCTGCTTTCCAATATTTGTAAATACGATTGGATGATTTATCACAGTTTGAATCAGCAACTGTATTTATATATTGTGATGAACAGAAGTTACAAATTGCTTTAAAGGAAGAAGAAAATGGGAAAGAAGGAGATAGAAGAGACAGAGGACAATATGCTGTACAAAAGATAAGGAAAGTCATAAAAAGAGAAAGAAACATCAGATTATACTGTGCATGACAAATCCACAGTAGTTTTACTGTAAATTTACATTATGCTGATTGTTTTTAATGTGGCTTCTTCTATGAATACAAAATCACTTGAAGTAGTAATTCAGAGGCTTGGCAAAGCATCTCAGTTGCCAGAAGAAAAACTTGGCATCGTTTGTTTCTGCAAACCACAGATATGTAACATTTGCAGCACATTTCATACCTTCATATCAACGTTTATGAACCGAGGTAGTATAGGAGCTGACTTTTTGATTGGGAGGTGGAGTGGATGGAGCATGGCGTGACAAATAGGGCAAGACACCTGCCAAGCTGCAGACGGATGTTTGACACCAACAAACAACAAAAGTGGTTGGGTTTCAGCAACCTGTTGCAGTTTTTCCACTGAGGTAGTGCCACACTAAGTGCTTGTGTTTTACGGAGACAGTGCTGTATTTCCACCCAAAAACAGGGTATGTTAAGCCAAAACATGATCTTTTCCAACCATATCCAAGAAGTGTTTTAGCCTAACCTAACCACTGTTAGCTACAGGGTTGTGGAAACACACAGAAACGCAAGGTTCAGCATATCTTGAACATAATAACATACAAATTTAATGTATCTGTGATTGCAGGAACATACAATGCCAGCATTTTTTTCTGGGAATTAGATTGCCAAATAAACAAAAAGGTGCATCTTGGTGGCACATTCCATCAGCTAGCGATTTTTTTGTTTTTGTACATCACCTCTGCCCCACTTACTCTCTACGTATTATAGAAGAATTGTGTCATTATGCATAAACATGGCATAGAGCAGTGGTTTCCAAACTGTTAGTCAGGGAGACGCAAGATAAACCAACTTGAGAGATGCAGAGAGAAAGTATAAAGTGCAGATTCAGTCGCTCCATGCAAACAGTACACTGCAAAAGTGTTTTCCTGCCTTCCGACAACAGCACTTCAAATGCAAAGTTGTAACTAGAAGAACGCACTTAGTATGGGTAGTTACTCTGCACCATTACAGTATACAGTCTCCCTGGTTGAGTGTGTTCCCATGGGGAGGAGTTTTAAAGATGCAGCACATGATTTCTAAATCAAATTGTATTTCTTGTTAACAGTTTTTTAACAGTATAAAAATACAGATTGCACATAGTAGGCCATGAGAAAATGTAATTTATATTTTTTGATGGGTATTTTGTCTTAGGCGCTAACAAAGTGAGTGTACAAATTGTTTGATATATGCTTGTTATTTTGCTGTTTGAGGACAAAACACCAGTTTGCTTTGTGGAAATCTCCATGTAGACCTAATTCTGATTTGTTTTGCTGTAACGTTGAGGCCATGCCTTTATGTTTGTTTCCACTAGAACTGATTCCCTGCAACAAGTGTATATTTTAGAGAAGTTAGAAGTGGTTCATAAAGAGAGAGTTGCACTAATGCTGTCACTGATTCTTATAAAGTTAACTATAAAGTTAACAGTGATGTCTGAATAACGAGGCATTCAATTTATTCCTCTTGAGCCTGTAAACAAAGCAGTAGGAATCAGACTGGTTTGACTAACAATGACACCTCTTCCACACACAAAAAAAATCCACTTAATGTCATTGGAAGAAAACATCTCATAATCTCCTTTTATTTATATATTTCACACAGATTTACTGCTCATCAAATATACTCTCAAACTTCACACAGTACCTCTGCATCTTTGTGGATTTAACTGGATTCTCTTCCTACGATCCTTACAAGGGAGATTCACTGGGCCCTGCCAAGCTCCCATAATTGTAAAAACAGCATTTCATTTCCTAATAATGGCTCAATGTCAAGTCCAATTCAGTCTGCTTGTTAAGCGGCAGCAATTACTGAATCATACATGTGCAGACAACTCCTCCGGTGGGTGATAATAAGCCACTTTCTTTGTTACAGACCCTGAACAAACTCGGGGGGGGAACACGTGAAGCAAAGATAATGGGCCCAGTCGAGCGTGAGTGTATACAAAACCCCACCAATCATTCTTGTAGAAAACCCCTCAGCTATGACAAAAGCTGGTCCAACTGGGTTAAGGTGATTCCACTTTAATAGTGTTGGGATCCCCAACCACAACAGAATGTAACAATAGAAAATACAGCTGCTCGTTTATGAAAGTCACTTCCTTTTGAAAATAAGAGGCTGTGTTCGGGTTGATTGACGACCGCTGGTGTTTATGAACTTGGGAGGTATGCTGAGGATTGGAGAGTTTCTTTGTTGTGTTGTTCTGTTGGTATATTTGGGGTTTCTCCTTCAGCGTGACGGTCAGAGGTCACTGTACAACAAGGCCACACAGGCTCCATGTTTGTTGACATGTTCCTCCTAAGTTTGATTGTGTTCATTTGTTTTGATTTATCACAGCAACGCTCTGATACTCTCTTACACTGAGAGTTCAAAAGGGAGATCTGTATGGAGATGGCATCTGCTTGTTCAGTCCTTGTCAAGTGTGAGGCCTTCGCTCGGTGGAGTAGGGCAGCACAGATTTAGCATGTCTATTAAAGAGACAGTTTACCCCAAAATCAAAAATACTGATTTGTCCTCTTACCTGTAGTGTGATTTATCACTCTAGATTGTTTTGGTGTGAGTTGTGGTGCTCAAAATGCCAAAAAAGTACATTTGGTAAACCCAACATGAAATCATGACCCAGGTACACAAGATAATCCACAGACCTTGTTGTGTACAGTTTCATGTAGGAACTACTTCCTTTCTATAGAACTACACCCGCCAACCATATTACTACGCAGAAGGACGCATGCATCAACTCATGGATGAGAGGCTTGTCCTCCTTACAATGCAAGATTTGAATGTCAGTGGCTTAGCTGTAACATTAGCTAGCTCAGTGGTGCAAGGTGAGTAGATGCACGCTTCCTTCTGCGGAGTGATATGGTTGGTAAAAGTTGTTTGGTAGAAAGTAAATAATAATTCCTACATTTAACTGTTCACAACAAGGTCTGTGGATTATCTTCAGTAACCAGGTCATGATTTCCGGAAAGAGACATTGTTGTTGAGTTTTTAAGTTTCTTATTTATTTCTTTTATTTTTTTGACGCTTTGAGCAACACGAGCCGAGTGCCATCTAGTTCCAGTATAATAATGAGAGGGCAGACATCTCTACGGCCAATATCACCAACACTTGGCAACTCACACCAAAACAATTTACATTGATGAATAGCACCACAGGTAACAGGGAAATATTTATTGTTAATTTTGCAGTGAACTTCTAACAGTGAGCCTTTTCAAACCATTGTGATAGTTGTAGCGAAGAATGTTCGAGGAGAAATGGTTAGCAAAGTTGAAAACTTCCCTCATTTATTTGTGTGCAACATGTCTTTTCACTAAGGAACAGTGGTGATTTGAGCTAAATGCCAAAATCAGCATGCTAACATGCTCACAATGTGGATATTTAGCAGGTATTATTTACCAAATTCTCTGATTTGGTTGAGCCTGTTAGCATTTAAATATTTGCTAATTAGCGCTAAACACAAAGTACAGCTGAGTCTAAAGGAAATGTCTTTAGAGTTGGAGGTGTGTACATATATCTCTAAGGATCAGAAAAATGTTACATTTTGACTGGATGGTGGTGCTAAATGAAAAATCAGAGAGAGATCATCAGAGTTATGACAAATAGTCCTGAGGGGGACATGAATGTGTGGGCCACATTTCATGGCAATCCATCCAATAGTTGTTGAGATATTCAGTCTGGGCCAAAATGGTTTTCTACTGGGGGTGTGTGATGATATCAGCACACCATCAGTATCAGCCAATATCAGCTTTAAAATGAACTCTCAGGATCGAAGATGTTTTTTCTTATTTGGCACAATGAATGAATATTACATACATTGGAAAGCATTCTAATTCATGTCTTCATCTGCTGGTGGGCCATCACGATAAGAGTGTGTATGCATAATATGTCTTTAATTCCACTACAGAAAAGACTTGATGAACACTAAAATAAGTTGGGGGAAAATAGTGGATATATCGACAATTCAAATATCAGCAAAAAATCCAATATCTTGCATCACAATTTTCTACAACAACAAATGAGCATGTATTTGTTCTGAATAGCACAGTGATTGGTTGCATCAGACTCTGTGTATTGTGGTGTATGAACAGTACTAAACTCTGTGTTTCTAGCTTAACGAACAATAACAAACAACATGTATTCATATTAGACAGGATGATTTATTAGTTATGGTTCATCTGAGCCCATGCAATGATTTATTGCAAGGTCTGAAATCACCATGTTGTCTTATTTAATTCTTCTAGAGTGAATAGAAACAGACCAAGTTCCCACAATACAGATGCTCTCTGGCAACTACTGGACAGAGCCATGGTCAGAGCCACTGATTCTGGACAAAATATGAATAATGCAAATGAACAAAAATTTGAACATTTTCCTGACTATAAGACATTTTCACATCTGAATTTAAAAATACGTGATTTTACCAGGAAACATTTGCATTGTTTTTTTTGTGTGTGACTTTACTGAATAAAAATCCAAACATGAATTTAAATGCCATAAAACACCATCACTTTGGATAATACCAGATTTTTTATTTATTTATTTTGTTAAAACAGGATTTCAAGGCAGGACATGACACTGAGCTGTGAGGTCAGAGGGGTGTAATGGGTTGACTGGTTGCAGTTCCTGATTACGCCCACCTGGGCATGACACTACCCAGGAAGCAGCAACTTCCCAGGATGTTGAAATGTTGAAGTGTAAATCTCTTGGGCTCTTTAAACCTTTTCCCTCTAAAAAAACGTGTTACTTTGGGACATCCCAGGTAAGATTACGTTGTATTTATGTTATAATTTGAACAGCTTGGTCATGTTTCAGTATCATGCTCTGTTCAGGTTGAATCTTTATCCTGTTAGAAATGTGCCTCCATGAGCACATGGCTCTGTATGGATGTCAGAGTTGCTCAGTTGTTTGTTAAGTGTTTTGATGCAAATAACTCAAGTCTGGTTTGGTGTAAAGCTGCATGGAACAAAGTGGCCACAAGACAAATGTTGTCAGTATTTTCCAGCAGAGTAAGCATCCAACAATGTGCTGCTCTGATGAGATTTGAAATCACATGCTGAGAAGACTCCCAGGCTGTGGCATTGATGAGGATTGAGGGAGTGGTGTTTAGGTAATGACAGCACCTGGAGCTTTTCCATGAATGTATGAATATTAACAAATGGGCTTCCTACATGGAGTTAAATTCATTGTGTCGGAGAGTAGGAATGTTTTGGCACATTATCAGGTGTTGTGTTACACTGCTTTGAAATACTTTCTGTTCTGAGCTTTGGGCCTCAAACTCAGTCATTTGAAAGACTTTAAAATGATCTTGGATGTTTTTGTGTGTATCTTACTGTCATTTTGAGAATATTACTGAATGGTTGTTCAGTGTTTTCAGCCCAGCCTTGCACTTTATTCCCTCTTCTAACCCTCATGGAGTTTAATTGGTGTCATCGTTAGTGTGAGGGCTCCCAGCACTATGGGAGGGGATGGGGCAGCCCAGTCTCCTCACTACTTACTCACTGTGTAGGTTTTGAGTTTGTAGCATGCTCACACTGCAGAAGTGACAAATTTAGGTGAATTCAAAAAGTCATGATATTAAAAAAACTTAACAAGCCACCATTACACCAACGAGTGAGCTCCCACAACCTTTCACAATACAGTATATGCCAGTTTCATAGCCTGAGTAGGTTTTACTCGTGATTGTTGTTAAGGTTTATATGGTATGTATTGCACATTTTAGTTGTTGGTGTTTGTTATTTTACAGGACCAGGCTCTAGAGTAGTGCAGTGGTCCTAAATTTACAAGACAGCCTTTTAGTGGTTTCCACAGGATGGTGATTGATGTTGTGCTGCATAGCTTTAGCACTGTTGCAGTGCGTTTTCTGTTTGCAAAAAGTATGTTTTCCATCTCTAATAGTATCCCTAGTCACAAGTTTTATTTTCCTAATGGTTGTTGAGAATCAACAGCATTTGTGAGCATATTTCATGTCTTCCAGAAGAAATTGATTTAATGGATAACTTCGGCGGTGTTCATTTTTATGCCTGCGCAACAGCGACAGCCGTGGCCAGAGGCATAATGTGTTAGGGTTGTTCATCTGTCCCGTTATCTCAGATGCGATATCTCAAGAGGGCCATGGGAAAAATTCCTCAAATATGGCACAAACGTTCACTTGGACTCAAGAATGAACTGATTAGTTGTTGGTGGTCATAGGTTGAGGCAACTGTGACATCACTAAATGTGTTTTTGGCCCATAACTCATAAATTTACGCTGATTGTGAAAAAATTTCACACAAATGTCTAATGGGATAAACGTTGTGACATCATAATGTTCTGCAAAAACACTCTTTGGTCAGATACTGAATTGGTGACACTAATCTTGGGTGCCCACCTTGAAACTGAGCTGATTGTATAGATCTTCTGTGCTGCTGCATTGAAGATGTGTGTGAAGCTTTCTCTTTTTCGTATTTGTGGCTTCTTTGCAGCAACATCCATATTTGAATCACTGTCAGCTGACATTGCTTCATATGAGTCTCGACAGATGTGGATGTAAGCTGCAACTTGACTAGCGTGGGGTGGCATACAACCGTAGGGTGGCAATTCTTCTTCTTATCATCAACAAATCAAATGAAAACACCAAAAACCAACAACGATTGATCCACTAACAAGTGTTGTCTGTGTAGCCAAACCTCGACAGAGCTTGTTCCTCTGTGCCACAGAGCTCCATTGTTCTCCAAAACTATTAAAAGCACATCAGTGAGCCACACTGTTACACTGTGTGACATGTTCCTGTATTACAATAAACATGGGCACCACGGTTTATTTTGAGAAGACTCCACACACGGTGTCCTGCTGCTGTAAATACTCATTAGAGCATGACATCCATCACTGAAAGTAGTCCTGAACAAATGCACCATTTATTTCATTTTCAGTAAACTAGAGTTCCCTGTTATTTTAGGGAATGATTTTAACCTTTTTTGAAAGCTGTTGAAGAAGTGATGCATCATTGGTTTTGGTGTTTTTAAGGGATTTGTTGAAAAGAAGAGGAATATATGTATATACATATCTGTAGAGAGAGACTGAGGGATAATTCCTGTCTATAATGTATATATTCATGCTGTTAAAGATCTTTATAGAAGGAAATCTTAATGCTTTGCTCGTGCCATTTTATATCAGTTTAAACAACATTTCTTCTTGGCAACAATAACAGTGAAGACTAATGTTCACATACTTACTGTTATGGGATCCTTCCGTGTGAGCTATTCTCAGCAAAGCAAAGTCTAGACACTACCGAATTTAAGGCCAGAATAAAACATAAAGCACAATTGAAATAAGTGTTCTTGATCTTAATGCACATTATCGCTGTGTCCCAGGGATAAAACACTTAAAAGTCAGTCATGAAGAAGAGAAAGCCCGAGGGCTCTTTAGGCTGGGTACATGTCCGTGATGCACCCAGCTACTTTAGCTGTCATGCAGCAATATCTCAGAGCCTTCGCTGGGTGCACTGATGCTTGGCTTAAGCCATTTAGCAGCGCCCTGGTTAACTGAAACCGACAAAACTTCTGATTCCAGCCTGATCTTAGAATAACACCCCTGGCGACTGTGAAGCTGTCTTTGCCCATTTCATCCAGCGCGCTCCCACAACTGCGTTTGTAGCTGACAGAGACGCAGAAGAAGATGCCTTATGATGTTACAACTGTTACTCAGAGAATTAAATTAAATGGAAAACATTACAATAAAGAAGAGGAATCAGATCTGGCCGACAGTTGTAGACAGGAGAAGGGGTGAGACTTATACTATTCTCCAAGAGAGTGCCAGACTAAAGGGTGCAGAGGGGCCGTAACATGAATAAAATAAGATGGCGTTTGGCCACTGAAAGCCAATGGGTGCTCCAAAGGGTAAAGCGTTGGATGATTCAAGGCGAATATTTGCCAAGGGTTGCTCTTTGGACATAGTAGTTGCCCAGAATCTTGCAGAGCAACAACACTGGGTGATGAGATGTTTACAGCTGAGTAGAAATGTGAACACTGGGCATGTGAGGAGTCAAATTAGCTCATGACACTGGACAGAAATACACTAAACATTACAAACACAATGTTACAAGAGTGCGAGGCTTAAAGGCATCTGCTTGTGCAGCACATAATCTTGAGCTGACAGTTTCTGTACTATGACATTTCCTGTATGGCTGTAGATGGACAGCTCCATATTTGTTTCCTGTAAGCCTTTGTTTCTTTTAATCTTCCACATTGGTGTAAATCCAGATCTTTGCTCCATGTTTTGAAGATGCTCCTCGGCATGTATCTAATACTACTGTTAATCCAATAGAAACACCATATGTCTCCTTTCCACTATACAGACATATGGTAGTGCCTTGATTAAATACTTCCTGGGTAAAGGTGAAGCCACAGCGTTAGCAGAAGTTTGCTAGCATAACATGGCTGACACAATCAACAGTTGGGCTTTTTGCTATGGACATATTTTCCCTCTTGCTTGTCGTTCTATTTATCAGCCTGGATTGTTTTGGTGTGAGTTGCCGAGTGTTGGAGATATCAGCGGTAGAGATGTCTACCTTCTCTCCAGTATAATGGAACGAGATGGCACTTGGCTTATGGTGCTCAAAGACCCCAAAAAATACATTTGCAAACCTCAACAGCAATGTCTCTTTCCAGAAATCATGACCCAGTTACTCAAGATAATCCACAGACCTTGTTGTGAGCAGTTTCACTGAGGAACTATTTTCTTACTGAACTACATCTGCCAACTGTATCTCCACACAGGAAGTGCCACAAGCCGAGTGCCATCCAGTTCCATTATATTTGAGAGAAGGCAGACCTCAATATGGCCGACTGGTAAACAGCACTACAGGTAATTTTTTGGGGGAATTGTCTCTTTAAGCTTTTAACCGCATCTTGATGGTGTTTTTCAACAGGTGGAGTTTGCTGTGATCTCGTGACC
Organism: Epinephelus lanceolatus; assembly: GCF_041903045.1. NCBI lineage: Eukaryota > Metazoa > Chordata > Actinopteri > Perciformes > Serranidae > Epinephelus > Epinephelus lanceolatus. Next base: position 21,229,429 of record NC_135755.1, read on the forward strand.
AAAGACATAAACCTTGTCACAGCAAGGGGCCAGAGTTATGGACCAGGAGCCAATGGAAAGCTGTGGTGCCACACACCTGAAACACAGAGGAAGACCGTGAGATGCTGTCGAAATTACCAAAGAAACTTGTAAGTAGACCTTGAGCTGAGATTTATATATTGTATAACTAATGTACAATTAGTTTGTCATGTACTAATAGGTTTGTTCTAATAGTAAATGTAATATGTGCTGAAAGATGAGATAAACATTAGAAGGCCGCTGTCAATTAAACATCACAAAGAGAATAGTAACATTTCTCCAAAGAATTCATACATACATTTTCAAGATCCTTCTGCTTGCTGTTTCCACTAACATTTACAATTAATTTTATCTTGAATTGGTGAATGGATCGAATGTAGTCACTTCATTAAATGTATAAGTGATTATCAGGGTCATAGATATGGTTAGAAAGGTCCTGCTACCGAACTAGTGTGTTCAGAATGCTGTTATCAGCGCATTAAATGGCCGTGTTTATTGTTTGGAAGCGATGGAGGAAGTCAGCTGACATAACGCTAGTATAAAAGAGTGAGAAAGTTTGAGAACAGAGGTTGGCCAGGGCGGTGGAGGGGTCAAACACAGAGGACCAGGGTTTCGGTCGTTGAGAATGTTGAGCTCTTTTAAGTTTGTTATATGTAGCATATGTAAGTTATGTCATTTGTCTGTCATGGTCCGTCTCTAAGACCATCACAAATAAGGAAACACATGGGGAGTTCCATAAAAATAAGTAATTTATTTTAACAAAAATTCAAGAATAAACAATATAACCAAGATAATGCAAAACTAAACAACTATGCAATCAATGCAGCATGATGCCAGGGGGAAAAAGAAGAGACACCAAGTTCCCAGGAAGGTGGGTTTTAAAGGGCTGAAGACAGTGGCCAGCTGCCTCCAATCGCCATGACCAATCAAGCCACCAGCACTCTGAAACACAAACACCAACAGCACCAACACCAAACCCTAGTGGAGGCCCTGGGGCCGTCACATGTCATACATCACACAATGCACTTGCAAGCCAAACCCTGATGAACTAAAACTTACTATCTAGTCTTTGCACCGAAACCTAACCTAAAGTCAGAGTGAAACTTAACGCAACAGCTCCCAGTGCCAACAAGATTTTAATGCGCTGGTGACGACATTCTGAACCTACTAGTTGGTGTAGCAGGAGCCTTCTAACCCATATTTATGATGCTGATAACCGCTGATGATGCCCTTTTAAATGAGTGGCAACATTTGAAATCATATCTAATTCAATAGACTAATATTTCTGTACTGTGTATCAGTGTAGTCTGTAGCATCCGGTAGATATCGCAGTACAGTAGAGCACCCAGACAATCTGTAAAACAAATGCAGTTTATAAAGGCCAGCGTTTCGTCACAGCATGCTCATGCTAACAAGTTAATTATGCATAGTCCTCTGCACATGAACTTTAAGCTTGTATTAGCAGTCAAAAGAGATCTGCCGTTAGGTGCAGCGAGCTAATTATGTGATGATAAATCTTCTATGGCATGAGGTAATTTCTCAGTGCTCTTTAAAGATAGTAGAGAATATGGCAGATAACTGCTTGAAGCCTTTGCAAGTCAGCAGCGGCTAAGCTAAATGTGGCAGCAAGTGTCAGGCCAAATCAATACACGCTTCCCAGGATTCCTTTGGTGCCATAATCCAGGCTGTGGTGGGCACTGACCCTGGGGAGGCTTGGCCTCTTGTTTTCTTGCCCTGTTTTTTCAAAAGCAGCTGCACTTCTGGATATGACAGCATTGAGCACAAGCTAATTACCTTAAAAAAAGAGAGCAGAATTTGTGCTATAAACCGCTTAGCTCATAGCTGAGACACGTTGAAACCTTTCTTCCCAACGCTGGGAAGCTTGCTCGCCCTTGGGAAGTGGGATGTGCAGAATTTCTATTAAGGTGTTTACAAAAATTGTTGATGACCTCAAGCTCAAAAGCTGTGTAATTTCCCATAGCTGTGAACTCTTAATGTGTGGTGCACGGATGATTTATGCGTCAAATATTCCCTTTGGATATAGAGCTGTGGTCAACTGTTTCACCTCTCCAATTCAGAGTTTGACTAGCATGAACTGCAATTTGCAGAATTTTCTTTGAGAGTGTGTTCCAGCTGATTTCACAGATCCCATTAAGTCATAATCTTGTATTATCTGCCTTAAAATAACAGGAGATAATCCTGGCATCAGGCTAATCAGCCGTGAAATTGAGGAATCTCCTTCCACTACAGCACATTAACACATGATGTGTAGAGTGTGAAGCAGTGATGCAAAAATGTATTGTTTGTAGTTTGCATTCAGTATAAAAACATTTTCCTCTTTTGGAATATATTTATGCACTTTTCTGTCTTTTAACAGGAGTCCCTGTCCCTCACTCTTCAGGACAGATCATTTAATCCAGGACGAGGAGTTGGAGGTGTGTGGAGGAGGATTTCCAGAACATCAAATCTTCCCTTGTAAGCGGCACTCACTTACTTAAGCCATCAGCGGGTCATTAAAAATGTAAAATTAACATCTTTTAAAGTGGAACATGATTCGGTTCTGTGCTCAGGAGGCAGTGAAGCGCAAAGCTTGCATATGAAATGCATTTGGTCATCCCCCTGGCAACAGGGAAGGAAAAAGGTGCATTGAGTGAAACGAGAGCAGATTGCTTTTATTCTTTATTTAGAGAGTTATTCTAGACACTGAGTCACAGATGCCCCGCCATCATAAGAATCCTTCGTGCTCAATTGAGGCTGTTGGAGGAGAATGCTGAAGGCTCGGGTCTCTGTGGGGAAGTATGAAAAGCAATCGTGGTGTTGTATTTGTCTCAAACATGTTTTTTCATTTGTAAATATGTCACAGATTTGGGCTGCTCACATCAAACTCCTCTTGAGAGTGTCAGGTAGCAGGGTACAAAGTTGACATTATAACATAACTAGACTAATTTGAGTGTGAATCTCTTACATATTTTTGATGTAAGGGGTGAGCGCAGAGCAACTACAAGTGTGTGTGAAGTTTAATGCATCTGTTAACAGGCAGGATCCTTTATGAAGTGTGTTCTCGTTCACACTCATGCTTAGCCATGGGGCTTGGCCATAAACCTAAATGTACTTGTATTAATGTGTCTCAGATGTGTGTGGGGTGTAATGTGCTCGATATTGTCAATTTCCTGCACAAACAGTGTATACAATTACTTTATGTAGCTGGAATTGTCCTCAGTACACTGTGTGCAAGAGTCAGACCAACAATTAGCTGATATTAATGACCAATATTGTCACAGATGTATCCCTATCTGCATATAAGTAACAGGGTACTGCAGAAATACAAACATACTTAAGACATATTTGAGGTAATGTAGACACAGAGAACACTGACTGAGTTTATATTTAGCCACACTAGTGGACCTTGTTCAAAAATTGAATATCTGAATAATTGTTGGGCTGATTACCATGAGATGTTGTGCAGACCTTCATGTGTCCTGAGGTTGAAGCTAACTGGCCTCAGTGATCCTCTGACTTTTCTTGTAGCAACACCCTAAAGACTTTAGTTATTTACTTATTTGTTTGTTTGTTTGACCAATACTTTGGTTTATGACTCAATACCTGCACAACTAATGACATTAGCTTCAACTGTACTATGGTGTTAGGGTTGATTAGCCAACGTTAGCATGCTAACACATTAAACGTTATACGTGCTAAGCATTAGCTTGTTAGCATCATTGTTGCGAGCATGTTAGGAAGCTAATATTAGTATTTAGCTTAAAGCCCCTCTGTGCAGCCTAACTAGTCCTGTCTTTGAGAAATTATTTTTATATACAACTAATTTGAAACAGCAGATATGTTTCTAAAGGAAAATGCCAAATGAATGAAGTTTTTCCATTAACATAATAATAGAAATGTAACTAGCTAACATATCTGGCAAGTTGCAAAAATGATGATACTTAACGTCTCAGCAAAATGTTCACTGACAATGTATTTCAGCTGTTTTCTGCCAAAATAGGCAACCTCGCAATACACAATCCACTTGCAGTGACTACAGCAATATATATATTTTTATTATTAGCCTTTTTTTTAACATTTGTAAACAGACAGTAGTCCAGATGTGAACCTGGGATTCTGGTGTTACTGTCCTACACTTTGTATGTCTGGCATCCACCCCAACCACCTCCCTGCGAATCCAGCACTGTACATAAATAGTGTTTTAACTCAAAGTAATGTTGTCTCTGAACATAACACCACAACATAATTATGAAAACAATTTTGTAATATAGAAACATAATTTGTAGAGGGCAGTATTGGCCTCACAGTGCAGCTAGCATGTCTGTAGAAAAGAATTATATTGCAATTATTTTGATAGATATTGCGATTAAGATATGAGTCGTGATTTTAATTGGCATTTTATTTTAACTTAAAAAAAGAGTATGATGTTGTTTTTGCTGGGTTCTGTGCCAAACAAGCTTGTTCTTTTACATCTGAAATATGATTTGTGGGGCAGGGCATCTCTGTAGTGCCACAATTCTTCATTTATAATCATTTGTCGTGACGCACTTCTTTACCTTTATTAAAAAAATTGAGCTCCTGTGATTTGGATACTGCATTTGGCCACATAGCTATTTCAATAATATTTCAAATAATCATCCCTAATTGTTCAGTATACAGCTTTTGTCACAATTCTTTAATTTAGACAATTAAAAGAAACAAAAATATTAAAATTTTATAATAATATTATATTTAAAAAAAAAACTTAGTGAACCTTGTGCTAGGACTTTCTCAAACTTTTTGAGCTCAACTTCAAAAAGAAAATAGTTTTTAAGGGTTTGTATCAGCAATGTTTGTTTAAGATAATAAAAAAAAAAAAATCCAGTGATATTTTAATCAGTCAATATATCAATTATTACTGGCCTCAAAGTGCACAAAAGTTTTACAAAGCGTAAAACCAAAGCAATAAAAATGTTTTAAAATTCATAGTGCCAACCGGGAAGTTAACTAGCCTCTCACTTTAAAAATACTACACTAATTATGACTTAAAGAATAATAATGAAATTGTCCAACCACTCATCAGCTGAGTCTTCACATTTCATTACAGCTTCCTAAATCTCCTACTGTGGACTTTTAACTAAGGAACAACATTCTCACTGAGAATTTAAAGGCACAAATCATTTCCCCTTTCTGTCATCATCAATCATAATTACACCACCATTTCTTCACCTTGGATCAATTTGTGCCATTGAGATCAAACAGCGGTGTTAATAGGTGCCCAGATTTCTCTAAAGGTAATCTATGTCATATGGTGTGAGCAGTAGCCTTTCAAGCCTCAAGTTAGCTCAGGTTGTATATTGTTTGTCACTGAAACCCTGCAGCTAAAATGCAAATATGTATAGTCGGTCACACACTTGGTCAGTCATTTAGGTAACTATGGCTATTCTAAATGTGCAGATAAACTTGGTATGATTGTATTACTAGGTAAACACAATGCTGTATTAGTGTTTTTAAAGCAAATATTTAATATGTGAAGTTTTGCACAATAGAAAGAGCTGCTCTTTAGATGTGTTCGCTCTACTGTTTGCAGTTGACAAGTGAACAAGCTCTAATCATCATTGTTTCAGTCACAAAGCAAACTGGGTCTTCAAAGGTTTCACCCGTGGTGCAATTACACCAAATTACTCTCACCATTTGGAGTCAGTCAGGGGCTCTGTTTTCAACCCACTCTGCCTGTAAACAGGATGTTTCAATGTGTTATGAATGGATTTCAGTTGAAACAGTGGTTATGAGCAAGGAAAAATAAGATACCAGTCATTCCAGTTTGACTGGAGGGGGTGGTAGCAGCGGGCACGGCTTCCCACAAAAACACACTCAGTATAAATGCCAGACAACAGATTAATGGAAAACGCTTGGTTCAGTGATGGAAGGCAGCCTCAAAATGATTCTGACAAATATGACATTGTTTTCAGACCTTTTTTTTTCTTCTTTACTGAGCTGAAATGTGTTCTCCATGGTTCCTGGAAAATGTCCACCTTGAACAACAGCACAGAGGAAATCAACTCGAACAACTTTGTCTGTAAAACTCTAAAAAGTTAACAAAAGCATAAAAAAGGTGCCATGACCATACTTACCAAAAATTCAAAGCATTTTATTGTTGCATTGTGTTTATTTTTCTTCCAAACAGAGTTAAATCTAAACATGGAGGTTCAATCTCCACATATAGAAGGTAGTAGTTTGGCAAAACAAAATCAACTCAAGGTCCACTTACTAGCCTTTTCCCGGGCTGTCAACTGTCCCAAATGCGAGAGATGTCCTTGAAGTGCTTTGGATGAAATCTTCCATTTCAATAAACTTATCTCCATGACGCACTGACAACACTGATGAAGACAGTGTCATATAATTGAAAGCTCTGACAAAAACCTAGTAAGTAGACCTTTATGTGGGATTATTTTGTCACAGTTAAACAGGTGAAAACTAGCTAAAATACACAATAGTAAAACTGAAGAATACAGTCTCGAAAAATTATATAAATGTTGTTTGAAAAGTAGGACGCCTTACTTTACTCTCAACAAATACAAAAATGCTGTAAAAGTACTAAAAAAAGGTTACAAACAGTGACCGCTCTCCTCCCAGTGTCCACCATGGGATTTTATTTTGGAAAATGTATGTACGGTTGTCAACAGTGAGAAATAAAACATTTTTGATCCTGTTTGAATTGTGCCATAAATTACACATAGTGTTTGTCAATTTGAAAAATAATTTTGCAAGTCAAGTTTGTCGTGGTACCATTTAGTTTTGTTGAAACCACCTAGTGAACTCCATCTCTTGTCTCGCACAATATACGTCAGCTACGCCAGCTAGCGAGCTTGGCAGCTAACTTAGCTATATTCTACGCACAAATTTCACATTGTCTTACCTGATGTTTTTTATCTAGTGACACTTGGTCTTTTGTATCAGCCGGAAAGCGGAACAATGAGCAACACCTAGTACTCATGTTTCCCTACTATGAAACACACAGGCATCATAGCTAGCATCGTCGGGACTTCCCTCTTGTTAGTAAAATCCAGCAGCAATCTCTGGGGTTAAAAAAATGAAGCTAACGTGGAAGTGCCAAAAAGAGTTTCTCAAATGGCCTCTTGAAGCTGGCTCCAAAAGCGAGTCAATCCCCATAAACCTCATGTTAAAATGCCCAGTGTTTATATAACTCACCCACTTAAATGTTATCAAGGCTTGAAGTTATGCATAAGTAAGGGCATGGTCGCTTTGAGCTTCAGGTGGGTGCCACCTGTTGACGAATTGCTACCATGGTGACAAAGTTTGTCAGGTAATGTAACCTCTGTATAACCCTAGATTCTCGAACTAAGGATGTAACTATAGCTGTTGCTATGTTAGTGTGTTCTGTTCATGAAAGTTAATTTAAACGTTTAGGTCACCTAAAAACATCTCGTTCAGCGTTTGGTTGGAATAAAAGACCCTGTAAGGAATTGGATATTTTGGATACTCAGTTGTTCCGGTTATCTGCATTTTATTTGATAGTTTTATGCCTGTAGATGCACTGTGCTAACCAAGCTAGCAGCTAGCGTTGGGGTTATTTCCACCCTCTTGTCCAAACATGGACCCTTCTGGCTCCAGATATCCAAGATGGTGACGGCCAGAATGCCAGACTCGTGTCTTCAAAATGGGAGCCCACAAACCAATGGGTGATGTCATGGTGGTTAGGCCCATTATTTTATACAGTCTGTGAGTAAAATCTGTCACAGAGCTGGCACATCCTGCATAGCAAGACTTATAATACTACTACTTAAAATAAAACTGGTGGCATGTTTTGACAATCTCAAAATTTGAATGTAAGCCGGCACATAGGATAAACAGCCAGGTCGAGTTAAGCACTGGAGGTTTACTTGTCTTTGTTTTGCCTGAGTTAAAAAAAAACACCAATGTGTTTGTTGGACTCCTTAGCCATTTCATCACAAGATCCCAAATTGTTTAGAACCACATCATAAACTCTCAGTGCTTAAAAGGCATTAGCATGTCCATACCCAGGAGATGTAACACTATAGTGTTGGGAAATACTGTAAGAAGCAGACTGTGCAGATGAAAGGGCATGAGCCCATCACTGCTCCTTACATAATGTGTTTGTAGTTAGCATGAGGCGGTTGTTTCTCACCCCCATGTACTGTAGTTTAAGCACCCTGTCACTTTGAACTAGCGTGATCTGAATTTTTTTGGGTGACTGCTGAGAATGCTAATGCCTTGGAAGTTGTATCCTGTGGCTCTTTTGGCTCAAATCAAACCCAGAGAGGCACAACGAAGTGCCACAGCGGCAGCTATGCCCACTTGAGAAAGGCCGGTAATCTAATCCTTCAACAAGTTCGTTTGGGATCACAGAGTGGGTAATACAGACCTGACACTCCAGACACTTTTCATTTTTCATCGCTAACTATAGTCATTAAGGGGTCCATATCAAAGACATGGACATTGTTGAGGTTCAGGACAACAGACTGCAGAGTCTTAGTGGTCAATTTGTTCCTGTTTACATGTTGCTGAAATAGCGTGTCAACTTTTTGAAGCCCACAGAGAGACTTAAAGAAACACTATGCGGGATTTTCCCGATAAAAAACAATCTATAGACTCAAACAGAAGTGTTCCCTCTCAGTCATCACTTATAACCCACAAGAAATGTGTGGCTGTGTAGAGACTCTGCCTGTAGTTTCTTCTTCTTTTCATTGTTCAGCACATTTATGGGCATGTACCCTCACAGCACTCAGGTGAGGTTGGGGCTTCATAAAAAGGCAATGACCAGGTGCCAAACCATATACAGCAAGGTGAAACGCCAAAAAAGGAGAATCAGGCGTTGGCTTTTACTTTCATTTTCGCTGGCAAGCGTGTTAACAAACAGCAACCGACAATCCTGCATAGTATACCTTTAAAGCGGGAATCTCCTTCACTGTTTTCATCAATTTCTATCCAGGTCTGACATATTCTAATGCTTCTTAAAGAGAGGAAGCACATCATGACTGTTTGATTTGTGTGTAATGACTAATGGGACCTAGTTAGATCAGGTCCCGTCCAGTCTGGGTCTGTTGGTATTGACAGTCAGCAGATAAAATCGTACAGTGTGTGATAAGATTCTAATCTTCAAGGGAAACTTGCCTGGACCGTATTTTTCCATGTTTTTGTGTCTAAATGATTAAAGGGAACAACAGTTTTTGAAACTGGTCAAGTACTGAGAGATCGATTCATCCTGCAACAGAGAAACAGGCTGCAATGTAACCACTCGGGGCATTATGCACCATCAATTTACATCCACTAAAAGTGCTTGTTTTTGCCACTGACAGGCTCAGATTGTTATTACAACCGTCTAACAACACTATGGAAAAGATTCTACCCTTTGCTGGTCAGTTTGTTATTTTGTGTTACAGCATTAAATCTCGCTCAAGGAGATTTCATTCTGAAATCTTGCGAGAGACGACTTGTCGCAGGAAAAACAATGGTGGAAACATTAGTAAGAGTTGGAAAGAGGAGTGCGATGAAGAGTGTGTTGGGTTGGAGTAGAGTTATCTGAAAGATGTCAGTGTCATGAGTGAATATTTAGCTATTTTTTACAATTTGAAAAGTTAGCGAGCTTTCAGACTTCACCTTGACCAATGAGATAAAGCAAAAGGTGAAAAAACATTTTATTTCCCTGTGGGGATCCTTTCCATAATGTTTTCAGACACTTATAATAACAATCTGAGCCTGTCAGTGGCAAAAACGAGCAGTTTTAGTTCATGTAAACTGACGGTGCCAAATGCCCCGAATGGTTACATTACAGCCTGTTTTGTGACTGGCGGCTGCAACTCTCTTTCTTAATACTTGACCATTTCAAAATTGTTTTCATCAGTCATTTAGACACAAAAATAAGGGAAAACGGGTCCCCAAAATGATTCCCTTAAAGTCTTCAGATCCAGTCACTGCCCATAATTCTTATAAAGATTTGAATATGAACATGTTAGATATTTGAAAACAACATAGGTGACCATTAACTCACCTCCGATTCCCTCTGTAGGTTGTACATCCATTTTTTTTTTCTTTCTTTTTTGGCCTTTTTAGTAAAAGATGTACAGCATATAAATAGTACAGGCTGCTGGTTGCTATCCACATTTGTATTGGTACAGAACATGCGACAGTTGGTGTTCTCTCAGGATTGATGGGGACGTCTACTGTCACAACGTCAGGGGTTACTGATGTGTGAAGATTAACTTTATCTTAAAATATCTTAAATTTAAGATGATCATTTTCAGCGTCAAGCAGCAGACAGAGAATTCCCCATATAACCATGGTTGCTGCCTGAAAATTCACAAATGAGGATTTTTTTTTATTAATTTAGAAAGTGGTCAAATATTCATGAGGAGCCACATATTCAGAAAACCACTTAAAAATGAACAGCATTAACATGACAGCGTGCTCTTTTATAGCACGTTCACATATACAGCAGAAAACATGATTGTTCTGTCTGCATCAGCTCCTGGCAAAAAAATATCTGTCAGAACAGTTTTGGTGTTTTACAGCTCAGAGGAAACACAATGAATTTTATGTGCTTGATTGTCACTGTTTATCAGTATCAGAATCATTTCCAGTTTTGCTCCAAAAACTGTGAGACATGCCAGCGATGCCTGAATTTGGCACTAGGGTGCAATAAAGAAAAGAAACCTATAGTGTGTGGTGTGGAGAAGCACCAAACAAGCATACTTTACTTTTTAAAAATATTTTTTTTTACCTTTTTTAAAGATTAATTTGCACATTCACTGTTTATTTATGGGAGATTTTTGGTTGTTGTCACACAGCATTTTCACCCATCTTCCTGTTGCTTGTAAATAAGCTGTTATAAAACACTTAATTCTGATATCCCTATTCCCTTCCCAATGATGAATAACTGGTTTCTAATTTCCAAATGGGTGGGCGTTTAATGAGGCCTAAGATATTTTATTCTCCTGCTATAACACTGTCCACAAAATTGTGTGTAGCGTAATCATGCAACGCTATCTGGCACAGACACTCTCTGGCAGCAGCGAGGCAAAACCTGCAGCCCAGAACTGCTCCACTTAAGGGAGGCTGATGTGAGAGGAGCAGACAGGCGAGAGTGGAAGGCCCTCCAGTCATGCAAAATGCAAAAGAAATATGACTTTATTACAGCTCCCTAATGGTGACATAACAATCTGTTCAGCCACTTCCCTCTAAATCTCAAAGCATTTTTGGAGAGTGCTTCGGTCGACGGGAGAGGATGGGTTTGAAAATCTCTCGGTATGAGTGAGTTTAAACACAATTGAGTTTGAAAAATGGCTTTGACCGTCTCTCATCCCCGACAGCTTTTATTTATTTATTTTGCTTGTTCTTCACGTCGGAGTGGTAAATGTCCTGAGAGGAAAAAAACAATACACAGCAGGATGTCTTTGATCACTGGAAGGGTTCCTGTAATACAACATGTGCTGTCTGTTTAGTATCAACTCTATAATCAATTAAAGACTTTTGTAACAATTTGAGAAATGCGCTTTAAATGTTTTTTTCCCATAATCCCCTCGGAGCTAGAGCCTGGAGGCGTTTACAGAGGACACAAATAAACATATTGTCTAAAATGTCAAACCACTCCTTTTAAATTTGTGGATAGGAATTGATGGTATTTTTAAAGTATCATTTCTTGATCTCTATAGACCCTTTTAGAGTCAACGTCACGTGACATCAGTTGTTAGCTGGAGGCAAAACACGACTCTCCACCACAGGGCTGTAGGCTACATAGGAGTCTTAAAATGTCATATTGTTGTGTTATTGGGAGCCAGAATAGAAGGAGTCATGGCTCAAAACTTAATTTCATCTCATACCAGCCGCCACTGCCCCTCAGTGAAAACAAAGACAACTAGGGTTAAATGTGATAAGACGAAAGGACTGGACGGAGGCCATCGTCAAAAACACTCACGCTACAGATACAGAATTTACTGTTGTAGGGATTAATAACATTAACATTGAGTATTAAGGTTTATCATGTCCACCTCATCAGAAATTGGGGAGGTATTAAGAGGAATATTTGATTTCTCTGTAACACTAACTTTTCAGCGCGTTAGCTAACGTTAGCTTTGATAGCAAAACAAACTTGAGGAAACCATTAAAGTGTCGTCATCCTTTGTAAGATTGGCATAGTAACCAACCACAAAACTTCCACTGACTAAGAGCATACAGGTCGGCCAGTCTGGTTTTGTTCGTTAGTATTTACTTATTCAAGCAACACTCACGATCCTGGAGAGTGAGTGACCTGACATGGTGCGTTCATAAATTCAGTCTGATGCTCTACAATAAAATGAGAGTCCTGTTGGTTGAAGAAACAGAGCTTTATATTTCTATGTGAATTAACTAATGGCTAAGTTAATCACACATTCATTTAGCTCGGCGCTCTGCTGCTCCGTCTTCCCAGACAGAGAGCCGAGAGAGCGCTCTGCCACCACGAAAGAATAACCGAACAGTTGAAGATTCTCAGTCATCCAGGTCATGGTAATCGTAAGTGCTAAGTCCAGTTGCCTAAGATATTAGCACTTATAATAACCGAACAGTACATCCTGACAGCGCTCTGAATTTCTGAATGGTCCAGTTTGTCCCACGGTGCGCTCCGGGATTCGGAATGAGTATTTCTGAATGTACCACTCACATCATCTTTCTCTTTTGTCTAAAACAAGCCAACAGAATTTGCTCGCTAGCTCTAGCTGGAGGCAAAACAATTCTCCACAGACATTAGCTAGAGCTAGCGAGCAAATTCTGTTGGCCCACCAAAAAACATCATACTGTTTACTAACAGTAAAAGGGTCTGCAGTGATGTATTTAGGCCACACAAGAGGAGCTTTGAACCTCAGATTATGCAACACAATAAATGCGTCATCTTTTGGTTTTAAGTGAAATTCCATTTTAACCTGAAAAAGTCCAAATATGAAAAACAAGAAGTCCTCAGTTTTAGTTTGTTTTCCTCACACTGGCTGAGTGTTGGCACTTCTGATGGAAAGAAACAGATATTGGTCATAACCCTTTCAGGGCAACACAAAGGTTCACTGTTTGATGCCTGCTCATAAATCTTTGATCAGGAACATTTTGCAGCTATCTATTTGTGGATTTTAGAGATGAATAAAATAAACACAAACTCCTCTGTTTTCTCTTTTGTAGGGTTGTGGAATTAAAGTGGTGAATAATGCATGGCTGAAAGCATCCGTCTCTCTTAGATGCCTCTTCTGGACAACAGGGGATCTGAAGGCAAGTAAGCACGGATATTTATGAAGTGTTGTTTGATATCAGAACAAACTGATGCTATCACTTCAGCACTCACCTGTTTTTAAAAGCACTGCAGACGAAATAACACAGGGAATCACCTTTTGACTTTGTCTTTTTCTGACTGATGGCAAGACTTTTAGTAATCCACTGATTTTCGAGTTGAAAAACATGCAGAAAGTTAGAATGTGGAAAAAGAAAGGCTACATGCGTGTTCACCTGGCACGGAGGGTCTCAGGCTATGTTCACATTGCAGGACTTGCTCGGTTATTTCTCCAGATCTGATCTTTCTGCTTAGACTGTTAACATTCATGTTTGAGGTGACCCATATATGACATCAGTGTGAGTGGATCTCCCTCAAACACCTCACATACAACCAATCATATCACATCATATCATGCGTGTTGGAATAACAGTGATGAAATACCAGTGCAAGCTTCATGGGAAGGTGGGATGACATCATTCTGCTTAATATTTAGCCATGTGCTTCTGTTTGGGGGAGTGTGTAGTGTGTTTTTGGAGGAATGTCCTTTGCAGCAATGGGTATTTGTTTTTGGGATAATGGGCTGTCTTATAAATGGGCTTTAAGTCCACTAGCTCTGTTAGCAGCTGTTAGTAGTTCTGGTTGTACTTGCCTAAAATGAGTGTTCATCCGACAACCATTGTCAGTGCAATATCAAATACCTACTCTCATGATTCTCTGATTTGCACACCAGTATTTCCAATGGCAAAGATCCCTGTGTGTGTACAAAGTTGTGTTCTGTGATGTTGCGAAAGCCTACCTTTCTGTTTCTGAGCGTTTAATTTATGGGAAAATCATCTCTAGAAATACCACCAAACACACACACCAACACTTTCAGTATTTGTTGATAGATTTTCAGGTCAAAAGTGACATTTTTTACAGAAAATGCATTAAATTCAGTGTGTTTTTTTGACACACAGCTAAATTGACTCAGACAGTTGTTGACAGTTTGAAGTGGCCGTGAACTGTGGCCTTTGCTGCACATCATTCATCTCAGCTGATGAGCAATGTTGACAGCCGCGCTAATAGTGGCTTGGATAGCAGATGACAGGTTGTATGAGAGTCTTTTGAGCGTCGGATCGCGATGAGAGTTCAACCTCAGGCTGCTGTCATGCCGGATCCATTTGGCGGCTGAGATGTACTGTGGAGGATCTTCAAGCCTTCGTCACCAGTCTTAGCACATACAGCGATTCTTCATCATTGTTGTTGACTTCTTGGCATTTTCATGTTTCTGCACATGGTCGCTGAATGTACATCATGCAGCAATTAACAGAGCAGTTAGTTTGTGTTGCACCATCTGCATCTGCATATCACCCAGAGCTACTGGATTTGTTTCGGAAGAGTGCTCCAAACAGAAATAGCTGGACTGTTACAAATTGTGTTTCACTTGGGATTCCAGCGAGGGTCAACGAGCTGGTGAATGGGTCAGAGCTCTGGCACTGAGGCAGCATCACTGTTTAGCTCTGATGTGGCCAGTGCTGCCTCAGAGACCCGCCTTAGAGGGCAAGCAGAGCGGGAAACTGTTGATTAATTCTTCTCTCTGAAAACAGTCATATCATAGCATCGTGTGTGTCTGAGTTACTGTCAAACAGTGCGGCACGTTCATGTTTGATTGGGGGTGAGGTTCTATCCAGAGTGGGTTTCAGTGGGTGAACAGGCAGGAGTTTGATATCTGTTGACAGAATTAGACATTACTGGCTTTTTGTGTCATTTACAGTTATGATAAAAGCTCCTAACATTCAGTTTTTGACAGTCAAGACATACGAGGGCTGTAAAGAACACTGCAACACTTTGTATTAAGTGGTTTTCCTTTGACTATAGTGCCCAAATATCAAGTCTTTTGTGTCAAATCTGAACCTTATTGTTCAAATTGTATTTTTAGCTTTGCACTAAAACACACCTTTTAATTTGTGCCTGCATATCCTGTTTGTCCTTTTATTCCCTCTTGAATTTCATGGGCTGTCATTCAGCATTTGCCGTTTGGTCACCATGGCTGTATTCCTAAGAAATTAGTTGGCAATATAGTAGTAGTGACAGCAGTAACATGACAATTTTCAGATTCAAAACAGAAATAATAAGCAATAAATATCAAAACCACATCATTAAAAACTAGAGGTGGGACCAAGTCATTGTTTTGCATGTCACAAGTCCCATGTACTAAACTTCAAGTTTCAATTCCTGAACGAGTCATAATGCGCTCTTCATCAAATGTAATGCCATTTTAACAACAGAGAAGTAATATATTAACGCAAATCATGAATAAAACAAGTTTGTTAAAAATGTGTTTGGCTGTTAAGCTAACATTAGTGAGGCAGTAGCTAGCTAAGTGTGTTAACTTTAGCATTGACTTACTGTTCTTTGTGCAACTTCAAATTTGGAACAAAGTTGGAAGTTTTTGCGTCTTTGTCTATAATTTTCAACCAGAACATTTTGCATACTGCAATTTACTTTTTGTTCACCACCGCATAGTTTTTGTATTCGAAACAAATTATAGTTGTCATCATTTTTCCCAGTTTGTGTTAAATAACATAACGTTGGCTCTTCATGGTTCTCTCCCGCAACTTGACTGGATGTTTTCGGATTGTTTCAAACAAAGTGGATGAACAGAGAATGAAGTGAAAATGAACAGAACATAAACAGATCACACATGTAAACGCATGCATACACATCTGGTTAAGCACAATGCATGGATGTACATGAGTGGACATGTACACATACACACAAACACACACAGACCTAATACTTACATAACATAGTCAATGTTAATTGTTTTTTTTTGTCTCTGGTCTTTTTCTGGTCTCCTCTTTGACTTGGTCTTTGCCGTATTTTACTGTATATGTTGGTCTGTATTACTGTATTGAATTACTCCAGTAATGCTCAGTGATCTTACACTTCCTGTTTTTAATTCTAAAAACCTAACCAGGGACAGGGGTTGCAAATTAGCCATGGCTAGAAACCTGTATGCATTACAGCTACTTTGTATTTTAGATATGAAGCAACGTCTTATGCATATATGTCCTTGTTGAATAAACAGGTAAAAATATAGTTCATTCAGGAAATAAAGGGAAATGAGTTGATTTGTGGCACACTTTTTAAATAGCATACTTTTTCAACTTTAGGCCCGAGTTGCGAGTATTTTATTTTTTTCCAAGTCGAGTTTAAGTCATCAAATTTGTGTCTTGAGTCTGACTCGAGTCCACACTTTGTGAAAAACACTCTTAATTATGCACTAATGGTGCGGTTAATAGCATGATAGCTAATTGTTGCTAGTTTTCATTGTAATGCAACACACTTTCCGGCTTGTGAGTTTTTCAGGCACAAAACAGAGCAGGGTTTGAATTAGTCAGTTGTGTTGAAATGTGTATGTGTGTACGTATACTTAGGGGATGAATCTAGTCTGTTAAAGTGGACTGGTGACATGAAGCGTCATCCGAGTGTTAGTACAGTTAGCGTATCATACCTCTGTCTTTGTAGCTACAGGACAAACAGTTTGTTGATGTGGGACACTGTAGGAGTAGATTAAAGTGTTGTGCTATTGAGTGTAAAGGTTGTTTCTCAGCAGCTGTAAGTTAATGGTTCTCTTGGTACTCTGAAGCCATGTGTAAGGGTTTAACTGCAGTGATGACACAGCCTGTTTAAGGGCCGCAGGTGCATCTACCTGGCAGGCTGCCATTCAGGCTATTAGCCCACAATTCAATGATCCCTATTTGGGGAGTAGTTGTCCTTTTCACTGCATCAGCCACAGCTCGACTTGTATTCCACTCAGCCGCTGATTGCTCAGTGATATGTGTTTACCGATGATAAATTCCCATGACTGGGCTGTTGCACTTGTGATTTCGGGCTGTCACCCTGGATGAGCTGAGCGGTGCACAGCTGCGCAGGCCTCGGGGAGAGCCGAGCTCGGAGCACATGCCGCCAGTTCAGGAGGAAGCAAAATGGTTACAGAGCAAATTATGACATTTTTGTGGTGAGAGATGTGGGTCAAGTTACCGTCCTGCCGCCAATTGCCTGGAAGAGGAGGGTAAATCAGCAGGAAATACACCAGCTGTCAGTTAACTGTCAATTTCACACTACAGTCACATACTGAGTCAGCACTTTGTATACATGCACATCACAGGTTGCAGACAGTTTAGTTGTTTCCTGCAAGCTGAAGCACAAGTTCTCATTGTTTAGCCTTCTGCTAATTCAGAAATCCAGAAAATACTGGAAGAAGTCCAATATAATGAATGGACCCGTAGTAAAATTACACATACTACCGAGCAGTGTCTCACTCGTGTTGAATACACTAGTATTTAAGAAGTACTCTAAAAGAGTGGTTGCCAACCTGGGTGTCAGGACTCAACCAGGTAGTGACGAGATAAATCTGCAATGATTGATGGGTCAGGAAAAAAAAAAATTGCAAATTTGTGTTCTTATGTTTATTTCAGATAGTGTTACCAATTCGGGCTCAAATGAAACAAAGAGATCAAGGTCAAGATTAACTTTATTATCCCACAAAGAGGGAAATTTGTCTTGGCCTCTACACTCATACTGCAGCAATAAAGATACAACATACAACATAGTACATAAACAAATCAACATTATATACAAAACATAGCAATAACCAAAAAAAAACAAAAACACAAAAAGAAAAATGCAGATCATCGAATCGTCATAATCCAGGACCAATTCTGGCATCATCTGCCATTATATAAAAGCTTTAAATACGTAGGTGTGACACTGCTTCATTCGCAAGCCAAAATTGATGGGAACCACCAAAAAGCTCCACAGGTTTGGGTTTCTGTACTGCTAACGAATGAACATTAATGTTGGAATATAACATGCAGGTGATTTAACGTTGGTATAAAGCGTTATCAGCCAATTAAATGGTCGTTATCACTTGTCATCGGGAGCAGTTTTGTTAAGTTTCCCTTTTGTTAGGTTTGGGCACCAATATTATGTGATTAGGTCAAGAAAATAAGGTCATAGTTTGGGATAATATAGTAAGTTCATTTGTGACATGACATGACCTAATGCAACACGAGGTAAGGCAACGTGATGTGAGGTGACGTAACGCAACGTGACGAACTTTTGTACGACAGTTAGGTTACATCAGTGTTGATTTTTGGTTTCAAAAAGTTTTTGTGTGTTTGTCTGGCTTCTCCACCACGTCAGCTTCCTCCTGACATGGACTTCCTGCTCTTTGTCCCAATGTTACATCACCTGACTTCCTCCTTTTCTCATGTCAGAACTAATACAGCCATGAGAGGTGGCCACTTGACAATAGACACAGCCGTTTAATGGGCTGATAAAAGCCTTCTGGACCTACGAGTAGGTGTAGCAGGCCCCTTCTAACCCATATCTATGACTGATAACCTCTAATAATGCCCATTCAATCAGGTGATAACTTTTGAAGTGGGTGCACTGTGATTCAGTGTCACAGAAGAGTGGTAGTTGTACAAGAATGACAGTTAACCTTTAAGCTCCAAATTAGTTTTGTAATGTTGATAATTTTTTTTTTTTTTTTTAACAATTTTTTAAAATAATTTTAAGGAGAAAATTTTACATATATCAAAAATTTTGAGGGACTCAGGAATTTTTCCTCTGGTTGCAGCTACAGTATGACAGTAATGGTACTGAAGATCAAGCTGAGAAAAAACAACATTTTCTGATTATGTCATACTGGAGCACAAAGATTGTCATTTTCAGATTTCAGCGCATATGCCATCCTGGTCCTGAGCACAAAAAAGGTATTATTGAGCGACTAATAACCTGCTATTGATCAGACTGAGAGTCCCACAGGACAGCTAAGAAACTGATATATCTGCATTCACACACATAAAAGGTGCACATGTCCAAGCGCCCATACAGACACTTTTATTCTACTGCAGTCATATGCAGACTCTGTGCCTCCCGCTCAGTCACAGTAGCTTCTTCCCAATTCAGTCGATAGGCTTCCATTAAGAGGGGGTAGGCTGTCAAAGCAACCTGTGACCTCCTCTCGCCCCCTTGGAGCCCACTGGCCTGTGATGTCCGTATCAATATGAATTTCAGCCCTTTGCGCCCATCAGCCGCAATTCCCAGTGTCCATTAGTCTCAAGTATCTGTTTCCTCCAACTTGTACTATTGATTTCAGTGTGTCTTTTGTAACAGAGCATGTACACTGATCTTAAAGACCAGGACAGCTTGATAGGCCGGGTGGATTCTGTCATCTTGGGCATCGAGGTTCTCCATATTGTTCTTATTAAATGATTTTCATAACTTCTGTCATTCTGAATGGCACTGCTCGTCTTATTACCACTCCTTACAGCTGTGTTGTTGTGTGAAGCGGCTGACATCTGATCCTGGATCAGATGACATGTAGTTTAAAGTTGGCTAGATCAGTGCCCTGCAAGGTCAGGGCTTTTCATCTCAGAGGCCACAATGAAATGACCTGTTGTTGCCATACACAGAGGGATAGCACAGCAAACACAGGGCACAATATGCTCCTCTGCCCCTGGAGACGTCGTTTTTCTTACACTCGCCTACATCTGTTACCAAAAAGTGTCACGCTGGTGTGATATTCGTCATAGCAGACGTCACCTTCCTTCACAGGAAAGAGGTGTCCTACATAAGATGAAATAAGATGTCATTAGATAAAAAAAAAATTTTAGATTCCCAGAAGGAAGATTAATTTGAAACAGCAGCCCAAGAAAAAAAAAATCTTAGTTAGGAAAAAAACAACAATTTGAGATGAATAAAATGAATGAATGAATGAATGAATGAATAAATACACAAAATAATACATTTAAATGTTACAAAAGTAACATTTAAAAGATAAATACAGTACATCTCTCACTGTGAAGTTGGCATATATTTCAACATATCCTCAAACAACGGTTCGTATGATATCTAACGAATAGGCACCCCTACCAGTTAGGTTAGGTTTAAGGAAAGAATCATGGTTTCGGCGTCGTCACCTTACATACTTAGAAATCATATACATCATGTAATGTGAGGACGTGATGATGTACCTTTAAAATATCTCAAACCTCACTTGATTTCTCAGGGGACACAAACAGCTTTCTCCTGGAGGACAGTCCTGTGTTTAGTGACAACTCCACCACCCCAACCTGCGTCCTTACTCAGACTTTCGCTCTTTATATAACTTACTTCTATACTCCTGTCAGTTCATTGGTTACATGAATGCAGCCCTCACAATTATGTGGGTTATATGCAAATTTTGGTGTATTACTTCTGATAGGTAAACAAACAAACAGTGCACAGGAACATCCTGTATGTTTATATCCATGCAACATTAGTGAACAAAAGGTGTTTTTGCTTGGTTTGGTTAAAAAAGTGACCAATCAATAAGCCTAAAGATAAAGTATTTAATCATTTCTATATATATTTCTGCCCAGAGGTCTCTTTTAATATGAATGCTATTTAAAAATGCATGTATTGAGGCATAAAATAAAATAGTTTATGACTTAGAGGAAGAGATATGCAATCAAACTTCCTTTTGTTTGTTCCACGATTTGTGTCTGTTTTGTTAGTGCCTATTGATTTCTGGGATTCACCATTGTTTTATTACTTTTACTCTAAGATGAGAGAAAGTTTTACGAGTGGTTCGGAGCACTCTTACCAATATAAGGAAAAAAATCATCTTGTTTTTACAGTCCACAAATTGTCCAACACAAGGTAACATACATTTTAAATATGAGGAACGTAAAAAAAAGTCTGAATATCATAATTTAGACTATATGTTTTAGAGTATCAATATTTATTATGTGTTTTGCTTCTTTTTGTATGTCATTCCATTTTCTTTTAGTTTCAGTTACTGTGCATTCCTCTGCTGACACAGCATTCACAGCATCACATATTTTTCACTGTTTTTTTTTGACTCTCTGGAAAATCAAATCTTTACTTAACAGTACATTGATATCACTACTGCTGACATTCTCCCTCTTACACCCTTTTTTTTTTTGGCTACGTCGGCCTACTTCTTGGGCATGTACCAGAGTTTTTGCCCACGGCACAACACCTGCCCTTATATGATGTTTACAATGAACTTTGAATCTAAATTTTTAAGCCGACTTGGATGAGAGATCCTTAAAATGCTCTGCTGATGTTCGAAAGCTATGGAACAGCTCCCAACTGGACTGTCTTGTGAGATAATGATAGATAATGACCCTTAAATAGCAAGAAGTACAAATGTAAGTGCCAAAAAAGTAGGAGTGTAACAATGGACATATTCGTAGTGACAAATAACATTACAAAATCAAGGAAATTTCTCTGGCATTTCTGCTTTTTTGCTGTGTCGAAAACGTAGCAAACCGTGTGATACAACTGTATCATATTGAACCAAATGGTAAATTTTATAACACCCCTACAAAATAGTATCCCCCAGGTGTCATGGTCTTCCCACTGCTTCCTCCCTGCTCTTCATCCCCAAAGTGTGAAGAGCATATGCTGACATTTGGCCGCTCTCCACTGCTGTGGCATATTTGCCACTAGGGGGCCTTTGGGGATGAGACACAGCAGACCAGATCCTGAGAGAGGAAGATGGATGACCTTTGGCTTTATTTATGTCGTCGCCACTCATGCAGGACCTTTTCATCAGATACGGTCATTGTAATCCCCTCAGCCCCCATTCAATTTACAGAGGCACTCTGTCACTGCAGACCACTGAAGTCGACGAAATTAATGGATCAATAAACCCTCTGAAAGCCTGTCAAGAGGGTCCAGATCCCCTTCGGTCGCTATCAAGTTACGAGTCATAATGAATGGGGTGTTGTTTATGTTGTAAAGTGCAGCGTCACTGAGTCCTTTGAACAAAACCACCCTCTTAGCCAGAGCTTAGTACACCACTGCAGAGTTTTCAGAGAGGTGACGAGGAAACTGGGACACAGACATGTGGAAAAAAGTCTTTATTTATGGTTAATACATCTTTATACATCATAAGCCATTAAACAGAATAACTTCTGCCAGGTTGTAAAGAACTCCTTTGACTGATGTTCATCCTCCTGCATGACTTGATTCACCATTGGGATGACACGATGGAGCGTTGTTAAACCCCTTTATTAACGACTTAATAATATTTGTGATTGCATATTTGATGGCTTATTACTAAGTGAGAAACCCATGAGCATCTTTGCTATGTGATCGCCGACATTTATTGGAAAAACACCAGCCAAAGGGATTTTATTTTGACAACCTTGCAACACAGATGTTCTTATTAATGGCTTAACTGGCCTACAGCATATTAAATTATTATGAGAAGTTAGTTAGAACTTATAAACAATTTACAAAGGGTGCCTTTGTTACAAAGATTGAAGAAAACCAGTCTCTAATCACATTTCAGAGAATTGATATGTGCACAATAAAAGTGTGTATAAAAAATCTGATAAATCTTTAACACCAAGAGAAATAAAACACAAACATAAGCCGTAGTGTCTCCTCCTTTAAAATCTGTTAACTTTGTTCTGAAGTCAAATTAGCACATTTGTGCCAAAAGTATAAAATTGTCAATTGTCATCCCTGTGGGTGTCGTCTGATGTGTCACATGTTTTCCATCTTTACTCATTATTCAAGTTGTTGTTTGTTGCTGTTTTTATTGCTCATTGTTTAGCGATTTCTGAGGCGGCCAAATTTTAATTTGACTGTATGATAGTGTCACCACAATTAAACATTTTGTTTTGGGTGAGAAAGAAATTAAAGACAGAAATCAGGCTGTTTCAGGATTTTATGGTGAATTAGTGGGGTGAAGATGGGTTTGATTCCACTTCATGTGTTGCATGTTGTTCCTTTACATATCATGCAAGTTGTCATGGGCTAGCAGTGGTCCAGAGGTCAGAGAAATGATTTTGTGACCTGGAGGTCGATCGGCTATGCAATGGTAATGGTAGCCATGTGAATCTTGAGTGGCTGGTAGATTTTGGAGTCCACCAGCATCAGTGGCCGGTGGACAGAAAGGTTCAAGTTCAAGATTTTAGGTTGTTTACTGGATTCTTTTAATGATTTACCTTAAAATATTTCAGAGTTTGCGAAACCCTTGCTGTGAAAATACTGAAGGACATACTCTTTTTATCCTTTATCGTGTCTACAAAACCAACAGGAAGGGAACTAGAGCTTGACTACAGGCTGATGTTAGGAATTGTCTTGCATTCTTGAATATTTCAGTTTAGAAAAAAGACTCATATTCACTAACCTCACCAAGCTCACTGAGTTCATGTTGTTGCTTTTTTATATGGTTAGAAAGTTAGGGTGCTGCTTCTGAGCAACTTTACTGAAGTCATGGATTCAATGTAATTTGAGGCATTTTTAACAGTTTTACACTCAGTCCGAGGATTCATTGTCAAAGATTTGTTTAGTTGTACACCTCTACTGTCCAGCAGGGTTTATCTGTTGAAATATGTTCTTTCTTCTGCTCAATTTATCCTTGATGCATCCTTGAGGGTCACAAGAGTCCGTAAAGCCAAAATGAGGCAAACCATCAGACATGTCCCTTCACCTGGTTCTTATAGACAGGTTTTCGATTGTCTGTGCACATCTAAGATTTTTTAACTTCACAGATGTGGATTGGCAGCAGAACCATGCTGTAGGCATGAGTTTTTGATACACTGCCCCCTACAGTTTGGGAAAATATGGTTTTGCCGTAAGATGAAATGTCTGTGCAGCCATCTGTTAGGAAATTATATCTGAGGCTTTACACTGACAAACTGGTCTGGTGTAGTGGTACTGGAGTACTGGTTCCCAACCTGGGGGTCTTGACTCCCACTAGGGGTCATCAGAGCTGCATGGAGGGCTGCAAAACCTTCTTGATTTTAAGGGGTGTAAATAGACAAATAAATAACCGAGTACAGTCTCACTCCAAAGTCGTCAAAATCGGGCGCTTGGGCAGTTACTTGCGGTGTCAGAAACCAGCTAAAAAGGCATCCTTTAATGTCGGCATGATACGTTACCAGTTGCCGTTAGTTTAACTGCGCCCAGCAGCGTCAGGGGGAAACGCGGCAGGACAAGGATGAAAGTTAAGGCTGCGAAAGTCCGAGCAGGTTACGTGGTAGGGGTGGTGGATGGGTCCAATATACACCGACTTTCTTTTTGTACTAAACCTAACCACTTTCTTTTGTTGCCTACACCCAACCACGTGTGTTTGTTGTTGAAGGGAAAAAAAATGTCAGTTTGCGGAAGTGTATCTTGAGAGAAGGGAACTTGACACACAACCAATACACCCAGGGTACCTTGCACGTCATATGTGGACGTGGAAAGTCCATGACCAAAACGTCAATATGCAACGAGGTCAGAGTGAGAATGTGTTGAATAAATATACAGTACAGGCCAAAAGTTTGGACACACCTTCTCATTCAATGCGTTTTCTTTATTTTCATGACTATTTCCATTGTAGATTCTCACTGAAGGCATCAATACTATGAATGAACACATGTGGAATTATGTACTTAACAAAAAAAGGTGAAATAACTGAAAACATGTTTTATATTCTAGTTTCTTCAAAATAGCCACCCTTTGCTCTGATTACTGCTTTGCACACTCTTGGCATTCTCTCCATGAGCTTCAAGAGGTAGTCACCTGAAATGGTTTCCACTTCACAGGTGTGCCTTATCAGGGTTAATTAGTGGAATTTCTTGCTTTATCAATGGGGTTGGGACCATCAGTTGTGTTGTGCAGAAGTCAGGTTAATACACAGCCGACAGCCCTATTGGACAACTGTTAAAATTCATATTATGGCAAGAACCAATTAGCTAACTAAAGAAAAACGAGTGGCCATCATTACTTTAAGAAATGAAGGTCAGTCAGTCCGGAAAATTGCAAAAACTTTAAATGTGTCCCCAAGTGGAGTCGCAAAAACCATCAAGCGCTACAACGAAACTGGCACACATGAGGACCGACCCAGGAAAGGAAGACCAAGAGTCACCTCTGCTTCTGAGGATAAGTTCATCCGAGTCACCAGCCTCAGAAATCGCAAGTTAACAGCAGCTCAGATCAGAGACCAGATGAATGCCACACAGAGTTCTAGCAGCAGACCCATCTTTAGAACAACTGTTAAGAGGAGACTGCGCCAATCAGGCCTTCATGGTCAAATAGCTGCTAGGAAACCACTGCTAAGGAGAGGCAACAAGCAGAAGAGATTTGTTTGGGCCAAGAAACACAAGGAATGGACATTAGACCAGTGGAAATCTGTGCTTTGGTCTGATGAGTCCAAATTTGAGATCTTTGGTTCCAACCGCCGTGTCTTTGTGAGATGCAGAAAAGGTGAACGGATGGATTCCACATGCCTGGTTCCCACTGTGAAGCATGGAGGAGGAGGTGTGATGGTGTGGGGGTGTTTTGCTGGTGACACTGTTGGGGATTTATTCAAAATTGAAGGCACACTGAACCAGCATGGCTACCACAGCATCCTGCAGCGACATGCCATCCCATCCGGTTTGCGTTTAGTTGGACGATCATTTATTTTTCAACAGGACAATGACCCCAAACACACCTCCAGGCTGTGTAAGGGCTATTTGACCAAGAAGGAGAGTGATGGAGTGCTGCGGCAGATGACCTGGCCTCCACAGTCACCGGACCTGAACCCAATCGAGATGGTTTGGGGTGAGCTGGACCGCAGAGTGAAGGCAAAGGGGCCAACAAGTGCTAAACACCTCTGGGAACTCCTTCAAGACTGTTGGAAAACCATTTCAGGTGACTACCTCTTGAAGCTCATGGAGAGAATGCCAAGAGTGTGCAAAGCAGTAATCAGAGCAAAGGGTGGCTATTTTGAAGAAACTAGAATATAAAACATGTTTTCAGTTATTTCACCTTTTTTTGTTAAGTACATAACTCCACATGTGTTCATTCATAGTTTTGATGCCTTCAGTGAGAATCTACAATGTAAATAGTCATGAAAATAAAGAAAACGCATTGAATGAGAAGGTGTGTCCAAACTTTTGGCCTGTACTGTATATATATGTTCACAGAACCTTAACTAAACAGCCTCGTCCTGCTTTGGAAAGGTATGCCGTTTGAACAACAAAAGAGCTAACAGAGCAATAGTGAAGTGTCTGGGTCCCTTAAGGAAAAAGGTTGGGAGCCACTGGTGTAGAGGCTGAACTATTTTTGATTTTTAAAATTACACTGACAAAAGGGCTGGACAATATGACGGTATATGTATCCACAGGTAGAAATTTGGCAATACCGTCTCTACAGCAGGAGTTATTCGGGGCAGGCTATGAAGCAAATTAAGGCCGGATTCTCATATGATCTTTTGACTGTCGTGCGGTCTTGTGAATCCAGCTGCCTCACAAGGTAATGTGATTTAAGCGGACATGGAAACCTGTAACATTAGAAAATATTGTTCTCAGGAACCTTAAAACTCCCATTCTGAGACTTTTGCTGCTTTGCATCAAAGTTCCAGACTAAAAAAACAGAAGATGATCAAATGTGATATATTGCTTCATTGAATTTACAGAACAGTTACTTTATCATGATATATACTGTTAACATGATATAAAGTTACACATGCCGTGATAGAAGGTGTTGGCCTTATCGCCTGCCCTAATTATCATTTTGGTGTTTAAATTGTTTCCTGGCAGCTCTTAAAATACTCCCTGCCTCACATTTCCTGCCAACTCTCACTGTTTGCTATTTGCCAAAATTAGCCTGAAGAAAACCAGTTGTAGTATTTCACAACAGTTAGAGCTCACTTCTGATGCATCAAGAAAATTAAGCTCAGTCTTCACATTCGCTGGCTGCTCCAGAACCAGCCTACCTCCGGGCAGCTCCAACGGTAATTGGTCGTAATTATAAAATCCCATCTGAGAATGCGCAAAGAAAGCTCACGGCGAAACAGGCCTGTTTTTCAGCGTGGAGCGCCAAGTAGTGTGAGCATGGATTTAATGGCTCCTTATCTGGGTTATTAAACAACTGTTGAGACGTTCGGGTCTAGTTACGAACGAGGCCGGTGGTGAATAATTGAGGTGGAAATCTCAATCAAAGTTGTCGCTCTGTGTTAAGGAGATGAAATGAGATATGACAACATGTCAACCTCTTTGAGACGAAGACAAGATGATCCTCTAGATAACACACACGTGCGCAAGTGTAGAGAACATAATACAAACCAGCACTAATGTGACATGTACAAACATTGGTCCCAATTCACTCCCGCTGTATTTTGGACCTGATCTAAAATGACTTCACACAGAGCTCATGGTAAAACGAAGCCATAGCAGTCGGGTCACATCTCCATATTTGCATGCTAATGGCATAAGCGAAACTCCCACCACAGTCATTCAGTGGGACCGCATCATCACTTGCAATTTGGGGATCAATGATTTCAAACAATAGCGCCCGGCATTCATGCATTTAACACGGAATGGAAACCATGTGCTGTGCGGTTTGCTGATGGTCAAACTGGAGGAACGTGCTGACAGCTCTGGATGGCCTTGAGGTGCACATCAGCCCGGAATAACTCTGCCAGACTTGCAGCTCTATTTCTTTGTAGAAAAACAGTCTTTGTTGCCACTGTTGGCAGTAAGTCAATCGCATGTATTAAGCTACCCCACAATGCTCGGCAGTCATCGATAGCCCTAAATGAGTGCATGTGGTGTCTTGGCTTTGGGCGTCTTTTTGATCAGGTTGAGATTTTAATGGATTTTTCTTCGCCTCTGACAGACAAAGCTGGGTGGGGGGTGTGTTGCGGCCCAGCCCAGCACAGACTGCAGGCAGCCGGTGGGGTCACTTGAACCTTGTGGTTGCAGAGCAGAGTGCTGAGACACAAAGAGCCAACGCTGCGTTCACAAGTGTCCGACAGCGGGAGAGTCAGGAAGTCTGGCGACTGTAAACCCCACCCGAACCCCCCACACACTCCCCCCACCTCCATCTTAGACACACTCAAGACACACCAAGTGGGCACTTCTGCACACAAACCTGTGCTACTACACTTGTGAGGACATTTGTATTGATTTACATTCATCTCCTGAGGACTAATTTTAAGCAGAACTGCTCATCGTCCGACCGTGACCTTTAACCTTTAACCTGCAGTCGCCACAGTTATAACATTAATGGCACAATTAGTGATCCAGATGTAAACAAAGGTGTCACTCCACTCCCAAAATAATTAATAGAAAATTAATAGAAAATAAACAAACACACAACACAGAATTAACACAAGAAAATATATATATTTTTTTTTTATTAATTATTAGTTACTTTACAAATTTTTGTAAACACTGGAGTAAAATTAGCCCTTTATTTTAAATTATTTACAAAATGATGATTTCCAATTAGTGTCTTAAACAATTAAATTAATTAGAAGGTATACTTTAAATTTATATTTATATTAAAATCACAGACTGGCCCTTTAACCCTAATTAACAGTGTTAACACAATTTTTTTGTGCTAGTTTAACATTTTTAGTGGTGTGTTTGAAAATAGAAAAGTTTCTACACACACACACACACACACACTTTTTAATACTTTAATAATCCTCTGTGTCTGCAGGCTCAGTTTTTTTTTAAGTCTGAACATTTAAGTTTGTGCACTCATAATGAATAAACTTGCTAAATATTTAAACTTTATGAATTAAGTCTGCAGGCAAGCTTGCAACAGAGTTTACAAACTTAATTTTGCAAAACTCTGATTTAAAACACAAACAGGTCACTTTAAATTTTTGTCCAGGATGTGATAGTGCAGACATGATTTTGTCTCTACAACTGGATGAATATATACCACATACTGTATATTAACAGAGCTGATAGTCGTGAACTAGATATTTTACAACAAGTTTACTTAATATCACTTCTCTAAATGCACTGTAATGTAATATACTGTTGCCGTTACTTATTGGCATTCATATCCTCAATTACTGACTTCATTCACACTGATTACAGTTTAATTAATGCTATTTAAATGGGATTAATGTGAACGGTGGTAAAGAAGGGAGGTAATCGTTGTCTGAGTTGGATTATTGACACTATCAAAGGGCCCCTGCCAGTCTGTTGGACAATACGCTGCTAAAATCCAATTCAGCTGTGTGGCATTAAAGGCTTAGAGGGATCTGCAGTAGTTTACAGTTGGTACCATGCTTCTAAATATGAAAAAAAAAGAATGTATAGTGCATCCTGCTACTAATTATACTGATAGATATTTTAGCCCTGCAATGACAAAATCCCTCTCAGTTAAATGAATGGGAAGACTTAATAGTAATTTATTGTGCTTCAATTTATTCAAATACTAGAGTGCAAAAAAACTTTAATAATGGCCTGTTAATACGTTTATCCTTTTTTTAGATTCTTAAAGAATGACAACTGTTCCTCCATTTAAAAAAAAAAATTTCAGAATTTTAGACCAATCAGACGAGCTCAGTAGCATATTAATGTGTGAAGGATCAGCAGTGTTGCAGAGTTATTCCTTTCTTTCCTCTCTTCATTTTGTTGCATTGTTGACACAACATGTTCGACAACAGCTCGTTTCCTCTGTGGGAATAATGAGATACAGTACAACGCGGCGCTCATTGCAAAGGTGGACAGGAATCTAGTAGAGACAACAACAGATTTGCAGGCAGACTAAGTGGTTGAGTGAACAGGTTAACAGCGACGGGGCCCTGAATGGCTGTGACAGGGAGAAAGCAGTGAGAGGCTCCAGCACTGAAGGGGGAAGTGACCCGGAAACGGTGTGTAAGTGCAGCTTGCTGGGCCCTTTAGGAAAAATCTCTCCAGCAGCACTGATGCAAGTCCACCTAAACACACATTTCTCTTATTTCCCTCGCTCTGTGTCTCTGCGGAGATGCATTACTCAGCTACACTCGTGCACGCTCTAACTGCAAAGACAAACACATAGTGGGGGAACCTCTGACTGTGTTCGTCACCTTCAGACCTGCAACAAAAACTTGTGATGATTCTTTGACGTGAGCAGATTTTCTTTGAAATTAAAAACACAGGAGCTTCCTGTCAGTCAAGGGCAGAAGTTGTCAGTCCTAACGGTGTGAATGCATGTGACATATGGGGCACAAGGTCACGATGTAACTTTTTTCTTGGTCTCTCTCAGGGTGCTTTTTGCACATTGCTTGTGCGGTGAGAAAATGTACATCCTGCTACACAAAGCTGATGATGTATAAACTGATAGACATGCAATCTGGTCTGTCATTGGTTGTTTCTGTTTTTTAATCCTACAAAGAAGCTGTTTCCAGCCTTATTTGTTACTTCTTTGTAACATATATCAAAGACTCACCAAGAGGTTCAGTGCCCAGTAAACCCAAAGACTGTGACTGTTGTAATATAAGACTTTTTGTCAACTTGCATTAAATTTAAAATTTACAATCAGCTGACCAAACTTTGTCCCTATAGTCCAACCTTTATTTTATGTAACAATAAATTATCCAAACTTTTTTATTAAGAGGCAGAAAAGTTCAAATGATAAACCTCTATGTTTTATATCAATTTGTTTACTGTTAAAAGCAGTCAGGATGCAAGAGGAACTTTTTGACGGCCACATATAAATGCAGTTTTTCTGTCGTGTCTTTTCCTGCAGGGTTTTGGGTTTTCTTTAAAGAATTACTAACATTATACTGTAGTTCTGCTGCATTAAACAAACAAAGAAACAAACAAAAAAAACCTACAAGAAAAAAGTAGATAATACCAAGGGAACAAACTTTAATACATATATTTTTAAAGTTTTTTTTTAAGGTTAAATTTTATTTTGGAGGAGCAGTAATGTGAAGTTCTACATTGGTGGAATGTATGAATCGCTACAAACATTAACCTGATTTTTACTACATTCTGTTAATTAATACACTCATTGTTTTGGAAATGTTAAATTATTTCCCCCCACTTACATAAATAAAAAAAAAAACTCCCTATTTGAACTGTACTTTGCCAGAAACATCCCCGCAGTCCTTATAGATGTGGGCTTCACATTAAGCTGTTTCTAACTGTTTTGAACATAAATGTCTTTTAGTCATAAAAATTGAATATGGACATAAAATCTTTTCGCCTTTATGTATAAAGTGGTACCACATGATTTTTCACCTTTTCGCTGCTGCCATTTGTTTAACGATCCAAACTGAATTCACTGCATGGGATTATATGTATTGTTCAATAATTATGTTTAAAAGTAATATTTTAGTTGATTAAAGACAAGATTTTGCCCTATTGTTTACATTTTTAGTAACGTTAACAACTGTCTTTCTAATAATTAGTTATGAAATTGAAGTCAGAATAAAAATTCTTTCTTGAACCCTGTTTAATGTTACTTATCAAGCAATGGTTTAAACAGAGTGTGTTAAAATCAGGCCTGAGAGGAGTTCACATATTTAAATGTCTCAGTACAGAGACGAATGATGGACAAACTGTGTCTGCAGGTATTTCAAGTTTAAAAACACAGTTCAGAGTTTTCAGTGCAAACTTATAGTCAGACAGGCAGCAAAGTTTGCAGACAGGCTGAGGCTCAGTGATGAACTGTACCTTAGTATATTTGCTCAAGTACTTGTACTGAAATACAATTTTGAAGTTCTTATACTTATGTATTTCCATTTGTGCTACTTTTATACTTCAACTCCACTTCACAAGGAGGCAAATAAAGTTCTTTTCACTTAATTTATCTGACAGATTAGTTGCTTTGCAAATTAATAGAATTAATACAAATTAACTAATCAACTATGATCATAAGCAGTAACATGCTAAAAATAAGCTTCAACATAAGCTGCAACATTAAAGTGATGAACACAGCAAAGCATCAATGTTTATAATCCAATACTATTCTGATATAGGCCTTTCTGCATGATGAGTAATTTTACTTTTGGAACTTGTTTATTTATTGTTTGTTTATTTTGATGCTAAAACTTTTGTACTTTCACTGAGTTAACACTTTGAATGCACGACTTTTACTTGTGACTGAGTATTTTTACACTGCAGCACTGCTACTTTTACTTAAATAAAATATCTGAGTACACGTTGATGAATGAAAAGATGAACACGCAGGAAAGTGAACTGTTGCTGTAAATTATTTTACGTGTTTAAAAAGAATTTTCGGGATTATTTCACACCGCTGTTCTATTTTTCGTTACTAAACAAATAAAGTTACTGGGGTCATTTTCCTGCTCCACCTCGGTCCACTTTACTGCAAGTAAAAAAAAAAAGTTGTCAACATTAATTTGTTAAAAAAAAAAAAAAGCATTCATTTAAAAAAAACCCTATGATGACAGAATTTTATACTTTCTAAAATTACGCAAACTTTCTTTAATTTATTACGCGGGACCAAATGGAAAGAAAAAATATATAAAGAAACACAATCAATAATCAAAAGTGGAAGCTGATTTGTCAGAACATCTTTTTCCTCGAATATAATCCAGTTGGAGTCAACACACTCTGGTCAAACTGCAAATATTACACTTTTTATTGCAAAATTCATCATGATATACCAACTGTATTCACAGCTCAACAGTCTGTCATATGAAAGGTCACGTGAAAACAAACTGAGTGTTTAATTAATTAAAAACAATAATAATAATAATAATAATAATAATAATAATAATAATAATGATGATAAGGCCATATAAATACGGATGAAGTGTTGCATCACAAAAAAGTATTGAAAAGTTCATCGCAGGAGTTGGAAGAAAAGGACAAAACTATTATTGCGGGTTGATAAAGTTGATGCAGCATTAACGTACATTCATTCAGATGACATTACTGCGCGGAATAAAACTTGAATGCATGCACATTTTCTGACGATAAATTTTGAATTCAATCTGCCATAAGCATTGAAAAAATTTAATAATAATAATAATAATAATAATAATAATAATGATAATAAATTTGGAGAAGGACAAAAAGTGGCACATGCATGTCTTGGATTATCTGATATGTTGACATCAAAGTTGGGAACATTTTTATTATTTAAAAAAAAAAGAAAAAAAGTGACAGGCCTAAAGCCAAACCAGGAGAGACTGCATGTCCGTCTGTCCACACTGATCCCACACAGAGAAACTCAGTCTGCATCAAACAGGCCAAAGTATTTGCCAGTGTTGGAGAAGTAGATGTAAGGCGCAGCGGTCGCAGTCGGGTACACGACAGGGAAAGGCATGGGTAACAAACATCCGCCCAGCAGGCTGCTGTCTTTGTAAAAAGTCGGTAATTGCACATTTTTCCCCGCCTCGGAGAGGTGCTCCGCGGCCAGCGGGCCCTCCATGTCCGTGGATAGCTGTCTCTTCAGCTTGTTGCGGCGGTTCTGGAACCAGATCTTGACCTGGGTCTCGGTGAGCTGCAGGGAGCTGGCGAGGCACGCTCTCTCCGAGCTGCTCAGATAGCGCTTCATGTCAAAAGTGGCCTCCAGCTGGAATATCTGTCTCTTGGAGAAGATGGTGCGCGTTTTCTTCTTCACCATGGCTTTAGAGTCCGCGGTGGTCTGCTGCTGCTGCTGCTGCCGCCGCCGCTGCTGCTCGGATGGGTCCTCGGCGGTGTGCGCACCGTGCGCCCCGGGACAGGAGCCAGCGGTCAGCGGCGGTGTGTCGTCCCCGTGGTCCGCACGGTGGACTCTGGGCTTCGTTTGCGCTGTGGATGAAGCGACAAAACGTGCTTTGATGGAGCGATAACAGCAAACTTACATTAGGTTTTTGTCTGCGTGCAAACACACACGAGGAAGCTGCACAATCATAATTATGTGAAAATAAACAACGACATTTGGCCCGCGATATTCAGCCCAAACAAATCTGAAATAATGTTATTAAATACCACCTCTATCTTTACGCACCAGTTTCCTCTTAACAGCTTTATCGCCATCACTTTCTTAGTCTCTTTACTGGTTTATCTGTATGTGTATTAAATTCCCAGTTACCTGTCTGGTCTGACCCGCTGCCATGCCTCCTCCGGACGTCCCACACCTCCTCACACCGCGCTTGTAAACCATCCTTACATCCACTATCCCCCTTCTGTCCCTTTGACGCGTCCAAGTCCCCGCCGTCCCGCTGCTTCAGGTTGAGGATGTTGTCGATGGTGAACGTCAAAGAAGCGCTCCGACCCGGGGCGTCCTCTTTGCTCATGTTCCCCGGCATCTCATCCGCTCCTCCGACAGTCCCGAAACACCGACGACGACGCTCCGAGCACCATTGCGCCTCGGCTTCGACTAGCGCGCGCGTGAGGAGCGAGGTGCGACGTTCTTCAGCGACCCGGAAGACTGCGGTTTAGCAGCTTTTGATTGGTGAGGTTGTGGGGCAGATGATGAGGGCGGGATGCAGATTTGCGTCTGGCTGCCATATTGAAGCTTCAAATAGTTTTTTTTAATGCCATGAAACTCGTGCCTGCTGGCTTCAGGCACCAACTCAGGATCTGTGCAGAGTTTTTGACAGAGTGGGGTTTCTTGATATCCAAACTAGATCAATTTGCCACATCACATAACAGCTTGAAAGCTCTCTGGGCTCATGATCATCCTGTGAACTTTATCAACTCTTCAGTCATAACTAAACTACCGTAATTTAGCCTACTGGATGAATGTCAAGGGCAAGAAAACAGTAAGAAGCAATTTGTGCATCCATTTTATTCACATGTGAACATATCAGTGTACAAAAGTCTGTATTAAAATCCTCTTAAATAAAAAAAATGTGTCAAAGAATATTGCTACTAATGTACCCATGCTCACAGCTATCAGAAGTCACAACCACCAAACAGCTTTTTTTAATAAATGATCAAGTCTCTACATGTCTGAGGACACAGTGCATAATATTCCCAAGGTATAGGTATGGGCTCAGGTAAGGGTCAAAATAGATTTAGAGCTTGTGGAGTCATGTTGGGAGAGAATTTCAAGTTGGTGGGTGCATAGAAAAGATTAGCAACGAACATCGGAGTACAGATTAACCACAGAAAGTACAAGTAAATTTAAGAAAGTGGATAGAAAATGGAAATTTTGGCCCTGATTTTGTAATTTTCTGTAAAAAATAAGAGCCAAAATGAATTCTTGTAACCTAAATGTGGGTTTGTAACTTCAGTGTCAATGGAAACCTTGAGCTTCCTACTTTTGAATCCGATGTTCACAAACAATCTTTCTCGTTTTCATAGGTGTACACAGGCAGATATATGCCATATATATAGCTCAAAATCTGACTGACCCTTACTTGACCCCACGTACATACAAAGACGAACAGTTTCTGTGAAAAATAATCACAAAATAGAGCTATACTTGAAACCTGTGTGACCTGGTGGGAGATGTCCTCCATGTAGGCCTGAGGACACGATTGTTGGCAGCTTAAATAGCCAAAATCATCCATCCTAGCCACTACATGTAGCACTGAATCTCAGAATCACTTTGTTTAAAATCAACTGGAAAACATCACTGCTAATGGGGAGGAATAGTCTTGTTTTCAAGCAGTCATTAAAGGATCATAATGTTGCTTCTAGGAAACTTAAACACAGGGTAATTTCACTTTATTATCTGATTTTACAGGATCAAAACTGAACTAAATGATATTTTTGCAGCATCTGTATTTGATTAATTGGTGTCAGAGTCACAAGTTTGCATAGTGTCTTTACATCACTTCCACTCTTAAAGTCACACCAGTCCAGTCATCTGACGCGTCATGAACGGCACCTGATGGGTAAAATGGGAAGTCAGCGGGTAGCTGATAGAATTAGAGAAGCCGACCATTGGCGCACCGCTGTTCTCGCGATACAACACGGGAACTCTGACGACCCTCTGCACGGCGCCGTAGGGGACAGCAGGGCTTCCAGCCTCCATGTCTGCAGCGATCTGCCTCTTCCACTTGTTCCTGCGGTTCTGAAACCAGATCTTCACCTGGGTCTCGGTAAGCTGCAGCGAGGCCGCCAGCCCGGCTCGCTCCGAGCTGCTCAGGTAGCGCTTCAGGTCGAAAGTGGACTCGAGCTGGAACACTTGACTCCGGCTGAACACGGTGCGGGTCTTCTTCTTTCGTCCCACTTTTATGTCACCTGAGAAGAGGGAGTAGAGAGACTTTGCTAAGTGGAACTGAATTCAACTCTAAACCCCCTCACTCTGAACAAAAACCCAACATCTGGCTTTTGTATTTAATGGAAAGGGTCAAGACATTCTGACTCTGACCTCGTCACACATCAACGTTTGGTCATGGACTTTCAACGTCCAGATACGACAGTGAAAGGTAGCCTGGGTGTGTTGGTTTTGGATGTTCTGGGACGCTGTGTCAAGTTCTGCCTGTTACATGTTTTGTCTTCTTTCAAAGTACACCTCTGCTCTCAGGAAATTTACTGTTCACATACTCTCTCTTAAATGAATAGCACTACATCGCAAATTGACGTTTTTTTTTGCCTTCAGTACCAAACGCATGTGGTTGGGTTTAGGAAAAAAGAACAGAGTCTGCTTTATAGTCTTATGGGGGCATCGACACTGCTCTCCTGGGTGAAGGTTGGTGTCTGTTCGACCCATCCACCACCACTTCCTCTTGCCCCACTCGGACTTTCGTTGCCGTAACTTTCGTCTGTGTCCCCCTACGTTTCCCCGTGACGCCACCAAGCACCATTGAACTATAATGGCAACTGGCCACGCATCATTCTGACATGATAGGATGGCTTTTTCGTCAGTGTCTGATGCCGCAAGTCACTGCCCAAGCGCCGAATTTCAACGACTTTAGAGGGAGACCAGGTATAAAAGGTTACAGTTGGCATTCATCCCCGGGCTAAATCACTCGGCGGGTAGTTTTTGGCTCCAGCTCTGATCAGCTTCGATCAGCAGTGATGGGAATATGACACCCAGGTGGACGCACTAATTTTTGCCCTGCCACAAAATAGACATCTGTCTCCATCTGAGCAGAACTCGAATATTGTTCAAAATTAGTCACACTGAATTGGAACATTTTCACTGGCATCCATGCACCTTCTTCTGTTAACTAACCTGCTTTCTGGCCTGTCAGTGACGTTGAGCATAACTCACCATGAAAAAAAAGAAGAAAAGACATAGAGGCACACTAGTCTATTGGCAATGGCTCCCATGGCTGATGGGGAACTCGTCAGGAAATTAACATTAAAAGACAGAGGATTTTACTTATCAGTTTTCTTCCCATTTAAAATAAAGAGGTGCCTTGTCAAGCGTGTCTCTCATTGGACCCAGGAACTCTTGGCTACGCCCCTGCAACTTAACATAAACCAATGTGGACCTTTGTTGCTGATACCCTCTGCTAGGAAAAAGTCAAACGACACCAACCTAACAAGTCCTGGAAACATCAACACCCAAATCTCACGTTTTGGATGAGACGATCAACTACTATGTCCGAGGAAGCGTGTCAGAAGGAGAGCGCATGCGTGGTGACGAATCCGCTCTTGCAGACCGCACAAGGTGGACTATGTGTTTTTAAGTGTAGGATGCACTCTGTGTACTTTGGCCTCACCTGTATCACAGCTGTCTTCTCGAGAGAAGCAGGAGGAGCGCGCGTCCTCCTCCTCCCTGTCATCCGTCAGACTCTCGTCCCCTTTCTCCTCCGGCTCATCGGTCTCCTCCCGCCCCGTTAAAGCTGGGGAATCCCGGTCGCTCGTTGGCACAGAGTGTCCACTGTTGTACGGCGGACCTACGAGCAACGTGGTAAAATAATAAATCTTAGTCACTGTTCCGGCTTCATTTCACTCGTGTCCAACAGTGGGACATTATCTGACATCTTAAAATGTGCCAGTCATGCTGCCTGTCCTCTTCCAGGGTTATAAATAAGCATCAGATCCCCACTGTTGGTCTATTTGGAGCATCAGAGTGAGAGTTGTTGTGTGGGTGCCAAACGCTGTTGGCTCGGGCTGAGCTGATAACTGGGGAGTTGGGGTGTGTGTGCACGGTGGTAGAGACAGTAAAACGTGCAACAGCCCATGACATGTCCCCTTGTGGCCTAAGACCCAGAGTAAGGTGTTTGTGGAAATGATAAAAGCTTGGCACTGGTGTAGTCTAATTCTGGCCCAGGAGTTATTTTTAGACTTTACGCACGGATAGGGGACGTTTTATTTAATGTGTTACTTGCTTGTATTGGATATAATTGTTGTCACAATCCTGACAGGTTGTTTTGATCATGATACAACCATGTGACGCAGGTTATCCCAAATTATCAGATAGAGTTGGAGCAATCATTTCTGCTTTTCAGGACATTTTTATACCAGATGAGGACAAACAAATATGCACACTTACTTCTTGAGGTCCCGTGCGCTGTGTTTGGCGACGTCCCGCTCCAGTTCAGCACTTCACTCTCATCCACACGTTTTGTCTCCAGCCCGGGACAGACCACCGGGCTGTGGACGGTAACTTTGAAGCTCCGTGTGTCCACCCGCTCCTCAGATGAAGCCCCTCTGTGTGTAGTCCCCAGCAGATTCTCTATGTAAAAAGACGAACCTCTCGCCGGAGGACCCAGCTTCGATCTCGGCGCTGTGTCGTCAAGCATGTCTACGTTTTTTCTGTCCTTCCTCCGGCAGCTTCTCACTCTTAATATAAAAATAAAAATCCTAGATTTGGATTTTATAAATTCATCCCCGGGACTGTGTCTCGTTCCCGGTCAGGACTGTCTCCCGCTCCGCGTAAACCATCCCACCGCAATCCATGAGAGCAACGAGAGCCCAGTCCTCCGCTGTGCTGTGAGAGATCCAGACAGAAATCCCGTCTAGTAGAGAGACGAGGAATTACTCCAGAAAAAAAAAACACGAGACAGTCTCGTTCTTCGGAGCCTCTCGTGCAGGCAGTGTGATAGTCTGCCTTGAGGGAGCGCAGAGATGCTGTATTTAGGTCAATTAGGGAGCAAAGCAAAGCAGAGATACAGTGTTGTCCTCAGGGCTGGAGATGGAGAAAGCTTCATGAAGAATGGCACAGTACCGCCTATTGGTTACATCTGTCCATGCACACTGTACACTGACTGTGCACACTGGAAGTCTCTTAAACTCCCAATAATTAATACTATTTTTAGCGCAATCGAAAGCGCACAAAAAAAGTAAACAAGTAAAAAAGTCACTCGCGTAATTAATCATTAATATAAACCTAATTATTATCATAATAAAAGTGTTTTTTTAGGGTCACGTGAGCTAGTTCAACTATACATTATGGAGAAGACAATTTTTTTTGGTCGATTTAAACTAACAAAAACGAGGTGAGAATGAAAAAGACACTCACACACAGATAGTGTAAAAGAGCTGGAGACTATCAGAAAATATTTTTAGAAATAAGTATTAAAGCAAGAAAGTGAAACAACAATCTGGTCTGTACTACAAATTATTTAATTATTGTTTTATTGTATATATTTTTATTTATTTAATTATTATTATTTTTAATCAGAATCAGAAT
Source organism: Epinephelus lanceolatus (assembly GCF_041903045.1). NCBI lineage: Eukaryota > Metazoa > Chordata > Actinopteri > Perciformes > Serranidae > Epinephelus > Epinephelus lanceolatus. The sequence goes on from NC_135755.1 coordinate 21,268,970, forward strand.
CAGAAATACTTTATTGATCCCCGAGGGGAAATTATTTATGTTACAGGTGCTCCTTGCAAGAGAGGAAAGATACATGAAAATATAAGAAATTTAAACAATAGTATTAACAAATATATAGTCATATATATATATATATATATATATATATATATAACATAAGAAATTGCAGAAAACGCATCAACTTATTTATGATGTTTGGACTTGAAAGAGTAAAAAAAGAGCAGACGTGCATGATAAATCCTCACAGGGCCGCCCGTCGCATTTTAACCCTTTACAGCATTTATTTATTTGTAGTTTTAGTGACCTAAAGGGTTATATATCTGCTGCAGGTGAGTGAGCATGTGTTCTAATATCTGTAACTGACTGCCTCCATTTCAAACAAATGAATTATGTTTAAAAATCCGCTGAACATATGTTTTTAAATGAATCAAAACATACTAATAAATAACACCAAGGCTATTATTATTTTATTAAAATCAAAAATCCCAAAACATGCCAATATTATCTACATGACACAAGATGTCTCCTACTTCACCAAAAAGTTAATCATCGGACCATGATTGTGTTAGTCGTGATGTCCCCATGTTGTGCTCACAGACATGTCTAATTGTCAGATTTAAGTTAAGCACGAAGAAACGTTCACCCTTTAGCAGATGAATGTGAAAAATGACTCAAACTGTGCACAGTGAGGGAGCAAACATCCAAGTGACAACAGGCCAAAACACACTTTAATTTTGTGTATTGCTTGCACAGACATTATTCAGCAAAAAAAAAAACATACTATAGTTTACAAAAAATAAAATCATGTTTATGCCTGGGTTGTTTGTTTCCAAATGTACACATCTGCAGGCCTCAACACTGTAAACATCATCCTGCTGTTGGAGCTAGTGTTATTCTCTGCAGCAGGTTTAAAGGACCAATCAGTGAAGTGTAGCTCCACCACAGGCCTCACAATACTGACAGACTGAAGCATTTCACCATTGTTAAGAAATCTTTGTAAAGCCTAATATGAACACTCAAAAGTATCCATGAAAAATAAGTTCTTCTTGGGATGAGCCTCTGCCACCCTAAATGTCCGTAGATGGACTGACAGTGCTCCAGCTCAACATGAGCTAATGAATGCTGAAGGTGGAGAATGTTTCGCCAGCTGTGGAGCTGTGAACAGTGGAGTAAAACACCACTGCGTTTAGAGTTGTAATAGGATTTAAACACTATGAAAAGCTTACTTTCATCTGTAAGCAGCCTTGACCAAAAACTACTGCTCGGAACATTCCAGGCTGCAGGTTTCCAGGCTACACGCTCATCAACTTTTTATTAAATCAAACTCTTCTTGTCTTACTTTTTCTGCAAAATAAACATCTCACAAGCTGCAGGAAATATTCGTCAAAGAACCATAAAAGAGGAACAGAGTGTTAATCTGTCAGAGTATGAAATCCCTGCACAGCTGACCGGCCAGCAGCGACGAGAGGCAGAGAACAACAAGCCATTTGTTTTCTCAGAGGAATTACTCATAATTGTTCTCCATTGTGCCACTAAATTGACTTTGTTTAAGCCTCTTTTGCAAGTAATAGCCTGTCAACCTAATACTCTGGATTCTGGTCAGGGTGTAACACCCCCACAGACGCTTTTACATTAATTCACAAATTACAGGAGCACTTGACATAAAAGTTTAACTCATTATTCACCATACTTTATGTATATATTTATCATTTTTGTTGAATTCATAATGGCAAAACTTACGTGAACTGTTGATTTTATCATAATCTGGTGTTTGTGTGCACTGCTCACTGGTTTGAGACTGTTTATGGGCAAAAATGAAACAAGAATTAGGTTAAATATGAAAATAATCCAGCTGTAAATAATGAAACAAAAATATTTATTTATACACTTAAAGGAATTGGGTTAAACACAGAAGAAAACTCAAAGGATAGTATTTAAATAGATAAATAATAATAAAATAAATCAATAAAAATACATCTATATGACATAACTTAAAGGTACTAGATATATTTACTTTCCTTTTTCAAGTCAATTGGTTTCTTAGATTTAAAAAAAAGTAAAATCAACTTTACAGGGTAATAATAGCAAAGTTTAAGACACTGGTTTCCAAGTTTTTTGGTTTATGACCTCATACAACCCCCCAAAACTTGGTATTTCTCCATGATATTAGACGTTCACAATTAAATGAGTTACACTTAATCTTAAGTACAATTAATTTAGTATTTAACACTCAAAAAGCAGCTAATTTGCATCATCAAGACTGTGGTTTCATCAGGTTTAATTGTTATCCAAACAACCTCCAACAGATTCTGGTTCAAATATCCCCAAAACCTGATTGGTCCATGGAAGTGCATGACATCACTTTTTGAAGCCCTGCCCACTTTAAACAAGTGATGAAATGCACAGAGAATAAAGTAAATGTGTTAATCTCTCTTATAAAGTAACCAAAACTATTCTAACTTGTGAATAAAATGGTGTGTTTGTATGGAACCATCATCCACAGTGAGCAGCTGATGGAAGAAATATAGCTTTTAGGACCTTTTAAAATGAAGCAGTGTCCATTTGCACCCCGTCGTCTCAGGTTGTCTGTGGGCTGTTGTGGTTTTTCATTTTAATAATTTATAATTAATAGAGGCTTCATGATGTAGACCTATCCAATATCTAAACATAAAAGAGCAAAGATTAAAGGAAAGCCTGAGAGAACTAAATGGACCTCTGTACATATACCAGAAATACAACTTTTGTTCTTCTTTCCGATCTTAAAGTGACCCCCGCAGATTTATTTGATGACCCCCCTGTGGGGTCGCGACCCTCATGTTGAGAACCAGTGGTTTAAGATAATCCTGATGACTTTTCCTGCTCCTTTTTTTAGTTAGTATTTAGGAGTTGGTCAGAAGCGAGTCAAAAATGTTTGGTCTAGTTGTATATTTGGTGTTCGGTCAAGTTCGGTGCTTGATTCTGCAGATGTTTTACCGATGGTGTGCAGTTTTGGTGCCTTAGTGTTTTTGCCTTTGTCTTGCACTGTAATTTGACTGTGGTCTTTTCAGCGAAAGTATATCGTGTCATTACATACTTATTGGTCAGCGGTTGGTAGAGTCAAACAGAGACATGGCAGAGAGAGAAATCAAAGGAAACAATTACTTCAAATTACCTCACATCCTATTAATCTGGAACTATTTTGTGGGTTTTTAAAAAAAAAATGCACAGGGCCAAATTTTTACACTCGCATGCAGTCGAGGTGTCCGGGTATTTAAAAAAGATGCACAACGATGGGAAATTTAGCTTTCTGCTGTCCGCCCCCCCCCCCCAACAATAATTCAGGCAGACATGTTTTTGTGTCACTTTGAAGCAAGCTAGGAACGATCTCATGCCACAATAACCTAACACTTCCTGTCCTGTCTGGCCTCATTGTGAAGGGTTGCACAGAGGCATGTTCAGGATCTCCTAATTTAAGGTGGCACTGCTGCTTCACAAGGTGGATATGATGCAATGAAGAACTTAACCTCCACATTTCCTGCTGCATGAACACTCAGGATAACAACACTTTTCTACTTGTTGTCTAGAAATACAGTCAAAATTCTAATGTACTTGAGTTAAATAGAAATTCAGGCTCAGTGTGTGTATTTTTTACCTACTATGTTAAGGATTATTTGTCTTTTATTGGATTGTTATAAGGAATTCAAAAGCGCAACAAGTCTTATTTCAATGGTTGTCAGTGGAAACAACACATAGAAACATACAAATTATTGCAGCAAACAAATTGCATGTAAACCTACCCGTGCCCCTTACAACTGCACGCCCATGGTACAGATTCCCTTCCTCAAATTGTCCTTAACTTTAGTTTTAAAAAATACTTTTGTTTTATTTTGTTTAATATTCAGGAGCAGGTTTGTTCCATAAGGAGATCCCAGTATAGAAAATTAGCTTCTTGCTGTTTCATCATTAACACAGGGAACACTGTGTGTGACATGATGCTGCTCTTGTGTTGCATTATGTTGGTTCCAACCATGTCAGTATAATAGTTCATATATGCGGGGCCTTTCTGTGAATTATATCAAACGTATAATTAAGTTTCAGTTAGAAGGAAGATCGAAGTGGATCCTTATTTTGGTAAAATGTGCTGAAAGTATGAAAAGTTAAAGCACGTATTATATATTTTATTTTTACTACGGATGCATTAATGTGAAAGTAGTGATTAATGTTGCAGGTGGTTGCAGTGCAGCTAATTTTACCATTTTACATATTATTGGCTTTAATAAAAAGGCATCATCATCTGCAAATTAGATTATAGCTGGAGTAAAAAGTACAGTATGTCCGTCTGACAAAGTTCAAAGTGTGGTGTAAAATACATGTACCTTGAAACAGCACATCACTGAAGGGCTTTCCTTTTCTTTACACCACTGATTACAATTGTTGGGTAGCACTTCATGTGTGCAGGGGTTGCAAATTAGCTATGGCTAGAAACCTGTAGGCATTATATCTACTTTGTATTTTATATGTGAAGCAATGTCTTATGCATTTGTCCTTGTCAAATAAACAAGTAAATAAAATGAATTATCTATAGAGATTATGAGACAATTGAGACATTGAAACATTTTCTCAGAATAATTTAGATTTAGACTTAAACTATCCACTCAAAGTATGCAGCATTGGTTGAGAGAATAGTTCAGCTAAATTAGTCTTAAAGTATGTAGTGAATTGACACATTAACTCTATCGATAAACATCTACAGACAAATCTCAATACTATGCAAATAAAGTTTTACCAATTGTTAATTAAATTTAGCTCTTATTAAATAGACCAAGGTTCCCATGGTCATGGAAAACGTAATGGTAAAGGCATGAAATTCCACAGTCTTGTTTTCCAAGCCGGGAAAAGTCATTGAATTTTCTTGTGTTTAAGGAAATAGTCATAGTAATATTCCATGGATAACCTTACATTTAATGTAACATAACTGAAAATGTATTTTCTGTAGCTACTGACATATCATAGCTCTAATATGCGTCAATGTCTGACAGCATTTTGTTTACCATAATATTCTTTTCTTTATTTTCTTCAGGCGTTGTCTCTCCCTCTTCCCAGCTAGCTGGAATTAAGTTTGAATGCAGTTTGAGTCTGAAATTTAATAGATAATGTTGTGACAGTGTGATTTAGCATGTTTCAATAATTTCCAAACATGGAATTTTATTATGGGTTTTTCATAATCATGGAAAAGTTTTGTTTTGCCCATGGAAATGTGAGGAAACCCCAATAGTCCTTTTAAAAGCCACAGTCCTCCCAGAGAAGAGGTTCAGGACAGGAAACTCGTCACGGGCCATCAGTGTCATTATTTTGATTCGCTGACGACAGCTCATCCAAAACAAAATCATGAATTTAATACACACAGGGTCCTAATCCAGTATCATTAACAGTGTATATGTTTGTCCTCCTGCAGGATGGGAATCACTGTATAAGTCGTCTGCTCTCGGGGGAATCCTCCACATCATTACTGCCACTATAATAGGCCACTGTGGCGATGCAAGCTGTTGAGGTTAAGGCCACGGCCTACAATGCAATAGTGTATATGAGGTCAGCGAGGTCCAGACATCTTAGGTCGGCCTAAACAGAGCCAGTCAACCAGAAGGCCCCTTTATGCCACATTGAGCGTGGAGCTATTCACAAATCTGTCTGATTCTCAGCTCTCCTGCAACTTGCATCTCTGTTGTTGTTTTATTTCGCCAAGTTTTCTTACTCATATAAAAAAAAAAAAAAAAAAAAAGCTGAGCTCGTTCCCATCAGATGAGATTTTAAACACGCTGTTCCCCTGGCAGCTTGTGTCAAATAGGTCAGCATTGGACCCTGCGTGAAAACAGACCTCCGGGCTCCCGCTGTCACTTATCAGAAATGCTTCTTAATCTGCGTTTTATACCTGCTCAGAAACTCCAAAAAGAACACTCCAGATTACGAGCATCGAAACTGACACATACTTCTCCTGCTTAATCCCCATTAGCCCTCACCTTACTGCACCCGGAGCCCAGTTCACTGGGACAAACCAGAAGGCATTGTGGGAGCTGTTTGGTTTATCGTAAAAAGCCTGTGCAGCCTCGCACAAAAGCCTGTTAGCAAAAATAATAACCTTATTGTTTTTTTGTTGAGATTTTTATCTCTCGAGCTGCGAAAGAAAACACTTTAGAGTCTTGGCTGGAATAAACTATTAATGCCTGTTTGTTTAACCCTTGAACGGCAAATTAACCCCTGTTAGAGCCACCTTGTCAGCTCAGCACAAAGGAGGAAAAGGCTTGGTGTTTTAGCCACGTTATGGCCTAATGCCACATCCCCACGCCTCTCCATGTGTCTGACAGAGAAGACCTAAACATTTTCTCCTGTTAAAAGGTAAAAACAGCCAGAAAAATATCCATTATAAGAAATTTTAAAAGGTTTTGTATCTTTTTTTTTGCTCTTATTAGCATCTTGTTTCCTGTATCGTCAGACAACACACATGTAAAGATCACCTAAGCATTTAGCTCTTCCCCCCGCATGTTAAAGTGATCAAGGCTAATCAGCCGATAAGTGCAGCCGCCAGCAGGTGCAATATACCTACACAGGAAACATGTTTTACCCCTGTGGGTGCAGGGTGGGAACGAAGGAGCATTTCTGATGGATTACAGGCCCCGCCACAAATACCAGGGCTTATGGGACATCAGATCAATGAGAAAACATCCCCGTAATACCACTAATGTCTTTAGCCGTGCCAGGAACTGGGGTCAAATGTTAACGTAGCACTTCATGGCTAATTTCAGCTGAATAATAATTGAAGGAAAGCTTATTGGTAAATGCTCAAACTTTAAAGGCTTTTCTCAAAGCCTAATAATAGAAGCCTTTTCCTCCCTGTATGTCTCTGTGAGCACACTCTATCTGACCCAGAGGTTTGGAGCGTTTCTACATGCAAACTTAAATGAATCTGCGGAAAAGATGGACGTCCAGCTGAAATGGAGAAATCGCGTGAGAAAGAAGTCCACTCAAGGTAGCAGCTGACTGCCGTTGAGAGTGCACTGCCCTCCGAGGTCAAAGCACTTCTGTCATATTAGCTCAAACGCAGAGTCCATATTTTTCAATAAATCATGGCCCTGAAGGAAAGCTGGGAGCACACGAGCTATTAGAGCTGCAGTCAGTCCTGCCTGTGGACTTCCTCCTCATCCACTGCTGCTGAATTACACTTAATGAAAAGAGTTAAAACGTCAAATTTTGATCGTAATATCATCAATTTCTAGATTCAGTTATTTTCTCCTTAAAATTAAAAGTACTTATTGCGGTAACTTTACACAAACTTTGAAGTTGCATAGCTACTAATAGGGGAGACTGGGGTTGGTTGGCACACAGCTATTGGTCCTTAGAATATCAAATAAACATAAATGTGACATCAAAATGTTTCGTCACCTGCACTCATCTACTACGCTAAAACATCCGAGGGTCACTTACTTTTTGGCAAGGGTAATATTTCAGTTTTATCAAAGTTAACAAAAAAGGGCTCTGTGGACTTAACGACTTATAAGATTATGTTAGAGATATTGGAAATTCTAGTTAATAGGAATCGGCTACATTTTCATAAAAGATTTTAAAGTTTGTGATGAATAATTTTCGCTGGCTAACATTATTTCATCACAAAGTTGGGTCGAGTGTGAGCGCAGTTGGTCGGCACATTTGTAAAAAACTATTTTGAATTAATAAAACTATTTAAAAGATTAAAAACAGTTTATACTCGTAGTTGATTACTAGTGCTAGTTTGAGTGGTCAGTGGTAAAAGTAACCAGACATTACTACCGACAAATTGCGAAAATTTTTTGTTTGGTTTTAAAAACGGGCAGATATTCTATTAAATGTTCGTCTTTTCTGATTCAAATTTAAATTAAATGTTCACTGTGTACCTATAGCATTCTAACAGCGTGCCAACCAAACCCATGAACTTTATTTGTTTACAGCTGATTTGAAATATGGAAGAGCATGAAAAGTGTGCCAACCAACCCCGGTCTCCCCTACTGTTAATTTCGCAAACTCCTGGGAGTAAAATTCTGTGTGTACAGGGCCAAAGTTTATTTAAAAAAGCGTCTGGATACAAAAAACATGCTGATAATATTTCTGATGGTTGTTAAGGAGACATATAGGTAGTAAAGTCCCCCTTTTTTCTTCAGTTTATTATTTATTCCCCTGAAGACAGTCCGTGTATGTCCACTTTCCCGTCTTTTACTAGAATTGGGGTCGATCCATGTAAAGTCTCCATGGAGTCTGAGGCCATCTGATATGATTAAACATACATGCAGAGCGGCAGGCCAAGAAAACCCAGGAGCGGCAGGAAAGATGAAAGAGTCCACTTTAATGTTTGCCTGCAGGACAGATTTCCACGGCCGCGTTTTCCCTCCTCTTGTCACGCAAGTCCTCTGCTTACTTAAAGCCGCTGCCCCCGCGAGTCCGACCCGCAACTGCGACGTGACAAGGTGACGGAGTGGTCTGTGATCGCTGGGTGACGTTTGGGTCGGTAAAAAGCATCTTTTTAAATCCTTGACACGTGGCGGTGATGTTGAGGGCCTCAAATGGACACAGCTTGCGGGTAATGGTGGAAGCCGACATGTTTACTCTGTGATAAATGTAGGCCTATAATTAATGGAATAGGATTTGGAGGAATCATTTTGTAGATATGTGTAAATATGGGTAGTTGGCTGATACTTAAAATTATGCCCATTAAACTCCAACAACCTAATGTAAGTTTTGGGGAGAAAATGCAGACAGAGCGAATTTAAAAAGACGATTTCGGCCTCTTGTAGAAGTTTTTGTGTGTGTGTGTGTGTGTGTGTGTGCGTGAATAATAATACATTCACAGCCACTGCGTTAGACTGTCAGGGATAAAAATATATATATTTACACTGAAAAAACACTTTAAATCGATATGTTGAGATTGTTTTTATTAGTTTGTAACATAATTCTATTTATTTATTATATTCTTCTTCGTTCTCGTCTTCTTTTTCTTCTCCTTATTCATTATTATTATTATTTATTATTTATTATTTTTATTTTATTTATTTATTAAAAACAAACTCTGATCTCTAACCCACCAGTCCACCTTTCCAAACTTATATTCTGCGGCCTAACTTTACTCAAATATAAAACCAAACCTCAGTTTAAAAGTGAAGTTGAGCTGAAGTGACAGTTACAAATCCTGATATAATATTACCTCCTACTGAATACATCAGTATTTCTACTTAAGGTAACGCTGGTGTGATTTTAATATTTAATATTTAAAGCATACTATTTTATTTATCCAAAAATGTGATGAACTCACCCAGCGTTACCATTTAATGTGAATCATAAACAGACTGCGGTTGTGCTCGGTTCTGATTGGCTGAGCTGAAAAACGTTGATTACCTGATAAACAGAAATCAATCACCCTTTATTAAAAAATAAATAGGCCTACGTAAATAAATAAATAAATAAATCACATTCAAAACTCAACTTAGAAAAAAACTTAAAAAGAGGTGGGAATTTTACACTGTACACACGTTGTGGTAATTTGATGAAATATAACTTTTTAATAAACACGTTTCCCTGCAGAGAAAAAAAAAACAGTGAACGTCCATCTTCACGCAGTTTGCCCACATTTTTGTGTAATTTATTTTGTAGCCCACTCATTTAGGAACTAATTCTGTTAATTCATCTTCTCAGAAGTTTCTTTTTTAATTTGGAAAAAAATACATTAGAGCAGCTGTGGGGCTTAAACTCAGTAACTTCTTGTAAATCACTGCTGAAAACCTACTTTACAGGAAGGTTTGTTTTTTTTTCAAATTTATTTTTTGATAACAATTCTGTTCTCTGTAGTTACTATCCCTCTTTCATCACTTTTATTATTTATTTCACACTCTTTTATCTGGTCTTAGCCTATATTTTTATTTTATTCTTTTGATTCATGAGGGTGTACACTGTTTTGTCTTGCTTCATAAAGGACTTTGTAGTTTTGTTTTGAAAACTAAAATATAAAAAGTTTTTTTAATTTTGGAAATATCTTTTAAATGATTGCCTTTTGATGAAAACAACAAAAACCAACAAAAAAACCCAAACACATTGCTATAAAAACAAGGATGAAAATTGCAATTAGGAAATGTATTTGGGGCCTTCGTTTAAACATTTAAATTTGTTTAATTTCATGGCTTTCTGTTGTGTAAAGTCATCATTAGGTTTGTAATGCTGCTCACTCACACATCCGATATGAAAAAACAACAACACTGTAGTTCATCATTTTCTCAACATCTGAGTTAGGTTTCAGAATAAATGCTCGCCCTTTATATGACACATAATATAATTATGTCCAATTTGTGGAAACAGACCCACCATTTTGGCAAATTTGAAATTTATTATATCAAGATAGAACAGATTTTGTCCCACATACAGTAAACAGTTCATCACATTGAAATCATAAAACCGTTTTCCAACACCCATGTGTTTTCTGTTAGAGCAAAATGAACCAACAAAAAGATGTGAGATGTTTTCTTGAAACGCACATACACACACACTGAGTGTATAAGTCCCACCACTGTGCTGCAGTGTGCTAATAATTTGCATGGTGTGACATGAAAGAAACAAGCTAATTTGAAGTTGTTTCAGAGGGAGTCAGTGAGGGAGGTCACTACAGTGCCTGAAGCTGTTTGCAAGACTGGGAGACCTAAAACTCAGCGAATGTAATCTGCTGTTTGAGCTCAGTGTGTGGAAACACAGAGAGAGAAAGGCACTTTCATCTGCTGCCTGCTCGTGATTAATGCTTCTCTGGATTATATCACTTAATGTGATGAGGACAAACAGGAATATCCAGGGATTGGGGTTTCATTGGTTTATAAGTTTGGTTTGATCAGTTTTATTTGTGTCTGCATGATGATAATATACAGCTGACAATCATTAATACAAACAAAAGTGAGTCATGGTCAAAAACACTTAAAGAAATCCAAGTTTAGAAAATCTAATTTAAGAAACAAGCTCAGTGTATTATCTCTAACAGCATCACAGTGTTTTACCCCCACAGTCGGCCAGCTGAGGGCAGCAAAGCTCAGCTTGTGCAAGTCAGTAAGTGTATAGAGAACAGTAGTATGGTTGGTATTGGATTATGGGCAGAGTTGTGGTCAGTAATGAAATGATTATTTATTTGTTTATCTCTTTATTCCATCATTCCGTGAAGGCATAAATCAAAAGCATATCTTGTGAAGATGTAAATGAAACCTAAGACCTAAGACCAGTTACTTTTGTGTCTGTAATTACGTCCACTGTGAGGAAACTACTTCAGATTACAGCAATTATGCTATTTGTGCATTTGATAAGTCCACATGCTTGCCATAAACTGCCTTTTGAGCCTTTTCAGTCATGATACATTTTGAAATCAGCTTTTAAAGTTCACTGTACACTTGCCTGCATGACAGTGGACACCACTGACTCCTGCATAATGAACTGACCTCATGCTTGCAACACCACACTTCATCCACTAGGTGGCGCCGTTATACTTTCGTCAGCCACAGCCTTTTGATTAAAATGCCTCAATTACTGTTCAATCTGTGCAATTCAATCAGCCTCACCTAACAGAAGGTGAGAGGGATATGGACAAGTGTAGAAGTGATAATGAAGTGTGTCAAACAGGGAACATTTAAACAGACATCACATGATCATTGATTATTTTTAAAGGACAGGGATTTACTGAGTGATTTAAATTGAATTAATGAGGTATTAGTAACCAGTTTAGTAAGTAGTAGTTAGTATGTTTCCAATTAAATGCTATAAACATATGAATATATGACATAAATCAGGTCGATTTTATCATATCTGCAGATACAAAATGCCATATATTCCAGGTTTTTTGTCTTTCCTACCAACCAACCAACATGCTGTAAATACTGGAGTATAATGTCTTAAAAAAGTCACCTCATTGGATATATCACATAAATGTAATCCAACACAATCACTGATTATTAGCCCAGTAAACTGCTGCTCGACATCACAACCAAAGAAGCTATTGACAGCTTTTGACAATGTGATATTTTAGTATCAATCTGTCGTTATTGTTAAAATCATGAAAAAAGGAGCTCTACATGATATTTAGAGTGCATCTGTGATTCAGAGGTTGTCTGCACACGACTCTCAACATGGAGGTGGCTGAGCCAGGGGCTAGCAGCTAACAGTGCTAACATTGCAAACCGTAACAATGGCAACAGTGCTGACAGAGCTAGCAGTGTTAACCTGCGGGAACCAGTAACTGCCATATGAGCACAGTGCAGAGTGGCTGTGATTAGCTAGCTAGTGGGATACACACGCAGGACTCATATACAGTACCGTTTACATGCTGCCTGACCTGCTACCACAACAAAGAACAAAGAAGTTGGGATGTAAACCCACATAGAGGGAGCGTGACTTCATTCTCTGCTCAGGACGCAATGACTTCAGGACATATGTCATTACATGGTTTGCTGCAGTGAATGTCGCATAGCCCTCCCTAACTGAAGCCATAAGTTGGTGTCACAGTAGGCTGAGCAACATGGTTGGATTAACCTTTTTGGGGCCTTGGGCAAAAATCTGTTGTTGGGCTCTAAGTAATCTAGTGTGCGGAAGTTCACTGCATAGATCAGCCTCTCATTGGGCGGAACGAGCCACCTGCTGAAGTCCCGCCCTACCACCTCCGGTTGTGTAGCAGTTTTCAACACGTCCTTTACTAACTTTTGCGGTGTTTGATCTTGCGGGGCTGTAGCCATTTTTCTGCCATGGTTCACGTCCTGTAGGCGATATTTTTGTGGGCGTGTTACACCTAAACCTGTTTCCCCCCCGGCAATATTTTTGCAATCTCACCGTTGCTGTGGCACCGCCCAGAACGATTGTGATTGGTTGAAAGAAATACAAGCAGCCGGGGTGTTTTTTTCTCCAATCTTAAAGTGAGAGTCGGCCCAGGCAGACCTTTCTTTTCTTGAGAAAGGTCTGGTGAGCAAGACTAGACCCAGCACCACCAACACAACATTCTACACATGGCACCTTCATTATACGCCCAGACACTCAGAAACCGCTGGGCCAGGTAGTGTTATTTCACTTCCTGTTTTCTGTGTAAACACAGCTTTAGTTAAGCACAAAATTCAAATGACTTAAAACTACATTTTGACAGAGATAGGGCCCCATTATTAGTTAATAATGTGAACCACGGACTGTATAAAAATAATGGATGTAGCTACAGTGTTGGCAGCCATTGGTTTGCGGACTCTCATTTTGGAGCCTTGAGTTTGGCATTTTGGCAGTCACTTTCTTGTTGTTTTGGAGCCAGATGTTATCAAATTTGGACAAGAGGGTGGAGTTGTGGAGGAACTGATCTCACTGAGGGCCTGAGGACACCATCGGCAGACAGCCGGTCAGTCATAATGGCACCGCCCTTAATTATGCGTGACTTTGAGTTATATAAAAATTCACCCTCCATACAGTTGTCATTAATATGGAAATTATATGTAGAGACAAAAACTGTTTTTGGACTAGGTTCCATATATGTTTATTTCTGCTGTAAAATTGGGCGTTAACATGGTGGTCTATGGAGATTGACTCGCATTTGGAGCCAGCCTCAAGTGGCCATTCAAGGAACTGCAGGTTTTGCCTCTTCCATGTTGGCTTCATTTTTCAGCCCTGGTTGTCAACACTTGTGGTGGACCCAGCCTAGCTGATATTGTACTTTAGTGCTGCAGATTCCCTAAAGAACTTCGGTAATAAAATTATTCAAAAAAAGAACCATCACATGTACTGAACCTGATGATTTCCAGGCCCCTGGGAAGTGGTATAGATGTTTCACATTGTGATAATATTTGATAGTATTTTCAAAGGAAGCATTTTGGTTAAGTTATAGTTTGTATGCTGGTGGGGAAAAAAAGGAAATAGTAGTTACTTGCTTTGCTCAATTAACAGTTATTCACCCAAAAGTGCACATAAGAAAAAAGTTTGGCACTACAATGTTCTGAGGTAAATTAAAATCTCCGAAAATGTTGAATTTTTTTGAGCGTTTGACTTTAATAAATGTTTTAATATTGCAGGTCGTCTGATAATGAATCTTTTCGTGTAAAATGACAGCCTGCCATATACATTATAAGCACAGCCATCACATACACAGTGGAACTTTTATTTGATTGTAAAAAGTGAGAGAAAAACATACAGTACTTTCTTTTCTTAGTGCCCTGCATTTAACTGTTGTACAGTGCAATGCATCAAGTTGAAATGTATCACCCTGCACTCTGTAGGCACAGTTAGTATGCACAGTACAGTAGCTATTTCTTTCTCACCATACACCAAGCGGCTTTAAAAGCTCCAGTACTGGCCAAAAACCAATCAATGGGAAGCTCATTAATAGATAATTCACTTGAGGAAAATGGGAAAGCCTCATCTATCAAGAAGATTGTGTGAGCTGCTACAGCACAAAATTACATTATGATCTGTTACCTGAGATTATTATTATGTCCCTGAGCAGAAAATGTCATCCCGTCCTCCCAGAGTCAGAGATAGTCGGCTTTAGAGAGAGGAGATCTTCATCTCTGAATAAATGTGCATCCTCACATGGATGTTCTCATGTCGTGATGGCTCTTTAAGTAAATATGCAGCTGATTAAACAGACTTCATTTGGCCATCCCCAGGGATGTAATGAAGTGCAACATTTCTGCTGTGACTGACTGTAGATCAGCTGCATCTTAAACAGGAATTAGACTCCCTGGTGTCTGTATTTTCATTGTTTTGACCCTCTTGTTCACTGGTTATGGCTGATGTCAGCAAGATTTTAGCCAGATTACCTAAACCGCTTTACTCAGAGGTGAAACTGAACACCGGAAAACTGTGTGCAAACACAATTACAGTGAGTAAGTGAGGTCAAACTTGACCACTGAAGTCAGTTGAGATAAATGTTAACAGCTCTGGTGATAATTTTACAGTTTGTCTTTGCTTTCTTTTCCAAATAAGAGTCTTTTAACGAAAGCATAAAACCTGGGGCTTTAAGTGTCGTTGACTGCGCACAAGGCTTGAATAACTATGTACGCAGTCACTGCGCACAACAACATAAGCACCAATAAAGCCTGATGCAATCCGGTGTAAGAACTCTCTCCACAATAAACACCACGTTTATGAGGAATATAATGTTTTGGGTTTTTTTTGCCTGTGATCTATTGTAAAGTCTTTATATTGTTTGGTTGACAAAAAATAATTACAGTTAGACATCATGCATTCAAGTAAACTTGAAAATTGATTCGTTCCAGTTTCAAAGCACCCAAACTACTAAAAATACTGGAATAAATTGTGATATTTGGTGTTTAAGCGACTGTGTGTTGTCAAGCTGATGAACGAAATCACAAAAACACTTCATTATAATGTTGTGGGCAAAAATATAATCAACACCTCATGAAATAAAGCCTCAGACAGTACAGACAGAACATTATTGTTGCATGGCAGTTCCATTTTCTGGAGCTTTAAACAGCATCTCACTGTCTTCACAAGCAGATTGATTTTGCTCCAAGTGGCTGAAAAATGAAGCCAATGTTAAGTGACAAAAACTGCAGTGCCTCTAATGGCCACTTGAGGCTATCTCCAGATGCACATCAATCTTCTTAGACCCCCATGTTAAAATGCCCAACTTTACAGCAGAAATTAACATGTTCATAGGCTGGTACAAAAAATGGTTTTGGTCTCTATACAGCCCAGTCACCAGAGGGAAATTTTGGCATTATATGTTTCTGCATCCACATAAAAAGGTACATTTGTGCATTTCATATGTATCATATCAATGTTTCTAAAGTGACATAATACGTGGAGGTGAAGGGGATGGTGGATGACGTATCACTGATGGCGTGATGGCTGCAGAGTTGTAGATTCCTGTAGACTTCTATTCGAGACCAATAAAGTAACCAGATGTGTTTTCATGAGTCGTTGCTGTGTTTTAATTGGCTTTTTAGGCTACAATTATGGATGTTTTGTAGCAACCAGTCAGTGGTGACAGTGCTCTTTTTCCTACCTGGGTTGTGCACCCAAAACTTGATATTTTTAGCCAACACAAGATCTTTTCCTAACCATTACCAAGTGGTTTTCGTGCTTGAACCTAACCACACGTTAACCACAGTGTCGTTGAAACATTAAGTTTCAGCATATCTTCTATATCAATGGCTCCCAACTGATGGGTCGTGGTCCAAAAGTGGGTTGCAGGTCCATTCTGAATGGACCACAAGTGACTTGAATACGTGTCAAGTTTGTAAAAAAAACCACACTATTTCTACAGTGAATTTCCAGCACAGAGCTTTTATTCTGAAGTGCCATTTCCTCATATGGAGCAAGTGACTAACGGACAACTACTTGATGGCGATGGCAAGCTAGTTTGACAAAATTGCCAAATGCAAGTATGATGCTGAATGTATTAAGCTGTGTGGACCTTGAACTAATGAGTAAGGAGAAATAATGACACCGTGTCTGAACCAGTCGGGAGCCACTGCCCTATATAATAACAAATACAAATGTAATGCATCCATGGTTGCAGAAATGTAAGATGCCAACTTTTTTCTGGCAATTGGGTTGCTGTCAATCTCTCTATTCATGACTACTGTACGGTGGATTCATTTTTACGTAAATGACCCATTTAAATTTGAGGCAGAAAGTTATTTATAATCAAGGGCATGGAAACTTTGAGTGACAGGCTGTCTGTGAGGTGTCGCCACAGTCTGAGTCAGATCCATCCCTCGTTCCTCCACAGCCCTACCGTCTTGTCCAAATATGGTGACTTCTGGCTCCAAAAATCCAAAATGCCAAACTTGAGGCTTCAAAACAGGAGTCACAAACCAATGGGTGACGTCACAGTGGTTACGTCCATATTTTTACACAGTCTGTGGTTTGGTCTGTTGTCATCATGTGATCTAAGTGTCATACTTGTGTGTACCACCTGCTTGGACAATTGAGCTATCCGTCCATGACAAGAGAATGGGATCCACCCGCACTAGAAAAAGAAAATAAGTGGACCTTGAGCAAAGATTTTTTTATTGAAATACTCAAATATGATAGATTAGATGTTAAATTTTCTAATTGTACGTCCAGCCATGGTAATAATCTGTAATCCAGGACAAATTGCTTTGAATATTGAGATTCTATTGACTCCTAATAAGTGTTTCTGAATCATCCATCACTCGAGGTCAGTGTTGTACATGAACCTGTGAGAGTTGCACATCACCCAGCAGCACCATGACAGGATCAAGTGGACAGCCGGCGTCCGAGTCCCTGAGCTGTCACTGAAATCTACAAAACAAGACGGGTAGAGCAGTTTGGTTATTGAGTGCATTTTGCTCAGTGAAATTAACACCTGCCTGGGTTGAAAATTAAGACAAGCACCAGTCTCTGGCAATTACGCGTGGCTGGCTGGAGACACAGCAAGTGCATGTCTGAGCCTACGAACCTGTGCATAATGTACAGATTAATTCATTACAAGGAGGCGACGGGCTCCTTCTCATGCACACAGCATGGCTTTTCTCTCCACAGCTTATCAAATCAAATTAGTCCTTCAGAGGGGCTTAGACAGAGAATATCGCCTGTCGCGGGGTTCTTGTGCAGAGAGAAACAGGGAGGCAAAAAATAAATGATTGCACAAGGCTATCTCTGGTAAGAGAAAAACACTTCCATCATAATGCAAATTAGTGTTACTGGGCTCTCATATCAACAGGGTTTTTAAAATCAGTGTGCGGGTGGCATCAGGAGACAGTTCCTGGGAGTCCAGTTAGACGTGGCCATTTGCATCGCCTCCAGCTGTCTTTCTTCTTCAGCAGCCCGGGCACCACCATGAAGTAGAAAATCATTTAATTCTCCAACGCAAAACATCTTATTTAACGAGATACAGAGGCAGTAAGCACAAAACAAAGCAGGCTCTGCAGAGTTAGCAACCTTGGTACATGTGCACTTATCACCCCTCTAAATGCAGTATGGGCTGCATGACTGAGTTTGCATACCATCAGTAATTGAATTTTGATGAGGAACATCATTTCAATAAGTCTATCAAAAACAAGTTTCATTTCAAGAAAGTAGCTAGCTTACATTAGCCATACCAGTACACCAGTGAAGCTGGATGTTATGTATGTTATGCCCTATCTAGCTGAAATGAAAGGAGTCTGTCTGTCTGTATGTTCTTTGATTTACTCAGTGACCGTTCATCTGATTGATGTCACACTTAGCAGGTGTATTGTTGAAGACCCAAGAAGTGCACTGTCAAGTATGAGCTCTTGAGATCTATGGGACATATTCATCAGTGGTGTGTTCAGGGGCACAGCACCAAATACTGGGACCTATGCACAAGCAGTCTCTGCCTCAGAGAGCCCCCACTATTTTTTTATACAAAGTCAAGTCTCTCAACCAAATTGATTAAGCCAATTTTATTTTATTTTATTTTATTTTTTTTTAAATATATTTTTTTGGGCATTTTTTGCCTTTATTTGACCGGACAGTTAAGTGTGAAAGGGGGAGAGAGAGAGGGGATGACATGCAGCAAAGGGCTACACGCTGGACTCGAACCTGGGCGTCTGCTCTACCACTAAGCCACTGACGCCCTGATTAAGCCAATTTTAATTTAGTTATGGCACAAATGACTTAGAAATAAAAAAAGTTACAAACAAAACCAAACTTTTCATGCTTAGCTTTTCAAGCCCCCCCTCCCATTGGGGCACTCCCACTTCCCCCCCCACTACAACGCCCCTAAGTGTGTTTCTACGTACAATGTGATTTTGCCAAGTAGGACATGCTCCTCGATCAACATCCCACATCATGTTCCAGCATCAACATTGCGATCAACCGATCGCAGCCCTCTGACATCATCAGTGTGCTGCTCCTGTGCTTCGTTTAAAATTCCTTTGTGCTTCTCCAGAGCTAAGCTAGTTTTCCAAATTTAAGTTGGTACAATTGAGCGAAATCCTCAGTAACATTAAAGAAAACCCAGGGACACACATGAAACATGGGGTTTGGGGGCCTTCCGTCAAAAAAACTTTTAAGCACTTCAAACACTTTATTTTCCACATTCTGGTGAAATTTGCAATGCACCAACTTGTACCTTTTCTGCATTAATTTATAGTGTAAATCTGCCCTGCATCCCCCCAGAAATCCATGCCTATGGATACTACACTAGTTTTACAAATGTAACACATGTTGAATCACTCAAAGTTAAAAAAAAAAAAAACAACAACAGCTATACCCAGCTGCTTTAAAACATACAACTTATGAAATGATGATGATGAAATGTCATCATGTCATGAATTTATTTGCCTGTATCTGCGTGATGCGTAATTGCAGCCATTTACCAACAATCTGTTGCTCTTTTAGTGTTTGGATTACTTACATTTTTCATCGCCACGGTCATGATTATTTATTTTATACTTTTCTTTTATATTTATTTATGTAATCAAATGAAAACATATTTTGTGAATAATCAAACCTTTTAAAGCTTATAAAGAAGAGAAGGATAAATTTATAACCACCCAATCTCACTCCGAAGTCATCGAAATCCGGCTCTCGGGCAGTGACTTGCAGCTTCAGACACAGACGAAAAAAGCCATCCTTTAACGTCGACATGATACACAGCTGGTTGCTTTTACAGTTTAATGGCGCTGGTGGCGTCAGGGGGAAACGCGGCGGAACAAGAGCAACAATAAGGTGGCGAAAGTCCGGGTGGCACAGGCAGGAAGGGTGATGGATGGGTCCAACAAACACTGACTTTCACCAGGGAGAGCTGAGTTTGTGTCCCGTGAGATTCTAAAGCCAAAACCTGTTCTTTTTCATCCTAAATCCAACCACGTACTTTTGTTTTTGAAGGCAAAAAACGTCAGTTCGCGGTGTTGTATGGACGTAGTGCGTTTATTTTGAAAGAGACTGGATGTAAATGGCAAATGTCCTGTGAAAACGGAAGTGTATCTTGAAAGAAGACGATGCATGTAACAGGCAGAACTTGATACGGTGTCCTAGAACGTCAGTAACCAACACACCCAGGGTACCTTTCACGGGGTGGGGTGGGTGTAGACAAGGAAAGTCCATTACCAAACATCTACAGTATGTGACGAGGTCAGAGTGAGAATGTTTTTGATTCTAAGGAGCCATGAAAAAACCCTTAGAGGTTAATGAACTCTGTAAAATGTAAATCCAGTTATAAAGCGGGTGCCATATACTGTATGTACGAAGACGTAGACCCTAAAAAGGTTCAACTTAGAACTACTCAATTAAAGTTTGTGCTGCAAACACAGATTTACTCGAAAAACACTGGGAAATCAAAGCAGTAATTGTGTGATAATATATTATGTGTATATGCTAATGTAAGGGCTAAAGCTCTACAACTTAAATGTTTTTCCTGAAGTATCTACCTCCTCTCAGACGAGCAGACATGTATATATATACACACCTCACGTTCTTTCTCCTCACTCCTTGCGCATTATTTGCATCCTGTGCAGGTAAATTAGAGACTGGTCTTGATACATCACAGCACTTCAGTTTCCTCCACCCTTGGTCTTCAGGGAGCACAATACCACACTGCCCTTTACCTCCTTATCATCCGCCCAGATGGTGCTGCAGCTCACAGCCTAACTGTGCGCTGTCTCCCAGCTCTCCCCTGCTAATGGAGAGTGCGGATCTGCCAGCTGCAGATGTGCGTTCCCCTCCACCTGACTCTGACAGCGCACAGAGGCCACAGGTGGCCAGCATGCCTGTCACAGACCTAAAGCTTAATCGCAGGTGCTCACTAATCCTACAGAAGTCTTCTGTTTCCACTCAGTGTGCGGCACCTGCGACCGTGTTGTTATGCATACCAACACACGCACTGCGGTCACACTCAGATTAAAGAGCAGGAAAATGGATAATGAGACTCACTGTAATTCTGATTAATATATAAGTTGAAATCCTTTCCTGGTGCTCGTATACTACAGTGTGTTGAGCAATCTCCAGTGCGTTCCTGATGAGATTTAACAGCTTATTCTTTACTTGTGGCTGTATAGCACTCTGGTCTATTGAGGCTTCTGCTTTTAGTGGAGACTTTGGTATCTCTGCCTCCTCTCTAATGGATTTTTCCCCGTGTGATTGTTCGCTGTCTAGAGAGACAGCCTTGCTCTTTTAATTTGAAAGACTGATACTAACAGCTTGATGCTTACCATTTATGCTGTTACTTACATACTTCACTGTAGCTATGCTGGAAGTATCTTAATGGGATGTTATGGCATCTGTACTGATTTCAAGGTGATACCATGTGGTTAATATTTCGGAGGGAAATGTCTTAAAGCTGTCAGATGGCTCATCATGAAATTAGTAGCAACTACAGTGATCTGCTGATTTAAAGATTTTAGCATCTAGTGTCACATTCAGGTCAATATTTTTAATTTGTTTAATACTTTTCTGAAGTTTATGATGAAATACATGAAAAATAATGACATTTAATCTCAGCTTTTTTTTTTTTTTGGCCAATTAGTAAATGTTAGCAAGTTAGCACGCTAACTTAAGATAGTGGACAAGATGGTGGCATTTAGCACAAAGCACTGTTGTGCCAAGTACAGCCTCACACAGCTGCCACCATGGCGGAACATTTTTTTTTTAATTTGAATGTAATCCCATAGAATTAGAGTTGGTATTAGTCTTCTCCTGTATTTTATTTTAAAGGACCTTTAAAAGTTGGGAAAATTAAATTCAAACCCAATCCTTTGTTTTTCATGGCTGCATTATTTCAGCAAGATGAAATACGTCTGATTTCTTAAGTGTCATTTCAGACACGTTTATCCCAAATTCAGCCTAAAATATTCGGTGTTTTCTCTAGAATTAGAAATTAAGTTCTGCCCGTTTGAAGAATGTTTGGTTTCTCTGCACAAGACTGACCAAGCAGCAACCTTCAGGGCTGAAAAAATTTAAGGCTGGCTCCAATCCTCAATCCTCATAGACCCCATGTTAAAATACCCAACTCTATTGCAAAAATAAGCATGTTTACAGCCCTTTACAAAAATGGTTCAGACTTTATTTCTAAATTCCCATTCATGACAGCATGTTTTCACTCTCAGCTCATCACATATGGACGCTCAGTGGGCCTACACGTAAAACTATGACACTCTAGGTTCCCCTCCAGCCTCAGTTTTGGACACTCGGGACGGCATGTCAGTTTAGACTTGTTACATGCATTGTGTCTTTTCAAAATAAATTTCGGCTTTCACAGGAAATGTACAGTTTCCACTCATTAAATGCGTAAAGTCTCTTTTCAAAACTTGGAATGTAGGTAAAAAACTTTTTTTTTTTTTTTTTTTTTTTTTTTTTTACATGTCTTAGATTTAGGCAACAAAAGTGTGGTTAGGTTTAGACGAAATGTCATGGTTTGGCTTATAATAGGTACATTAGTTACTAACATAATGCAATGTCACATGTCACATATGTCACATGACAGATGTCACCAGCATAGCATGGTACTAGCACACCACCTTGTTATTAAAATAGCTCGATTGAGTTTTGGTCTCACACAGGACACGAACAGCGGTCTCCTGGTTGAAAGTCCATTTGTTTGACCAATCCACCTGCACTCTCATCCACCTTATACAGACTTTTTTTTGCTTGACATAATACGCCAGTTACTTTACTGTCGCCCACTGTGTCTCATAATGCAGCTATAGGTTGCCTCAGAGCCTCAGTATCTGGCACCAAGGAACACTGACCAAGCGTCGGCATTTGACAAGTTTGGAGTAAGACCAGGTCGGTGTTAACCATACGGCGGGTGAATTTTTAAGTAACTCGCCCTCTTGCGTTTTAGTAAGTTTTAAAGTTATGCATAATTTAGGGTTCGGCTGCTTTGAGTGACCGCTAATGACAGTCTATGAGTCAGATTCAATCCCTTGCTCATCCACAGCTTCACCCTCTCATCCCATTATGGTTACTTCTGTCTCCAAAAGTCCAAGATGATGACGGCCAGAATGTCCAACTGTAGTCCACAAACCAGTCGGTGACATCACGAACGTCATGTCAGTCTATGTGGCTGACCTACTGTAATGAGGAGAGGGATCCCTCCTGTTTTCTGTCATCTATTCTCCCTGCATACTGTACTAGTCAAAGTGGCACAAGAAGTATTATATTAATGGTTGTGCTGAGTAAAGCTTTTATAGTCTCTACAGCACTTTATAGGTGACAGTGGGACCACATTTACAATTTAAATCTACAGCAAATCTGCAAACCTTTAGGTGTGATAGTTCAATTTAATGCATAATAGTGAACGTATAAACAGATTTCTTAGCACCCAGGTCTCATTCAATCAGTCCATCACCACCTAGACCTTGACTTGTTCTTATCCATGCTGCTGAATTATTTACAAGTGCCCTCTCATCCTGACACTGGGTGTGTGAGCGTGGGCATTATGTTATGCATGAGGTAAAAAAAAAAATACATGAGGTTGCTGGAAAAATGATGACATTGTGGATGAAGTGTGACCAAAGTCAAATGCAAATCCAAATCTCTGAGCATCAGAAAGAGTTCAGTAGTGGCAAATCTGATCGAGGATCTATGCTTTTATCAAACGTCTTTTTTTCTTCTTTTTTGTTAAACTAACCCTGTCGTGCTTACGCTGACCTTTGCAGGAGGTAGAGTGAGGATTTGCAGAGATAACAGCCACAGCTGAGGCAGGTGTAGAAATAACAGCTGCTCTCCAGGGGCTACGAGCAATATAAAATCCCTGACAATGGGCTTTCCTTCTCTGAACAACCGCAAAGCCCTTAAATGGGGAACGCACTTTCCTCACAACTGTGAGAGACTTTGATTTGAGGGATGCACGTAAAAAACGGTTACTTTACAGAGAAAATTAAAAGCTGAGAGGGTTATGACATTAAGTCTGCTGCTGATTGACAAGTCAATCTCTTTAATTAATCACCAGGAGCAGTTGTAGCTGTGGCCTCTAGTCTCTTAATTCTGCCGTGATGAGAAATGGTGGATAATCAGCGGTGAGACAAACCTTCTGTTTTAGAGCCGTCTTCAGGGGAATTAGCTTGCAGCCGGCGCAAACTGACATTCACTTTATTGACTCAGGAAGCAGCGCAATCACCCGATGACATCAATGATAACAGCAGTGCTATGTTGCCTTTAACAGCCACATTGATCAGTCTAATGAAGACAGCTGAGACAGAGTGATTAATTTAGACGACCAAGCAGTAAACATAAACACCTGCTGAATCGGGTTTTCCTCTCAGATCCTCTAAAAATGAGAGAAATATGGTGAAAATGATGATCATGTGACACTGTGTTATGTTTAACAAGCAGTAAATGTATTATCTAAGTCAAAGCGGCTGAGCAGCGGGACTCCTTTGATCATTAAACACTTCAATGGGGGATTTCCATCATGTCTCAGCTCTGAGTGTGTAATACAATATCTGGTTCATCTTCTGTTTATGGCTCTTGTCAATTTTTATGTGGATTACTCTGTTGTAATGGTTTCTAGCTTACTGGAGTAGTTTACTGGAGATGCTATCAGAGAGGTTTTAAAGGAGGAAATGTAATTACAGTTGTTGTGAATTATTCTTATACAAGGTGATATCAAGATTGTGTTTTCTCCTGGTCTAAAAGTTCACTAAGCTGATTCAAGCCAGATTAATTTTCCCTCTGACCAAAACTCCAGATAAGCAGACTTCTACTTCTTAAATTTAACACTAAATTAAACAAATGATGAGGTTATTCTGATTACTCCCGGACTGTGACGACTAAATTTCAGCAGCTGTTGACACTGGATCTGTAGCCACTAGTGCACTTGTGATCTGCAAGTCCATTTATTTTCTAAACTTACATATATTACGAAGCGGTCGGGATGAGAGTCGACACCTCGAAATCTGAGGCCAGGGTGCTCTGCTGGAAACCAGTGGATTTCCCCCTCTGGGTTGGGAGAGCGTTACTGCCTGAAGCGAGGGAGTTCAAGTATCTTGGGGTCTTGTTCATGTGCGAGGGTAGGATGGAGCGTGAGATGGATCAGCGGTTTGGTGCTGCATCTGCAGTGATGTGGGCGCTGTGCCGGACTGTTGTGGTGAAGAGAGAGCTGAGCCAGAAGGCAAAGCTTTCGATTTGCTGGTCCATCTACGTCTCAACCCTCACTTATGGTCATGAGCTCTGGGTACAGACCGAAAAAATGAGCTTGCGGATACAAGCTGCCAAAATGAGTTTCCTCTGTGGGGTGGCTGGGCTCAGCCTTAGAGATAGGGTAAGGAGCTCAGACATGTGATCAGGATGCCTCCTGGGCACCTCCCGCTGGAGGTGTTTTGGGCACATGTCACTGGTAGGAGGCCCCGGGGCAGACCCAGAACACGCTGGAGAGATTATGTATCTCATCTGGCCTGGGAACACCTTGGGGTCCCCCAGGAGGAGCTGGAGAGTGTTGCGTGGAAAGGGTCGTCTGGGGTGCTTTGCTTGGCCTGCTGCCCCTGTGACCTTGCCCTGGCAGATGAAAATGGATGCATGGATGGACATATATTACTTTGCTTGGGGTTTCACTAAGTCAGTAAGACTCTATTGTAGTTGTTAGTCATTTTCCAACTAGCACCTCGGCCCGTACTTTTTAACAGCCCAGCCATGACCCTTTGTGGTCATTCTTGCCCGTGTTTGTGACACTGAATCTGTGTGTTTCTTTACCAATGCATTGCAGCCATTTCCCAGGGGCCTTTGTGGCACCAAACCTAGACGTGTTTACCAATCCTGCTTTTCCAGTGGCTTTGTGTCACTAAATGTGGGTGTTTTAAGCCAAAATATGATCTTTTCCTAACTATACCCAAGTGGTTTTTGTGCCTTAACTTAGGCGCCAGTGCGGTAAAAGACATTTGTGATACAATCTCCAACATTGACCTTCTCCTACTGAATGTTCAGCACAGCCCAAAAACTGTCTCATACCATATATGCCTTGGAAGCTATGGCTCAGGAGGTAGAGCCAGTCATTGGCTCATTTGGAAGATCGACAGTTTGATCCTCGGCTCCTCCTGTCCACATTTCAAAGTATCCTTTTGCAAGATACTGAACCCCAAATTGCATTGGTGTGCAAGTGCTTGTGAATGGTTAGATGAGTAGCAGGTGGCACCTTGTATGTTGGGCTTGGCCACCAGTGTATGAATGTGTGTGTGAAAGGGTGAATGTGACAAGTAGTGTTGAGTGGTTAAAAGACCAGGGAAACGCTACACGAATGCAATTCCATTTTCCCATTTAACACATGTATTAAATGGAGATTGTATAACATTTCTCCATACTAATGAGAGGCAGGAGTCGGGTTGGGTTGATGGCAACACAGCCCATACATTATTCATGAACAGACTATAAGGTCTGCATTAAGAAAAAAAAAAAACACAGGAAAATTGGAGCAAAGCAACCCGATTCAAGCCCAGGAGAATTTTAAGAAATTACAGCCTAAGGGCCCAATCATGTTCTGGCAGAGAGCCAAGGCTCTACCTTGGAGATGGACTTAAGCGTCAGCCTAATTATGAAGTATCCTATATGTTCTTTACATCCTGTATGTTCTCTCACAAAGTCACAAAGTACAAATTGTGATCACAATTTGTAGTTTCTCTGATAGATGTGGTTTGAAGTAGCACCTCTAACCTGTCTGTCAAAACATGAAGACAAAATCAATACGTATCTCAAGTCTCATAATAATATTCACCAGGAATTCATTTGCATAGTAGGCTGTTAGTTAACACTGTCAAGCCCATCTAGTAGCATAAAAAATTATGTATCGTACATACAAATTTGAAGAGCAGGAAATTGACTGAGCTTAAATTTCTCAAGTCACATTTGAAACACTTTTTTGCTCACAACTTCACACTGAGCAGTGAAGAATTCAATCAATCTATGCATAACGTGAGGCGTTGGAAAGTTTGATTTATTTCTGCCAGAAATATTGCTTTTCCAAAAAATCTATCCTCCCACAGACTGCCCGAGTGTTCTCTCCTTGTGGCTGTTAACAGGTTAAGACGCCTTTGGAGCTCTCCTAAATTTTGGCAGAGGTACAGATCATTTCCACAGACTTAAAGGAGCAGTGTGTAGAATTTAGTGGCATCTAGCAGTGAAGATTGCAGATCGCAACAAGCTGAAACTTCTCTTCTGTGCTGAGCATGACCTCGTGATTAGGATTCCTTCATCGTTCATTGTTCAGGAGGTTTTTACCAGACTGTTGCCAGTCCTAACTCGTCAAATACTGCTGCTTTGTTGGTGATAATTGCATCAGATACCAACACACAGAGGCACCTTTCGCGGTGGTATGATACGAACTGAGTGGCAGCTATTTCTAAGGTCTGCAGGCAGCAACTGAACTCGAGACAGTTGCAGGCAGTTACTGCAGTATAAAGAGCCGAAAATAACAGTAGTTACATGTCACATGACGTAACATTACATAAGTAAGAACTGTATTTATTTTAAGCCAGACTGTGTTTTTCTAAACCTAACCAAGAACTTTTGTTGCCTGAACCTAAGGAAATAATCCTGAAAACAAAATGTTTTACCTACCTAACAAACGGAAACTGTACATTTCCTGTGAAAATGAAAATGTGCTTTAAAAAAATAAAATGCCTGCAACGAGAATCTATTGAGAGGCTGTCCATGAATGTCCAAAATCAATGCAGGACACTTCCTAGTGTGTCATATTTTGATGTTTAGATCCACTGACAAAGCACCTGCATTTCACAGGTTGGGATGAGGACATGCTGTTTTCACTGGGAGCTGAAATAGCCGCAAAGGCAGGGCTTGACAGTGTGAGCGTTTCACTCGCATTTGCGACTAAAAATAGGTGTGTGTGAGCTGTAAAAAATATTTAGGGGCACATGTGCGCATAAAAAAAACAGCCGAAGCAGCCTATTTTCTTGTCAATAAAAAAATATGATAATCTAACCGCAAATGTTGGAGGAACTCCAGCCACCTTCCCTCTTCCCTCTTCCCTGTATGACACGGTTATGGATGGTTTTCCAAGCCACTGTCAGCACAGTGAATATAAGTCCCACTGTTGGCTGGGTGGAAATAAGTCCAAGTGTGGAGGAGACGAGGTACTGGGAAAAGCGGCGGACCTCTGGGGAAGCCTGCAGTTAGGGACAGTTCACCACGGTACTGCTGCTGGGCAGGGTGGAAATAAGTCCTGCAGAGTTTCAGAGGACCTGGAGAATGTTTTAGGATAGTAATAACATTATATAAGATAATCATATTGCAAAGATAATATATATAAGATAATAACATTAAATACAAAATTCAATTGCAATACTTTTTCAAAACTTGATGATTTTACCTTTCTGTACATTTTGTATACAAATTCATTAAATAATTTTGCTTCTAAATGTCTATTTGCATCACGTTTATTATGGAAAACACATTATTTGATTAATTTGCATTGTGCCCCTAAAGTTCTTTGTGCGCTCCTTACTTTTTCAACTTAGGAGCACATGTGCTCCTTGGGAAAAAAGTTAGTGTCAAGCCCTGAGAGGTCTCTTCCTCTCCTAAACAAAGAGACCTGATGATTCAACCCAGTAAAAATACTAAATAAAGAAATTTTGTGTTAAAAAAAATCTGTCTTTTTTTGACACTGCTTATTTTGGAGGGTGAAAAAACTGTATAGTCGTGCTGCCGCTTGCTCATAGAACATCTCATGACGGGGTGCACATTCAAACACGCAGGATCCAGGGAGTCGTTTCAACATTTTATTGCAAATAGGACAGTTTAACACTTCAGTGGTGGCTGTCGAATGATTTTTTTCTATGACAAGGAATAATAAAAGAACATGTTATTGCTCTACATGATGCTAAACAATAATAATAATGAAAATAATATTAGTAAATTAGATATCATTCAGTTTACATCATTAATGCATCCATTACGGTACTACTGTTTTTTCTCCTAACAACAGCTTAAACTGACGAATCTTAGAACAATAACTCAAAACAATCTGTTAAGTTTAAATAATACATGTAGGATTAACAAAGTAAAACATTTTAAAAGTGAGAAGTCCATATGCACTCACATCGGTCCTCTTTTTGTTCCACCCGGCATGTTTGGAGGGAAAAAGGAGTTTTATAATCTTGGGGGAGTGGTCTAGCCAGTAGTACAGGTGATGCAGGTGGGGTGGAGACTTGTGATTTAACAGAGGGGCTGCCATCTATCTAGAGCCAGTGTTTGGTTTGTCCGTTCTGGGCCACTGTAGAAACATGGCGGTGCGACATTGTGGACTCAATGGACAAGGACCCACTTCCTGTGTAGATATAAACAGCTCATTCTAAGGTTACAAAAACACAATGATTCTTATTTTCAGGTGATTATACACTGAAGAAAACATACTTATTATATTATATTCCATTCCTATATCCTCCTAAATCCTACACCCCAGACCTTTTAGGAAGTTTGACTCAACCTTAACCTAGACCCAAATATGCTGAGCTCTCATGTTGCCGTGTTGATATTCTGGGTCACTTTCAACGCTCTGCCTCCGACATCACGTGACACGTCTACAAGGTTCTCCTGCCGATAAACAGAGCTTTGTAGGTCGTGATTAAGGGACTCATTTGTCTCGCCCACTCCGTCTGCTAAGTTTCAGCCTTCCAAGTAATTAAAGAGCTGCGGAACACTGAATGCTGCATGGCCTCGGGGGTTTTCGTTCTTACTTTCATGCATCCATTAACAACATGGTCAATACCTTCCAGATGTACACTGGCGCTGAGGGATTTGTTGCTTTCTTCACGGGAGTCCTCAGATAAATTGCAATTGATGTTGTAATTATTCCTTGAGATTTATTTAAAGAAGAGGCTGCTGTGAATGGAAATGATATAATTATTACCTGATGTCGCTTTCTTTCTTGCGTATAATGGGTCATAATAACCTGTATCTTAGGGGTATCTGTAATACATTTTCAGTTCTCAGTTGAATGAATACAAGGTGGATAAAGACATTAAAGAATACAGAAGGCATTATTCAGTCTAATCAGGTCTTACAGATCATTTATTCAAGAATATCTAGGCAAGGTCGTTTTAATCTCATTACTTTTCAGCCAAAATCCCATGTCTGTCACCTTGGCTTCGGCAGAATTTGGATTAAAACTGGGTCTCAGACATCAAAAGCCTCCTGCAACAGACACAGATGTCACAAACATGGAAATTTGGCTATTCATTCAATGATTCATCAGAGTGTGCAGGTGTAGCCCGCAGCGCGAATACACAAGAACTCACAAGGCAGCAGGATGTGCATAAAATTTGGGACCGGGACTACAAAAGCTTAATAGGTATGCAATAAAAAAGACGCAGCGGGACGCCTCTGAATTGTTCACTGAATGACGGCTAATCAGAGGTCCCAAAACTGTTACACTCATAAGACAGATATTTTTTTTTTCTAAAGAGATTTAGAAATACAAATGTTATCTCCGCTGCCTTCTGTGGCAGCGTGGGAGAAATGAGGAAATGCTGCACATGGAATTACAACAGATACGGGGTCTTTGAAGGAGAGGTAGGATTTCTTTTTAATATGCAATTGAAATGTAAAAATACCTTCATGCAGAGGATACAGTCCAATATGAAAGAGGTTGGGTTAGGTCAGACTTAATTAATCCCTGGGGGACATTTGACTTGCATTAGTATGAATATAATATAACCTGGGGTATCGTTAATGACATGGCACATGCAGGTGTGACCATTTTTAACCATAGAGTGACCCAACCTTTAAAAATGGCATATAGCAGCAAGTTTTAAATGAGCATCTCAATCAGTAAGACTTGTGCATGACGGCCTTTGTACACTGAGAAACAGCAGCATTAAAGGCTGAGCAGTGAACAACACTTGAGTAATTATTGGCAGAATTCCACTGAAAGCATTGAAACTTTTGAGTGAGTCAACTTCACGCCTTTGCAAACCTTCCCAGACGCTTCAGTTTGTGCACTTTGTGCTTTCAGTCTCCATCTGTGTTTTTCTTGGTCAGCTTCTGCTCATCATTTTTTTGGGAGCTCTTGGATATCTGCAGACTGAGTCTATTGATTAGGTCTGATTCATATTCTGTCTCCAGTGAAGTTTGAAGTTTTGTGGTTAAGTGAACTTTGTAGCCGTGGAGGTATTCATGGTGCAGCTGCATTGACACAGTTTTGGACCAGATGCAAAGTCAGCATTATAAAAATGTTGCTCAGAAAACTTTCTTGTTGAAGGCTTGTTGATGTCATCGTGCTACATAGACTTGTATCTATAAGTCACACATGAGTCCATTAATAGTCCAACTGAGAGTCCATATCAGCCCCCAGCAGTAAACAGGAGGGCTGGGAGGTGAGCTCATGGTCCTTCTAGTGTCAACATAGGGGTGAAACTGAAGCTAAGATGCAGCTGGATCTAGTCCTGCTACACTTGGATGTCTGCATAGGGTGCCTCACAGACCCATGTGGAAATGGGTGGATGATGACATTTATGACACACAGACTAAAGTGGACCCTCAGAGTAGCTATGAACTGGCCAGGACCAAAATGTTGCTTGCAATAATTAGCATTTCAGGCACATTGTGTATGACAGTTTTGATGTTTAAGTGCTACGTCTGGGTTTGTAAAGTCAATAGAATTGTTCATTTCAACATGAATTTGCATATTTAGTCATCATGTACTGTATAAATTTCACATTTTTATCCAAAAGCTGTGACAAAATAAATCAAAACAGCCCTGAACTGACACCGTAGTTGTGTTGATGAACTGCAACAGAAGATTGAAAACAAAACAAAATCAAATTGAAGCTCTTTACTTGCTTGTTATGTAGCTTTTGAACACATCACACAGTCTTCGTCAGCAGGTGAAGGTTGTTCAGTTGTCATGAAGCTGTTGATGCTCAAACTCTCCATGAATCGGAGTATATGTAGGACTTCTTGTCCACATTAGCTTAAAAGATTGTGTACTCACTCGTAACCTTGGAAACAGCAGTTGACACAAGTCAAATACCTAATTTTTTCCCCATTCAGATAAATTTACATTCCCATGTTGTTTACCCCACTACACTGTTCTCTAAAGGACTCTTATATAGTTTAATAAATGTTCTTCTGTTGGCCTTATATTCAGACCACATTTACTTGGCATTGTTGGGGATCCTTGATTTGCAATTTGAGCAGCACAGGTTATTACAGCCTGGATTTAATGTAGCAGATTTATCAGCTAAACATTTGCTCTGTGAGCTCTACTCCTGTAGATCCTGTAATGCTCTTATGCCACATTCTTATCCTACATGTTATGTAACTTTAAAATAGTAACATCAGACATTTTTTGCCTCTTTTTGGGTGGCAGGAGTGGAAATTAGTCATGCTCAGCATTTGTTGTGTTATAGTTTTATGATGATAAAGACAGTTTGGAGAACAATTAGATACAAAAGTGGAGGAAGCTTTACAGGTTTTTTATCCTACGCAACTTTCAGGTTTTTTTTTCCAAATGATGTACAGATTTTTAGGCATTCTGTTATCTCAAATGGCTTGGATCTATAGTGTATATAGCTGCAGTAAAAAGGATAAAATCCCCTAAGTTTGGGCTGAGCCTTGAATATTTACACCGTCTGGCTCCGCCCATGGCCTGACAGTGTTGTTTTACTGTACGTTCACACCGGAAGCTTCCAAAGAGGCAAAGTCTCTCGCGGACGCCCAAGAAGCACGACTGTCAAAAATATTTGTGGCAGCTTTGGTCGCTCTAGTCGCTTATCACGTGAATCATTTGAACGTTGAATTGTGCTTGTCAGTTTAAAGGAGTACTGGCTTGAAAGCAGCGTAGTTGCTGCTTGCTGTTGTCCAGTCAAAAAACAGCTCATAGTAGGCCGACCAACCAACTACCTCCGTGACGCGGTCCCAAGCCTCATTCTTTTTATTTTGGTCTCTGTAACCGAACACCGACACATTATAAAGGACTGAGTGGGCGCGATCGCAAGTAATAAACTTCTCGATATCCATTGTCGGAACAAGTGTACCGTAGGAACCAAAGTTACATGGCTTGTTCTCTGGGACCCGCTTCATCGAAGCACATCAGCATTCCGATTGGTTGTCGCGGAACCGCGTCAGAGATCATTACCATAATATTAAACGAATTTTAACTCCCATCCGGACCTGCTCCGGTTGCTTTGGCCACCTAAGAGGCGCGGCTGACGACCAGGTCGCCCAAGTCCCCAAAGTTGCCGGGCTCTCATTGAAAATGAATGACTTTCGCTGTTTTGGAAGCTCTGATCGCTGTTGATTTAAACATACAGTTCATGTCTTGTTATAATCCGACTGCTAGAATAAATGTTGGCATTGTACGTTTCTACAAACTACGGATATGTAACATCTGTACATTATCAAGTCGTAGTAGTAGCACTAATAATAATACTACGAATAAGAAGAAGAAGAAGCTTATAAAGTGCTTTTCAAAACAGAGTTACAACGTGCTTTACATGTCAATAATTAAGTCAGTAGTGCATGTGTTGAAACTTTACATTTCTTTATGTTTCAACAGCGCTGTGGTTAACGTGTAGTTACGTTTATGGTTTGAA
This sequence comes from Epinephelus lanceolatus, assembly GCF_041903045.1. Taxonomy (NCBI): domain Eukaryota; kingdom Metazoa; phylum Chordata; class Actinopteri; order Perciformes; family Serranidae; genus Epinephelus; species Epinephelus lanceolatus. Next base: position 21,302,458 of record NC_135755.1, read on the forward strand.
AAAAATCATGTTTGGGCTAAAAATACATGTTTAGGTGGCAAAT